>NC_091624.1:78431552-79696909 GCF_027580195.1 Bos mutus
TTTCTTAAACTCCATATCTTCATCTATGAAACATGGATCATTACAGTATCTATGCCATAAAATTACTGTAAACATATATTCAAAGAGGAAATTTTGCAGAAACCAGTAACTGAGAAACCAAGCACCACACTTGGAGAGTTGGAGAAATCAGGTTTATTATGCCGGTAGGCCCAGAGGAGTTAACACTCCAAGCTCTAAGCCCCAAACAAAGGGGTTACAGAGTTTTTATAGACAGACTATAGTGGGCAACACTAGCTGTTAATAGATTGTTTTAAACTAAGGAGTTTTGCGCAGACAGGAACAGCAGTCAGGATGGGGAAGGGGATGCCTGACCTTTACATGGACAGGCATGACTAAGCATGTTTGCAGGGGCTGGGCAAACTGCAAAGAACAGGACAAGGGTGAGCATGATAAGCTCCAGTTCCTAGTATTGTAAGTTCCCAATTTCTGAGACTACGTGACCTATGTGATCCAGACTTTGCAAGGAGCAAGTTGAGTTACAGAGGCAGAAAAAGCAGGAGGTTATGTAAAATTTTAACATTTCCTCTTCAATACCTTGTATGACGCACTTAGATAAAAGATTATCCTGGATCATATCAGCTATTACAATTTTCATTTATCATCTTATTCAGGGAGTCTTGAATTTATATGGGTAATAGTAAGCTAAAAAGTGCATGTTTTTAGGATACCCAGGCTAATTGAAGAGAAAGACACTTAATCCAGCCTAAGACAATGAGATAAAAGATATAACAAATGGTAAGTGCAATGAAAGGACATGTGACAGGATTGTATTTTAAATCTTTTTGGGATATTGCCACATCTAGGATGGGACAAATGAATAATGATTGGCAGAGGACCAGTTGTTTAATGTTATAGTGACTTCAGATTGCATGGATACTAGGGGACGTTGTGGAATTAAGTGTGTTGTAACTGGAGTTTAAAATGTGGGGATGAGGGGAAGGGAGGCAGAAATATCAGGATATAAGACTAAAGAGGCCAGAGGTCATAAAATGTAAAAATTGTAGTTCACAACAAACAAACTTTAGAAATTTGACCATATTAGTTGTTCCATATTAGTGTTCTCAAACTTTAACAGGGATTAGATTCACTGGCAGAAATTTCAATATATCATTTGGAAAGATCTTTCCCTCTTTTATGAGGTGCTAATCTGGTGGGCTTGAAAGAAGCCCAGGAACTAAAACAGGTGTTCTGATCCCCACAAAATTTTGAGAACCAGGTCTGTAGAGGTGGTTCTCAAACTGCAGCATGTGTCAGTCTCCTGCAGAGCTTCTTAAAATACAGATTACTACACAGCCTCAGGCTTTCCAATTCCATGCAATTGGATGGAGCATAGAGATTTGCATTTCCAATAAATCCCATCCTGTGAAGTGAGGCTGATGTAGGGAGCTCATTTTGAGATCTACTACTGTGGGTTATATGCAGAGTACCTCATGCAAAATGCTGAGATGGATGAACCACAAGCTGGAATCAAGATGGTGGGGAGAAATATCAACAACCTCAGATACACAGCTGATATCACTCTAATGGCAGAGAGAAAAGAGGAAGTAAAGAGCCTCTTGATTAGGGTGAAAGAGGAGAGTGAAAAAACTGGCTTAAAACTTAACATTCAAAAAACGAAGATCATGACATCCAGTCACATCACTTCATGACAGATAGATGGGGAAAAAGTGGAAATGGTGGTAGATTCTATTTTCTTGGGCTCCAGAACCACTATGGACAGTGACTGCCTCCACAAAATTAAAAGATGCTTGTTCCTTGGAAGAAAAGTTATGACAAATCTATGTATTAAAAAGCAGAGACATCATTTTGCTGACAGAAGTCCATACAGTCAAAGCTGTGGTTTTGCCAGTAGTCATGTACAGATGTGAGAATTGGACCATAAAGAAGTCTGAGCACTGAAGAACTGATGCTTTCAAACTGTGGTGCAGGAGCAGACTCTTGAGAGTCCCTTGGATGGCAAGGAGATCAAACCAGTCAATTCTACAGGAAATCGACCTTGAATATTCATTGGAAGGACTGAGGCTGAATTTGAAGCTCCAGTATTTTGGCTACCTGATGAGAAGAGCTGACTCACTGGAAAAGACACTGATGCTGGGAAAGACTGAGGACAGGAGGAGAAGAGCGAGACAGAGGATGAAATGGTTGGATGGCATCACTGACTCAATGGACATTTGAGCAAACTCTGGGAGACAGTGAAGGACAGGGAAGCCTGGTATGCTGCAGTCCTTGGGTTCACAGATTTGGACATGACTTAATGACTGAACAATATTTTGGGTTATTGATGTAGACCTCATTCAGATATCTATTGGAGAAGGAAATGGCAACCCACTCCAGTATTCTTGTCTGGACAAAGGAGCCTGGTGGGCTACAATTCATGGGGTTGCAAAAAGTCAGACATGACAGAGCGACTGAGCACTAAGCACAAATATCGATGATAGAAGCACTGCAGCTGCTGCTGCTGCTAAATCACTTCAGTCGTGTCAGACTCTGTGCGACCCCATAGACGGCAGCCCACCAGGCTTCCCCATCCCTGGGATTCTCCAGGCAAGAACACTGGAGTGGGTTGCCATTTCCTTCTCCAATGCATGAAAGTGAAAAGAGAAAGTGAAGTCGCTCAGTCGTGTCCGACCCTCAGTGACCCCATGGACTGCAGCCTTCCAGGCTCCTCCATCCATGGGATTTTCCAGGCAAGAGTACTGGAGTGGGGTGCCATTGCCTTCTCTGGATAGAAGCACTAAAGAATCTTAATGAAAATATCTTCATAAAAGACCCTGTATTTCTTATACTTCCACTTTCTCATAATCCCTTCTGCCCCTACCTCACCCTTACCTCTACCTATGATATGCCCAGGAATCGAACATGTGTTGTTTAAAGCACTTTCTAAGTTGAGTCGTTACAGAATCAAGTGTGACATCATAACTAAAAGTACTTTGCAACTGCAAAGGTCAAGAAGTATGAAAGGGAATAATTTTGTTTCTAATTCAGTACACCAATACTACTCAACACAATCTTATATTCAGAACAATTCCCATGTGGCCCATGTTACCAAACTATATGTTTAGAATGAGGAGGAAAATCTAGAGAGGAACAATAGAAATTTAATACATTTTAGAAACAGTTATTGAGGATCTATTCTCATGCCCATTCCTGTAAATGTTAGTTTGTTCCTTACACTGTGGGCTAAGCAGAAGACAGCAGTACTTGATAACTCTATGCCCCATATGTCTTGTTGCCTGATATTTAGAAATACTTTAGTCTAAAACATATCAGACCTCAGACCCTGAGTGTTTGTAGAGTGGGAATTGTTTTCACAGGCACTAAATAATAAAAGGTTGATAGAAAAACAGAACTAGCTCACATGCTGCAATCATCATGGAGAGAGCTCAATGGAAAAAAAAAGGGGGCAAAGACTAGCCTCATTCAAATATTACCTACTGAATAAAAGCAATCTCTCTGTGATAAACTGAAGAAAATAATTGTGGGGTAGAATAAGTTCTTTATTCAGAAAATCCCTCCCTATACAATGAGAATGCAGAGAATGCATGGCGAGCTCATAAAAGGTGTCAGCTGAAGATGGTCATAGTATAAGGTTATTGTTAAAATTTCTCAAGTTCTCGTAAAAAATTAAAATAAATAAAAAACAACTACTTGTAACTTACTTTGATTACACTGTAATGGGAGAGTAAAAAATAAACCACCACCAAAACAGAACAACTTATTTTGGTCAATTTCTCATTACAATAGTTTTACCAAACAACAAATGCATTTTCCTTTAAAATGCTTTGGATAAAAAATAAATTCTCAGTATTGCTTTTGTTTTTTATTTTGGAAATTTTCAGATCTGTCTTTAAAAGCTAAGATTGGCAGAAAAGAGTCAGGTAAGAGAGAAAATAGGCAAATACCCAAAGAAACCAAGGTAGGCACAGGAAATAGGGAGCCTTTATATTTAATCACTGACAAATGTGCCCTCAGTGATACACACATAAATTTTATATTTTATTTACTTTTTTTTTTGTTATTGTTTTAAGCCCTAGAAAGCTAAGGTGGTAATGCTCAGTTCTGTACAACTCTGTGACCTCATGTACTGTAGCCCACCAGGCTCCTCTATTCATGGAATTCTTCAGGCAAGAATGCTAGAGTGGGTTGCCATTCCCTTCTCCAGGGGATTTTCCCAACCCAGTGATCAAACCCTCGTCTCCTATGTTACAGGCAGATTCTTTACCATCTGAGCTACCAGGGAAGCCCAGTGTTTTTTAATGAATATTTATTAAACTTCATTTGATGTCGAGTGGATATACAGACACTAAGATGATTAAAACTAGAAGGTAAATGGATGTTATAATCTTACTTTCAATATTACTTCCAGTTGCAATCAGGCCCTACCAGAAGTCAACACTTTTCCAGACTTGAACTCACTTTGAGATAGATAAAGTAGTATAATTAAGTGAATGGTTTGATTCCCATATCTTAGCATGGCAAAGAGCAGGTGAGCTATCGGGAAATAAGGGAGCCGGAGCCAGCAAGAGCATAAACCATTTTAGAAGACTGCAGATGTAAAAATAAGGGTGAGTGCAACTAGATTAAATCAGTCTAGGTTAAGATGGGTAACTATTGGCAACTGTCTCTGGGAGAAATGAGTTAAACATAATCATGACAAATTAAAATGTCTGGCAAGATACATTCATTATAATCTTTCTTTAAAACTATCACTTTACTCTTTCTAAAGTGAACAGATTATTCCCATTTCTGTTATATACAAAATGACTTCATGAAAGTAACCTCTTGCTCATTTCTGTCAGAAAAAGGTATATATATTTATCAAAAAAGTGCATCATATTGTGGAACTTTGGCCTCATTTCCAATTTCTGTTTTATAAAAAGTATGAATAAGTCTTCATTCAACAACACAGAATACAACACTTGGAAAACTCACAATATAATCTTGAAAGGACTGTCCTGTTATATACTAAAGTGTATCTGAGAGTGTGACCTTTAAAGAAGATATTCAAAAAGACTTCAGCAATTCAACTCAAGTTCTTCCCTTTAGGTAGAAGTAGACCAGCAGAATATTGTGTACTTAGAACCAAGTGGTTAGTTCCACACAGTATCACCTTCTCTGAGGTGCTTTCTAATGTTACGTTCTCCGCTTTAGCTAAAGGCTATTTTAAGAAATAGCCATGTGGAAATAAGTTTGTCATTCACCACAAAGCTGTTGTAAGGAATGTGGAGAACTAAAATGCTTATATAAGATCTTAAAAGTGATGGCAGGTGAAAAGTTTCTTTTGGGATTTAACTCTAGCAAGAACTTTTATTTCAACTAAGTTTTCTAAAGAAAAGCCAATGTAACCTTTCCTCAAGGACAAATAACTAAATGGTTAAGAAAATAGACTATAAAGACTAGCTCTATGAGCATATATCCTAGATATGATTTAGGTAAGTTTTTCTGTGTTTTATTTCCCATTTGCACTTGCTTTTGAAGATGACATTCACCTTCTGTTTGTAAAGGAACGTGGCTTCTGGCAGTTTCTTGACTCCTCTTATTAATTAGTCAAGACAAATTCATATTATACTTCTCAAGTAAATCATCTTTATTTCTATATTATACTCCTCTTCCTTCTTCCTCTAACCCACAATAGTATTCCTCAATTCAATTTCAGGGCTTTCTGACTCAGAAAGTTTGCTTCAGATATTGTCAAATCAATACGGCAGTGATGACAATAATTCATAGCATGATATAACATTAAGACTGTGTGTTTAGAAGAAGACATAAAAGTTATTTAAATCCAATCACTTGATAGAATCCTATCCAGATTCTATATCTATATAGAATATAGAGTATATCTATATTCTATATAGATCTATATCTATATATAGATATAGAATATATATATATATATATCGTATAGCTGTTTACCTATGGATTTTGACATCTCCTAAGACTACCCAATTCACTTTGTTATCTCTGTATAATTTACCCACCACTACAGTCATTCCACTTTAGAATATTTATTTAAAAGTATTAACTCTTAGCTATTAACATCCAGTTATTTTCAACCCAAGGAAGCAGATTGGTAATTTTTAAATACGTATGTATATATTTTATGTACTATATATTTATAATACAAAACATTATTAAAATATATATGCTTGATAAAGGCTTTTATAATTAAAAAAAGAAAAGATGATGAGTCTGACGACAAAACAAAAATAAAATACCTCAGTAGGACAGCAAGATTTTCTGACCTGATCCCTGTTGGCTTTTCCAGTAAAATCTCCCACTGCTTTCTCCACAATTTTTTTTTCGTTTCAGTAATGCCTATTTGATATTTCAATGTGCTCAATTCTTTCTCAAGCCTAGCTGCTTTTATATATGTTAGGAAATATAACGGGCATATAATGAGTTTTCAATTCTTTTTTCCAGCTTCCTCTCTCTAATTATTTCCTATGCAAGTATCTAAATATAGATTTGGTCATGTTACTTCACAACTTAAAAGTCTCCATTAAACCTTCACCTTAACAGGTATGCTCTAAACTTCTTAGCATGACATGAGAGATTCTTCAAAATTTGGTTCCAGTACCATCTCCTCTTACTCTCAGCACATCTGACACAGTTTCTCAGACACACTGCCTGCTATCTAAAACATATTTCTATCCGTGCTGTTTGCTTTGTCTCATTCATCTTTGTATTATGAAAGTCGCTTAGAAAACAGGGATGGTAAATAAGTATTTGCTAAAAAAAAAAATAAATGTAAGATTGAATATATTAACTTGTTTCAGACTATATATATGATAGCAATGAATAGCTATAACAATATATTTCCACATTAAAACTGACAACTCACCACATCTACAGAATTGAAATTTTGACAACACAGGCAATTCTACCATAGAATCCTAAAGTAATGAGAGAAACAGGGATAAATCATAGGCTGAGAAATGCTTCTCTCCTTTGAAACACCTGTGAGTTTTCCAGGTGATTCAGGGATACCTGGCATAGATTCAAGAGTTAAATCATCTTTTAGCCTAAAAGTAGTATTTTTTTGTCAGTGTTTTCCCTGACAGGTTATAGACTGAAGAAATGAATACATGGCTTGTTTACTGAGATAACAATGAAGCAAACTTTAGTAAGTACAAAATGTAATGTTATTTTCCTGTGTAACAGCATTAACAATAGTATTGGATCATTATTTTATTATTATGTAATGCCACATAGTTCTAAGTCATATGCCTAATACATGCAAATTCACCACAGTGGACATCTGCTCTTTGCTGCCCAGAATGTATTCCCCTTCCATACTTGCCAAAACATCCCTTCTCCATTCATCATGCCCTCACTGCATGAACAAGTTCATGATTTTTTAAGGAATGAGACCATTATATTTCCCTGGTGGCATGGGTACCTCAGGTTTAGGCACTTTCCTTTAGATAGCATAACTGGTATTTCAGAATTTCCGCTATCATACAGAGTTATTTTTTCTATGTCTTAGTGATATTTTCTAAACATGATTCCCAATTTTAATGAGCATATTTTTCAGAGATACAGTGTCAAAGAAGGAGAAGGAATATATTACCAAATGTTTTATATAATATCAGAATGCTTGTTCACATTAATATTTCAACAATCTGAAAATTGTCACTCTGAATTTGTTGATTTAAGAGGATTATCCAAATTTCAGAAAAAACAAATTTGTCTACCTATAATAGATAATGAAAAACTAATGTACACACTAAAAGTTCTTTCCATAAGTGTATGGATGATGTAAAAAACAAAGCACTATAAACCTTAAGGCAGAATTAATTTAGAGTATGTTTAACTGATATAGTTAAGTACACTTTAAATTAGAAATGCATATAATGTTTACATATACCCAGCATATCTATAGTATTAAAATGATGAATTCTAAAAGTTCATGATATTTTGTTTACTATCAGGAAAATTTAAATTTTCACGGCATGTGAACTTTTAATTTCTAAAACCACTGGTTAGAGGATTACATGCATGTGTTTTAATATATCTTTACATATAATGCTGGATATATTAAAATATCACTAATGAAGTATAAGAATATAGTCATTTTCCTTTCACAAATCAACAGTATAGAATTTAAGTTTTTCAAGGAATATCCCAACCCTTATTTCAAATATAAATGAACTCCAGTATTGTTCACATCAGAAGAACAGCCAATACTAAATTGTGGAAAGTTATTCTAATCTTATTTTTTTTATCTTGCAACTCAAACAGTTCCTATTAATCCCTTTCTTATGTTTAAATTCTGTTTCTCTTTTCTGACTCCTAACAGCTAGAATGATACCTCAATTTGGTGATTTTATGGTGAAGGATTTACTGTGTCAGTATCCTACCACACTCTTGTTTCCATAATTCCTAGATCATATTTTATCCTCATTCCTTGCAACAGGTGCTCTTTGGATAGTAACTCCCAACCCTTTCCAGTGTTTGAAACTGCTGTTTGCATTTTTCTTTTTCATCAGCCCTTTCAGTGAACAATTCCAACTCTGTCATCTTTTCTACCACCATATTTATTCCTAAATAATCTGATACTTGAGTATTTATAATATAATAAGAATTTATGGTGGTATGGATGAAATATGCTTGAAGCACACTTGAAGTAAAACATGTAGTGTGAGAAGAGAAGTAAACTGAGAAATGAACACTACAAGGAATACAGAGATGAAGAGGAGTCATTAGAAAAGTCTCAGGAAAGCAGGTGTGAAAATCAACATAAGGACATGTGAATTAAACTAGTAAAAAGTTGTAAGAAGTAAAACAAATTAGACCATGTCAGTCAATTCATAAAGGTAAATAACATAAAGAGTAAATGAAAAACTTGGAAACTTGAATTTTGGCAACAAGGAGGACAACAAGAGGTAGTATATTATAATGTTAAGTGGTAGATTCTAGAGTCAGACTGCTTGAATCCTCAAGATTTACCACTCTGTGATCTTGGGCAAGTAACTTAAATTCCATGATCCCCACTTTCTGTATAATCTAAAGGAGTATCATGCTAGTGATTTTCTCATATGATTATGGTTTTGTATGAGTTAATATATGTAAAGAATTCAGAACAATATTTGGTGCATATCTATATAAATGGGGGTGTATTTGGATATGGGTTTCCCAGCTGGCACAGTGATAAGGAATATGCCTGCTACTACAGGAGACATAAGAGACACAGGTTAGATCTTAGGTATTTGGATATGCACTACCTGGTTTCTCCTTCAAGGGAGTACTTGACACCCTAGCTTCTAGGAGAGCTGTTAAGGGGCACTTTCAGCTGTCATCTCCTCCAGGAATTGCTTAAGTAATAGAAATTCACCATACATCAAGTCATGCTCTTCCAAGGACAGCCTATGTTAGATGACTGATCAACAGAAAGTATAAAATCCCAATCAGTCCAGCACAGAAGGTCTCTGACAGCTATGTTAGCTTAAAGTTTCCCATGGAGCAGGCTGAGGAGGTTGGTCTGGTCCCATTTCCTTCTTTTCTTTTCCATGGTGGTGATTCAAAGGGCCACCTCTCTGTAGTGAACATCTTGAATACTGAAATTTGCCTCAGAGTCTGCTTCTCAGTGGAACTCAAACTGTGGCATGGATGCAGTTTGCTTTTTCAGTAAGTCCCCTATATACAAACAAGTTCTGTTCCTAGAGCACATTCATAAGTCTGATGATATTAACCTTGGTACCCAACTAGCCAACACAACTGGCTATATAGTAATGTACTATAATAGGTTTATAATACTTTACACACAAATAATACTTAAAAACAAACACAAAAAATAAAACATTTTTAATTGTATAGTACAGTACCTTGAAAAGTATAATAGTACAATACAACAACTGGTATAAATTGGTTGCCATCAAGTGAAATGGCAAGAAGAGTTACCAACTAGAGGAGGGAGAGGAGATGGGAGATATTAGAACTGAAGAATGGAAATGGAAACGAAGTGAAGTGAAATTTGCTCTGTCGTGTCCAACTATTCACAATCCCATGGACTATACAGTCCATGCAATTCTCTAGGCCAGAATACTGCAGTGGGTAGCCTTTTCTCTTCTCCATGGGATCGTCCCAACCCAGGGATAGAACCCAGGTATCCCTCATTGCAGGTGGATTCTTTATCAGCTGAGCCACAAGGGAAGCCCATGGACATGGAAGGTAAGCTTCAATTTCACTCATGCCCGAAGTTGATGGCACAGGTTCTGGTTCCTTGCTGTATTCAATTATATCTACCCTCCTGAAAAAACGATCCAGTGATGTCTGGGTAGTCTATCTTTTTTTTTTTTTTTTGTCATAGATGACTTTGGATTGTATACTGAATAGCTCCTGCAACCTTCGTGTACCGTTCTACATTCAGGTCCTGTGGGTCAAAAACTAACAGTGCCTCCTCAAATAAAGACAATCTCCCTGTGATTTCCTCATCATGAATCTCTTCCTAGCAGTACAAGTCTATATCACTGCTGCTTTTACACTTGCTTCCTGACATCCTGGGCTTGAAATAAAGATACTGTATTTCTGTACTCCATACAGTACTGTGCAGTAAAGTACATAAAACCACAGCTACTTGTAGAGGATGCATACATGGAACAAGGTACATCAGACATGTGAACTAACTTATGTGATTGGACATGTGAAGGCATATTCGCATCTTTGAAAGGTTCCTATGTAGGAGGCTTATTGTATATTTTTAGTTGTAGGGACAGAGTCAGAAGATAGAAGTAGCACTAGATTTCTTTTCATGCTTTTTACTTAATGAGAATGTGTTATTAAATTATATTACTGTGAACCCTAAAGTTTTGAAAATGAATTTATTTTCCTGTTTATAAGCATAGTACTTCCTAGAGAGTTTGCATAATAAATAAAACCTACTTATTCTGGCAAACTGAATCCTTAAAAGATAATCTATTAAAAAAATAGCTTAAAAAAGTCCTGTTGACTGATAGGTAGAGAAAGTAATTTATACATAATCTATCTAATCACTTTAATTAAGCAACATCCAGTATATCACCTACCCATGTGTATGCTAAAAACATTATTTATTTTTGGTAAATTAATATAACAGATTAAAATGTTGGGTGTAAACTAATGTTATGCTCATTAAAAGAGGCACATCATTAAAAAAAAGCAGAATCCATAGGAACAAGAAACATGCTGAACAATGTGAGGTTTCTGTAATGAATGCAAAAGGTGTAATTTTGGTACAAGTGGTTTCCAAAATAAAGAAAAATCATTACAAACCCATAGAGACTGAGTTTTTATTTTTAGCTTCTGAATGATAAGGCCTCTTTTATTTATAATTTTATTTTATAAAATTATACCTCTTTTATTCTAAACCCCTATCTAGGATCTCAGGTTTTATTATTATTTCCTTTTTAATTTCTAACTTCTTTTAGTAAATGCCTGAGTTCAGAGCAGGAGGAACAGGAGGAGAAGGGGACGACAGAGAATGAGATGGTTGGATGGCATCACCGACTCGATGGACATGAGTTTGTGTAGGCTCTAGGGGTTGGTTATGGACAGGGAAGCCTGGTGTGCTGCAGTCCATGGGGTCGCAAAGAGTCGGACATGACTGAGCGACTGAACTGAACTGAACTGAGTTCAGATGGTGAGAACTTCATGCTAGTAAGTCATAAACAAAGGGAAACAAGCAACAGAAGGTGCATAAGGGATAATTTAGTGATCATCTTCTCATCAGTTCTCCTTCTGAGGAGCACTGAGGACGAAACTGTAAATGGCTCTAGATTATAGCATGAGTGATTTAAGTTAACCATAAGGAAGATTTCCCTGAAGGGCAATGGCTGTTAAACACTGGAATAGGTTTCCAAAAAGAGGTTGTAGAACAGAGAAGAAAGGGCATACCTTTAAATACAATCTACATTATACTGCTAAATGTTGGATGAATAATAAATAGTTCTGCCTAATGAGAAATATGTATGCGTGTGTGTATGAGTGTGTGTATGTGTGACAGAGTAACAAGAGTAGGGAGACAGAGCGAGATAGTGAGTGTCAGGGAATGCATCTCAAAACTTCCAATCCTTATTGTATTTATAATATGACTTCTGATATTCTGTTTCTTAAAAAAAAAAAAAAATCAACCCCACAATAAACATTAAGACCACTTAATATTGGTCTTAATAATAATATTATATAAAAATATTTTAAGTATACTTAATGTATCTTATTTTAAATATTGGGGCTAAATTTCAACTTTGCTATTATATAAATGAAATCCAAGCTTTTTAAAATAGCACCTATTTATTAAAATATTGTTTTTTAAACAAATTTGGGGTGCAGTTGGTTTATAATGTTAATTTATGATGTACAGCAAAGTGAATCTGTTGTGCACATACATACACCTACTCTTTATCAGATCCTTTTCCCATATAGGTCATTATAATATGCTGAGTTGAGTTCCCTGTACTACACAGCAGGTCCTTATTAGTTATCTATTTTATATATAGTCCTGTTTATATGTCAATCCCAATTTCCTGATTTATCCCTCTTACCTTCTTTTCTTACTGGTAACCATAAGTTTGTTTTACATCTGTGACTGTCTTTCTGTTTTGTAAATAAGTTCATTTGTATAATTTATCTTTTTTTGTTAGATTTTTTTGGTTAGATTTTGCATATAAGTTATATATGACATCTGCTGTTCTCTGTCTGATTTGCTTCATTCAGTAAGACAGTCTCTAAGTCTATTCTTTTTGATGCAAATGGAATTATTTTCTTCTTCTTTATAGCTGAGTGATATTCCATTGTATGTATGCACCACATCTTCTTTATTTATTCCTCTGTTGATGGACATTTAGGCTGCATCTATGCCCTTGCTATTGTAAACAGTGCTGCAGTCAACACTGAGGTGCATGTATCTTTTTGAATTATGGTTTTCTCTGGGTATATGCCCAGAAGTGGGATTCCTGGATCCTATAATAGCTCTATTTTAAGGTTTTTTTTAAGGAACCTCCATACTGTTCTCCATAATGGTTGCATCAATTTGCATTCCCATCAATAGTATAGGATGGTTCCCTTTTCTCCGTACACTCTCCAGCACTTATTGTTCATAGATTTTTTTTGGGGTGGGGATGATGGCCATTCTGAGAAGCAAGGGGGATACCTCATTGCCATTTAGATTTGCATTTCTCTAATAATAAGTCCAGAGGTAAACTCATACACACCTATGGTCACCTAATTATGACAAAGGAGGCAAGAATATACAATGGGGAAAAGAAAGTTTCTTTTATAAGTGGTGCTGGGGAAACTGGACAGCTACATGTAAAAGAATGAAATTAGAACATTCCCTAACATCATACACAAAAATAAACACAAGATGGATTAAAACATAAATGTAAGACCAGCTACTATAAAACTTTTGGAGGAAACACAGGCAGACCACTCTCTGACATAAATTGCAGGAAGATCTTTTATGATCTGCCTCCTTGATAATGAAGATAAAAACAAAAATAAACAAATGGGACATAACTAAACTTAAAAGCTTTTGAACAGCAAGTTCAGTTCAGTTCAGTTGCTCAGTTGTGTCCAACTCTTTGCGACCCCATGAACGACAGCACACCAGGCCACCCCGTCCATCACTAACTCCCAGAGTCCATACAAACCCATGTCCATTGAGTCGACAAGGCCATGCAACCATCTTATCTTCTGTCATCCCCTTCTCCTCCTGCCCTCAATCTTTCCCAGCATCAGGGTCTTTTCAAATGAGTCAGCTCTTCATATCAGGTGGCCAAAGTATTGGAGTTTCAGCTTCAACATCAGTCCTTCAAATGAACACCCAGGACTGATCTTTAGGATGGACTGGTTGGATCTCCTTGCAGTCCAAGGGACTCTCAAGGGTCTTCTTCAGCACCACAGTTCAAAAGCATCAGTTCTTCGGTGGTCAGCTTTCTTTATAGTCCAACTCTCACATCCATACATGACCACTGGAAGAACCATAGCCTTGACTAGATGGACCTTTGTTGGCAAAGTAATGTCTCTGCTTTTTAATATGCTGTCTAGGTTGGTCATAATTTTCCTTCTAAGGAGTAAGCGTCTTTTAATTTCATGGCTGCAATCACCATCTGCAGTGATTTTGGAGCCCAGAAAAATAAAGTCAACCACTGTTTCCACTGTTTCCCATAAACAAAATGAAAAGACCATCACAGAGTGGGAGAAAACAACTGCAAAGGAAGAAATTGACAAGGGATTAATCCTCAGAATATACAAACAGCTCCCCTACTTCAATGCCAAAAACCAAACAGCCGAACCAGGAAATGGATAGAAGATTCAAGTAGACATTTCTCCAAAGAACACCCACAGATAAGCAAAAGGCACATGAAAAGATATTAAACATAACTAAAATACTGTTTTTTAATGGAGTTTTAAAATATATATTTTCTCCCGATATCCATATTTTGATGGATTACTGCTCTAGATATATTCTGTTTTACTTAGAGCAGTTCAGTTCAGTTCAGTCGCTCAGTCGTGTCCGACTCTTTGCAACCCCATGACTCGCAGCACGCCAGGCCTCCCTGTCCATCACCAATTCCCAGAGTTCACTCAAACTCACATCCATCGAGTCAGTGATGCCATCCAGCCATCTCATCCTCTGTCGTCCCCTTCTTCTCCTTCCCCCAATCCCTCCCAGCATCAGAGTCTTTTCGAATGAGTCAGCTCTTCACATGAGATGGCCGAAGTATTGGAGTTTCAGCTTTCGAATCATTCCTCCCAAAGAAATCCCAGAACTGATCTTCAGAATGGACTGGTTGGATCTCCTTGCAGTCCGAGGGACTCTCAAGAGTCTTCTCCAACACCACAGTTCAAAAGCATCAATTCTTCGGCACTCAGCTTTCTTCACAGTCCAACTCTCACATCCATACATGACCACTGGAAAAACCATAGCCTTGACTAGATGGACCTTTGTTGGCAAAGTAATGTCCCTGCTTTTCAATATGCTATCTAAGTTGGTCATAACTTTCCTTCCAAGGAGTAAGCGTCTTTTAATGTCATGGCTGCAAACACCATCTGCAGTGATTTTGGAGCCCAGAAAAATAAAGTCTGACACTGTTTCCCCATCTATTTCCCATGAAGTGATGGGACCAGATGCCATAATCTTCGTTTTCTGAATGTTGATACTTAGCGCAGAAATGGCGTTAAAAGTGAGCCAAAATATTAATGATAAAAATAATAAATTATATGGGTCAAATTTTCCTTTAAGACTGAGTTCTCCAGGATCCACAGAGAGAATAGTGGAAATGGTTTTTCAATCAGGCTCAAGAATGCAATCAATCCTTTTGCCTAAGAACTGATGTTCTAAGTGGTTGGGTGGAATACAATTTGAGAATATAAAATTAGTTCTCCCTCAGAAACACTAACTATGGTTCATTCTCATCAAAAAATATTTCTCTTTTTCAGGGTTCTTTAGTTTCTTATAAGCTTATCAACCTTCACATGAATGAATCCCAGCAATCACAGCAACCCTGTAACATGATGTCATTATTGGCTTGCATAAGTATAAATATATTTTAAGTACATTATAATGAGAAATTTTGAAAACAACAATTGGATTTTAGATGAAAAACTTCATTTTTAATGCCAATGCAAGAAGATACAGTTGAAAAAGTTCTTCTTTTCAAATTCTCACAAGGGGAATCAAGAATGAAATGTCAGTTGAACTAATTTTCTAGGGGCGAGGAGTACACACAGAAACCATTATTATTCCTTATATACTTCTAAATCAGCTAACTGCTACTGCTAAGTCACTTCAGGCATGTTCGACTCTGTGCGACCCCATAGATGGCAGCCCACCAGGCTCCCCCCTCCCTGGGATTCTCCAGCCAAGAACACTGGAGTGGGTTGCTATTTCCTTCTCCAATGCATGAAAGTGAAAGTGAATTCACTCAGTCGTGTCCGACTCTTAGCGACCCCATGGACTGCAGCCCACCAGGATCCTCTGCCCATGGGATTTTCCAGGCAAGAGTACTGGAGTGGGATGCCATTGCCTTCTCCAAATAAAGAAAATATTCAAGGGTGAATATTTTCTGCTGCAATTTTCAAATGCATTGGGCAAACACAAAGTCCAGTAATCCACAGGTTAAAAAAAAATGTTTCTTCTAAGATAAAGGAGGTTATTAAAAACAAAAACATAAAAGAGAGCTCTCTTCATTAAAAAAAAAAAATCATTGGAATATGGTTGATCTTTTAATTGACTTTAAGCAATAAATTCCATATCATAAAAGACGATTTACTAAGATATTTTGTTTATGTCATTGTGAACTAACTTATCAAGATACATTTGGTTAAATACACATCATTCTTCTCTTGTTTCTCCATCTACTTTTCTCTCCCTGACCCCCATTTCATTGATCCAATTCATTTGTTTTATCAAATTTTAGACAGTGTCTATGAAGTATCAAGTAATGTGTGTTTTAGAGCTAAAACAGTTTTCTTGTGAAAAAGAAATGATGTCTGTATGGCAGACATCAATAGACAGCCACAAGGTAAGATACAAGCACAAAGGGCTAAGGAAACAATCAGGAGGAATCTGACCAAGGTCAAGTCCTAGAAAGACTCCCAGTGGAAATAAAGCCTGGTTTGAATTCTGAAGGATATAAGGAATTGTGAGCAATACAAGTCTGTTGGGTTGGAAGGGAGGTGAGCTCGATCTCTCAAGAAAGGTGTGAAGATGTGCCAAAGCTAGGAGTAAACAGGAATTGGAGTTTTGTTCCCCCCCCTCCCCGGGACCCACAGATAATTAACTACTGATGCAACACAGTGCAGAGTGCACAAAGTTGATGGATGACACTGGGAAATGGGTAAAAAAAAAAAAAAAAAAAAAAAGAACCTTGCTTCAGATGTTATGATTTAGCAATAAGTAACAATAGAAAGATTTTAGGTAGAGATATGATATGATCACATGACCTGATTAGAAGTGATTTAGAAGGGGCAAAGATGGTGAAGTATTACCTCACTTAACAATTGTAGAAGTGTGTTAAATTGCATAACTTTTCTGAGCCTCAGCTTTCTCATTAAAAAAAAAAATATATATATATATATTGGCTATACCCTGAAGTTGTGAAGGTTAGATAATATGTATATAAAGCAGCTAGTGTAGTGACAGAAATCTATTAGGCACTTTACTAGTAGATTCCCTTCATTAGTTCTTAGCCTCTAGTAAGTTAGTTTCCAATTTTATAAGGAAGATGATTTTTCTCTATAATATAATTCCTCTCTCTCTCATGACAATCCCTCTTTCAATGAGCAAAGAATGAGGAGAAGCTCTGCTGCTGGAAACTGATTAACATGTACATTTATGTGCTTAGAAAAATAAACATGCCATCTTTAAAAAGGTATCTCAAAAGAAGTTCATATATTGCATGTGTTATGCAGTTTGGACTAAAAATCCAGGCAGAAATAGTGATTAAAACACACACACACACACTCTAATACTGCTATTTTGCCATGCAATCACAAAAGCGATGTGTCTGCTAGAGCCATCCTAGTGAAGAATGCTAGCTAGCACTGAGCAGCTCTAAATATATTTTTTGCAGGTGGATAGATAGTTAGTTTCCAAGTTGGCTTGTCATGGTGAATGATATTTAAGTGTGAAGATCAGCTGCAAAGTTGTTCACATTACCACTTTCTCTTTCTTGGCTATCATTTCACAAGACAAAGTCAGTGAGCCAGATAAGGGAAAATGTGGATATGCATGTTTGCATATGTTTGTCTTTTTTACCCTTTCCTTCTGTATCCTGTTCTCCAGTTGGTTTATCTCCTCTGAATCAGTGCTACTTATTACAAAGATATAAAAATGCTTCTACACAAACACTTTCTGTTTGACCTCAAATTAGGCTTTGAAGGAGGAAGAAAATATTTTCCAATACTTTCAGAAAAGTAAGATTCTTATGTTGAAGCTTTAATATGTTTTTCAAAGCTATGCCTAAGGAAATTTTCAGAAAATTAGCAACTGGACTGACTGGTTGAAACTGTCTCCCTTGTGGAATACAGTGTTAATTTCAGGCAAATTTAACTGTGTGATTGAGTGGCAATTAAGCAGTGTAGAGACTGCTAGTTGTGGGTTAAAATAATTTATAAGGCTTAATTAATTGTTAGAACAACTGATAGCCCTGTCAAATTGGCAAGGAAGTTCATTGATCTTAAAATTCAGCTGAGTGCAAGAGAAAGACTGACGAAATAATTTGTAGACTATGACAGAGATTGCTAGAGAGAAGTTAACATGTGAAGGTAGAGGATATACCACCAGAAAAGATAAAATAGAGACAGTATTTTCAAGGAAATATTATGCCCACATATTTCCAGAGACAAGACTCCAGGAGCCCAATATCTATCTTTCTCATATATTGCACATTTTTTAATTACTTTTAATGACTTCCTACTTTTTCGTTTGTACTGAGCACATGATAAATAGGTCAAATCCTGTGCCATGTCCACTTAATCTCAAGTTTTGAAAGAATAGCCACAAATCCAGCTAAGTGTCTTCTTTCCTATTAACCAGCAACATTTAGGCTTTCGTGTAATCCTCTCAAGGCTGAAATAATGCTACCCTGTTCCTCTTTTTTCAGAGAAGGCAATGGCACCCTACTCCAATACTCTGGCCTAGAAAATCCCATGGATGGAGGAGCCTGGAAGGCTGCAGTCCATGGGGTCGCTGAGGGTCGGACACGACTGAGCGACTTCACTTTCACCTTTCACTTTCATGCATTGGAGAAGGAAATGGCAACCACTCCAGTGTTCTTGACTGGAGAATCCCAGGGACAGGAGAGCCTAGTGGGCTGCTGTCTATGGGGGTCACACAGAGTTGGACACGACCGAAGTGACTTAGCAGCAGCAGCAGCAGTTCCTCTTTTTTATATTAAGGATGAATGAGTATTTTTTTCACCCTGTAGATTGGACAACTTTTAAAAACTCAAGACATCCTGAAATCTAAAATAACAGGCCACCCCTCCATGGTGTTCACTCATCTTTAATTGATGAAATGAGAGACAAAGGAAAAAATAGGCAATATCCTTACTTCTTTCAAAGTTTTATAAACAAGAAAAGCCAATCCTTGAAAGAAGGGCCTGAGCTGTGGTACAGAAGTTCTAATCAACGTCAGCGATTCCTAAAAATAGAAGTAATCTTCTAATTTGTCAGGGGACACACTACATCATCCATAGAGAGGGCTACAGTAATCACATAAGCTATGTTACATTTTATAATTTTGCAGTCATAGAGTATGTAAGTGGTAATGAACATGAAAGCAGTAATTAGAAAGAAGGAGTCGAATACTGCTTATAGCAAAGCCATTCCAGAAAAAAGAAATGGATAAAACTGAGATATTTTACATCAGATATCTCTTAAGTACCACTCTGTGTCTTCTGTCTTGGGGACCTCTTTCACTTCCTACATCCAGTCATGACTACTGTGCTCAACTCTGAATAAGTCCTTCTCCAAATTTTAATATCTGTCTAAAGGGAAAGTCATGTCTGTGGCCTTTTAGATGATGATCATGCAAGACTGAACAACCAGTCACAAATGAATTGATACCAGTACCTGGTCCTTGATTTGACATTTCTTCTTCCCTGTTTCAATCCCCTTTGCCCTAGTGTCTGCTCCATAAAATTGCATTCCATTATGTTAGTAGCCTATAAACCTTTTCCTTGAACTTGCTTTCCAGTAATAAAACATAGTGAAACATAATTTCTTTTAAAATTAACCAAAGAAAAATAAATACAGAATAGCACGTTGTCAATAGATGTGAAAACTAAAATACTATGACTTCTCTGTATTGAAACTTACAACTCTAAGTGTTCCAAGGCAATAATGAGATATCCAGGAGTTTGACATTACTCATAGATTTAACTGGGGCAAACTATTTGGACAACAAGCATGTTTATACTATTGTGAATTTCAAAAGGAAGAGTATAAGATATGTGAATTGCCACACTCTATCATAGCTAGGTCATTTTGTCTTTATGTATTGATGCCTCCTTGCTTTAGGATTAAGAACTGCTAGTTCCAGTGAATATGTTCGTATCCAAAAACTATAGCTATTAACAGCCTCAATAGTTGTAGCAAAAATCATGTTTTAGACCCTAAAGGTTATACTGTTATCTCTTCTATCCACTTCTCACACTCTTAGGCAAGAGTCATCTTGCCTAAAGGGCTTCTTTCCACTGGTGTGAAACAAAATTTTTTATTTCTCATTCAAACTTACAGTATACTACTTTTAGTCATGACTATCTTTCCATTAGAGTGTTTTTAAATCTCCAAGGAGGCGTCAAACCTAGAGAATTAATGAACTGGAGCTTTTTGAATTTTTGTTTAAATATATATAATTTTAACAGGAAATCTAATTTTTAAAAGGCAAGATCAAGGAACTAGGGAAAATATGACATTGGCAAACATTGGGATGAATGATCTTTCTCAGTCCTTGACAAAGCTTTGAAGATGTAGCTTAGCAATCTCTCTATACAAACTTGGAAAAGTGCACAATCAATAAAATGCATTGTTACATTTTCATACCACTTATTTGTTTTATTTTCTGTAAATTATTGGGTTTAACTTGCGTGTGTATAGTCATTTCAACTGGAAAAAAGGGGGAAAGGTGATACCACACATGCCATATTAATGCTTAACTTTTAAAGTTTTAACAATTTGATTATTTTAATCACATAAACATTTATTAGGTAATTTTGAAATGCCAGAGTCATGCTTGACATTAAGATTCTAAGAACTTCTTAAACATAGTTTGAATCCACAACAACTGAACATCTAGTATCTGGAGTCAAAAAATAAATGTTATGAATTTATTATAATTCAGGTAATGGCAGATTTATATGTGGAAGATAATTAGATTATGGGGTGGAAGCATTTGTATTAGGAACCTTGGAAATGGCAACCCACTCCAGTATTCTTGCCTGGAAAATCCCAGGGACGGAGAAGCCTGGTAGGCTACAGTTTGTAGGGTTGCAAAGAGTTGGACATGACTGAGCGACTTCACTTCCTTCCTTCCTTTGGGGATAAAAGTTTAGGATCAAGAGATATTCCTCTGAGTAAATAAAATTTCAGTCTTTAAAGATAAATTGAAGTTGTTTGGGCACATATTGGGTGTTGAGTTTGCAGAAGAGTGTATACCACATTATGCTAAGAGTCATGCTGTTGTTAAATGGTATCTTGCAAAAAAAGAATCTGTAAGTTTTTGTTTATGGCTGGATCAAATGCTGAGGGGTAAGACATGAGACAAAGCATGTGAGATGGGAGTATCAAGCTAAACTGTGGTAGTGGTTGTCTCCCAGTCACGTCTGATTCTTGCGATCCCACAGACTGTTGCCTGTCATGCTCCTCTGTCTATGGAATTTTCCATACTGGAGTGGATTGCCATTTCCTTTCCAGGGGATCTTCCTGACCCAAAGATCGAACTCAGGTCTCTTATGTCTCCTGCACTGCAGGAGGATTCTTTACCGACTGAACCAGGAGGGAAGCCCAAACTAGCAGTTCTGAAATCTGTGGGAAGCACTGGAAGCCTTTTTAAAATAACTGTTTATTGTAATTAGGTTTGTGTTAGAACACATCCCTTGATTGGTGTCAGGGAGGTAGAAATTTCCCTATACATTTAAATTAACATGAGATAGATTAATAAGAAAAATAATCAAACACAAATTTAATAACATGTAAACATGGGAGAGACCCAGGAAAACTCACCAAAATGGCTGAAATAATCACCTTAAATACCATCTTCAGTTAAAGACAAGAGGATGTTGGGGGTAGTGGTTTGGAACCTCAAAGCAGTTCACATGGAGATGGAAAAGCAAATATTTGGCAATCTTGTAATATTTGGTAATTTGGTAATTTGGCTTTATGTCTCACAGTGCAACACAGAGTAAACACTTATCTCTGGGCCCTGCAAGTTTCCCCCACCACACCTAAACCCATATTCTTTTCAGGTACCTCTGGTTTAATACCTGTATTTCAGGAGCAGGTCTTGTTTCTAAATTCTTCACACAGCTAAAGTGGAGGTTAAAAAAAAAAAAAAAAAAACACCCTGAACTGTCTGTTTCTTAAAAATAACCAGCCTAAATTAGTTCTCATGCCAAAGAGACATTTTGGGGTTGCAAATTTTATCCCCCAAATTAGTATATCTAGGAAGACTGGAACAGAGCTCAATTGGAGACAGAGACCAGTTAAGTATCTATTACTCTGTTCTAAGCAAATAAAATGAGTGTTAGAAGAAAAGGAGAGGAAGTGGAAATAGCAGGAGATCAATAGAATATTTATTAGAAGGGAAAGTTGATTGGTCTTAGTGACAAAATAAAGGAAGTAATTGAGATAATGTTATTAATTTGAATAATAAATTTCTGATAAGGCAACTTTATGGCGGGTACTGGTGCCTTTAACTAAGAAAGCAAAACCAGACCTACAAGGGTGTGTAGAAGCAAGAAGCAATTTTGAGTTCATTTTTAAACTATGTTAAACTTGAAAATTATTTCGGGAAATACAAATGTAAAGCCTGATAATGCAGGTAAATGCATGGTTTTGAAATATAAAAGAAGGAACTGAACATAAAATATGTATTTGGAAGTCATCTGCAGTTAAGTGATAACTGAATGGATACACGTGGATGAGGGTGCCCAGTTAGAGATTTAAAATTTTGAAAGTACAATGGAACATCTCAGAAAATCTTAGCATAGGAAGGACAAGTAGTGAGGAAAACTGAAAAGCAGCATGTGCAATGGTAGTAATATCTAAGGTGGATAACGTTGGCAGCTACCAAGTACTTAATGCTCAGCATGTGTTAGAGATTGAGTTATATGTCTTAAATATTATCTCCAAAAACTTTGCAGAAATATAAAATAATTATCACTCATATTTAATGAGGAGAAACTAGGACTCAGAATGCTTTTTAATTAATGTAGATGTCACAGCTAATATGGGGTACACTGACTGAGGCAGACTGTAGTTTTCAGAATATCAACAGTTACAGAAATATTCTTCTTTCTAAATGCTCTCCTAGTAACATGTCACCTCTCCATCAAAAGAAAGCTATGTCTCATACCTTTCAACATAGGCTTTCTTTGACATTTGCTTCCACCAAGAGCTTATGGTGAAAGGATACAATGTGATTTTGGAGATGAGATGATCAAAATGTTATGCAATTCCTCCTTGTTCTTCTGAAATGGTCATTTTTAGTAACAGTCTGCATGGTGTGAGGAAACCCAAGCAGCAGGTATAGAGGTCCACATGAAGAATTAGAACCATAGGCCCACAGTCCAGCTTTCATTGTTAGCAGCACCAATTTTTTAGTAATTTAAGTGAAGCATGATTTCCGTTATTTTAAGCCACTAAGTTTCAGGTTGGATTTTTATGCAACAATCAGATCAGATCAGATCTGTAACTCAGTCCTGTCTGACTCTTCGCGACCCCATGAATCACAGCATGCCAGGACTCCCTGTCCATCACCAACACCTGGAGTTCACTCAGACTCACGTCCATCGAGTCAGTGATGCCATCCAGCCATCTCATCCTCTGTCATCCCCTTCTCCTCTTGCCCCCAATCCCTCCCAGCATCAGAGTCTTTTCCAATGAGTCAACTCTTCTCATGAGGTGGCCAAAGTACTGGAGTTTCAGCTTTAACATCATTCCTTCCAAAGAAATCCCAGGGCTGATCTCCTTCAGAATGGACTGATTGGATCTCCTTGCAGTCCAAGGGACTCTCAAGAGTCTTCTCCAACACCACAGTTCAAAAGCATCAATTCTTCGGTGCTCAGCCTTCTTCACAGTCCAACTCTCACATCCATACATGACCACAGGAAAAACCATAGCCTTGACTAGATGAACCTTTGTTGGCAAAGTAATGTCTCTGCTTTTGAATATGCCATCTAGATTGGTCATAACTTTCCTTCCAAGGAGTAAGCGTCTTTTAATTTATGGCTACAGTCACCATCTGCAGTGATTTTGGAGCCCAGAAAAATAAAGTCTGACACTGTTTCCACTGTTTCCCCATCTATTTCCCATGAAGTGATGGGACCGGATGCCATGATCTTCGTTTTCTGAATGTTGAGCTTTAAGCCAACTTTTTCACTGTCTACTTTCACTTTCATCAAGAGGCTTTTGAGTTCCTCTTCACTTTCTGCCATAAGAGTGGTGTCATCTGCATATCTGAGGTTATTGATATTTCTCCCGGCAATCTTGATTTCAGCTTGTGTTTCTTTCAGTCCCATGATCTTCGTTTTCTGAATGTTGAGCTTTAAGCCAACTTTTTCACTGTCTACTTTCACTTTCATCAAGAGGCTTTTGAGTTCCTCTTCACTTTCTGCCATAACGGTGGTGTCATCTGCATATCTGAGGTTATTGATATTTCTCCCGGCAATCTTGATTTCAGCTTGTGTTTCTTTCAGTCCAGCGTTTCTCATGATGTACTCTGCATATAAGTTAAATAAACAGGGTGACAATATACAGCCTTGACGAACTCCTTTTCCTATTTGGAACCAGTCCGTTGTTCCATGTCCAGTTCTAACTGTTGCTTCCTGACCTGCATACAAATTTCTCAAGAGGCAGATCAGGTGGTCTGGTATTCCCATCTCGAAGAATTTTCCACAATTGATTGTGATCCACACAGTGAAAGGCTTTGGCATAGTCAATAAAGCAGAAATAGATACTTTTCTGGAACTCTCTTGCTTTTCCATGATCCAGCAGATGTTGGCAATTTGATCTCTGGTTCCTTTGCCTTTTCTAAAGTTCACGGTTCACATATTGCTGAAGCCTGGCTTGGAGAATTTTGAGCATTACTTTACTAGCGTTTGAGATGAGTACAACTGTGCGGTAGTTTGAGCATTCTTTGGCATTGCCTTTCTTTGGGATTGGAATGAAAACTGACCTTTTCCAGTCCTGTGGCCACTGCTGAGTTTTCCAAATTTGCTGGCATATTGAGTGTAGCACTTTCACAGCATCATCTTTCAGGATTTGGAATAGCTCAACTGGAATTCCATCACCTCCACTAGCTTTGTTCGTAGTGATGCTTTCTAAGGCCCACTTAACTTCACACTCCAGGATATCTTGCTCTAGGTCAGTGATCACACCATCGTGATTATCTGGATCATGAAGATCTTTTTCATACAGTTCTTCTGTGTATTCTTGCCATCTCTTCTTTATATCTTCTGCTTCTGTTAGGTCCATACCATTTCTGTCCTTTATCGAGCCCATCTTTGCATGAAACGTTCCTTTGGTATCTCTGATTTTCTTGAAGAGATCCCTAGTCTTTCCCATCCTGTTGTTTTCCTCTATTTCTTTGCATTGATCGCTGAAGAAGGCTTTCTTATCTCTTCTTGCTATTCTTTGGAACTCTGCATTCAGATGTTTATATCTTTCCTTTTTTCCTTTGCTTTTGGCTTCTCTTCTTTTCACAGCTATTTGTAAGGCCTCCCCAGACAGCTATTTTGCTTTTTTGCATTTCTTTTCCATGGGGATTGTCTTGATCCCTGTCTCCTGTACAGTGTCACGAACCTCATTCCAAATTTCATCAGGCATCTATCAGATCTATCAGATCTATCAGTTCTAGGCCCTTAAATCTATTTCTCACTTCCACTGTATAATCATAAGGCATTTGATTTAGGTCATACCTGAATGGCCTAGTGGTTTTCCCTACTTTCTTCAATTTAAGTCTGAATTTGGCAATAAGGAGTTCATGGTCTGAGCCACAGTCAGCTCCTGGTCTTGTTTTTGCTGACTGTATAGAGCTTCTTCATCTTTGGCTGCAAAGAATGTAATCAATCTGATTTCGGTGTTGATCATCTGGTGATGTCCACGTATAGAATCTTCTCTTGTGTTATTGAAAGAGGGTTTTGTTATGACCAGTGCATTTTCTTGGCAAAACTCTATTAGTTTTTGCCCTGCTTCATTCCGTATTCCAAGGCCAAATTTGCCTGTTACTCCAGGTGTTTCTTGACTTCCTACTTTTGCATTCCAGTCCCCTATAATGAAAAGGACATTTTTTTGGGGTGTTAGTTCTAAAAGGTCTTGTAGGTCTTCATAGAACCTTTCCACTTCAGCTTCTTCAGCATTACTGGTTGGGGCATAGACTTGGATTACTGTGATATTGAATGGTGTGCCTTGGAAACGAACAGAGATCATTCTGTCGTTTTTGAGACTGCATCCAAGTAATGCATTTTGGACTCTTTTGTTGACCATGATGGCCGCTCCATTTCTTCTGAGGGATTCCTGCCCACAGTAGTACATATAATGGTCATCTGAGTTAAATTCACCCATTCCAGTCCATTTCAGTTCGCTGATTCCTAGAATGTTGACATTCACTCTTGCCATCTCTTGTTTGACAAACTATATAAATGTGTGTACCTAGAAGTAGGGAGTTGCCATGACAATACTTAAGACTGTGACACTGGTGTCAAAACTGGAAAAAGAGTGGAAACTGAAAATGCCTTAAGGAAATTCTTAGAAAAAGGTCTAAAGGACCTCAAGAAGCTATGAGTGATAGCAGAAAAGTAATGAAAACATGATCAGAAGTTAGATGAAAGGAAATAATTGTTATGTACTTGTTGAGTTTTCGAGTCCTTTATACATCCAGGATACATTAAATTCTTTGTTAGGTGATTTGCAAATATTTTCCCCTAGTCTGTGACTTTAATTTTCAATCACTGTTTGTGTTTTAGTGGAACAGTGTTTTTCAAACATAAGTTCCTAATCTTGAGGAAGTACAATTTATGGACTTTTTCTTTTAATTTTGGAATGTATATTTAGTGTTACATGCAGGAAACTATTTTTTTTTCAATATCACAAAATTTTCACCTATATTTTCTTATAGACATGTTTTGCATCTATGTCTTATATGTCTATATAATACATTTTGAGTTATTTTCTGCATATGATGTAAGTTCAGGAACTGGATTAAGGTTCTTTTTGTTTTGTTTTGTATATGTGTACCCAATTGTACCAGCACCACTTGTTTAAAAAAAAAAAAATCCTTCTCTTTTCAATTGTGTTTGCACATTTGTGAAAATCAACTGACTGTGTATAAGTGGTTCATTTCTCAACTCTATTTTGTTGCATTTATCCATTTTCTACCTTTTACCAATACTACACTCTCTTGGTGGTTATAACTTTATAATAAGCTTTGAAATCAAGTTGTGAGAGAGAGTTGTCCAACTTTATTCTTCTGTTTAAGGATTCATTTTGGCTTCTAGTTCTTTATCCTTACATATATATTTTCATATTAATTTGACTTCTAAAAAAAATCCTGCTAGGTCATGAATGGAATTTTGTTGAATCTATCACTTTGATAAGAAGGTATGTCTTGACAATAAAGGGTGAGTTGTCCAACCTACAAAATATTATATCCCTGCATTTATTTTGGTCATATTTGATTTTATCAGAGTTTTATAGTTTTGAGCCTACAGATCTTGTACATATTTTGTGTCTTATATTTTTGCTATTATATAAATGTTAGTTTAAAAAATAATTTTAAATTGTTCATTGCTATTACATAAACATATATTTCTTTTACATTGTTTGTATTCTCTAATCTTGCTAAAATCACTTGTTACTTGTCATACTTTCTGTAGATTCTTTGAATTATTCTATAGATAATCATGTTGATGCAGAGAGAGACAGTTTTAGTTCTTCCTTCTCTATCTGTATATCATTGCTTTCTTCTACTTGTTATATTGCTTCAGATCAGTTATAAGAGAATGGTGAAGAGCAGCAGTGAGACTGAACATCTTGCCATTTTCTTGATGATAGAAAGAAAACATTGAATCTTTCAACTTTATGTTAGCTGTAGGTACATGGTAGATGCCCTTACACACACTTGGCAAAGTTATTTTCTATTTCTTGTCCACTGAGATTTTCTATCGTTAATGGATATTGAATTTTGAATACTTTTTCTGCATCTGTTGGAATGCTCATATAGTTTTTCATCTTTATTCTGTTGATATGATAAATTAATCTTTCAAATATGGAAGTAATCTTGCATTCCCAGAATAAACCCACATTGCCATACACTGTTATCCTTTATATACATTGTTGGATTTAATGTACTAAAATTGCATCAGATATAGAAAGATAAACAGATATTTTTCTCTTTCAAAGTCTTCCTCTGGTTTTGGTATAAGGGTAATGATAACTTCACTGAAAAAGCAGGGATGTGTTTCTCTTCTAGAATTGTTGTTTTTGTTGTTGTTGTTGCTTCCTTTATGTTTGGTAGAAGCCATCAGTGAAGACATCTGTGCTTGACATTTTGTTTTGGGGAAAGTTTTAAACTATAAATTCAATTACTTTAGTAGATTTAAAGTTATTCAGGTTATTTATTTCTCATTGAGTGTCAGTATTTTTCATCTTCCATGAAAGTTTTAAATTTAATCTAAGTTTCAAATTAATTAGCATAAAGGTTTTTTTTTCCCACTTATCTATTGCTGTGTAAGTAATTACCTCAATATTTAAAACAGCAAACATTTATTATATCTAGTTCCTCTGGTTCAGGAATTCAGAAGCAGTTTATCTGGATCTTTCAGGCTCAAGGTCTCTTATTTGGCTGCAGGACTCAGAGTATACAGTTTCAAGATGGATCATTCACGGGTCTGTTGGAAGAAGACCTCAGTTCCTTGATGACTCTTGGCACAAATGGTCTTAGTTCTTTACCACATGGCCCCTCCATAAGCTGCTTAAGTACTTAAGCTTTCTCACAACATGAAAATTTCTCCCAGAGCAAGGAATCTAAGAGAGAGTGAGAGAGGAAGACGTCACAGTGCCTTTCATGGCCCAGCCTCCACATTTGCACAGCATAATTCTCACTTATGCTATTCGTTAGAAACAAATTATAAAATCCTGCTTAAAACTGAAGGACAGGGCAATAAGACTCAACTTTTTAAAAGAGAATTAATAAGGAATAATGGATATAGTTCTAAACTACAAAAAGTTATTCAAATTCCTTTCTTATATTTTATCTGATTTTAAGGGATATTTACTCTCTTAATAATGATATTTTTTATTTGTTTTTGTCTTATCACTTTAGCTAGAAGTGAGTTAAATTTGCTGATCTCCACAAATAACTAGTTTTTATTTCACTGATTTGTTTTTCAAATTGTTTTTGTTTTGTATATCATTACTTGTGCTTTTATCTTTACTATTTCCTTTCTTCTAGGAAAATTGTCTTTCCTCTAAAATTGGGCTTGATTCCTGTTTTTGTTATTGTTGTTGCTTGCTCTGCTAAACATAAGATTAGGTCATTAGTTTGAGACCTTTATAGGCATTTAATGCTATAAATTTCCCTCAAAGCCCTATTTTAGCTGCCTCTCATTAATTTTGATATGTTGTGTATTCATTTTATTTAAAATTTTTTTTGTAATTTTTCTTACTTATTTGGCTTTGGTTTGCTTTGAAATATCTCATTTCATTTTCATATTTCAAAACATCTTCTGTTATTAATTTTGAATTAAATTCTATTGCAATCAGATAACATACTTGATATGGCTTGAGTACTTTTAAATGTATGGGGAGTAGCTTTCTCAGAACATGGTGTATTTTGATGAAAGTTCTTTGTGACCTTATAAATAACATGCATTCTGCATTGTTGTATATCAATTAGATCAAATTCGTTGATAGACTGTTCAAGTCTTCTATAGTCTCACCAATTTTGTGTCATTGTTTTCTCTCAGTTATCAAAAAGACTGTGTTGAAGTCTCCAATCATAATGGTGAATTTGTCTACTTCTTTTTGCTGTTCTATCAATTTTTACTTGCTGTATTTTTAATCTCTTTTATTGGATTCATAAATCTTTAAGGTCCATGTCTTTTTGATGAAGTTATGATGGTCTTATCCATCAAATATTAGAATCTTTTGCTCTCAAATCTAGTTCATGTGATATTACTATAACTACTTCAATTCCCTTTTTTTTTAGCTTTAATTTTCTTTCAGTTACTATTTGCTTGGTATATATTTTCCAACTTTTTACTTTATACCTTTAAACTTAATTAGGCATGTTGTATTTAATCATAATCAGCTACAGATTTTTTCCAATGTGACCATGTCTATTGGAGTATTTAGCATTTAAATCTAATGTAGTTATTGGCATGGTTGGATTTAAATCTACTATCTTTCTACTAGCTTACTACTGTTCTCTTTTCTCCAAATGTCCCTTTGCCCTCCCCTCCTCCATTTTTCTGTCTTCTAAAGAACAAATGAGTAATAAATGAGAAATACAGCAAAATGACAAATGTAACTCTAAAGTGATTTGAAAATTCAAACTGAAGGTGGGTTCTCTTTCTAGGATGACTGCAAAAAAAAAAAAAAAATGTTATTTAGAATCATAGGAAGAACTCAGCCAGCCCTATTATTTAGTGTGAGCAGGATGAAATAATCTCTCATCAGATATTTATGAAGCTGTTTTTAGGTAACTACCATTTAATAATGCATTTTCCTCTACTCACATACCAAAACATATAATTTACTTTCTCAATCAAGCAGAAAACCGTATATTTCTTGATATCCATTTGTCAAAGATAAAACCAAAGCAGTACAAATTCTGAATGATGAAATTCACAAAAGTTATGAAGCACTTTTTAGACCAATTATTATATTTAGAGTTAATTCTATTGTCCAGTCATATATTTTCTGCTGCTGCTGCTAAGTTGCTTCAGTCGTGTCTGACTCTGGGCTACCCCAGAGACGGCAGCCCACCAGGCTCCCCCGTCCCTGGGATTCTCCAGGCAAGAACACTGGAGTAGGTTGCCATTTCCTTCTCCAATGCATGAAAGTGAAAAGTGAAAGTGAAGTCGCTCAGTCGCGTCCGACTCTTAGCGACCCCATGGACTGCAGCTTACCAGGCTTCGCCATCCATGGGATTTTCCAGGCAAGAGAACTAGAGTGGAGTGCCATTGCCTTCTCCGCATATATTTTCTAGATTGAGAAATAGAGCTATAGCTTGAATGTTTCCAAAAAAAACATATATTTTCTAGTCAATATATTTTTGGAAACATTCAAGCTGTAGCTCTATTTCTCAATCTTAATTATTATTATTATAATTATTATCAGTAGGTGTAATAAACAAGTTTTACAACAACACACAGTATAAAAATTGTAAATCAATCTATAAATAAGCAATGCTTTAAGTTATACTTTCAGTATCACAGCAAACAAACTACTTTCTCAGCTCTTTCAACTACTATTTGGTAATTCCAAAACTGCTTGCTGTTTATGTTTTTTTTTTTTTTTTTTAATTTTCTTATCTAGATCAGAAGAAGGTCTAAAATGCAATTGAGGACATGAGTTGTCTGGGCAAGGACTGTAGTTTCATTGGTACAATAATGAATATATCTGACATACCCTTCTTAACTCTCATTTTGGGCTATACTCAGCAAGATTAAAGGATTTCAATCTTGATTAAAGGATTAGGTATCTCATAAACTAGTGTTTAACCATAGAAAAGAAGGAAGCATATTCATTTAGATTCTTTATGTCAAGGGATGAATGACTATTCTTTGCAAGTTTGCTTTTTTCCATTTAAGCTACAGTAACAAAATGTTCTTTTTTTTTTTTTTTTCAGTCTTTCACTGTGTTGATTCCCCTGCTCATCATTCACACTAAATGGTTTGATATGCCTTTACAGGCTACAAAAAGTACACTGCAATTAAGTTAAGTATCACTGCCTCTGATGATAATGTTCTTAGCTAATCATTGCTGTAAGTCATAAGAAATATGATAAAAAACAGAATTAAAAACTGAATAGAAGTATAAAAATACTCCCTAAATATTTGGATTTCTAGGCAAAAAAGAATAAAGAATCATTTTTCAGACACTTGTATATGGTTAAGGACTTTGCTAAAGCTTAAAACTCCAAAGACTATTTCCATAAGTGATATATCAAATAACCTCCCTTAACAGTGTTCACTCCTCCTTTTGTTCTTAATGCACAGGGCTTTGACAATGGGGATTTCCTGGTGGCTCAGATGGTAGAGAGTCTGCCTGCAATGCAGAAGACCTGGGTTTGATACCTGGGTCGGGAATATCCCCTGGAGAAGGAAATGGCAACCCACTCCAGTATTCTTGCCTGGAAAATCCTGTGGATGGAGGAGGCTGGCAGGCTACAGTCCATGGGGTCACAAATAGTCAAACACGCCTGACCGACTTCACTTTCACCTTGACAACTGGCAAGGACAACATGGGTTAGTTAGCTACTTGATTGGACCATGGTGTTGTCAAGTATTCCTAGTCAAAGAGATCCTGCAAAGTAAATCTTGCTTGTGCCATCATATTCATATCAAAAACTCTCCAACAATTTAACAATTCCCTTATTTGTAAAGTAAAGGACAACATCATGTTTAGAACAACAGCTGGCTTGTATTAAATGACATAGAAGTGCTAGTATTCTATTTAAAAGAAAGCAAAATATAACCATTAAGGCTTATACTCAGAGACATCATCTCCATTGAGTTATTTCTAGTTCTCAGGTAAGATCTGATAGATTAAGAAGACTCTCGGTATTATAACCTTTATGAAAAACAATTTATATATACATATATAAATATTCAATATATATGGACTTCCTTGGTAGCTCAGCTGGTAAAGAATCTGCCTGCAGTGCAGGAGACCCTGGTTTGATTCCTGGGTTGGGAAGATCCTCTGGTGGAGGGCATGACAACCCACTACAGTATTCTTGCCTGGAGAATGACCATGGACAGAAGACCATGGATCAACAAAATATAGTTTTGTTCATTTCTACTGTACCACTCAGAGAAATGAGTTTGAAAATAACTGAATAATCATTTACTGTACTAGTTTCTGTTTAGATAGTTTCCTATTTCATATATTTTGTAATATAAATAAAAATCATGAAACTTCTTGGTATTTTTCTACCATAAGCATTTTTGACCTTTAAATTTTAGACACTGTCATTTATTTAACTGCCAGATACAACTATTTACTGAACATGTATTATATGTTCAGCACTTTCCTAAATACTACAGGTCATTTTTAAAACAACACCATCAAGAAAATGTTCCTAGAAAACATGTATTACATTTTAGATCCATCAGATTAAACAGAATGTAAGAATGTAATAAAATGTATTTTCATTAAGATTGTTCCATGTCTAGTTTCATTAATCTTTGAAAAAAACATGATTTGATACATTTCCAATTCTGTTAATTCAAATTATTCTCCCATCTTTTGCCCTTCACAGTTTTTGGCTGTTTATTGCCCCATTATGTTGACCAACTTGACTGACTTATGACAAAAATTACAGCAAGTTACTAATTAATATGGTGTATGTGTGTTCAGTTCAGCCGCTCAGTCGTCTCCGACTGTTTGCGACCTCATGGACTGCAGCACACCATGCTTCTCTGTTCATCACCAATCCCAGAGTTTATTGAAACTCATGTCCATGAGTCGCTGATACCATCCAACCATCTCATTTTCTGTTGTCCCCTTCTCCTGCCTTTAATCTTTCCCAGCATCAGGGTCTTTTCCAATGAGTCAGTTCTTTGCATTAGGTGGCCAAAGTACTGGAGTTTCAGCTTCAACATCAGTCCTTCCAATAAACACCCAGGACTGATCTCCTTTAGGATGGACTGGTTAGATCTCTTTGCAGTCCAAGGGACTCTCAAGAATCTTCTCCAATACCACAGTTCAAAAGCATCAATTCTTCGGTGCTTAGCTTCTTTATAGTCCAACTCTCACATCCATACATGACTACTGGAAAAACCATAGCTTTGATTAGACGGTAAGAGATATCCTTACCTTTTCCATGCACATTGTCTCTGGATAACACATCATCCCCTTCAGCTAATACTAGCATTTCTGTCAGAGAACTGTTTCTAGGCCACCCAGATATCTGTGTATGCCAGAGAGCAGCTGGTGGCCTGTGTCTGATGACCAACAGCGTCTACATACACGAACTTACTTGCCTCCTGCTTAGACCAGCTCTGGGTCTCCTGAGCGCCCATGTGGGATTGAATTAACCAATTGTCTGGGGCACTCTGCTTGATACAGCATCCTTGCTCCACCTTCTTCCCTTTAGACACTAAGAGTTGGAAATCTTCCACTGAAAATGCAGATTGACATTTAAACACCATGAGGTGACCTACTCTGTCAATGAAATCCACCCACTCTTGAATAGAGAGGGAGAGTTAGGGCTCCCCAGCAATGTAGAAAAAACCTCCACCAAAAAAAAAGAAGAGTTCAAAACAAATAGATAAAAGTACCTAGAAAACAAACTAAAGAAGCCTTCATAAAAACTAATTTATTTCAAAGATAAGCAAAATGTTGCATGTAAACATAAAGACTGATGTGTTTTAAATACCAAATTTAGAGAAAAAGGAAGTCCTTGGAAATTAAAAGAGCAGTTTTTTTTTTTTCCCCTAGACTTTGTCCTCCAGAATGGTGAGAAGATAAATTCAAGGAAATCTTTTCACTTGTAGGAAAAGGTTAAAACAATGGGTTAGAAAAAAACAGACACAAGTATCAATTTGGAGTATCTATTCATAATTTTCAACACCTAAAATCCTAATAGGATTTCCAAAGTGAGACAGGGAGAAAGCACAGATGAAATAGACAACAAAGGAGTAGAAAATAGCTCACCCCACAAACCAAGAATCCCAGTCTCTAGAAAAAAAGGACCCACCAAATTTCCTGTATAATGAAAGGAAAGAAGATCATATTAAAATACATTGCCTTGCAATTAAAAAAAAATAGATAAATGATTTTAAGAGTGCCCATAAATAAGGAGAGGAAAAAAAGTCACATTAACATAAAAAGGGAAACAAAGTGACTTTTTTTTTTTTTTCAAAAATGTCACTAACAACAAACTGAATTTTATGAAATAGTGCCTTCATTTTTATTCCAAGGGTGGGTGGGTGATTGATTCAAGATATTTCCTTACATACAAGCCTTCAAATAACACTTCTTACAGTCTACTTTTTAGAAATTTACTGGAAAATAAACTTTAACAAAACAGGTGACAAAGTAAAAATGAGAAGGTGTAGGGTCCATAAAGGAATGAAATCTGTCTTCATTGAGTTTATAGTCTAATAAAAAAGAGAGGAAATAAGTAAGTAGAAAATAGATTGTGATAAATGTTATATAAAAAGAAAGCAGGGTAAAGAGACAATGGTTAAGTTACTTTGGTTAAGGTGAAAGAGAAATTTCTCTGGGGCCAGAGTGAAATGCAGAAGAGCCCATGAATACATGGATAAGAGTGCTGTAGGCAGAGGATGCAGCATACATCCCTGGGAAGGGGCATATTAGGCTCATGCAAGAACAGCAATAAAGATCGAGTAGCTGTAACATGAATGAACTGGGCACAGATGGAGTGATAAAGAGAAAGATGTAGTAAGAGTCTAGGTCATGTGGGGCTGTTCAGACTTTGGAAAGGACTTCAAATTTTATTCTAAACATGACTACCCAAGAAAATCTGCTAGTAAATTTTGATTAAGCGAATAATCAGTCCATTCTGAAGGAGATCAGCCCTGGGTTTTCTTTGGAAGGAATGATGCCAAAGCTGAAACTCCAGTACTTTGGCCACCTCATGCGAAGAGTTGACTCATTGGAAAAGACTCTGATGCTGGGAGGGATTGGGGGCAGGAGGAGAAGGGGACGACAGAGGATGAGATGGCTGGATGGCATCACCGACTCGATGGACGTGAGTTTGAGTGAACTCTGGGAGTTGGTGATGGACAGGGAGGCCTGGCGTGCTGCGATTCATGGGGTCGGAAAGAGTCGGACACAACTGAGCAACTGAACTGATGACTCGATTTACATTTTAAAACTTTGCTATATGGAGAATAGGTGGATAGGAAATCATGCATAAAGGCAGAAACACCGGGTAGGCTACTATACTTGTTTTTGTACCTCCTTATCTTTCAGTACTTAATATGACTCTTGTTCTCAGAATGATATTTTATGCCAGTACCATTACCTTATCATTTCCACTTATATCTGGGACACTTCGGCACATACATCTGCTAGTGTAACAGGAACAATAAAACAACCAAAATTCCCAGAGATGATTTCCTTAGAAGTCTATTCTAATGCAATGTGATAATTTTCTCATTTGTAACTATCCATTACAACTTATGTCAATCAAGAATACATGCAAACATAAAATGGACTAAAAAGTGCTTATAAATTGTTGAACCAGTTATAAAATTCCTGAATATTTTAATAGCATGTGGTCAGATATGGCATTTTGTAACTCTGAAGCTAAATAATTGAGTAAGATGGAAAAGAAAAATACTGAGTGATTTGTTTGCACACTTCAGATTTTTAACTGTTATGGGAACAAACTTGACTAATAGATTATAATCACCTTAGTATATCATCAACTTCAGCACATAAAGTTAACCTGATTGTCAAATTAAATACAAGAATAGACAATTGCCTAATTGATACACATTTCATTTTTTTTCTTTTTTTCTTATTTTCCTGTCTGCCATTTGATTTTCTTTTCTCACTGGAGAAGACAGAATATTTTTAATTAAAAGAAGTATGTATTTCTTAAGTGGAAGAAATGTCTATTTTAAAGTATTTCATTACTATGTTAAATTTACCCTGAGACATATGTTAAAAATGGAAACTGGTGTCATAACGTACCGTACCTCTTGTCCCTTGGGAAACTTTTTTTTTTTTTTTTAACTCAACAGGCTATGAAGATCATCATAAATTCTTAGGACAGTAATTCAGAAACTGCTACTGACTGCATTCTTACATGTTAAAGAATATGTGCAGGGTCAGCAAAGAACTGCTAATGACAAGCATGAAGATGGAAATCATGGCCTGCCTACACAAGGGAATCTTTACATACAGACTATGGTTTTCAAGCTTAAAAGTTGTCAAGAAGCTCCACTGCCACATATTCCAAATGATGCACTGATTAAGAAAGGTCAGTATGTCTTTTGGGAAGTTGACAGTCATGATATAGTAACTATGCAAAGCTGCAAGTCTCAGGAGTAGTATTTGTGTCTAATCTATATGGTCACAGGAAATATAACTGCCAAGGATGCCATATTCATCATCTTGAGTAGTTTTATCAGCACTACCTGATATCACACTCAAAAGACAAATCACCAAAAATTTGCTTGGCCATTCAATCATACATTCTTTGTGAGAAGAGCTTGGGGCAAACTCTGTGCTTGGCTATCAGGATATAAAGATGAAAATAAGATAATGTCCCTGTCTTCACAGTCCTAGAGAAAATAAGAGATAAAGCAACTAAGGAAAATATTTCAATATACTTTGATAATTGCTATAGTAGAATTAAAATTAAAATATTAGGGGAAATGCTAAGTTTGTTTTTGGGAAAAGTATATCCATACTTATCCATGAAAAGCATATCCATAACTTGTGAATCAAAGAGAATTTATAGAACACATAATTAAAGATGATTGTTTATGCATGAAAAAAATTGGTTTTCACATTCTCTTAATTCTTTATACTAAGCTCTAATACTTTTTTTAAAAATTAAATTTATTTATTTTAATTGGAGGTTAATTGCTTTGCAATATTGTATTGGTTTTGCCATACATCAACATGAATCCGCTATGGGTGAACACGTGCTCCCCATCCTGAACCCTCTTCCCACCTCCCTCCCCGTACCATCCTTCTGGGTCATCCCAGTGCACCAGCCCCAAGCATCCTGTATCCTGCATTGAACCTGGACTGGCGATTTGTTTCTTATATGATATTATACATGTTTCAATGCCATTCCCTCAAATCATTCCACCCGCTCCCTCTCCCACAGAGCCCAAAAGACTGTTCTATACATCTGTGTCTCTTTTGCTGTCTTGCATACAGGGTTATAGTTACCAACATTCTAAATTCCATATATATGCGTTAGTATACTATATTGGTGTTTTTCTTTCTGCTTACTTCACTCTGTATAATAGGCTCCAGTTTCATCCACCTCATTAGACTATCAGTTTGTTCCTTTTTTTAATAAACTACACAAGCAAACATAATTTCTTCATTAATTTAAACATCATACACATGTTTATTATATATGATTACATTTTCTAGAAGCTGGCAATAACACTGCAAGCAAAAATAGACATGTTTATGATACAGTATTTATTCTGTAAGAAGAGGCTAGAGACTTATTTTCTTAGAAATTGACAAGTTGTATGTGTAAATACACACATATGTGTTATAAGTGGTATACGTGCTATGTGTATGTGTATGTGTGTGTGTGTGTGTATGATATAGCCACCAAGGAAGCTATTTCAGACAATAACAATCTGCCTGCAATGGAGGAGTCCCAGGTTTGATCCCTGGATCAGGAAGATCCCCTAGAGAAAGGAATGGGTACCTTCTACAGTGTTCTTGCCAAGAGTATATCATATACATATATTCCACACACACACACACACACACACACACACACACACACATGTGATAAGCCAACAACCTAAGAATAACCAAAGCAATAACTGGAGGAAAAGAAAACTATAGCACTCATACCATGTGAATTCAAGACTTATCAGGCATCTGTTTTTATTCACTACTGTTATACTTGCCTAAGTTTATACATACAGATGAATAGAGATAAAGTTTAGAAATAGATCTGCACATACGTGGATAATTCACTTTTTTTTTTTAAAGTGACAAGGCAATCAGTAGGTAAATAAACGCCTTTTCACAAATGTTGCTGCAAGAATTTGATATTTGAAAGGACAAATAAACATCTACCCTTCCCTCAAATCAAGTATAAAATTATGGATCATGAGTCTAAAAACAAGCATATAGCATTTTTAGAAGAAAACATAAATCTTTGACTTTGGTGTAGGCAAAGATCATTTAAATAGGACATAATGGTGTGAGCAATTTTTGAAAAACAATAAAATGGTTACTATCAAAATTGTAAAAATTACTCTGGAAAGACAGCTATAAAAAAAAGGCAAGTCACAGCCTGAGAGAAAATATTTATAATACATACAGCTGACAAAGGATTTATATTCAGAATATATAAAGAACTTCTACAACCCAATTTATAAGAACATACGTCCCCCAATAAGGAATGGACATATCTGTACAGACATTTTACAAAAAAAAAAATCTATGCAAATGTCTAAGTGCTTGAAATGCATGCATGACACAATTTCTCATCAGGCCAAAGAAAGTTAAAACCATAGCAAGGTTATGGTTGAAATTAAGAGAATGATTAAAATTAAAAAGCTGACAAAGCTTACTATTGATTATATTGAGCAACTTGAACTCTCATATACTGCCAAAGTGATTATCAAATATTACAACATACTGGAAAACTAAAAAACATGAAAGTTTCTTAAATTGTTAAACTTTCACCTATCATTTAATCCAAAGTATTTATCCAAGATCCATGCCTTATGAGGTTGATGAAATAAAGGCAGACATAGATTAGAGATAAATAGGTGTGCAACTCTTTGAGACCCCATGGACTATAGCCCTCAGGCTCCTTTATCCATGGAATTCCCCAGGCAAAAATAGTGGACTCTGATCCCTGACTCAGGGATCAAATCTGGATCTCCTGCATTGAATATTGTTTATCGTCTGAGCCACCAGGGAAAACCATTCACATACATGCACACATACATATATACATACGTTCATCCATCTATCCCTACATGGATATGTGACTGAGAGTTGAAAGTCTCAGATCTTATGGGTTAAAGTACTGTCTTAAAGCCACTTTTGACAAAACAAGTAGGTTGAGAAACATTTCCTAAAGATCAACAAAGCAGAAGAGTGCATTTGAACTACAAAACTGCTACCATGTCATCAAAGGCAATATACTCGATAGGCAAGAAAAAATGGAACAAGTAACTAGAAGCCACATGCTATAAAAAATAAACATTAGGTGTCAAGGAATACACAATGTTTGCTGATTAATACTAGAGACAAGGTCAAGCACAAGGCCTGAGGTCAAAACAGAAGGTGCTGTGACTGAGAGCAAGGAAACCTTGAAAGGAAAAATAAATCTACATCAGATTAGGACACATATTTCTATCTGGGGAAGAAATATTCAATGTTTTCAGCCAAAGAGTAATCTACCCAGAGAAAGGACACGTATAGAGACCTGATTAGGGTAAAAAGTATGGACTGAAAGGTAAAAATATGGATTGTAACAAGATGCTACTTACTCACAGACAAAAAAAATTTAAAAAGAAAGGAAAAAATAATAAAGCAAAGTAGATTAAGTTTAAACAAGAGGGTTCTAAGTAAACTAGAATAATTCTAGGAGCCATAATCACAGAGGTCAGGGCCTAATAAAGCTTTTAGCCTAAAGAGAGATAACAAAAGCAAGAACCTAAAGAGTGTGCATGTGTATTTTCTTTATCCAAAGATATTTAAATCCCTATGTTTCTAACAAGCACATCAGAAACTACAAATAATCTGATGTGAAAGCCACTATATCCATTCCCTTCTCTGGGAAACCTGACTTCTACGGCAGTCATTGGGCCTGTTTAAAAATACTGAAAATTCTTTAAGAATTTGTAGATTCTGAAATAGAGAAAAGAAAAAAAATGTATGAAAAGCAGAAAGAACACATATGGAAGCTAATTCTGAGGTATAAATTCCCGAGAAGTCTTGTCCCATCTTTTGGAATCTCTGTCCAGATATATGCCTTTCTATGGTACCTGAGGGCTTATTTTTCCTTTCTACAAAGACTTTGGTTTTACAAGATGAAAATTCAAGTTGCCAGTATCATTCCCACATCATATAGGTAAACTTAATAATTAACAGATATCATGAGAATTTTTTGTAAATAATTAGTAGAGCTGTGGTTTTGATTAGGTGGAGGCAAATGATTTGGAAGAGTATTGGTAAAGAGAAATAGTGAAAAAAAAATATAAGTCGAATGAAGCATAGAGAAAAAATACAGGAAAGTGACAGAAAAAAATTACAGAAAATGTCCTTATCCTTTTCCTGAATCAAAAGTATGTGAAGAGGGAATGGGGAATGGCATTTTTATTTTCCTTCTTGTATCACATGACCAATTGCTCCTGAACACCAGAAATAGGCTAGTCATGGTTCTATAATTAAAATCACATTGTAAATTAAATGGGGTTTAGTAGACTGTTTAGGGGAACCTTACTACTCATTACAGCATTCCTGTGTTTTATGCAATAAATATGTGTTTTATATAAAGAAATAATTTATACTTTGATAATATGGAGCATCAATCCTAAAGGAAATCAACCCTGAATATTCATTGGAAGGACTGATGCTGAAACTGAAGGTCCAAAAATTTGGCTACCTGATGCGAAGAGCCAACTCATTGGAAAAGACCCCAATGCTAGGAAAGATTGAGGGCAGGAGAGAAGGGGGCGACAGAGGATGAGATGGTTGGATGGCATCACCAACTCAATGGACATGAGTTTTTGAGCAAACTCTAGGAGAGAGAGAAGGACAGGGAAGCCTGGCATGCTGCAGTCCGTGGAGTCCCAAAGAGTCAGACATGACTCAGCGACTTAAAAACAAATGTGGAGACTGGTGACATACTTTAATTGCTAGTAGTGACCACTTGTCCTTTAAGATTGTAGTTAATTAAGCTATGGTCTTTAACACGCTATGTTTGCGATAAGGCTAAGAAATGTCAAATCTTAAAGCAGAAATTCTATCACAACAGTAGAAATGAAACATGTCATTGATGATCTGGGGTAACTCCAAAAGAAGTAAGATAATGACTTTTGAGAACTACTACTGTGAGCCTAAATATCACTAGTGGTCTGGCATGCTAGGGATTCTATGTCATTGGTACTAAGAAAATTTAGACAATGAGATGTAAAGGCCTAATTTTAAAGTTCAAAAAGGTATAGTCAATTTAAGCATCTGTCAGGTAATAAAATTTGATACCCAAATTTGATATTCAAAATGTAACAATGGTTGAATTATGTTTATAATTTGGTGAATGCTTTTTTCAAATCTGGTGGCCATCATCTAAAATCAAATATTTTATGAGGTTTTGAAATCAAGTCCCCCTAAAGCCAAGTTCCACTGTTGAGTCTGTGACTTACCTTTGTATCTGAAACTTTATTCCCTTTACTGCCCTGCCCCATTTCCCCTCTGGATTGAGAAGTACAAAAGAAAGGGGGAGACTGAAACCATGAAGGACCTGCAAGGCCCTAGTCTCTTATGCCTTCCCCGAGTTCCAAAGAGCAGACTAAGTATTTACTAATTAGAGAGGTAAGGGAATGCAGAAACAAAGGAAAATCAGTTAACAAGAAAAGTACCAACAGTAGTTCAGAAAAAAATGAGAGTTCTAGTTCCTCTTCAAAGGATATACATAATGATATAACATATATCTTTGAGTTGCTCTACAGGAACTTAGAATCCCTGCCCAAGTGGTAGGTGGTGACTATATGTTGAGCACCGGCACTAGACCTCAGACTCTTTGGAACCAGAAGATTGATGATTAAGATTCCTGAAACATCACTCTGTTACCTCACCACCAACCAATCAGAAGGAAGTCATATGTCCTGCATGCCTTACTCCAAATGCTGCCTTTAAAAACCCTCTCTGAAAGACATCAGGGAACTTGAGTCTCTTGAGCATGAGCTACTTGTTCTCCTTGCTTGGTGCCCTGAAAATAAACACTGCACTCTCCCTCAACACAACCAAGTCAGTAAATTGGCAGGTGAGAAGATCCAAGTTTGGTTCCGTAACACTTTGAGTTTAGAAGAGTTTCCTTTCTGATCATAATCTCATTCTAACAGCCTGTCTTGTGAAATAGATTCCAATTATTTTCTAAGAGAACAACACTACTCAAAACATTTCTCTGTCTTGTATTTCTGGATGTTTTACCAAGTAGTTTGACATTTTATAGAATGAGAAAAGTATTCCAAGAAACAGCATCAGGCTCTTTCCTGTTATGGGTAAAATTCACACTGGAGAGAGTATCTAAGCTTTTAAAAAAAGTCTTCCAAAATAGGAATCTCCAGAGTAAAATCTATCAGGCTGTTCCTATGCAAAGATAGACAGAAGTCTGAGTAAAGGAAGGAAAAAGGATATGTTGGAGGAAATCAAGTTATTCAGTTGACCAAAAATGTACATACAGTTTCATAATAAGATTTTAGTTCCTGTATTGATACTCGATACATTTATTATCAGAATATTAAACTTCACATTTGAGTTCCTATTAACAACTGAATTATTAATGGCAGCACCCAAATCTTGCATCAGGAGAAAATTTCATCTTAAAACAATCTGCTGGATAAGAGTCTTGAAATTGTCAAGAGACTAGAATGTTGTTTAACATCTTTGCCAAACTGATTAATTCTTCACTAATTTATGTTTCAAATTTAGACAAGTTTTATTGCAGTGTGTTTATATTCAAAGACTAGGGGCATGAATCACACTGTCTGTGAGCCCATGAGTTAGTGAGAGGTAGTGCAATATGCCAGTGTTAAATTGGTGAATAACAGCAGCAGGAATTATCTATGTGAGGATCGATACTGCTATTAGACTTAATGCTACAAATATTTGTAATTATAGATGCTAACCATCCTCAGATTACTTTTATCTAATCCCAGACCCAGATCTTGAAAATCTGGTTGGGGTAACTTTACCCTTTTGTTACTCACTATAGTTTTTCATGTATACTAATGAAGACTGATTAGATTTACTAAACTATCATATATGTCACACATAACTACATTTTATAAGAAACTAAATCACTATTGAGACACTTGTGGCATATAAAATTATGCATTTATGTTCACATATCAATTATTATTAAGTAAAAAAATAAAATATTATTTATTTATAAGTCTATATCCTTATACACATACAGACGTGTGGTCAGTCGTGGGCCACCGGGCTCCTGTGTCCATGGGATTTCCCAGGCAAGAATACTGGAGTGGGCTTCCATTTCCTTCTTCATGGGATCTCCCCCACCCAGGGATTGAATCCATGTCTCCTGCATTGGCAGGCAGATTCTTTATCCCTTCCCCACCTGTGAAGCCTGTACGTGTATAGATACATCTACAATATATACTCGGCTTCCCTGGTGGCTCAGTGGTAAAGAAACTGTTTGTCAATGCAGGAGACATAGAAGGCATGGACTTGATTCCTGGGTTGGTAAGATCCCCTGGAGAAAGGAATGGCAACCCACTGCAGTATTCTTACCTGTAAAATCCCATGGACAGAGGAGCCTGGCAGGCTACAGTTCATAGGGTCACAGAAGAGTCTGACAGTACTTAGCAACTGAACAAAAGCAACAACATATACACAGCACATATATACACAAGGATATATCAAGTTGACAGTTTAACAACATGGGAATTAGGTGCACTGACCCTCTGCACAGTCAAAAGTCTTTGTATAATTTATAGTTAGTTCTCAGTATCCATAGTTCCTCTGAATCTATGGGTTCAATCAACTCAGGATCATGTAGTTTTATAGTATTTGCTATAAAAAGAAACCTTCTTATAAGTGAATCCATGCAGTTCAAACCCCTGTTTTCAAGGGTCACCTGTATATACACACACACATATATATATATTTATACATATATGTGATTAAACATATATACATAATTTTACCAGATCCTAAATCATGTCTACATTCAGGATCATTAAAAAATAATGATAAAAGAGGAGGGGATGGTCCTAAGATGGCAGAGGAATAGGAAGGGGAGGCCACTTTCTCCCCCACAAATTCATCAAAAGAACATTTGAACGCTGAGTAAATTCCACAAAACACCTTCTGCATGCTGGCAGAGGTCATCAGGCACCCAGAAAAGCAGCCTATTGTCTTTGAAAGGAGGCAGGAAAAAATATAAAAGATAAAAAGAGAGACAAAAGAGGTAGGGACAGAGCTCCATCCTGGGAAGGGAGTCTTAAAAAGAGAGAAATTTCCAAACACCAGGAAACACTCTCACTGCTGAGTCTGTGATGAGCCTTGGAACCACAGAGGACAACATAACTGGGAGGAAAAATAAATAATTAAAACCCACAGATTACGTGCCCAATGGTAACTCTCCCAGCAGAGAAGCAGTGCAGACACCTGCATCTGCCACTAGCAAGCGGGGGCTGGGCAAGGAGGCAAGGGCTGCATAGCTTAGAGTAAGAACTGGGCCTGAATGCCCCAAGAGCAATATGAGGGAACTAACTTGGTATAGCAAACCAGACTGTGGGATAGCTACCACTCGAAAAGAGGGTAAAGCGTCTGCCTACAATGCCTGACCCTGAGCAGCTTAGACCTAAGAAGTGCATACAACCCAGAGCCGGCCTCAGACAGTTCCAGGCAGAGCAACCTAGAGCCTAAGCAATGTAGACATGGAAAGCACACACGTCATGAGCAGAGACAAACCCAGTGTGGCCAAGACACTGCGAGCACACACCAGTGTTATTTGTTTGCAGTTTCCCTCCCTCCCCACAGCACGACTGAACAAGTAAGCCTAAAAAGTGTTCACCACCACCCCATTGTGTCAGGGTGGAAATTAGACACTGAAGAGACCAGCAGACAGAAGAAGCTAAACCAGAGGGAACCTCCTTGGAAGTGACAGGAGCAATAGATTAAAACCCTGTGCTTAGTACCGACTACATAGGAAGGGGACTATAGTTCTTGAGAAATATAAGCCAGATCAAGGAACTATCTGAAAATGAACTGACCCCACTGCCCACAACAACACCAGAGGAAGTCCTAGGTATATTTTTACTATCACTCTTTAATTTTTTATTTCTATTTTTAAGTCCTCTATTACTCCTTTAATTTTCATTTTTATAACCTACTATTACTTTGCCAAAGAAAAAAGAGAGACCCTATTTTTTAAAGCCAAATTCATATATATATATTTTGTTTTTTTATAATTTTTGTGACTTTTTTTTTCTTTAATATTGTGTTTTTGAAAATCCAACCTCTACTCTAGATTTTTAATCTTTGCTTTTTTGTATTTGTTATAAATTTTGTACCTTTAAGAACCCAATCTTCAGTACCCTTTTTTACTTGGGAGCGAGATACTGGCTTGACTGCTTGACTCTCTCCCTCTTTGGACTCTCCTTTTTCTCCACCAGCTCACCTCTATCTCCTCCCTCCCCCTTCTCTTCTCTACCCAACTCTGTGAATCTCTTTGTGTGTTCCAGATGGTGGAGAACACTTAGGAAACTGATTACTGGCTGGATCTGTCTCTCTCCTTTTGATTCCCCCCTTTATCCTCCTGGTCACATCTGTCTCCTTCCTCCCTCTTCTCTTCTCTGTGTAACTCCATGAAATCTCTGAGTGGTCCAGACTGTGGAGCACACATAAGGAAGTGATTACTGGCTAGCTTGCTCTCTCCTCTTTTGATTCCACCTCATCTCATCCTGGTCACCTCTATCTCCCTCCTCCCTCTTCTCTTCTTCATGTAACTCTGTGAATCTCTCTGGGTATCCCTCACTGTGGAGAAACTTTTCATCTTTAACCTAGTTGTTTTATCAACGATGCTGTATAGATGGAGAAGTCTTGAGGCTACTGTAAAAATAAGACTGAACACCAGAAGCAGGAGGCTTAAGTTCAAATCCTGAGAACACCATAGAACTCCTGACTTCAGGGAACTTTAATCGCCAGGAGCTCATCAAATGCCTCCATACCTACACTGAACCAAGCATCACCCATGGGCCAACAAGTTTCAGAGCAAGACATATCATGCAAATTCTCCAGCAACACAGGAACGTAGCCCTGAGCTTCAATATACAGGCTGCCCAAAGTCACTCCAAACCCATTGACATCTCATAACTCATTACTGGACAATTTATTGCACTCCAGAGAGAATAAATCCAGCTCCACCTAACATAACACCAACACAAGCTTCCCTAACCAGGAAACCCAAGTCCAAGAAACCCAGAGAATCCAAAACAAGAAACCCAAGGCAAAACACCCCAAGACACATATTAATCAAATTAACAAAGATCAAACACAAAGAACAAATATTAAAAGTAGCAAGGGAAAAACAACAAATAACACACAAGAGGATTCCCATAATGATAACAGCTGAATTTTCAATAGAAACTCTTCAGGCCAGGAGGGAATGGCAGGACATACTTAAAGTGATGAAAGAAAATAACCTACAGCCCAGATTACTGTACCCAGAAAAGATCTCATTCAAATATGAAGGAGAAATCAAAAGCTTTACAGACAAACAAAAGCTGAAAGAATTCAGCACCACCAAACCAGCTCTCCAACAAATGCTAAAGAATCTTCTCTAGACAGGAAACACAAAAAGGGTTTATAAACTCGAACCCAAAGCAATAAAGTAAATGGCAATGGGATCATACTTATCAATAATTACCTTAAACATAAATAGGTTGAATACCCCAACCAAAAGACAAAGACTGGCTGAATGGATACAAAAACAAGACCCCTATATACGTTGTCTACAAGAGACCCACCTCAAAACAAGGGATACATATAGACTGAAAGTGAAGGGCTGGAAAAAGATATTTCATGCAAATAGAGACCAAAAGAAAGCAGGAGTAGCAATTCTCATATCAGATAAAATAGACTTTAAGACAAAGGCTATGAAAAGAGACAAAGGACACTGCATAATGATCAAAGGATCAATCCAAGAAGAAGATATAACAATTTAAAATATATATGCACCCAACATAAGAGCATCACAATAACACAATAAAGTAGGAGACTTTAATACCTGACTCACACCTGTAGATAGATCAACTAAACAGAAAATTAGCAAGGAAACACAAACTTTAAATGATACAATAGACCAGTTAGACCTAATTGATATCTATAGGACATTTTACCACAAAACGATGAATTTCACCTTTTTCTCAAGTGCACACGGAACCTTCTCCAGGACAGATCACATCCTGAGCCATAAATCTAGCCTTGGTAAATTCAAAAAAATTGAAACCATTCCAAGCATCTTTTCTGACCACAGTGCAATAAGATTAGATCTCAATTACAGGAGAAAAACTATTAAAAATTCCAACATATGGATGCTGAACAACACACTGCTGAATAATCAAGAAATCACAGAAGAAATCAAAAAACAAATCAAAATATGTATAGAAATGAGTGAAAATGAAAACACAACAACCCAAAACCTGTGGGACACCGTAAAAGCAGTGCTGAGGGGAAGGTTCATAGCAATATAGGCATACCTCAGGAAACAAGAAAAAAGCCAAATAAATAACCTAACTCTACACCTAAAGCAACTAGAAAAGGAAGAAATGAAGAACCCCAGGGTTAGTTGAAGGAAAGAAATCTTAAAAATTAGAGCAGAAATAAATGCAAAAGAAACAAAAAAGACCATAGCAAAAATCAACAAAGCCAAAAGCCGGTTCTTTGAGAAGATAAATAAAATTGACCAACCATTAGCCAGACTCATCAAGAAACAAAAGGAGAAAAATCAAATCAATAACATTAGAAATGAAAATGGAGAGATCACAACAGGCAACACAGAAATACAAAGGATCATAAGAGACCACTATCAGCAATTATATGCCAATATAATGGACAGCTTGGAAGAAGTGGACAAATTCTTAGAAAAGTACAACTTTCCAAAACTCGACCAGGAAGAAATAGAAAATCTTAACAGACCCATCACAAGCACAGAAATTGAAACAGTAATCAGAAATCCTCCAGCAAACAAAAGCCCAGGTCCAGACAGCTTCACAGCTGAATTCTACCAAAAATTTAGAGAAGAGCTAACACCTATCCTACTCAAACTCTTTCAGAAAATTGCAGAGGAAGGTAAATTTCCAAACTCATTCTATGAGGCCACCATCATCCTAATACCAAAACCAGAAAAGGTGCCACAAAAAAAAAAAAAAAGAAAGAAAACTACAGGCCAATACCACTGATGAACATAGATGCAAAAATCCTTAACAAAATTTTAGCAATCACAATCCAACAACACATTAAAAAGATCAGACATCATGATCAAGTGGGCTTTATCCCAGGGATGCAAGGATTCTTCAATATCTGGAAATCAATCAATGTAATACACCACATTAACAAATCAAAAAATAAAAGTCATATGATTATCTCAATAGATGCAGAGAAAGCCTTTGACAAAATTCAACAACTATTTATGATAAAAATTCTCCAGAAAGCAGCAATAGAAGGAATATACCCCAACATAATAAAAGCTATATATGGTAAACCCACAGCATACATTATCCTCAATGGTGAAAATTTGAAAGCATTTCCCCTAAAGTCAGGAACAAGACAAGGGTGCCCACTCTCACCACTACTATTCAACATAGTTTTGGAAGTTTTGGCCACAGCAATCAGAGCAGAAAAAGAAATAAAAGGAATCCAAATTGGAAAAGAAGAAGTAAAACTCTCACTGTTTGCAGATGACATGATCCTCTACATAAAACCCTAAAGACTCCACCAGAAAATTACTAGAGCTAATAAATGAATATAGTAAAGTTGCAGGATATAAAATCAACACACAGAAACCCCTTGCATTCCTATACACTAAAAATGAGAAAATAGAAAGAGAAATTAAGGAAATAATTCCATTCACCATTGCAACAGAAAGAATAAAATACTTAGGAATATATCTACCTAAAGAAACAAACCTAGATAGTATATTGAAAAGCAGAGATATTACTTTGCCAACAAAGGTCCATCTAGTCAAGGCTATGGTTTTTCCAGTGGTCATGTATAGATGTGAGAGTTGGACTGTGAAGAAAGCTGAGCACCAAAGAATTGTTGCTTTTGAACTGTGGTGTTAAAGAAGACTCTTGAGAGTCCCTTGGACTGCAAGGAGATCCAACCAGTCCATCCTAAAGGAGATCAGTCCTGGGTCTTCATTGGAAAGACTGATGCTAAAGCTGAAACTCCAATACTTGGCCACCTCATGCAAAGAGTTGACTCATTGGAAAAGACCCTAATGCTGGAAGGGATTGGGGGCATGAGGATAAGGGGACTACAGAGAACAAGATGGCTGGATGGCATCACCAACTCGAAGGACATGAGTTTGAGTGAACTCCGGGAGTTAGTGAGGGATAGGGAGGCCTGGCATGCTGTGATTCATGGGGTTGCAAAGAGTCAAACACAACTGAGCGACTGAACTGAACTGAAAGAAACAAAAGACCTATATATAGAAAACTATAAAACACTGGTGAAAGAATCAAAGAGGACACTAATAGATGGAGAAATATACCCTGTTCATGGATCGGAAGAATCAATATAGTGAAAATGAGTATACTACCCAAAGCAATCTATAGATTCAATGCAATCCCTATCAAGCTACCAACGGTATTTTTCACAGTGCTAGAACAAATAATTTCACAATTTGTATGAAAACACAAAAAAACTTGAATAGCCAAAGCAATCTTGAGAAAGAAGAATGGAACTGGAGGAATCAACCTGCCTGACTTCAGCCTCTACTACAAAACCACAGTCATCAAGACAATATGGTACTGGAACAAAGACAGAAATATAGATCAATGGAAAAAAATAGAAAGCCCAGAGATAAACCCACGCACCTATGGACACCTTATCTTTGACAAAGGAGGCAAGAATATACAATGGAGAAAAGACAATCTCTTTAACAAGTGGTCCTGAGAAAACTGCTCAACCACTTGTTAAAGAATCAAACTAGAACAGTTTCTAACACCATACACAAAAATAAACTCAAAGTGGATTAAAGATCTAAACCTAAGATCAGAAACTATAAAACTCCCAGAGGAGAACATAGGCAAAACACTCTCTGACATAAATCACAGCAGGATCCTTTATGACCCACCTGCCAGAATGTTGGAAATAAAAGCAAAAATAAACAAATGGGACCTAATTAAAATTAAAAGCTTCTGCACAACAAAGGGAACTATAAGCACGGTGAAAAGACAGCCTTCAGAATGGGAGAAAATAATAGCAAATGAAGCAATGAACAAAGAATTAATCTCAAAAGTATACAAGCAACTCCTGCAGCTCAATTTCAGAAAAATTAATGACCCAATCAAAAAATGGGCCAAAGAACAAAATTTCTCCAAAGAAGACATACACATGGCTAACAAACACATAAAAAGATGCTCAACATCACTCATTATCAGAGAAATGTAAATCAAAACCACAACGAGGTACCATTTCATGCCAGTCAGAATGGCTGCGATCCAAAAGTCTACAAGCAATAAATGCTGGAGAGGGTGTGGAGAAAAGGGAACCCTCTTACACTGTTGGTGGGAATGCAAACCAGTACAGCCATTATGGAGATTCCTTAAAAAACTGGAAATAGAACTGCTATATGACCCAGCAATCCCACTGTTGGGCATACATACCGAGGAAACCAGAATTGAAAGAGACACATATACCCCAATGTTCATTGCAGCACTGTTTATAACAGCCAGGACATGGAAGCAACCTAGATGTCCATTGGTAGATGAATGGATAAGAAAGCTGTGGTGCATATACACAATGGAGTATTACTCAGCCATTAAAAAGAATACATTTGAGTCAGTTCTAATGAGGTGGATGAAACTGGAGCTGATTATACATAGTGAAATAAGCCAGAAAGAAAAACACCAATACAGTATACTAATGCATATATATGGAATTTAGAAAGATGGTAATGATAACCCTGTATACGAGACAGCAAAAGAAACACAGATGTATATAGAACAGTCTTTTGGACTCTGTGGAAGAGGGTGAGGGTAGGATTATTTGGGAGAATGGCATTGAAACGTGTATAATATCATATGTGAAATGAATCGCCAGTCCAGGTTTGATGTAGGATACAGGTAGCTTGGGGCTGGTGCACTGGGATGACCCAGAGGGATGGTATGGGGAGGGAAGTGGGAGCGGGCTTCAGGATGGGGAACACGTGTACACCCATGGCGGATTCGTGTTGATGTATGGCAAAACCAATACAATATTGTATACTGTATTTATGTTTTTCCTTCTGGCTTACTTCACTCTGTATAATAGGCTCCAGTTTCATCCACCTCATTAGAACTGATTCAAATGTATTCTTTTTAATGGCTGAGTAATACTCCATTGTGTATATGTACCACAGCTTTCTTATCCATTCATCTGCTGATGGACATCTAGGTTGCTTCCATGTCCTGGCTATTATAAACAGTGCTGCGATGAACATTGGGGTACACGTGTCTCTTTCCCTTCTGGTTTCCTCAGTGTGTATGCCCAGCAGTGGGACATGTAGAATATCATGTAAGAAACGAGTTGCCAGTCCAGGTTCGATGCGCGATACTGGATGCTTGGGGCTGGTGCACTGGGACGACCCAGAGGGATGGTGTGGGGAGGGAGGAGGGAGGAGGGTTCAGGATGGGGAACACATGTATGCCTGTGGCGGATTCATTTTGATATTTGGCAAAACTAATACAATTATGTAAAGTTTAAAAATAAAATAAAATTTAAAAGAAAAAAAAATGTTGAGTGAAAAGGAAAGGCATAGAAACATACTGTGTGATTCATTTGTACAAAGTGCAAAATCAGAAAAAATAAACAACATATTGTGTTGGGATACTAAAAAAAAAAAAAATACAATATTGTAAAGCAATTAGCCTCCAATTTAAATAAATTTATATTAAAAATAATGATAAAAGAAGAAAATGCTTTGGAAACCATTTAAACTTATACTACAATAAGAGAACTCTGTACATTTGATAAATGATATTCATGTTTAAAAATAAAATGATTATAGTTAAAACTGATGAGAAATGATGGTGGCATAAGAAAAACTGTACTATACTGTAAGAAATTAAGGAAATAATATACTGTAAGAAAAACATTATATTAAAATAGACAAACAACTGACCAAAAAGTAAATTAGAAAAATAACTGACATATAAGGAATGTGAGAAAGAAATGACCAATCTAACACCAAACAATGCCTATAAGTTAAATGATACAAATATAAAGATGTGTAAAAAGATCTTTCAAATGCAGTAATAAATGCATGTGTTTTTTGCCCCCGTTGGATCATTGTCCTTTCACAAAACCACCTCATGTTCTGATTATAATGGAGGAAGACTTATATGGGTACAACACAAAGTAGCTGGAAAAAAAAAAAACCACAGCACAGCTATGCACATTACAATGACATGGGAGATGTAAATCTAAGCCTTTTACTAAACACAACAAGACTAGTGGGTGGAATTACAAGGAAACCTAGGTATTACAAAAGGCAAAATAAGGGAGAGCTTTGAGATTTTGTATAAACATTTAATCCAAATATGCATTTTGAAATGCATCTGTTGTTTTCATTGGTTCTCCAACTCACCCAGAATTTTGCTGTTTCCTCTATTCTAATCTTTTCCAATGGACATTGATGCAAAGCCCAGTTACTGGACTAGACATAGAGAATAAAAGTAACACATGAGTTCATATCATTCTGACATTCTCTTGTATTGTGATACCTATGTAAAAGATCAATGCATTTAATTACTTATAGAAAATACCACTCAATGGGCTTTTTTTTTTTTTTTTTGGAAATTTAATCATATTCTGGAGGAATATAAGGGAAATCACAAGCTGGAAATCATAGCAGAACGAAAGTGTAGAGATCAGGAATATTAAATTAAGGTTAGAGGGAAGAAAGGGTAAGCATGAATCACTGCTGCTTTCTTGTATTTGGGATCATTCTGTATCTTAGGACAATAACTATTTGGCACATGACTCTCTTAGAAATCCTGGATCTAAGAATAAATATAGTCATACATGTATAAGCACACACATGTACACACACAAATGGAATGAGAGGCTTCTTTCATCTGATGGAATACTCACTCTAGCAGTATCCGAGTGAATACTAGCTTCCATGAGTGGTTTCACCTCCCTTAGTGCAGGTAAAATGGATGCCAGATAAAAATAGGGACTTGTGTGGTGGCTCAGTGATTAAGAGTCCACTTGCCAATGTAGGAGATATGGGTTCAATCTCTGGTCCAAAAACTAAGATCCCACATACCTAGTGGCAACTAAACCTATGTGCCACAGCTACCAAAGCCTGCACACTCTAGAGCCTGTGCTCTGTAACTAGAGAGTACTCTCCACTTTGCACAACTAGAGAAATCTGGCATACAGCAATGAAGACCCAGCACAAAAAAAAAAAAAAAAAAAGAAGCATACATAATACCTTACATGTCTCCTAAATTTCTTTGATGTACAGAATGTAAATGCTATAATGAAAAGTACCCAAATAGTATTTGTTAAGATATTAGAAAAGTAGCTCTCCAGAGGGGGTGGGAAATATTTTGTGTAGAAATATAGTAGGAAACATTTAACTAAGCAAAAGTAAAAGCCTTCTTTACCCTGAAACTTCTCAGAGCAGGTGTGGGGCTAAAATCTGAGTCCACTGCTTTCACTGTCATTATCTTTCATACCAAACACTTCTCTGTTTAGTTCACAGGGTCCAAAAACTTAAATTTGAGGCTCAAGTGAATCCAGTAATTTTGAGAAATGAGAGCCCCTTATCAGAAACAGCACAAATTGAGAGGAGCTGACAAGGGAAGGGGTATAAGCAAGGAGTTCATGAATAGAAAGTACAGAGATTAAGAGCATTGCCACTCAAGTCAAAAATATATTTATTCCAGTGTCATCTGACCCTATGTGTGTTAACTTTAATCAATAAATTCCATAAAACCTAGTTTCCTCATCTTTAAAATATGACTGTTTAAAGGGTTAATATGAGTTTCTTTAATATTTCCATCACCATTCTGAAGGAGATCAGCCCTGGGATTTCTTTGGAAGGAATGATACTAAAGCTGAAACTCCAGTACTTTGGCCATCTCATGCGAAGAGTTGATTCATTGGAGAAGACTCTGATGCTGGGAGGGATTGGGGGCAGGAGGAGAAGGGGACGACAGAGGATGAGATGGCTGGATGGCATCACTGACTCGATGGACGTGAGTCTGAGTGAACTCCGGGAGTTGGTGATGGACAGGGAGGCCTGGCGTGCTGTGATTCATGGGGTCACAAAGAGTCTGACACGACTGAGTGACTGATCTGATCTAATTTTGTTAATTTTTGTTAAGTATCCAACAATCCATCACTCTTTAAATGGGGTTGGCAGTTTCATTTCCAATCATAACTAATAGCTCTTTCACTAGTTTCCTTAAAATGATATCAAAGAAAAACAGACAGATTTTAGAAGAAACTAAGAGGTTTATATCCAAAGACATTGTATTAAAACAAACCCAAACCCAAAGTAATTGTTATTTTAATATTTTAATTTATTTTCCCTGTTTCCTTTATTTTGTATGAAAGAACTTTTACTTGGTTCTAGTGGCACCATATTAATGAATGATCTTCAGACAGTATAGATTTTAAGGATCATTTCAAGTATGGCTTTCTCTACTAAAATTTTCAATACCCTAGAGATTAACACACTGATGTCAATCTCTTCTCAGAATCTGAATCAATGAACAAAATTGTATTCTTTTGTCAGACTGATAATTTAATATGGAATATTTTATTCCTTAAAATTTCAATACTAGTGTCTATTTCCTAAGCTTATTTATATTCAAAACAATAATCTGAGAATAAAAATTTATGCCCTAAGAACTCTTCAATAACTGTAGGCAAGTGAAATGTATACTTAAGATTTACTGTTTAAACATACTTTAAGACAGAAAAGCTGTGTGTTAAAAAAAATTAAATGAAAACTAAAATTAAAGTTATCCTCTCCTATGATAATAAAATAGTGATTGTAATTATTGCTATGAAACAATACGAAATGATCTATAAGATCATTTAAATAAGTAGTTTATTTAAGTAATAAGTAGTTTAAATAAGTAGTTCTCCAGACTAATTATATATTAGAATCATTTGGGAAACTTTTCCAATAAGGTACTGCATAAACCCCACCCAAGAATAATAAATATGGTGGTGGAGCCTATTATCAATATTCTTAGATATCTTTCCAGATGTTATAATGTGCATAGATATTCCATCCACTGATCTTGTTAAATTAATTAAACAGAAGATCATCATACCGAGGTGATCATAATACCTTACCTGCCTGTGTAAGCAAACCCAAACCTAAGACTAAATAACTCAAGGTTAAACAATGGAAGAACAACTGGATCATACACAGCATATTTATTTCTAAATTAGGCAAACACTTAGGCTATAGCCAAATCAAATCATTTATTGCTTTAATTCCACCTTTTCTCTATAAAAGTCGTTCCCCTAAGTTCTTTAGGTTGAGTGTTTTTACCACTCTGATTTTTGTGCTCCTTGATCCCAATCATTGTTTTCCTCAAACTCTTAAATTTATATGTGCCTCAATTTATCTTTTTTAAAGATCTAAACTGCTGGTCCCTATGAAACAAAGGCTTTCTTATAAAATTTTTGCATCATGAGAACTTTTGGAAATTGGATGTTAACTACTGTTCCTTCAGCCCCTTAAAAAATGAGCCAAAACAAATTTCCATCTACCCACAAGTCAAGCATATAACCAACACATACCTAGATACATTCTCATTCTTACATGCACACACACATAGTTTTGCATACAATGTAAAGGCATAACAATAATTCCTGAGGCCCATGTTAGGAAATAAACCTCTAAGAACAACACTTAAGTGCACTCAAGAGGAAGAGAAGCTATTGCCCTTTCAATGGATCTAGCAGCAATTTGTTCAGTCAATCAGTCATGTCTGACTCTTTGGGATGCCGTGGAATGCAGCATATCAGGCTTCCCTGTCCATCATCAACTCCTAGAGCTTGCTCAAACTCATTTCCATCAAGTTGGTGATGCCATCCAACCATCTCATCCTCTGTCATCCCCTTCTCCTCCTGCCTTCAATTTTTTCCAGCATCAGGGTCTTTTCCAAGAAGTCAGTTCTTCGCATCAGGTGGCCAAAGTATTGGAGTTTCAGCTTCAGTCCTTGCAATGAATATTCAGGACTGATTTCCTTTAGGATAGATTGGTTGTGTCTCCTTGCAGTCCAAGGGACTGTCAAGAGACTTCTCCAACACCACAGTTCAAAAGCATTAATTCTTTTGCTCTCAGCTTTCTTTATAGTCCAATTCTCACATCCATACATGACTACTGGAAAAAACATAGCTTTGACTAGATGGACCTTGTTGGCAAGGTGATGTCTCTGCTGTCTAGGTTGATCATAGCTTTTCTTCCAAGAGGCAAGCATCTTTTAATTTCATAGCTGCACAATCTGCAGTAATTTTGGAGCCCTCCCAAAATAAATTCTCTCACTATTTCCATTGTTTCCCCATCTATTTGCCATGAAGTATGAAACTAGACGCCATGATCTTGGTTTTATCAATGTTGAGTTTTAAGCCAGCTTTTACACTCTCTTCTTTCACGTTCATCAAGAAGCTCTTTAGTTCCTCTTTACTTTCTACCATAAGGGTGGTGTTATCTGCATATCAGAGGTTATTGTTATTTCTCCCAGCAATCTTCATTCCAGCTTGTGCTTCATCCAGCCCAGCATTACACACAATGTACTCTGCATATAAGTTAAATAAACAGGGTGACAATAATCCTTTCCAAATTTGTACTTTCAATTTTGGAAAGCAACGATTCAAACTGTTGATTCTTGACCTGTATACGGGTTTCTCAGGAGGCAGGTAAGGTGGTCTGGTATTCCCATCTCTTGAAGAATTTTCCACAGTTTATTGTGATCCACATAGTCAAAGGCTTTGGCAGTCAATAAAGCAGAAGTAGATGTTTTTCTGGAACTCTCTTGCTTTATCCATGATCCAGTGGATGTTGGCAATTTGATCTCTGGTTCCTCTGCCTTTTCTAAATACAGCTTGAACATCTGGAAATTCACTGTTCACATACTGTTGTAGCCTGGCTTGGAGAATTTTGAGCATTACTTTGCTAGCATGTGAGATGAGGACAATTGTGTGGTAGTTTGAACATTCTTTGGCATTGCCCTTCTTTGGGATTGGAATGAAAACTGACCTTTTCCAGTCCTGTGGCCAGTGATGAGTTTTCCAAATTTGCTGGCACATTGAGTGCATCACTTTCACAGCATCATACCTTAGTATTTAAAGTAGCTCACCTGGAATTCCATCACCTCCACTAGTTTGGTTTGCAGTGATGTTTCCTAAGGCCCACTTGACTTCACATTCCAGATGTCTTGCTCTAGATGTGTGATCACACCATTGTGGTTATCTGGCTCATGAAGATCTTTTTTTGTATAGTTCTTCTGTGTATTCTTGCCACTTCTTAATATCTTCTGCTTCTGTTAGGTCTGTATCATCTGTCCTTTATTGAGCTTATTTTTGCATGAAATGTTCCCTTTGTATCTCTCATTTTCTTGAAGAGATCTCTGCTGCTGCTGCTGTGAAGTTGCTTCAGTCGTGTCTGACTCTGTGCGACCCCATACACGGCAGCCCACCAGGCTCTGCCATCCCTGGGATTCTCTAGGCAAGAATAGTGGACTGGGTTGCCATTTCCTTCTTCAATGCATGAAAGTGAAAAGTGAAAGTGAAGTCACTTAGTCGTGTCTGACTCTTCATGACCTCATGGACTGAAGCCTACCAGGCCCCTCCATCCATGGGATTTTCCAGGCAAGACTACTGGAGTGGGTTGCCATTGCCTTCTCCATCTTTCCCATTCTATTGTTTTCCTCTGTTGCTTTGTGGATGTGACTGGTGATAGAAGTAAGCTCTGATGCTGTAAAGAGCAGTACTGCATAGGAACCTGGAATGTCAGGTCCATGAATCAAAGCAAATTGGAAGTGGTCAAACAGGAGATGGCAAGAGTGAACGTTGACATTCTAGGAGTCAGCGAACTAAAATAGACTGAAATGGGTGAATTGAACTCAGATGACCATTATATCTACTACTGTGGGCAGGAATCCCTTAGAAGAAATGGAGTAGCCATTATGGTCAACAAAAGAGTCGGAAATGCAGTACCTGGATACAATCTCAAAAACGACAGAACGATCTCTGTTCATTTCCAAGGCAAACCATTCAATATCATGGTAATCCAAGCTTATGCCCCAACCAGTAATGCTGAAGTTGAACAGTTGTATGAAGACCTACAAGACCTTTTAGAACTAACACCCCAAAAAGATGTCCTTTTCATTATAGGGGACTGGAATGCAAAAATAGAAGTCAAGAAACACCTGGAGTAACAGGCAAATTTGGCCTTGGAGTACAGAATGAAACAGGACAAAGGCTAATAGAGTTTTGCCAAGAGAACACACTGGTTATAGCAAACACCCTCTTCCAAAAACACAAGAGAAGAGTCTACACATGGGCATCACCAGATGGTCAACACTGAAATCAGATTGATTATATTCTTTGCAGAAAAAGATGGAGAAGCTCTATACAATCAGCAAAAACAAGACTGAGAGCTGACTGAGGCTCAGATCATGAACTCCTTATTGCCAAAATCAGACTTAAATTGAAGAAAGTATGGAAAACCACTAGACCATTCAGGTATGACCTAAATCAAATCCCTTATGATTATACAGTGGAAGTGAGAAACAGATTTAAGGGACTAGATCTGATAGATAGAATGCCTGATGAACTATGGATGGAGGTTCGTGACATTGTAGAGGAGACAGGGATCAAGACCATCCCCATGGAAAAGAAATGCAAAAAAGCAAAATGGCTGTCTGGGGAGGCCTTACAAATAGCTGTGAAAAAAAGAGAAGAAGATATAACAATTATAAATATATATGCACCCAACACAGGAGCACCACAGTATGTAAGACAAATGCTAACAAGTATGAAAGGAGAAATTAACAATAACACAATGATAGTGGGAGACTTTAATACCCCACTCACACCTATGGATAGATCAACTAAACAGAAAATTAACAAGGAAACACAAACTTTAAATGATACAATAGACCAGTTAGACCTAATTGATATCTATAGGACATTTCATCCCAAAACAATGAATTTCACCTTTTTCTCAAGTGCACATGGAACCTTCTCCAGGATAGATCACATCCTGGGCCATAAAGCTAGCCCTGGTAAATTCAAAAAAAATAGAAATCATTCCAAGCATATTTTCTGACCACAATGCAGTAAGATTAGATATCAATTACAGGAGAAAAACTATTAAAAATTCCAACATATGGAGGCTGAACAACACACTGCTGAATAACCAACAAATCACAGAAGAAATCAAAAAAGAAAGAAAAATTTGCATAGAAATGAATGAAAATGAAAACACAACAACTCAAAACCTGTGGGACACTGTAAAAGCAGTCCTAAGGGGAAAGTTCATAGCAATACAGGCATACCTCAAGAAACAAGAAAAAAGTCAAATAAATAACCTAACTCTACACCTAAAGCAACTAGAAAAGGAAGAAATGAAGAACCCCAGGGTTAGTAGAAGGAAAGAAATCTTAAAAATTAGAGCAGAAATAAATGCAAAAGAAACAAGAGACCATAGCAAAAATCAACAAAGCCAAAAGCTGGTTCTTTGAAAGGATAAATAAAATTGACCAACCATTAGCCAGACTCATCAAGAAACAAAGGGAGAAAAATCAAATCAATAACATTAGAAATGAAAATGGAGAGATCACAACAGGCAACACAGAAATACAAAGGATCATAAGAGACCACTATCAGCAATTATATGCCAATATAATGGACAGCTTGGAAGAAATGGACAAATTCTTAGAAAAGTACAACTTTCCAAAACTCGACCAGGAAGAAATAGAAAATCTTAACAGACCCATCACAAGCATGGAAATTGAAACTGTAATCAAAAATCTTCCAGCAAACAAAAGCCCAGGTCCAGATGGCTTCACAGCTGAATTCTACCAAAAATTTAGAGAAGAGTTAACACCTATTCTGCACAAACTCTTCCAGAAGATTGCAGAGGAAGGTAAACTTCCAAACTCATTCTATGAGGCCACCATCACCCTAATACCAAAACCTGACAAAGATCCCACAAAAAAAGAAAACTACAGGCCAATATCACTGATGAACATAGATGCAAAAATCCTTAACAAAATTCTAGCAATCAGAATCCAACAACACATTAAAAAAGATCATACACCATGACCAAGTGGGCTTTATCCCAGGGATGCAAGGATTCTTCAATATCCGCAAATCAATCAATGTAATACACCACATTAACAAATTGAAAAATAAAAACCATATGATTATCTCAATAGATGCAGAGAAAGCCTTTGACAAAATTCAACATCCATGTATGATAAAAACTCTCCAGAAAGCAGGAATAGAAGGAACATAACTCAACATAATAAAAGCTATATATGACAAACCCACAGCAAACCTTATCCTCAATGGTGAAAAATTGAAACCATTTCCTCTAAAGTCAGGAACAAGACAAGGGTGCCCACTTTCACCATTACTATTCAACATAGTTTTGGAAGTTTTGGCAGAAGAAGAAATAAAAGGAATCCAAATCGGAAAAGAAGAAGTAAAACTCTCACTATTTGCAGATGACATGATCCTCTACATAGAAAACCCTAAAGACTCCACCAGAAAATTATTAGAACTAATCAATGACTATAGTAAAGTTGCAGGATATAAAATCAACACACAGAAATCCCTTGCATTCCTATACACTAATAATGAGAAAATAGAAAGAGAGATTAAGGAAACAATTCCATTCACCATTGCAACGGAAAGAATAAAATACTTAGGAATATATCTACCTAAAGAAACTGAAGACCTATATATAGTAAACTATAAAACACTGGTGAAAGAAATCAAAGAGGACACTAATAGATGGCAAAATATACCATGTTCATGGATTGGAAGAATCAATATAGTGAAAATGAGTATACTACCCAAAGCAATTTATAGATTCAATGCAATCCCTATCAAGCTACCAACAGTATTCTTCACAGAGCTAGAACAAATAATTTCACAATTTGTATGGAAATACAAAAAACCTCAAATAGCCAAAGCGATCTTGAGAAAGAAGAATGGAACTGGAGGAATCAACCTACCTGACTTCAGGCTCTACTACAAAGCTACAGTTATCAAGACAGTATGGTACTGGCACAAAGACAGAAATATAGATCAATGGGACAAAATAGAAAGCCCAGAGATAAATCCACACACATACGGACACCTTATCTTTGACAAAGGAGGCAAGAATATACAATGCATTAAAGACAATCTCTTTAACAAGTGGTGCTGGGAAATCTGGTCAACCACTTGTAAAAGAATGAAACTAGAACACTTTCTAACACCATTCACAAAAATAAACTCAAAATGGATTAAAGATCTAAACGTAAGACCAGAAACTATAAAACTCCTAGAGGAGAACATAGGCAAAACACACTCTGACATACATCACAGCAGGATCCTCTATGACCCACCTCCCAGAATATTGGAAATAAAAACAAAAATAAACAAGTGGGACCTAATTAACCTTAAAAGCTTCTGCACATCAAAGGAAACTATTAGCAAGGTGAAAAGACAGCCTTCAGAATGGGAGAAAATAATAGCAAATGAAGCAACTGACAAACAACTCATCTCAAAAATATACAAGCAACTCCTGCAGCTCAACTCCAGAAAAATAAATGACCAAATCAAAAAATGGGCCAAAGAACTAAATAGACATTTCTCCAAAGAAGACATACAGATGGCTAACAAACACATGAAAAGATGCTCAACATCATTCATTATCAGAGAAATGCAAATCAAAACCACTATGAGGTACCATTTCACACCAGTCAGAATGGCTGCAATCCAAAAGTCTACGAGTAATAAATGCTGGAGAGGGTGTGGAGACAAGGGAACCGTCTTACACTGTTTTTGGGAATGCAAACTAGTACAGCCACTATGGAGAACAGTGTGGAGATTCCTTAAAAACTGGAAATAGAACTGCCTTTTGATCCAGCAATCCCACTGCTGGGCATACACACTGAGGAACCAGAAGGGAAAGAGACATGTGTACCCCAATGTTCATTGCAGCACTGTTTATAATAGCTAGGACATGGAAGCAACCTAGATGTCCATCAGCAGATGAATGGATAAGAAAGCAGTGGTACAAATACACAATGGAGTATTACTCAGCCATTAAAAAGAATACATTTGAATCAGTTCTAATGAGGTGGATGAAACTAGGGCCTATTATACAGAGTGAAGTAAGCCAGAAAGAAAAACACCAATACAGTATACTAACGCATATATATGGAATTTAGAAAGATGGTAACAATAACCCTGTGTACGAGACAGCAAAAGAGACACTGATGTATAGAACAGTCTTATGGACTCTGTGGGAGAGGGAGAGGGTGGGAAGATTTGGGAGAATGGCATTGAAACATGTGAAATATCATGTATGAAACGAGATGCCAGTCCAGGTTCAATGCACGATACTGGATGCTTGGGGCTAGTGCACTGGGACGACCCAGAGGGATGGTATGGGGAGGGAGGAGGAAGGAGGGTTCAGGATGGGGAACACATGTATACCTGTGGTGGATTCATTTTGATATTTGGCAAAACTAATACAATTTTGTAAAGTTTAAAACTAAAATAAAATTGTAGTTGGAAAAAAAAAAAAGAATATAGACATAAACATTTTACCTATGCCAAATTAGGTCAAGGGTACACTAAATCAATAGAGATCTTAACATTAGAATATGCTGCATACTATTTTAAATAAAAAATATCCTCTAGTCAATTAAAAAAAAAAAAAAGAAGAGAAGCGAAAAGCAAAGGAGGAAAGGAAAGATATAAACATCTGAATGCACAGTTCCAAAGAATAGCAAGGAGAGATAAGATAGTCTTCCTCAGCGATCAATGCAAAGAAATAGAGGAAAACAACAGAATGGGAAAGACTAGAGATCTCTTCAAGAAAATTAGAAATACCAAGGGAACATTTCATGCAAAGATGGGCTCGATAAAGGACAGAAATGGTATGGACCTAACAGAAGCAGAAGATATTAAGAAGAGATGGCAAGAATACACAGAAGAACTGTACAAAAAAGTTCTTCACGACCCAGATAATCATGATGGTGTGATCAGTCACTTAGAGCCAGACATCCTGGAATGTGAAGTCAGGTGGGCCTTAGAAAGCATCACTATGAACAAAGTTAGTGGAGGTGATGGCATTCCAGTTGAGCTCTTTCAAATCCTGAAATATGATGCTGTAAAAGTGCTGTACTCAATATGCCAATAAATTTGGAAAACTCAGCAGTGGCCACAGGATTGGAAAAGGTCAGTTTTCATTTCAATCCCAAAGAAAGGCAATGCCAAAGAATGTTCAAACTACCGCACAATTGCACTCATCTTACACACTAGTAATGTAATGCTCAAAATTCTCCAAGCCAGGCTTTAGCAGTACATGAACTGTGAACTTCCAGAAGTTCAAGAAGGTTTAAAAAAGACAGAGGAACCAGAGATCAAATTGCCAACATCCACTGGTTCACCAAAAAAGCAAGAGAGTTTCAAAATAAACATCTATTTCTGCTTTATTGACTATGCCAAAGCTTTTGACTGTGTCAACCACAGTAAACTGTGGAAAATACTGAAAGACATGGGAATACCAGACCACCTGAACTGCCTCTTGAGAAACCTGTATTCAGGTCAGGAAACAACAGTTAGAACTGGACATGGAACAACATGGTTTCAAATACGAAATGGAGTATGTAAAGGCTGTATATTGTCACGCTGATTATTGAACTTATATGCAGAATACATTATGAGAAACGCTGGGTTGGAAGAAGCACAAGCTGGATTCCAGGATAAATATCAATAACCTCAGATATGCAGATGACACCACCCTTATGGCAGAAAGTGAAGAGGAACAAAAAAGCCTCTTGATGAAAGTGAAAGAGGAGAGTGAAAAAGTTGGCTTAAAGCTCAACATTCAGAAAACGAAGACCATGGTGTCTGATCCCATCACTTCATGGGAAATAGATGGGGAAACAGTGGAAACAGTGTCAGACTTTATTTTTGGGGGCTCCAAAATCACTGCAGATGGTGATTGTAGCCATGAAATTAAAAGACATTTACTCCTTGGAAGGAAAATTATGACCAACCTAGATAGCATATTGAGAAGCAGAGATATTACTTTGCCAACAAATGTCTGTCTAGTCAAGGCTATGGTTTTTCCAGTGGTCATGTATGGATGTGAGAGTTGGACTGTGAAGAAAGCTGAGCGCTGAAGAATTGATGCTTTTGAACTGTGGTGTTGGAGAAGACTCTTGAGAGTCCCTTGGACTGCAAGGAGATCCAACCAGTCCATTCTAAAGGACATCAGTCCTGGGTGTTCTTTGGAAGGACTGATGCTGAAGCTGAAACTCCAGTACTTTGGCCACCTCGTGAGAAGAGTTAACTCATTGGAAAAGACCCTGTTGCCAGAAGGGATTGGGGGCAGGAGGAGAAGGGGACGACAGAGGATGAGATGGCTGGATGGTATTACGGACTTGATGGATGTGAATTTGAGTGAAGTCTGGAAGTTGGTGATGGACAGGGAGGTCTGGCATGCTGTGATTCATGGGGTCGCAAATAATTGGACACGACTGAGTGATTGTACTGAACTGAGCTGCTTGCTTTGCACTTATCACTGAGGGAGGCCTTCTATCTCTCCTTGCTATTCTTTGGAACTCTGCATTTATATGGATATATCTTTCCTTTCCTCCTTTGCCTTTCACGTCTCTTCTTTTCTCAGCTATGTAAGACCTCCTCAGGCAACCAATTTGCCTTTTTGCAATTCTTTTCTTGGGGATGTTCTTGATCACTGTCTCCTGTACAATGCCGCAAACCTCCTTCCATTGTTCTTCAGGCACTCTGCTTATCAGATCTAATCCCTTGAACCTATTTGTCACTTTCACTGTATAATTGTAAGGGATTTGATTTAGGTCATACCTGAATGATCTAGTGGTTTTCCCTACTTTCTTCAGTGGATGTCTGAATTTGGCAATAAGGAGTTCATAATTTGAGCCACAGTCAGCTCCCGGTCTTGTTTTTGCTGACTGTATAGAGCTTCTCAATCTTTGGCTGCAAAGAATATAATCAATCTGGGCTTACCTTTGGCTCAGCTGTTAAAGAATCTTCCTGCAGTGACGGTGACCTGGGTTCAATCCTTGGGTTGGGAAGATCCCCTGGAGAAGGAAAAGGCTACCTACTTCAGTATTCTGGCCTGGAGAATTGCATGAACTGTAAGTTCATGGGGTCGCAAAGAGTCAGACACGACTGAGTGACTGACTATTTGTTTCACTGTTTAAAAATCTCTAGTATTAACAACATTCCTTTAAAACTGCAACAAAAATCCATTTCCCCTACTCAAGATTTCAAGTCAAATGGAAATTAATGTGTGTGTGTTTTGTGTGACTGTGAGTAATTAATTTACTTCTCCCTTTCCTTACCTCAGTTTTCTTGTCTGATAAATAAATAAATTGATAGAACATAGGTTAATCATATAACACATCACCCTGGCTTTTAAAACAATCAGTGAATATTAACTTCATCCTATTATTATTGCTGTTTGACATCACCCTTATGGCAGAAAGTGAAGAGGAACTAAAAAGCCTCTTGATGAAAGTGAAAGAGGAGAGTGAAAAAGTTGGCTTAAAGCTCAATGTTCAGAAAATGAAGATCATGGCATCTGGTCCCATCACTTCATGGCAAATAGATGGGGAAACAGCGGAAACAGTGTCAGACTTTATTTTTTTGGGCTCCAAAATCACTGCAGATGGTGACTGCAGCCATGAAATTAAAAGACGCTTACTCCTTGGAAGGAAAGTTATGACCAAATTAGATAGCATATTCAAAAGCAGAGACATTACTTTACCAACAAAGGTCCATCTAGTCAAGGCTATGGTTTTTCCAGTAGTCATGTATGGATGTGAGAGTTGGACTGTGAAGAAGGCTGAGTGCTGAAGAATTAATGCCTTTGAACTATGGTGTTGGAGAAGACTCTTGAGAGTCCCTTGGACTGCAAGGAGATCCGGCCAGTCCACTCTAGTGGAGATGAGCCCTGGGTGTTCATTGGAAGGAATGATGCTAAAGCTGAAACTCCAGTACTTTGGCCACCTCATGAGAAGAGTTGACTCATTGGAAAAGACTCTGATGCTGGGAGGGATTGGGGGCAGGAGGAAAAGGGGACAACAGAGGAACAGATGGCTGGATGGCATCACCGACTCGATGGACGTGAGTTTGAGTGAACTCCAGCAGATGGTGATGGACAGGGAGGCCTGGTGTGGTGCAATTCATGGGGTCACAAAGAGTCGGACACTACTCAGAGACTGAACTGAACTGAAAGTTAGTTTCATACCTTTGTAGTCTTGAAATTTTTCATTTAGTATTTTCATTTTCAGAAAATAGTCACAAATTGGAAAAAAAAATCAAAATAAGTCATAAATAAAACAATGCTGATTATAGCCATTGCTGTCTCATGTTTGAATAAAGAAATTTTGAATGCAGAGACAATATTGGGGCATTACTTTTATTTCATTTTAAGAATCTACCTCCTTTAAGTTATATACACTAAGATGACTATTAAAGTACAAAGTATAGCATTGTATTTTTCCTTTTGCCAGTTAGATCAGATTACTTCTATAAAACAAATAAATTTTGGTTGTTAATTAAAAATCATTTTTCATTCATATTTTCCATACTAAATATTAGTTTTGTTTCCAGGTAACTTAATCAACTGTGATCACTCTGAATTTGGATATCAATATTTTAGCCCTTCTTCCATTCAGTCGTTGAAATGTTACATGTTTTTCTTTTTTTCTGTTTTGTGCCCTTTTTATTGAATTATAATTAGTATACAATTTTATACTAATTTCAGGTATTCAACATAGTAATTCAATATTTTTATACATTATGAAATTATCTACACAATAAGTCCAGCTACCATCTGTCACCATACAAAGTTATATTATTGCCTATATTCCCTCTGCCGTGTATTACATCTCCATGACTTATATTATAGCTCAAAGTTTGTGCCTCTTAATCCCAGCCTAGTTTGTCAGTCCTCCAGAAATGGTGCAGCTACTGTGGAAAACAGTATGGTGTTTCCTGAAAAAATTAAAAATAGATTTTCCAACTCTGTAGCCCGCCAGGCTCCTCTGTCCAAGGATTTTCCAGGGAAGAATACTGGAGTGGTTTGCCTTGCCCTCCTGCAGGGAATCTTCCCAACCTAGGGATCAAACCTGCATCTCAGGTCTCATGCATTGGCAGATGGGTTCTTTACCAGCGGTCCCACCTGGCAAGCACCACTGTTATCATATGATCTACCAATTCCACTTCTGGATATTTACTTGAAGAAAATTAAAATGCTTGATTCAAACAAACATGTGGTTACCAAAGGGGAAAGTGGAATAGAGTGATACATTGAGTGTTTGGAATTAACACATATTACTGTATATAAAATAGATAACCAGAAAGAACCTACTTTATAACACAGGGAACTAGATTCAATATTTTATAAAAACCTATAGGGGAAAGGAATCTGAAAAAGAATGGATTTATAGCCTGTATATATATAGCTGAATCACTATGCTGTAAACCTGAAACTTCTACAACATGGTAAATAAACTATACTTCAATTAAAAAAAGAACCAATATAAGTTTTTTTAAAAATAAAAGCTATATGTATTCCTATGTTCTTTTCAACACTATTTACAATAGCCAATGTATGGAGGCAACCTAACCATTCATGGATGGACAAGTGGACATAGAAGATGTAGTATCTTTTAATACCTTAACCTAGATTTTCAGCTCTTTCTCTTTCTCTTCTTCAAACCTCCAAAGGCTACATAAAACTTTTTAAACTAATTTAACACTTCCAAGATGCAAAAAACACCTTGAAACTGAAACTGACAAAGTGAATCACATTCTTCTCCCAATTAAGATCCACAGAGGCAGAGACACTCACACATATGATATATATACACAAACACAGCTGGGCTGATTTACCTACATTCTAACTTCACTTTTCAAATTTCTCTTAGTCCCGAACGTGCATGGCCTTGGTGTTCTGTGAATATCAAAAAGTACTTCTGTTATACATTCTCTTGCTAAAGAACTTAAATTCACAACACAAATTTTTATTTAATTCTAACTTAAGAAATGAAGATGATATTCCTTGAAGAAGCAAACAATAACTTAATATAACCCACAGTTTACATGTCTAGAAAACAACTACTCTATGTCAAGCCATATATTATTTGCAGTATTGTTCATCCTCACAACCACTATATGAAGCAGATATAATTGACTTCACTTTTACAGGAGAGTGACCTGTATTTTAAAGGGGTTAAGTGCCTTGCTCTAAACCATATAACCGTCAAGTAACAGAGATAGAATTTGATTTCTCTTCTGCTGAGATTCTATATTCTAGTTATTAACTATGACATACATCCCATTTTAGTTTAAGAGAATCAAAAAGTTAGCAATTTTTGTACTTAACAATTTAAAACTGAAAATAGCAGCACTTGCGTAAATCATGGTACTGCAAAGAAGACTAGCATAAGAGACTTAAAATCATTTTTTTTACTGAAAAGTAATTATAAGTGTGAGATAGTAATAAAAATACTAAATGAGAAATGCTGTTGTACTTAATTCCTATAAATGGTTCTATAACTTCTCATGTCTGTTCTCTGCATTTAGATGAAGCTTGAAACTATCACTTAATTCTATATCTTATACATGAAACTCACATTGTAACAGAATCTTTAAAAATATCTAAAATGATTAAGAGAAAAACCCTATACTATCATGAAAGTTCTAGGTAGACTTTAAAATGATTCATGAGAAATAATCTGGCAAAATAAAGGCTATAGAAGAAAATTATGATTAATCACAAATTATGTACAAGGCAAAAATAAATAGGAAATAGATATTATAAACTCTCATGTACTGGGACATTTTTTAGTCTCAGTTGAAGATTATGTCTAAAAATATAAATAATATCTCTAAATAATAAATTAACAAAATGATCAAATCAAAGCTGATCATTTTAGTCTAAGTCATCTGATTTGAGTATTCCCATGAAGCAAATTAATGATACTTACTGGAATTTAGAGAATATTCCCATTATTTTAAACATGTTCTCATTTGGTTTGCACACCAGTGATTCTATTAACCCAAAAAATTTCATTTGTGATATTTAATTAAACAGGATTAAGACATGTGATTTAGATATATAAAAATATGAATTTTAGATCCTTTTTAAATGGCTTGAGATTAGTACTCTTTCCTTGCCTAAAAATTGGCAATCCAGTAAATAAATCAAGAATTCATATATTTTAGCAACTTTGCCTTTATAGTAATATTAGATAGTTTTTAAATTATGCTCCTCGCTCTTTTCCCCTTTCTTACAAAATGTATTCATTGCCAACTACTGTTACAATAGCCTATTAAGATTAGCTTGGCTATGCTATTAGTACAAATATTTAATTTGATATATTCTTTGCAGACTAGGCAAGGAATGGGTGTATTAAAAGACTATACTTAAAGACATATTTATACACACACACACACATATATATATACATATATATGTATATGTCTCCTTTTAATACTTGTGGAGAAATACTATAGCTCCCAGTCCTACTAGTGTATTGATTTTTGTGTATTCAATTAAAAAAAAATCATGTGTGACCTAGCTGCAAAAATGCAGTCCACTTTGGTTCAGATTACTTTCCTGCATGACTCACGTCCTATGGACTTGGAAGGGAATGACTACACAGAGATAAAGAGTATTGGAAATGTGCCAATTGACTATTCTCTGTGTAGTCTTAGGGGAAATGATGGCAACAGCAGGCTGTAGAGGACATTATTTGTCTTAAACTTTATTGTATTGGCTGGTGATTAGAGCTCTGGTGTCAGACTTTCTGGGTTGTGAATACTGACTGTATTGTTTCTTAGGTATGTGACTTCAAGAAAGTGAATTTCCATCTCTGTGATTCAGTTTCTGCACTGGAAGAATTTACACCTACATTATAATTTGTTGTGGGGGTTTAATTATATAATAGAGGAGTTAGCATAGTCCCTTGTTCATGTTAACTGCATAAATGTGTTCATATTTTAAAAGTTATTTTGATGTGTTTCAGAAGGGTAAAGCATAGCCTACTTTTAATCATTCTTACATGAGGAACCATTTGTAGTCAGAGCCCTATTTCTAGTCTAGAAAAATACCACCACCTCCACTAACATTTAAATGTGAGGGAAGACTTCTCTTTCCTCTATTGTTTACTGCTAAATCCTCAGGGCTTAGATTAATGCCTGGACCATACATAGTATGCTGTCAGTAAATGTTTGTTGCAGAATGAATCATTGGTCAACTTTCAGTTTCTTCATGTAAAGGAAAAAAAAAAAAAAAACCCTCCATAACATTCTGTAATAGACAAAATGTTTCCTTTTGATATGCAGCATGCTGCTACTGCTAAGTCACTTCAGTCGTGTCCAACTCTGTGTGACCCTATAGACGGCAGCCCACCAGGCTCCCCCGTCCCTGGGATTCTCCAGGCAAGAACACTGGAGTGGGTTGCCATTTCTGTCTCCAAAGCATGAAAGTGAAAATTGAAAGTAAAGTCACTCAGTCACATCTGACTCTTAGCGACCCCATGGACTGCAGCCTACCAGGCTCCTCCATCCATGGGATTTTCCAGGCAAGAGTACTAGAGTGGGGTGCCATTGCCTTCTCCGGACAGGCAGCATGGATACACTCTAATCCGCACTAGCATTCAATCTAACCTTTACTTTTCCTTTAACCTGTTTCCTCCTGCTTCCAGCTCTCTAATGAATACACTGGGTTTAGGAAAAATTCTAAAAGTCCTTTTGATATCCCATTTGGGATTTCCCAGTATGGGCCCTTTAAAGCAAAACAATCTCTCTCTATTCAACTCTATCAAGATTCCCATTCTTGAATAATATAAAAAATAATAAAAACGGTTGATATTTAACGGCGCTTACTGTTTATATGGCTCTAGGATAATCTCATGGGCGGAGGAGCCTGGTAGGCTGCAGTCCATGGGGTCGCGAAGAGTCAGACACGACTGAGCGACTTCACTTTCACTTTTCACTTTCATGCATTGGAGAAGGAAATGGCAACCCACTCCAGTGTTCTTGCCTGGAGAATCCCAGGGACACGGGAGCCTGGTGGGCTGCCGTCTGTGGTGTCGCACAGAGTCGGACTCGACTGAAGTGAGTTAGTAGCAGCAGCAGCAGGATAACTTTTGTGTAATCTTGTTTAATCTGCTCAACAACTTTCAATTACTCTGATTGTAGAATCATTTTACAGATGACAAAACTGAGACTTGGAGAAGATAATTATTCACAATAAAGTCACAAACTATAAAGGGTAAAACATATTTTCTCCTCCTAGTCTTAATATTAATATCAATGCTCTTAAGAACCAAATAATCTTGTCTTTTACTTAGGTAGTTAATGTTCAGTACTAAAACTATGAGGAGGTTTGAGGTCTTCCACACACTAAGGTGTTAAAGATTGACAATATACTATTAGTTAAAAGGTTATCCTTGCTGAACATGTTTCCACTTTGAAAAACATTACCTTGAACAAAAATATACTGAACTGGATGAAATTCTGATGGTGAATTACAAATGCTCAACAAGTAAATAATTTGGGAGTTGGAGAATTTTCCAGAGTTAGCATCCTTAATATAATTTTGTTCTGAGTTTCATTTACAAATTTATTCATATAATGTCCCTTTTAACCCCTATAAGGTAAGTACATATTCTCCTCTAATTAATTAATTCAGTTATTCAATTCATAAAGGATTTCAGAATGTTTACTATGTGCCAGACATTGTTTTAAATTGAAGGCAAATAACTTTAGAAAATGCACAATTTATTGCAGGACCAAGACCTTTAGATACATAACTACAGCACAATAAGATAAAAATTATAAGAAAGGCATTTAAAAAAAAAGTGGAAATGAATGATACACGCACCTATTTGGGTAAAGACACTGAGAAAAACAAAACCTTAACTGGAGCAATTACATTTATAGGAGAGAGAATACAGCATGGTGAAAAGAAATTCACCAGTTGGAATAGTTTGTGTAGGGAATTCTATGCAGAACAAATAACATACGCAAAGGCATGTAGGCTTGAAAGAAAGCAACTTATTGGGAGAATTATGATTAATTGGCTGTGAACAGACATTATCTGATGACTTTAGTGAAAATACTATATTGGCTCTTCCTCTTCTGGACTACTCATCAGACTGTCCTACCCTTCCCAACTCATAGGTTTCTATGAGTTATTGCATTTATTCCAGAGCTTTAATTAGTAGTTATCTGAATGCTGGTGACAGATCTTTAGGGGTTTCCAGCATACTTTTACTTAGATGAGTCAGCCTAATTTAAAGAAGATAATATGAAGATACAGAATAAAATCAGGAAATGGAAAATATATATATATATATAAATAGGTGGAAGAAATTTAAAACTAACTGTCAGTAGGAAATCAACTTTAGCTCAACACTGTTACAAATGGTTACATATATACATGGATATACAGATAGATATAGATGTGTGTGTATATAGACATTAGTATACAAATATATATTTCTTTGTTCTGTCAGGTTCAGTTCAGTTCAGTTCAGTCGCTCTGTCATGTCCAACTCTTTGCAACCCAATGAATCGCAGCACGCCAGGCCTCCCTGTCCATCACCAATTCCTGGAGTTCACCCAAACTCATATCCATTGAGTCGGTGATGCCATTAAGCCATCTGATCCTCTGTCGTCCACTTCTCCTCCTGCCCCCAATCCCTCCCAGCATCACAGTCTTTTCTGATGAGTCAAGTCTTCCCATGAGGAGTTTCAGCTTTAGCATCATTCCTTCCAAAGAAACCCCAGGGCTGATCTCCTTCAGAATGGACTGGTTGGATCTCCTTGCAGTCAAAGGGACTCTCAAGAGTCTTCTCCAACACCACAGTTCAAAAGCATCAATTCTTCAGCGCTCAGCCTTCTTCACAGTCCAACTCTCACATCCATACATGACCACAGGAAAAACCATAGCCTTGACTAGATGAACCTTTGTTGGCAAAGTAACGTCTCTGCTTTTGAATATGCTATCTAGGTTGGTCAAAACTTTCCTTCCAAAGAGTAAGCATCTTTTAATTTCATGGCTGCAGTCACCATCTTCAGGGATTTTGGAGCCCCCAAAATAAAGTCTGACACAGTTTCCACTGTTTCCCCATCTATTTCCCATGAAGTGATGGGATCAGACACCATGATCTTTGTTTTCTGAATGTTGAGCTTTAAGCCAACTTTTTCACTCTCCACCTTCACTTTCATCAAGAGGCTTTTTAGTCCCTCTTCACTTTCTGCCATAAGGGTGGCGTCATCTGCATATCTGAGGTTATTGATATTTCTCCCGGCAATCTTTACTCCAACTTGTGTTTCTTCCAGTCCAGCGTATCTCATGATGTACTCTGCATATAAGTTCAATAAGCAGGGTGACAGTATACAGCCTTGACGAACTCCTTTTCCTATTTGGAACCAGTCTGTTGTTCCATGTCCGGTTCTAACTGTTGCTTCCTGACCTGCATACAGATTTCTCAAGAGGCAGATCAGGTGGTCTGGTATTCCCATCTCTTTCAGAATTTTCCACAGTTGATTGTGATCCACACAGTCAAAGGCTTTGGCATAGTCAATAAAGCAGAAATAGATGTTTTTGTGGGACTCTCTTGCTTTTTCCATGATCCAGCAGGTGTTGGCAATTTGATCTCTGGTTCCTCTGCCTTTTCTAAAACCAGCTTGAACATCAGGAAGTTCACAGTTCACATATTGCTGAAGCCTGGCTTGGAGAATTTTGAGCATTACTTTACTAGCATGTGAGATGGGTGCAATTGTGCAGTAGTTTGAGCATTCTTTGGCATTGCCTTTCTTTGGGATTGGGATGAAAACTGACCTTTTCCCGTCCTGTAGCCACTGCTGAGTTTTCCAAATTTGCTGGCATATTGAGTGCAGCACTTTCACAGCATCATCTTTCAGGATTTGAAATAGCTCAACAGGAATGCCATCACCTCCACTAGTTTTGTTTGTAGTGATGCTTTCTAAGGCCCACTTAACAGAAATAAACCCTGATAAGAGTGTGCACACCTAAGCCCATATCTTCATTTTGAATGATGTTGTTCTATTGTGTGTGCTCAGTCATGTCTGTCTCTTTGTCATCTCATGGACTGTAGTCCACCAGGATCCTCTGTTCATGGAATTTTCTAGGCAAGAATAATGGAGTGGGTTGTTAAGTCTACTTGAGGGGATCTTCTTGACTCAAGGATAGAACTTTTGTCTCTCACAAGACTTCATTGACAGGCAGATACTTTGCCACTGTGTCACCACTTTGAATAATATTTTCCAATATTTTGAGAGGGAATTGGTAGAAAGTACAGATTTCACTAATTTCTGAAAGTCAAAGCACTGCCTAGAAAATCATGGATTAGCATAGTTAGGAAAGTGAGATTCTTTCCTCACACAGAAAGCACACTGTGCTTCTCCTTCCATTAAGTGCTCAGAGACAGCTTTCTGTTTTTTTAATTTAATTTAATTTTATTTTCTAACTTTAAAATATTGTATTGCTTTTGCATTTCTTTGCAGGTTCCAACAGCACTGGAGTATTGACACATGAAAATCATTTCCATACAATGAGATCAAGTGTGGAACTGATCAATGTGACTTCAGCAGTTACCACAGAAGGCTTTGCAGGGAAAATACAGACATAGAAGTTTTGAAGTCCTGAATTCCACGGTATAAGCCCAGACTGATTTGGAAAAGGGTGGGAACTTTCCATGTATTGGAGACAAGTAGAAAATTAATAAAATAATTCTGATATTTTACAATTGTAAAGGAAGTTCAGTTCAGTTCAGTTCAGTTGCTCAGTCGTGTCCGACTCTTTGCAACCCCGTGAATCGAAGCACACCAGATCTCCCTGTGCATAACCAACTCCCGGAGTTCACCCAGACTCACATCCTCGAGTCAGTGATGCCATCCATCCAGCCATCTCATTCTCTGTCATCCCCTTCTCCTCCTGCCCCCAATCCCTCCCAGCATCAGAGTTTTTTTCCAAAGAGTCAACTCTTCGCATCAGGTGGCCAAAGTATTGGAGTTTCAGCTTTAGCATCAGTCTTTCCAAAGAAATCCCAGGGTTGATCTCCTTCAGAATGGACTGGTTGGATCTCCTTGCAGTCCAAGGGACTCTCAAGAGTCTTCTCCAACACCACAGTTCAAAAGCATCAATTCTAGGTGCTCAGCTTTCTTCACAGTCCAACTCTCACATCCATACATAACCACAGGAACAAACATAGCCTTGACTAGATGGACCTTTGTTGGCAAAGTAATGTCTCTGCTTTTGAATATGCTATCTAGATTGGTCACAACTTTCCTTCCAAGGAGTAAGCGTCTTTTAATATCATGGCAGCAATGACCATCTGCAGTAATTTTGGAGCCCCAAAAATAAAGTCTGCCACTGTTTCCACTGTTTCCCCATCAGTTTCCCATGAAGTGATGGGACCAGATGCCATGATCTTCGTTTTCTGAATGTTGAGCTTTAAATCAACTTTTTCACTCTCCACCTTCACTTTCATCAAGAGGCTTTTTAGTTCCTCTTCACTTTCTGCCATAAGGGTGGTGTCATCTGCATATCTGAGGTTATTGATATTTCTCCCAGAAATCTTGATTCCAGCTTGTGCTTCTTCCAGTCCAGCGTTTCTCATGATGTACTCTGCATATAAGTTAAAGAAGCAGGATGACAATATACAGCCTTGACAAACTCCTTTTCCTATTTGGAACCAGTCTGTTGTTCCATGTCCAGTTCTAACTGTTGCTTCCTGACCTGCATATAGGTTTCTCAAGAGGCAGGTCAGGTGGTCTGGTATTCTCATCTCCTGAAGAATTTTCCACAGTTGATTGTGATCCACACAGCCAAAGGCTTTGGCATAGTCAATAAAGCAGAAATAGATGTTTTTGTGGAACTCTCTTGCTTTTTCCATGATCCAGCAGGTGTTGGCAATTACTTTACTAGCATGTGAGATGGGTGCAATTGTGCAGTAGTTTGAGCATTCTTTGGCATTGCCTTCTTTGGGATTGGGATGAAAACTGACCTTTCCCGTCCTGTAGCCACTGCTGAGTTTTCCAAATTTGCTGGCATATTGAGTGCAGCACTTTCACAGCATCATCTTTCAGGATTTGAAATAGCTCAACAGGAATGCCATCACCTCCACTAGTTTTGTTTGTAGTGATGCTTTCTAAGGCCCACTTAACAGAAATAAACCCTGATAAGAGTGTGCACACCTAAGCCCATATCTTCATTTTGAATGATGTTGTTCTATTGTGTGTGCTCAGTCATGTCTGTCTCTTTGTCATCTCATGGACTGTAGTCCACCAGGATCCTCTGTTCATGGAATTTTCTAGGCAAGAATAATGGAGTGGGTTGTTAAGTCTACTTGAGGGGATCTTCTTGACTCAAGGATAGAACTTTTGTCTCTCACAAGACTTCATTGACAGGCAGATACTTTGCCACTGTGTCACCACTTTGAATAATATTTTCCAATATTTTGAGAGGGAATTGGTAGAAAGTACAGATTTCACTAATTTCTGAAAGTCAAAGCACTGCCTAGAAAATCATGGATTAGCATAGTTAGGAAAGTGAGATTCTTTCCTCACACAGAAAGCACACTGTGCTTCTCCTTCCATTAAGTGCTCAGAGACAGCTTTCTGTTTTTTTTTAATTTAATTTAATTTTATTTTCTAACTTTAAAATATTGTATTGCTTTTGCATTTCTTTGCAGGTTCCAACAGCACTGGAGTATTGACACATGAAAATCATTTCCATACAATGAGATCAAGTGTGGAACTGATCAATGTGACTTCAGCAGTTACCACAGAAGGCTTTGCAGGGAAAATACAGACATAGAAGTTTTGAAGTCCTGAATTCCACGGTATAAGCCCAGACTGATTTGGAAAAGGGTGGGAACTTTCCATGTATTGGAGACAAGTAGAAAATTAATAAAATAATTCTGATATTTTACAATTGTAAAGGAAGTTCAGTTCAGTTCAGTTCAGTTGCTCAGTCGTGTCCGACTCTTTGCAACCCCGTGAATCGAAGCACACCAGATCTCCCTGTGCATAACCAACTCCCGGAGTTCACCCAGACTCACATCCCTCGAGTCAGTGATGCCATCCATCCAGCCATCTCATTCTCTGTCATCCCCTTCTCCTCCTGCCCCCAATCCCTCCCAGCATCAGAGTTTTTTTCCAAAGAGTCAACTCTTCGCATCAGGTGGCCAAAGTATTGGAGTTTCAGCTTTAGCATCAGTCTTTCCAAAGAAATCCCAGGGCTGATCTCCTTCAGAATGGACTGGTTGGATCTCCTTGCAGTCCAAGGGACTCTCAAGAGTCTTCTCCAACACCACAGTTCAAAAGCATCAATTCTAGGTGCTCAGCTTTCTTCACAGTCCAACTCTCACATCCATACCTAACCACAGGAACAAACATAGCCTTGACTAGATGGACCTTTGTTGGCAAAGTAATGTCTCTGCTTTTGAATATGCTATCTAGATTGGTCACAACTTTCCTTCCAAGGAGTAAGCGTCTTTTAATATCATGGCAGCAATGACCATCTGCAGTAATTTTGGAGCCCCAAAAATAAAGTCTGCCACTGTTTCCACTGTTTCCCCATCAGTTTCCCATGAAGTGATGGGACCAGATGCCATGATCTTCGTTTTCTGAATGTTGAGCTTTAAATCAACTTTTTCACTCTCCACCTTCACTTTCATCAAGAGGCTTTTTAGTTCCTCTTCACTTTCTGCCATAAGGGTGGTGTCATCTGCATATCTGAGGTTATTGATATTTCTCCCAGAAATCTTGATTCCAGCTTGTGCTTCTTCCAGTCCAGCGTTTCTCATGATGTACTCTGCATATAAGTTAAAGAAGCAGGATGACAATATACAGCCTTGACAAACTCCTTTTCCTATTTGGAACCAGTCTGTTGTTCCATGTCCAGTTCTAACTGTTGCTTCCTGACCTGCATATAGGTTTCTCAAGAGGCAGGTCAGGTGGTCTGGTATTCTCATCTCCTGAAGAATTTTCCACAGTTGATTGTGATCCACACAGCCAAAGGCTTTGGCATAGTCAATAAAGCAGAAATAGATGTTTTTGTGGAACTCTCTTGCTTTTTCCATGATCCAGCAGGTGTTGGCAATTTGATCTCTGGTTCCTCTGCCTTTTCTAAAACCAGCTTGAACATCTGGAAGTTCACGGTTGATGTATTGCTGAAGCCTGGCTTGGAGAATTTTGAGCATGACTTTACTAACGTGTGAGATGAGTGCAATTGTGCAGTAGTTTGAGCATTCTTTAAGTTAGGCTTAGGGAAATAATATTTGCTATTGTCATGCTTGAACAATGGAAGTTGAGAAACAGAAAACAGGACTTTTCCAAGTAATTAATTACTAAAATTGATATTTCATAAAATTTGAAGTGGAGAGCTCCAATAGCAGATAAATTGGAGCTACTCTTAAAGAAAGTTAATATGTTCTGTGATTTTTAGCTCTCAGTTATTGGTCTGAGAAGATCCAAGAATATTTCTCAATGGAATGTAAGGGTATTCCAGAACCCAAATTAAAAAAAATTCCAACTGAATGATAGGTTTGATTCCTCCTTCTTATAAATATTTATTTGTTCTAAGCCAGGGAGAAAGTTTAGCATAGCAACATTGATTCTAACTCTAGAGATTATGAGAAAATGAGAGAAAAAAAAAATCCTTTAGAGTAGCTGAATTTATAGCTTGCCTAATTTGTGAAGGTCATACTTCTTTTCCATCTTAAAACTAATAAAGTAATAATAATATTCTGAACGTTGGGCTCCCTGCCAAATCTCTCCACCTCAAGTTTCCCAGGTTAACTATTTACACATCAACCACATACAAAATAATACAAAACTTGCTTGTCTGAAATCCTTGATTGCTTGACCAAGATGGAAAAATAATTACACTAAACACACACACACACACACAGAGGAAAATTCTGCCATTTCTACTATAGGCAGCCTATTTCATTTAATTTTTTATTCCTAATTGTGCCAGGGAAAAAGGCATTGATGTTGTTCAGTCTAAGAGTAAGAAATCAAAAAAAAAAAAAAAAATATGTTGGGAGAGAATAAATATTTTGCAACTGAATTGCAAGCAGTGCAAGGAAAGGAGAGATATGATATCAAAATCTCCCAGGGCACTCAAATGTAAGCCCCAGTGAAGGACAAAAAAAAAAAAATACTAGGTTTATCATTTACGTCAGTGAAGAAGGTGCTAATTTATCTCTTAGTATTCAGTAAAACAATTTAATGGGGTTCAAGTTCCTAAAGCCCATCCAAGTGTGTGACATTCCCTATACCTGTACATATAAGAAGAAACATTTTGGGAAGCAAATTAATATGTTAGTCTTTAAAACATCTACATCCAACATTATTCTAGTTTGAGATTACTAAGTAACAAAATGCATATTTCCACAGTTCAATCAGTGACAGGATATCATAGGGAGAGGTGGTCGGAACAGTTCCAATCATATAAATACCAGGGATATAGCACCATTTGTGGAAGTTTCTTTATGAAATACTTTCTCTAGCTTTACTTCTAATATATGCATATTTTGCAAGCTGGAGAAATATTGAAAAGTGAATAGTTCAGTGCATCGCCTCAGCAATTCTTACAGAGAATTTACTGTGCATCCTGCTTATGTAAAATTTACCTTTTAAAGAAGCAAGGTCTCTGGCTTTTATGAATCAACTGTTCCAAATTCATACTCATGTTCACTTAGAGAGCACCCTTGCAAATCCTTGCAAAGTAGAGTGGGTTAAATTTTTCTTTGCAAAGTACAAATGTGTTTTAAGTTCAAAAGTTTGCAAAAAGCCTTTAGAAAAAAAATGATAAAATTTAATCTAAAGAATTGTCATGCCATTGAAAATTGTAATTAAGATATTCAGACTTTGGTTTCAAATAGATGGAAATAAAAAGATATTTTTCATCCTTACCTCTGAATTTTTTAGTTTAATAAGATACTTTCCTTAAAGGCAATTAGCTAGCTGAGATAATTGCTTCACCTGACATGTATAAAGAATTATTGATTTGTCTAGTCTATAATTTTTAATTGTGCTGCATTTAAAAAATGAGCCTTTGTCCAAGTCCTCTACAGAGTCAATGAATGCAAATTATCTTCAGTGTTCTGGCACTTTTCATCTTACAGTATTTGCTTACCTGCAGGATTTTCTAAGGATCAGGCAACATCTACCACTTACTTACATAAAGAATGGAGAGAAATTAAATGTCATTAAATCAGTATCTAAATGCATTTAACTAAGTTATCTTATATTAAAAATATAGATATGTCACTGAAAAATAAAATTTTTGTCATGTCCAGTGAAAATTATTTTTAGTACCTTCTTACAATTTTTGAGATATGATCACATTCTTATTTTTGTTTTGAATACTGAACACTTTCTCTTTAAAAATAGCTATCATTACACCAAAAACAAATTTAAAACTTGAAACTGTAAAACTTCTAGAAGATATCATAGGTAGAAAGCTCTTTTACATTGTATTGGCAATAATTTTTTGGACAAGACACCAAAAATGTGGACAGCAAAAGCAAAAATAACTAAGTGCAACCACATTAAATTAGAAAGGTTCTACACAAAAAGGAAACCATCAACAAAATGAACAGACAAACTACCGGATGGGAGAAAAATATCTGCAGATCATGCATCTGATAAGAAGTTAGTATCCAGAATATATAAGGAACTCATTCAACTCAGTAGGAAAAAACTTTAATATAAGCATAGGACTCGATAAGATACTTTTCCAAAGAAGATAGACAAATAGTCAACAGGTACGTAAAAAGGTTTTCAACATCACTAGTCATCAGGGAAATGAAATCAAAGTCATGAGACATCACCTCACACTTGTTAGTATGGCTATTATCAAAATGACAAGAAATAACAAGTCTTGGCAAGGACATGGAAAAGAGGGAACCCTTATGCACTGCTGACAGGAGATTAAATCAGCACACACTATACTAGGTGAGTGCTATTTATATTATTTCTAAAATATGCAATTTTAATAGAGTAAAGAAATATATTTGAAGAATATTTGATCACAAAGTGAATTTATGTAAACCATTTTCTTTTCTAACATAAAATACAAAAGTTGGGAATTATTTACATGTGTCTGTGTTCAGATATAGAAAATTTGACTGGTGATCAATTAAAATATAGAGACTCATTTTATCTCAGTAATCTGGTTCTGCTATTTTCTCATGATTCAGTTGAAACAAGATTCTGGATTGGCATCTATGTAACTTTCTTGATTTTACCACAGAGTGACAGAGGGCTTTAAAACTTCATTCAAGAAAAAAAAAAATCAATAAATAAAAAGCATGGATATAGGCAGATCTATTTTTTTGACAGTAAGAAAGAACCTTTTCCAGAAGCCCTGCCCTTCCAGTGGACATGTCCCATCATCCCAGAGGCAAAAACAGTATTATACAGTTATCCCTAAGTGAAGGGGGGCCTTACTATTACAATATTTACATAACCTCTGTAGTGGAGGCTGTCATGGGGAATGGGTAATATAGGTAGAAATTATTTGGTGAACCCATACTGTTTTGTGATATTGTGCTTCTTAAACCATGTTTCATGAAACACTTGATTTGGGAACAACTGATGTAGCAGAAACAGAGATCTGTACTTTTTCCCTAACTGCTTTTTTAGGCACATACTCATATGGCATATTCCAGTTGGAATGAATTTTGGATAAGGGAATGTGGGTTTAAGTGATGTATAATATTCTATGGCATGGCCTTAAAATCTTTTTTCCCCTTTTTTCCTTAGGTCAATTTCCATCTAAACCTGTGCTATAAACTCTATCCATAATAGTTTAACAGCACTAAATCCCAAGGATCCAACCTAGAAATAATTATTTCATTCTTTGTACTATTTCTGTGCTAAAGAATTGCCAAAATTTCTTAAATTTAAAATGGGATAACACAGAGAACAAGATGCAGCTCTTTCTTAAATGTTAATTTTTTAGAGTATGAAATAGTGAATGTATGATTTTTTCAGAGCATAAAACATCTTATAGATATAAAATGAATATCTTTTAAAAAATTTTGACTGGTTAATATGGAAACCTGTAGAATATGGTTCAAAGGAGATTTCAAAATGTTACACACTTAGAATCAGAAAAAGAATACCAAAATAAATACATAAGTGGATAGAAAAACTGTTTAATATTTTCAAGGTAATAATCAACTGCAGTCTACTGGACACACTTGTATTATACCAGCATTCTACAAGCTATTTTACATTTCTAGGTATAAAATAGCCTAATTAATGACAAACATAGGTAGAGATAACCAAGAAGGTGAATCTGGTCAGGATATTTACTAATTTTCAAGTCTCTCATAATTTTCCACTATATCAGTAAGAAACTCACAGTTTATGATCTAGTCTGTAGTGGAGAATAATTAGTCATAGAATCATGAACAAAGGGTCTTCATTTGTATATGTGAGCAGGGGAGAAATTTTTAGGGAAGATGATACCTAACCTAAAATACATGTAAATATATGCAACTAGGCACCCCACTCCAGTACTCTTGCCTGGAAAATCCCATGGGCGGAGGAGCCTGGTAGGCTACAGTCCATGGGGTCCTAAGAGTCAGACATGACTGAGCAACTTCATTGTTACTTTTCACTTTAATGCATTGGAGAAGGAAATGGCAACCCACTCCAGTGTTCTTGCCTGGAGAATCCCAGGGACAGGGAGCCTGGTGGGCTGCAGTCTATGAGGTCGCACAGAGTCGGACACGACTGAAGTGACTTAGCAGCAGCAGCATATGCACCTAAATTGTATTATTGTCTATTTTACTGACAAGAAAGGTGAGACACAAAGGAGATAGGTAACTTGCCCTCAGTTACCAAGTGAACAAGTCTATTAAAAGAAGGGGAATTTTTAAGCATAGATTTCTCTTCCATACTTGGTCTAATGAATGCCCAACTCTATCTGCAACTGAATTTAATTTTGGTAAATGACAACATCAATGTTTTGTCTTAGTACTTCAGGGTACAGATAAGTGGTCTAGGTAATTAGACTCAACAGAATGAAACTTTTGGAAGTGTTTGATCTTCTCACTTCACTTCGTGTTGCATGAAAGTCAAGTAGTATTTAACAGCAGGGCAATGGCACCCCACTCCAGTACTCTTGCCTGAAAAATCCCATGGATGGAGGAGCCTGGTGGGCTGCAATCCATGGGGTCGCTAAGAGTCGGACACAACTTCACTTTCACTTTCATGCATTGGAGAAGGAAATGGCAGCCCATTTCCCCCAGGGTGGGGGAGACTATGGGGTCGCACAGAGTAGGACACGACTGAAGTGACTTAGCAGCAGCAGCCTTCCAATAAGGGCTTCCCAGGTGGTGCTCGAGAAGGCAATGGCACCCCACTCCAGTACTCTTGCCTGGAAAATCCATGGAAGGAGGAGCCTGGTAGGCTGCAGTCCATGGGGTCGTTAAGAGTTGGACACGACTAAGTGACTTCACTTTCACTTTTCACTTTCACGCACTGGAGAAGGAAATGGCAACCCACTCCAGTACTCTTGCCTAGAGAATCCCAGGGACGGCGGAGCCTGGTGGACTGTCGTCTATGAGGTCGCACAGAGTCAGACACGACTGAAGCCACTTAGCAGCAGTAGCAGGTGGTGCTAGTGGTAAAGACGTAATGCAGTGGTATATCCAATGCAGAAGATTTAAGAGATGCGGGTTGGATCCCGGGTTGGGAAGATCCCAGGAAGAGAGCATGGCAACCACTCCAGCATTCTTGCCTGGAGAATCCCATGGACAGAGGAGCCGGGTGTATTACAATCCGTAGGGTCGTACAGTGTCGGATAGGACTGAAGCAACTTCGCACATACGTACCTTCCAATAAGGCAAGTCCACACATTCATACATGTGTTTATTTTGTTTTCTGTACTTTAATTTCCCCTGGGTAAATAAATAGCACCAAAGTGATCAATCCTCATGACTTCTGCAGAGAATTAGAGGGTCGGTTCATGATTACTGAATTTCTCTCTTGCCCATTTTACTTAATTTCAGAAACACTGTCCCTTCTCTATCTCTCTATCACATTTGAGTCAAACATTTATTTTCATTGCTAGGTTAGGAATCATCTCTCCTAAAATATGAATTAATATTAATTAAAAAATTATGTTGTATTTCTTTATCTCTGAATATTTAGTAGTCATTCACAAGAAAACAATGTACTTTATATGAGCATTCAGTTTTAACATGTTAATAATACTCAATGCTTTATGTGCAGAAGCTGGGAGTTGTTTTTTTTTTTTTTTTTTAGGATATATGTTAGACCGCATGTAACAGATTATTTAATATTGAAGAGAATATATTGTTCTGGAAGGTTTTTTCCTCATGTTCTAGATTGCTGTAAATATATTTCTTATTCAGTTTTCTGGTATTCCTTCCCTTGAAAAAATCTGTTCGAAAAACAGCAGAATTGGTGTCAGTTTCTGAGAAACAATCAAAACTGATGTGCTTTTCTTGTGTACAGTGTTTCTTCCTCTAACTTCTATTGTTGCATAGCTACATGAAAGTAATTAATAAAGTAGCACTGACTTTAATAGTAGCTTGACCTCTTTACAATGAAGTGATGTGCTTGCCAAAGCTTAGTGATTTTTAACACTTGCCCTAATAAAAATGGCTAATCCACATCAATTCTGACTGGTTTTTCACAAGTGGTAAAAGTTAAAGGACATATTGAGTCTCTAAATTGAAATTGCATCTGTCTAGCAGATCCTGATATAGACTTACCACTTTGCAGTTATAATGTTTTTAAAGACAAATAAAAGGCAAAAAAAAAAAAAGTAAATGGTTCTGAAAGCAAAAGTGTAGCAAGGACTTTTTATTAGAGTGTAAGACAAAATTCATGGAATATTAGTATAATGCAACTAAATTAAGGAGTGAAAAACCCTGGTGGTTCTAATAATACTTTATTTCATGAAATAGAATCCCATTTCTATTTATGAGAAAGACAGCAGAAAGCCCTTAAGTCTTCCCTCAATTCTACCTCATAGGTCATGGAACGGGGTTGCAAACTTTCCAATGTAAGGCAACAGGTCTCTGAGTTTACAGAATTCGGATAATGATTTGGGAAAATGTTTCTGAAGTGCCTTTCACATAGGCCAGGTCCATTTTAGAGACCCAATAAATACTGCATATGTGACTATGAGTCCTGCCTCCCCTGAATCAGCTGAGAACATCCTGTAGATGCCTACTTTCTTCATGTGAAGCCCACAGCCTAACACCCTTCATTGGTACCAAAAATATTTTCTCATGAGAGATGCTTTGGAAGCATTGAGTCACTCATTGAAGATTTGTGAGTAATGACAAGGGGTCAGTTGATGCAACACTAACCCTTCCTTCAATACTAATGGGAAGCCATCAGTGGTAATACCCATCAAATCACAAACTCTTTTCTTGGAAACTAAGTTAGGTAAATTATTATTTGTTCACATAACCAATATATAGACAATAAATATGATAGCTTTCAAAATAGCAAATACTGTATAGTTTAAAAAATGGAATATTATGTCTGCATTAAATGTCTTCAAGGAAAATTTAATAAAAAGTGGATTGCTGCCCATAACATAATATTTAAAGATTAAAACATAAATTGTGTAGCTACAGACTAAGATTATATTGTAACTGAAAAAAAAGGGAAGTGTTTTTTCTATATAATCTAAATTTTTACAAATTAGTAGGCATATGTCTCAATATAAGAAAAAATACTAAATATTATAGACATGGGTTTTAGGGTATGGATAAACAACTAAGATCATGGCATTTGGTCCCATCAGATCAGATCAGATCAGTCCCTCAGTCATGTCTGACTCTTTGCAAACTCATGAATCACAGAACACCAGGCCTCCCTGTCCATCACCAACTCCCGGAGTTCACTGAGACTCATGTCCATCGAGTCAGTGATGCTATCCAGCCATCTCATCCTCTGTCGTCCCCTTCTCCTCTTGCCCCCAATTCCTCCCAGCATCAGAGTATTTTCCAATGAGTCAACTATTTGCAAGAGGTGGCCAAAGTACTGGAGTTTCAGCTTTAGCATCATTCCTTCCAAAGAAACCCCAGGGCTGATCTCCTTCAGAATGGACTGGTTGGATCTCCTTGAAGTCCAAGGGACTCTCAAGAGTCTTCTCCAACACCACAGTTCAAAAGCATCAAGTCTTCAGCGCTCAGCCTTCTTCACAGTCCAACTCTCACATCCATACATGACCACAGGAAAAACCATATCCTTGACTAGATGAACATTTGTTGGCAAAGTAATGCCTCTGCTTTTGAATATGCTATCTAGGTTGGTCATAACTTTCCTTCCAAGGAGTAAGCGTCTTTTAATTTCATGGCTGCAATCACCATCTGCAGTGATTTTGGAGCCCCCCAAAATAAAGTCTGACACAGTTTCCACTGTTTCCCCATCTATTTCTCATGAAGTGATGGGACAAGATGCCATGATCTTAGTTTTCTGAATGTTGAGCTTTAAGCCAACTTTTTCACTCTCCACTTTCACTTTCATCAAGAGGCTTTTTAGTCCCTCTTCACTTTCTGCCATAAGGGTGGCGTCATCTGCATATCTGAGGTTATTGATATTTCTCCCAGCAATCTTGATTCCAGCTTGTGCTTCTTCCAGTCCAGAGTTTCTCATAATGTACTCTGCATAGAAGTTAAATAAACAGGGTGACAATATACAGCCTTGACGAACTCCTTTTCCTATTTGGAACCAGTCTGTTGTTCCATGTCCAGTTCTAACTGTTGCTTCCTGACCTGCATACAGGTTTCTCAAGAGGCAGATCAGGTGGTCTGGTATTCCCATCTCTTTCAGAATCTTCCACAGTTGATTGTGATCCACACAGTCAAACGCTTTGGCATAGTCAATAAAGCAGAAATAGATGTTTTTCTGGACCTCTCTTGTTTTTCCATGATCCAGCAGATGTTGGTCCCATCACATCATGGCAAATAGATGGTGAAACAGTGGAAACAGTGTCAGACTTTATTTTTCTGGGCTCCAAAATCACTGCCGATGTTGATTGCAGCAATAAAATTAAACAACACTTACTCCTTGGAAGGAAAGTTATGACCAACCTAGACAGCATATTCAAAAGCAGAGACATTACTTTGTCAACAAAGATCAATCCAGTCAAAGCTACGTTTTTTTTTTTTTTTTCCCCCAGTAGTCATGTATGGATGAGAGAGTTGGACTGTAAAGAAAGCTGAGCACCTAGAATTGATGCTTTTGAACTGTGGTGTTGGAGAAGACTCTTGAGAGTCCCTTGGACTTCAAGGAAATCCAACCAGTCCATCTTAAAGGAGATCAGCCCTGGGTGTTCTTTGGAAGGACTGATGCTGAAGCTGAAACTCCAATACTTTGGCCACCTCATGTGAAGAGTTGACTCATTGAAAAAGACTCTGATGCTGGAAAGGATTGGGGGCAGGAGTAGAAGGGGACAACAGAAGATGAGATGGTTGGATGGCATCACTGACTCAATGGACATAGGTTTGGATGTACTCCGGGAGTTGGTGATGGACAGGGAGGCCTGGCGTGCTGCGATTCATAGGGTCGCAAAGAGTCAGACAGGACTGAGGGACTGAACTGAACTGAACTGAATATAATGCTAACAACTTTCTTTAGCTTATCTTATTCCAGAAAGGAAACTATTGTCCAAACTCACAATATGGTCGTGTAAACTACACATCTGTATGCCTTGCCTCTTTAAAAATTGCAGTTCTAACATTCCTGTTAATATTTGTAAAATATTTTATAATTTGTTGTATGGAAAAGACGCTGAATAGCCAAAATATTTCTTGAGAAGGAAGAACAGACAGGGAGGAGTCATTAGCCTTAACTTCAGACTATACTACAAAGCTACTATAATCAAAACAGTGTGGCACTGCCTCACAATGTGTGCACATATTCATGCACACATAAACATACACAGACAGACACATAGGATCAATGGAATAGAGAGCACTGAAATAAATTTATGGTCATTTCAGCTATGAGAAAGGAGGCAAGAGTATACCATAGAGAAAAGATAGGCTCTTCAATAAATGATGTTAGAAAAACCAGACAGCTATATGTAAAAGAATAAAACCAAAATAAAATATCAAACATAAAAATAAACTCAAAATAGGTTAATTAATAAACTAAAAAAGACAATAAATATAAGATGGGAAAGCCATAAAACTCTTAGAAGAAAATATAGATCATATTTTGACATAAATATCAACAATATTTTTTTGGATCTGCCTCCTAAAGCAAAGGAAATAAAAGCCAAAATAAGCAAATGGGGTATAATTAAACACTTTTGCACAGCAATGGAACCATCAACAAAATGAAAAGACAACTTACTGAAATTGAGAATATATTTGTAAATGATATGACTGATACGGGATTGATATTTAACATATACAAAAAGCTCATAAAACTCAACACTGAAACAAACAATCTGATTAAAAATGAGTGGAAAAACTGAATAGATATTTTTCCAAAGGGGAAATGCAAATGGCCAAAAGGCACATGAAAAGTTGTTCAAATCTCTAATCATCAGTGGAATGCAAATCAAGACGACAACAAATATCTCATACATGTCAGAATGGCTATCATCATAAAGAAGACAAAATTGTTTGCAAGGATGTAGAGAAAAGGGAATCTTCATACACTGTTGGTGGGAATGTAAATTGGTGCAGCTGCTGTGGAAAACAGTATGGAGGTTCCTAAAAAAAATAAAAAAATAAACTACCATATGACCCAGTAATTCCATCCCTGTGTCTATATAAAAACATCAAAACAATAATAAAAACAAATCACTAATTTGAAAAGATATATGCACCCCAGTGTTCACAGCAGCATTATTTACAATTGTCAATGGAAGCAACCTAAGTATCCATCAACAGATGAATGGGTAATGAAGATGTGATGTATAGATAATGGAATACTATTTAGCGGAAAAAAAAAAAAAAAAGAATGACATCTTGCTGTTTGCAGTAACGTGAATGGACTTGGAGGGCATTATGTTAAATGAAATAAGTCAAACAGAGAAAGACAAATACTGCAAGGTATCACTTATGTATGGAATCTAAAAAATAGACCAAACTAGTGAATAAAACAAACAAACAAAAGTAGTCACAGATATAGAGACCAAGTCAGAGGTTACCAGTTGTTAGAGGGAAATGAGGGGCAATATAGGATAAGAAGTAAAGGATTATATGGGATCATATGAAAGCATAAGTGTGAAAGTTTTAAAAATTGTAAAGTACTAAAGAATTTGAAGAATCTTTCATTCCGTAAAAACATAGTAAAATATATAGGTACATAACACATGTATACACACACAGTCCATTTTGTAAGAGCCACTTTTTTGTTCCATTTCCTTACATGTTTCAGTTTAATACTTGTTAAATCTGACAAAATTCTTAAAATTGACTTCTTGAAAAATGTTCTGGCCATACTAACTTAATCATTACTTCTCTATTCTGTGATCCAGTAGATGACAGAAATGGTATTACAAATTCTCTAAGACTTGCACTACAAATTCACTGCTACAAAGTTTAAATTTCAGTTCATCCAAGCATATTAATGAGTTGTATCTAAAATTCTAAAACTGCTACTGGGTTAACATCATTACAATTTCTCATTAGGAAAAAGAAGATCCAAATTAAGTCAGTGTTATTTTTCTCTGTTCTCCATGAAGTTAAATCTCTATGCTTTGAAAACAGTGATTTTTTTTTTTTTAAATCAAGGTAAGAGATAAGAAAGAATCTCTCTTCCTAGTTCAACATTCTACAACGATGGCCATCTCATAACGGTGATATTTTATTTAGAGAGAATTCTAGTTGTCAACCATGCTTTTTTTGGTGTTCTTCAGGGTAGTTAATCAGATCTACAATAACCTGAGAAATAACTATGAAAACATAAGTCCTATTAGCATATATAGTAGTATGTACAGTTACCAGCCAAATCACTCTCAATTTCTCTGTTCTTAGACTGAGGAAGTGACATGATAATAAAATAAAATTGCCTACCCTGTAATAACTGTGAGAAGAGAAATGTGGCAGATTAAGATAAACCTCTTACTGAGATTTCATTGTAGCATATTTAGTAGACTGATTTTTAATCATTATCATAAACAAGAAGACAGATTAAGAAACCTCAGACAAAAATATGTCAGATAAAAATATGTCTTATGGAAATGTATTTTTAAATTTATTCTCTATTTTTATTTCTTTAGAGGCATTGCTATGAGTGTTCACAGTACGGTCATTGAGAAGTGAAAATTTCTGGGATCAATAACAGATTTAAAGAATTTTGAAAATGTTTGCTAACTATATTGCTGGGCCAGATTTCTTCAGGCCTCCAGAGCTAGTTCTAAAGCCTGCTTGTGTCTGGCTAAACACCAACCTCACGATATTATCTTATGCTTATGATTTTCTCAACTTTATATTCAATGTCAATCAATTTTAGATGTAAGATTCTTGAGGAACAACTGAAGGTTATATTTTGGTAGAAGATACTATAAATTAGAAATGTCAAGGCCCAGATTTGATCTGGTTTACCAATAACTGGCTGAATTTATAAATGCATTTATTTTGGCAACTTCTATTGGTGGAGTAATTATGGAGGAATAAACCAGGTGATCTCTAATTTCTTTAAACATCTATATTTTCTAGGAAACTTAGATGCCTCTTAAATGTGAAGACTCCCATAGTCTATTCACTTTTGAAGGCTGATTTATTTCTTTGGAAAGTCTGAGTTAAAGGAGATTCCATGACAGGACATAATTTAGAACATGTACCTAAGGTAAGATCATAGACTTTTAGATATTTTAGGCAGTCTTATAGTTTTCAGAAGTGTGTGACAGCAATCAAATGTGCATTTTTGACCATAAGCACATGTTTTGGTTATAAATTATCTGCTGATCCTGTATTTTAATTTCTGTAGCACATTGCTGGTCACATAGTAGGGGTGCCATATATGTTCATGAATTGAACTTCCCCATTTCTCAGCCTAGGGCCTAGCAATCAGCTTTTATGTAAGAAAATCTTGGAGGGAATGAGGTTACTTAATTGTTAAACTACTGCCTGTCAGGAACTCAGTAGGTGTTCAGTAGCTCTATTGTGATGATGGATAATGCCTATTTTAATGCAAGACTTGGTTTTATGTGGCTATTTGTCATTGCTTTTGATAATACCTCTTTTGCATAATATCTCAGAGCTCAGAGAACAGGTTCTTATTTTTTAAGTTTATACCCTTTAGTTGTTTGGTGATATTTCAGGAAATTTATAGCCCTTCTGAGCCTCCACAATATGGCCATCCTAATGTAAATATTGTGTACAAAGAGGGTAAACATGTTAAAAAGGAATATAAAAGCAAATATCAATCATTTTCTCAAAAAGGATGTTATGGTTCTTCCAAATCTACCACACAGTAATGAATTTTAGATTTAACTTTCGGACTTTCCTGGTAGCTCAGATGGTAAAGAATCTGTCTGCAATGCAAGAGACCTGGGTTTGATCCCTGTGTCAAGAATATCCCCTGGAGAAGGGAATGGCAACCCACTCCAGTTTTCTTGCCAGGAAAATTCCATAGACAGAACATGGGGCTGTAAAGAGTCCACATGAAAAAGAGACTAACACTCACGTTCTTTCACTTTCCCCAAACTAAAAAGTTTATTACCTTTTTGGTTTGTTGGTAGGTCAATGTTGCAGACAAGTTACAATATGTGATGGCCTGTAGGTATGGAGAAGGTCTATACAGTAAGCAAAAACAAGACTAGGAACTGACTGTGGTTCTGATCATGAATCCTTATTGACAAATTCAAACTTAAATTGAAAAAAGTAGGGAAAACCACTAGACCATCCAGAGATGACTTAAACCAAATCTCTTATGATTATACAATGGAACAACAAACAGATTCAAGGGGTTAGATTTGATAGAGTGCTTGAAGAACTATGGACAGAGGCTCATGACATTGTACAGGAAGCAATGATCAGGATCATCTTCAAGAAAAAGAAAAGGAAAAAGGCAAAATAGTTGTCTGAGGAGGTCTTACAAATAGCTGAGAAAAGAAGAGAAGCAAAAGGCAAAGGAGAAAAGGAAAGATGAACCCATTTGAATGCAGAGCTCCGAAGAACAGCAAGGAGAGATAAGAAAGCCTTCCTCAGTGATCAGTACAAAGAAATAGAGAAAACACTAGAATGGGAAAGACGAGATCTCTTCAAGAAAATTAGAGATACTAAGGACAAGTGCAGGCGGCTGCGACCGGTGCACTAAGCACAGCCGAGAGGAGCTACCTCATGTCCGAGGTCAGGGGCAGAAGCCAGGAGGACCCCATGCCCTAAGGGCGGTGGCCAAGAGGAGTTACCCCATGTCCGAGGTCAGGGGTAGTGGCTGAGAATACCAGACTGCTACAGCGCAGGAAAAGCCGAGAGGAGCTACCCCGCGTCCGAGGTCAGGGGTGGCGGCTGAGAGGAGATACCCAGTGTCTGAGGTCAGGTGCAGTGATGAGAGCAGTTACCCCGCGTCCGAGGTCAGGGGCGTCGGCCGGGAGGAGCGACCCCATGCCCCTAAGCCTGACGCCAGGGGCGGCGGCCGGCAGGAGCAATCCCACACCCGAGGCCAGGGGCAGTGGCCGGGAGGACCAACCTCACGTCCAAGGTTGTGCGGGCGCAGGAGGGCCTAGAGGAGCTATCCCACGTTGAAGGTCAGGAAGGGTAGCGGTGAGGAGATACCCCTCATCCAAGGTAAGGAGCAATGGCTGCACTTTGCTGGAGCAGCCTTAAAGAGTTACTCCACGGCCAAGATAAGAGAAACCCAAGTAAGATGGTAGGTGTTGCAAGAGGGCATCAGAGGGCAAACACACTGAAACCATACTCAACAGAAAACTAGTCAATCTAATCACACTAGGACCACAGCCTTGTCTAACTCAATGAAACTAAGCCATGCCCCTGGGGCAAACCAAGACGGGTGGGTCATGGTGGAGAGATCTGACAGACTGTGGTCCACTGGAGAAGGTAATGGCAAACCACTTCAGTATTTTTGCCTTGAGAAGCCCATGAACAGTATGAAAAGGCAAAATGATAGGATACTGAAAGAAAAACTCCCCAGGTCACTAGGTGCCCAATATGCTACTGGAGATCAGTGGAGAAATAACTCCAGAAAGAATGAAGGGATGGAGCCAAAGCAAGAACAATGCCCAGCTGTGGATGTGACTGGTGATAGAAGCAAGGTCTGATGCTGTAAAGAGCAATATTGCATAGGAACCTGGAATGTCAGGTCCATGAATCAAGGCAAATTGGAAGTGTTCAAACAACAGAGGGAAGAGTGAATGTTGACATTCTAGGAATCAGTGAACTGAAATGGACTGAAATGGGTGCATTAATTCAGATGACCATTATATCTACTATTGTGGGCAGGAATCCCTCAGAAGAAAAGGAGTAGCCATCATGGTCAACAAAAGAGTCCGAAATGCAGTACTTGGATACAATCTCAAAAACGACAGAATGATCTCTGTTCGTTTCCAAGGCAAACCATTCAATATCACAGTAATCCAAGTATGCCCCAACCAGTAATGCTGAAGAAGCTGAAGTTTAACGGTTCTATGAAGACCTACAAGACCTTTTAGAACTAACACCCAAAAAAGATGTCCTTTTCATTATAGGGGACTGGAATGCAAAAGTAGGAAGTCAAGAAACACCTGGAGTAACAGGCAAATTTGGCCTTGGAATGCAGAATGAAGCAGGGCAAAGACTAATAGAGTTTTGCCAAGAAAATGCACTGGTCATAACAAACACCCTCTTCCAACAACACAAGAGAAGACTCTACACATGGACATCACCAGATGGTCAACACTGAAATCAGATTGATTATATTCTTTGCAGCCAAAGATGGAGAAGCTCTATACAGTAAGCAAAAACAAGACCAGGAGCTGACTGTGGCTCAGATCATGAACTCCTTATTGCCAAATTCAGACTTAAATTGAAGAAAGTAGGGAAAACCACTAGACCATTCAAGTATGACCTAAATCAAATCCCTTATGATTATACAGTGGAAGTGAGAAATAGATTTAAGGGACTAGATCTGATGGATAGAGTGCCTGATGATCTATGGAATGAGGTTCATGACAATGTACAGGAGACAGGGATCAAGACTATCCCCATGGAAAAGAAAGGCAAAAAAGCAAAATGGCTGTCTGGGGAGGCCTTACAAATAGCTGTGAAAAGAAGAGAAGCCAAAAGCAAAGGAGAAAAGGAAAGATATAAACATCTGAATGCAGAGTCCCAAAGAATAGCAAGAAGAGATAAGAAAGCCTTCTTCAGCAATCAGTGCAAAGAAATAGAGGAAAACAACAGAACGGGAAAGACTAGAGATCTCTTCAAGAAAATCAGAGATACCAAAGGAATATTTCACGCAAAGATGGGCTCGATAGAGGACAGAAATGGTATGGACCTAACAGAAGCAGAAGACATTAAGAAGAGGTGGCAAGAATACATGGAAGAACTATACAAAAAAGATCTTCACGACCCAGATAATCACGATGGTGTGATCACTGACCTAGAGCCAGACATCCTGGAATGTGAAGTCAAGTGGGCCTTAGAAAGCATCACTACGAACAAAGCTAGTGGAGGTTATGGAATTCCAGTTGAGCTATTCCAAATCCTGAAAGATGATGCTGTGAAAGTGCTGCACTCGATATGCCAGCAAATTTGGAAAACTCAGCAGTGGCCACAGGACTGGAAAAGGTCAGTTTTCATTCCAATCCCAAAGAAAGGCAATGCCAAAGAATGCTCAAACTACCGCACAATTGCACCCATCTCACACGCTAGTAAAGTAATGCTCAGAATTCTCCAAGCCAGGCTTCAGAAATATGTGAACCGTGAACTTCCTGATGTTCAAGCTAGTTTTAGAAAAGGCAGAGGAATGAACCAGAGATCAAATTGCCAACATCTGCTGGATCATGGAAAAAGCAAGAGAGTTACAGAAAAACATCTATTTCTGCTTTATTGACTATGCCAAAGCCTTTGACTGTGTGGATCACAATCAACTGTGGAAAATTCTGAAAGAGATGGGAATACCAGACCACCTGATCTGCCTCTTGAGAAACCTGTATGCAGGTCAGGAAGCAACAGTTAGAACTGGACATGGAACAACAGACTGGTTCCAAATAGGAAAAGGAGTTCGTCAAGGCTGTATATTGTCACCCTGTTTATTTAACTTATATGCAGACTACATCATGAGAAATGTGGGGCTGGAAGAAGCACAAGCTGGAATCAAGATTGCCGGGAGAAATATCAATAATCTCAGATATGCAGATGACACCACCCTTATGGCAGAAAGGGAAGAGGAACTAAAACGTCTCTTGATGAAAGTGAAAGTGGAGAGTGAAAAAGTTGGCTTAAAGCTCAACATTCAGAAAACGAAGATCATGGCATCTGGTCCCATCACTTCATGGGAAATAGATGGGGAAACAGTGGAAACAGTGTCAGACTTTATTTTGGGGGGCTCCAGAATCCCTGCAGATGGTGACTGCAGCCGTGAAATTAAAAGATGCTTACTCCTTGGAAGGAAAGTTATGACCAACCTAGATAGCATATTCAAAAGCAGAGACATTACTTTTTCAACAAAGGTCCGTCTAGTCAAGGATATGGTTTTTCCAGTGGTCATGTATGGATGTGAGAGTTGGACTGTGAAGAAGGCTGAGCGCTGAAGAATTGATGCTTTTGAACTGTGGTGTTGGAGAAGACTCTTGAGAGTCCCTTGGACTGCAAAGAGATCCAACCAGTCCATTCTGAAGGAGATCAGCCCTGGGGTTTCTTTGGAAGGAATGATGCTAAAGCTGAAACTCCAGTACTTTGGCCACCTCATGCGAAGTGTTGACTCATTGGAAAAGACTCTGATGCTGAGAGGGATTGGGGGCAAGAGGAGATGGGGACGACAGAGGATGAGATTGCTGGATGGCATCACTGACTCGATGGATGGGAGTCTGAGTGAACTCCAGGAGTTAGTGATGGACAGGGAGGCCTGGTGTTCTATGATTCATGGGGTTGCAAAGAGTCAGACACGGCTGAGTGACTGATCTGATCTGATCTGATCTGAAGGAAAATTTCATGCAAAGATGGGCACAATAAAGGACAGATATGATATGGACCTAACAGAAGCAGAAGCTATCAAGAAGGGGTGGCAAGAATACACATAGAACTGTATAAAAGGGATCTTCATTACCCAGATAAGCACAATGGTGTGATCACACATCTAGACCCAGACATCTTGGAATGTAAAGTCAAGTGAGCCTTAGGAAGCATCTCTATTTACTAAGCTAGTGGAGCTGATGGAATTGCAGTTGAGCTATTTCAAATCCTAAAAGATGATGCTGTTTAAGTGCTGCACTCAATATGCCAGCAAATTTGGAACACCCAGCAGTGGCCACAGGACTGGAAAAGGTCAGTTTTCATTTCAGTTCCAAAGAAGAGCAATGCCAAAGAATGTTCAAACTACTGCACAATTGCACTCAGCTCACATGCTAGCAAAGTAATGCTCAAAATTCTCCATTGAGGCTACAACAGTATGTGAACTGTGAATTTCCAGACGTTCATACTGCATTTAGAAAAGGCAGAGGTACCAGAGATCAAATTTCCAACATCTCTTGAATCATTGAAAAAGCAAGAGAGTTCCAGGAAAAAAAAAAAGAAAAAATATATTTCTGCCTTATTAACTATGCCAAAGTTTTTGACTGTGCAGATAATAACAATCTGTGGGAAATTCTTCAAGAGTGAAAATACTACACCACCTTACCTGCCTCCTGAGAAATTTGTATGCAGGTCAAGAAGCAACAGTTAGAACTTGACATGGAACAATAGACTGGTTCCAAATTGGGAAAGGGGTATGTCAAGTTTGTATATTGTCACCCTGTTTATTTAACTTATATTCCGAGTACATCATGTGGAATTCCAGGCTGGATGAAGCACCAGCTGGAATCAAGATTGCTGGGAGAAATATAAATAACCTCAGATATGCAGATAACATCACCCTTGTGGAAGAAAATGAAGAAGAACTAAAGAGCCTCTTGATGAAAGTGAAAGTGAAACAGCCTCTTGATGAAAGTGAAAGAAGAACTAAAGATACTCAGATGAAACTGGCTTAAAACTCAACATTCAGAAAACTAAGATCATGGCATCTGGTCCCATCATTTCATGGCAAATAGGTGAAGAAACAATAGAAACAGTGAGAGACTTTCATTTTGGGGGTTCCAAAATCACTGCAGATGGTGACTGCAGCTGTGAAATTTAAAAATTGCTTGCTCCTTGGATGAAAATCTTTGACCAACTTAGCATTTTAAAAAGCAGAGAGATTAGTTTGGCAATAAAGTTCATTTAGTCAAAGCTATGGTTTTTCCAGTAGTTATGTATGGATGTGAGATTTGGACTATAAAGAAAGTTGAGCACCAAAGAATGGATGCTTTTTAACTATGATGTTGGAGAAAATTCTTGAGAGTCTCTTGGACTGCAAGGAGATCCAACCAGTCTATCCTAAAGGAAATCAGTCCTGAATAATCATTGGAAGGGCTGATGCTGAAGCTGAAATTCCAATACTTTGGCCACCTGATGAGAAGAACTGACTTCTTGGAAAAGACCCTCCTGCTGGGAAAAACTGAAGGCAAGAGGAGAAGGGGATGACAGAGGATGAGATGATTGGATGGCATCAACGACTGTATGGACATGAGTTTGAGTAAGCTCTGAGAGTTCGTGATACAGAATCCTGATGTGCTTCAGTCCATGGGGTTGCAAAAAGTCAGACATGACTGAGTGAGTGAACTGAACTGAATTGAGGTAGTAAATAGAATGTGGATATTTAGAGCTCTTAAATAAAAATATATCAAGGCACTTCAAAAAACTGTTATGGAAAAAACCAGCAGTAGCACAGTTATTTGTATATTAATGAAACAGTAATTTATTCAAGGAAATATTTTGGACTAGAGTCTATTTGTAGTAAATGCTAAAATTGTCAGTAGCTTTGGGTTCAAAATACCTGCAATTACATATCTTTCTGATTCTCCCAAATTCTCTTCTTAAACTTAAAAAGCTATATATATAATAGTTTACTAGATACACTGATATATCAAGCAATCAGTAATATCAGCTAAAGATCTTAATATGTGCATTCATTCTGTAGTTGAATCTCATCATACAGGTTACTAATCTTATTCATTTACTTATTTCTTTATTTCTTATAGGCATTGATATATATGTCTATGAGTGATAGAAACATAATGCAGTTCCACAGGATGTTGTTATCCAGCAAGTTAATGGATTGATTCCACACTATGATTCTTAATATGTATTTAACAATAATAGTGGGTCTGCTATCATTAAGACCCCTTTATATATCAAAATCTTCTTGTTAAGTCAAGTTAAATAATGTACATCTTACGTTTTCCTAGGGCTAATTGGTTAAAAATATTTTTACATGCTATAAGCCCTTGAAACAGATTGAATAATTTAGTTAAGCAAATCAATTATTGTGGGTACAGCTGGGCCAAATATAACCTGTTAATTTGTTGATTTTTGATGAAGATAAAGTTGTGAAGAGATATTAACTAGGACACATACATATGCATTTATGAGTAAACTAACTCACTAGAGATGTTATCCATTTCAGTGTATGAACATCAATCACTATGATTCCTCAACATCATTAGAATTCATTAAGTAATTATGAATGCATTATACACCTCAACTTAAAATAAATTTAAAGGGACCTGCTAAATGAGTATTTTGTAACTTGTTTACAAACTACACTTACACTCATTTATTTCTCAATTTCCATACTTGAAAATAGATTATACAGTTAAAGGTTTACAAATTAATGCATAATACTTCTTGTTCTCATACTGTGTAGCCTAAACATATCAATGAACAACTGAAATAAGCAGAAATAATAGCTAATCATTATGGCCAAAACTCCCAAAGGAAATAAGTTGCTAAGAATCCAAACACTGATGAAGTAAACTTAACAGGGGACAGAGAATGGTAAGATCTAAGCAAGTTCATGTTTCCCTTTGCACTATATTTCTCAGCCCACCTTGGGTTTGCTACTAGAAAAGACTAGGCTGTCAATCATTTGGCAAGAGGTGTAATGGATAATTATAGATAATTTGTTTTATATTTTTGTCCTTTATATTAGTGACCTAAAATAAAGATAATAAGCCCTGATTATGCAATTCGCAAAATCGTAAAATCTCAAACTTACTAGTCAATTCCACAACTAGTAAACTCTATGTGGGGTTATCATTGCAACTTATTTTACTTGTGCATGTACTATGTTATAGACATAATCTAGGGATTGTGTACATATCTCGGGATAACAAAGATAAGGTCTCTGTCCTCTTGAAGACTACAGACTAGCAGAGATGGATACTTAAACCGGTAATCCCAAACTTTCAACCATGCTGAAGAAGAAACATATGCTCTTTAGGAAACTGTCAAAAGTATTTGTCCAAGGATTTTTATTAAGATTTAAAGAAAAGAACTCAAGATCTGAGCACAGTCCTAAGATGATGGAGGAATAGGACAGAGAGACCACTTTCTCCCCGACAAATTCATCGAAAGATCATTTGAATGCTGAGAAAATTCCACAAAACAACTTCTGAACACTGGTGGAGGACACCAAGCACCCAGAAAGGCAGCCCATTCTCTTCAAAGGAGGTAGGACAAAATATAAAAGATAAAAAGAGAGACAAAAAAATTAGGGAAGGAGATCTGTCCCAGGGAGGGTGTGGTGAAGAAGTTTCTAAACACCTCTCACCAGCGGGTCTGTGGGGAGTTTTGGAATCTCAGAGGGCAACATAATTGGGAGGAAAAAACAAACAAAAAACCCACAGTTTACGCGCCTAACCACAACTCCTAGCGGAGAAATAGCCCAGATGATCGCGTCTGCCAGCAGCGGGTGGGGGTGAACAGGGAGGCACAAGTGAAGTGAAGTGAAGTGAAGTCGCCCAACCGTGTCCGACTCTTTGTGACCCCATGGACTATAGCCTACCGGTCTCCTCCATCCATGGGATTTCCCGGGCAATAGTACTGGAGTGGGTTGCCATTTCCTTTGCCAGGAGATCTTCCCGACCCAGGGATCGAACCTGGGTCTCCCACATTGTAGACAGACGCTTTACAGTCTGAACCACCAGGGAACAGGGAGGCACAAGCTACATGCTTAAAGTAAGGACCTGCCTGAATGCCCTGAGGACAATCTAAGGGAGCTAACGTTAGATAGCAACTCAAACTGTGGGATAGCCAGAGATAGGAGAAAAAAAATAAAAGACCGAGAGAGAGAACTTTCCCATGAAAAGCTACAAGGCACAACCTGGCCCACTCACAGAACAGAGGATTGAGCGAATACCAGAGGAGAGCTAGCAGACTGCAGACTAGCCCCTCTCCCTGCTGGAGGCAGAGAGGCAGGCAGGCGACTGCCAGAGCCAGAAGGTGAGGTGCAATCTCAGCCCCAGAGATGGCATCCTCCATCAAACTGTGAGCAGGCTCCCAATTGCTAACCAAGTCTTCCTGGACTGATCCAGGATGGTTGACATCTTCCAGGAAGGTCGCAGTCAGAGATCAGCTCCCCAGAGGAGACACATGGCACACCTGAGATGGAGCTCCTGCTGTGCACCCAGGAAACCAAGGGGCTAGACCAGGGAGGTGATAAGACACACCGCCAGCCTGGGGAGAGTACACTTGCCAAGCCCCTGGTCACCTGAGATGCTTGGACCTGGGAAAGGCACAAAACGCAGGCCCAACTGAGTCTGTGCTTTTGTGCAGTACCTGAGAACCTGAACATGAGAGGCTTAGACCTAGGAAGTGCACACGACCCTGGGCCCACTTTAGACAGTTCCCCTGCAGAACAGCCTGGAGCCTGAGCAGGGTAGACTGGGAAAGCACATACACCGTGAGCAGGGGGCAAACCCTGTGGCCCAGACACTGAGAGCACTCCCCACACACGCCAGTGATATTTGCTTGCAGTGTTCCTCCCTCCCCACGGCACAACTGAACAAGTGAGCCTAATAAGTGACCACCTTCGCTCCCTTGTGTCAGGACAGAAATTAGACACTGAAGAGACATACAAACAGAAGAAGCCAAAATAAACACAGAAGAGGGAACCGCTTTGGAAGCAAGAGGTGCAACAGATTAAAACCCTGTAGTTAGCATTGAGTACATTGGAAGGGGCCTATAGACCTTGAGAAGAAGTATAAGCAGAAAAGGAACTATCTGAAACTAAACTAACCCCACACTGTCCTCAACAGGGAAATTCCTAGATATATTTTATTATTATCATTTTTAATTTTTAATTTTTAAGTTCTTTATTACTCCTCTAATTTTCATTTTTATAACCTAATTTTACCTTGCTTAAAAGACCCTATTTTTAAAGCATATATATATATATATATATATATTATGATTTTTGTGATTTTGTTTTGTTTTGTTAATACTCTATTTTTGAGAGTCTAACCTCTACTCTAGATTTTTAATCTTTGCTTTTTGGTATTTGGTATCAATTTTGTACCTTTAAGAATCCAATCGTCAGTGCTCATTTTTACTTAAGAGTGTGATTACTAGCTTGATTTCTCTCCCCCCATTTTGACTCTCCTGTTTCTCCCCCAGGTCACCTCTATCTCCTTCCTCCCCCTTCTCTTCTCTACCCAACTCTGTGAATGTCTCTGGGTGTTCCAGGCTGTGGAGAACACTTAGGGAACTGATTACTGGCAAGATTTGTCTCTCTCCTTTTGACTCTCCCTCTTCTCCTCCTGGTTACCTCTATCTCATTTCTCTGTCTTCTCTTCTCTAGGAACTCCGTGAACCTCTCTGAGTGTTCCAGACTGTGGAGAGCAAATAGGGAATTGATTACTGGCTAGATTGCCCTCTCCCTTTTTGATTTCCCCTTTATTTCTCCTGGTCACCTCTATCTCCTTCCTCCCTCTTCTCTTCTCCATGTAACTCTGTGAACCTCTCTGGGTGTCCCTCACTGTGGAGAATCTTTTCACCATTAAACTAGATGTTTTATCATCAGTGCGGTATGGATGGAGAAGTCTTGAGGTAAGAATAAGACTGAAAGGCAGAGGCAGGAGGCTTAAATCCAAAATTGAGAACACCAGAAAACTCCTGATTCCAGGGAACATTAATCGACGAGAGCTCATCCAAAAGCCTCCATACCTACACTGAAACCAAGCTCTACCCAGGAGCCAACAAGTTTCAGAGCAAGACATACCAAGCTAATTCTCCAACAATGCAGGAACATAATTCTGAGCATTAAAATAGGGTGGCTAAAAGTCACACTAAACCCATAGATACCTCAAAACTCACTACCGGGCACTTCATTGCACTCCAGAGAAGGGATCTAGCTCCACTCACCAGAATACCGATGCAAGCTTCCCTAACCAGGAAATCTTGACAAGCCATTTGTCCAACTCCACCCACAGGGAGGAACAGCCACAATAAAGAGGAACCACAATTCCAACATACAGAAAGGCCACCCCAAACACAGCAATCTAAACAAGATGAAAAGGCAGAGAAATATTCAGCAGGTAAAGGAACATGATAAATGCCCACCAAACCAAATAAAAGAGGAGATAGGGAGTCTACCTGAAAAAGAATTCAGAATAATGATAGTAAAAATGATCCAAAATCTTGAAAACAAAATGCAGTTACAGGTAAATAGCCTGGAGACAAGGATTGAGAAGATGCAAGAAATGTTTAACTAGGACCTAGAAGAAATAAAAAACCATCAATATATTATGAATAATGCAATAACTCAGATCAAAAACACTCTGGAGTGAACCAACAGTAGAATAACTGAGGCAGAAGATAGGATAAGTGAGGTGGAAGATAGAATGGTGGAAATAAATAAAGCAGAGAGGAAAAAAGAAAAAAAGAATTAAAAGAAATGAGGACAATCTCAGAGACATCTGGGATAATATTAAACACCCCAACATTCAAGTCTTAGGAGTCCCAGAAGAATAAGACAAAAAGAAAGGCCATGAGAAAATACTTGAGGAGATAATAGTTGAAAACTTCTCTAAAATGGGGAAGGAAATAGCCACCAAGTCCAAGAAACCCAGAGTCCCAAACAGGATAAACCCAAGGTGAAACATCCCAAGACACATATTAATTAAATTAATGAAGATCAAACACAAAGAACAAATATTAAAAGCAGCAAGGGAGTCCAAAAGTATCATATAAGAAATGAATCACCAGTCCAGGTTCGATGCAGAATACAGGATGCTTGGGGCTGGTGCACTGGGATGACCCAAAGAGATGGTACGGGGAGGGAGGAGGGAGGGGGGTTCAGGATGAGGAACACGTGAACACCCATGGCAGATTCATGTTGATGTATGGCAAAACCAATAAAATATTGTAAAGTAATTAGCCTCTGATTAAAATAAATAAATTTAAATTAAAAAAGTAAAAGCAGCAAGGGAAAAACAACAAATAACACACAAGGGGATTCCCATAAGGATAACAGCTGATGTTTCAATAGAAACTCCTCAGGCCAGAAGGGAATGGCAGGACATACTCAAAGTGACAGAAGAGAAAAACTTACAACCCAGATTACTGTACCCAACAAAGATCTCATTCAAATATGAAGGAGAAATCAAAAGCTTTACAGATAAGCAAAAGCTGAGAGAATTCAGCACCACCAAACCATCTCTTCAACAAATGTTAAAGGATATTCTCTAGATAGGAAAATCAGGAAAGGTTTATAAACTTGAACTCAAAAACAAAGTAAATGGCAATGGGATCATACTTATCAATAATTACCTTAAATGTAAATGGGTTGAATATCCCAACCAAAAGAAAAAGACTGGCTGAATGGATACAAAAACAAAACCCCTATATATGCTGTCTACAAGAGGCCCACCTCAAAACAAGGAACACATGCAGAATGAAAATGAAGGGCTGGAAAAAGATATTTCATGCAAATGGAGACCAAAAGAAAGCAGGAGTAGCAATACTCATATCAGATAAAATAGACTTTGAAACAAAGGCTGTGAAAAGAGACAAAGAAGGACTACATAATGATTAAAGGGTCAATCCAAGAAGAAGATATAACAATTATGAATATATATGCACCCAGCATAGGAGCACTGCAGTATGTAAGGCAAATGCTAACAAGTATGAAAGGGGAAATTAACAATAACACAATAATAGTGGGAGACTTTAATACCCCACTCACACCTATGGATAGATCAACTAGAGAGAAAATTCGCAAGGAAACACAAACTTTAAATGATACAATGGACCAGTTAGATCTAATTGATACCTATAGGACATTTCACACCAAACAATGAATTTCACCTTTTTCTCAAGTGCACATGGAACATTCTCCAGGATAGATCACATCCTGAGCCATAATCTAGCCTTGGTAAATTCAAAAAAAATGAAATGATTTGAAGCATCTTTTCTAATCACAATACAGTAAGATTAGATGTCAACTACAGGAAAAAAAAAACTATTAAAAATAAAAACATATGGAGGCTAAACAACATGCTTCTGAATAACCAACAAATCACAGAAGAAATAAAAAAAGAAATTAAAATATGCATAGACATGAATGAAAATGAAAACACAACCCAAAACCTATGGGATGCAGTAAAAGCAGTGCTACAGGGAAGGTTCATAGTGATATACCCTTACCTCAAGAAACAAGAGAAAAATCAACTAAATAACCTAACTCTACGCCTAAAGCAACTAGAAAAAAAGAAATGAAGAACCCTAGTGTCAGTAGAAGGAAAGAAATCATAAAAATTAGGACAGAAATAAATAAAAAGAAACAAAGGAGACCATAGGCAAAATCAACAAAGCTAAAAGCTGGTTCTTTGAGAAGATAAATAAAATAGACAAACCATTAGCCAGATTCATCAAGAAAAAAAGGAGAAGAATTAAATCAACAAAATTAGAAATGAAAATGGAGAAATTACAACATACCTCACAGAAATACAAAGGATCATAAGATACTATTATCAGCAACTATATGCCAATAAAATGAACAACTTGGAAAAGATGGAAAAATTCTTAGAAAAGTATAACTTTCCAAATCTGAACCAGGAAGAAATAGAAAATCTTAACAGATCCATCACAAGCATGGAAACTGAAACGAATCAGAAATCTTCCAGCAAACAAAAGCCCAGGACCAGACGGCTTCACAGCTGAATTCTAGCAAAAATTTAGAGAAGAGCCAACACCTATCCTACTTAAGCTCTTCCAGAAAATTACAGAGGAAGGTAAACTTCCAAGTACATTTGATAAGGCCACCATCATCTTAATACCAAAACCAGACAAATATGCTACCAAAATAGAAAACTACAGGCCAATATCACTGATGAACATAGATGCAAATATCCTCAACAAAGTTTTAGCAAACAGAATCCAACAACACATTAAAAAGATCATCATACATCATGACCAAGTGGGCTTTATCCCATGAATGCAAGGATTCTTCAATATTTGCAAATCAATTGATGTGATACACCACATTAACAAATTGAAAGATAAAGACAACATGATTATCTCAATAGATGCAGAGAAAGACTTTGACAAAATTCAACATCTATTTATGATAAAAACCCCTCTGGAAAGCAGGCATGGAAAGAACCTACCTCAATATGATAAAAGCCATATATGATAAACCTACAACAAACATTATCAATGGTAAAAAATTGAAAGCATTTCCCCTAAAGTCAGGAAAAAGACAAGGGTGCCCACTCTCACCGCTACTATTCAACATAGTTTTGGAAGTTTTAGCCACACAATCAGAGAAGAAAAAGAAATAAAAAGAAATCCAGATTGGAAAATAAGAAATAAAACTCTTACTGTTTGCAGATGACATGATCCACTGCATAGAAAACCCTGGAGATCCCACAAGAAAATTACTAGAGCTAATCAATTAATATAATAAAGTTTCAGGATATAAAATTAACACACAGAAATCCCTTGCATTCCTATACACTAACAATGAGAAAACAGAGAAATTAAGGAAATAATTCCATTCACCATCGCAACAAAAAGAATAAAATACTTAGGAATAAATCTACCTAAAGAAACAAAAGACTTAAAGAGAAAACTATAAAACACTGACGAGTGAATTAAAAAGGACACAAATAGATGGAGAAATATACCATGTTCATGGATCAGAAGAATCAATATAGTGAAAATGAGTGTACTACCCACAGCAATCTATAGATTCAATGCAATCCCTGTCAAGCTACCAAGGGTATTTTTCAGAGAACTAGAACAAATAATTTCAGAATTTATATTGAAATACACAAAATTTCGAATAGCCAAAGCAATCTTGAGAAAAAATAATGGAACTGGAGGAATCAACCTCCCTGACTTCAGACTATACAACAAAGCTACAGTAATCAAGACAGTATGGTACTGGAATAAAGACAGAAATATAGATCAATGGAACAAAATAGAAAGCCTAGAGATAAATCCACACACCTGTGGATACCTTATCTTTGACAAAGGAGGCAAGAATATATAATAGAGAAAAGAGAATCTCTTTAACAAGTGATGCTGGGAAAACTGGTCAACCACTTGTAAAAGAATGAAACTAGAACACTTTCTAACACCATACACAAAAATAAACTCAAAATGGATTAAAGATCTAAATGTAAGACCAGAAACTATAAAACTCCTAGAGGAAAACATAGGGAGAACTCTCTCTGGCATATATCACAGCAAGATCCTCTATGACCCACCTCCCAGAGTAATGAACATAAAAGCAAAATAAACAAATGGGACCTAATTAAACTGAAAAGCTTTTACACAACAAAGGAAACTATAAAAAGATGAAAAGACATCCTTCAGAATGCGAGAAAATAATAGCAAACAAAGCAACTGACAAAGAATTAATCTCAAAAATATACAAGCAGCTCCTGCAGTTCAATTCCAGAAAAATAAATGACCCAATCAAAAAATGGGCCAAAGAACTAAACAGACATTTGTCCAAAGAAGACATACAGATGGCCAACAAACACATGAAAAATGCTTAACATCACTCACTATCAGAGAAATGCAAATCAAAACCACGATGAGGTACCATCTCCCACTGGTCAGAATGGCTGCTATCAAAAAGTCTACAAACAATAAATGCTGGAGAGGGTGCAGAGAAAAGGAAACCTTCTTAAACTGTTGGTGGGAATGCAATCTAGTACAGCCACTATAGAGAACTGATGCTTTTGAAGAATTGATGCTTTTGAACTGTGGTGTTGGAGGAGACTCTTGAGAGTCCCTCAGACTGCAAGGAGATCCAACCAGTCCATTCTGAAGATCAGCCCTGGGATTTCTTTGTAAGGAATGATGCTAAAGCTGAAACTCCAGTACTTTAGCCACCTCATGCGAAGAGTTGACTCATTGGAAAATACTCTGATGCTGGGAGGGATTGGGGGCAGGAGGAGAAGGGGACGACAGAGGATGAGATGGCTGGATGGCATCACTGACTCGATGGACGTGAGTCTGAGTGAACTCTGGGAGTTGGTGATGGACAGGGAGGCCTGGCGTGCCGCGATTCATGGGGTCGCGAAGAGTTGGATACGACTGAGCTACTGATCTGATCTGATCTGATCTGATAGAGAACAGTGTGGAGATTCCTTAAAAAACTCAAAATAAAACTGCCTTATGACCCAGCAATCCCACTGCTGGGCATACACACCAAGGAAACCAGAACTGAAAGAGACACATGTACCCCAATGTTCATCACAGCACTGTTTACAATAGCTAGGACATGGAAGCGACCTAGATGTTCATTGGCAGACGAATGGATAAGAAAGCTGTGGTATATATAGATAATGGAATATTATTCAGCTATTAAAAATAATTCATTTGAATCTGTTCTAATCATGTAGATCAAACTGGAGCCTATTATACAGAGTAAAATAAGTCAGAAAGAAAAACACCAATACAGTATATTAATGCATATATATGGAATTTAGAAAGATGGTAATGATGACCATATATGCAAGACCTCAAAAGAGACACAGATGTGAAGAACAGTCCTTTGGACTTTGTGGGAGAAGGCAAGGGTGGGACGATTTGAGAGAATATCATTGAAACATGTATATTATCATATGTGAAACAGATCGCCAGTCCAGGTTTGATGCATGAGACAGGGTGCTCAGGGCTAGTGCACTGGGATGACCCTGAAGGATGGAATGGGGAGGGATGTGGGAGAGGGTTTCAGGATGGGGAACACATGTTCACCCATGGCTGATTCATGTGAATGTATGACAAAAACCACTACAATACTGTAAAGTAATTAACCTCCAATTAAAATAAGTAAATTAATTAAAAAAAAAAAGAACTCAAGATTTGCTTGGATGATTGGAAGTTAAAATATATTTGTGTGTATTTCATTTAATATTAGGAAGTGTCACAGATCTGATAACCAAAAAGCAACAAAAGTGTGAGTGTAATAAACTGAATTGGGAAAAAAGCTTTTCTTATAGTTTAAATATAGAAGTTAAAAATGTAACTATCTGTAAGTTAAAAGTGAGTAGAACTGTTTTTAAATGCATGCCAATTATGGGAATGTCAAAGTATAGAGCTGATTAAAATAATGCTTGAGTACTTGGGTTCGATTCCTGGGTCAGGAAGAACCACTGGAGAAGGAAATGGCAACCCACTCTAGTATTCTTGCTGGGAAAATCCCATGGACAGAGAAGCCTGGCAGGCTACAGTCCATAGGTTGCAAGAGTCAGACACGATTTTCTTTCTTGAGTATTTCTACATATAACTGAAAACTAAAGTTCACTGGATGGATCTTTAATTTTTATGGATTTTTCTCATTAGAGAGTTATATTATATATTATATCTGAATGTCCTATCTTTGCAAATAAACACATTAACTGATAATTACCAAATTATAATGACCATGTATCTTTTCTCATATATTTCTGAAAGCTCCTTAGAGGGTTAGAGATATCATCATTATTTAAAACCAAAGAGCATTTAAGGATTTCCAGATTGTACAGTTAAAGACTAAATATATTTGAAAGTATGGCAATAACTTGGAGAAGGAAATGGCAACCCACTCCAGTGTTCTTGCCTGGAGAATCCCATGGACAGAGGAGCTGGGTGGGCTACAGTCCACGGGTCGCAAAGAGTCGGACATGACTGAGCAACTTCACTTTCACTATGGCAATAACTTAGTTTCAAATATCTACCTCTTAACATTTAGTTCAAGACAGTGTACCTCTCAGTGGCAATTCAGCTGTGTAGCCCGATGATTAAATATTTATGTATATTTAGTTTTGTTATTGGTAGTACTTATCAAAGAATATGGCTTAAGAAAAAAAAAAAAATAGCCAGACTACTTGCAAAAGATAAAGCCTTAAAAATGTCTTTTAGGATTTAACTGAAAATAATAATAGATGCTATACATAACATATTGCATTTATATATATATATATTCAGACTCACTATGTTTAAAAAAATGTCAATTTGTTCCCATTTTCACAATTTATCCTGTTTTGCATTCTGATTCTAATCTAAATTCAGGGCAAATTCCAGCATCAAATTAGATTCAAATTAATGATAATCATAGAGTCTTAATTAATGGAAAACCACTAGTATTTGCAGGTTATTCTAAAAATTATATTATGTACGTGAAGGAAGTAGAGTAAAAATGACATTTCATATTAGAGACTTATAACCTGTTCACAGTATAGAACAAGCAGCTATGCAACTGACTGGGGCATAAAAGGAAAAATATTACTGCTGATGCATTAATTTAAAGTGGAATTAGATTGTTATAAATTGGAAAGGAAAATAAAGTATGAAATAGAAATCTTTATTTTGCTGCACTCAAATAGGGATTAGAAGGCAATTTCAGATAAGAGGATTTCCTGTTTTTATCCTACTTGAGGTCATTTTATATACTTTGTGCTTCTTTCTTTCCTTTTATTCTTCTGTATTTACTCAGGCAAGGTCAACAGTCTGGAGTGTCCTGAAGCTACCCATTTATTTTAAAGAACCAATCTCTGTAATGTTAAAATACTCCCTATACCATTTGGGAGATATATTCCTGTCTTTCTCCTTCTTCTGTTGTTGTGTGTAAGCATCCAAATAACAGATGGTTTACTTCCTCCAACACTTCCAAGAGTCAGCAGCCTGTGATTGATCAGTCATTAAATACATTTTTATTTTTGACTTTAAAAAATATGTGTTAGCTTTTCATTATTAACAGCATGATTCAACTGTGAAAACTATTTCCTGACCTAGGTTCAAAGAACTTACTGTATAATGTGGATAAATATGAAATACAGCATTCTGTGATTGCTAGTAGTTTTAACTGTTAGATATCTTGGACTTCAAGGAGTTCCAACCAGTCCATTCTGAAGGAGATCAGTCATGGGATTTCTTTGGAAGGAATGATGTTAAAGCTGAAGAGTTGACTCATTGGAAAAGACTCTAATGTTGGGAGGGATTGGGGGCAGGAGGAGAAGGGGACGACAGAGGATGAGATGGCTGGATGGCATCACCGACTCAATGGATATGAGTTTGAGTGAACTCCAGGAGTTGGTGATGGACAAGAAGGCCTGGCGTGCTGTGATTCATGGGGTCACAAAGAGTTGGACACGACTGAGTGACTGAACTGAACTGAACTGAGTGAATATAGCAGAAAACAAGAATGAAAGTTGCTTAGTCGTGTCCAACAATTTGCAACCCCATGAACTGTATAGTCTCTGGAATTCTCCAGAAACTGGAGTGGGTAGCCTTTCCCTTCTCCAGGGGATCTTCAAAACCCAGGGATCAAACCGGGGTCTCCTTCATTGCAGACAGATTCTTTATCAATTGAACTATCAGAGACATTAGAAAACAAGAATGCTCTGTTTTTAATTCAACATCTGAAGTAGTTTGATGAAAGTAATAACCAGTAATAATTGATCTATGGATGAGGGTAAAGGTGAAGAGAATTAAAATTGAGTGAAGTAGAGCACAAATGAAACATAAAAAATAAAAACAGAAGTTTCATTAAAGAAAATACTTTCCACAAACAATGCCCTAGAGATAACACCAAGTGGCCATTAGGTGTTATTTACTAGCATTATGTAACATTTACTTTCTACAGAAAGACCATGATAGAAATTTTCTCTCAGCTTCTCCCTTGATTATACATATTTGCGGACAGCAAGATAGCTTATATTCCTTTATGTGTTTTGCAGTGAATGACACTATGTAATTGCTGATAATGTATAAATTGATTGTCAGTATGGCGTATTCCGAGGTATCCTGCAGAACACTTATGCCAAGTTTAAAGGACATTCAGCTTTTAGCAGCATTTTCTCTCCAATAAAAGTGTATTTCCTATGGATCTGTTCAGAGCCATGAAGTTATGAAGTTTATATAACTTCAGGATGTACGGTATGAAATATAATCCTAAACCCTGAACTTGCCTATGACAATTTTAGGGCAGTCAAAGGAGGATAAGATCAAAAGCAATGAATATTTTCAAGATAGAATTTCTAGAACTCTACTAAGTAAATCAGAGAATGAAGAAATTGCTCATAACCAGCTTATCATTATTCACAATCAATCATCCCAAGTATGAAGATTCTTTTCAAAAGCACAGTTCTTACCAAGTCATTTCTCTATTTAAACTCTCTGATGACAAGCCATGTCCTTCAAGATAAAGTCCAAATTCACAATAAAAGTGTAGGTGTGTTTAAGGGTTTTGTCTTCTGTAGTTTTTTCTCACTAATCTTTATTTTTACTGCATATTTATGTCTGTTCTATGACTTTGGCTATCACACAATTGGTATCTCCTATCTATAGTTTGATTTGGAGAACCAAACTCTACAAATCGGACAACTGGAAATATAATTACCTAACAGTTAATTTCCTATGTATGTAACTAACCTCACTATCTTACTTGCAAACCCTGCTTTTCCTAATTGAAGGTTATTCACCATCACTTTAGTATTATCAAAGTAATGGTATAATAGAAGACAACCAGAAAATCTCAGTGCCTTTAAAAAAATAGAAATTGATTTCATTATCTTACAGTTTTGCTTTGCATACTTTTTACCCAAGGATCCATGGTTTTAGACACTATTACATTACCAGCAAAGGGAAAGAGAGAGCATGGGAAATCACGCTCGGGTTTCTATAGCTTCCTCTGAGAAGTAGAAATTTCACTTCTAGAATTTCATTAGATAAGGTAAGCCATGTGGTTATACTCTTCAACAAAGGCAGCTTCCATATTCTTGGAGAAAGCCATAAATATTGTGATACAGAAGCATTAAAGATGGTCATATTCACCCTCCTCACTAAGCTAAAAATTAGCTAATCCTCGTATTTATTCACTAGTTATTATTGTTCCTATCACATCTTTTTAATTCTAGTTTCTAAATATCTTCTCATATCTGTTTCCTTATCTCCAATCCAACTACTACCTTAGTACTACTCAGATAAGTTCATCATCCCCATAGATTACTGCATAAGCTTTATTACACTACAAATTTTCCATGTCCTAATCCATTCTTCATACTGTAACTAGAGGATGTTCTAAAAGGTGGATCTAATTTTATCCATCCTTTCTTAACATTCTTCAATACTATGGGTTCAGTTCAATTTAGTTTTAGTTTAAGCTTCCTAGCTTGGAATACAGGGTGCTTCACTGTTAGGTCCTGGTCCACTTTTCTGTTACCATCTCATACCTCTTTTCTCTGACACAGTTTTATGGTCCTGACATAAAGCATTTGTTATTCTCAAAAAGAAAATCATCACTTTCACATTGTTAAACATTGCACATGCTTTCTTTTCCAAAATGTTCATGTTCTCAAACTTTTATTTATCTTTCAAGATTAATTTCAAACATAAGCTCCTTATCATGACTTTCTTGGCTCTTTAAAATAGCAGAATTAATTTTCTCAGCTTCTGCTTTCAAATACTAGAGCACTTAATGCTCAGCTCTATTAATCTAACTCTCATTATATTTGACTATATGTCTGTCAGCTCATTCAGGGACAAGATGCATCTTCTTTATAGTCCATGGCATGGCTAGGGGATTCAACAAACATGTATGAAATTTAAATAAATAGTTTGATTTTTCTCTACTCTTTTTGGGCCATTTTGCCAAGTATTACTTTAAAATGTTTAGATAATTTACCACAGGAATTAAAAATTGGGGGAAGTTGGCTCTTAGGAAGCCAGTTTTTTGAAACAGTTTATTTGAACCATAGTCAAAGTACTCATCAGAAACTAGGCTTAAATAACATTGTTTCAAAAATACTAATATGTAGGCAAAAAAAAAATGAACTTTGCATATCGAAATTTCTCACTTATAAAATCAAATGCAGTGGTAATCTAGCTTACAATACAAATTTTAATGTTTAACCTCTTAATCTGAATTTGATTTACAGGACTTTAGAGAGTATCGTGACCATCTGGCTTTACAATTTGGGTCCACTGCTACCTAAAATAAGAGATTCACCTTTCTATTTTCCTAACAATCATTTATCTCACAAAGAAATTACTATAATTAATTCTGCTTTACATATTTCATAGTAAAGTAGATATGAGGATGTGTAATAGGAAAGATTCCTGGTAAAGTTGATGTATATATGATGAAAAATTTCAGTAACTACACCATTTATTCCCTGGTGGCTCAAACAGTAAAGCTCCTGTCTATAATGCAGGAGACACGGGTTCAATCCCTGGGTCAGGAAGATTCCCTGGAGAAGGAAATGGCAACCCACTCCAGTACTCATGCCTAGAAAATCCCATGGACTGAAGAGCCTGGTGTTCATGGGATCGCAAAGAGTTGGACACGACTGAGAGACTTCACTTCACTTCATACCATGTGTACTAAAAACAATGGGTCAAAGTACGTTACATTTTGAATCATCAACATGATGAATAATTAAGACATCACATATTTACTGACCACCTGAGATATTCTTGGAAAGATTTTTGCTAGGAATAAAGTAATTAAAGTAAACATTGTTTGTCCACAGGAAAATGATAGTCTAGTAAGAGAGACAAGAATGCATATAAATAGTTTTACTGAGTATAAGGGGGAATACAGAAAAAGAGCAGGAGAGATAAGAAAACTTTCCTCAGAGACCAATGCAAAGAAATAGAGGAAAGCAATAGAATGGGAAAGACTAGAGGACTTTTCAAGAAAATTAAAGATACCAAGGGAAAAAAAAAAAAAGATACCAAGGGAATATTTCAAGCAAAGATGGGCACCATAAAGGACAAAAATGGTATGGACCTAACAGAAGCAGAAGAAATTAAGAAAAGGTGGCAAGAATACACAGAAGACCTATGCAAAAAAGATCATCATTACCAGATAACCATAATGATGTCATCACTCACCTAGAGCCAGACATGCTAGAATGCAAAGTCAAGTGGGCATTAGGAAGCATCACTACAAACAGAGCTAGTGGAGGTGATGGAATTCCAGTTGAGCTATTTCAAATCCTAAGTGATGATGTTGTTAAAGTGCTGTACTCAATATGCCAGCAAATTTGGACCACTCAGCAGTGACCACAGGACTGGAAAAGGTCAAGTTTCATTCCAGTCCCAAAGAAAGGCAATGCCAAAGAATTCTCAAATTACCACAAAAATGCCCTCATCTCACATGCTAGTAAAGTAATGCTCAAAATTCCAAGCCAAGCTTCAACAGTACATGAACTGTTAACTTTCAGATGTTCAAGCTGGATTTAGAAAAGGCAGATGAACCAGAGATCAAATTGCCAACATTCATTGGATCATAGAACAAGCAACAGAATTCCAGAAAAACAACTACTTCTGCTTTATTGACTATGCCAAAGCTTTTGACTGTGTAGATCAAAACAAACTATGGAAAATTCTTCAAGACATGGGAATACCAGACCACCTGACCTGTCTTCTGAGAAATCTGTATGCAGGTCAAAAAGCAACAGTTAGAACCAGACATGGAACAATGGACTGGTTTCATTTGGGAAAAGAGAACATCAAGACTTCATATTGTCACCCTACTTATTTAACTTACATGCAGAGTACATCATACGAAATGCTGGGCTGGATGAAGTAGAAGCTAGAAAGAGGGTGGGACGATTTGGGGGAATGGCACTGAAACATGTATAATATCATATAAGAAACGAATCACCAGTCCAGGTTCAATACAGGATGCTTGGGGCTGGTGCACTGGGATGGCCTGGATGGATGGTATGGGAAGGGAGGTGGGAGAGAGGTTCAGGATGGGGAACACGTGTACGCCCATGGTGGATTCATGTTGACATGTGGCAGAACCAATACAATATTGTAAAGTAATTAGCCTCCAATTAAAAGAAATACATTAAAATTTTAAAAAAAGATTACTGGGAGAAATATCAATAACCCAGATATGCAGATGATACCACTCTTATGGCAGAAAGTGAAGAGGAACTAAAAAGGCTATTGATAAAACTGAAAGAGGAGAGTGAAAAAGTTGGCTTAAAACTCAACGTTCAAAAAATGAAGATCATGGCATCAGGTCCCATCACTTCATTGCAAATAGATGAAGAAACAATGGAAACAGTGAAAGACTTTATTTTTGGGGCTCCAAAATCACTGCAGATGGTGATTGCAGCCATGAAATTAAAAGACACTCGCTCCTTGGAAGAAAAGCTATGACCAACCTAAACAGCGTATTAAAAAGCAGAGACATTAGTTTGCCAGTAAAATCCATCTAGTCAAAGCTATGGTTTTTCCAGGAGTCATGTATAGATGTGAGAGTTGGACTATGAAGAAAGCTGAGAGCCACAGAATTGATGCTTTTGAGCTGTGGTGTTGGAAAGATTCTTGAGAGTCCCTCCGACTGCAAGAAGATCAAACCAGTCCATCTTAAAGGAAATCAGTCCTGAATATTCATTGGAAGGACTGATGCTGAAGCTGAAACTCCAGTACTTTGGCACCTGATAAGAAGAACTGACTCATTGGGAAAGTCCCTGATGCTGGGAAAATTTTAAGGCAGGAGGAGAAGGTTATGAAAGAGGATGAGATGGCTGGATGGCATCACCAACTTGATGGACATGAGTTTGAGTAAGCTCTGGGAGTTGGTGATAGACAGGCAGCCTGGTGTGCTGCAGTCCATGGGGTTGCAAAGAGTCAGACACAACTGAGCAACTGAACTGAACTGATAGGAAAAAAATAACTTTCACTATAGGTTCTCTAATAAGTGCAGTATTCCTTTCAACATTCTTGGGTATTCAATGTTACTATTCCATTTTACATGGGTATACCCAGTAGCTCAATAGTAAAGCATACACCTGCAATGCAGGAGCCTCAGGAGATGCAGATTTGATTCCTGAATTGGAAAGATCCCCTGGAAAAGATCATGGCAACCCACTCCAGTATTTCTGCCTGGAGAATCCCATGGACAGAAAAACCTGACAGGCTACAATCCATGGGGTCTCAAAGAGTCAGACGCAACTGAATTGTCTTAGCATAGATGTACACATTATGTTTGACAGGTGAGGAAAATCAGAGAGGAATATAATCTGTCTGCAGTTTCATGGCTAATCAGTAAATATTTTAATTAAAACCTGCCTAACTTCCAAGGCCATGGTAAATGTTGTCCTCAGTTAAGTTCAGTCACTTAGTCATGCCCAACTCCTTGCAACCACATGGACTGCAGCACTCCAGGCTTACCTGTCCATCACCAACTCTGGAGTTTACTCAAACTCATGTCCATTGATTCTGTGATGCCACCCAACCATCTCATCCTCTTTCATAACCTTCTCATCCTGCCTTCAATCTTTCCCAGCATCAGGGTCTCTTCCAATGAGTCAGTTCTTCGCATCAGGAGGCCAAAGTATCTGAGTTTCAGCTTCAGCATCAATGCTTCCAATGAATATTCAGGACTGATTTCCTTTAAGATGGACTGGTTGGATCACCTTACTGTCCAAGGAACTCTCAAGAGTCTTCTCCAACATCACAGTTCAAAAGCATCCATTCTTCGGCACTCAGCTTTCTTTATAGCTCAACTCTCACATCCATATATGACTACAGTAAAAACCATAGCTTTGACTAGATGAACATTTAACAGCAAAGTAATGTCTCTGCTTTTTAATATGCTGTCTAGTTTGGTCATAGCTTTTCTTCCAAGGGGCAAGCATCTTTTAATTTCATGGCTGAAGTCACTATTTGCAGTGATTCTCGAATCCCCAAAATAAAGTCTTTCACTGTTTCCATTGTTTCCCCACCTATTTTCCATGAAGTGTTGGGACCAGATGCCATGATCTCTATATTCTGAATGTTGAGTTTTAGACCAACTTTTGCACTCTCCTTTTTCCATTTCGTCAAGAAGTTCTTTAGTTCTTCTTTGCTTTCTGCCATAAGAGTGGTGTCATCTGCATATCTGAGGTTACTGTTATTTCTCCCAGCAATCTTGATTCTAGCTTGTGCTTCATCCAGTCCAGCATTTCTCATGAGTATTCTGCATATAAGTTAAATAAGCAGGATGACAATATACAGCCTTGGCATACTCCTTTTCAAATTTGGAACCAGTCTGTTGTTCCATGACCAATTCTAACTGTTGCTTCTTGACCTTCATACAGATTTCTCAGGAGGCAGGTTAGGTGGTCTGGTATTCCCATCTCTTGAAGAATTTTCCACCATGTCTTGTGATTCACATAATCAAAGGCTTTGGCATAGTCAATAAAGCAGAAATAGATGTTTTTCTCAAACTCTCTTACTTTTTCGATGATCCAATAAATACTGGCAATTTGATCTGATTTCTCTGCCTTTTCTAAATCCAGTTTGAACAGCTGGAAGTTCATGGTTCACATACTGTTGTAGCCTGGCTTGGAAAATTTTGAGCATTACTTTGCTAGCATGTGAGATGAGGGCAATTGTGTCATAGTTTGAGCATTTTTTGGCATTGTCCTTCTTTGGTATTGGAATTAAAACTGACTTTTTCCAGTCCTGTGGCCACTGTTGAGTATTCCAAATTTGCTGGCATATTGAGTGCAACGCTTTCACAGCATCATCACTTAGGATTTGAAATAGCTCAACTGGAATTTCATCACCTCCACTAGCTTTGTTCGTAATGATGCTTCCTAAGGTCCATTTGACTTTGCATTCCAGGATGTCTGGCTCTAGGTTAGTGATCACACCATGATGGCTATCTGGGTCATGAAGACCTTTTTTTGTTTAGTTCTTCTGTGTATTCTTGCTGCCTCTTAATATCTTCTGCTTCTGTTATGTCCATACCATTTCTGTCCTTTATTGTGCCCATCTTTGCATGAAATATTCCCTTGGTATCTCTAACTTTCTGGAAGAGATCTCTAGTCTTCCTCATTCTATTGCTTTCCTCTATTTCTTTGCCTTTATCACTGAGGAAGGCTTTCTTATCTCTCCATGCTATTCTTTGGAACTCTGCATTCAAATGGGTATACCTTTTCTTTTCTCCTTTTCCTTTTGCTTCTCTGCTTTTCACAGCTATTTGTAAGGCCTTTTCAGACAACCATTTTGCCTTTTTGCATTTCTTTTTCTTTGGGATGGTAGTAATCACTGCCTCTTGTCCAATGTCATGAACCTTTGTCCATAGTTCTTCAGGCACTCGGTCTATCAGATCTATTTCCTTGAATCTATTTGTCGCTTCAACTGTATAATCATAAAGGATTTGACTTAGTTCATACCTAAATGGTCCAGTGGTTTTCCCTATTTTCTTCAATTTAATTTTGAATTTGACAATAAGGAGTTCATGATCTGAGGCATAGTCAGCTCCTGGTCTTATTTTTGCTGACTGTATAGAGCTTCTCCATCTCCGGCTTTAAAGAATATAAACAATCTGATTTTGATATTGAGCATCTGGTGATGTCCATGTGTAGAGTCTTCTCTTATGTTGTTGTCTTAGCTTTCCATAATGATCAGTGAATCATCGTTAGTAGCAATTACCATTTATACTATGAGTCCCTATCACTCACATGCTATTTGCTTCCTTCACTCAGATAACTTACAATCTAATAAGTATGCTTTAAAGAAATAATTTCCAGGAATGTTGTGTTTATTATTTCTTGCCTTTTTATAATTTTCTTTGAAAAAAAAAATTGCATTATTATCAATTTGGAAAGAAATGTTCTACATGTTGGTTGATTTAGGTTTTAAATATGTAAAGAATCTGCCTGCAGTGTGGGAGAACCAGGTCCGATCCCTGGGTTGAGAAGATCATCTGGAGAAAAGAATGGCAACCCACTCCAGTATTCTTGCCTGGAAAATCCCATGGACAGAGCATCTTGGCAGGCTATAGTCCATGAGGTCCAAAAGAGTAGGACACGAATGAGTGACTAACACACACACACACACACACACATGTGACCCAACTCAAACAGATGCCCTGATAAAATGCTAGTGCTCTTGAAATCCCAACATTAACAAATCCTTTTCTTTCTATTAATTTTTTTACTTATTTCCCAATTTCAAAGTGCATATACATAGTCTCTGAGTACCTCACGAGACATTTCAAATCTTGATAGAAATGTTTCTCTTTAGGAGACAAAGTGAAAGTGTTGAGTATCTACACAGAAAGGTATTCTAGGGAGAGCAGGGAATTCTGAAAACAACCCGAAAGAACAAGAAAAGAATGGCAAGGAGTTTTTTTGTGTGTGTGTGATTGTAATGTGACCATCCTGTAAGTTTTGAAATTCCCAGTATGGCAAATGAGTATCTGGGCTTGCCTACATGTGGGGGAAAGGGGACGTGCAAGGAGTAAGACTTAAAAGCTGTCAGTAGTCAAACATCAAAAATGTAATTAGACTCTATATTACAGAGATATTTTCCACTTTATCTTACAATGACATCTGTTTCACAAGTTTAAGGCAGTCTATTTTTCAGTCAGCGTATTGCAGACTTAGAATGATTACATTCCAGAACAACAACTACAGTTTTGCCTCTTCACAACTGGCTACTAAAGGTCAGAGGATCTCCCTCTGACACTATCAGTTAATGTGAAAAATTAGACATGAAATAAGTCCATCTTGGCCCACAAAATAAGAAATGGACAATAAATTAGAAACGTAAATCAGTTTCAAGATTGCATAACAAGCAACTTATGGCCTGGAGAGCGGTGAGCTCCAGTATATGCTTATAGTACATAGTTTAGTCACTCAGTCCTGTCCGACTCTTTGAGACTCCATGAGCTGTAGACTACCAGGCTCCTCTGTTCACGGGATTTACCAGGCAAGAGTATTGGGGTGGATTGCCATTTCCTTCTCCAGAGGATCTTTCCACCCCAGGAACCGAACTCGGGTTTCCCACATTGTAGGCAGACGATTTACCATCTGAGCCACCAGGGAAATCATAACAAGCATAATCATCATAAGCATAAGTATATGCCTATGATGCAGCTATTCTTTTACTGGTCTTGGATCATTGTGCTTAACTGTAAACATATTAACATTTAATCATTTATCAGATCAGATCAGATCAGATCAGTCACTCAGTCGTGTCCAACTCATTGCGACCCCATGAACTACAGCTCGCCAGGCCTTCCTGTCCATCACCAACTCCTGGAGTTCACTCATACTCACGTCCATCAAGTCAGTGATGCCATCCAGCCATCTCATCCTCTGTCTCCTTCTCCTCCTGCCCCCAATCCCTCCCAGCATCAGAGTTTTTTCCAATTAGTCAACTCTTCTTATGAGGTGGTCAAAGTACTGGAGTTTCAGCTTTAGCATCATTCCTTCCAAAGAAATCCCAGGGCTGATCTCCTTCAGAATGGACTGCTTGGATCTCCTTGCAGTCCAAGGGACTCTCAAGAGTCTTCTCCAACACCACAGTTCTAAAGCATCAATTCCTCGGTGCCCAGCCTTCTTCACAGTCCAACTCTCACATCCATACATGACCACAGGAAAAACCACAGCCTTGACTAGATGAACCTTTGTTGACAAAGTAATGTCTCTGCTTTTGAATCTGCTATCTAGGTTGGTCATAACTTTCCTTCCAAAGAGTAAGTGTCTTTTAATTTCATGGCTGCAGTCACCATCTGCAGTGATTTTGGAGCTCCCCAAAATAAAGTCTGACACTGTTTCCACTGTTTCCCCATTTACTTCCCATGAAGTGGTGGGACCGGATGCCATAATCTTCGTTTTCTGAATGTTGAGCTTTAAGCCAACTTTTTCACTCTCCATTTTCACTTTCATCAAGAGGCTTTTGAGTTCCTCTTCACTTTCTGCCATAAGGGTGGTGTCATCTGCATATCTGAGGTTATTGATATTTCTACCGACAATCTTGATTCCAGCTTGTGTTTGTTCCAGTCCAGCGTTTCTCATGATGTACTCTGCATATAAGTTAAATAAACAGGGTGACAATATACAGCCTTGACGAACTCCTTTTCCTATTTGGAACCAGTCTGTTGTTCCATGTCCAGTTCTAACTGTTGCTTCCTGACCTGCATACAAATTTCTCAAGAGGCAGATCAGGTGGTCTGGTATTCCCATCTCTTTCAGAATTTTCCACAGTTGATTGTGATCCACAAAGTCAAAGGCTTTGGCATGGTCAATAAAGCAGAAATAGATGTTTTTCTGGAACTCTCTTGCTTTTTCTATGATCCAGCGGATGTTGGCAATTTGATCTCTGGTTCCTCTGCCTTTTCTAAAACCAGCTTGAACATCAGGAAGTTCACAGTTCACATATTGTTGAAGCCTGGCTTGGAGAACTTTGAGCATTACTTTACTAGTGTGTGAGATGAGTGCAATTGTGTGGTAGTATGAGCATTCTTTGGCATTGCCTTTCTTTGGGATTGGAATGAAAACTGACCTTTTCCAGTCCTGTGGCCACTGATGAGCTTTCCAAATTTGCTGGCATATTGAGTGCAGCACTTTCCCAGCATCATCTTTCAGGATTTGGAATAGTTCAACTGGAATTCCATTACCTCCACTAGCTTTGTTCGTAGTGATGCTTTCTAAGGCCCACTTGACTTCACATTCCAGGATGTCTGGCTCTAGGTCAGTGATCACACCATTGTGATTATCTTGGTCATGAAGATGTTTTTTGTACAGTTCTTCTGTGTATTCTTGCCATCTCTTCTTACTATCTTCTGCTTCTGTTAGGTCCATACCATTTCTGTCCTTTATCGAGCTCATCTTTGCATGAAATGTTCCTTTGGTATCTCTGATTTTCTTGACGAGATCCCTAGTCTTTCCCATTCTGTTGTTTTCCTCTATTTCTTTGCATTGATCACTGAAGAAGGCTTTCTTATCTCTTCTTGCTATTCTTTGGGACTCTGCATTCAGATGTTTATATCTTTCCTTTTCTCCTTTGCTTTTGGCTTCTCTTCTTTTCACAGCTATTTGTAATGCCTCCCCAGACAGCCATTTTGCTTTTTTGCATTTCTTTTCTATGGGAATGGTCTTGATCCCTGTCTCCTGTACAATGTCACGAACCTCATTCCATAGTTCATCAGGCACTCTATCCATCAGATCTAGGCCCTTAAATCTATTTCTCACTTCCACTGTATAATCATTAGGGATTTGATTTAGGTCATACCTGAATGGTCTAGTGGTTTTCCATACTTTCTTCAACTTAAGTCTGAATTTGGCAATAAGGAGTTCATGGTCTGAGCCACAGTCAGCTCCTGGTCTTGTTTTTGCTGACTGTATAGAGCTTCTCCATCTTTGGCTGCAAAGAATATAATCAATCTTGATTTTGGTGTTGACCATCTGGTGATGTCCATGAATAGAGTCTTCTCTTGTGTTGTTGGAAGAGGATGTTTATTATGACCAGTGCATTTTCTTGGCAAAACTCTATTAGTCTTTGCCCTGCTTCATTCCGTATTCCAAGGCCAAATTTGCCTGTTACTCCAGGTGTTTCTTGACTTCCTACTTTTGCATTCCAGTCCCCTATAATGAAAAGGACATCTTTTTTGGGTGTTAGTTCTAAAAGGTCTTTTAGATCTTCATAGAACTGTTCCACTTCAGCTTCTTCAGAGTTACTGGTTGGGGCATAGACTTGGATTACTGTGATATTGAATGGTTTGCCTTGGAAACGAACAGAGATCATTCTGTCGTTTTTGAGATTGCATCCAAGTAATGCATTTTGGACTCTTTTGTTGACCATGATGGCCACTCCATTTCTTCTAAGGGATTCCTGCCCGCAGTAGTAGATATTATGGTCATCTGAGTTAAATTCACCCACTCTAGTCCATTTCAGTTCGCTGATTCCTAGAATGTTGACATTCACTCTTGCCATCTGTTGTTTGACCACTTCCAATTTGCCTTGATTCATGGACCTGACATTCCAGGTTCCTATGCAATATTGCTCTTTATAGCATCGGACCTCGCTTCTATCACCAGTCACATCCACAACTGGGTATTCTTTTTGCTTTGGCTCCATCCCTTCATTCTTTCTGGAGTTATTTCTCCACTGATCTCCAATAGCATATTGGGCACCTAGTAACCTGGGGAGTTTCTCTTTCAGTATCCTATCATTTTGCCTTTTCATACTGTTCATGGGGTTCTCAAGGCAAAAATACTGAAGTGGTTTGCCATTCCCTTCTCCAGTGGACCACATTCTGTCAAATCTCTCCACAATGACCCGCCCGTCTTGGGTTGCCCCATGGGATCGCTTAGTTTCACTGAGTTAGACAAGGCTGTGGTCCTAGTGTGATTAGATTGACTAGTTTTCTGTGAGTATGGTTTCAGTGTGTTTGCCCTCTGATGCCCTCTTGCAACACCTACTGTCTTACTTGGGTTTCTCTTACCTTGGGCATGGGGTATCTCTTCACGGCTGCTCCAGCAAAGCGCAGCCATTGCTCCTTACGTTGGACAAGGGGTATCTCCTCACAGCCGCCCTTCCTGACCTTCAATATGGGATAGCTCCTCTAGGCCCTCCTGCGCCCCTGCAGCCATCGGCTCCTTGGACGTGGGGTTGGTTCCCCTGGCCACTGCCCCTGGCCTTGGTCGTGCGGTTGCTCCTCCCCCCCACCGCCCTTGGCCTGGGGCATGGGGGAGTGGGGTAGTTCCTCCCTGCCGCTGTCCCTGGCCTCGGGCTTAGGGGCGTGGGGTAGCTCCCCCCGGCCACTACCTCTGACCTCAGACGCGGGGTATGTCCTCTTGGCCGCTCCCCCAACCTCAGACGCGGGGTAGCTCCTCTCGGCCATTCCTGCGCCGTCGCAGTCTGGTACTCTTGGCTGCTATCCCTGACGTCAGATGTGGGGTAACTCCTCTTGGCCGCCACCCTTCGGGCATGGGGTCCTCCTGGCTTCTGCCCCTGACCTCGGACGTCTGGTGGCTCCTCTCGGCCGCGCTATGGCTTATTAGTAATTTTTTTCTTGCAGATATGCTGCTGCTGCTACTAAGTCGCTTCAGTCGTGTCCGACTCTGTGCGACCCCAGAGATGGCAGCCCACCAGGCTCCCCTGTCCCTGGGATTCTCCAGGCAAGAACACTGGAGTGGCAGATATAATTATTGCTAAATTGCAATATTGCTTTATGATGTAATAGCACTTACAATTTTAATCTAAGATCTAATGTGAAACACGTGAAGATGACTTCTGAAAGGACTTCTAGTAGGTCTTCAACTAGATGTTATATTTCATTTCACTATGTCACTGGAATACTACTGAAAAAAGGAATAAATCATAATTAGCTAATTTTAATTACATAGATTATATTTTAGTTCATTCTGTGTTGAAAGGTTGGCACCTTTTGAAATACTTGGGGTAAATCATAGCAGGTGTAAGTCAATTAATTAAAAATAAACTTAGTATACAGACATATTTTGAAGTCATAGCAATTCCTATGCCTATGACTTTAAATTAGATAAGGAATATTTAATAGTATTATTATGATAACTGTCATTCTAAATAATTATAATACATGAAACATAGCTATAATCCATTTTCATTGTAATTACAACATTTAATGAACTTAAATTTACAATAAGAAAATGTTATGTTTCTGGGGAAAAATATAATGTATTGTATAGGTGTCACTCATTATGTAAAGTTATATTAAGTATTTCCAATAAAAGTTAATTTCACATGAAAATAAACAATGTAAATGAGTTTCTGGATAATTTTCTTTATAAGTTTTAAAAAATATCTTCATTCTCATATTTGAAAGAGAACTATGAATATATGAATTATTTTAATAATTTACTTTTTAGATACAGATTTTCATTTAAGTATGAGGTAATAAATAAGATTTATTAATTTAGAAAATCTGTCCTCTGCTAAAAAATTACACTGGGTTTAAAATAGCTAACTATCTTAAACCTCATATAAGAGATAAATGGAGCTTTGTCCCCATGGGAGATAGATTTCTATAATTTTGTTATTCATGTCTGAGATTTGGCACTTAAAACATTTTGAAGAACAACTTTAAAGTTTCTATGCCAGAATAGCCATTATATGTTTTATTAATATCTAGTCTATTGTTAATTAGAAGAATTAATTCACAAAACAAGTAACTTTATGAAGTCTGAACATATAAAAATGAAACTTAGAAGTTACAGATGTAGACTTACTGCTTATTTTTTTTTCTTTTGGCATAAACCTCTTATTTATAGAGAATCAGAGTTATTACAATTTTTAGGAATAGATGGCACTATTTAGAGTATTGATGAAAAAATTTAGAAAAAATGGTGAAAAAAGTATTAGAATTTCTTATGATTTTTCTAATAGACTAGTTGTAAAGTTTCTAACTTTATTCTATTTATGGTAATTTAAAGCCTTATAAAGGTGTCTAGGATCACTTGATTAATTTTCCTTTCTGTGATGAATGATGTAATTCCCATGAAAATATATATGAATTCCCAGTACTGTCTTACTTTATGATCTATGATTAATTAAGTCATATCATTCTGATATTAAGAGAGAAGAGAAATGTCTCAGAATATTAAAAATAATAAAATGTAGGAAACTAAGTGAATTTAGTAAAGATTTGCCTCAAAAGGATTTATATTTTCTCAGTGAAACACAATTGTCCTTTGTAATTTTGAAAATTATTTCACATTCATTGTATTATTTGATCTTTACTAAATTTCACTGCAGTAGATAATGCCATCATTATATTAATCTTGCAAATAAGAATATTGAACCTTAGAAGGGTTAAGTATCTTTTTGAACATATGGATTTAAATATTCATTCTTGCAACAAATCTTTATTGAAAAACCATCACATGCTGGGCATGCTCTGATCACTAAACAAACAAAAAGTCTGAGTCCTAATGGAGTTTGCATTTTAAAAGGAAAGACAAACAGAAGCCAAATGCGTAAATAAACATGTAGCATTAATGTTGGTAAAGAAGGTGAAGGAAAAGAATCTGGGAAGAACAGAGTATGATATGAGGGTAGATAAAGGTAGGATGGGTACAAAAATCTTTTGAGAAAGTGCCACTTGAGCAAAGACATATATTAGTATTAAGTAATGTATTAAGCTATGTGAACATATGAGAGAAGAGTAATGTGGCAACAGAAAAAAAAATAGAGAAAGAGGTTTTGAATTTGGAGCATTTTTAGCTTGCTGCAGGTGAATAATGAAGGTTTTAAATGCTATGGGAATGTGTCAAGAATTTATTCTGAGAGATATGAGAAGCCATTAGAGAATTTTTAGCAGTGAAATATTTATCATGTTTAAACTTTTAAAAGTTCACTCTGTAATTAGGAGACCAAAATCTAAATGCTTGTACTGACCAATCAGAATGGTCAACATCTATAAACATCTAGCAGTTTCATAATGATGAACAAAAAGATGAATATCAATCAAACTGCTGAAGAGAGAAAGGGAATAATAAATATATCATTCTAAATGCTGATTGAGAATTAGTAAGAATGGTAGACATTTGACTGAAAACGAATACTTCTGATCCAGTGTTCTTTTCATTATCCTATTCTCTCTCATATTACTAAACAAAACTCACTACACACAGAATTTTCAAACTTACTTTTTACATATACTGATGTTAAAGTAGTAAGACAATGCAAATTTTAATTTGAAAACTTTTCTTCATAAAGGTTGCAATTCTTTTCCATAGAGAATTTATAGAAAAAAAACCGCAATATTTTTGTACAACTATACCTTATGGCAGTCAAAGAGGTTTTTTACAGCTTGAAGCAAGGAGAGAATTTAACCTGTAATTCTTTTCTTAGCATCATATTGAAAATATAAGAGAGAAGTCTTTAAAACATCACTATACCATTAACCTTTATTCTTGCAATCAATTTTTAGCAATATAACCAATAAAAAATCAGAAATGGAGCATAAAAATTAGCACAGTAATTATAACTCTATGTAAAGTAGTAAGAATATAAGCTAAAGGAAAGTAATGAAGAAATACAGGTAATGGAATAAAACAAGTTACAATATATTATAATCAGGCGATGAATTCAACATAGTCATAATATCTGCACTATCACTGACTATTTAACATTAATATGTTTAGGATTTATTTAAGGTTTAAATGGTGTCACAAAATAGCAGATGAAATAAAACGCAAAGCAATTTTTAAGATGTGTTTCCAAACATTGATTACAATTACAAAACTATGAAAAGCAAGAATCAAAGATAGGAATGCAGTCAAATGTTAATTTTTTGTAAATATCTTCTGTCTTATAGATGTACTGATTTTATCAGAATGCTGCTGCTGCTGCTAAGTCGCTTCAGTCATGTCCGACTCTGTGCGATAGACGTCTCCCGATAGACGGCAGTCCATGAAGCTGCCCCATCCCTGGGATTCTCCAGGCAAGAACACTGGAGTGGGTTGCCATTTACTTATCCAATGCATGAAAGTGAAAAGTGAAAGTGAATTCACTCAGTCGTGTCCAACTTAGAACGAACCCATAGACTGCAGCCTACTAGGCTCCTCTGTCCATGGAATTTTCTAGGCAAGAGTACTGGAGAAGGGTGCCATTGTCTTCTCCATTTATCAGAATATGAGACTATAAAATTGGAAATGAATCCACTTGCTATGTATTATATAGATGTCTACCATATATGTTATATGTATTACTTCCAATTATATTGACTGCTTTATTCCACTTTAACCACCTCTACTCCATTGCTAATATTTACTTATGGTTTATAGGCCAGAAGATTAAGAAAGCAAATAAAAATTGTACACAGATAGGTCCCTTCCACTGCTCAAATGTTTCATATACATTGTCCCTAACTGCTGTTCTTATCTGTGTTTCAACTTTATATTATCTTGGTTAGAGGTAAAATAATAGAAAATGAGAGCATAGGGAAAATAGCAAATTCATGTTTTTACCTTCTAGTACAGAGGAACCAGAGATCAAATTGCCAACATCTGCTGGATCATCGAAAAAGCAAGAGAGTTCCAGAAAAACATCTATTTTTGCTTTATTGACTATGTCAAATCCTTTGACTGTGTGGAACATGATAAACTGTGGAAAATTCTGAAAGAGATGGGAATACCAGACCACCTGACCTGCCTCCTGAGAAATCTGTATGCAGGTCAGGAAGCAACAGTTTGAACTGGACATGGAACAACAGACTGGTTCCAAATAGGAAAAGGAGTACATCAAGGCTGTATATTGTCACCCTGCTTATTTAACTTATATGCAGAGTACATCATGAGAAAAGCTGGGCTGGAGGAAGCACTAGCTGGAATCAAAATTGCCAGGAGAAATATCAATAACCTTAGATATGCAGATGACACCACCCTTATGGCAGAAAGTGAAGAGGAACTAAAAATCCTCTTGATGAAAGAGAAAGAGGAGAGTGAAAAAGTTGGCTTAAAGCTCAACATTCAGAAAACGAAGATCATGGCATCTAGTCCCACCACTTCATGGGAAATAGATGGGGAAACAGTGGAAACAGTGTCAGACTTTATTTTGGGGAGCTCCAAAATCACTGCAGATGGTGACTGCAGGCATGAAATTAAAAGATACTTACTCCTTGGATGGAAAGTTATGACCAACCCAGATAGCATATTAAAAAGCAGATATATTACTTTGCCAACAAAGGTCCATCTAGTCAAGGCTATGGTTTTTCCTGTGGTCATGTATGGATGTGAGAGTTGGACTGTGAAGAAAGCTGAACACTGAAGAATTGATGCTTTTGAATGTGGTGTTGGAGAAGACTCTTGAGAGTCCCTTGAACTGCAAGGAGATCCAACCAGCCCATCCTAAAGGAGATCAGTCCTGGGTGTTCACTGGAAGGACTTATGCTAAAGCTGAAACTCCCATACTTTGGCCACCTCATGCAAAGAGTTGACTCATTGGAAAAGACTTTGATGCTGGGAGGGATTGGGGGTAGGAGGAGAAGGGGACGACAAAGGATGAGATGGCTGGGTGGTATCACCGACTCCATGGACATGAGTTTGAGTGAATTCTGGAAATTGGTGATGGACAAGGAGGCCTGGTGTGCTGTGATTTATGGGGTTGCAAAGAGTCGGACATGACTGAGCGACTGAACTGACTGATAATCTTTCATTTAGTGACACTGTTGAAAAGATTTTACTATAGAATACAGAAGGTTGGAGAATAGAGGGACAATTAGATGACCAAATAGTATCGCAAAAAGTACTCTGTGGAAAAGCAGGGGAAAAAAATAGAATTGAGAAAGTTAGAAATCCCAGGAAAATAGGTTCACTTCTCTCTATCTCCCCCCTTTAACTAAGGACCATTGGTTTGCAAGAAGCCTGTTAAGTGTCTGTGGACTTGATAAGGTCCAGAGGGTTTCTAAAGGCAGGAAAGTCACAAGATTACCTTGCAGCAGCTTCCTGGAATCAACTTGACATAACTACTGCTCACTTCTGCCTTGCACATATATACCTGTCCACAACCCAGTGCAATGGAATCCTCATTTTTGATTATGAGTGGGCATGGGACAAGGTTCAAGACAATTATTGTCATCAATACTGTATAGCTAAGTCAAGTAAGTCGATCAAGTCCTTTCCCAGGAGCTTTACTATCATAAGAAATTGATAGGAAAATTTCCTTTCCTTTGGCTAGCTGTATGGAAATGACTTGAGAGCTGTGTTTGGTTCTTTTCAGCTTCGATGATTGTCTATTCAGTAAGAGAAACAAAGCCCAACTGCAGAGAAATAGAAAAACACGATTTAAACAGAAAGAGAGGAACAATGATAAAACACAAGTCCTATTAATAGATTCCAGACTCTCAAGTTCCCAACTTCTTCAGGTCCATTTAGTTTCCCATCTGATGTGTCAATAAATAGATACACAAGCTAGGAGGTATTAACTGTGCCAAGATTTAACTGTTCATAGGGTTGAAGTAGGAACCACAATTATAAGGAAGTTTAAGAAAGATTGAATATTTTGGTATTATAAAACACAGAAGGTAAAAATAAGCTTGTATTTAACAAGCAAGAAGGAACATATAAAAATGGTCAAGTATCATTCTTCTGGATCTGTCCCTGATGTCTCATAGTATATTCATTATGTGAATACTCAGGTTTAACATTACCAAGTCAGTGCAAGTAAACTGATAGTTTAACATTCTACTTACGTTCTACATGGTTACATTTATAGCACTAGCCATCCTTTATAAAAATATATTGTGCACTGGTAATGGCTCTACTTGGAAAATTTCTTTTTAATCCTAGTGTAAAAAAGAGCTTTTGTTTATAGCCACATATAAAATCTAAAAATATTCTTTTACATTTTGATTTAGAAAATACAAGAGACCAAGAAGTACAAATTATTGCTAAGAACCGCTGTGAAGGATTCAACAAAGAGATTGTCATCAGCCATTATGGGAAAATAGATGAGTGTATAAGGAAAATAATGACTGCACATCTACCTAATTATTACAATGAGTATGTTAGTAATTCCTTTTGATTCCATCCTTGTGAAAAAGGCAATTAGAGAGATCCACATCTAAGTTGTACATGATACAATGAGGACATTTAAACCCGAAGAAATGATTTTAAACTACTTTTAAATGTTAGAGTTTTAGATTATTTTGCAAAATCTGCAATATTGTTTGATTTACCCCATGGAAGCAGACACAATATCCTTTCCCAAGAAGAAACTACTAAAATTAGCTAAGGGGCAATAAATTGCCACATTAAAGACAGTATCATTGCAGAAACAAATCCCCAACATATTATCTATTATTTTCCCTTTTAACACTGATCTACAGTTCTGCAGGCTACAGTGCTTGGAGCCATTTACCCTCTACAATTTTTCTAATTATATCTATCAAATGTGATGCATGTTTAATTGCATTTTAATAGGACAATAGCTCCTTGTTTAGCAGCAAGTTTAATAAGAGAGTAATTTATTGCTGATAAAGTATGGGGTCTTCAGTTCTTTCTAGTAAATAAGAATTGGAAATGTGTTTGAAAACCAATGTCTTGGGTGAAGTTCCTCTTCTAAAAGCAAATCCCTATAAATCAAAGCGGGTGATTATCTTACCTATGTAATGAATGGGTTGAGAACAGATATTAAAATGTTTAATACCCTTGCCTATGAAAAATGCTGAAAAGAGCGCTGCCTAAAATTTTATTCAAATTAAATAGATATTGGGTGCAAATTTTCATGATAAGATTTTAACAACAGGTACATTTGCTGCTTGAGGAAAGTATAAGCCAACAACAAATAAATTTGTGAAAATGCGAACAAACTAGCTGACCAAAGTTGTAGTATTCATCAAAACACCAAAACACTGACATGTAAAGAAAGTGCAGAATTTTTAAATAGCAATTTCAAGGCAATTTAATCCATTATCATTTTGGATTCTAGACATTTTTCTAAGAATGTATTAGAAGCTTTTTAACTATATTAATGCAGAATGGTGCTTTATGTGTCTGAAACAATCACAATTTTTTTTTAACTGTGATACCAAAAGCTTATCTTTCTCAAGTGAGTTGGTATGCATTTTTACAGTAGCGATAGAACAATGGGTAGGGGTTAATCATTGCATTGTCAGAACAGTCCCCTAAATAGTTGAGTAGTAATTTGAGGTAACTTTGGAAAAGCAGATACTACAGGAGTCAAGAGGAAGTAGGGCTTCGATAACAGTGTGCTTTTATCATTAGTACATATGTATGCATTCTTTAACATCAATTAAACAAGATAGTCAAAGCTATCGTGTTTCCAGTAGTCATATATGGACATAGGAATTGGACCATAAAGACAGCTTAGCACTGAAGATCAATGATGCTTTCACACTGTGGTGCTGAAGAAGACTCAGGAGAGCTCCTTGGACTGCAAGGAGATCAAACCAGTCAACCCTAAAGGAAATCAGCCCTGAATATTCATTAGAAGGACTGCTGCTGAAGTTGAAGCTCCAATGCATTGATCATCTGACATGAAAAGCTGACTTACTGGAAAAAACCCTGATGTTAGGAAAGACTGAGAGTAAGAGAAAAAGGAGGTGAAAGAGAATGAGGTGGTTGGATGGGATTACTGACTAAATTTATTATTATTGACTATGCCAAAGCCTTTTACTATGTGGATCAAAACAAACTGTGGAAAATTCTTAAAGAGATGGGAATACCAGACCATCTGATCTGCCTCCTGAGAAATCTGTATGCAGGTCAAGAAGTAACAGTTAGAACTGGACATGGAACAAGAGACTGGTTCCAAATCAGTAAAGGAGTACATCAAGACTGTATATTGTCACCCTGCTTATTTAACGTATATGCAGAGTACATCATGAGAAATACTGGACTGGATGAAGAACAAGCTGGAATCAAGATTTCTGGGAAAAATATCAATAACCTCAGATATGCAGATGACACCACCCTTATGGTAGAAAGTGAAGAAGAACTAAAGAGCCTCTTGATGAAAGTGAAAGAGGAGAGTGAAAAAGCTGGCTTAAAACTCAACATTCAGAAAACTAAGATCATGGCATCTGGTCCCATCACTTCATGGCAAATAGATGGAGAAAGAGTGGAAATAGTGATAGACTTTATTTTCTTTGGCTCCAAAATCACTGCAGATGGTGACTGCAGCCATGAAATTAAAAGACATTTGCTCCTTGGAAGAAAAGCTATGACCAACCTAGACAGCTTATTAAAAAGCTGAGACATTACTTTGCCAACAGAGTTCCAGTCAAAGCTATAGTTTTTCCAGTAGTTGTGTGTGGATGTGAGAGTTGGAGTATAAAGAAAGTTGTGCGCCAAAGAATTGATGCTTTTGAACTGGGGTGTTGGAGAAGACTCTTGAGAGTCCCTTGGACAGCAAGGAGATCAAACCAGCCAATCCTAAAGGAAATCAGTTCTGAATATTCATTGGAAGGACTGATGTTGAAGCTGAAGCTCCACTATTTGGCCACCTGGAGGAAAGAGCTGTCATTAGAAAAGAGCTGGATGCTGGGAAGATCGAAGGCAGGAAAAGGGGACAACAGAGGATGAGATGATTGGATGGCATCACCGACTCAATGGACATGAGTTTGAATAAACTCTGGGAGTTGGTGATGGACAGGGAGGCCTGGTGTGCTGCAGTCCATGGGGTCGCAAAGGGTCAGACACGACTGAGCGACTGAACTGAACTGAACTGAATGGACATGGGTTTTAGCAACTCTGGGAGATAGTGAAGCACAGGGAAGCCTGGTGTGCTGCAGTACATGGGGTTGCAACATGACTTAGTGACTGAACAACAACTACAACAATTAGGTATTATTATTTTCATCCTTTCAAATTTCACAACAATGGAAATTGATTAAAGTTAATACATATTAGAAGAGTTGATGAAATAAACTTTGAAAATTTCAGTTGAATCACAAATCATTACATGTGTTTGGTGCTAACATCCTGTCTCTCATACTATTTATTCCTTGAAATATATAAAGCTACTTCAAAAATATCTCATTAATACTCATCCACCTTCTGTGCTTAAGTGTATAAAGAAGCAAAACAATAGCAAATTCAATTATAAAAACAAGAGTCATTATGTGATGTGCAGGTGCTGGTAAAATAAAAAAAATACAGTACGTTCTTTTAAAAAAATCAATTAGGATATTTAAGACTACATTTTCTAGTACCCTAGATCATAAAGCTCAGGATCAGTATTTCTCTGTTCAATCAGATTTTGATCAAAAGCATTATAATAGGATCTGTATATATGAATGTTGCCTACATCATTGTACCTTGAATTCCAACATGATTTTGAAGCCTGCAGAGCATAAGTACTTGACATTCATTTTCTCTCTCACATTCTATATTGTAGAGCATGGCATGAACTAATTTCTATAACCTCCTGTAGCAAGAGTGTAAATCAAGGAGCTACATGGTATAAAGCAAAGGGAAATGAATGACCTGTGCCCTTAATTAGGCCAGATAGTTCTTGCAGAGAAAGAATATATACATAAAACATAACTCTACAAGAGAGCTTATGAAAATGTCAATTGAATTTAGATCTACTTTTAAGCACTACAGGAAACAGATTTCTAGCCAACTTCCACATAGAATACTGAAAATGTTCACTATATTACCATTCACCTTCAAATGTTTATGAATTTGTTACACACCCAACATTTCCAGTGAAAGCTATCTTTTCCCATCTGGTTCATCAAACCATTCAGAACTAACATCTTCTACAGAAATGTGCATGACAGGGTATACTTACACATGGTATTTTAAGCTGGGATCTCTATGTTTCTGTCTCTGGCTCTGCCAATTATAAGTTGCGTGATTTTGAATACATTACTCAATAACTATGAGACTAGCTATCCACATCTGTAAGATGTGGATTATAATGTTGTATTAAAATGAATGTTGTTGTATTAAAAGAAGTACAACTTTTACTTATTAGCACACTCCCTGGCTCACAGTAAGTGCTCAGGCATTGGTTTGTTGGTGCTAGTAATGGTCCTATAGGCAGCTCTCTACAAGCTTTTGTTTAAGTTGAATCTGGGAACAGCACACACTGAACACCTTCATTGTAACTATGGACTTTCTTAGACAGAACTACTGTTGTCTAATTGCTGCCTGTGCTTGGAAGCTGATACGGCTTGATGAGGGAAAGTAATGACAACCAAACACTCCTGATATTCAATGTTTTTGTTTTTGTTTTTCTGGATGATTAAGATAAACACAAAGTTGAAAGGATATGAGTAAGATGTGTTTATCTAGGATTATGGCTGATATTAACTTGGTCTTCTCTGCAATGTGTTCTGTGACCTAATAATATCATTTAGCATGAGTATTTTTTGTTAATTATTAGTAAGAAAAACTAAGTGTTAGCCTTTTATTTTTGATTATTCTAATTAGCACATCAAATCTATATGAAAACCAACAAGATTTAACTCAACTTCAAAGTCATGCAATTAATTTTGTGCATTTACTTTGGCAATGATTTCTTGGCTATGGTACCAAAAGCACAGACAACAACAACAAAAAAGGACAAGTGAGGCTACATCAAACTAAAAAACTTTTATATCAAAAAGGAAGCAATAAATAGAATAAAAAGGAAACAATGAATAGGAGAAAATATTTGCAGACCATGTATGTGATATGGCATTAATATTAAAAATATGTAAAGAATTTTTACAACTCAGTAGGAAAAAAACAAAAATAAAACAAATAACCCAATTCGAAATCAGCTGAAAAAGTCAAAAAATACATACAAATAGTAAACAGGCATATAAAAAGGTGCTCAACATCACTAATTGTTAGGAAAAAGCAAATTAAAACCACAGTGAGAGATCACCTATCACTTCATACTTGCGAGGATAGCCATTGTAAAGAAAAAAAAAACAGCTAAGATGTAGAGAAAAGGGAAGCCTTGTACACTGTTTTGGCAAGTGTGATTTGGGACATCCATTACAGAACACAATATGAAAGTTCCTCAAAATATTAAAAATAAAACTAGCATATAAATCAGTGATTTTATTTCTGGGCATATATATCTGAAAGAATTGAAATCAATATCTTGAAGAGATACCTGCACTTCTGTGTTCATTACACATTTATTCATAATGGCCAAATATGGGAAAGACACAAATGTCCATCAAAAGATAAATGGATAAAAGAAATGTGATATATACATATAGTAGTATGCTATTCTGGAGAAGGCAATGGCACCCACTCCAGTACTCTTGCCTGGAAAACCCCATGGACGGAGGAGCCTGGTGGGCTGCAGTCCATGGGGTCGCTAAGAGTCGGACACGACTGAGTGACTTCACTTTCACTTTTCACTTTCATGCATTGGAGAAGGAAATGGCAACCCACTCCAGTGTTCTTGCCTGGAGAATCCCAGGGACGGGGGAGCCTGGTGGGCTGCTGTCTATGGGGTTGCACAGAGTCAGACACAACTGAAGCAACTTAGCAGCAGCAGCAGAAGCAGGATGTTATTCAGCCTTTAGAAAGAAGGAAATCCTCCAAAATTGAACAAGATTAATAAACCCTGAAGACATTATGCTAAGTGAAATAAGTCAGTCACAGAAGGACAAGCATTGAATGATTCCACTTTACAGGTTCTAAAATATTCAAACTTATAGAAACTTATAGAAACAGAGAATAGAATGGTGGTTGCCTGGAGTTGAAGAAGGGGTAAATAGTGAATTGTTCAATGGCTATAAATTTTTAGTTATGCACAATGAACAATCTGTATAGATCTGCTGTGAAACATAGTGCCTACATTTAACAGTGCTGTACTGTACACTTAATAGATTTGTTAAGAATGTAGAGCTCATGTTGTATGTGTGTGCTCATTTGTCCAACTCTTTGTGACTCCATGGACTATATAGCCCATCAGGCTTATTTGTCTTTGGAATTTTCCAGGCAAGAATATTGGAGTGGATTGCCATTTGCTACTCCAGAGAATCTTCCCAACCTAGGGAGCAAACCTGTGTCTCTTACTTTGGCAGATGGATTCTTTACCACTGCACCACCTGGGAGATCTCATGTTAGTGCTCTTAAAACACACACACAACAAAGGGGCGTGAGGAAACTTTTGGAGGTGATGGTTACATTTATTGCTTTGACTGAAGCTGTGGTTTCATGGATGTATGCTCTGTATGTTAGTCACTCTGTGTGTCCGACCCTTTGCAACCCCATAGACTGTAGCCCGCCAGGCTCCTTTGTCCATGGAATTCTCCAGGCAAAAATTCTGGAGTGGGTAGTCATTTCTCCAGGGGATTTTCCTGACTCAGGGATTGAACTCAGGTCGCCTGCATTGTAGGTAGATTCTTTACCATCTGAGCCACCAGGGAAGCCTGGCATGTGCATATGTATGCATATGCATATATACATAGTGTATGCATATGTCCAAGCTATCAAATTTTATACATTACATATATGCAGATTGTTATATCAATCACATGTCAATAAAGTTGTCAATTAAAAAATAAAATAAATTTATAATTGGGTATTTGAGTTTAGGGTTTGTAAGGACATGCACTGAAGTCAAATGTACTGACTTTGAATTTTATTTCCACTATTTATGACCCATAAGGTCATAATAATGGGTAAGGTGGTTAACCTGATTGAAACTCAGTTTATCCACATTTAAAATGAGAATATTGATAATACACCCCAAGAGCATTATTCCATGGTTTAGAGGAGACTGTGTTTGTGAAGCACTTCACATAGTCCGTGACATATTCTAAGTGCTCAGTAAGTTTCAGCTATTACTATTATTCACAACACAAATTAGAATTTCCTTGAGCTTTAAAATTATTATTGATCAAATGTTTGAGACCTATATGAAGCCAGTTGAACCAAGAATTTCTGGAGAGGAGATTCAGGCAAGTACATGCTTTTAAAATTCTCCACAGGCTTTTCTAATGGTATTCAGGACAAGAAGAAAACTAATAGATTAGAGAAACACTAGAGGTAAGTATAGACAAGACATGGTTGACTGGCTGTGGTAGGTTAGAAAAAGGTAGGAGTTAAGGAGTATCCATGTAGTTTCTTTTTATCACAGGATGGACTACAGTAACAATTACTGAAAAAAGAAATACAGAGAGAGCATGTTTTTGGTGAGAAGATGGATTCTGCTTGAATGTGCTGAGTTTGATGATCCTATTATACATGAAAGTGCGGAGTTAGGGGAGGCAGTTGGGTTTGAGATCTGGGACTCAGAGGGAGGAAAAACATATGGTATGAGGATGTAAAGCTAGAAAGCTTTGTCTATAGATAGATGGGAGAGGATAGAGTCTACAGAAGAAAAAAAAAGAACAGTGAAAAGGCTATCAACATTAAATCCCAAGGGATTTCAACATTGAATATTTAGATAAAGTAGGCTGCAGTCAATGGGGTTGCACAGAGTCGGACAGGACTGAAGAGACTTAGCAGCAGCAGCAGCAGTAGGAACCTAGAGAGAAAACTCAGAATGAACGTTGTGGTATATTCAAAGTCAAGGGAATAGATTTCAGTAAGGGGACTGTGGTCAAATATGTTTGCTTTTGCTAAGAGATGTAGTAATACAAGTACTGAATGTGTTCACTTTTTCACCTGAAAAAATTCAGGTGTCCTGCAATTCAAATTCTGCCTATCTCTTGTTTACACTGAAACAGCACAAGGGGGGTCCAGAGGAAAATGAAAGCAATAAAGAATAATAACATATGGTTCTACCAAAATTTCCTTGGATATTTTATTTCTCATCTTCTCACATTTTCTCCTCAAATTCATATCTCTTCACCTCTTGGTCCTTCAACATTCATATCCCACTTATTCTTAACTGATGGACTGATTTGTTTTTACTAAGAAAACAGAAGCAAATAGAAACAACTATTTTGTCTCCCAATTTCTTCTCTATAGCCTATCTGCATCAATGCTTGCAATATTTCTTTCATTCCTGTTACCATGGAGAAACAGCCTTACTCTTGTCTTATGGCAGCCTCTCCAGTTTTAAACTGAATCATTTCATTCCATCAAAGTCAGCTATTGCTATGACCCTCCCTCCATCTTGCATCACCATTTCCCCCATTTTTGTTAAATTCTTTAATCTGCTCCCTTAATGTATTTTTGTATAACCACATGCAAGCAAATCTCCCATCTAAAAAATCAATATCCTTTTTTGACCCCCAAATGCCTTTATCTATCTAGTCATTTATTTTACTTCTTTAGTGCAAACTTAAAAAAAAAATCTCTTTTTAGAGTACTTTTAAGTTCATAGCAAAATTGAGGCTAAGGTAAAGAGATTTGCCATGTCTCTTCACCTTACACACCCACATGTAGAATCTCTACCATTATCAACATTCCATGCCAGTGTGGTACATTTATTACAACCTATTTGACACATCATAATCATCCCAAATCCATAGTTCACATTAGGGTTCACCCTTGGTGTGTACATTGCACACACTTGGGCAAAGAATGACATGTACCCATCTTTATAGTATCACACACAGTATTTTCACTGTCCTAGAAATCCTTTATACTCTGCTTATTCATTCCTTCCCTCATCTTCCAATCCCTAGGAACCATGGATCTCTTTACTGTCTCATATTTTCTTTTCTGGAATGTCATATAGTGGAAATCATATATATAGTAATATATATTTAAGTTTTTGTTATGTCTTTTCATGGTTTCATATCTCATACCTGTGTGTCTACAGGTATTCTCTCTTTATGCTGCTACAGTTCACTTACATATTTTATTAACATTTAGCCTTTCTTTTGATACTGGCAAATTTTTATAGGTACAAAATATATTTTAATTATGTTAATCTTTTATGCCACTGATTTTTCTTTTTTAAAAAATGCTATTTTATTCCTTTTTCACTTATTCAATGGGGCTTTTGTTCCTGCCATTTCAGTGAAGTTATTCTTGTCAGCATTACTAACAGACACATTCATGTCAAATCCCATAGCAAATACTCACTTTTTTAATCTATTTATGAGATGACTGTCCACACCCACTTTCTTTAGATACTTTCTTACTTGGTTTCTAGCACATTACTCTTATTTAATTGTATTTTTTCCCCATAGTTTCTCCTGAGTTCCCTTTTATACTTCCTCCTCTTTGTGGATACTCCTAAATATTGAAATAACCCTACTACTAATTTTCCTTAACTCACAAGGGTTTTGCAAATTTTTGTTATTTATATTACCTTTTTTTTGTGTGACCATATCTTATAGCTTCACATTCCATCTCTAGACTGACAATTCCTGTTTATATCACAAAATCTGACCTTTCCACTGGGCACCAAAGTCACATATAATAACTCCTTTTTGATATTTCTGATTCTAAACCTAATAGTCATGTGTAACCTAATAAGACCGAGGCAGAATTATTCATCCACCTCCTACCAATGCCCAATTGTCCTGCCCTTATTAGTTCTTCATCTCTATTCACAGTACCATCATTGACATAGTTTCTGGTATCAAACTTTTCAAAGATTTTCTTGATTGCTGTCATTCTTGCAAACCAAACTTGTTTTGCTTCAGGGACTTTATGTGTATTGTTCTTATTTCTAGAATGTTGTTAAAAACAAACTTCTTGAGACTCAGCATTTCTCATTATCTGAGTAACTGTTTAAATATTTTTTTCTCAGAGAGGTATTCCTTGACAGACATATCTGAGAAAGCCTACTTCTCAATTATCCTCTGTGCATATATGCAATGCTACTCTTTTCATAACATTGTTTAATCATCTGAAGCTAAATTGTTTATGGATTTATTTATCTTCTGTCTCATTATTGGAGACAATATACCAATATGTACAAATATAATGATGGGAGGGCTCTGTTGGTGTACTACAATACTCTTGACTCATTATCTGAATAATTATGTATAGATCAGGGCTTATACATATAGTTGAAAGACAATATGAATAAAAGGAGGCTACATGTGCAAAAACAAATGAAAAGTAACTAGAGCAAGAGAGATTGAGTAGGTGTCATTATTAAGGACAACAAACCAGAAAAAGGAGAAAGAGAGAAAGAGAACTTAGATACTGAGGAGCAAATGCTTTGTGTCTTAAGTATAGAACTGCCCACTGAAGTGCAGGTGTCTCATGTGTGGCTGATGGACATGGATTTGGACATGAACATGCTTGTGTTCATTTCAGTTCAGTTCAGTCACTCAGTTGTGTCCGACTCTTTGTGACTCCACGGAATGCAGCACGCCAGGCCTCCCTGTCCATCACCAACTCCCGGAGTTCACTCAAACTCATGTCCATTGAGTTGGTGATGCCATCCAACCATCTCATCCTCTGTTGTCCCCTTCTCCTCCCACCTTCAATCTTTCCTAGCATCAGGGTCTTTTACAATGAGTCAGTTCTTTATATCAGGTGGCCAAAGTATTGGAGTTTCAGCTTCAGTACTGGTCCTTCCAATGAATATTCAGGACTGATTTCCTTTAGGATGGACTAGTTGGATCTCCTTGTAGGCCAAGGGACTCACTCTTAAGAGTCTTCTCCAACACCACAGTTCAAAAGCATCAATTTTTTGATACACAGCTTTCTTTATATTCCAACTCTCACATTCATACATGCCTACTGGAAAAACCATAGCCTTGACTAGACGGACCTTTGTTGCCAAAGTAATGTCTCTGTTTTTTAATAGGCTGTCTAGGTTGGTCATAACTTTTCTTTCAAGAAGCAAGCATCTTTTAATTGCATGGCTACAGTCACCATCTGCAGTGAGTTTGGAACCCCAGAAAATAAAGTCTGACACTGTTTCCACTGTTTCCCCATCTATTTTCCATGAAGTAATGTGACCAGATGTCATGATCTTAGTTTTCTAAATGTTGAGTTTTTAGGAAACTTTTTCACTCTCCTCTTTCAGTTTCATCAAGCAGCCCTTTAGTTCTTCTTTGCTTTCTGCCATAAGAGTGGTGTCATCTGCATATCTGAGGTTTTTGATATCTCTCCCGGCAATCTTGATTCCAGCTTGTGCTTCATCCAGTCCAGCATTTCCCATGATGTACTCTGCATATAAGTTTAATTATCAGGGTGACAATATACAGCCTTGACATACTCCTTTCCCAACTTGGAACCAGTCTGTTGTTTCATGCTTGTGTTGCTGCTGCTGCTGTTAAGTCGCTTTAGTCATGTCTGACTCTGTGCGACCCCATAGATGGCAGCCCATCAGGTTCCCACGTCACCGGGATTCTCCAGGCAAGAACACTGGAGTGGGTTGACATTTCCTTCTTCAATGTAGGAAAGTGAAAAGTGGAAGCAAAGTTGCTCAGTCTTGTCTGACTCCTAGCAACCCCATAGACTGCAGCCTACCAGGCTCCTTTGTGCATGGGATTTTCCAGGCAAGAGAACTGGAGTGGGTTGCCATTGCCTTCTCCCCATGCTTATGTTAGGGAAGTTTAAATTAACAGTCTTATTTATGCTTCAGAGACAAAGCAGAACAGACCTTGCTTCTAATCTGCCTGGACACTGCCCTGACTGATAGTGACTGTGAGTGACTGCCTGCTGTGAGTGCAAGGCTTGCAACACCATGGATAAGATGGGGGAGGAATCTTTGAGACTGTTGAGACACTGGAGTGGGCCTGGCCAATCAAGCCCCAGGCTTAGCAACATTTCAAGTTTTACAAGACAAAACAAACAGTATTAATGTAAAGCCAGGCTTGCAATTTGGTTACAGATTGATAAAGTTATCAGTTTGTGTCCCTCCTGGGATTATAAACAGGGACCCCTGAACTGCAGTCTTTGAAATCTCACTCATGGATCATACGCTCTGCCTGGGACACTTTCCCATTTGGGATTCCGGATGTGCTGTGACACGGGACTTCCCAGTGTTGTTTAAGTCTGGATGTTGGACAAAACCCAGTTTGGTGATGTACTCTCTGCTCTTTCTATTTCTCTTTTGTTTTAATGTTTGTATATTGAAAGTAAGCTAGATAAGTCCCTAATAAATATCTGTGTTATTTATTTGTATTTAATGAGTGGCTTATTTTGTTAACAAATCCTTTGATCCTGAGATAAAAGTGAAAACTTTCAGCAAAACAGCTTGCTAGACATTTATATTTGGTATGTTTGAAGTCTAAAATTGAGAAGCAGTGGTTTCAGGTTCATGGAGAACAGAAAGAACAAGAACAACATCACGTGTACATATATATATATACACACACACACATATATATTATATAATATATATATAATCATGTACTTGTTCAGACGTAAAATCTTTAGAGCCTAAATAGTGTTTGACATTTAATGCTCAGTTTTATTTTTAAACAATCCTATCTTTTCTAGCTAATTTCAAAGAGGCTTAGGAAGCAATATGTTGTGGAAAATAATATGTGGAGTTCAGATACATAAATCTTAAGTACAGATCCTGGCTGTTCTGACAACTCTCTGTATAACAGGACACTGGCTTATTCATTAATCTCTGACATCCAAAGTTCCATATTTGAACATGAAGGGATAATAATGACAAGATTGATTCTGAGGTTGACTGAGATGGTATATACAACTGTTATTTCTCACTCCCTTCCTTACCAAATCTTTACCCTGAATTATGCTTTTTGGCCATGACTGCGTGTTCTAAAAAATGAATGTGTGCTAAGTCACTTCAGTTGTGTCCAACTCTTGGCGACTCCATGGACAGTAGCCTGCCAGGCTCCTCTGTCCATGGGATTCCCCAGGCAAGAATACTGAGTGGAATGCTATTTCCTCCTCTAGGGGAATCTTCCTGACCCAGGGATGGAATCCATGTCTCTTATGTCTCCTGCATCGGCAAGTAAATTCTTCACTACTGAGCCACCAGGGGTGCCCTGTTCTAAATAATAATAACTTGGAAAAATCATTCTCTGTATATAAAATGATGGCAACAGAAAACATTTAGAAGACATTTTAAAGGAGTTTGAGGGCTTTAGTTAGGCATGTATCATACTCTTGCCGGGAAGGTCCCATGGATGGAGGAGCCTGGTAGGCTGCAGTCCACGGGATCGCTAGGAGTCGGACACGACTGAGAGACTTCACTTTCACTTTTCACTTTCATGCTTTGGAGAAGGAAATGGCAACCCACTCCAGTATTCTTGCCTGGAGAATCCCAGGGACGGGAGAGCCAGGTGGGCTGCCGTCTATGGGATCGCACAGAGTCGGACACGACTGAAGCGACTTAGCAGTAGCAGCAGTGAATTTGAGAAGTATTTTCAGTAACAAGGTCAGGTGCTATTTGAAAGGTATCTTCATGTCATGTAATAGTGATTATTGTTTGTACTTGTTCAAGTATTGTCATGTCAAGTGTGGATCCTTTATAGGTACTATTGGATATGCTGTCAAGCACACTTGCTCTCTTATTCAGAACTCCTTTTTTGAAGATTCTATGTAAAGCAGATAGCTTCAACAAAGTATATTTGTTATGCAAAAGATTTAGCAACATTAATGTCAAATGGCAAATTCAAATGTCTTTGTATTTTTTTAAATAATAAAATAGCTCATGTAAAATATGCACTACATTGTTAGATGCCAGTTCAACAATTTGAAAATGATGGTAAGTGATGTCTCAGTGTGCTTCTCATGAGTTTCTGGTTCAAATAATAGACTAAATTAAGTGGGGTTTTGAATTTAAATATGTCTCAGCAAAGCAGTTAAGCATATAGGTTACTTTAGGGTCAAATGCATAGTTTGTTATACCAGGTTTACCAATTAGTAACTGTGGACATGTGATTCAAACTTTATGAATCTAAGAATTCCCATTTTTAAAAGAAATATGAGAATAATAAAACACTGAGCCCACTTATCTTATGAGAAGAAAAGGACATAGTATATATAAAGTCTGTAGTGTGTTGGTCTCTTAGTAGTGTCTGACTCTGCAACCCTGAGAACTGTAGCTCACCAAGCTCCTCTGTCCATGGAATTCTCCAGGCAGAAATACTGGAGTGGGTAGTCATTTCCTTCTCCATGGATCTTCCCGACCCACGAATAGAACCTGGATTTCTTGCATTGTAAGTAGAGTATTTACCAACCTTAGCCACCAGGGAAGCCAAAGTAAGTAGAGAAACTATTGTTTAATAATTCTTCAATAGACATTATTATTATTTTATTAGCAATCCAGACTTGACCTCCCCATAATACATTTATAGATGCCAACCTTTTAAAACCAGTCAGGTATATATAATTCCTTTGCAAAGCCATTGCACTTGGCAACCTCTTTTTCCTCTGTTCGCATGACTGTCTCATTCATAAGCCTTGAGTGCTTTAAAATTGGTGAATTTATTTCTTATTGGTGTTCTCGGTGCCCAGCATATTGCTTGGCACATGATGGTTCTACATCTCATATTGATTGAATAAATTGGAAGATTCAAGTTCATATAACATGGCATTGTCTGAGAAAACTTATTTAAACATTCTTTAAAAAAAACTGCTTTGTTAGGGCAGTGATTTAAACAATGTTGTTATTTATAAGAATTTTTCTTTTCATAAAATATATCTGTATGTTAAATTCTTGATTGTGTTCACCATTTTAGGACGTGAGTGAATGCTTGAATAATTGAAATTTATTTTCTGATGTAATTTCTATAAGAACTAAAGTGGAGAAAAATTGCAAATATTATATCACATTCTCATAACACATATTTACTGACTTTTTGTGATAGCCCTTCAATTCACTGAAAAGACATACAAGAATAAATTTCAGTAACCCTTTGAAAACTCATCAATATGAGTACATCATGTAGAAACTAAATATCCTATTAACATTTTCTAAAACTGAGCTTATCTCTTATATTGAAGACATAGTATACTATTCTTCAAGGTTGTTTTTTTTTTTTTTTTTCCTCTACAGATGCATGGTTAATTTCATTTTGGAAATTGATTAGACTACCTGATTGATTGCAGTGATTGCTTTTCTTGTCTTGAGAAAGGAGACACAATTTATAATTCGTATTAAAAGTTGATTAGTATTTAATACTGTTAGTCTTGCTGAATGTTGCATAATAAATTCTAAAACCAAAACCTGTACAGCCAATTACTAAATATAAATACTAAGTAAATCACATCTTCAAGTGGTATAAAAAATTCAAAGGCATAATCTTCAGTGTTGAAACAAACCTGAACAAAAAAAATCTCATTAAAGGCAGTAGCCTTGTGGTCTTAAAGAGGTTTTTGTTGTCTTCTTTGTGGATAATGTTTGTGATTTTAGTCTGGGAATGAACACAGACTGTTTTGTCCCTAATGCATTTAGAATTTGCATGACATAAAGTTATACAGGTACCCAATTGGATTTATTTTCCTAAGGGTATCTATGATTAACTATACCATGAATTAAAATGTGTATGCCTTAAATGTACAGACTAATTTACAAACTCATATTCTAATAATACTCTGACAAAATATTTAACTGTATTTTGAAATGGGTTTGCTAGTAAATACATTCCAAATTGCTGAAACAGATACACACAATGTTATTACTGTGAAAATATACTTATTTCCTCTATGTATGTAACATTTCCCAGTAGGGATAAGATCTCATATGATTGCTGAATGAAAGAACTTCTGGATAGTGTGGCATGAGAGAGATGTGACCTTCAGGTGGTATTTATTTTGTACTCTTTGGCACTGTGACATCAACTTTTTTCAGAGAGATCAGAGCATCACTTCCTCCGACCAGTCTTCGGGTGTACTGTGTATGACAACTGTGAACCATACACATTGCATGCCTTTAAATCTGATATAAAGGAGTAAAACCCCATAATGAATGCAGTGTACAAGGGAATCTGTGAGTATACTCTGGTTAAGTTTATGCAATGGCTGCCTGAAACACCCACCCTGAATCTCATGGCCCATTGTGCAAAAAGTATATCACTCTTCTGACAGCAGACAATTGAGATTAGTGATAGTGACACACACATGTGCAGGAGTGCTGAGTAGGCAGAAAAAATAAGCAAAAGAGAAATGAAGTGACCTCCTAACAGCAGATGAACATGACTCAATCAGCAATGGAAATCAATGAGTGGAAAGGAACTGGCAGGGAAAATCAATGAGGGAATAATGCACTGACCAATGAACTTTGTCCCCTTTTTGTATTCTCGTCTGGTTGTAGCAACCTAAATATCTCTTCCAGATCATTCTAGCCTTTTCATTCCTATTTACATTCTCAGTTACCTCTAGCTCCCATGTTTCTCAGGCTCTGTGCATAATTTAAAGCATCAAAAGATGACACAAAATTTATCTCCCATCTCTATGCCGCATTCGAGAGGAAAAAAAAAAGAAAGAAAACAGGGATAAAACTTCATCTGAGAAAGTGGCTATGAAAACCTTGACAGAGTGGAGATTAGTAGAAAAATTTAGACTGGCCCATGCAAGCAAGCTTCAGCTTTGCCATTAAGCTGCATCTTGGTTTCATTTACTTAGACTTTGAACTTTAATTACAATGGATATATGTATATAGCCATAGTTTAAACAACTAGAGCACATCAAACAACTACTGGAAATATCCTTATTTCTCTCAAGAATCTAAAGTTGTACATTATCTAAGTTTTTCTAAGTTATACATTATCAATGGTGAATTAAGCCAATATTAACACTGAAGTAGGGGTATCATTACAAAGGCAAGTAAGATACATGAAGTCAATTTTGCATTTAATAATAAGATTTCAGGCTTTATTTTGGGTTTATTATTGTAAACCTAGAGCCAAAAAAAGAGCAACTTGTAGGAAAGAACAATGCCCCAAATTCAGCTAATGACCATGATTTGGAATTTACATTTCTGTCCTGTATTGTATAGTCTTCCACAACCACAGTCTCTGTTCTTCTGCTCTCTAACCTAAATAATAAATCTATTCTAAATCTGATGTTTTCCTGGATCCTAGGTAGACTACATTAAGAAAAAAAAATTATAAAAGTATCAGAAAAACTATAAAATTTAAGTAAAATATAAAGTACTATGATTGGGAAAATAGCAACAATCTGTACATACAGATAAAATTAACAGGGAAAATAGTTGTTTAACTTTTTCAGCATAAAAATAAAAATGAAAAAGTATAGATAAATTCAATACTTGTCACATTTTGTGATTCCAGTTGAGTCGGTTTCCTCTTATCAGCAAGAAGTGACTTTTTTTCCTAATTGGTATGCTATCATCATTGATTGAATATATTTATCTGTCAACATTTCTGTTTGGTTCTCTAAATCCCAAGTCTCTTCTCTTGGTTCTTTCCCTAAGTAGACTGTATAGACCTGGATAGCCTAGTGATGATTCAAACTTCTTTGCAACTCCCATAACATTTAGTAAAGTAGCTCGTTTGAGGATAGATGCTTAAAATGCAGTTTTTGTTAATGTTGCTAATGAGTTGCTTAACTTGTGTTAAGTTCAGTTCAGTTGCTCAGTTGTGTCCGACTCTTTGCAACCACATGAACCACAGCACGCCGGGCCTCCCTGTCCATCACCAACTCCCGGAGTTCACTCAAACTCATGTCCATTGAGTCGGTGATGCCATCCAGCCATCTCATCCTCTGTCATCCCCTTCTCCTCCTGCCCCCAATCCCTCCCAGCATCAGGGTCTTTTCCAATGAGTCAACTCTTTGCATGAGGTGGCCAAAGTATCAGAGTTTCAGCCTCAGCATCAGTCCTTCCAATGAACACCCAGAACTGGTCTCCTTTAGGATGGGCTGGTTGGATCTCCTTGCAGTCCAAGGGACTCTCAAGAGTCTTCTCCAACACCACAGTTCAAAAGCATCAATTCTTTGGCACTCAGCTTTCTTCACAGTCCAACTTTCACATCCATACATGACCACTGGAAAAACCATAGCCTTGATTAGAAGGACCTTTGTGGGCAAAGTAATATATCTGCTTTTGAATATGCTATCTAGGTTGGTCATAACTTTCCTTCCAAGGAGTAAGCTTCTTTTAATTTCATGGCTGCAATCACCATCTGCAGTGATTCTGGAGCCCAAAAAATAAAGTCTGACACTGTTTCCACTGTTTCCCCATCTATTTCTCATGAAGTGATGGGACTGGATGCCATGATCTTAGTTTTCTGAATGTTGAGCTTTAAGCCAACTTTTTCACTCTCCTCTTTCTCTTTCATCAAGAGGCTTTTAAATTCCTCTTCACTTTCTGCCATAAGGGTGGTATCATCTGCACATTTGAGGTTATTGATATTTCTCCCGGCAATCTTGATTTCAGCTTGTGCTTCCTCCAGCCCAGCATTTCTCATGATGACTCTGCATACAAGTCAAATAAGCAGGGTGACAATATACAGCCTTGACATACTCCTTTTCCTATTTGGAACCAGTCTGTTGTTCCATGTCCAGTTCTAACTGTTGCTTCCTGACCTGCATACAGGTTTCTCAAGAGGCAGGTTGGGTGGTCTGGTATTCCCATCTTTTTCAGTATTTTCCACAGTTTGCTGTGATCCACAAAGTCAAAGGCTTTGGCATAGTCAATATAGCAAAAATAGATGTTTTTGTGGAACTCTCTTGCTTTTTCAATGATGCAGCGGATGTTGGCAATTTGATCTCTGGTTCCTCTGCCTTTTCTAAAACCAGCTTCAACATCTGGAAGTTCACTTATCAGTAATAATGTATAACATCTTTACATTAAATATTTTATTCTCTGTGCTTCCTAGATGGCACTATTGGTAGGGAAACTGTATTGCCAATACAGGAGACATAAGAGACATGCTTTTGATCCCTGTGTTGGGAAGATCCTGTAGAGGAGGGCATGACCCCTTCTCCAGTATTCTTGCCTGAAGAATCCCAGGCAATGGAAATGTCTGTTTCCTATATCCTATCCATTGTTATGGTTTTTGCTTGTTTGGTATGATGGTGTTCCCCCCACCCTCCAAATAACATCTTACATGAAATGTCAAATTATAAAATGGCATGCTGCTCCTCAATTCGAAGGGTGTACTTAACAGCCAGGAGTCTTGCTCCTCTGAAGCTTTAGGCCCAGAGCTATTTTACCACTGAGTTCCAGCATTTTGCAAACTGCTGACCTATGCAAATTGAAAGCTAAATTTTCTATAAGATGTGATTTTTAAAATGTTTCTCTCTGGTCAAATCAGAGAGCAAAATGGGGAGAATCAGAGTCTGGCCAAGGGTCACTTTTCTTTTTGCTAAGGATACTATGGTATATACTTTTATCAAACATTCCTTGCTTCCTATTTTAGGTATGCATGCACTGAGTATCAATCCTGGTTCCTGGTGTAATTAGGTTCAAATATACCACTTGACAAGCTCTTTAATCAGATTATCAAAGTTACTTTTTTTCTGTATTAAATGTAGTAGAACAATTCATCTGACAAGGAGTCTTGTGTGGTTATGAATAATAAAAGACATGTACAATACCCAGCACAGTTAGTGCTCATGCATAGTAGGTATGCATAATGGTTGCTTATATCATTTATCCTAACAAATTGTGCAAGAGGACAGAATGTTATTTAAAAAATACAGTTATTACTTTTACAAAACAACTATGAACCATATTAGCTCCACAAAGTTTGCATTCATTTACTTCTTATTTCAGTCAACATTCTAAATCCTGAATCACAGGACAGGCAGCCAAGAAACAACTTAGCAGGGGCATAAAAACATTATGCCTTACTGAAGACTGTAGTCAATTGCGGGGACAGGGCTATGGATCACACAGATAAAGGTAAAATTATAACTGGTATGGTGCTCTAAGGTCAATAGCGAATGCTTGAGGCAATAACAGATGTGAAGAATGAGTAGAAGCTAACAACTGAAGAGAAAAATAACATAGCTGGAATGAGATAAATAAGACATGTTAAAGGAGGTGCAGAAGAAATATGAATATAATGCTTCCAGGTAAATGAGCACTAGAGCAGGCATTCTGGTCAGGGCTCAAGCAACAAAATAACTTGGAGCTCAGGAAATAGTAGCTTCATAGAAGCACAGTAACTGAAGAGTTTGGGTTACTTCAGGCTGTCACCTTAGGAAAGCATATAGTCTATTAGTTATTAGCACCAAAGTACCTCAAAGATGTTATTCTGTGGGTTAGTCTTAAAAGGGACAAATGTGTAAAGGATGCACAGGACACCTGTCAGGCAGAACAGAAGGAATATTTAAGGAGACCCTGAGGATAGAATGGTGATGATTACTAACCCGGGGTTGTTGACCAGAGTCAAACAAGGCAACTGAAGAAAAGAACATCTTTGGCAGCAAACATCATCACTGGAAGCTGACAGAACACAAGTTCTCAGTTAATTGGAACTAGAAGTTTGCAGAATGAGGTATCGATAGATTGCAAATATTAAATTTTGAATTCTTTTCAAAACAGTGACAACTCACTATCATATAATGCAACCCAGATTGTAACAGAATTTGACTATTGATTGCCCAGGAGAATGGAAAAAACAAAGGTTATCTTTATTATCTCTCTTTTGCCCAGAATGTGAATATTATCACTGGTAAGTAGAAATAATGTTGATTGGTAAAAATTTGAAAATAAACAGATGATATTTAAAGGAAGGATGTCATCCTAAAAATGTTAAAGAGAATGAAATATATTCATTTACTTTGTAATGTGGCTTATAATAAGCTGGGTACTGTACTTTATGAGCAGTCTGAAATTACCTATGCAAAATATATATAGAAAAAATTGATAAGAAAGAAATGTTAACAATAGTTAGTTACCTCTCAATGGTAGAACCACCTGCAAATACACACAGACACACACATAGACACAAATAATTTTTTTAACTGTCTATGATCTTAAACTTTTTCTAAAACTAGAAGGTAATATTTTTATAACTAGAAAAAGTAATAAAAATCACAGGGAATGATTCAGTTCAGTTCAGTCGCTCAGCCGTGTCCAACTCTTTGCGACCCCATGAATCGCAGCACGCCAGGCCTCCCTGTTCATCACCATCTCCTGGAGTTCACTCAGACTCACATCCATCGAATCGGTGATGCCATCCAGCCATCTCATCCTCTGTTGTCCCCTTCTCCTCCTGCCCCCAATCCCTCCCAGCATCACAGTCTTTTCCAATGAGTCAACTCTTTGCACGAGGTGGCCAAAGCACTGGAGTTTCAGCTTTAGCATCATTCCTTCCAAAGAAACCCCAGGGCTGATCTCCTTCAGAATGGACTGGTTGGATCCCTTACAGTCCAAGGGACTCTCAGGAGTCTTCTCCAACACCACAGTTCAAAAGCATCAATTCTTTGGCACTCAGCTTTCTTCACAGTCCAATTCTCACATCCATACATGACCACTGGAAAAACCATAGCCTTGACTAGACAGACCTTAGTTGGCAAAGTAATGTCTCTGCTTTTGAATATGCTATCTAGGTTGGTCATAACTTTTAAGATTATATTAAAAATAATTTTGGGGGAAGAAAAAACACTTAAAAATATGACAGTATTTTATTAAATTGATCTTCTCCCTAAAGTTTGCTGCTGCTAAGTTGCTTCAGTTGTGTCCGACTCTGTGTGATTCCATAGACAGCAGCCCATTAGGCTCCTCTGTCCCTGGGATTCTCCAGGCAAGAACACTAGAGTGGACTGCCATTTCCTTCTCCAATGCCGATGACTAATTTAGAACTAAACATAATTTTGTCACATTTTCAAAATTTTCAAACAAGTTCAAAAATCAAAGACATTTGAGAAGACAGTATTGAAATTAGCATGCATAGCTTATTCAATCTGAAAATATTTTTAAATTTCCCTAAAAATGTCTGAATATTTGTTAAGGTATGTGACAAGATTTAAAATGGGAGATATATCTACAAAGATAGTTGGCTCTTCCATTCTGCATGTGTCCTGGTGATGATCTCTTTGTGTGAATACAGACCAAATTTTCCTCATTCATCATAGGATATCAATCTTTCCACTTAACATCTTTTGTATAAAACATATGAATCTTTCTGAGAATACTTGGGGTTCACGTTTTTGCAGGTATGTTTAGCCTTACATTTTGGTTACTAAAGCTCTGCCAAAAATCCAGCTAAGATAAATGCTACTAAACAAGGTAATCTGAAAAAACAAGCTATTCTCTTCTCTACTTTATAGTCAATTTATTTGACCACCAGATTTTGGCTTAGTTTTCTGTACCTCTTCATTAACTTGGTTTACAGTCAGTCTATGTTCATTGAATTAAGGTATGATGCATGTGGTAAACAGAATTTGGGCCTCCATAATCTTTGCTTCTTAATGTTATGTCTTGAGATAAGTAATGTGAGAAAAGGGATTTTTCAGATGGAATCAAGATTATAGATTTTAAGATAAGGACATTATCCAGGAATATTGGGATGGGCCCCTTCCAATCACTTGAGCACATAAAAGCAGATAAGGTCAGTAGGGTTAAAGTAAAAGATATAACAAGAAAAGAGTTAAGGGTGACTAAGCAAAAAGAGAGATGAGGAATTCAAAGTACAGTGAAAGGATTTCACCCAAGCTGCTGTCTTTCAAAATGTAGAAAGTGCCTTGAAGCTATGTAACACAGGTTACCTCTAGAAGCCAAGACTTGGGAACCAGCTGAGAGTCAGTAAAGAATGGGACCTCATGCTACAACCAGGAGGAACTGAATTCAGTCACTAACCTGAATGAACTTGGAAATGAATTCTCCCCAAAGCCTCCAAAAGGAAAACCAGTCACATTAACACTTTGATTTCTCCCCTGAATAATTCATGCAGAGAAATCAGCTAGAGCCACACTCAGGCTCACAAGTACCTGGGCTTGAAATCTAAAAAAAATTCTTAGATAACATATTTGTGTTACTTCAAGCCACTAAGCTCTTGTAATATTTTTATAGAGACAGTAGACAATCATACAGTGTTCTACTTCTGGTTTTTCTGTGGGGTCAAATACAAGAATGGTCATATGAAGAATGCTTAGACATTTTCTGGGGCTTCCCTGATAGCTCAGTTGGTAAAGAAACCATCTGCAATGCAGGAGACCCTGGTTGGATTCCTGGGTTGGGAAAATCTGCTGGAGAAGGGATAGGCTACCCACTCCAGTATTCTTGGGCTTCCCTCATTGCTCAGGTGGTAAAGAATTTGCTTGCAGTGTGGGAGACCTGGGCTCAGTCCCTGGGTTGGGAAGATTCCCTGGAGAAGGGAATGGGGCTACCTGCTCCAGTATTCTTGCCTGGAGAATTCCATGGACTGCAAAGAGTCAGAGACTACTGAGAGACCTTCACTAGACATTTTCTAAAAATCTAAAATCTAAAGTCTAAGGTCTTAAATTGTCCTTGTATAAGAAAATATATGCTATAAATAGGCCTATATTTGAGAGTAATACAACTCATCATTTATCTCACAATCACAATGAAAAGACAACTTATGGAAAATATTTGCAAATAATATATCTAATAGAAAGAGGTTAATATACAAAATATACAGGAAATTCATATAACTCAATGTCTAATCTAGTGTCTAGTGAAAGTCACTCAGTGGCTGTTTGTGACCTGATTCTCCAGGCCAGAATACTAGAGTGGGTAGTCTTTTCCTTCTCCAGGGGATCTTCCCTACCCAGGAATAGGACCCAGGTCTCCCACATTACAGGCAGATTTTTTACTGTCTGAGCTATGAGGGAAGCCCAGGAATACTGGAGTGGGTAGCCTATCCCTTCTCCAGCGGATCTTCCCAATGGAGGAATCCAACCAGGATCTCCTGCTTTGCAGGTGGATTCTTTACCAACTGAGCTACTAGGGAAGCCCCAATAGCAAATACAAAACTAAAATTAAAACAAAACAAAAAATACTGGTAAAGGACCTGAGTAGAAGTGTTTCCAAAAACATACAAATGGTCAATATGAATATGAAAAAGGTGTCCAACCTTTGCATTTCAAATTTGAAATACAAGTCAAACCCATAGTGAGAGATCAGTTCATACTTATTAGAATGATTATTATCAAAAGATAAAACATATAGTAAGTGTTGGCTAAGATTTGGAGAAAAAATAATGTGTGTGCAGTATTGGTGGGAATGTAAATAGGGGTAGTCACTATGGAAAATAGTATAGAGGTTTCTCAAAAAATTAAAAATAGAACTGCAAATAACCCATAATTCCACTATGAATATTTATCCAAAGAAAATATAAATACTAACTTAAAAATATACATGCAGCCCTATGTCCACTGCAACATTATTTACAGTAACCAAGGTATGGAAACAAGCTAAATATCTATCAATGGATGAACAGACAAAGAAATTATGGCATATATACACAATGGAATATTATTCAGCCATAAAAAGAAGAAATATTTGCCATTTGTGACATGGATGGACCTTCAGGGCATTATGCTAAATGAAATCAGACAAAGACAAATACCTTATGATCTCACTCATATGTAGGATCAAAAAAACAAAAACAAAACTGATCTCACAAATATGAAGACCATATCGGTGACTTGTTAGAGGGTAGACAAAATGGCTGAAGGGGGTCAAATAGTATAAACTTCTAGTTACAAAATAAATATTTTTTAGGGATGCAATATAAAAAAATAAAGAATACATCTATCTACACACATACACATAGGAATATAATCCATCCTTAAAAAAAAAAAAATTCCTGTTCTTTGTGATAACATAGATAAACCCAGAGGGTATTATGTTAAGCAAGACAAGTGAAATAGACAAATGCTACATATTATCACTGATATGTGATCACCAATATCACTATTGATACCAGTATCACTGCTATCAATAAAGAGATAAAATGTATAAAAATAAACTAAATAAAAGTTCTAGAGCTAAAAATACAATAGCTGAAAATAAAAATTCACTAACAAGATTCAAAGAGAGATTTGATTAATCAGAATACATGTCAGTCAACATGAAAATAGGATAACAGGGAAAAAAAGATTGAATAAAAGGGAAGAGAGCCTAAGGAAATTTGGGGACACCATCAAGTGGCCCAATATATGCCTTTTGGAAAGAGAAGAGAAAGATAAAGAACCAGAGAGAATATTTGGAGAAATAATGGCCAAAGCATCTAAATTTGAAAAAAGATGAATATAAGCATCCAAGAGCCTAAACAGCTTCAAGTAAAATGGACTCAAAATTGCACACTGGGATATATTATAATTAAACTTTTGAAAGACAAAGAGAAAATCTTACAAGCAGCCAAAGAGAAATGATTTGTTGCATACAAAGGATCCTCAATAAGATTATAAGCAGAATTCTTATCAGAACTATGGAGGTCACAAAAGTAGTGGGCCAATATATTCAAAGTGCTAAAAGAAAAAAAAATCTATCAGTCAAAAACTATATATTTGGTAAAACTGTCCTTAAAAAATCAGGGAGAATAATCATATAACTGCTATTTATGAAATGAAAGTATGTTATAATAAAATAACATGAATTTCAGTAAACAAATTACAAATGCATTCATTACAAAGCATAAAAAGTAAAACCTAGGGAAAAAAATACATTAGGGAGAAATTAATGCATTTCTAGATAACCAATGTCTGAGGGAGTTTGTTACCATTAGATCTGTTCTGTAAGAAATACTAGAGTCCTATAGTTCAACATAAAGTAACACCAGACAGGAACGAAAAGCCAAATAAAGAAATACAGATCTTTGTAAAGGTAAACACATGAAAAATTATAAATCCTAACATAATTGTAACAATGGGTGCGCAACTGCACTTTTTGTTTCCTATATGATGTAACAGAGTACTACGTTAAAAAGCAATATCTCTAAAAGCTAAGAGTTTTGTAACTTTTGTTTGCAATTCATATTTTGTTTTTAAGATTTTAAAAGACGGTTGTAATTAAAAGGATTATTAGTTCATATTGTTGGGCAAAAGATTTATGGAGACGTAATTTTGCAGCATCAACAACTGAAAGGGGTGGTGTGTGCATGCTAATTCATTTCAGTCATGTTCGACTCTTTGTGAACATATGGACTGTAGCCTGCCAGGCTCCTCTGTCTATGGGATTCTCCAGGCAAGAATACCAGACTGAGCTGCCATTCTTTTCTTCAGGGGATCTTCCTGACTCAGGGATCAAACCCATGTCTCTATGTTTCCTGTATTGGCATACAAGTTCTTTACCACTAATACCACCTGGGTCGCTGAGGAAGAAAGGGGTGGTGATGGGCTGTAAAGAACAGAGTTTTTGCTGTTATTAAAGTTAAGATAAAAAAAAAAAGTTAAGATAGTATAAATTTGAATTAGAGTGGTATAAATTCGAATTAGAGTTGTATAAATTCAAATTAGAGTGTTATAATTTTAGAATGCTAAATGTAGTCTCCATAGTAACAATAAAGACAATACTTATGGTATATAAACACATAGAAATAAGAAAGAAATCTCAACACTTCACTGCCACAAAACCAACTAAATAAAAAGAAGAGTAACACAAAACATTAGGGACAAGAAGTTATATATACATGTAAAACAAATGGCAGAAAGAAAAAGTACCTTCTGGGTAGGTACTTTTTCTTTCTGCCATTTGTTTTACATGTATATATATTAATTATGTAAAATTTCAATATTAAGGAATGTTATTATTAGCCAAGTAAAATTCTGTGAAACAAAAGAGATTTTAAAAATAAACCTCCAAACAAAAAAAAAAGAAAAAAGTACCTTCTTACTGGTAATTGGCCTTCCCTGGTGGCTCAGACAGTAAAGCATCTGCCTACAATGCGGGAGACCTGGGTTTGATCCCTGGGTCCAGAAGATCCCCTGGAGAAGGAAATGGCAACCCACTCCAGTATTCTTGACTAGAAAATCCCATGGACTGAGGAGCTTGGTTGGCTACTGTCCATGGGGTCACAAAGAGTCAGACACGACTGAGTGACTTCACTTTTCACTACACTATTGGTAATTACTTTAAATATAAATGGATTAAGTTCTTCAAATGACATAATTTAAAAAAAAAAAAAAAAACAAGCAAGCAAAGAAAAAATCCAGGAGCCAATCATATGTTGTGTACAAGGTACTCACTTCAGAACTAGAGACAAATGTCTAATAATGGATTAGCATCCAAAATAAATAATTCCTAAAGCCGTCAACAACAACAACAAAACAAACAATGCAATTTAAAAATGGTCAAAGGAATTAGATAGGCATTTCTCTAAAAAAGATATAAAAATGGCTAAGCATGTGAAAAGATGTTTAACATTAGAAAAATGCAAATCAAAGCTATTCCCATTAGGATGGCCCCTGTTTTTTTGTTGTTTTTAATTTTTGTTGGAGTATAGTTGATTTAAAATGTTGTGTTACTTTCTTCTGTACAGCAAAGTGAATCAGTTATACATGAACATATACGATGGCTACTATTTAAAAAAAAAAGAGAGAAAATAAGTGTTGATGAGAATGTGGAGAGATTGGAACCCTTGTGCATCATTGGTGGGAAGGTACAATACTACAGCAGCTATGAAAACAATATCAGAGTTAAAAAAAAATAAAATTATAATTAACTTGTGATTCAGTAATCCCAGTTCTGGGTATATATTACAAACAACTAAAAGCTGGTTCTCAAAGATATATTTGTATACTTATGTTCATAGCAGCATTATCACAATACATGGAAGCAACTCAAATTTGTATTAATTGACAGATGGATAAGTAAAATATGGAATATACATACAATGTAATATTATTCAACTTTAAAAAGAAAAGAGATAATAGTGTATCCTACAACACAGATGAACTATGAGGAAACTATAGTAAGTGAAAGAAGTCAGTTATAAAAAGACAAATATTATATTATTCCATTATATGATGTACCTAAAAGCAATCAAAATCATAGAGATTGAAAACAGAATGGTGGTTTCCAGGGGCTGAGGAAGAGGGGAATGGGGAATTGTTTAAAGAGTAGAGAGCTATAGTCTTAAAATATGAAGAGTTCTGGAAGTAGATGGTGATATGGTAGCACAACAGTATGAGTGTACCTGATACCACTGAACTGTACACTTCAGTTGAAATGGAAAATATTATGTCACATATATTTTATCACAATAAAAAATGGGTAGGAAGGTGTATTTATCATTTAAAATCTCTATTCTGAAAGCTCAAATAATTTTAGAAAATTCATATAAAATGAAAGTGTTCTTTCTAAAAATGGTATTAAACAAGCTTTAAATAATAAATAGATAAAAATAATAAATAGATAACTTATTTGAAATGGTAATAAAATAAATAGTATGCAATATGAGTTATATGAAGGTGGCTTTTTTCTGACTTCCGTAGAGCAGTGTCTTCTGTAATTTGTATTCTACAAATTCTTATGAATGTATGTGTTTTTTTTTTTTGCTATTGCTTCCTTTTTTTTTTAACTTAAAAATAAACTATTTTCATATTTGATTATTTTGGACTAGTCATTAATTTTCAAGTACCTGTTATACAGGTAGCAGAGCATAAAATTACTTTTTTTTTTTTTCATTTGGTCCCTTAATTGGCCAAAGCTGCAACATCTGTCACTTTTGTGAGAATCAGATTTCAGTTTCAAAGGCAGTATTAACAATCTGGCATAGCCACATCAGTATTACTTTCATTTAATCTTTTTGCCCATCCTCCCTTCTTTCACTAATCACTCCCCAAGCTTCAAATCTACTTGTCTTCACAAAGTTCCCTTTCACCTTATGGGACCTGGTACTGCATTTTGTCTGGGCAATGGATTCTTCAGAGTGTGCCACCTAAGCATTGCTCAGAGATTCGTAATTACATGTAGAATTTTTGTATCCATTCTCCATCATTTTTCCCCTTGCCAAAGAGTAAAATTTTATGTCAATTAGCCACAATAACATGCTATGAACCAGAATTTAATCAGTAATAAGGGCTTCCCAGGTGACTCAGTGGTAAAGAATCTGCTGTCAAGCAGAAGACCTGGGTTCAATCCCTGGGTCGAGAAGATCCATAAGAAGGAAATGCAACCCACTCCAGTATTCTTGCCTGGAATCCCACAGATAGAGGAGCCTGGCAGTCTATAGTCCAGGGGACCACAAAAGAGTCAGACAGGATTTAGCAACTAAACAAAAGCATAATGATCATTAAAAAGGATGTAATAGGAACACACAGAACTTTCCTGGTTCTCTATGTTTTGTTTGTTTACATTTCAGCTTCTGTGGAATACTTCTAAGTTGCTCCTCACGGAATAAACCTGCCCAAACAGATTAGCTCTGAAGTGAAATAAAAAACACGAAGGCAAGGTATTATAAAAGTACAAACATAAAATTTCTTCCCTGCTTGGTAAAATCCCTTTAGGGTATTGCAATGTTAGTATTATTTTTCCTCCCTTTTTCTTTTATCAACTGGAAAGGTAGTTTCACTTTCTGCTATTATAGCATCATACCCTCTAGTCACATGGACACTAGAATAACAAAAACAGAAAGTGTATTCTTTCTTTTGTCTCCATCCTTTGACAAAGTTTGCCAATAAGCATACTTTCTAACTAAAAGAAAACAGAAGAAAAAACTCTCCATTTGTTCATTTCTGCTTTTTCTGAGATATCACAGCAGCATGGGCAAAATTGACTATACTACTGAACAATGTATGGCACAAAAGTTTTACTCTTTAGTATGAAAAACATATGAATATTTTTTCCAAATATATGACAAGAAACAAAAAATTTTGCATCGATGTAACTAGCTCTACACAAAAAAACTCTTGTTATCGTAACAACTTCATTATTCACTTGATTTAATAGTCAAGGCAATTGATTTTTTTGAGGTACAATTCCTGTATTTATACTTTGAGGGATGTAAATAAAAAAATAAGTAAAATGTGTGAAAGACTGTGATGTAAATACTAAAAATTATAAATATCAAGCAGCACACATAGAAATCAATACATAAAATTGATTGAAAAATAATAAGAAAATAGCAGTATTTGTTATGATGGAGTAGTGACAGATTAGCTTTTTGCACATCAGCTCCTAATTGTTAATAACTATAAAATGCAAAATGCATGTTTTTGAAGACATCAGAGGTACACCAAAACATCCACAGTTTAAGGGGTGAGAATCACAAAAAGAAGAGAAGAATATTGAAACAGATGCAAACAATTCAATGCTTTTCCCCACCAAACATTTACTATTTTTGAAAGTAGCAAGCAAAGGAGAAGTGAGTAATGAAGTAGAAAGTGATAGCTGTAGCTGGTAAATATTGGTTAACTTTTCAAAATCTCATGAAGCAGGAAGACAAAATTTGAGTTTCTGGGCTATAAGTTAGCCAAACCATGAAGGACTAATATGTTAGAGTGGAAGAAAGCATTCTGAAGCAAGCCCACTAGTTCAAGGCAATTTTAAAATCAAGCCACATCTTGATTTCTAAGAGGTGCCACTATGATAGACTTAACACTAGAGAAAGGAATAGCTAAAAATGCTGGGAAGTTGATGAGAGCTGTCAAGACTTTCATACCAATGTGAGGAAAAAAATGTTTCAGAGGTCGTCTTGTATTAGAGGTCTTGATAAACTCTTTCACACACCACACACACACACACACACCACATACATACAAAGCCCATATAAGACCAAATTGGAAATAGACAGGGTTTCATGAAAGGCTAAATAACAGTGTTGACCAGACTCAATTTCAACATTAATCTACTCCTGTTCTAACAATGTGGTATAATGTTTTTAAGAGGAACTTAATAGCATTTGTAGGACCAATAAATATATATTTATCTAATTTGTTGTCATATAAAATGGCCATAATATTCTTTTTAAAAGACTTGAATGCCAGAAGACAATAAAATGAGTAAAATGGGAATAAATGGTAAATCTAACACAGAGGTGATCTCAAAATTGTAGTTATTAGAGAAAAAATAGACAACAAGAGGGATATTTTAACTCAGAAATGTGAAAACCATAACAAATAAATGAAAATGTATGAAACTGAAGACTGTAACAATGGGCATTCAAAAAAATGCTAGAAGAGGACATCCCTGGTGGTGCAGCGGATGAGAATTTGTCAGTCCAAGAAGCATGGGTTTGATCCTTGGTCTGGGACGATTACACATGCCATGTGAGCCACAACTACTGAGTCTCCACTCTAGAGTCTGTGCTCCTCAACAGGTGAAGCCTCCGCAATGAGACGCCCTTGTACCAAAACCAAGGGTAGCCCTTATTCTCTGCAATTGGAGAAAGCCTGAACAAAGCAAGGAAGACCCAGTGCAGCAAACATAAATAAATAAATAATAATAAAAATGCTAGAAGATTTTGCAGCAAATTAGGCAAAAAAGAAGGAAGGATCATTGAATGAAAAGAAAATACCCAACTGGAAAACATCAGATATAAAGAATAAAGTTCAAACATACTGACAAGACCATAATACATATGACAAACCTACTGGAAAGTTCTGACATAAATGTACATGGAGTCCCCAAGGAAAAATGGAGCTATAAGGAATATACCCTATGAAAAGATAGGATGGCCAAAAACTTTTTCTAAACTGATAAAAGACAAAAACACTGAAAATTAAGAGTTCTACACATTTTAGGTAGGATAAACTTAAAGAAAACCACTGTCAGATCCATCAGAGTAAAACTGCTGAAACCAAAGACAAAGAGGAAAATATAAGCATCAAGGGAGGACCTACTGACACAAGACCTTCAAAGGAGCAAAAGTAATTCTGATACCAAAATAAGAACACCCTGAAGATAAAATATGATATTATTGAAGTCCTGAGAGAAAATAACTACCAGGCCAGACATCTACATCAAATGAAACTACCTTTCAAAATTAAATATAATAAAAAAATAACAGAGGATATATTAAGCATACATAAACTGAAATAGATCTTTAATAGTATTACTGGCAAACAAAAAATGTAAGCAAGGGCGTACCTAAACAACTTAAAAGCAAAAAAAACAATATATATAAGCAAATATAAACAATAATTTGCTATATGAAGTAACAATAATATCTGATGATTTTAAAATCTGAGTAAAAATAAATGGAAATTGTTCAACAAGAAAGAAGAGATAAGAGAAATACTGTTCTAAGTGCCTTATACCATCTGAAATAGTAAAACTCATACTTTATGTAGAAATCAAATAACGAAGAGAAAGAACTTGTATTATCTAATATCACCATTAAAATAGGATAAAATTAAAAGAATAGACATAACCAATAAAAAAGAAAACTAGAAATGACTATAAAAGCAAAACTTTGTCTAGACTAAAACAGTCAAGTAAGGTGGGATAAAAAGATTAGAGAAGAGGTGAGAGAAAGATTATAAACTAAATCAGTAATTACAGTATATATATATTAAAAATTCCAATTCAAAGAATATTTATTCAGCTTATATTAAACATAAGCACATTGTGATGTTTAAAAGGAAACACAAAAATAAGAACAGAAAATGTTTGAAAGTAAAAGTGAGGAGTAAGTTATACAGAAATACCTTATAAAATATATTGTTGGGGGCCAGAGTGAGGTACTCCACCTGTGACAAAGGTCATGAGGAAGGAGGCTCGACATACGCAAAGGTGGGATCGAGCCTCAGGAGTCCCCCTGGAACTCCTCGAGCTTCTACCCCCATAACCAGAGCCTGCCTACTTTACTACTTTGTGCTCACCTACACCTCTGACTTTATGGGGAGCTGTCCCCCACCACCTCTTTCGGAGAAGGAGTTAACCTAGAGCTCCAGTTAATAATAATTCCTGGGCGTGATAAGAGTGTTTTAACCTACAAACTCCTCTGAAGGTTCTCTAGCCTGCCTGACAGGCTTGTCCGGCCACATGTGATTGCTCACAGCCTCCCAACCATGAGAGGCACAAGATGCTTTAAACCTTCTAAAAACAGGTTCCTTAGAAAACTATAAGTATAGTGGGCTGATTAGAAATTGTATTGGTGAAGGGTTTTTCATTTGTTGAGCCAATGTTTGTTGCTAAGTCTCCACATCCCCTGCCCTTACACACATTAATGAATATATAGAAGAAATAAGTATTAACCTTTTATATTAATCATGTTAGACCTTAGGCTAAGTAAATTCTTTCCTTAACTAAAACCCACTACACTGTCACCCTATAGGAATGTAACTTTATTTGGGTGGTGTCTCTTTTAAGAATAATCACCCCTGGAGAAATAAGTGTCCTTGTTGACTGACTGTTGTCACAAGGAGAGGGTCATAAATTGTCAGCAGGCCCCCCTGGCCAGAAGATGATGTAACACCCCTAAGACCCCTGTATACATTTGTATGAAGCACCTGACTTTGATAAAAGTCAGGACTGCTGACCCCACGTGACTTTTGCATAACATCTCAGTGTATAAAAGTAGACCATGGAAAATAAAGAATTGGGATCAGTTTCTCGAAATACTGGTCTCCCCATGTCGCTCTCTCTCTCACTCTGGTTGAGTCTCCATCTGGAGCGCGGAACTCGCCATGCTTACTAATTATGCCTGGGCTTCTAAGATCCGACCAGGGAGGCCTCAGTGTCTCCTCTCCTTCGGGAGAATGGAAGGATGCCTGCAGCCTATGTAAGTGGTGCAAACTTCTTGTCTTGAAGTTTTATTGGTCTCCCACGTAAACCAAGCTACTCAGCCTCTTTTCTTCACTGAATTTTCCTACTGAGCTATCCTCATCCTATTACTCTTTATATCTTTGATAAAATATTTAAATAAATAGGTCGCCGACACCATCCCCCCTTCGAATACCCTGGATCAGCCGGGGCTGGACCCCGGCAATATATTAATAATAGACAAATGGAATGCTAAGACAAAATCATTAGAAGACATTATGAAGTATACTTTATAAAGATAAAAATATGATGAATTTTTTTGGCAAAAAATTTAATGGCAAATATAAATGGCAATTTAAATTTGTATACTTCTGTAAACATATAAACTATACAAAGCAAGGTTTTATAGGATCAGAAAAAATAGAAAATCAACAGTGATATATTAGATTTTAGCACATTTTGGTAATTTATGGAAAAGTTTCCAAAATATTCTGTAAAGAGATGGGATATTTGGAAAATTTAACCAAGTTTTTACTGAACTGCCATTTGGAAAATACTACATAAAGTAATTGCAGAACAAACTACAAAAAGAAACTCTTATTCACAGGGATTCTAAATCCAAATGAATTATGTAAATCTAATCTCATCATCACTTCATGGGAAATAGATGGCGAAACAGTAGAAACAGTGTCAGACTTTATTTTTGGGGGCTTCAAAATCACTGCAGATGGTGACTGCAGCCATGAAATTAAAAGACGTTTACTCCTTGGAAGAAAAGTTATGACCAACCTAGATAGCACATTGAAAAGCAGAGACATTATTTTGCCAACTAAGGTCTGTCTAGTCAAGGCTATGGTTTTTCCAGTGGTCATGTAGGGATGTGAGAGTTGGACTGTGAAGAAAGCTGAGCACCGAAGAATTGATGCTTTTGAACTGTGGTGTTGGAGAAGACTCTTGAGAGTCCCTTGGACTGCAAGGAGATCCAACCAGTCCATTCTGAAGGAGATCAGCCCTGGGGTTTCTTTGGAAGGAATGATGCTAAAGCTGAAACTCTAGTACATTGGCCACCTCATGCAAAGAGTTGACTCATTGGAAAAGACTCAGATGCTGGGAGGGATTGGGGGCAGGAGGAGAAGGGGACGCCAGAGGATGAGATGGCTGGATGGCATCACCAACTCGATGGACGTGAGTCTGAGTGAAGTCCGGGCATTGGTGATGGACAGGGAGGCCTGGCAAGCTGCAATTCATGGGGTCGCAAAGAGTCAGACACGACTGAGCAACTGAACTGAACTGAACTGAATCTCATCAAATTTCAAAGGATTAAAGACAGAGAATTATATCTCTGTACTCTAGAAATACAGAATACAGTCCAAAAAATCCCTAAATATTAAGAAATAAAACAATTACTTCCAGGTGTATAAGATGAATTTAGAAAAGGCAGAGAAATCAGAGATCAAACTGCCAATATTCACTGTATCACGGAGAAAGCAAAGGATTTCTAGTAAAACACCTGCTTCTGCTTCATTGATTTCACTAAAGCTTTTGTGTGGATCACAGCAACCTGTGGAAAATTCATTCTTAAAGAAATGAGAATATCAGACCGCCTTACCTGTCTCCTGAGAAACCTTTATGCAAGTCAAGAAGCAACAGTGAGAACTGGACATGGAACAACTGGTTTCCAAATTGGGAAAGGAGTACGTCAAGGCTGTATACTGCTGCTGCAGCTGCTAAGTCACTTCAGTCGTGTCCGACTCTGTGCGACCCCAGAGATGGCAGCCCACTAAGCTCCTCTGTCCCTGGGATTCTCCAGGCAAGAATACTGGAGTGGGTTGCCATTTCCTTCTCCAATGCATGAAAGTGAAAAGTGAAAGTGAAGTCGCTCAGTGGTGCCCGACTCTTAGCGACCCCATGGACTGGAGCCTACCAGGCTCCTCTGTCCATGGGATTTTCCAGGCAAGAGTACTGGAGTGGGGTGCCATTGCCTTCTCTGAGGCTGTATACTATTACCCTCCTTATTTAACTTCTATCCAGAATACATCTTGCAAAATGCATGGCTGGATGGATCACAAGCTGGAATCAGGACTGCCAGGAGAAATATCAAACATTTCAGATATGCAGATTATACCACTCTAATGGTAGAAAGGTGAGGAGGAACAAAAGACCCTCTCCAAGGTGAAAGAGGAGAGTAAAAATGCTGACTTAAAAATCAAAATTCAAAAAACTAAGGTCATGACATCCGGTCCCATCACTTCATGGGAAATAGAACGGGGGAAAATGGAAGCAGTGGCAGATTTTCTTTTCTTGGGCTCCAAAATCACTGCTGACAGTGACTGTGGCCATGAAATTAAAAGATGCTTGCTCCTTGGAAGGAAAGCTATGACAGACCTAGACAGAGTACTGCAAAACAGAAACATCACTTTGCCGACAAAGGACCACACAGAGAAAGTTATGGTTCTCCCAGTAGTCATGTATGGATGTGAGAGTTGGACCATAAAGAAGGCAGAGCATTGAAGAATTGATGCTTTTGAACTGTGGTGCTGAAGAAGACCCTTGAGAGTCCACTGGGCTGCAGGGAGATCAAACCAGTCAACCCTAAATATTCATTGGAAGGACTGATACTGAAGCTGAAGCTCCAATACTTTGGCCACCTGATGCGAAGAGCAGATTCATTGGAAAAGACTCTGATACTGGGAAAGATTGAAGGCAAGAGGAGAAGGGGGTGGCACAGGATGAGATGGTTAGATAACATCACCAGCTCTTTGGACTTAAATCTGAGAAAACTCAGGGAGATAGTATAGGACATGGGAGGCAGGTGTGCTGCAGTCTATGAGCTTGCAAAGAGTCGGACAGGACTTAGCAACTGAACAGCGATAATAATAAAGTAATATACACATAAATGAGCCACATATGAGGAATCAATAATAATCAGAGTTAGAAAATATTTTGAACTGAATGATAGTGAAAACATGTTTTAGTAAATATCTGTAATGCTCCAAATGAAATAGAGGGAAATATACATCCTTGAATTAATTATAAAAAAAAAAAGTCTTAAGACCAGTGACCTATATATTGATTTCAAAAAACAACAGAATTAGAATATATGACATGATGAGCAGAAAATAATAAACTATAGAATAAACATATAATACAAGTATTAATCAGGCCAAAAGCTATTCCTTTGAAGACATTAATAAAATTGATATACCCTGGAAAGTATAATCAAGAAAAAAAGGCAGAAATTTTAAAAATTCAGGAAAAAAATACCCTAGTTATTCAATATTCAAGCAATAAACAGAAAACTATAGAATACTATGAATAAATATTTTCAAATGAAATGGAAATTAAATTAAATAAGCATACTTTTTAGATAAAAGAACACAAAATCTATTAAAAATATGATATAAATGATTTTATATGTATCTTTATTAAGTTGCATAATTTAATAGAAACCATTTCCACAAAAAGCCCATATTAAAAATATTACATCATTGAGGTTTACCAAACATCTAAAGGGAAAAAACAAAAAACTAAAATTGATTTACACAAACTCCTTCTAGACAGTACAAAATGATAAAACTTTGCCATTCATTTTATTAGGCTAGAATAAGTTAGATTCCAAAACTTGAAAATACATTAGTAAATAAAATTCTGTAAAAACCCATAACATTAATTTTATTAAGATAAATTATTAAAAGAATATTTAATAGCTTCAAAATATTCTTAGATGTATAATGCATCACAGTTAACTTCTTTAATTCCAAGAATATAAGTTATTTGACTATTTTAGCAAATTAAGTGATCAAAATTGATTTAAAAAAGAATGCAAATTGGTACACCACTATTAAGAACAGCAACAGAGGTTCCTTAAAAACTAAAACTAGAGCTACCATATGATTCAGCAATCCTACTTCTGGGCATATATCCAGAGAAAACCATAATTTGCAAAGACACATGCACCCCAATGTTCACTGCAGCACTATTTACAATAGCCAAGACATGAAAGCAACCTAGCTATTTATCAGTGTATGAATGGATAAAGATATGGTAAATATGTATAACAGAATACTCAGTTCAGTTCAGCTCAGTTCAGTCACTCAGGCTTGTCCGACTCTTTGCGAACCCATGAATCGCAGCACGCCAGGCCTCCCTGTCCATCACCAACTCCCGGAGTTCACTCAGACTCACGCCCATGGAGTCAGTGATGCCATCCAGCAATCTCATCCTCTGTTGTCCCCTTCTCCTCCTGCCCCCAATCCCTCCCAGCATCAGAGTATTTTCCAATGAGTCAACTCTTCACATGAGGTGGCCAAAGTACTGGAGTTTCAGCTTCAGCATCATTCCCTCCAAAGAAATCCCAGGGCTGATCTCCTTCAGAATGGACTGGTTGGATCTCCTTGCAGTCCAAGGGACTCTCAAGAGTCTTCTCCAACACCACAGTTCAAAAGCATCAATTCTTCAGCGCTCAGCCTTCTTCACAGTCCAATTCTCACATCCATACATGACCACAGGAAAAACCATAGCCTTGACTCAACCATAAAAAAGAATGAAATAATCATCATAGTGAGTGAAGCAAGTCAGAGAAAGGTAAATATCATATAATATTGCTTATATGTGAAATTTGTTAAGAAAAGGTACAAATGAGCTTATTTATAAGCAAATAGTCACATATGTTGAAAAAAATGTATGCTTACCAATGGAAGAAGGAAGAAAGATAAATTGGGAAAGATAACTACAAAGAACCTTCTATGTTGCACAGGGAACTCTACTCAAAACTCTGTAATGACTTATATGGGAAAAAAATCTTAAAAAGAATAGAAATATGTATATATATATAACTAATTCACTGTGATGTTTGAAAGTTTGAGAACAGTATGGAGTTTCTCAAAAAACTAAAAATAGAACTACCATATGATACAGCAATTCCACTCCTCAGTATACACTTGAAAAACAAAACAAAAGCTGTACTTTGAAAAGACCCACACACCCCAGTGTTCACAGTAACCTTGATTACAACTGCCATGATATGGGGGAAAAAAAATAACTGTCCATCAACAGATGAATAGATAAAGAAGATGTGGTATATCTACACAATTGAATACTGCTCAGCCAAAAAAACAGCAGTACGTTGCCATTTGCAGGAACATAGATGGACTTGGAAGACATTATACTAAGTGAAATGTCAGACAGAGAAAGATAAATACTATATTATATCATTTATAAGTGAAATATCTAAAAAAGAAAAAACTCGTGAATATAACAAAAACAAAGCAGACTCACAGATAGAGGAAAAAAACTAGTGCTTATCACTAGTTTTATGAAGGGACAACATAGAGATGTGTAGTTCAAATATACAAATTATTGGTTATAAGATAGGCTACAAAGATATACTGTACAACACAAGGAACATAGCCAATACTTTGCAATAATTGTAAATGGAGTGTAGCCTTTAAGAAGTATATAAAAAATAAAATAAAAATGTCATATGATTATCTCAATAGAAGTAGGCCAATGATTTATTATTGATACTATATATTTATTAAAGATACTAACAGCAAACTATGATTACATAGAATTTCTGAAATCTAATGAAGGAAACCTACAAAAAGCTAACAAAATACTCAATCATGAAAAAATTAAATTTTACTCTCTGAAACAAAGATAAAGTGTTCTCTATTACCATATGTAATTAACATTGCACTGAAATACCCAGCTAGAGAGACAATGCAACACAAATTACACACACACACACATACACACACACACACACATTTAAAGGTTTTATAACTCAGAGCTATTAGAAAGCTAGAAAAGCCTCATCACTTGCCATTTACTGTTCAGTTCAGTTCAGTCACTCAGTCGTGTCTGACTCTTTGTGACCCCATGGACTGCAGCACACCAGTTTTCCCTGACCATCACCAACTCCCAGAACTTGCTCAAACTCATGTCCATCGAGTCGGTGATGCCATCTAACCATCTCATTCTCTGTCATCCCCTTCTCCTCCTGCCTTCAATCTTTCCCAGCATCAGGGTCTTTTCCAATGAGTCAGCTCTGTGCATCAGGTGGCCAAAATATTAGAACTTCAGCTATAGCATCAGTCCTTCCAATGAATATTCAGGACTGATTTCCTTTAGGATGGACTGGTTGTACCTCCTTGCAGTCCAAAGCACTCTCAAGAGTTTTCTCCAACACTACAGGTCAAAAGCAGTGATTCTTCAGTGCTAAGCTTTCTTTATAGTTCAACTCTTACATCCATACATGACTACTGGAAAAATCATAGCTTTGACTTTTTGACAGAATTTGTTGGCAAAGTAGTATCTCTGCTTTTTAATATGCTGTCTAGGGTGATCATAGCTTTTTTTCCAAGGTGCAAGTGTCTTTAATTTTATGGCTGCAGTCACCATCTGCAGTAATTTTTGACCCAAGAAAATAAAGTCTGTCACTGTTTCCATTGTTCCCCCATCTGTTTGCCATGAAGTGATGGGACCAGACGGCATGATCTTCATTTTTTGAATGTTGAGTTTTAAGCCATCTTTTTCTCTCTCCTCTTTCACTTTCATCAAGAGGCTCTTTAGTTCCTCTTCACTTTCTGCCATAAGGGTGGTGTCATCTGCATATCTGAGGTTATTGCTATTTCTCCCAGCAATCTTGGTTCCAGCCTGTGCTTCATCCAGCCTGGCATTTCATATGATGTACTCTGCATATAAGTTAAATAAGCAGGGTGACAATATATATCCTTGGCATACTTCTTGCCCAACAAAGAAGGACAGATTACAAATTAATCCTCTTTCTTTAACCCATTAAAGAACTGGTGTCAGAGGGAAAACAACTAATCTCACACTGACAGCAAAATAGATATGTAGTTAGAAACAGAATTATTTATTTACTTAGGAGAGATACTGATGAATGCCATATTAACTGATAACATTATTAGGCTAGGATTTTGTTTTAACAACATGCACTTCAAATTAAAAACATGGACAGCTTTAAAGGATGTAAAAAGTTATATCATATAAACACTAATCAAAAGGAGCAGAATTGGTTATATTAATTTCAGAAGTAATCCTCAGGGAAGAAAAAAATATCTGAAATGAAGTGAGACATTACATACTGATCAAAGGATCAGTTTTTCAAAAGACATAAAAATCTTAATTGTGCATATATCCAACAATAGAGCATGAGAGAAAAATTGATAGATACAAAAGGAAAAAATTCTGCTATTATAATTAGAAATTGCAAACTTCCTTCTCAGTAACTGATATAATAAATGAGCACAAAACCAGTGAAGATGTAGATGACCTAACACTGCTAACTAACTTTAAATAATTCACATTTTTAGAGCACTTGACTAAACACAAGCTGAACATTCATTCCTTTTCAAGTGTTCAAGGACACACATGTAACACTCTGAATCTTTGATCTGCTCCCCAAATGAGCCAATGAAGCACATTCTCCCAAGTACATAATCTACTTTTAAAATTCAACAAACTAATGTCCTCAAAAAGCACTCTTCTAGATAGGTGGAAGAATACATTGAAAGTCAAAATGGGCAAAGGAGATTATAAGAAGTGGTATGATGATTAAAAAAGAAGAAGAAGAAAAAGAAGTCTCCACTGTATCAGATCAACTAGAAAAGAAGATACTATATAGCTGGAGAGGTTAGATATGAAGAAGTTCAAATATTGGGAACCCAGAAAAGAAATCACATTAATCATAAATGCTTCCCATTTTGATTTTTGAAGTAATTTAGAAATGAGTAAAACCTCATACTTTGGTGAAGGCAGATGCAAAAGTTTACAATGAGTGTGAGAGGTCAAGAATGAATAGAGTTGGAAACTGAGTACTTAATAAGTTAGACAACCAGCAAAGTGGTGGAGATTTTAGTGGAGATAGGGAAAGATTGTAGAAAAGAGTGAAATGGTTCAGGTACTCATATCAGCTGTCTAAACCACTTGAATCAGAACAGTCAGAAACTCTTAAAAGAACAGATTCTTTCACTATCACTTCAAGTCTAAAATTCAAACCTCAAAATATGTACTGCTGAAAAATAATTCACAGGAGGACAAAAAATTATCTATATCTAAAAGTTTCATTTGCTTTCCTGGTTGTTCACTAGTAAAGAATCTGTCTACCAATGCAAGAGACATGGGTTCAATCTCTGGGTTAGGAAGATCTCCTGGAGAAGGAAATGGAAAACCATTCCAGTATCCTTGCCTGGGAAATTGCATGGACAGAGGACCCTGGTGGGCTACAGTCCATCGGGTCACAAAAGAGTTGGACACAACTTAGTAACTAAAAATATATATATATAATTCAGGTACATCTAGCTTTCCCTTTTCCAGTCTCATTCTATCTCAATGAATTCAATGTGTTCTGATAATAGAATGATGATTTTCTTGCTAGAAAACTTAAGAAACAATTGTTATTCAGTCACTAAGTCATGTCATACCTTTTTCAACCCCATGGATTGCAGCATACCAGGCTTCCCTGTACTTCATAATCTCCAAGAATTTGCTCAAACTCATGCCCATTGCATTAATGATATCATCCAAACATCTCATCCTCTATTGCCCCCTTCTCCTCCTGCCCTCAACCTTTCCCAGCATCAGGGTATTTTCCAGTGAGTCAGTCTTTGCATTAGGTGGCTGAATTATTGGAGTTTCAGCTTCAGGTTCAGTATCAGTCCTTACAATAAGTATTCAAGGTTGATTTCCTTTAGGATTGACTAGTATGATCTCCTTTCTGTTCAAGGGATTCTTAGGAATCCTGCACTACAATTCAAAGGCATCAATTCTTTGGTGCTCAGCCTTCTTTATGGTCCAATTCTCACATCCGCATATGACTACTGGAAAAAACAATAGCTCTGATTATACAAACCTTTATTGGCAAAGTGATGTCTCTACTTTTTAATATGCTTTTTAGATTTGTCATAGCTTTTATTCTAAGGAGCAAGCATCTTTTAATTATGTGGCTTCAGTCACTGTCTGCAGTCATTTTGGAGCCCAAGAAAATAAAAGCTGTCAATTTCCACTTTTCCCCCATCTATTTGCTAGAATAATATTTTGTCAAAAGTAATACATATAAAGTGTATATGTATAATGATTAATATATATACAACATATGCAAAAACAACCACTTGGAGGAGAACAAGATGGTGGAGCAGTAGGTGGATGTGTAGATCGTCTCTCTCCATGGATACCTCAGGAATAAGCCTTCAGACACAGAAGTGCATGCAAAACACTAGCTGAGAGAGGGCAAGAGTATCTGACCAGTGGAAAAGAATATATAGAACCACACAAAATTGGTAGGATGAAGAAACTAGGGGGAAAAACAGGAGTGTTAGTATGACTGGACCTGCTCTCAGCAGGTGGGGGAACTGAAGCAGGGATCCGATCCCCACATCGGGGGAGTTATCTGAGTCAAAGGATTGTAGGACATAGGGAGAATAGAAGAAAACAGGCCCCCACAAGGGCCACAGAAGGAATTTACAATTAATAATAAACTGGATGCTTTAAGGCATGAGACTCTTGAAACAGGTCCAGAGGGAACAGTTCATAATCTTGAAAACAAGATATGATCCTGAGGTCAGAAAACCAACGTCAGACTGTTTTCCAACTGGCATCTCAGAGTCATGTGTTTTATGTATCCGGAGTAAATCTATAGATAAGAATATTAATCTTAGCTACTGATTTGTTAATGATTACTATTTCTTGGTTACTCAGTGGTTAATGATCACTTTGTTCTTTGGCCCTGAAAGTCCACATGAGTTATAGCTTAACCCACTGCACATTCCTTCCTTCACGGCTGAGAATATAATAAATGCGGCGTGGTACAGTTTCCACATCTTCACCTTGGAGCGGTGTTGGTCCCCTGATCCTCACCTTTCACTGAACTCTTGTGTCTTGTTTCTCATTCTCCCGCCGCATTGTACTTTCAGAAACCCAGCTTGTGGAGCCAGGCTTGACAGAGGAGAAACATTTAAGGCTGAGAGTGAAACAGCTGATCTGTGGCAGCCTAAATGGAATGAGAATCAGACAGTCCTTGCCACAGCCATACATACTTCGGACAGGGAAGAGGGTCCCCTGGAAGGCACAGTGGCTGGGAGCTGGAGCTTAGGGGTTGTGGAGCAATCCCAGGGTGAGGGCTGCTGTTGACTGTGGAGAGACAGATTGAGGGGATGTGAGGGAGGAGATCGTGGTGGGAAATTCCTGTGGAGGAAAGCCAGGCAGCCATGGAAGCAAAGCGATACTGCTGAGTCATGAATAGGGGGTGGAGCCATCACCATAACCTCTCTCACCCCACATGCCATCATTGGCAGCTGAACAATAGACAGGCTGGCTCATCAAATGCCTGAACTACAGAGTAGGACCCTACCCAGGGTGTTTCTTTAAGTGACTGATGTGCCAAACTACAGAGTAGGACCCCACCCAGGGTGCCACTTTCAGTGCCTGATGTGCTGATCTACAGAGTAGGACCCTAGTAAGGGGGCCCCTCTACGTGCCTGATACACTGAACAACAGAGAAGAACCCTAGGCAAGGGAGCCCTCTAAGTGCCTGAAGGGGTGGAGCTATGGGGAAAGACTGGCCAAAGATACATTCTGATTGCCAGCTACAAGAGGCTGAAAAAAAGACTCTGATAGGGCCATAACTTCTGTGGCAGAGGCACAGGCAGTTCATGTCCCTGCATACTTGGCACCACCAGGGTCCCTGCAAGCCGAGTGGCTGCACCACCTTCATGCTCAACTCCCACTGGGGCAGAGCTGCCACAGGCAAAAAGAGTCCTGTGTCTATGCATGTAGGGTCACATAGGTCATGTCCAACTCCGTGGCCCTGTAGACCATGGCCTGCCAGGCTTCTCTGTCAGGGAGGGGCATTCTCCACACAAGAATATTGGACCATATTGGCCACTACTGGTTGCCATATCCTTCTAGAGCACTATGTTTCCTGCTGCCCTAGCCGCCAACTCCCCTGAGTACCTGGTGCTGTCAAAACCCCTATGACCCAAGCAGTCTCACCATCTCCACACCTGGCCCTCACAGGGGCAAACCCAAATCCTCCAGGGCAGCCTCAGGAGCAAACCCCAGTGGACGACCCACATGTAGAGGTGGAAATAATATCACAGTTGAAACCCAGGGGCAGTGTGGCTAAAGAAGAAGGCCATGTACAAGCTGCAGATTAAATCCACACAATCAACTAGGCAGACTCTGTGTCTATGGGATATATGAAAGGTCATTGAGAGCTCCCACAAAAGAAAACACATTAGTTCTGATAGCTGTGGACACTGCAGGCAAGTGAGAGAGTCAATTACTAGGCAGGTTGATAAGAAGTCTGGGGTCCCTGAGGAGAAGAAAGGGATCTGGGGCTCTCAAGGAGGAGATAGGGGTCTGGAATTCTCAAGGAGGAGGAAAGGACAAATTTTTTTTTTTCCTGCATTCCGTAGTAAGGATTATACAACAATAATGTATCCTGTTTGAGGACATGTTTCTCCTTCCTGAAAACCTTCTGGCTAATTCTATTATCTTAAAATGTATATTGTGGGAGTGGGTCTAGTAAGATCTTTAAAACCTTGAGACATTCTTTTAATTTATTGTAATAGTTAATTAAAAAAGCATATAATTCCCTAAGACTACTGAAGGGGGCAATCTCCGTCCCACTTCTGATGTCTATGTCAGAAGCTTTCTTTGTCCCTTTTCTTACTTTAATAAAACTTTGCTACACAAAAGCTCTTGAGTGATCAAGCCTGGTCCCTGGTCCCGAAGCTAAATCTTCTTCTTTGGATATCACAAATCCGACTCCATTCACCGTAAGCTATCATCTTGAAGGCTCATCAGGGATCTTCAGGACAATGTAAGAATATTCAAGAGTTCTAGCCTCTCTGCTTCTCAGTATACACGTTTTCTGCTTTACTTTACTAACTCTACAGTATGCTTCTGTGAATGAATGACACATCCTGCATGAAGCAAGTGATGAGCTCTGCTCTATGGTTTCAAGGTGCCTCATAATGACTGAAGGCAGCCCCCAAAAGGGGAACCTTGTTGGGAATTTATATCGACCTGCCAATGTCATGAGACACCCAAGGTCCCTGCTAGGGGAGTGGCAAGAAATGGGCAAAGCATGTGGACTGAACTTTCCTTTCTTGGTCATCTTTTCCTGATCTCTTTGACCATTTGTAATTGCATTGGGAATTAGAACTGTTAATCTAATCTGTCAGATCATAGACTTTCAAGGGACTTGTGATCCATGCTGTTGCTATGTACTTTTACTTAGACACCAAGTATGGAAACACCTAGCCTTGCAAGGATGAAAACTTACAAGAGCACATTTGGGAGCGAGGCAGAGCTTAGCTCCAAAACTGTCTCTTAGGCTAGAGGTCACTCTCTTGGCTGCCTGTCACAGAGCCAGGGACCTGAAGGTGAATCTTTGTCATGGCTGTGCCTCTCATCTCTGTGGATAGAAGCACTGCTAGTGACCATGAGGTTTCTGAGAATACAGATCAGGTATTTCAGGATTTGGTCAGATTGGAAATGCAATGGGCTTCTTCCTTTGGTAGCGCTAGTTCTTGGTGGACCAGAGAAGGCTTTCCAGTGGCTTTTGTCTCAACTCCCTAGATGTTCCTTTTGTGGAATGTGTGGGAATGAACTGGAAGGATTGGCCCTAATAACTTGAGAACAAAAATCACTTTTTCCTTGTTGGCCAACCCTCTACAACTTCTTTTGCTATCACATATACTGGTGACATTCAGAAGGGACATCTTTATGTTCATCTCTTTATGACTCACTGCTTCTACTGAGGTCAGGACTGTGCTCAGAAATGTGCACAGGCCCATGGAAGACAGATGCTTCCCATATTAGTCCTAGCTAGGGAAACATTCCAAAAAGCTACTCTGCTCCACCCTGGGTAGCATCAGATAAACAGGCAAATCAAACAAAGGTCTTAGTGGTATGGAACTAAATCAATGTGGAATGCCATCAGGTCTACCCCTGGGGCATCTCCATCCCTCCTCAGTGGTAGAACTGGGATGGACGAGTAAGATGCCTACTTCAGTAAGGGACAGACTAAGTTCGACCAGGGAAGGAAAGCTTTGGTGGAGAATCTGTCTACACCCCCATCTAGAGCAGGGAATGATGCTTCCCATGGAAAAAAACCCAAGGATATGAATGCCACTTTTTTCTCTCTTACAGGTGGGAGCTAGCAGTTCCAGAACCACTCCTTTAAAATATATTAAAAAAAGAAAAAAAAAAAAAATTGGGACAAGTTTGATCCCCCAGAGTTTAAAAAGACATGTCTGATCTTCTGTGATACTGAATGACCACGGTACCCTTAGGAAGATAGGGATCTCTGGCTGGTCAAATGGTCTTAATTATAATACTGTTTTACAGTTAGACCGGTTCTATAGAAAACAAGAGAAATGGGTAGAAGTGACATATGTGTTGCTTTTTATCTCTTTGTGTGACATGCCAGACATGTCCTAAGGGTACAGATTTGGGTGTGAAACCTTCAGCTCCCTCCTGTCCTTTTGCTTTGACCCTGCATCTGGGGCTCCCAACTGAACAAGCTGAGAGTCAGGGCGCCCTTCCAGGAGGGGTTGCCTCAGTCTTGGTAGAAATTCAAACAGTACCAATTGCGGTCAAGACTATTAGAGGATTCAAAAAGTACACAGAAGCCTTTATGGGACTAACTTAACTTTATGAGCTTACTTGAAAAGATATACTGTATGTCTTGTGACAGACACTGACCTGACTTGAGAGCTTGAGTTTTGGGGGAAGCTACTACTTTTGGAGATGAATGACTTGAGATAAGGAGAGAGAGGGAACACAAAATAGCCCTCCTGCCTACTGGGAGCCAAGCGGTTCCCATAACATTCACTTTGCTGGATATATTCTTGAAGTACTCAAGCAAGCACACAATAAGACTTTAAACTATACTAAGTTGGCTGACTTAGAACAGGAAGAGGAGGAAAATCCTGGTAAATTCCTAGATAGACTATGGGAGGCTCACCACAAGTTTCCTGATGTTGATCCTGAAAATGCAGAAGGAGAAATGATCTTAAAAGATACACTTGTCACTCAATTGGCTCCAGATATTTGGTGTACGTTACAGAAACAGGAGTTTGGACCAAATCAGTCTTTAAAAAAACTGTGGCAGCTGGCTTAGATGGTATATTATGGTAGAGAATATGAGGAGGAAAAGAGCAAAAAAAGAACCAGGCAATGAACTGAAGCCCCAACAATGGCTGTTAGGTTTGTTCTGGAACAGCCTGAGGAAAAATGCCCAGAGTAACCAGGTGAAAAGGGATGGACTTGTGGAAGGAGGGGCATCTAAAGCAGGATTGTCCTCAAGCCTCTAAACTGTCCCTGACTCCGAGTCCAGTCTGCAAAGGACCATACTGGAGAAGAGACTGCCCTCTGAGGTGTAGGCCCCAGGAGTTGGACTCTCAAGACAACTGGGACTGAAGGTGTCCCCACACAAACCCCTATCCTAATGACACCTGAGGAACTCCAGGTATTAATAACTGTGGGGGACCAATCACTAAATTTTCTTTTGGACATTAGGGCAACTTTCTCTGTGCTCACTAGAGCCCCTGGTCTACTTTCCTCCCGATCCACAGCCCTGTAATGGGGCTTCTGGATGAGCCAAATGCTATTATTTCAGTCACCCTTTAAGCTGCAAGTGGGGCTCTGGCTGATTTCTCATGAGTTTCGGATTGTGCCAGAATCTCCCTCACCCCTTCTGGGGAGGGAGATACTGAGCAAGGTCCAGGCCTTTGTTTTCATAAATATGGAGCCTGCTCTTATATCTAATTAATTGACCAAAATGTAAATTATAAAGTGTGGGCAGATGAAAAAGATATTGGTTGAGCACAAAATGTTGTTCCTGTTGTTATCAAGCTCAATGACCCTCACCTATTTTCATATCAAAAGCAGTATCCACTAAAGCTCAAGGTTAAGGAAGGGTTAAAACACATCATTGAGAATTTAAAGGAGCAGGGGCTATTAATTCCCTGTAACAGTCCATGCAACACTCACATTTTGGGTGTGAAAAAGTCAAATGATAAATGGAGACTTGTTTGAGATATATGAATAATGTGTCTAATCCTTATAATCTATTGTCTGAAATTCCTAAATGAGCCAAATATTTTTCAGTCACTGATTTGAAGAATACTTTCTAGAGTTCAACCTATATTAAATCATCCCCTACCTATGACTTTAAGACAACTGAGAGGATATTTAGGAGTTACAGGCTACTGCCACATTTGGATTCCAGTTTATGGGGAACTTGCCAGGCCTTATATAAACTTATAACTGAGACTTAGTAGGCCCAAACTGACAAGGTGGTTTGATCTCCATTTACTCAAAAGGCTTTTAAGACTCTCCTCAAACTGCTCTCTTGCAGGCTCCAACTTTGAGCTTGCCCACATGCTGAAAGAGCATTATTGCATAGGAACTGAAATGTTAGGTCCATTAATCAAGGCAAATTAGAAGTGGTCAAACAGGAAATGGCAAGAGTGAATGTCTACATTCTAGGAATCAGCAAACTAAAGTGGACTGGAATGGGTGAATTTAATTAAGATGACCATTATATCTACTACTGCAGGCAGGAATCCCTTAGAAGAAATGGAGTAACCATCATGGTCAACAAAAGAGTCCAAAAGGCAATACTGGGATGCAATCTCAAAAACATCAGAATGATGTCTATTCGTTTCCAAGGCAACCATTCAATATCACAGTGATCCAAGCCTATGTCCCAACCAGTAACACTGAAGAAGCTGAAGTTGAATGGTTCTATGAAGATCTATAAGATGTTTTAGAACTAACACCCAAAAAAGATGTCCATTTCATTATAGGGGACTGGAATGCAAAAGTAGAAAGTCAAGAAATACCTGGAGTAACAGGCAAATTTGGCCTTTGAGTACAGAATGAAGCAGGGCAAAGGTTAATAGAGTTTTACCAAGAGAATGCACTGGTTGTAGCGAACACCCTCTTCCAACAACACAAGAGAAGACTCTACACATGGATATCACCAGATGGTCAACACTGAAATCAGACTGGTTATATGCTTTGAATCCAAAGATGGAGAAGCTCTATACAGTCAGCAAAAACAAGACCAGGAGCTGACTGTGGCTCAGATCATGAGCCCCTTATTGCCAAATTCAGACTTAAATTGAAGAAAGTAGGGACCACTAGACCATTCAGGTATGAGGTAAAACAACACCTTATGATTATACATAAGTGGAAGTGAGAAATAGATTTAAGGGACTAGATCTGATAGACAGAGTGCCTGATGAACTATGGACGGAGGTTCGTGACATTGGATGGAAGACAGGGATCAAGACCATCCCCAAGAAAAAGAAATGAAAAAAAGCAAAATGGCTGTCTGGGGAGGCCTTACAAATAGCTGTGAAAAGACGAGAAGTGAAAAGCAATGGAGAAAAGGAAAGATATAAGCATCTGAATGCAGAGTTCAAAAGAATAGCAAGGAGAGATAAGAAAGCCTTCCTCAGCAATCACTGCTAAGAAATAGAGGAAAACAACAGAATGGGAAAAACTAGAGATCTCTTCAAGAAAATTAGAGAAACCAAAGGAACATTTCATGCAAAGATGGGCTCGATAAAGGACAGAAATGGTATGGACCTAACAGAAGCAGAAGATATTAAGAAGAGGTGGCAGGAATACACAGAAGAACTGTACAAAAAAGATCTTCATGACCCAGATAATCACGATGGTGTGATCACTCACCTAGAGCCAGACATCCCGGAATGTGAAGTCAAGTGGACCTTAGAAAGCATCACTATGAAAAAGCTAGTGGAGATGATGGAATTCCAGTTGACCTATTTCAAATCCTGAATGATGATGCTGTGAAAGTGCTGCATTCAATATGCCAGCAAATTTGGAAAACTCAGCAGTGGCCACAGGACTGGAAAGGTCAGTTTTCATTCCAATCCCAAAGAAAGGCAATGCCAAAGAATGCTCAAACTACTGCACAATTGCACTCATCTCACATGCTAGTAAAGTCATGCTCAAAATTCTCCAAGCAAGGTTTCAGCAATATGTGAACTGTGAACTTCCAGATGTTCAAGCTGGTTTTAGAAAAGGCAGAGGAACCAGAGAATAAATTGCCAACATCCTCTGAATCATGGAAAAAGCAAGAGAGTTCCAGAAAAACATCTATTTCTGCTTTATTGACTATGCCAAAGCCTTTGACTGTGTGGATCACAATAAACTGTGGAAAATTCTTCATGAGATGGGAATACCAGACCACCTGACCTGCCTCTTGAGAAACCTATATGCAGGTCAGGAAGCAACAGTTAGAACTGGACATGGAACAACAGACTGGTTCCAAATAGGAAAAAGAGTACATCAAGTCTGTATATTGTCACCCTGCTTATTGAACTTCTATGCAGAGTACATCATGAGAAACGCTGGGCTGGAAGAAGCACAAGCTGGAATCAAGATTGCCAGGAGAAATATCAATAACCTCAGATATGCAGATGACACCACCCTTATGGCAGAAAGTGAAGAGGAACTAAAGAGCCTCTTGATGAAAGTGAAAGAGGAGAGTGAAAAAGTTGGCTTAAAGCTCAACATTCAGAAAACAAAGATCATGGCATCTGGTCCCATCACTTCATGGGAAATAGATGGGGAAACAGTGGAAACAGTGTCAGACTTTATTTATTTATTTGTTTATTTTGGCTCCAAAATCACTGCAGATGATGACTGCAGCCATGAAATTAAAAGATGCTTACTCCTTGGAAGAAAAGTTATGACCAACCTAGATAGCATATTGAAAAGCAGAGACATTACTTTACCTCTACACTGGGCTTTTGCAATTCTGTGGAGGTTTCCTTTTCATTTTTTCCTTTGTTTTTCTTTTCTCTTTTTTAAAAATCTGTTATTATTTTTCTACCTTTATTCCTCTCTTTGTTTTTCCTGCTGTTATTTCCCGCCTGCAGCTAATCTTTAATGTATATAAATCTTCTTTATCTACCTCTATTTTACTCTGCATATCTATTCTTTCTTTCTTTTCTTTTTTCCTTTCCTCCCAACATATTTGTTAGTTTTACTTTCATTGCTTTATTCCATAATTGGCACCTTGCTTTAGTTTTGTTTTCCAGTTTGTGCTTTAGTTAGTTTTGTTCTGGTAGATACAATTTTCGGCTTCCTTTGTTTGCCAGATCAATCTAGTCTACTTTATTTTTGTTTTACTGTTTTTATTTTACTTATAGGTGTATATACATGTGTGTGTGTGTGTATTCAGTCACACTTTTTACTATTGTTATATACCTCTGCCTCTAGCTTGGGCTTTTACCGTTCTGTGGAGTTTTCCTTCTCTCTCTCTCTCTCTTCTTTCCTCTTCCATTTTTTCTTGCCTTTTTTTTTTTTATAATCTTAATTTTTAATTTTTAACTTATTCTATTTTCCACTTATTCCTTTGTTTGCTTTCCTACTCTTCTTTTCTCCTTGCAGTTAATCTTTAATGTATAAAATCACCTTTATCTACTTCTATATAACTTTGCATATCTATTCTTTTATTCTTTGCTTTCTTTCCTTTCCTCTCAACATATTTGTTAGATTTGTTTTCATTGCTTTATTCCCCACTTGGCACTTTGCTTTAGTTTTGTTTTCCAATTTGTGCTTTAGTCAGTTTTGTTCTTAACTGGTAGATACAATTTTTTAAATTAAATTTATTTATTTTAATTAGAGGCTAATTACTTTACAATATTGTATTGGTTTTGCCATACATCAACATTTTTTTTATTTCCCTTGTTTGTTGGGTCAATCTACCATACTTTATTTTTGTTGGACTGTTTTGACTTTGCTCATGGCTGTATATGTATGTGTATATTCCATTATTTTAATTTTTTAATTATTATTTGCCTGATTTTGTAACTGCCATTTGTCTGGGATTCATCTTTGGTCACTCATTTTTCGATATTTGTTTCAATCTCACCCAATGCCATAACAAACCAATCGTGGAGCCTTTGTTCCTGACCAGAGATCAGGTCCTGAGCCTTTGGAGTGGGAGCACTGACTCCAATATCCTAGACTACCAGAGAACTAACTCAGGGAGTATCAAATAGTGAGAACTCACACAAAGGAAACCACTTGAATACAAGCCCTGGGATCACCCAACCACCAGTAGCACAGAACTGGGCAGGACGTCTTATCTAAACAATAAACAAAACCAAAATACAAACCCAATCATCAGCAGACAGGATTACCACCTCACTCAGCCTTGCCCATTAGAGGAAAAACAAACAAAAACTCCGCACAAATCTCACCCTATATGAAGCTTATACAAACCATTGGACCAACCCTAGGAGGGCAGAAACCAAACATCAGAAAGAATTGAACCTTGAAGCCTGGGAAAAGGAGACCTCAAACACAATAAGTTAAAATAAAATGAAAAGGCAGAGAAAAATTACACAAAGGAAGTAACAAAGTAGAAACACAGAAGTCCAAATAAATGAGAGGAAATAGGCAAACTACTTGAAAAAATCAGAATAATGATAGTAAAGATGATAAAATGGAGAAAATGCAAGAATCAATTAACAAAGACCTAGAAGAATTAAAGAATAAATATACAGAGATAAATGACACAGTTACTGAAATAAAAAATACTCTCAGTTCAGTTCAGTTGCTCAGTCGTGTCTGATTCTTTATGACCCCATGAATCACAGCACACCAGGCCTCCCTGTCTATCACCAACTCCCAGAGTCCATGCGAACTCATGTCCATCGAGTAGGTGATGACATCCAACCATCTCATCCTCTGTCATCCCCTTCTCCTCCTGCCCGCAATCCCTCCCAGCATCAGGGTCTTTTCCAATGAGTCAACTCTTCACATGAGGTGGCCAAAGTATTGAAGTTTCAGCTCTAGAAGGAATCAATAGCAGAATATCTGAAGTAGAAGAAGGAATCAGTGAGCTGGAAGATAAAATGGTGGAAATTACTTCTGAAGAGCAGAATAAAGTAAAAATAATGAAAAGAACTGAAGATAATCTCAGAGACCTCTGGGATACTGTCAAATGCACTGACATTTGAATTATAGGGGTCCCAGAAAAAGAAGAGAACAAAAAAGGGTGTGAGAAAATTTTTGAAGAGATTATAGTTGAAAACTTTCCCAACATGGAAAAAGAAATAGTCGATCAAGTCCAAGAGGCACAAAGAGTCCCATATAGGATAAACCCAAGGAGAAACACACCAAGACACATACTAATCAAATTAACAAAGACTAAACACAAAGAAAGAATATTAAAAGCAGCAAAAGAGAGGCAACAAGTAACATACAAGTGAAACCCCATACATTTAACAGTTGATCTTTCAGCAGAAATTCTGCAGGCCAGAAGGGAAAGACAGGATATACTTAAAGTATTGAAAGGGAAAAATCTATAATCAAGATTACTGTACCCAGCAAGGATCTCATTCAAAATTGATGGAGAAATAAAAAGTTTTTCAGACAAGCAAAAGTTAAGAGAATCCAGTACCACCAAACCAGCTCTATGACAAATGTTAAAGGGACTTATATATTCAGGAAATATGAGTGAATAAAAAAGATCAACAAGATCAACCCCAAACAATTAAGAAAATGCAGTAGGAACATACATATCAATAATTACTTTAAATGTAAATGGATTAAATGCTCCAACCAAAAGACACAGACTAGCTGAATTAATACAAAAACAAGACTTATCTATATGTTGTCTACAAGAAACCCACTTCAGATTCAAAGACACATATAAACAGAAAGTGAGAGGATGGAAAAATATATTCCATGTAAATGGGAAGCAAAAGAAAGCTGGAGTAGCAATCCTCATATCAGACAAAACAGACTTTAAAATAAAAAATATTATGAGATAAAGAAGGACACTACATAATGATCAAGGGATCAATCCAAGAGGAAGACATAATAATTGTAAATATCTACACACTCAACATAGGAACACCTCAATACAGAAGACAAAAACTAACAGACATAAAAGGAGAAACTGAGAGTAACACAATAATAGTAGGAGACTTTAACAGCCCAGTCACACCAGGAAAAATGACTTACATTTTATTCAGTAAGATATTTTCATCTTATAATTATTTGCTTTGATAAATTGTATCATTTATTGCTGGTACTCAAGGAAATATTGAGGACTGGTGAGTAAGGAATGGCTTATTTTCTCCAACATTATGTTAATGTTAAGTATTACTTTCAATGAGTCTCATTATTAAATATTATGAAATCCTAAAGCATCATAAAGTACATAATTCTAGGTATTAAAAAGACTGCCACACTGCTGCTCCTCTGCTAATTTACATCTTTCTGAAAAAAACGTTCAGTAATGAGTCATGATTCCATTCCTAGAAGGTCATTACTTGCCTTCCCCCTTGTTCCGCAGTGAGAATTCTGGCTTTAACAACATCACACATATACTCATTTGTTCAATCTTATAAGACTCATAAGTAGTTTCAGAATTACTCTGCACATACAAATACAAAACCAAAGCTACTGGACTTTCATTTCCCCTAGGATAACAAAGCTTTAAAGAACGTTGCTTTCCCAATAACAATGAAAAAATCCAGATACATTAAAAATCATAATTTCATCGAACCCATTGTGAAGTTGAGAGTACAAAGCAATCAAGTAATATGAATTTCAAAGAGGAAAAAGTCCATAACAGTAAGGGTGCATACACTTTATCAACTATTGTAAAGCACTGGCAGAAGAGGTACAATTCAATATTACTAGATGAGAAGTCAGCAAAATTTCACTAAGAGGCCTAATATATGGATAGCATGGCATTTTGGAATAGCTGGGGGCTATAGACCCAAGTGGAATTGGTTCTCTTCCTAAAGCCTTTTCATACGTATCTGTACTTGAATACTTACAGAAAATACTGGAGGCAGGAGAAAAGACTGAAAATAGCCCCTATCTATTGATAATGGCAACTATACAGGGTATGATCTGTGGTTGTGGGGACACAGCACATATCAAGACTCGTTTCCTCATACCCTTGTTGGAGCCTTAAGTGACACAAAGAGAGATAGCATAGCTGTTACCTGTCTAAAGGCAAAGACAATTTTGGGTTAGGGGAAAGGTAGGAAAAATAAGGCCTCCTCTTCCTGAAGGAAAAGTAGAAAGGCATCTTAGACTCAAGATACTCTATGGCTACCAATCATGGATCTTTTTCTACTGAGAGAGTTTAAGAGAATTCATATCCAAGACCAACTAGAAATATAAAGTAAAGTTTGGTTATCATTCAAAGGATCAAAAATGCTGAGAATCTGCCCATACTTTTGGCTCAGGTGCAAAGGATCACCTTCAGAAAGCTGAGCCAGAACCACACCTCTTGCTCCTAACATGGACACCTCTCACCCCTAACATGACTCTAATAAAGAAGTCTATAATTCTAATGTTAGAAATAGAAGAGAAACTAAAGAGCCTCTTGAGGAGGGTTAAGAAGGAGAGTGAAAAAGTGAGCTTAAAACTCAATATTAAAAACACACACACACACAAAAACAGATTATGGGCTTCCCTGGTGGCTCAGATGATAAAAAGTCTGCCTGCAATGCACGAGACCTGGGTTCAATCCCTGGATCAGGAAGATCCCCTGGAGAAGGAACTGGCAACCCACTCCAGTATTCTTACCTAGAGAATTCCATGGACAGAGGGGCCTGGAGGGCTATAGTCCATGGAGTTGCAAAGAGTCAGATAAAACTGAGTGACTTTTACTCACTCACTCAAGTTCATGGCATGCTTCACGGCATTAGAAAGAGAACAGGTGGAAGCAGTGACAGATTTCCTCTTCCTGTACTCTAAAATCACTGTGGATGGTGATTGCAACCATGGAATTAGAAGACAGTTGCTTCTTGGCAGGAAAGCTATGACAAACCTTGACAGTGTGTTAAAAAGCAAAGGCATCACTTTGCCGACAAAGGTCCATATAGTCAAGGCTGTGGTCTTTTCACTAGTCATGTATGTATGTGAAAGCTGGACTATAAAGAAGGCAGAGCATTAAAGAACTGATGCTTTCAAACTGTGATGCTGGAGAAGAATCTTGAAAATCCCTTAGACAGCAAGGCGATCAAACCAGTCAATCTCAAAGGAAATTTACCCTGAATACTCTTTGGAAGGACTGTTGCTGAAGCTGAAGCTCCAAAACTTTGACCACCTGATGGGAACAGCTGACTTATTAGAAATGACCCTAATGCTGGGAAAGATTGAAGGCAGAAGGAGAAGAGGGTGACAGAGGATGAGATGATTGGATGGCATCACTGATTCAAAGGAGATGAACTTGGGTAAACTCCAGAAGATGGTGAGGGACAGGGAAGCCTGGAGTGCTGCAGTCCATGAGGACTGGGAGTGTCAGATATGACTTGGAAACTGAAAAACAACAAGGAGGATGAGGACGAGAAGGAGCATGGAGAAAGCTCACCTCTGAAGTGCCATAGACAACGTTGGCTAAATGTTAATGTTAGAGGAACTAAAACTGAGAGGAGTTCTCAAACACGAAAATCCTTACCATACACATGTAAGGAGATGGAAGCTTGCCCCTGGAGGAATCTGATGATTGGGATTACTGATATTAACCATAGTCATAGTAAAAAGAAAACCTAAATAGACTTCATTCATTGTAAATGTGTAAATTCCACTTTAATGTTCCAAGAGAAAAGGCATGCTTATTTCAAGATGCAGATACTATTTACCTCAGAATTTAGTTTTACACATAATGTTCAGCATGTAATTAAATTAGCATAATTTTTGTGAGATCAACAACAAAATCAGGGGAAAATTATCCAACAAATTGTGAAGAAACAAAGGAATCAAAAGAACCTGATTCAGAGTTGAACCATAACACACTATCAGATAACAATGTTAAAACACTATCATGTGTAAAATACATAATTGCTGAGAAGCTGCCGTATAGCACAGGGAGCTGAGTTCAGTAAATCATGATGACCTAGAAGGGTAGGATTGGAGGAGGGATTGGAGGGGTGTATGTATACATGTAGGTGATTCACTTTTTTTTTTTTTTTCTTAGCTGAAACTAATCAAAAACTGTAAAGCAATTATACTTCAATTTTTCTTTAAAGAGCTATATTTATTATGTTAAGTGACCTAATTAGGAAAAGATGCGGACATGAATGAATAGATGCTTACTATTAATAGAGAAAAACAAAGAATAAGAATCAAATAAAACAGCATGGGAGGGTAGGGAGATTCCAATATTAGAAAATGAGAGTCTTGTGACTGGATCAGTAGTAGACTTGAAATGGCCTCTGGAATTCTGCATTAGGGTCTCAGGATCACTGCACTTCCTTCATGGTGGTTCAAAGGGAGAGTGCCTTATGAATCCAAGACTTAACTGTAGGATCAGTACCTAGTCTTCTATTAGTCTCCTATTTACCTAACGAGAATCTAACAAGTCACAAAATTCACTCCAGGTTCTAGAAGATGGAAAATGAACTCTTAATTGCTACCTCAATGGGAAGAGTAGCAAGAATATTTATTTTATTGCTTTAATTTCTCATTAAATATCCCCCATTCTCCTAATCCACATTCATTGCTAAAACTAATCATGGGCATTATCAATTTAAAATATCCAAATATAAGTAGCTTTTGAGATGAAATGACTGTAAATTTTATAAACAGAAAAAGCAAGTCAAAGGAAATAACATTTCTATTGTTCTTCTTTATTTCTAATATATACTCTAATGGAAGATAGTATACCAGGCCAAGTACCTGTTTTACTTACCATCTAACTAAAATTTTTGACTTCTTTTCTGATATTTAACCCCAAGTTATTTACTTTACATTACAATTATTTGAATACATTACAATTATTTGAATAATTTATTATTTTAGAACATAGTGAAGTCACTCAGTCGTGTCCAACTCTTTGCGACCCCATGGACTGTAGCCTACCAGGTGTCCATGGGATTTTCCAGGCAATAGTTCTGGAGTGAATTGCCATTTCTTTCTCCAGGGGATCTTCCCAACCCAGGGATTGAACCTGGGTCTCCCGCATTGTAGACAGACGCTTTACCGTCTGAACCACCAGGGAAGGCTTAGAATATTTTAGAATACAAGGTTGCTGCTGCTGCTGCTAATTCCTTCAGTCGTGTCCAACTCTGTGTGACACCATAGACGGCAACCCACCAGGCTCCCCCGTCCCTGGGATTCTCCAGGGTTGCCATTTCCTTCTCCAGTGCAGGAAAGTGAAAAGTGAAAGTGAAGTCGCTCAGTCATGTCCGACCCCTCAGCGACCGCATGGACTGCAGCCTACCAGTCTCCTCTGTCCATGGGATTTTCCAGGCAAGAGTACTGGAGTGGGGTGCCATTGCCTTTTCCGAGAATACAAGGTTATTAATCTTAAAAACATACATTTTAGTTTTTTTTTAATATTATACAAGGCTTTTCACATTTAACCTTATTATTATCTCCATTATGCTACAACAAAAGATGAAATGAAAGCAAATTCAAACAAATCATTTCATTTTTTTTGTGTGTGGCAAAACCTCATCTAACTGATTTTATTCCCCCTAGATTTAATGAATTATTTGAGCAGATTGATTCTGTTGGTTGGCCTTGTTGGGATGAAATGTTAAGAGAAACATTTAAGTTTTAAACAGTTGGAGCAGTTATATTAGAATCTTTCAGATAAGCCTATCTATGGCACTTTATGCTTTTATATTTAAACTGTCTTCTTTTATTGCCAATAAAAACAGATATGTTGAGAAGACAGAGTGTGAGCCTATAAGCCAAATGTTGACATGAATGACATTTTTACTCAGATTCTATTTTTACAACTTAAATGGTTTCTCCCAAAAGTCATGAAAAAGCATTGTGATTCATATTTATGACTGATTCTGAATCTATAAAAATGAAATAACCTTGCCATTTTGTGTAGATTTAGAACTGAAAAAAATTTTGAGTAATTTTTAAAATTATGATGTATAGAATATTCTGTTTGTTGCTGAAAATGTATTCTAATTTGACTAAGAATTCAAAAGCAGAGACATTACTTTGCCAACAAAGGTGTGTCTAGTCAAGGCTATGGTTTTTCCAGTGCTCATGCATGGATGTGAGAGTTGGAGTGTGAAGAAAGCTGAGCACTGAAGAATTGATGCTTTTGAACTGTCGTGTTGGAGAAGACTCTTGAGAGTCCCTCAGACTGCCAGGAGATCCAACCAGTCCATTCTAAAGGAGATCAGCCCTGGGTGTTCTTTGGAAGGACTGATGCTAAAGCTGAAACTCCAGTACTTTGGCCACCTCATGCAAAGAGTTGACTCATTGGAAAAGACTCTGATGCTGGGAGGGATTGGGGGCAGGAGGAGAAGGGGCAACAGAGGATGAGATGACTGGATGGCATCACCGACTCAATGGACATGACTTTGAATGAACTCCGGGAGTTGGTGATGGACAGGGAGGCCTGGCGTGCTGCAATTTAACTTGCAAAGAGTTGGATATGACTGAGCGACTAAACTGAACTGAACTGAAGAATGAAAAAAGAATCCAGATAATTTAATTATTTTGAATATTTTAATCAGAAATGTCATTTAAAGCTGTCAGGTAAAAATATAATTTATTTTTCAAACTTAGAGATATTTGTGCTTTAATTTGGGCATTTTTGGTAGTGAATACACTGAAAACTGTAAACCTTGTTTTTGGTTGCTTAGGAAAGCTACAGTCCATGGGGTTGCAAAGAGTTGGACATGGCTGAACACATCATGTTCGTCATAACTTGTCACATGAGTAAAATTTAGTTTGTATTGGTTTGACATACTACACTTCTGATTAGTAATCATAGAAAACTATACTCAAAAACCCTAAGATGACATTCAATAGTATATAATAGCTTTTCCAGTGATGGGATATGGTGTGGCCTATAATTCATGCTGTAGTGTTATCTAAAATGTGTCTAGGAACTTTGATCAAGAAACTATCTTCTAAAATGTACATAAGATGTTTCTAGTTCTCTGCACTGAAACATACTCTGAACCTGTCCACATCTATGTTTTTTGGTCATCATTTGCACTTTTGTACTTTTTTTGCACATTTGCACCATTTGCACTTTTCTATCTTAGTTTATATCAGATTTTTTTTTAATTTCACAGTTTTTAAATTGTGAAAATTTTTAAATTTAAACAATTTAAATTTTTACATTTGCTGTCTAAATACAGCAAGTCTTATGTTCATACCAGGGAAGTAAGATTTAGAACACAGAGGCACAATTTCAGTATGTATACTTTCTAAATGTAGAAGGCCTTCCTTTAACATCAGTTTCTAGAACATACTCTGAAGAGTATCTTTATCAGGAAAATCCTGTCATCTTCAGAAAAGATGATCATCATCACAAGAAAGTCATGGGTTTAAGAAAAAAGTTTAATGTTAACAAATGAGTAAGTATATCCTATAACTTCAGTTTAAATTATAGCATGTGCAATCTTTGTTAATGTTCCTTTATATTTAAATCAAAGCATTTATTTCACATACAAAATTAAAAATGTTAATTACTAACACATTTAAGAGAAATAAAATGTAATTATTTCTTGCCCTACTGCATAAAGATTTGTTAAAATGAAAAGTTCTGTTAATTTAAAAGCTATTATAAGTTATGATTAATCTTAATAGTTACAATATTATTGAGGATAAATTGCTTAAACCTTTAATTAAAAGATGAATCACCATTAAAACTATGTAATTTGGAAAGGAAAGGGTCTTGAGTTCAAACACTTTTCTAATTCAACACTAAATCTGGTTAAAATAGTTACAGTACGATACCTTCCCAACACTGGTTTTGAACTAACAGTTTGAGAGATGATTACCTGATATACTTTTCTCTACTTTGATACTGAAATGTAACATGTTAAAGATTGTTTCTATATAATAGGCAAAATCACTGATATCCATGAATTCTGATCTTTTAAACAGTCATTTCTAAATCATAATAGAATTCAAACTAGACATATTTCCCAATTCTTGATTTGTTCTTAGTATGCCTTAGTAAACTGTGTTTGGACAGGTTGAAACTCAAGAATAAGCAATCATACACAGGGAAATTAGCCCCTGAAAAGACCAGGAATTACAGAGTAGTAGCATATTAAAAAAAAATGTATGGGCTTCTCTGGTGGTCCAGGGGTTGAAAATTCATCTGCCAATGCAGGGAATGTGGGTTCCATCCCTTATCTGGGAAAATCCACGTGTTGTGGAGGAACTAAGCCTGTGTGCCACAACTACTGAGCCTGTGGTCTACAGCCCACTTGCCACATTAATTGAAACCCATGTGCCTAGAGCCTGTGCTCTGCAACAAGGGAAATCACTGAAATGAATTTGGAATGGAACTCTCTATTCATGCAATTTATAAGTAATAACCATATTACACATTTAACCATAAGGGCAATTTTAACTTCTAATATGAGGAAAATAGTTGTACTTTGTCCTAGTTTACTTTTTGTTCTCAAGCTCAGTCCATTATGGTTTTAAATCCTAGAAGGAAGGCAGGTAATAAAACCAAAATCCAAAACACCAACCAACTAACCAAAGTGGAGTGGTGCAAAACAGTGGTTCTGTGAGCTTCTTTGAGAGGTAGGAAGGTATGTGTAGAAGCTAGATATGGAGGCTGAAGAAAATAGAAGCTCTGGAAATTTCCTGCTGTGGATGAGTAATTTATGAACATATAGTTTTCAGATAATCAATAACCTTTGAGTATAGTATCACCTAAAAGTTTCTTAAATTAACCTCTTGCTAAGATAAATCAATTAACAGATTAGAATATATAAGAGCCTTCTGAAAGGAACATTATAAGAAACAAACAATGTAAAAAATAACTTTGAATTTTCGAAAGTAAAAAAAGACTATAAAGTGGTACAAGATAGATTTAGAAAAGGCAGAGGAACCAGAGATCAAATTGCCAACATCTGCTGGATCACAGAAAAAGCAAGGGGATTCAAAAAAAATCTAAGTCTGCTTCACTCACTACACTAAAGCCTTTGACTGTGTGGATCACAACACACTGTGGAAAATTCTTAAAGAGATGGGAATACCAGACTATCATACCTGTCTCCTGTGAAATCTGTATGCAGAAAAAGAAGCAACAATTAGAACCAGACATGCAACAATGAACAGTTCCAATTTGGGAAAGGAGTATGTCCAAGCTATATACTGTCACTCTGCTTATTTAACTTATATGAAGAGCACATCATGCAAAACGCCAGGCTGGATGACTCACGAGCTAGAATCAAAATTGCCAGGAGAGATATAAAACCTCAGATATGCAGATGGTACCATCCTAATGGCAGAAAGTAATGAAGAACTAAAGGGACTCTTGGTGAAGGTGAAAGAAGAGAGTGAAAAAGCTGGCTTAAAACTCAACATTCAAAAAACGAAGATCATGGCATCCTGTCACATCACTTCATGGCATATAGATGAAGGAAAAGTGGAAAGAGTGACAGATTTTCCTTTCTTGGGCTCCAAAATCACTGTGGATGGTGACTACAGCCATGAAGTTAAAAGACAATTGCTCCTTGGAAGAAAAGCTGTGACAAACCTAGACAGTGTATTAAAAAGCAGAGACATTACTTTGTCAACAAATGTCCATATAGTCAAAGCTATGGTTTTTCCAGTAGTCATGTATGGATGTAAGAGTTGGACCATAAATAGGCTCAGTGCCAAAGAAGTGATGTTTTCTAATTGTAGTGCTGGAGAAGAATCTTGAAGGTCCCTTGGGCAGCAAGGAGATCAAACTAGTCAATCCTAAAGGAAATCAACCCTGAATATTTATTGTAAAGACTGATATTGAACCTGAAGCTCCAATACTTTGGCCACTTGATATAAAGAGCCAACCTACTGGAAAAGACTATGATGTGGGGAAAGATTGAGGGCAAGAGGAGAAGAGGGCTAGAGAGGATGAGATGGTTGGATGGCATCACTGACTCGATAACATGAGTTTGAGCAAACTCAGGGAGTGAGTGATGGACAGGAAAGTGTATTGTGTTTCAGTTCATGGGATAACAGAGTCAGACATGGCTGAGCAACTGAACACCACCAACAATACTGAGACAAATTATAAATTGAAAGGGATAAATGAGCTTAAAAAGATGGTATTTTCAAGATTTTACATAGTGACACAATATTAACATTATATAGACTTGAAAAGAGAGATCTATATATTAAAAATGATTTTAAAATGCAAGGAAAAGAAAGGAAAATGATTCAGCACTGCAAAGACAAATAAATGATTATACAAAAAAATAAAATAGTAGAGTTACATACAGACATATTGATAATTTTATGAAATATTAATGCTGTAAACAGTTCAAACAAAATGTAGAGATTGATACAATTGAACTAATGAGCATGAAAATACATCATATCAAAGCTTCTTGCGGTGAAGCTAAAACAAGGCTTAAATGGAAATATTTAGCTTTAAAAGCTAAGCATATTAAATGAGGAAAGGATATATAAAATTGATGACCTAAATTCTACCTTACAAAAATATTAAAAGTTTAGCCAAGTAAACACAAACACGTTTAAAAATAGAAATAAAGTTTTGAAACTATATAAATCAGAAACAGAAAGACAATAGACGATATAAACAAAACCAAGTTTATATGTATATAAATATTGGTTCTTTGAAATCACAAACTAAATTGATCAATTAGCAAAAAGAGCGAGAACACAAATCAACATTATCAGCAATAAAATAGCTGTCACTACAAATTTTCCAAATTTTAAAAGAGTAATAAAAGAACACAATTCATAATTTTCTGCCAACAAATTTAATAAATTAGGTGAAATGAATGTTTCTTGAGAACTATAACTTAAGAAGAAAACTGACACAAAAAGAAATGGAAATTCTGAAAACTTCTATTTTCCATTATAGAAATTGAATATGTTAATAATATTTCCCCAAATTAGTCTCTACATAAACATTTTACTACTGGTAAATGTTACTAAAGAATAGATAACAGTCTTACAAAAACTGTTTTAGAAAACGGAGGAGGAAAAATCACCCTTACAACTCATTCTATTAGGCAAGCATAACCCTAATATCGAGAATTAATAAGGATATTATGAAACAGAAAAAGCATGGGTCAATCTTTTTCATGACTATGGATGTAAAACTCTTTAACAAAATATTAACAAATTAACTCCACCATAACATGAAAAAATAATACATCATGAACAAGTAGGGATAATCACAGCAATGCAAGCTTCATTTAATATGTAAAATGCAACAGTTCAGTTCAGTTGCTCAGTAGTGTACTACTGTTTGCAACATTAAAATGCAACAGTAAACATTAACACATAAGTTGAAATGTGCAGAGTCATGTGAGGATTTTAAAAGATGTAAAAAAGTGAAAAGAATCTTATAATTGCAGGACATGATTTCCATATTGAATGTACACATTGGTTGCATATAGCTATGGATAAAATTAGATCTTCCTTAAAACAGAAGCTAAAACAACAGATTATTTTCTTTAAGCAGAAATTCTAGAGAAAATGCAATGTTTCAAAAATCAGAACGACTTTGGGCTTTCTGAATAGAATGTTGAAGTTAAACAATTGAGTAGTGAAAGTAAAACATAACAAAAAGACAATGGAATAATGGCACTATATTTCTGCAGGAAAAAATTTAATCTAGAATTTTAAATCCATCTACATTATTAATCAAATTTAGAGTAGAATAAACATATTTTCAGACATGTAAAGTCTATAAATATTTGTATACTGTTATCCATGAAAAAGAGTGGATAATATCCATGAAATGGATAATATTCATGAATATCCATGAAAAAGAGTGGACTGTGGATAATACCCACCAACAAATGAAGGAGTATATCAGGACAGAGAAAGATATGGAATATAGAAAATAAATAGAATATAGGGAAGAATTAGACTGAACCACCAGTATGAAAGTAGAAAGAGATCCCAGTATGAAACATATGTGCCAGACATAGAAGTTAACCTCTCTAGATTGTATCTGTGTGACAAGATACAGATATTCTGAGGGCTGATGGACAGCATAATCACTTCTATGTGTTTGCCAGCCTTTTCAAGAACAAGAACAACAAAAACCTGGAAGTTATATTCCATGGAATAAGGAATTAGCTTTTACAAACGTATAAAATTTAGTCTTTCTACTTAAACAAGAAGTCATAGGATTTAGGACTCAGTAAATTTCATAAAAGAAGCAAATGGGCAGTGACATATATTAATGCTCCATGTTTAAAACTGGTAATTTTAGATATTATGCAGATATTATCCAAATAATATTAAAAAGATTGCTACAGAGTCTCTCCCTAATTTTCCTCATCTTTCAGTAATAATGTTTCTATTACGGTAGCCACTAAAATTACTTTAATATTATTTGATTCTTAAAAACAATTGCCTTCATGGTATATTTTGATCAAAAGTAATTTAAAAGTAATCTTAGATCTACCACCCCTTAGAAGAGATTTGTTTGGATGACTTAAAAACTTGATTTGAAGTCTAAGATAACTTTCTATACCTATATTTCCTTCATAATACACATTTCTCTCCCATTTGGAATTGTGAAGTTTTGATAAGTCTGAAGGGATTCAGGAATTATCATTTTTACCTTTGTTCTGATTATCCTTCTCTTGAATATTGTCAAATGATATTTTTATAATCTATGCTGCCCCCTGTAGTAGTGGAATATATATTTATTGTTGTTTAGTGACTAAGTCATGTCCAGCTCTTTTGTGACCCCGTGGACTGTAGCCTGACAGACTCATCTGTACTTGGAATTTTCCAGGCAAGAATACTGGAGTGGGTTGCCATGACCTCCTCCAGGGGATCTTCCCAACCTAGGATCAAACCTGCATCTCCTGCATTGGTAGATGGATTTTTTTTTACCACTGAGCCACCAGGGAAGCCCTGGAATATATATAGTCTTACTACAAGTAATACTACAAATTAGTCCATTTCCAAAAGCTTTTCCTGCTGTCTCTATGAATTTTTATTTTTTAAACCTTTGTAATACTTTCAATATATTTACCTTTTTCTCTCTGTCTCATCATACTCTTTTTGCATCCCCCCACGAACTATATATTTCTTCTCAGCCAATTCTGTTCGTATTCATCCATAATATATTTTACTGCTTTGCCCCCCTCCTTACATTTTATATAATTTTCTTTTTTGCTCTGTTTTTCTTCTTTTTTTCTTTCTTTTACCCATGGGGTTTTTTAACTTGAAGTTTTTAACATGGTCCTCTGAAACATGAATGGATTTTAGAAGATTGAGAAGCACTCTGAAAATGAGTTCATTTTATCTTCATTGAATGTGATTGTTTTTTTCTCAATAGAAGGTCTCTAAAGTCTTAAAGAAGTAAATGAATAATCAGAAAATTATCAGACAAACTTTATAATCTCTCCCATCTTTCCCTCTAGTTTTTTGACATTTTCCTGTCCCAGCAAATTTCTAGTGAAGCAGTTCTATTTCTCTTCTTGTTTTCATTCCTGACTTTCTACTTTCATTTATAAAAAGTTTTTCCTTAAGGAAATTCATCATACCAGAACAGCTTCCTGGAAGTGCCATATAGAAGGAAAAACAAACAAACAATCCAGAAACATGAAGCTTGAATATCTCACGTTTCCTGATTCTCAGGAACAGAAACTAGTAGGATGCTTAATTTGTAAGCATTTCTTGCTGAATCCATGTAATAAAGATAAAATGCCTTGTACTGTTTTTCAGTTTATTTAGAAAACAATACAGATGTCTCACAGCTTTTAGCCTATTAATATACATTGTCTTACGATGTCAAAACATCTTAGAGAAAGCCAGCCATTCTTCCACAATTTCTCTGAAGTAGACAATTATTACAGACTTTTCTCCACTTTCTCTTTCCTCATGACATTTTCCATTCCTAGATAATTTTACTCAGCGTGCTTTAAAGCTAATAATCTGGTATTAACTTATTTAAAAAGCTTAGAGGTATGAGAGATTTTTCTCATTCAAATGTACTCCGATGTCTACTTTCTGCAGGCTTATATACAACGTTTCATCATGGTTATACATGTCTTTTGGCAGAAACTGTGTCTAATTCATCTTTGTTATGTCCCACTATCTAAAATTACAGATTGTTTGTAGGTACACGAAGTACGTAGAGAAAAGTTAATAGATGAGCACATTAATAAATAAAATTAAGTAAAACAATTTATTTAAATTGCACTCAAACATTGAAGCCAACTAATTAATTTTATAAAATCTATTATTTGAATTGCTTCATATAGGTCAATAAAATAAAAGTGCTTATCAAATTGTATGAAAGATCATAACAAAAGCTGTTCTAAAAGAAATATACACACAGCACATTAAAAATGTTTGATAATACCTCACTAAAGGAATTTGTTTTATTTAGCATTTCCACAGGCATTAACTTTGGGGACAACTACTATATTTTAATTCTTCCAGAAGAAAAGTGTTCTATAAGAAAGCATTAGACCATTTGGGGAAATCACAGACTAGCTACTAAACATTATATTTCACTTGATTTATAGAGATAACATAATTAAAACATAGTCCTGAATGCCATGTCATTCCAATATCAACTTTACAAAAATAAAAAATGTATCACACTAGCCATACCAAAAAGTACAAAACTGAAGACCAAAACTGCAGAATTCCACATTTAGCCCACATATACAGAAAAACAAACATATCAAAATATTATTTGTAATCATTTACTTTCAAAATGATCAGTAGAGAGAACTTGAACCTTTTTTTTTTCATTCAAAAGTTTTATCTTGATTCCAAGATGTTAAGTCGAATGGTCAATATATAAAGAACAAAACTAATTTGGGATAAAAGTGATACCCCATAATATTGGGGAAAATGAAATGTCCTTGAAAATATCATTGATTGAATTTAAATATCATGATGTACTAAATAGAAATGGGGAAAAGAAGAGAGGTCTTTTTAGCAATGCTTAGTATTGCTGAACAGTCACAGGTTAATTCCACTGAAATTCATATTTCACTGGGAGGGAATTAGAGAACTTCCTCATAATATTCTAAAGTGGCTTTATGAACTTTAGAAAAGCAAATGTAGAGATGAATTTTATTTATGAGGACGCTGTGAAATGAAGGCAAACTGAAAAATAAATATATCACAAAATCACACACAGGATGCAAAAGGGAGACGCTTAACATTGGCCATAAGACATTTCCCATTTATGCTGTCAGACTGTTTTTGGGATTTGAACTTATGAGACTGTCTGCTTTCTGCTGTGAGCTATGGGCAAACTGCTGGCAAGGCACAATCAGTGTTCCTTCTGAAAAATCAACAATGACAGTCTTTCCCTAGTCTTGCCTGTGCTCATTATCCATGTCTCCAAAACTAAACCACTTAATACAAATAAAATGTCTTCTCATGTTTAGACCCTTAGAAAGTATACAATAGCTACAGACCAGAAATCATCCCCAGGGAAGAGGTTTTTGCTTGCTGCATAGATTTTTGCCTGAAAAAAAAAAAAAAAAAAACTATAAGAGTCAATAGAGTGATTCTGATTCTTCTGATATCAAAAAGTGGGTGCTGCACTGTAATCTCTTTATACTGACATTTACTGAGAAGAGCTGAGGCTCTGGACTCGGGTCTTTTTCACACCTAAGGACTACCATTTATAAGCTATGCACTTCAGAAAATTATTGAATATCTTTAAAATGCAGTCACTTGCCTCATTTGAAAAATCAAGCTCATGACAGCTATTAGATACATAGTACTTACTTAAGGAATATCCATGTAAGTGTATGCACAGTACATACCATGGAACGAGACTTAGGATGTGTTAATAATAAGATTCCATTTCTTCCCATTTAAAATCATTATGAGCAAAATATCTTTTTGTGGAAGTCATCTGCTTCCACAAAATGGTTTATGCTGACACTCATAAACTAACTAGTCTATATCTGTTAGTTGCTTAGTCGTGTCTACTCTTTGTGACCCCATGGACTGTAGCCTGCCAGGCTCCTCTGTACATGGAATTTTCCAGGCAAGAATATTGGAGTGGGTTGCCATTCCCTACTCCAGGGTATCTTCCAGACCCAGGGATAGAACCCGGGTCTCTTTACAGTTTGAGCCACCAGGAAGCCATCTATATAATCATTATGAATTATTCCATAGAAAGCTAATTTGTTGTTGTTGTTTAGTTACTAAGTCGTGCACAACTCTTTTGTGACTCCATGAACTGTAGCCCACCAGGCTCCTCTGTCAGTGGGATTCTTCAGGCAAGAATACTGGAGTGGGTTGCCATTTCCTTCTCTAGGGGATCTTTCTGATCCCGGAATAGAATCCATGTCTCCTGCACTGGCAGGTGGATTTTTTACTGCTGAGCCACAAGGGAGGCCCTAATAATTCCAAACATATCCACATATTGAAGCAAGCAATATGAAGTTGTTACTGTCATCCTCAGAAGTGTCAGAAGTGGTTACCAACGTGAATATTATGGGCTCAAAGAGCATATTTTCTCATGACCTTAGCCAGGGTCTTTGGAAATTTTCTGCTACTGTTAAAATCACAATACTGATCAGTCAAGGAAACGGATGATGTTCAGATTAGAAAATCACTAGCATAGATCAGTGGAGAAGTAAACGGTAACCCACTCCAGTATTCTTGCCTGGAGAATCCCAGGGACGGGGCAGCCTGGGGCTGCCGTCTATGGGGTTGCACAGAGTTGGACACAACTGAGGTGACTTAGCAGCGGCAGCAGCAGCAGCATAGATCAGTGTGACCAGGAGGTAAGCAATCTCTAGAAACTTGATACAATGAACGATTTAATTCAATAAAAACAAAGTAGAATTGTTTAATAAGAACTTGGCTTACTCTACAGTCAGATGGTTCTAGAAAAATAAGTGTCCTTTACTGAAATATACCTGAAATCCACCCCTCGTCCAAGGTAAGGAGCAATGGCTGCACTTTGCTGGAGCAGCCGTGAAGAGATACCCCACGCCCAAGGTTAAGAGAAAGCCAAGTAAGACGGTAGGTGTTGCAAGAGGGCATCAGAGGGCAAACACACTGAAACCATACTCACAGAAAACTAGTCACTCTAATCACACTAGGACACAGCCTTGGCTAACTCAATGAAACTAAGCCATGCACATGGGGCAACCCAAGATGGGCGGGTCATGGTGCAGAGACCTGACAGAATGTGGTCCACTGGAGAAGGGAATGGCAAACCACTTCAGTATTCTTGCCTTGAGAACACCATGAACAGTATGAAAAGGCAAAATGATTAGATACTGAAAGAGCAACTCCTAGGTCAGTAGGTGCCCAATATGCTACAGGAGATAAGTGGAGAAATAACTCCAGAAAGAATGAAGGGATGGAGCCAAAGCAAAAAGGATACCCAGCTGTGGATGTGACTGGTGATAGAAGCAAGGTCCGATGCTGTAAAGAGCAATATTGCATAGGAACCTGGAATGTCAGGTCCATGAATCAAGGTAAATTGGAAGTGTTCAAACAACAGATGGCAAGAGTGAATGTCGACATTATAGGAATCAGCGAACTGAAATGGACTGGAATGGGTGAATTTAACTCAGATGACCATTATATCTACTACTGCGGGCAGGAATCCCTCAGAAGAAATGGAGTGGCCATCATGGTCAACAAAAGAGTCCATACTGCAGTACTTGGATGCAATCTCAAAAATGACAGAATGATCTCCATTCGTTTCCAAGGCAAACCATTCAATATCACAGTAATCCAAGTCCATGCTCCAACCAGTAATGCTGAAGAAGCTGAAGTTGAATGGTTCTATGAAGACCTACAAGACCTTTCAGAATTAACACCCAAAAAAGATGTCCTTTTCATTATAGGGGAATGGAATGCAAAAGTAGGAAGTCAAGAAACACCTGGAGTAACACGCAAATTTGGCCTTGGAATACGGAATGAAGCAGGGCAAAGACTAATAGAGTTTTGCCAAGAAAATACACTGGTCATAACAAACACCCTCTTCCAACAACACAAGAGAAGACTCTATACATGGACATCACCAGATGGTCAACACCAAAATCAGATTGATTATATTCTTTGCAGCCAAAGATGGAGAAGCTCTATACACTCAGCAAAAACAAGACCAGGAGCTGACTGTGGCTCAGACCATGAACTCCTTATTGCCAAATTCAGACTTAAATTGAAGAAAGTAGGGAAAACCACTAGACCATTCAGATATGACCTAAATCAAATCCCTTATGATTATACAGTGGAAGTGAGAAATAGATTTAAGGGCATAGATCTGATAGATAGAGTGCCTGATGAACTATGGAATGAGGTTCATGACATTGTACAGGAGACAGGGATTAAGACCATCCCCATGGAAAAGAAATGCAAAAAAGCAAAATGGCTGTCTGGGGAGGCCTTACAAATAGCTGTGAAAAGAAGAGAAGCCAAAAGCAAAGGAGAAAAGGAAAGATACAAGCATCTGAATGCAGAGTTCAAAAGAATAGCAAGGAGAGATAAGAAAGCCTTCTTCAGCCATCAATGCAAAGAAATAGAGGAAAACAACAGAATGGGAAAGACTAGGGATCTCTTCAAGAAAATCAGAGATACCAAAGGAACATTTCCTGCAAAGATGGGCTCAATAAAGGACAGAAATGGTATGGACCTAACAGAAGCAGAAGATATTAAGAAGAGGTGGCAAGAATACACAGAAGAACTGTACAAAAAAGATCTTCATGACACAGATAATAACGATGGTGTGATCACTGACCTAGAGCCAGACATCCTGGAATGTGAAGTCAAGTGTGCCTTGGAGGCATCACTACAAACAAAGCTAGTGGAGGTTATGGAATTCCAGTTGAGCTATTCCAAATCCTGCAGGATGATGCTGTGAAAGTACTGTACTCAATATGCCAGCAAATTTGGAAAACTCAGCAGTGGCCACAGGACTGAAAAAGGTCAGTTTTCATTCTAATCCCAAAGAAAGGCAAGGCAAAAGAATGCTCAAACTACTGCACAATTGCACTCATCTCACACACTAGTAAAGTGATGCTCAAAATTCTCCAAGCCAGGTTTCAGCAATACATGAACCACGGACTTCCTGATGTTCAAGCTGGTTTTAGAAAAGGCAGAGGAACAAGAGATCAAATTGCCAACATCCACTGGATCATGGAAAAAGCAGAGAGTTCCAGAAAAACATCTATTTCTGCTTTATTGACTATACCAAAGCCTTTGACTGTGTGGATCACAATAAACTGTGGAAAATTCTGAAAGAGATGGGAATACCAGACCACCTGGCCTGCCTCTTAAGAAATCTGAATGCAGGTCAGGAAGCAACAGTTAGAACTGGACATGGAACAACAGACTGGTTCCAAATAGGAAAAGGAGTACGTCAAGGCTGAATATTGTCACCCTGCTTATTGAACTTCTATGCAGAGTACATCATGAGAAACACAGGGCTGGAAGAAGCACAAGCTGGAATCAAGATTGCCAGGAGAAATATCAATAACCTCAGATATGCAGATGACACCACCCTTATGGCAGAAAGTTAACAGGAACTCAAAAGCATCTTGATGAAAGTGAAAGTAGAGAGTGAAAAATTTGGCTTAAAGCTCAACATTCAGAAAATGAAGATCATGGCATCTGGTCCCATCACTTCATGGGAAATAGATGGGGAAACAGTGGAAACAGTGTCAGACTTTATTTCTCTGGGCTCCAAAATCACTGCAGATGGTGATTGCAGCCATGAAATTAAAATATGCTTACTCCTTGGAAGGAAATTTATGACCAACCTAGATAGCACATTCAAAAGCAGAGACATTACTTTGCCAACAAAGGTTCGTCTAGTCAAGGCTATGGTTTTTCCTGTGGTCATGTATGGGTGTGAGTGTTGGACTGTGAAGAAGGCTGCGTGCCGAAAAATTGATGCTTTTGAACTGTGGTGTTGGAGAAGACTCTTGAGAGTCCCTTGGACTGCAAGGAGATCCAACCAGTCCATTCTGAAGGAGATCAGCCCTGGGATTTCTTTGGAAGATGCTAAAGCTGAAATTCCAGTACAATGGCCACCTGATTCGAAGAGTTGACTCATTGGAAAAGACTCTGATGCTGGGAGCGATTGGGGGCAGGAGGAGAAGGGGACAACAGAGGATGAGGTAGCTGGATGGCATCACTGACTCGGTGGACGTGAGTCTGAGGGAACTCCGGGAGTTGGTGATGGACAGGGAGGCCTGGCCTGCTGCGATTCATGGGGTCATAAAGATTTGGACACGACCAAGGAACTGATCTGATCTGAATGAAATCTAAATTATGAAATATATTCAGCCATTTTTGTTTGCCTAAATTAAAGATACTTGTATAGAATATGAAAACAGAAACCATTAAAATCACAATGGAGCTATTACAGAGGTCCTAATTTTTTTTTTTGGGGGGGGCATTGGAAACTTTCTTTTAGGAATATGGATTTAGTGATATTTCTTTTAGAAACATGACTAGGAAAGGGTATATTAATTTTATGAATGTATATTTCAGGATACATATATATTCAAATGTCAATACATTTGTCTTACATAATGCCTGAATAAAATAATAGGTCTGTTAGTAAAAATTTCTGAGTGAGTTTTGTTATAAGAATGTAGAGAGAAGTTAAGATTCTTAATTTACCCTATGCTTCTTATTAATCTTATGACAATATATCCAAGACATCACATTCATTTAGATATTGTTCATAACATATTTCATATTTCAAAGGACAAAAGTGGAAGAAAGACAATAGCACAATTTTCTAACTTACTCTGATGCAATATCAAGTGTATGTGGCATGGAAATATCATTTCATAGCTAGAGAAAGGAACTAAAATTGTCTTCATTTCTAGCCATAGATGCTAAACATAAAGGGATTTTATAAAACTTTTATTTTTTTTTATAAAGTACAGAGTAAGCTTAAAATTGCTTATATTGCTTATGCACACAAAGCCTTGGACAATTTAAGCATGAAAAATGTAATTTTATGTATATTATAAACATATACTTTATAAAATATGACTGCTATATTATTCTTTAAAATCTAGTCTTTAGGATCTGATACCATAGAGATTTGATACCCCCAATTTTCAACCCTGAACAGGCTATAGTATGAAACCAGAGATATTTCTAGGCTTCCCTGGTAGCTCAACTGGTAGCTCAGCCTGCAATACAGGACACCCCGGTTCAATTCCTGGGTCAGGAAGATCTGCTGGAGGAGGGCATGGCAACCCACTCCAGTATTCTTGCCTGGAGAATCCCCATGGACAGAGGAGCCTGACAGGCTACAGCCCATGGAGCACAAAGAGTCGGACACAACTGAGTGAGTAAGCACAGCATAACACAGAGATATTTCTAAATATGTCACCTACAAAATTATAACCTGATTAAATATAACACTTTGTGACTGAAAGTTTCTTTCAACATTAAAAAATGATTCTGTGTAAGTTGAAATATAATTGAATATTTTTGTGATCATAAATTCATAGTCTAGCTAGAAGTTCAAATACTTATAATAAACTTTATTCTTCCCTTTCTCAAGAACTATCCCACAATTCTGCTGTCTCTACCTTCAAGATATATCTAAAATTTTACTAGTCTCATTACTATCATACTGGCCTAAGCCACCATTATCTTTTGGCTGTGTTATTCCTACTTTAACTTGCATTATACAGTTTTGATAAAAGAGCAAACGGTCTTACAAATATTATTGATTTTCAGCCACAAATATTTATTCTGGTTTACATTCTATGGATGATTAGGGGTGCCTGCATTTCTATCAGGTTCTCCTAAACTTTTGGGGCCTCGCTTCCCTGGTAGCTCAGCTGGTAAAGAATCCACCTTTAATGTGGGAGACTTGGGTTCAATCCCTGGGTTAGGAAGATGCCGTGACAAAAGGAACAGCTACCCCTCCAGTATTCTTGCCTGGAAAATTCCACTGACTGTATAGTTCATGGGGTCGCAAAGAGTTGGACACAACTGAGTCACTTTCACTTTCACTTTGCCTTGTGATATAGCTGGGAATGGGCTTCACATTCTTTTATTTTAGCATCAAGGAAGAAGGAATAGCTACTATCTGTGACATGCTGACTTCATGGAAGATGAGAGTAGCCTGAAGATAGAATAAGTGGCACTGATTGTCTAACTATACACAAGTGCACTTAAAGCTTGTATTTAAATGTGGTGAAAGTCACATCTGATTATGTTTCATTGACCAAAGGTCTATTGCCAAAGCCACAGTCACTGTAACTGGAAAATATATATGTTTCTTCAGTTCAGTTCAGTTGCTCAGTCGTGTTCGACTCTTTGTGACCCCATGGCCTGGAGCAAGCCAGGCCTCCATGTCCATCACCAACTCCATGAGTTTATGCAAACTCATGTCCATTGAGTCAGTGATGCCATCCAACCATCTCATCCTCTGTTGCCCCCTTGTCCTCTAGCCTTCAGTTTTTTCCAGCATCAGGGTCTATACAAATGAGTCAGTTATTCACATCAGGTGGCCAAAGTACTGGAGTTTCAGCTTCAGCATCAGGCCTTCCAATGAATATTCAGACTGATTTCCTTTAGGATGGACAGGTTGGATCTCCTTGCAGTCCAAGGGACTCTCAAGAGTCTTTTCCAACACCACAGTTCAAAAGCATCAATTCTTTGGTGCTCAGCTTTCTTTTTAGTCCAACGCTCACATCCATATATGACCACTGGAAAAACCATAGCTTTGACTAGATGGAGCTTTGTTGGCAAAGTAATGTCTCTCCTTTTAATATGCTGTCTAGGTTGGTCATAACTTTCCATCCAAGGAGCAAGCATCTTTTAATTTCATGGCTGCAGTCACCATCCACAGTAATTTTGGAGCCCCCCAAAATAAAGTCTGTCACTGTTTCCCCATTGATTTGCCATGAAGTGATGTTTATTTATATGAAGAAATTATAAAAGCTGGTAGAGATTAGATAAATGTGAAAAACGTTATATATTTTTTTATTTCTCTGAGATTAGTAGCTCTGCATTTAAATTTTTTTTTTTGTCTTTCCTCAAAACATACAAATAATCCTATTAAAGAAGAGGTCATATTATAACTCTCCTCTTTATAAAATTGCTCAGTGACCTCTCATCCAATTTCAAGTAAAATGCAAAGTTATTACAATACCCTGCCTTATCTTCTGTTTTCCTTACCATGGCCTTCTGCAAAGAGCCTAGTTTTGGGACATGGTTGGTACCTCCTATCTCAATGCCACTGAAATTTCCCATATTTTCTCATGGCTGCTTCCCTTACCTCTTTCAAGCTTTTATTTAAATATTTGCTTTTCTGTGATGGCTTGGTTCACTATTTTATTTAAAATTTTAACTCTCTCCCAGACTAAGCTAAACCTGAAATTTTATTTTTTCTTAAGTAAATATATATGTATTTGGAGTATAGTCCTGTCAAGAGTAAGTTCAAGGGGATAACTGTGGTTCCCCAAGGTAAAACTGGCATATATGTAACAGAAATCTGACCGGATGCCAGGTAAAAGCAGATGCTAGAAACTGCATTCAAATCATTTTATGATCAAAGAGTTTTACTTCTTTATTGACTGCAAGATAATTTTGAACAAATTGAAGATTATAATTAAAATTGAAATTTTCATAAGTGACTTTTAAAGTTTTCTTGTTTCCAAAATATGTTTGAGAGTACACAGACTAAATCTATGGACTTCCCAGGCAGCACTAGTGGTAAAGAAACCACCTGCCAATGCAGGAGACCTAAGAGATGTGGGTTCGATCCCTGGTTTGGGAAGAACTGGAGGAGGGCATAGCAATCCACTCCAGTATTTTTGTCTGGAGAATCCCATGGACAGAGGAGCCTGGCAGGGTACAGTCCATAGAATCATAAAGAATTGGACATGACTGAAGTGAATTAGCACACATGGAGACTAAATCTATAGCCTAAGCGGCTTAATCATGTGATGCCTACTCTAACACAGAGTCAACAGAACAGAAGGTCCATTTAGTTCTTACATCAAACCATGCTTCTGCACCACCAGTTTATATGCCCACAAAACTTACATGAACCACATGCCCAGTGAAATCACCTGCTCCTTGGATCTAGCCTCATTCCCCAGGGGGCTGTTAAATGGGAGGGAGCAGTGAAGCCATCTGGGCTACTATTACAATGGTGGGGAAAGAGATAGGTAAGATAGAATGAAAGCCTTATCTTATATGCAAAAGCCCAAGTTGGATGCAAGCATTTGGCTGTAAAAGTGAACATGTTGAGATTCATATGAAACTCTTCTAAATAATTGAGTTGGTTTGTATAATTCTAACAATCAAAACTATACATCTTAAATATTAACAAGTCACAATTGAGGCACACAAAGCACCTAACCTGCACCTTGAGAAACCTATATGCAGGTCAGGAAGCAACAGTTAGAACTGGACATGGAACAACAGACTGGTTCCAAATAGGAAAAGGAGTACGTCAAGGCTGTATATTGTCATCCTGCTTATTGAATTTATATGCAGAGTATATCATGAGAAATGCTGGGCTGGAAGAAGCACAAGCTGGAATCAAGATTGCCAGAAGAAATATCAATAACCTTAGATATGCAGATGACACTACCCTTATGGCAGAAAGTGAAGAGGAACTAAAAAGCCTCTTGATGAAAGTGAAAGTAGCGAGTGAAAAGGTTGGCTTAAAGCTCAGCATTCAGAAAATGAAGATCATGGCATCTGGTCCCATCACTTCATGGGAAACAGATGGGGAAACAGTGAAAACAGTGTCAGAGTTTATTTTTGGGGGCTCCAAAATCACTGCAGATGGCAACTGCAGCCATGAAATTAAAAGACGATTACTCCTTGGAAGAAAAGTTATGACCAACGTAAACAGCATATTCAAAAGCAGAGACACTACTTTTTCAACAAAGGTCCATCTAGTCAAGGCTATGGTTTTTCCTGTGGTCATGTATGGATGTGAGAATTGGACTGTGAAGAAACTGAGTGCCGAAGAATTGATGCTTTTGAACTGTGGTGTTGGAGAAGACTCTTGAGAGTCCCTTGGACTGCAAGGAGATCCAACCAGTCCATTCTGAAGGAGATCAGCCCTGGGACTTTTTGGAAAGAATGATGCTAAAGCTGAAACTCCAGTACTTTGGCCACCTCATGCAAAGAGTTGACTCATTGGAAAAGACTCTGATGCTGGGAGGGATTGGAGGCAGGAGGAGAAGGGGACGACAGAGGATGAGATGGCTGGATGGCATCACCAACTTGATGGACGTGAGTCTGAGTGAACTCCGGGAGTTGGTGATGGACAGGGAGGCCTGGCGTGCTGCGATTCATGGGGTCGCAAAGAGTCGGACATGACTGAGCGACTGAACTGAACTGAACTGAGGGGTGACAAACTATTGATGAGTGATATTCCAAAAATAAGTCATCAATGCTGACAACTTTATACAGCCCTACTTTTATCTTTGTTTCTATATCCCTTGTCACACTTTCATTTTAAAGAATCAGAGCTTCCAGTTTCACAGTTATGACTCATACCTTATCTCTCAGATAAGGTCTCTCAAAACATTTTAGTGTCTCAACTTAATTTTTTTGAACATATGGATAAAGTTTGTATTTATTCACCACTTTTACTCCAAGCATCTAGCAGTAGATATTAAACAACTATGAAATACATGACAAATTTTAAAAAGAAATCACAAATAACCAAGAAAAACCAGACAGTGCAACAGCTAAATTCAGTGGTCAAACAATAGCTTTACCAGTAACCCAATAACACCAATTCAGAGCTCACCAGTTAAACTATATACTATAACACAATGTTACTTCAAAGTATGAACTAAAGACCCATAATTCCTTAAATTAATGATAGGTATAACAAAAGAAAAAGTGTGCCATGGTCAAAATGTTTAGAAGACACTGAATAAAATTCAATAAAATAGGGGAAGAAACAACAAATGAATGAATGAGGATATAGAAAGAAAAATGAACTTTCCCTAGGCTTTATTCCTGCTGCTGCTGCTGCTAAGTCGATTCAGTCGTGTCTGACTCTGTGGGACCCCATAGACAGCAGCCCACCAGGCTCCCCCATCCCTGGGATTCTCCAGGCAAGAACACTGGAGTGGGTTGCCATTTCCTTCTCTAATGCATGAAAGTGAAAAGTGAAAGTGAAGTCGCTCAGTCGTGTCCGACTCCTAGCGACCCCATGGACTGCAGCCTACCAGGCTCCTCTGTCCATGGGATTTTCCAGGCAAGAGTACTGGAGTAGGGTGCCATTGCCTTATTCGAGGCTTTATTCCTAGGGACCTGCTAATGAAAATGATTAAAATAATCCCAGACTGCTACTATTTTACACATTTTCATGTAATTTCTCTTGCTCCAGTAACATATCTTCCAAGTGCTCCATCACTGCACTTAACCAAAAGAATGAGTTAACTGAGAATCACATTCATTATGACAGTTTGGGGGTAGAGAAAGATTTTTATTTTAAATATTGTGCATAGCACATCATATCCACTAGTGGTTGTCAAATGTTTCAGTCTAAAAAGGACACAGTCAAACACACACAAATGAAATGTAAAACAATTTACCATTGTACTGAATTATTGTTAATAGGCCTTATTAACACAACTATAAAAAGAAATGCAAAACTCTATATATCAACTTCAAATGAATTCCAGGGAAAACTACAGTACTGTTTAGGATGGTGGTCAGGGAGGTTGTAGTAATGAGTGCATATGGATGTGTATGTATTTTGTGCCTGTTTATCCAAATAAAACATATAATCCTGAATATTTCAAGTTTAAAATTGAAATCATTTATTATAAAAGAACATTTTTGCAATCTCAACAGAATAAAAAGAGAAATCCAACTTTGTACTCTGTCCAAAACCTTTCAAGCACAATTTTAACAAGAATAGATATAAAAGGTATCTGTGAATTCTCAAAAATTGACTTGAAATTTCTTTTGCGTCCTCTAGCCTTGCTCAATGACTGTGTTTTGCTAACACTGTCTCTGAGTTCTGATGACTCCTGGTAACTGGAATATGTTGTTAACTGGCCTGCTGGAAGGACTAGTGCAAGCAGCTAATGCATTTTCAGAGCTGCACAGTATGAACACAGCAGGTGTAAAGTAAAAGCAATAATCAAAAATTGAACAAATCTTAAGTGCTATGATTATTACTGTGGGCCAGTTTTTTTTTTTTTTTATCCCTTTTGAAACTGTGCTTGAATTTCCTGCATCTAAAACTATTGATAAGAATATTAGCCCCATATTTTCTTTCTTAGTGATGGGATCTATATAACATTTTTTAAAGCACATAATATTTGAAAAGACTTTCCCAGAGATGTGGACTATTAAATCTACAAATGAAATTCTCTGAAGATACTGAGAAGATTTCTTCAAATAACCTAATAACAGACTAGCAAAATTCGATATTGCGATGGCTGAGATTTTTAACATCAACTTTACTCTACAGAAGTTGTACTCATTGATCAGTTTTGCATTCTTATCAGTAAAAGGAGGGCAAGAACTTGTTTAAGAGGTAGAAACTCTTAAGTGGCAGAAAGGTTTTTCATGGATGGTTGAAAAGCAGAATGATGGTAATCAAATTCTAATTTCAGCAGTCACTTAGTTTTGCAAGACCATATTTTGAGCTTAAAGTAAATTTATCTCTATCTCCAATTAGATACAAATAGACATAGATATTGATGCACATGTAGACACAGAGACAGAGATAGAGATATACTACTTGGAAGCAGGTCACAAATGGGTTTATTAGAACAAATTATTATAAGTAAATAATACATTTTACTTATTTACAGAAAAAAATCTTTTCACAGGTTAACATTACAATCTGTCTCCATCAGTAATGTTTAAGAGATGAAAGCTTTAAAAATTAAAAGTGCACATTGCATATGTACAGTCACTCAGTCGTGTCCGACTCTTTGCGACCCCATGAATCGCAGCATGCCAGACCTCCCTGTCCATCACCAACTCCCGGAGTTCACTGAGACTCACGTCCATCGAGTCAGTGATGCCATCCAGCCATCTCATCCTCTGTCGTCCCCTTCTCCTCCTGCCCCCAATCCCTCCCAGCATCAGAGTCTTTTCTGTGTAATTATATAATCTTATACACAAAGGCAATGGCACCCCACTCCAGTACTCCTGCCTGGAAAATCCCATGGACGGAGGAGCCTGGAAGGCTGTAGTCCATGGGGTCACTGAGGGTCGGACACGACTGAGCGACTTCACTTTCACTTTTCACTTTCATGCATTGGAGGAGGAAATGGCAACCCACTACAGTGTTCTTGCCTGGAGAGCCCCAGGGATAGGGTAGCCTGGTGGGCTTCCACCTATGGGGTCACACAGAGTCGGACATGACTGAAGTGACTTAGCAGTAGCATACACACTTTTTCCCCCTACACCCTGTACCTGATCCACCAGCACATTCTGTAACTTTAAAATATATTTAGAACTAAATCGCTTTTCATCCCTCTATTACTACTGCTCTGGCCAAGTTACCATGCTTCAGCCTCCGACCTTGATCTCTCATTTGAATTACAGCACTGATCGCTGGAAAATCCCATGGATGGAGGATCGTGGTGGGCTACAGTCCATGGGATGGCAAAGAGTCAGACATGACTGAATGACTTCACTTTCACATTTTCACTTTCCTGATCGCCTAAATGATCACTGTTCTTGCACCATATTAATCTATTTTAACAGAGCATTCACAGTGATACCATTAGATCTTGTCAGTTTTGAACTCAAAGCATTCCAGTGGTCCCTATCTGATTTAAAGTGAAGGCTAGGTCTTTATAACACTCTACAATGCACTACATAACATCTCCTTGTCCCAGAACATATGTGATCTCATTTCTCATTATTCTTTCCTTCCATCACTGTGTTCCAGGCACACCCACCTCTTTGCTATTCTTTAAATACACCAGTCACACTCCTACTTAAGACTTCCATACCTATTATTTGTTCTATCTGTAGTGTTCTTCCTCTGGTAACAGTTTTGCTAGCTGGTTTTAGGTTGTTTCTCACATATCACTATCTAAGTGTAACTTTCCTTGCCTGATTTATTTAAAAATCCACCCTTTCACTGTTTCCTAATTCTCTTTTTTTACTTTCTTCTTTCTTAATTAGTAAATACTAATACATTATTTTATATTTATCTTTTCAAATAAAATATAATAAATACATATTTTGTTTACTGCTTTACTGCAATGTCTAGTACAGTATATGTCACACAGAGAGAAGGTGCTTAAGATGTTAATTTAAAACTTATCCTAGATATGGAAAATGATTTTCTATAAATCATAAAATTTTAGAGACAGAAACATTTCAGATGCCCCTTCTTCAGAATTCTTATTTTAGGTAAAGGATACTGAAAAAAAAATATTAAATATCATTTCCACAACTGATTAAAGTCAGAACCTGGAATGGAAGTTAGAATTTTTTGCTGTTGTTTTTATTCTTCATGTGATTACATTTCTTATGTATTACTAATGCAGGGCTGAATGAAGCACAAGCTGGAATCAAGATTTCTGGGAAAAATATCAATAACCTCACATATGTGGATGACACCAGCCTGATGGCAGAAAGTCAAGAGGAACTAAAGGGCCTCTTGATGAAGGTGAAAGAAGATTGAAAAAGCTGGCTTAAAACTCAACATTCAAGAAACTAAGATCATGGCATCCAGTCCCATCACTTCATGGCAAATAGATGGGGAAACAATGGAAACAGTGACAGACTTTATTTTCTTGGGCTCCAAAATCACTGCAAATGGTGACTGCAGACATAAAATTAAAAGATGCTTGCTCCTTGGAAGAAAAGTTATGACAAACCTTGAAAATGTATTAAAAAGCAGAGACATTACCTTGCTTACAAAGGTATGTATAGTCAAAGCTATGCTTTTTTTCGTAATCATGTATGGCTATGAGTGTTGGACCATAAAGAAAGCTGAGTGCCAAAGAATTGATTCCTTTGAACTGTAGTGTTGGAGAAGACCCTTGAGAGTCCCTTGAACTGCAAGCAGATCAAACTAGTCAAACCTAAAGGAAATCAGCCTTGAATATTCATTGGAAGGACTGATGCAGTGATGCTGAAGCTGAAACTCCAATACTTTGGCCACCTGATGCAAAGAACTGACTTATTAGAAAAGACCCTGATGCTGGGAAAGATTGAAGGCAGGAGGAGAAGGGAATGACAGAGGATGAAATGGTTGGATGGCATCACCGACTCGATGGACATGAGTTTGAGCAAGCTCTGAGAGTTGGTGATGGACAGGGAAGCCTGGCATGCTGCAGTCCATGGGGGTCACAAAGAGTTGGACACGACTGAGCTACTGAAACTGAACTGAACTCTAAAGGGCAAGTGATGAGATTTTTCCAGTTTTCTAATATCTCTGAGTTATTTTATAACTTTAAATGCATATGTGTATATATGTATGTGTATATATATATATATATATATATATATACACACACACACACACACACACACACGTAAGTTGTGTTGCTTTTTCTCTCTAGTGGGATATTTTAGTACAATGTTGCATAGATATAGTGATTGTGAGCATCTTTATCATTTTCTCCATTTCAGAGAGCAAGCTTTAGCTTTTTCATTGTGGAGTATTTTTGTTAACTTTTTGTAGATTCCCTTATTAGATTACAGAAATTCTAAGTAATCATAGTTTGCTGTTAGTATCTTTAATAAATGTTTAATCATTGGCCTGTTTTTATTGAGATGATCATATGAACATGAGTTTGAGCAAGCTCCAGGAGACTGAAGGATGGTGTGCTGAGTCCATGGGGTCACAAAGAGTTGGACATAACTGAGTGACTGAACAACAACAATATCAAGATATTAGTTATAAAATTTAAGGGATAAAATATGCAATATAATTTTAAATAACAAAATATATTCAAGATAACATAAGCATGTAAAAGTAATATTCCTAACAGACTGGCAAATCTCAGTTAAGGATTTATTAAAGTTATCTATAATTGGATAGAATACAAAAGGATCTAGATCTCACAGGATATCATAAGTCAATTACAATAAGAAACACTACATAGTGAGTGAAAAAATGTACAGTGCAAGCATGTATTATACTGTAAAATACTATAACTGAAAAATGATCATGCCATTATATACTCGACACTGGTGAAATTCTTATGAAAATATCTTTAATTCTGAGCTCAGGAGCAAATTGGAGATGTGGACAAATTGAAGTGTGCTCAGTTGAGAGCTACAGAGATATAAAGTGCTGGGAAATCTGGCCTTAGAGGATAGGTTAGAGTAATTTGGATTACAGAGACTGAATCGAAGATGGCTGAGCTAATATTAGATAATAGTTATCAAATGTAAAAATAGTTAAATTTTAAAGAATGAGAACCAGCGGGAGTTAAGAAAGGGGCCAATGATGTATCTCTGCAGCATACTGAAATTAGGTTAACTGTAATGAAACTTTTCTCTGTATGGGAGAATTATTAAATGAGAAGATGTTACTGAGAACAGTATTTTCATCTGGCAGTTTAAAACGGCCTATTGCTTCTCAGTGTTCAGGATTGATTAAATCTTCCCTTTAATGTGGGTATGGATAAAGTAACAAAGCAAATTCTCTCCTGGTTATTTCATGTCTGGTTCTCATTAATTGTTCCAGTTCTTCTTGAAATAGTGTTTGATTATGCTTTAACCATAATTTAATTTTGCACAGATATCTTGGTCACTTTTGGCTGTAATCAAATTTAATATAACTGAATAATGTTTGGATAAAAATGTTATGAGATTCTCATAAACTCTAATACATAAAGACTCTTGCAATATCTTTCTAACATTTTTAAATCTTCTAACCCTTTACCCTCAGAGGTCCCATTCATTAAACCGCATCCTAATTTCTTCTTTTAGCAGAGCTCTGGTCATGATAATGATAATTTTTTCTAAGAAGGAAAACAAATGCACATTACCTGTTTGAACATCTCTGTAGTCAGGGGAATAAAGATTATACTTTTCTCTTGTGCTTAAGGGAAAGTGAAAGTCATTCAGTCATGTCTGACTCTTTGCGAACCCATGTATTATATAGTCCATGGAATTATCCAGGCCAGAATACTAGAGTAGGTAGCCGTTCCTTTCTTCAGGGAATCTTCCCAACCAGGGATCGAACCCAGGTTTCCCACATTGAAGGTGGATTCTTTACCAGCTGAGCCACAAGGAAGCCCAAGAATACTGGAGTGTGTAGCCCAGCCCTTCTCCAGTGGATCTTCTGGGAAGAAATGTGATTGACAGTATTGTCTAACTCTTGCTACCTGTATTGTTGTAAAGGTAGGGAATGTCTATGCATTCTGTCATTTGGAGTTGAAAAGAAATAGCTTGATATCAGCCTCTGGGAATGTTGTTTTCCCAGCAAAAACAGATTTTTTTTTCTTTAGAAAGTTTTCCAATTTTCCCTTTCCAAAATATATTTCATATCGTTTCATGTCTTCCTAGTTAAAAAAAAAAATACGTGAAGAACATCCATTTTTAATTTTCACCAAAAATTCCATTTTTATTATTGAAGTATTTAAAATGTTCTTCTCACTATTTAAGGTATATATATAAGGCTACTATAAAGGTATATATTAAGGTATATATTGCTACTATAAAAATACACAAACATCATATTCTTATTATATAAAGTGTTACTATCAAGTGGTTTAAAAATTATTCACAATTTTATATCATAGAGATATGGAAGGCTGCAGTCCACGGGGTCGCTGAGGGTAGGACACGACTGAGCAACTTCACTTTCACTTTTCACTTTCATGCATTAGAGAAGGAAATGGCAATCCACTCCAGTGTTCTTGACTGGACATCCCAGGGACGGGGGAGCCTGATGGGCTGCCTTCTATGGGGTCGCACAGAGTCGAATACGACTGAAGTGACTTAGCAGCAGCAGCAGCATGATATGACACTTTAGGGGAGTTAGGGGTTTCCCTGGAGGTCCAATGATTAAGAATCCACCTGCTAATGCAGGTTCAATCCCTGGTCTGGAAAGATCCTACATGCCACAGAACAGCTAAGCCCGAGCACCACAGCTACCGAGCCGCTAGAGTCTGAGACCTACAACTACTGAGCCCAAGTGCAACAACTATAGAAGCCTGCATGTGTACAGCCTGTGCTCCACAACCAGAGAAGCCACCACAATGAGAAATCTGTGCACTGCATAAATAGCAGCCCCCACTCACTGCAACTAGAGAAAGCCCACACGCAGCAAAGAAGACCCACCACAGCCAAATAAATAAATAAAAATCTTAAAGCAAAGTAAAATAGGGGATTTATATTTTGAGAGACAACAATTGTAAATATTGCTTCCCTCATAGCTCAGTTGGTAAAGAATCTGCCTGTAATCCAGGAGACCTGGGTTCGATTCCTGGGTTGGGAAGATCCCCTGGGGAAGGAAATGGTAATCCACTCCAGTATTCTTGCCTGGAAAATCCCATGGACAGTGGAGCCTTACAGGCTACAGTCCACGGGGTTGCAAGAGTCGGACACGACTCAGCAACTAAACCATCACCATCACCAATACAACTTAAATGAATAATTTTTAAAAGTTCATTTTAATCAAATTAAGATGTCTTTTCAAATACATTTTTATAATTCATCATCTCCAGTATTTAACATATAGTGAACTTCTTTCCACATCATTAAGTTCAAATTTATTCTGTTTTAACAGCTGCATAGTAATCCACTGTTGTAAGGTTGCCACATATAGTTGTGTAGATTTTCCATTAATCAAGGGTCTGTTACTGTGGGTAGAGGTGGGACTGAAATTTAGTCCATATAACCTTGACACAGCTCTGTAATCACCAGATGGTCAACACTGAAATCAGATTGATTATATTCTTTGCAGCCAAAGATGGAGAAGCTCTATACAGTCAGCAAAAACAAGACCAGGAGCTGACTGTGGCTCAGATCATAAACTCCTTATTGCCAAATTCAGATTTAAGTTGAAGAAAGTAGGGAAAACCACTAGACCATTCAAGTATGACCTAAATAAATCCCTTATGATTATACAGTGGAAGCGAGAAGTAGATTTAAGGGACTAGATCTGATAGACAGACTGCCTGATGAACTCTGGACTGAGGTTCATGACATTGTACAGGAGACAGGGATCAAGACCATCCCCATGGAAAATGCATGCATAAAAACAAATTGGCTGTCTGAAGAGGCCTTACAAATAGCTGTGAAAAGAGAAGAGAAAAGCAAAGGAGAAAAGGAAAGATATAAGCATCTGAATGCAGAGTTCCAAAGAATAGCAAGGAGAGATAAGAAAGCCTTCCTCAGCTATCAGTGCAAAGAAATAGAGGAAAACAACAGAATGGGAAAGACTAGAGATCTCTTCAAGAAAATGAGAGTTACCAAGGGAACATTTCATGCAAAGATGGGCTCAATAAAGGACAGAAATAGTATGGACCTAAGAGAAGCAGAAGATATTAAGAAGAGGTGGCAAGAATACACAGAAGAACTATACAAAAAAATCTTCATGACCCAGATAATCATGATGGTGTGACCACTCACCTAGGGCAGACATCCTGGAATGTGAAGTCAAGTGGGCCTTAGAAAGCATCACTACAAACAAAGTTAGTGGAGGTGATGAAATTCCAGTTAAGCTATTTCAAATCATGAAAGATGATGCTGTGAAATTGCTGCACTCAATATGCCAGTAAATTTGAAAAACTCATCAGTGGCCACAGGACTGAAAAATGTCAGTTTTCATTCCAATCTCAAAGAAAGAAAATGCCAAAGAATGTTCAAACTACCGCACAATTGCACCCATCTTACACGCTAATAAAGTAATGCTCAAAATTCTTCAATCCAGGCTCCAGCAATACATGAACTATGACTTCCAGATATTCAAGCTGGTTTTAGAAAAGGCAGAGGAACAAGAGATCAAATTGCCAACATCCGCTGGATCATGGAAAAAGCAAGAGAGTTCCAGAAAAACATGTATTTCTGCTTTATTGACTATGCCAAAGCCTTTGACTGTGTGGATCACAATAAACTGTGGAAAATTCTGAAACAGATTGGAATACCAGACCTGACCTGCCTCTTGAGAAACCTATATGCAGGTCAGGAAGCAACAGTTAGAACTGGAAATGGAACAACATACTGATTCCAAATAGGAAAAGGAGTAAGTCGAGGCTGTATATTGTCACCCTGCTTATTGAACTTATATGCAGAGTACATCATGAGAAATGCTGGGCTGAAAGAAGCATAAGCTGGAATCAAGATTGCCGAGAGAAATATCAATAACCTTAGACATGCAGATGATATCACTCTTAGGCAGAAAATGAAGAGGAACTAAAGAGTCTCTTGATGAAAGTGAAAGAGGAGAGTGAAAAGTTTTGCTTAAAGCTCAACATTCATAAAACGAAGATCATGGCATCTGGTCCCATCACTTCATGTCAAATGGATGGGGAAACATTGGAAACAGTGTCAGACTTTATTTCTCTGGGCTCCAAAATCACTGCAGATGGTGATTGCAGCCATGAAATTAAAAGACACTTACTCCTTGGAAGTAAAGTTATGACCAACCTAGATAGCATATTAAAAAGCAGAGACATTGTTTTGCCAACAAAGGTCCGTCTAGTCAAGGCTACAGTTTTTCCAGTGGTCATGTAAGGATATGAGAGTTGGACTGTGAAGAAAGCTGAGCACTGAAGAATTGATGCTTTTGAACTGTGGTGTTGGAGAAGACTCTTGAGAGTCCCTTGGACTGCAAGGACATCCAACCAGTCCATCCTAAAGGAGATCAGTCCTCGGTGTTCATTGGAAGGACTGATGCTGAGGCTGAAATTTGAATACTTTGGCCACCTCATAGGAAGAGTTGACTCATTGGAAAAGACCCTGAAGCTGGGAGGGATTGGGGGCAGGAGGAGATGGGGACGATGGAGGATGAATGGCTGGATGGCATCACCAACTCGATGCACATGAGTTTGGGTGAACTCTGGGAATTGGTCATGAACAGGGAGGCCTGGCGTGCTGTGATTCATGGGGTTGCAAATAGTCGGACATGACTGAGCGACTGTACTGAACTGAATCTACTACATAGCATGGTACTTGACACTCACAATCATTGTGCTGATGTCCTTCTAGGGGAGTACTCTCTACATCTATTATTTATAAAATGTCCCATTATTGCACATTATAACGGTGTGTTTATGTTTATTATTCTTCCTTCTTTTTCAAAGATTTTATTTTCTAAGTACTCACAGAAAATAAGTACACATGAAGAGTCCAAGAGTAGCAGTAGGAGAACATGGAACTCATTTTACCCCATGAACACACAGAAAATGCATCTATATTTGAAGTAATTCTCAAGGGCAGAAAAGTAACTGGATGAAAAACTCATACAATGAAGTCAATAAGAAGATTCACATGGAGTCATATAGTAGGGAAGAGAATGATCAGGTAAGGATCTTTGCCCCTGGAAAGGGTCAGAGAAGATGGGATTTGGGGGGAGATTACAAGGGCAGAGATCTTCCATGGGGATGAAGTCACATATGGACACCCCATCCTGGGGACTAACACCAGAAAGAGAAGTCTTCACATCTGGCTAGAAAACCCGTGAGATTAACAGTAGAGTGTAAGAAATCTAGAATCTTCCTGTAAAGAGTGCACACACATGTGCTTACTCCTCAAACAAGGTGGAAAAAACAGATTAAAACTGCATAAACTCTGGCCAATTCCTCATGACTGCGCTGGTTCATGCTGCAGCCCAAGTGGAGGACCTACTCTGTCCCATTTGCTTTCCAAAACAGTTCCACACGATGGCAATGGCTGGCTTGGCTAAGAGGAGCACTCAGTGGTGATGAATCATGCTTGCCTGGAATTGATGCCATCTGAATAAGGTAAGAGCAGCAATTACTGCTACTTAGAGAGGTGGAGCATCAGAAATGGACTGGGGCTGACTATCTGGGGCTAGGCAGTCACAACCAGTGCTTCTCTGGGGTGAGAGTGTCATGCTGAAATGGGGAAAGGCACACTTAGAGAGATTGGAGCTAGCATGAACCATAATCAAGGCTTCTTCTCTAGCAACTTAGGACCTGCTGCTGCACCCTAATAAGGTGAAGTTGGCCACTGAGCAGAGGAGAAGCCCATGCCACTCTTGGCTCCAACTGTAGCCCTGCCATCTCCAGCCCCACTTGCTACTAAGGTGATAGCTGTTAGCACACCCTGAGCAAAGTCATGATTTGTGCTAACATCATATCCAAGATGCCCACCTAAGTCAATAGAAACAATAGACTGTATAGGGATGTTCCCACATAAGGACAACCTTTCAAAACTAGAATAGGTAGCTGTTTAACCTAATTTCAGAGAGATGGAGAAAGTTTAGCAAAGTGAGAATACCCAGTAATTTGCTTCAATTTGAAAAAAAACAAAAACAAAAAGAGGAAGCTTCTGGAAACAACAACAACAATAAAACAGAAATAAATAATCTAGCAAATAAAGTATTCAAAGCATTAATAATCATAATGCTAACTGACTTAGAAAAAAAGGATAAACACAGTGGGAATTGTATCAAGGAATTGGAAAATATAAAAAAGAACCAGATATTAAAAATGTAGTAACTGAAAGAAAAACACAATAGGAGAAATTAACAGCAAACTAGGTGATAAAAAAGAATGCATCTCATATCTAGAAGACAAAATTAATGCAATTTACTCAATCAGAAAAATTTTTTAAAAATTAAAAAAGAAAGCTAGAAACATTTAGGGGAACTCTGGTAAAATCAAACATAAAACATTTGCACTATAGAAGCTCCAGGAGGAAACAAGACAGAAAATGGTCAGAAAGTTATTTAATAAAATAATGGCTAAAAACTTCCCAAAACTGAAGAAGGAAACAGATATCCAGGTATAAGAAGTGCAAAGGGTACCAAACAAGAAGAATCTAAACAGACACATACCAAGACACATCATAAGAAAAATCGGAAAAGCTAAAGATTAAGAGAGGATTCTAAAGGTAGCAAGATAAAACAGAGTTATATACAAGGAAACCCCCATAAGGCCATCAGCTGATTTATCTGCAAAAACTTTGCAGGCTAGAAGGCATGATATATTTAAAATACTGAAAGAAAAATAGCTGCAACCTAAGCTATGGTTTTTCCAGTGGTCATGTATGATGTGAGAGTTGGACTGTGAAGAAAGCTGAGTGCCGAAGAATTGCTTTTGAACTGTGGTGTTGGAGAAGACTCTTGAGAGTCCCTTGGACTGCAAGGAGATCCGACCAGTCCATCCTAAAGCAGACCAGTCCCGGGTGTTCATTGGAAGGACTGATGCTAAGGCTGAAGCTCCAGTACTTTGGCCACCTCATGCGAAGAGTTGACTTATTGGAAAAGACCCTGATGCTGGAAGGGATTGGAATAGCAATATTCATCTCAGACAAAGTACACTCTAAAGTAAATTCCTGTCACTAAGTCGTGTCTCACTCTTTGTGATCCCATGGACTGTAGCCCACCAGGCTCCTCTGTCCATGGAATTTTCCAGGCAAGAATACTGAAGTGAGCTGTCATTTCCTTCTCCAGGGGGTCTTCTTGGCCCAGGGATCAAACCCTTGTCTCCTATGTCTCCTGCATTGCAGGCAGATGTTTTACCCACTTAGCCATCAGGGAAGCCCACTTAAAGATAACAGCTATATTCTAGGTAATGTACCTGGGTGCATGGCAACTCACTTTAGTCATGTCCAACTCTCTGCAACCTTAGAGACTGTAGCCCACCAGGCTCCTCTGTCCATAGGATTCTCCAGGCAAGAATACTGGAGTGAGTTGCCATGCCCTCTTCTAAGGGATCTTCCCAACCCAAGGATCAAACCAACATCTCTTACATCTCCTGCACTGCAGGCTGATTCTTTACAGCTGAGCCACAAGGCAAGACAAAGAAGGACATTACAAAATAATATAGGGATCAATAAAAGAGGGTATAATACTCTTTAATGTATATGCACCTACTACAGGAGAATTTAAATATGTAAGACAAGTATTAATGGACATAAAGGGAGAAATTGACAATAATGCAATGGTAGGAGACTTTAACACCCTACTGACATCAATGGACAGATCATCCAGACAGAAAATCATTATAAAGAAATGGAGACTTTAAATGAAATATTAGGCCAATTGGACTTAATAGATATTTACAGGACATTACAGCAAATAAAAGAGCATAATACACATTATTTTCAAGTGTACATGGACATTCTCCAGGATAGAGCATATGCCAGGCTGCAAGAGGAGAGTAACTGTATCAAGTAATTTTTCTAGCCACCATGATATTAAACTAGAAATCAATTACAGGACAGAAAAATGGGTGAAAAATACAAACATGTAGAGACCAAACAACATAGTATCCAAAAGCCAATGAGTCAAAGATGAAATCAAAAAGAAAATCAGAAAAAAAAAAACTTGAGACAAATGAAAATGGAAATGCAACTTTCCACAATCTATGGGATTCAGCAAAACCAATTCTAACAGAGAAAATTATAGTACCACAGCCTACCTTAAGAAACAAACAGAAACCCCAAATAAACAACCTTACTTGCCATCTAAAAGAACTAGAAAAAGAACAAAGCCCAACATTATCAGAAAGAAGGAAATAAGAAAGATCAGAGAGGAAATAAATGAAATACAAATAAAAAAATAATAATAATAAAGATTAAAGAAACAGAAAGATGGCTTTTTGAAAAGATGGAAAGTTTGGTAAACTTTTAGCTAGGCTTATCAAAAAAATAAAATCAAATAAATAGTGAGGATCAAAATAAGTAACATAAAAAATGAAAGAGGATACAAAACAACTAACATTATAGAGACACAAGAAAATCATAAGAAAATACTATAGTTATGTCAACAAATTGGACAACCTAGAAAAAATTGACAAATTTCTAGAAACATAATCTGCCAAGACTGAATCAGGGAGAAATAGACAATCTAAACAAACTCATCTATCTACAAATTCAGTTTCACTGAATTAAAAAAAAAAAAAAAAAACTTCTGGTAAACAAAAGTCCAGGACCAGACAGGTTCAGAGAAATTCTAACAAACATGTAAAAAAAAGTTAATTCCCATCCTTCTCAAACTATTCCCAAAACTAAATAGGAGTGAACACTCTTAAATTCATCCTATGAAGTCTCTATTACCTTGATACCAAAAACAATACCAACTACAAAAAAAAAAAAAAAGAAAGAAAATTACTTACTGATTTCTCTGATAGATACAGATGCAAAAGTATTTAACAAAATATTAGCAAATTAAATTCAAACTATATAAAAAGGATCATACAGTATTATCAATTAAACTTTATTCCAGGGATGCTAGGATGGGTTAATACAAATCAATCAGTATGATATATCATATTAAAAATAGGAAGGTAAAAATCACATGATCATCTCAATAGATGCAGAAAAAGCATCTGACAAAATAAAAAATCCATTCATGGTTAAAATAACTATCCTTAAGATTGGTATAAAGGGTGCACATCTCAACAAATAAGAGGCCACTTATGACTAACCCACAGCTAACATTACACTCAACTGTGAAAAGGTGAAAAATTTTCCTCTAAAATCAGAAACAAGACAAGGATGTCCACTCTTAACACTTCTATTTAACACAGAATTGGAAGCAAGAGCAAGAAATAAAAACATCTACATTGGAAGAAGGAACTGCCAATATTTGCAGTCACATTAAAGTGTATATAGAATTAATATATTAATTCAGCAAGGTTTCAAGGAAAGATTAATATACAAATATCTGTTGCTTTTTGTGCACTAATAATGCACTTTCTAAAGGAGAAACAAGAAAACAACCTTGTTGAAAATTTCATCAAAAATCATAAAATACCTCAGAATAAACTTAACCAAGGAGGAGAAAGATCTATACATTAAAGACTAAAAAACAACAACAACAACAAACAAACAAACAAAAAAAACACCTATGAAGTGATGAAGGAAACTGAAGGTGATACAAAAAAATAGAAAGATATACTGTGTTCTCGAATTGAAATAATTAATGCTGTTAAATATCCATACTACTTAAAGCACTCTACAAATTTAGTGCAGTCTCTATCAAAATACGATTATATCTTTTGGATAACTAAAACCAACAATCATAAATGTTACATGGAACCATAGGGGCTTTCTTGGTGGCTCAGTGGTAAAACATCTGCCTGCAATGCAGAAGACCATCTACAATTAAGGAGACATGGGTTCAATCCCTGGGTCAGGAAGATCCCCTGGAGGAGGAAATGGCAACGCATTCCAGTATTCTTGCCTGGGAAACCCCAAAACACAGGAGCCTGGAGGGCCACAGTCCATAGGGTCACACGAGTTGGACAGGATTTAGTGATTAAACCACCACCACTATCCCATGAAACCATAAAAGACCCAAATTACCAACGTGATATTGAGGAAAAAGAACAAAACTGGAGGTATCACACCCCGTGATTTCATACTATACTACAAAGCTACAGTAATAAAAACAGTATAGTACTGGCACAAAAACGGACACCTAGATCACGGAAACTGAATAGAGAGCCCAGGAATAAACCTACACAAAAGAAGCAAGAATGCACAAGGGAGAAAAGATAGTCTGTTCAATAAGTGGTATTGGGAAAATGATTCCATATAAAAGAATAAAATTAGAATATTTTCTCGTAGCTTACAAAAAATAAATTCAAAAATGGATTAAAAGACCTAAATTATGACCTGAAACCTTAAAACTCCTAGAAGAAAACACAGGTTAAGTATTTCTTGAATATGGAGATATTATTTGGATCTGTCTCCTCAGGCAAAAGAAATGAAAGCAAAACAACAGCAAGAACAATGAGACCTAAATAAATTAAAAGTTTTTTGCACACCAAAGGAAACAGACAGAAAGATGAAACAATGACTTACTGACCAGGAGAAAATATTTGCAAATGATAGGACTAAAGGAAATGAATCCTGAATATTCACTGGAAGGACTGATGCTGAACTGAAGCTCCAGTACTTTGACCACCTGATGTGAAGGGCTGCTTCATCAGAAAAGATCCTGATTCTGGGAAATATTGAAGGCAGGAGGAGAATGGGACAACAGAGGACAAGATGGTTGGATGGCATCATCAACTCAATGGCCATAAGTTGAGCAAGCTCCAGGAGTTGGTGATGGACAGGGAAGCCTGGTATTCAATAGTCCATGGGGTCTCAAAGAATCAGACATGACTGAGCAAATGAACTGAGCTAATGACTAATAAGGGCTTTGTAGCCAAAATATAGCTACATTGAGCTAGCTATATTGAGCTCATATAGCTTAATATCAAAAAGGAAACAAACAACTCAATTAAAAAAAGTGGGCAGACAACTTGAATAGACAGATGGCCAACAGACACAGGGAAAGATGCCAAACATCACTAATTATCAGTGAAATGCAAATCAAAACCACAGTGAGAGATATTGCCTCATACCTGTCAGAATGGTGGTCACCAAAAAAATCTACAAATAACAAATATTGGTGAAGATTTGGAGAAAAGGGAATTCCTTCATACTGTTGATGGGAATGCAAATAGGTACAGCCACTACAGGAAAAAAGTAAGGAGGTTCCTCAAAAAACTTAAAACTACCATATGATGCAGCAACTTCACTCCTAAAAAACAGCATTTTGAAAAATATACATGCACTGCAATGTTCATAGCAGCAATACAATACTATAGTATTGTACATAGTATTTACAATACCCAAGATATGGAAGCAACCTAACATCTATCAACAGATGGATGGATAAAAAGATGTGGGATGTGTGTGTGTACACGATGGAATATTACTTAGCCATTAAAAGGGGTTTCCTGGTGGCTCAGACAGTAAGAATCTGTCTGCAATGCAGGAAACACAGGTCAGATCTCTGGCTTGGAAAGATCCCCTGGAAAAAGGAATGGCTACCCATTGCCTGGAGAATTCCATGGACAGAGGAGCCTGACAGGCTACAGTCAATGGGATCACAAATAGTTGGACAGGACTGAGCAACTAACACTTTCACAGTCATTAAAAAGAATGGAATTCTGCAATCTGCAACAAACTGAATAGATCTAAAGACTATTATACTCAGCAAAATAATTCAGAGAAAGATAAATACTCTGTTACCCCATACATATGGAATCTGAAAAAATAAACAAATGAATACAACAAAATGAACATACTCACAGATGTAAAGAACAAAGTACTGGCTACCAGTGAGGAGAGAGAAATAGGGAGGGGCAATATACGGATAGGTGTTTGAGAGATTACAATTACTATGTATAAAATGAATAAGTGATGAAGACGTACTGTACAGCACCAAGAAAAATACCCATTATTTTGTAAAAATACATTATTTTGTATTTTAGATGTAGAATAAGCTATAAAAATATTGAATCATTATACTGTACACCTGAAACTAATATGATTTGGTAAATCAAATTAAACCTCAATTGAAAAAATAAAAAAGCAGATACAAAACCCAACAACAACAAATACATTTCAGATCAGATCAGATCAGTCGCTCAGTCGTGTCCGACTCTTTGCGACCCCATGAATCACAGCACGCCAGGCCTCCCTGTCCATCACCAACTCCCGGAGTTCACCTAGACTCACGTCCATCGAGTCAGTGATGCCATCCAGCCATCTCATCCTCTGTCGTCCCCTTCTCCTCTTGCCCCCAATCCCTCCCATTTAGACAAGGCTGTGGTCCTAGTGTGATTAGATTGACTAGTTTTCTGTGAGTATGGTTTCAGTGTGTCTGCCCTCTGATGCCCTCTTCCAACACTTACTGTCTTACTTGGGTTTCTCTTACCTTGAGCGTGGGGTATCTCTTCAGGCTACTCCAGCAAAGCGCAGCCATTGCTCCTTACCTTGGACGAGGGGTATCTCCTTACTGCAGCCCTTCCTGACCTTCAACATGGGATAGCTCCTCTAGGCCCTCCTGCGCCTGCGCAGCCATGGCTCCTTGGACGTGGGGTTGGTCTTCCCGGCCACCGCCCCTGGCCTCTGGCCTGGGGGCGTGGGGTAGCTCCTCCGGCCCGCCGCCCCTGGCCTCGGGCTTGGTGGTTTACACGTTAGTTACGTTCTAAAGGCAACCAACATTGGCATCCTCATCTTTCCTATGTCATCTCTAACTTCAACACTCTGGGGAAGGGTCCCGGGATGGGTGGGCTGGGCAGACCCCTCTCTCCCTCTATGGAAGATGCACAGAGCCAGTTAAACCGGAGCATGTAATGATGCGGAGGTCTCTCTGCTGGACACCTCCCTCTTTCAGAGTACTCCCTGGTGCTCTGTGGTTCAGTGTTAACCAAACCCAGCCAGTGGTCCCGGACCCAGGCTGCTTCCCCGTCACTCAGAGCTCTTGGATTTCCCCTGGGAAGTTGTTCTTAGAACCATTCAGTCTGGTATCTAAAAATTCCTCCTTCACATACAGTCAGGTATCGCTTTGTCTCATTTCATTCCCCTCTTCTTTTTTTGTACCACTACTCCAACATCCGCTGGATCATGGAAAAAGCAAGAGAGTTCCAGAAAAACATCTATTTCTGCTTTACTGACTATGCCAAAGCCTTTGACTGTGTGGATCACAATAAACTGTGGAAAATTCTGAAAGAGATGGGAATACCAGACCACCTGATCTGCCTCTTGAGAAATTTGTATGCAGGTCAGGAAGCAACAGTTAGAACTGGACATGGAACAACAGACTGGTTCCAAATAGGAAAGGGAGGTCAAGGCTGTATATTGTCACCCTGTTTATTTAACTTATATGCAGAGTACATCATGAGAAATGCTGGACTGGAAGAAACACAAGTTGGAATTAAGATTGCCAGGAGAAATATCAATAACCTCAGATATGCAGATGACACCACCCTTATGGCAGAAAGTGAAGAGGAACTAAAAAGCCTCTTGATGAAAGTGAAAGTGGAGAGTTAAAAAGTTGGCTTAAAGCTCAACATTCAGAAAACAGAGATCATGGCATCCAGTCCCACCACTTCATGGGAAATAGATGGGGAAACAGTGGAAACAGTGTCAGACTTTATTTTTTGGAGCTCCAAAATTACTGCAGATGGTGATTGCAGCCATGAAATTAAAAGACGCTTACTCCTTGGAAGGAAAGTTATGACCAACCTAGATAGCATATTCAAAAGCAGAGACATTACTTTACCAACAACGGTTCGTCTAGTCAAGGCTATGGTTTTTCCTGTGGTCATGTATGGATGTGAGAGTTGGACTGTGAAGAAGGCTGAGCGCCGAAGAATTGATGATTTTGAACTGTGGTGTTGGAGAAGACTCTTGAGAGTCCCTTGGACTGCAAGGAGATCCAACCAGTCCATTCTGAAGGAGATCAGTCCTGGGATTTCTTTGGAAGGAATGATGCTAAAGCTGAAACTCCAGTACTTTGGCCACCTCATGCGAAGTGTTGACTCATTGGAAAAGACTCTGATGCTGGGAGGGATTGGGGGCAGGACGAGAAGGGGATGACAGAGGATGAGATGGCTGGATGGCATCACTGACTCGATGGACGTGAGTCTGAGTGAACTCCAGGAGTTGGTGATGGACAGGGAGGCCTGGCGTGCTGCGATTCATGGGATCGCAAAGAGTCGGACAGGACTGAGTGGCTGATCTGATGAATGCTTTTTGTTGCTTTTATTTATAGTATTCAATTGATGTTGCATCTATACAGTTAAATCAGTTGCCTAATGTGGCATTATAAAACCACAGAAAAGCTTACATTATGTAAGTAATACATAACCCATTTTGTCATATTTTTAACAGTCACATTAAATAGTTAGGAAATATATTTTCCTGAAATATGGAAAATTTTAGTTACCTGACCAAAGGCACTAAGCAACTGTTGGGTTGAAACAGGATACCAAACAAAGGTCTGGCCTACTTTTCTCTTTTCAGGGCAACAGGGTGAAAGCAGTGATGATAAGGCATTCCCAGGCCCAGTCTATGAATGTGTGAAATAAAACACGTTCTTGTGGTGCCACAAGCCTTTTAAGGCAGTTTTATCCACACTAAAATGAACAACAAAGGGAACGTGGGTTCTAGTCTCATGAGAGCCATGTTTTCTAATGTTTCTATTAGAAATACACTCTGCCTTCAACTCCCCATGGCAACATTATTATGAACATGATTTTATGTGGATAAATTACTACTATATTTCAGCCACACAGTGGTTTAAATAGGCTTTTGTGAGCTGCACTGCAGATATTGTCACCTCATATACTGGTGCTACTATAGAAAAATGAATTTTGACTCCAAGCTAAAATTTTTAAAAAGGCATTTCATTGACATGGAAAATATAATCTAGTAAAGTCCTTTTAATTCTCATGATTGAAAATTTGATCATGACAGTTTTTGAGTAGAAATGGGGATTTTCTTCTCATAAGTGCCACATATGCATACTTATCTTCATAATTTATCTATTGGAATATTTTCACAATCCATTAGACTGAGACATAAAATAGCTAATATTTGAATTACAAAAATGGCTATTTTATATAGTATAATTTCATATCTATATATGAACCAGTGCCACTCTCCATTCATTAATGCAAACCTATTCTCTATTTCCCATAATATACAAGGAACACTCAGTTATATACTATTTTGAACATTTTGATTAATTTCATTTTCATTCAATCATTATTTATTCATTATTCCCTTTGTGCCAAGCACATTCTTTTTTTTCTCTTTAATAAAAGTAAAACATTTATAACTGATGTGTTAAATACAGAAACATAATAAAGATCATCAATAATTTCAGAAATGCTACTGATAATTTTGCAACTCTTCTGATTTTAGAAATAAATGTTTAAAGGAAACTCCTACACATTGTTATTGGGAATGTGGTTTGGTACAGTCATGCTGGAGTACAGTACAGAGGTTCCTTAAAATACTAAAAATAGAGCTAACGTATGACCCTGCAATTCCACTCTTGGGCATATATTCAGAAAAAATCATGTTCCAAAAGGATGCATGCATCTCAACTCCATTGCAGCATTGTTTACAATAGCCAAGACAAGAAAGTAACCTAAATGTCCATTGACAGAGGATAAAGAAGATGTGGAACATATATCCAATGGGATGCGTGCTCATTTGCTCAATCATGTCCAGCTCTTAGCAACCCTATAGGCTGTGGCCTCACACCTTCTCTCCATGGCACTTTCCAGGGAAGAATACTGGAGTGGGTTTGCATTTCCTTCTCCAGGGGATCCTCCTGTCCCAGGGATCAAACACGTGTCTCCTGCATTGCAGACAGATTCTTTACCACTGAGCCACTTGGGAAGCCCATGCAATAGGGTGCTGCTGCCGCCGCTGCCGTTTAATCATTAAGTTGTGTCCAACTATTCATGACCCCATGGACTATAGCCCGTTAGGCTTCTCTGTCCATGAGATTTCCCAGGCAAGAATATTGGAGTGGATTGCCATTTCATTCTCCACGGGATCTTCCCTACCCAGGGATTAACCTGTGTCTCCTGCTTGGCAGGCAGATTCTTTACCACTGAGCCACCTGAAAATCCCCACACAGTGGGATATTTGTCATTAAAAATAATGAAATAATGTCCTTTGCAGCCACATGGATGGATGTAGAGATTGTCATACTGACTGAAGTCAGACAGAGAAAGACAAATGTCATATGATATCCCTTATTTGTGGACTCTAAAAAGAAATGGTACAAATGAATTTATTCACAAAACAGAAACAGACTCCCAGACTTAGAGAACAAGCTTATGGTTACTGGAGTTTGGGAGGGTGGGGAGAAGAGATAGGGAGTTTGAGATCAACATGTGCACGTTTCTGTATTTAAAATGGATAACCAACAAGGTTCTACTGTATAACACAGGGGGCTCTGCTCAAAGTTATGTGGCAGCCTGGATGGGAGAGGAGTTTGGAGGAGAATGGATACATGTTGCTCTGCTATGTGCCTGAAAATATCATATTGTTAATCAGCTATATTCTAATATAGAATAAAACGTTTAAATATATGTGCTTAAAAATGGGATCATAATATATATTCAGTTTTAATTTTTAAATATTTATATTATAACTTTCTTGTGTCATGAACTATTCTTAGCATACAGACAGGTCAACTACTGACAGTCTCCCATGGTATGTTTACACCAATACTACACAATTCTACTCCAGCTTTTGGATAGCTGCCTGTTTCTAATTTCTCTCTGCAACATGATGAAATGAGTGCTCTTGCATATAAACATTGCATGCATCTCTAATTCAATCTGAAAGAAAATATTTTCTTAGAAATGGACTTTCTGGGTTAAAGAGTAAATCTATCTTATTTTTTTTCATTAGAAATGTCTTTTATTTTTAAAAGGGCATATTCATTGCAAAACCCCCAAATAATGCAGAAACATGTGACTATGGGAAAATAGTCAGAGAGCTGCAAAACTACAATATTGCTGGCTTTCAAGATAGAGGAAAGGCCGTCAGCCAAAGAATGTGGGCAGCTCTAGAAGCTGGAAAAGACAAGGTAACAGATTTCCCCCAGTCGAAGCTCCAGAATGGAACCAGGCCCTGCTGACATCTTGCATTTTAGCCCAGGTAACCCATTTTGGACCACTGACTGTAGATGATAAATTTACACTGCTTGGTTACTAAGCTTGTGGTATTTTGTTATGGCACAATGCTGCTGCTGCTGCTGCTGCTGCTAAGTTGCTTCAGTCGTGTCCGACTCTGTACAACTCCATAGACAGCAGCCCACCAGGCTCCCCCGTCCCTGGGATTCTCCAGGCAAAAACACTGGAGTGGGTTGCCATTTCCTTCTCCAATGCATGAAAGTGAAAAGTGAAAGTGAAGTCGCTCAGTCGTGTCTGACTCTTAGCAATCCCATGGACTGCAGCCCACCAGGCTCCTCCATCCATGGGATTTTCCAGGCAAGAGTACTGGAGTGGGGTGCCATTGCCTTCTCTGATGGCACAATAATTTGTAGCAATTTTGTGAATAACACATTTGTTTATCCACTTACTTTTTAAATAGGTATTTGTGTTTTTTCCTCATTCAGTGTTTTATAAAGATAGTTACTATTAACATTAGTTTACAACTCTTGTTATTTCTCTTGATTGAATTCATAGGAGCTGGAATCACCCATTTCTGTGGTAATTTTGTAAATAATTCTTACTAAAGAATGTACAAAAGCTGTAGCATTTTATTATACAATCCCTACAAAGTAAATAAGAGCTCCAACTTCTGCACATCTTCACTAATACCTGGTCTTATCAGACTTGAAATTTTAGTTATTTAATGAGTGTGAAGTGTTATTACAGTTTTTAAAACAGTTTAATAAGATATAATTCACATACCATAAAATTAACTCACTTAAAAGGTATAATGGCAGTTTTGAGCATATTCAAAAGATGTACAAGCATCACTACAATTAATTTAGAACATTTGCATCACTCCAAATAGAAATTCCAAACCTAATAGCACTTACTCCCGTCGTTGTCCCAAATTCTCTACTCCCAACCACCATCCAAACATAGACAATCAGTCACCTATTTTCTATTTTATAGATTTGTTTATTCTGGATGTTTCATATAAGTGGAATCATATAATATGTGATCTTCTGTTATGTATTTATTTCACTGAAATAGTAATTTCAATTTTTATCCACATTCTAGTATGTATCATCTTTTTATTGCTAACATTCCATTGAATAAAATACCTATTTAACTTACCCACTCATCTGTTGAGAATTATTTAAAAATTTTTCCATTATGAATAATGCTGATATTAACATTTGTGTACAAGTTTTTGTTGAGAAGTACGTTTTCTTTAATCTTGGATATAAGCTAGGCATGGAATTTCTAGGTTATACAGTAACTCCAAATTGTTGTAAAAAGTAGGTGCATCATTCCACATCCCTACCAGCAATAAGTGAAGATTCCAGTTTCTCCAAATCCTTATCAATACTTGCTATTGTGTGTGCGTGTGTTTTAATGATAGACATTTTAGTTGGGTATGCAGTACTATCACTTTGTGATTTGGTTTACATTAATCTAATCATTAAGGATGCTGAAATATATTTACATGTGTAAATTTTCCATGTTTACCATTTTTGGGAAATTTCTTTTTCAATCATTTGCTCATTTTTCAGTTGGGTTATTTATATCATTACAGTTATTTATTTATTCTGGCTACAGTTTCCTTGTCATATATATTATTTGCAAATGTTCTCTACCATTTATTACGCTGTGTTTTCATTTTCTTCACTGTGTCCTTTGAAATACAAAAGTTTTTAATTATGATGAAATCAAAATTTTATCTTCTCTTTCGTCACTTGTGCTTTTCATTACTATTAGTTTGGTAGTAAGTTTTAAAGTCAGGAAATGTGAGTGTCCCAGACTTGCTGTTTGTTTTTGAGATTGCTTTCACTATTTTTCATCCTTTGAATTTTCATATGAATTTTAGGTTCATATTGTCAGTTCAGCAAAAGCAGTCACATGGTATTTGATAGTGATTGTCTTGAATCTAGAGAATAATTTAGGCACTACTGTTATTGAAACAATACTGTCTTCTGATAAATGTACATGTAATATCTTTCCATATGTTTAAATCTTCTTAATATCGACAGTTTTGTTGTTTTTGTTTTCAACGTCCAAATCATGTACCTTTTTTGCTTCTTTCTAAATATTTTATTTTTCCTGCTATTATAAACGGAATTGATTTCCTAATTTCGGTTTTGGATTATTCATTACTAGTACATAGAACGGAGAAGGCAATGGCACCCCACTCCAGTACTCTTGCTTGGAAAATCCCATGGATGGAGGAGCCTGGTGGGCTGCAGTCCATGGGGGCGCTAAGAGTCGGACACGATTGAGCGACTTCACTTTCTCTTTTCACTTTCATGCATTGGAGAAGGAAATGGCAACCCACTCCAGTGTTCTTGCCTGGAGAATCCCAGGGACGGGGAAGCCTGGTGGGCTGCCGTCTATGGGGTCACACAGAGTCGGACACGACTGAAGTGACTTAGCATAGCATAGTACATAGAAATACAACTGATTTTTGCACTCTCACCTGTACTCTAAAAGTCTGCTGAATTTATTAGTTCTAATAGTTTTATTGAATTCTTTAGCATTTTCCATAAACAAGATCATGTCATCTGCAAATAGAATTTTATTCCTTCCTTCTTTTCCAATATTGATGCCTTTTATTTCTTTCACTTGTCTAACTGTCAGGGCTAGAACTTTAGTACAATGCTAAATAAAAGTAATGAGAGTTGGCTTCATTGTCTTTTCTTAAACGTAAAGGTGAATCATTTAGTATTTACCGTTAATTATGATGCCAGTTGTGGATTTTTCATAGATGCCCTATATCCAATTGAGGAAGTTTCTTTATATTCCTAGTTTTTTAGAGTTTTTATACTGAAAGGGTATTGGACTCTTTTAAGTACTTTTTCCGCATTTGTTGATATGATCATGTGGTTTTGTCCTTTATTCTATCAATATCCAGTATTACTCTATTTCCAAATGTTAAACCAACAACACATTTCTAGGATAAAATATACTTGGTCATAGTATACAATCTTTTAAATATAATGCTGTATGTGATTTCCTGTTTTTGTTGAAGAAAATCACATCTAGATTCACAGGGATACTGATGTGTGATTTTTCTTTCCTGTTATATATTTGTCTGATTCTGGTATCAGAGTAACACTGGCTTCACAGGATGAGTTGGTGCTTCCTCCTCCCCCTCTTGGTGTTTCCTTCTCCTTTTATAGAAGAGTTTGTTATGGACTGGTGTTAATTCTTCTTTAAATGTTAAATGGAATTCACCAGTGAGGCCTCAGACTGGCTTTTCTTGGTGCGGAATTTCTTAATCATAATTTCAGTATTTAGTTTTTTATTGAGTCAGAATACCAAATTCTGTGCCCTTTCAGGGATTTGTCCATTTCATCTGAGCCATCTACTTTATTGGTGTACAACTGCTCACAATATTCCTTTAAATCCTTCTTATTTTGTGACATTAGGAGCAATGTCCTCTCTTGTTTTAGGAATTTGAATCTTTCCTATATATTTTTTTTTCTGTCTAGAAAATAATTTATTGATTCTACTTATCTTTGCAGGAGCTATTTTTGGTTTTGTTCATTTCTTTCTGTTGCTTTTCTAGTATCTATTTCCTGTATTTCTACCCTAACTTAAAAGTTATTTCCTTTTTGCTCATTGCTTTTGTTTTAGTTTTTTTTTTTTTTTTTTTTAGTTTCTTAAGGTAAAAGGTAAGGTTATTGGTTTGAAATTGTTCTTCTTTTCAAATGTGTTTAAACATATAAGATGTTTATATACAAGATATAAATGTTCCTCTAAGCTTTTCTCTATCTATATCCTACAGTTTTGATATATTTCATGTTTGTTTTCACTCATTTCAAAGTATTTTCTAATTTTTTTTTTTAATTTAGGAATGTGTTGTGGAATTTCCATTTTTCTGGCCATTTCCATTTCCCACTATTTCTTCTGCTTTTGATTTCTAATTAATTCTGTCATCTTTAGAAACATACTTTTCTGATTTCAATCATTTTAGATTTATTGAGACTTGCTTTACGATCAAGAAAATGATCTCTCCTGTAAAGGGTTCCAAACATTTCCACTCTTAAGAAGACTATGTACTGTCTTGCTTTGGGGTGAAGCATTCTATCTATGTCTGCTAATGTTGCAAAGTTTATTATAACTTGCTTATCTTCTGTCTAGTTGTAAGTAGCAATGAAAGTAGGGTTTTAAGGACGTGAACTATATTGTTGACTGGTGTATTTCTTCCTAGAACTGTCAGTTTTTCTTCATGTATGTTTTGGGAGCTGTTTTCAAGTGAACATATGTATATCTTGTAGGTTGACCCTTATGCTATTATAAAACATCCTTTTTTATCTCTAATAATAACACTTTTAAAAATGTCTGTTTTATAAGATACTAGTATAGCTAGTATTGAACTTTGAAATGGTTGCTGTTTGCAATATATTTTCCCACCTTTTTCTTTTCAAGCTTCTTGTATCTTTGAATCTAAAATGTGTCTCTAGTAGACAAAATATAATTGGATCTTGCTTTTCTATCCTGTCTGTCAGTCTCTGTCTTTGATTATACTATTTAATCCTTTCACATTTCATGCTATTATTGATAACACTGGATTTATCTCTGTTATTTGCCTTTCTGTTTTCTCTATGCATTATATCATTTTGTTCCTTGGATCCTCTTTTATTGCTTTCTTTTGTATTGAAGGAATATTTCATAATGAAATATTTTAATTTTTTTCATGTTTTTCTCCAATATTTTTTGTATTAATTTCTTAGTGAGTTCTCTAGAGCATATATTTATCTTATCAGAACCCACTTGAAGTTTATACTAGATTAATTCCAATGAACTATAGAAATGGTAGTCCTTTATACTTCTGTTTCCCCTTCCCCCTGTTTTATTCAGTTATATAAACTGCATGCATATGTGTTACAAGTCCAACAATATACTGATATAATTATTACCTTCTGTAATCTTATATCTTTTTAAAAAACTGAGAGAGAATAATATTCTCATACATACATTTGCAAGTTTGATTATATTATCCTTCTTATTTACCATTTCTGATTCTCTTCATATGTTTCTGTGAATTAAAGTTAATTATCTGGTGTCATTCCCTTATTCTAATGCAGCTTTGTACGTACCCACTTCCTTTGTGCTATTATATAATTATATACACATTATATTATGCAATAGCTTTTTAATCAATTGACAGAAGAAATATGCAATTATAATGTCTTTTAAAAGCACCACTAATTACCTTTACTAGTGCTTCTATTTTTTCATGTGGATTTGAATTACTTTCTTGTATCACTTGCTTTCAGCCTAAAGAAGTCCCTTTAATGTTTAATAAAGCATTTCTGCTAGAAACAAATGCCTCCCCCACTCCCTACCCTCTCTCTCTCTTTCTCCTCTTTCTCTCTCACACACACACATGCGTGCACACAGAAACACAATCCAGGAATGTCTTTTTATTTTCCGTTCATTTCTAAATATTGAATATTTTATTTGAGAGAATTTCAGATTCATATGTAATTGTAAGAAATGAGACAATAATCTATTGTATTACCATTATTCAGTTTCTCCAGTGGCTAGGATTTGCAAAACTATAGTATAACATCAAAACTAACTATTGAAAATGATACAGTCAAGACACAGAAAAATTATTTAACCATAAATTTTGCTCATGTCCTTATATAGCCACTCAACACCATCTCCTCTTTAACCCCTTTCAAACACTGACCCATAATCTGGTTCTATCATTTTATAATATCAAGCATGTTATATAAATAAGAGCTTTGCCGTTGGTGTAGTGGTAAAGAATACACCTGAGATTGAAGGAGATGCAAGACACACAGGTTCAATACCTGGGTTGGAAAGATCCCCTGGAGAAGGAAATAGTAACCTGCTTCAGTATTCTTGCCCAGAAAATTCTATGGACAGAGGAGCCTGGTGGGTTACATTCCATGGAGTTGCAAAGAGTTGGACATGACTGAGTGATTGAGCACACACATACACACAGATAAATACAGTCACACAGTACATAATCTTTTGAGAACATTGAGATTGGCCATTATTCGTCAATAAAATTTTCTGGAGGTTATAGATTGTTTTCTGTATTCACAGTCATTTCCTTTCACTTTATATTGCATGGTGGTGGTATTTTAGTTGCTCAGTTGTGTCCAACTCTTGAAACCAAATGGACTGTTGCCTACCAGGCTCCTCTGTCCATGGAATTTTCCATGCAAAAATACTGGAGTGGGTTGCCATTTCCTTCTCCAGGGGATCTTCCAAGCCCAGGGACTGAAACTGGGTATCTTATATCTCCTGTATTGCAGGTGGATTCTTTACCAAAAATTATATTCTGTGTTCCATAGTAAAAATGGACCAGTTTAATTATCTACCAGAGAAAGACATCTGAATTGCTTCCAAATAAACTGCCAAAATATTTACATACATGTTTTTGCCTAGAGATTTCAGCAGTCTTTGGGATAAATGTTCAAGAATCCTATTGATAGGCTATATATGATAGTTTTATATAGAGTTTATCAAGACATTCCCAGAGTGTTGGTACTATTTTATATTCCCATCAAAAAAGTCATGAGAGATCTAACTTCTCATTTTTACCAGCATTTGGTGTTGCTATTATATCTATTCAAAAATTATATCAACTCAATATTATGCAATATATAAAATGCTATTAAGCAAATGCACTGTAATTTTAAGTTTGACATTTATGTTTTTATCTTCATTACTGTCTTCTCTATTTTCATATAATCAAGTGCCTGCTGAACTATGGGAGTGAATGAGAAATTTTCTAAATTCTTCAGTTACTTGGATTTTAAAAAATATTCATACTAATTCATTAAGCAGGAGTCGGAAAACCATGGCCTACAGGACGTATGTACTGCAGTCCATGGAATCAAAAAGGTTTGGACACAATTTGGTGACTGAACAAGAACAATGCCAATTGCCCTAACATGACCAAATTCAAGCTGGGAGTAAGCTGAAGTTTTGATTCCTAGGTTGATGAAGAAACTTATGTACTCATGATTGCCAAGGGTCTAAATTCCATCCTTTTCCTGACATATCTGAATTAAGATTCCTCTTCTACCTATGTTCCCAGGAAAGATTCCTTTATATTCTGGTATTAAGGGGATGAACTGATAATGAATTTTCTGGTTTCTAGAGTATCACTACTTTTTAAAATTCAATTTTAAAAATATGTTGATAATTTCAATGAGGATATCAAAATGAGCAGGAAAAGAATACAACCTTAGATTACCATCTTGCCAGAAGTCAACAGGATATTACTGAGAGAAAAGGAAAGGAAGAGAGAAAGAGGGAAAGGAAGAGGAAGAAAAAATAAACCGCCACTTTTTCAAAGGGTAAAAAATTAAAGATCAAAAATAAAGCAATAATAGTAAATAAGCAACCCTTGAAGCAAAGTGATATCCAGGGACCTCTGAGCACATCAAAGCCTAGCACAGGCTTAACCAGGTAGGGACTGAGCTTTGTCATGCAGGGTAAACCCAGAACACATAAGAAGTGGCATCCTCTCAGTGCTTATTTTTGCATCTCTTTTGCTTCATGTCAGAATTCATTTGACCTCAAAAGAAAAGGAAAACCCAAAGATAAATATTTATACTACACAGAAAACCAAATAAAATCCAGCTTCACAAGGCAAATCCCTTTTGTCCACTAAGGAGTATCTTCAACAATGAATGAAGCAAAAAATAAAAGTCAAGCTTGATGTATGCCATACAGGCTACCTGCAAAGCTGGTTGATTTACATATCCCAATTTAATCTCACATTATCCCAAGGCACATAACAGATTTACATACAATCATAAAACATTCACACCTGAGAAATAATCCTTATATGAATTGTTTTCAATGATTTTAGGGTCATACACCCTTTTGAGAATTTATAATGGCTATAGAGATTCATTGCAGAAAAAAAAAAAGCTTTTAATTTCAGGGATTTCAAACATCTTGTTGTCCAATACTTGTTCTAAAGAAATTTTGTAAAAGAGCAAAAAAATAACTAAATTTGGTGCTGTCCATATTCTCATTGCAATGTGTTTTTTTGTTTGTTTTTTTAAACAGTTGGCGTTGTTCTATAACATAATGAACCACAGAGAGATTTTCACTGATGTTTAAGTTTACTTAACAATGATGCCTGAAGTTGTTTGTTGTTAGTGTTATTTTCTATTTTAAAGCTAGACTGTCTTTCCCCACCACCCCCCCTCCCTTGTCCAGATGCCATAAAGAAACATATTACTCACTTGGTCCAGTTTTGCTGTATTTAAATTCTGACAACAGAGAGAAAATAGAAGGGGGAAACAATGATTAAATATGGTATCTAAATTAGTCCCCACATTCCAAATGAGCATGTCTCACCATAATAACTTGAAGTGGTTTAAAGACTTCAAACAGAGCAGTTTGTATCTTATATATAATTCATACAAAATTGAGCTCCTGTCATTAGTTGGAGTAATCTGCCTTAGTCTTCCTTCTTTGAAATACTGTGATATTGAATTGCAGAGCTCAAACAGTAGAGGAAATTTATATGGATCTCATTTAATTCACAGACCTAAATCACTCACATCATTTCTTTAATGTATTTCTCACTTCTACCAAAACCTTTGCTCATCTTCAGTGGTATTCTCATATCAGTCTATGATTATCTCAAACTGCTTTTGGGATAAGTTCCAACACCTCAAATATGCTCATTAATTACTTCAACACTTTCTAATTTCTTAATTTTCCAGTTCCTACTGTTTCCCTAGGAAAGCACACATAAGGGGATAGAGGGCTGTCCAATGTACTGATATATTAAAAAAGTGAAAAAGTCAATGATGTTAAGCATAACTATGGTGCCAGTCAACTCCTGTTTCAACACAATAGTCTTTTAACAACTTATGTAATGCATATTAGCCCGAATCTTGCAGTTATAGATATCACCCTCATATATAAGATAAAGGTAGTAAGACCTTACGGTGAATGGTGTCGGATTCACATCTCTGAAGAAGAAGATTTAGCTTCAGGACCAGGACCCGGCTTGATAACACAAGAGCTTTTGTATAGCAGTTTTATTAAAGTATAAATAGGGACAGAGAAAGCTTCTGACATATATATCAGAAAGGGGATGGAGAGTGCTCCCCTCGCTAGTCTTAGCAAAAGAATTATAAACTTCTGAAATAAGTTTTTACAACAATGAAAAGAATGTCTCAAAGAGGTAAAAATTTTACCAGACCCACTCCCACATTTACATTTTAAGATAACAGGATTAAAATTTAATAACAGAAAGATTTTTACCAGACTTACTCCTATAATACACATTCTAAAATATCAGGATTAGTCAGAAGGTTTTCAAGAAGGAGAAACTGTCCTTAAGAAGGATACATTGTTGTTATATAATCCTTCAGTTCAGTACAGTTCAGTCGCTCAGTCCTGTCTGACTCTTTGCAACCCCATGAATCATAGCATGCCAGGCCTCCCTGTCCATCACTATCTCTCGGAATGCACTCAGGCTCATGTCCATCGAGTCAGTGATGCCATCCAGCCATCTCATCCTCTGTCATCCCCTGTTCCTCCTGCCCCCAATCCCTCCCAGCCTCACAGTCTTTTCCAATGAGTCAACTCTTTGCATGAGGTGGCCAAAGTACTGGAGTTTCAGCTTTAGCATCATTCTTTCCAAAAAGTCCCAGGGCTGATCTCCTTTAGAATGGATTGGTTGGATCTCCTCGCAGTCCAAGGGACTCTCAAGAGTCTTCTCCAACACCACAGTTCAAAAGCATAAGTTCTTTGGAGCTCAGCTTTCTTCACATTCCAACTCTCACATCCATACATGACCACTGGAAAAACCATAGCCTTGACTAAACTGAACTTTGTTGGCAAAGTAATGTCTCTGCTTTTCAATATGCTATCTACGTTGGCCATAACTTTCCTTCCAAAGAGTAAGCGTCTTTTAATTTCATGGCTGCAATCACCATCTGCAGTGATTTTGGAGCCCAAAAGATAGTCTGACACTGTTTCCAATGTTTCCCCATCTATTTCCCATGAAGTGATGGGACAAGATGCCATGATCTTCGTTTTCTGAATGTTGAGCTTTAAGCCAACTTTTTCACTCTCTACTTTCACTTTCATCAAGAGGTTTTTAGTTGCTCTTCACTTTCTGCCATAAGAGTGATGTCATCTGCATATCTGAGGTTATTGATATTTCTCCCGGCAATCTTGATTCCAGCTTGTGCTTCTTCCAGCTCAGCATTCCTCATGATGTACTCTGCATAGAAGTTCAATAAACAGGGTGACAATATACAGCCTTGACAGACTCCTTTTCCTATTTGGAACCAGTCTGTTGTTCCATGTCCAGTTCTAACTGTTGCTTCCTGACCTGCATATAGGTTTCTCAAGAGGCAGGTCAGGTGGTCTGGTATTCCCATCTCTTTCAGAATTTTCCACAGTTTATTGTGATCCACACAGTCAAAGGCCTTGGAATAGTCAATAAAGCAGAAACAGATGCTTTTCTGGAACTCTCTTGCTTTTTCCATGATCCAGAGGATGTTGGCAATTTGATCTCTGGTTCCTCTGCCTTTTCTAAAACCAGCTTGAACATCTGGAAGTTCACGGTTCACATATTGCTGAAGCCTGGCTTGGAGAATTTTGAGCATTACTTTACTAGTGTGTGAGATGAGTTCAATTGTGCGATATTTAAGCATTTTTTGGCATTTTCTTTCTTTTGGATTGGAATGAAAACTGACCTTTTCCAGTCCTGTAACCACTGCTAAGTTTTCCAAATTTGCTGGCATATTGAGTACAGCACTTTCACAGCATCATCTTTCAGGATTTGAAATAGCTCAACTGTAATTCCATCACCTCCACTAGCTTTGTTCATAGAGATGCTTTCTAAGGCCTACTTGACTTCACATTCCAGAATGTCTGACTCTAGGTGAGTGATCACACCATCGTGATTATCTGGGTCATGAAGATCTTTTTTGTATAGTTCTTCTGTGTATTCTTGCCACCTCTTCTTAATATTTTCTGCTTCTGTTAGGTCCCTACATTTTCTGTCCTTTATCAAGCCCATCTTTGAATGAAATGTTCCCATGGTATCTCTAATTTTCTTGAAGAGATCTCTAGTCTTTCCCATTCTGTTGTTTTCCTCTATTTCTTTGCACTGATTGCTGAGGAAGGCTTTCTTATCTCTTCTTGCTAGTCTTTGGAACTCTGCATTTAGGTGCTTATATCTTTCCTTTTCTCCTTTGGTTTTCACTTCTTTTCTTTTCACCACTATTTGTAAGGCCTCCCCAGACATCCCTCATCCAAGGTAAAGAGCAATGGCTGCACTTTGCTGGAGCAGCCATGAAGAGATACCCCACGCCGAAGGTAAGAGAAACCCAAGTAAGACAGTAGGTGTTGCAAGAGGGCATCAGAGGGCAAACACACTGAAACCATACTCACAGAAAACTAGTCAATCTAATGACACTAGGACCACAGCCTTGTCTAACTCACTGAAACTAAGCCATGCCCGTGGGGCAACCCAAGACTGGTGGGTCATGGTGGAGAGATCTGACAGAATGTGGTCCACTGGAGAAGGGAATGGCAAACCACTTTAGTATTCTTGCCTTGAGAACCCCATGAATAGTATGAAAAGGCAAAATGATAAGATACTGAAAGAGAAACTCCCCAGGTCACTAGGTGCCCAATATGCTACTGGAGATCAGTGGAGAAATAACTCCAGAAAGAATGAAGGGATGGAGCCAAAGCAAAAAGGATACCCAGCTGTGGATGTGACTGGTGATAGAAGCAAGGTCTGATGCTGTAAAGAGCAATATTACATAGGAACCTGGAATGTCAGATCCATGAATAAAGGCAAATTGGAAGTGGTCAAACAGGAGATGGCAAGACGAAATGTCGACATTCTAGGAATCAGCGAACTGAAATGGACTTGAATGGGTGAATTAACTCAGATGACTATTATATCTACTACTGCGGGCAGAAATCCCTCAGAAGAAATGGATTAGCCATCATGGTCAACAAAAGAGTCTGAAATGCAGTACTTGGATGCAATCTCAAAAACGACAGAATGATCTCTGTTCGTTTCCAAGGCAAACCATTCAATATCACAGTAATCCAAGTCTATGCCCTAACCAGTAATGCTGAAGAAGCTGAAGTTGAACGGTTCTATGAAGACCTACAAGACCTTTTACAACTAACACCCAAAAAACATGTCCTTTTCATTATAGGGGAATGGAATGCAAAAGTAGGAAGTCAAGAAACACCTGGAGTAACAGGCAAATTTGGCCTTGGAATACAGAATGAAGCAGGGCAAAGACTAATAGAGTTTTGCCAAGAAAATGCAATGATCATAACAAACACCCTCTTCCAAAAACACAAGAGAAGACTCTACACATGGACATCACCAGATGGTCAACACCAAAATCAGATTGATTATATTCTTTGCAGCCAAAGATGGAGAAGCACTATACAGTCAGCAAAAACAAGACTAGGAGCTGACTGTGGCTCAGATCATGAACTCCTTATTGCCAAATTCAGACTTAAATTGAAGAAAGTAGGGAAAACCACTAGACCATAAAGATATGACCTAAATCAAATCCCTTATGATTATACAGTGGAAGTGAGAAATAGATTTAAGGGCCTAGATCTGATAGATAGAGTGCCTGATGAACTATGGAACGAGGTTCATGACATTGTACAGGAGACAGGGATTAGGACCATCCCCATGGAAAAGAATTGCAAAAAAGCAAAATGGCTGTCTGGGGAGGCCTTACAAATAGCTGTGAAAAGAAAAGAAGCCAAAAGCAAAGGAGGAAAGGAAAGATATAAACATCTGAATGCAGAGTTCCAAAGAATAGCAAGAAGAGATAAGAAAGCCTTCTTCAGTGATCAATGCAAAGAAATAGAGGAAAACAACAGAATGGGAAAGACTAGGGATCTCTTCAAGAAAATCAGAGATACCAAAGGAACATTTCATGCAAAGATGAGCTCGATAAAGGACAGAAATGGTATGGACCTAACAGAAGCAGAAGATATTAAGAACAGATGACAAGAATACACAGAACTGTACAAAAAAGATCTTCAAGACCCAGATAATCACGATGGTGTGGTCACTGATCTAGAGCCAGACATTCTGGAATGTGAAGTCAAGTGGGCCTTAGAAAGCATCACTATGAACAAAGCTAGAGGGAATTCCAGTTGAGCTATTCCAAATCCTGAAAATGATGCTGTGAAAGTGCTGCACACAATATGCCAGCAAATTTGGAAAACTCAGCAGTGGTTACAGGACTGGAAAAGGTCAGTTTTCATTCCAATAAAGAAACACAATGCCAAAGAATGCTCAAACTACTGCACAATTGCACTCATCTCACATGCTAGTAAAGTAATGCTCAAAATTCTCCGAGACAGGCTTCAGCAATATGTGAACTGTGAACTTCCTGATGTTCAAGCTCATTTTAGAAAAGGCAGAGGAACCAGAGATCAAATTGCCAACATCCACTGGATCATGGAAAAAGCAAGAGAGTTCCAGAAAAGCATCTGTTTCTGCTTTATTGACTTTGCCAAAGCCTTTGACTGTGTGGATCACAATAAACTGGAAAATTCTGAAAGAGATGGGAATGCCAGACCACCTGATCTGAGAAATTTGTATGCAGGTCAGGAAGCAACAGTTAGAACTGGACATGGAACAACAGACTGGTTCCAAATAGGAAAAGGAGTATGTCAAGGATGTATATTGTCACCCTGCTTATTTAACTTCCTCCTCCTCCTTCCTAGCCTCCCACCACCCCCCTGACCACCGCCCCCCCCCCCAATCTCCTGGACTTCTTATCAACCTGCCTAGAAATTGACTTTCTCAGTAGGGGGTAGAGAAAAACCACCTTCCTCCCTAGCTGTAGAACTTTATACCAATTATAATGTCAGGCCTTTGAGAGTGGCTAAAACTGAAGTCAATCAGAGACTTTTAGAACAGAACCACACGGAGCAAATATTTAGGGTTATTTCCTGATTATCTAACCAGTCTAGCCCACAAAATCCTACCTAAATTTTGTTTCTTTGAACCCAAAGACAAGAGCATATATTTATTCATAGAAATCCCATGTCTACAATCCCATGAAATCAGGTGAAGTGAAAAGTGAAAGTGAAGTCACTCAGTCGTGTCCGACTATTTGTGATCCCATGGACTGTAGTCTACCAGGCTTCTCTGTCCATGGGATTCTCCAGGCAAGAGTACTGGAGGGGGTTGCTGTTTCCTTCTCCAGGGGATCTTCCCAACCCAGGGATAGAACTCATGTCTCTTTTGTCTCCTGCATTGGCAAGTGGGTTCTTTACCACTAGCACCACCTGGGAAGAAAGCCAGGATTATCTGACACCAGTGCTTTGTATAGTATCTACTTTGGAAGTGTCATATGTGGTGACTGAATAATGGGCATAGAGTTTGTTTAAAATGTATTTAAAAACTATCTTTTTCCCTAGCAGCAACCTGTCCTTTGGTGTGTTTCTTAACTTGATAAGCCTCTCTTTCTCTTTTTTTAACCATTTCTTCATTGTGGGAATACCCATATCATGTGTGGATCTCTGCTCCACACATATTAGCTTCTTTCCTCTAAGTATAAAATATTTCCCTTTTAGGATAAAATCTTTATGACCTAAAAACTTTATAAATAAAAGTCTGTGTTGGTTAAAGTCTAGTATATGATATCTAACATTCTATTAAAATAGAACTGGTAGTAACATATTTATCATGTTTAAATTAAGGTAGGCTTTAAGTACTTATTTAAGAAGTCTTATACTGTACATTAAAATAATATTTTAAAACAATATTTTAAAACAAATGTTACTTCCAAGAATAATTTACTAATTTTATTCTTGAATTTAATTTTTGAATTTAATTTTAATTCATTTTATAACTAAATAAATCAAACTTCTGTTGACTAGATTGACTAAAATTACTATAATACTATGTTTTGTAGTCATATAAATAAACATTCATTGATGTCTATTTTTGGTTTTTAATTTCATAATTTGTAACCCTCTATATTTTTTCAGATGGCATATTTCTCCTTAAGTGCTTGCAAATCCCATAAGCCCTGATAAATGACCTAGAATTTGCAAAGGATACAACAGCCCTGATATTAAAGATGAATTTTTTCCACTGTTACTGCAGTAGTGTAGGTTTCAATAAATGATATTAGATTAAAATTTTTGATGATTTGTTAAGTAATTATAACAGTTGATTTTCTAAAGGCATAAAATAAAGTGGGCAAAGTCATTTGGAATGTTCAATAGATACTTGGTATATAACAGAAGTGTCCTTATTTGCAGAGAATACTTCATTTTAGTTACTCCTAAATTACTGTTTAATCTTTTCCAGAGATATTTTTTTTTCTCCTTAGTTTGTTTCTGCAGTACTCTTAAATTGGAAGGCTATATAAAAAGCATTTCTCCAACTTGTTTGCTATGGATATATTTTTTTCTAAAAATATGTGGATCTGTGATTATGTCAGTATGCTTTATGGGATTTTTAATATATATTTAATGTAATATTTAAAAAACCAAAATAGCTGGATGTCTCATTATAACTAATGATAAGATAAACTGTATCTTCACTAATATAATATAAGGTAGGAGTTCCCAATCTTTTGGGCACCAGGGACCGGTTTCAGGGAAGACAATTTTCCCATAGATGGTGTGAGGGGTGGGTAGTTTCAAGATGATTCAAGAGAATAAAGTATATTATGCCGCCGCTGATCTGACAAGAGGCAGAGCTCAGGAGGTAATGTGAGCAATGGGGAGCTGCTAAAAATACAGATGAAGCTCCGCAGGCCCACCTCCTGCTGTGATGCCTGGTTCCTAACCGGGCATGGACTATTGGGGACCCTTGACATAAGGAGCTTTTCTCTCTCAATGAAGTGTTTATTAATACTTGCCATACCAACAACTGATTTCTAATAGTATATTTTTGTTCCTAAGAAATAAGTGCTAATCCTAGTGCAAAACTAGGCCATTTATTTGTAGCACCTCTAAATGCACTTACGTGGGCTACTTATGTGTTTAGTTTAGTTTTTTCTTTTTTTGATTTGCTAAGCAAATTTTATTGTTCAGTTGTTAAAATACCCGAGACACATATTTTGGTAATAATTGATCTAAAAGAACTAGTTTTAACCTGTTAGCTTTCAAATAATTTGCTTTGGTAATCATTTTTAAAAGCTTATATTCATAGACTAAAATGCCTACTCTAAATTTATTGGGCCTTTTCTTATTAAATTTTAAAGCACATATTTTAGAAGAACATTTTCAGGTTTTCAAAACCCTAAATATCAATAAAATAGAAATGAACAAGTCAGTCCAACTTCAATGGGAACTTGTCTTATGAAGTATTTATTTAGATCAATGAAGATTCCAGCTAAGCTTCTAAGGAAAGAAAAATCATCTACCTGCTAGGGGATCTGCATTTCAACAGGTTGTTTATATATTTACTCATGTTTAAAAGGAGCCAAATGCTGTGGTTTTTACCTTTTAGCTGTTTCAAACAGAATTTTTTTTATAATAAAGATATATTTTAAAAGTAAGTTAACTACTGGGCTTTTTTTTTTTCCTTTTCATATTTAAGGAAAACAGTTGTTGAATATAAAATACAGAGCAAATATAAAATCCTAAATAATATGTAAATTGGAGTAAATGATATACTCTAACATTTTACTTTCAAGGCTGAATAGAAATAAAATATGACTTAAGAAATGGAAAACTAGGTCAGTGGAGGTTTTGTGTGAGCATAGTCCCCCAATGCACATGTGATAATAGAAACACATCAAAATATACTGGAAAAAATCTTTCCTTCAATTGCTATCTCCCAGAGTATCAAAAAAATCAGTGGTGGACCAATAGTAGTAAAATGGTTTTCCAAGGTTTTCAATGATGCAGTGATTTGAAGGGAATCAATAAGAGAAATATGAGAGAGCCAAATGCATTCTAGCTATGGAATAAAACTTCTTAATCTTCCTTAAAAGTCTCTTGTGGTCATCTAGTAGAAGTGTAAAGCCTTCTCTCCAATACTGCAGTAGAAAGATGCATGCCTGCCTGTGTTAGCTAATTCTGATATTAACCTCTTTTACTGGAAGCCCAATATGGTTTAAAGAGAGAACACTGGAGTTGTTTAAATCTTAATTGAAATCTCACTGCTCTGAAATACTTACCTGTTTATTTTGGTTTTTGTTTGTTTGTTTTGTTTTTGCACTTAACCTATTTTGATACTCAGTTTCCTCACCTATGGGATGATACTGTGTACGTTATAAGATGGTTTTTAGAAGTATATAAGAGAATGTTTAAAAATCTATCATATTACTCAATAAATATTAGAGACTTTAACATTTAAAAAAATAATATCCAAAGTATGTTAATTTTAATCAATTTATAAGCAGACTTTGCAGCAAATTTTTGCATTACCACTATCCACATATGGGGTAAATATCAAACCTTTAACTATATAAAAACTCACAATTAAAAAAAAAAAGATTTTTTTAGGGGAGCCATGATAGGGTAACTTTACACCTTAGCTTGAATTAACTGATTTCTTGCAAACTGTAAAGCAAACAAAGTATAATGAAAATTCCTGTAAGTCTGGTCACATCACAAGTACTTGTCTGGTACTGTGTAAACTCATTTTAATAATATGCTTACTTTTGATTTCTTACATGAGAGCACCATAAAAGAAATCCAGAAGGAAATGTCACAACTAGATATTAGTAACCATTTCCATAAGCTAATCTAACTTTTAACATCTATGTTCATGTACTCTGACTTCGCATATCTTGCTATGATTAAACTCTCTATATTCCTAGCTAGAGAAACTTATCAACTGTGCAATAGATTTCATCACCTCTCACCTTATTAAGGCTACTGCTTCACCAGTTTCCCCTTTCATTCTCTTCTAAATCATCACACACTTCTCTGAGTCTCTAATGGATCATACTTATCATCATATGAATATCCTCTTATTTCTCCCATGCAGGAAAACAAAATATGCCTTCTAACACCAAATTACTCTCCAGCTGCTACTGTCTTAATTGTCTGCTCCCCTTTTGACAACATATTCCCCACCCTCAACACAAAATTATGACTTCCATTTGTTTTCTTAATCCCACTCTAATCAGGCTTTTGTTCCCACTATGACTCCATATCATTCTTGTCAAGGTTACCCATAAACCACACAGTGGTAAGCCCAAAAGTCAATTTTCAGTCCCTATTTTACTGCGTTCATCACCAGTATTTTACACAGTCAATCATTTCCTCCTTCTGGAAGCACTTGCTAAACTTGGCATTCAGGGAAGGTTCCTCGCCAATTTCAGTAGTCCTTGATGGCTCCTTCACTCTCTCTACTCACTTTTGAAATAATCTTGTCAAGTCACAAGACTTTAAGCACAATCCATGCTGTTGATTTTCAACTTTATTTCCCTAGTCTGGAAATCTACTGTGAATACCTCATACAACACTGTCAACTGAAGGGTAAGTTAACATGTCTCCAATGTAGCTCCCCAACTGGTAAATAAGAATTATATTTTTCTCATTTCTGCAGTTAAAAAAATGAACAAACATTGGTGTATCAGCATTTCATTCTCTTATTTTCCATCTCCCATCTTTCAGTTGTGTCTTTAGTTTCAAAATGTAGCCAAGATATGACCAACTTTCAGCATCCTGACCAAAATGTAACCACCAAAATCTAATCCCCAAAATTTCTCGCCTGGTTACTCAGTAGCTAAATAGCTCTCCATTCTTTCATCAAATCCCACTTGCATGAATTCTCAAAACAGCAACAGTGAGAATATTTGCTTTAAAATCTTATATAGATTATGGCACTGGTTCCTCAAATCCTATACTATCTTCTCATTTAATGTATGATGACAGAAAGTATATTTTTTAAATAATTGCTTATTATGTACATTATTATGCTGGAGGATGATTACGGTAAGTAATAAAAACTCATAAGCATAAAAATCTTACATTAAACAAAGTTCAGCAGTGAGAAGTTAACAAAAACATATTTAAAGAACAAAATAATTAAATAAAAGTTTGTCTATAAAAGTATTTAAAGAGATGAAACTAAGTAGCATTACAAAGTTATGTAATTTTTAAGGGATAAATTATATGACATTTTATTTTAAAATGCCAACATTATAATGTATAAGAAATTGCATCCACACAATTATACTTACATTTATAGTGAAAAATGCTAAAATCCAACTTAAATATGTAAAGAAGAAACTCTGAAATTCATTTAGGGTATGTGTAAACAAAAGTGCTTGAATATCATTAATATATAAAAACACCTTCTAATTGTTAGGATTGAAAGGAACATTTGAGGACAGCAAACTGATTTTGGTAGTACCTTCCCAGCTTAAGTAATTTTAGCAAACCACTCACATGTTTCCTTTTTAAATAAAAATCAAAATTCTCAAAAAACCAAAAGGTAAGAATATGAATAAAAAGAAATCTCTATACACTATTGATGTGAAAATAAAATCATTGCAGTCACTATGGAAAACAGTATGGATGTTCCTCAAAAATTAAAAACTGTAACTACCATATGATCTACTAATCTCTCAATTGAGTATATAGCCAAAGAGACTGAAATTAGGTCTTAAATAGATAACTCCATTTCTATGTCCACTGTAGCATTATTCACAATAGCCAAGACCTGGAAGCAATCTACATGTCCATCTATGGGTGAATGGATAAAGAAAATGTGGGATATACATAAGATGGAATATTACTTAATCTTTAAAAAGGAAATCCTGCCATTTGACACAACATCAATGCACCTGCAAGACATTATGCTAAGTGAAATAAGCCAGATACAGAAGGGTGTGCTACATAATATAATTTATATGAGAAAACTAAAATAGTTAATTTCATAGAAGCACAGAGTAAAGCGGTGGTTGCCATGTGCTGGAGGAGGGGGGAAATAGGAGGGTATTATTTGAAGGATAAAGTATCAGTTATACCACATGAATAAGTTCTGGAGTTTTACTGTACAGCATAGCACCTGTAGATAATACTATATTATACACTTTTGAATTTGCTAAAAGGATAGATCTTATGTTAAGTGTTCTTACACAAAAATAGAGAGTGGAAAAAATTTTTAGAGATGTTAGGTATGTTTATGGGATAAACTGTGATGTTGACTTCACAGGTGTGTATTTGTCCACAAATTCATCAAATTGTATATATTAAATATACATAACTTTTTGTATGTGAATTGGTTTTAAAAAATAAATTCACACAACTTCTGTGGGATCCCAGGCAAAAGTACATAACCTCCATATAATTATTAGAAATATCAGATTAAAAATGAGGACAAGTCTACTAAGTAACTGAAAATTATCACTTTGAAAATGTAAAAATTAAACAATAAAGACCAAGGAGTTGTTACATATTGCATTAGACTAAGGGCATCTGACAACTAAATGTCATGTTGAGATCTTCAGTTTGATTCTGGAATGGAAAAATGACATTAGTTGGGAAAACTGATGAAATATAATAATGTTTATAGAGTTTTAATTGTATTGCATCACTACTAATTTCTTAGTTTTGATAATTAAACTATGGTTATGTAAGTGTTAACTTCATGGAAAGCTGAGTTATTGGTATAAAGGAACTCTATGTTCCATCTTCAACTTTTCTGTGTGTCTTAAATTTGTGTGTCAAAATGTGTATGTAAAAACATTTTAAAAAGGACCACTGATTAACAAAACAGGAAAACACACACACACACACTTTTTTCCCCTTCATTTCTTTCAAATAAAATCAAATACATGTCAGATTCTGGGTTGGATTACATACATCACACAACCTTGGAGACTGGATGCCTTCACTTAAGTTTCAAGAACATACGTTCCTCAAACTTTTTCTTGAGAATTGAGATCTAACTTACCCTTTGTCTACTCTATTATTAATAATTTAATTCATTCACTAATACTAATTCAACAAATTATAATTATTTGAATAAAAAACAAATGAGTGCATTTTTACCACGTAAGACAAGATATCTCAAAATATATTCAATAGTCAACTTAAAGAGAAAGTACCTATTGAAATGTCAGATTCAAAGACTCCACCCTAGAAGGCATAGTAGTTTGGCATTAGGAATAGCTTAGCTGATGAAGAATTCACCTGCAATGATGGAGATCCTGGTTCAATTCCTGGCTTGGGAAGACCCCTGGAGAAGGGATAGGCTACCCACTTCAGTATTCTTGGGCTTCCCTGGTGACTCAGATGGTAAAGAATCCACCTGCAATGAGAGAAACCTGAGTTCAATCTCTGGGTTGGGAAGATCTCCTGGAGGAGGGCATGCAACCCACTCCAGTATTCTTACCTAGAGAATCCCCATGGACAGAGCCTGGAGGGCTGCAGTACATGGGGTCACAAGAGTTGGACAAGACTGAGTGACTAAGCAGATGCACACACATGCAAGGTAATTGTGATAAACATTAATATTTAATAACTACAATGTAAAGATTGCATATATCATTAAAGTATAAAATTTTGCTGTATTATTTTTGTATATTTAAACACTCTAATTCTGTAAGGGCTTCCCATGTAGCTCAGTTGGTAAAGAATCTGCTTGCAATGCTGGAGACCTGGGTTAAATTCTTTAAAGCAGTGGGGAAGGTTAGAGAAACATTTACAGATAAGAAGATACTGAATTGGTCTTGAAGAATGAATTTGAATTTATTAGAGAAAGCAGTGGAGAAGGAAATGGCAACCCACTCCATGAATCTTACCTAGAAAATTCCCGGTGGGATACACTCCTTGGAGTTGCAGAGAGTCAGAAATGACTTAGTGACTTGAGCACACAATGTGCAGAGAAAGCAGACTCATTCCAAGGGTAGGAAGCATCCTATAAAAGAGCATACACACTGAGGAAACCAGAATTGAAAGAGACATGTGTACCCCAATATTCATTGCAGCACTGTTTACAATAGCTAGGATATGGAAGCACCCTAGATGTCCATCGACAGATGAATGTATAAGAAAGTTTTGGTACATATACACAATGGAATATTACTCAGCTATTAAAAAGAATGCATTTGAATCAGTTCTAATGAGGTTGGTGAAACTGGAGCCTATTATACAAGTGAAGTAAGTCAGAAAGAAAAACACCAATACAGTATATTAATGCATATATATGGAATTTAGAAAGATGGTAATGATGACCCTATATGTGAGATAGCAAAAGAGACACAGATGTAAAGAATAGTTTTTTGTACTTTGTGGGAGAAGGAGAGGGTGGGATGATTTGAGAAAATAGGATTGAAACATGTATATTACCATATGTGAAATAGATTACCAGTCCAGGTTTGATGCATGAGACAGGACACTCAGGGCTGGTGCACTGGGCTGACCCTGAGGAATGGGATGGGGAGGGAGGTGGGACAGAGAGTCAGGATGGGGCCACATGTACACCCATAGCTGATTCATATGAATGTATGGCAAAAACCACCACAATATTGTAAAATGATTAGCCTCCAATTAAAATAAATAAATCTACAAAAAAAAAGCATAGAGTACTTTATGAAATGATAATTCAAAGGAAAAAAAAATCACATGTCAACTTTCAACAGCAGATTCAGAGACCAAACTGATTTGTATCTTATGACTTAAAAAAAAAAGTCATCAGATGAATGAGTACCAAGTGATTTTTTTCCCAAGTTCGAATTTAAGATGTCTCTAAGAGATACAAAAGTGAGTAAAATAAATAAGAACAAGGTGCAATTCATTTTATAAAATATACTTTTTTTTCAAGTGATAGTAGATTCATGAAAAGTTGAGAAAAACATAACTTCCTTACACCCTTCATCCATTTTCTCAATAACTTAGAATAAACTTGTCAAGTTATCATGCTCTAAAGTTAACATATTATATTCATGATACAATTCTTTTCCATAATCATGACACACTTGTTAAAATTTTTAAAGTTATACAATTAACTAAAAAATGGAGCTTCCCCAGTGGCACAGCAATAAAGAATCCACCTGCAATACAGGAGACGCAAGAGACGCAGGTTCAATACTTGGGTCTGAAAGATCCCCAGAGGAGGGCATGGCTCTTCACTCCAGTATTCTTGCTGGGAAAATCCCATGAACAGAGGAGCCTAGTGGGCCAAGGTCCACAAGGTCATAAAGAGTTGGGAAAGACTGAAGTGACTGAGAATGCATGCAATTAACTAAACTGCAGATTTCATTTGGATTTCCCCAGGTTTTCCATTTTTCTGTTTAGGATCAACTCCAGGATACTAAGTTACATTTGGAACAACTGTCTTTTAAAATGTCATATAGTTTATTAATCTGATGTGTTTAAAGTGAAAGGTTAAGTCTGAACAAGAATTTTTAATAGACTAATTGCCAAGCAAAGTCTATATAAATATATTACCATAAAGTCATAAATACTGTGAAGACAGGTCAGAATGCCTAATTAAAAAAAATTATCAGTGGTGACTATTGTCACAGATTAAGTTAAAAATCAATCAATATATCTATCCATCAATCCAAACAAAACAAATCAAGACCCATGTTACATTTCAACAATAGGTTTATGTTGTTAGTTGCTCAGTCGTGGCCACTCTGTGATTTCATGGATTATAGCCCATCAGGCTCTTCTGTAGCCTGGCCATGGAATTTTTCTGCAAGAATACTGGAGTGGGCTGCCATTCCCTTCTCGAAGGGACCTTCCTGACCCAGGGATTGGATTCAGAATTCCTTCATTTCAGGCAAATTCTTTACCATCTGAGCCACCATGGAATTCAGTTACACTCTAAAATGAGAGCAATGTTAAGCCCTGCTAATATCACCATAGCTAATCATGACATTTGGTAGTAATATAAGAATTTAAATTTGAACTCCAGAATTGTAGTGATAAATGTATTTAGGTAATGCCTGAATTAGCTTGAGAAAAATAACTAAATTCAATCATTTTACAATGTGTTGTAGAACATTTTTGTGATTCATTTTGTGAAATTTAAGAACATGTGCTCTGTGAATATTTCAGACTAATATTTCTTGTTCCATTTTCTGTCCAACATAGTTTTTGATCCTGTCATTTCCTTTATCACAATTATTCTGACATTCTGATAACTGACTGGTTTTAAAATGTGTTTTAGATGTATTTTCTGTGATATCTGAATACATATTTATCATGGCCAAGATCTTATATATAACATAATTTTTTTCTTTAACACAGTGACACAATTGACAGAACTGCCTATAAATTATTTTCTTTGAAAAACAGAAAAATGGGAATTCCAGGTAATGACTATATTGCTAAGGGATACACTACAGGGAATAAAACACCAGTTTAACTCACTAACAAATAATCCATACAAAACTCAACAAGTAAACATACTTTTGATTTTCATTTTTGTTTTAAGGTATTAACTTGTCAGTAGCTCACATGTGAAAATGTTTGAAATAGTGGAGAATTGTGTTAGAACATACAGACTAAGGAATTAATATAGAAACATATAAATAAGTCTTTACCAATCAATTCTTTTTATATTATATTGTAGTCAAATGTCCTCAAGATATTCTAACAGTGATTAACTATTCATAACTTTCCCCTCTCCCTACACTTTCTCTTTCTAATGGGTGGAAATGTGTTACATTCTCTTGTTTCCTTGAGCTTATTTCTTCAGGAATATGCAATGTAATGAACAGCTTTATGTATCATTGTATTTTATGATGCCTTTCAGTATAATATGAAAAATTATATTTCTATTTCTTATTACAGTTTCTATTGAGTCTTTTTTTTTCCTTTTAGTGTTTTACTTAACATGTATACGTAGATTATTTTTCCAAAGCAACCAATATTGTTGTCATTAACTAGGATAGTTTCCCAAGTGGTGCTAAGTGGTAAGGAACTCACTTGCCAATACAGGAGACTTAAAGAGACGTGGGTTCAATCACTGGGTCACTAAGATAACCTGGAGGAGGAAAAGTCAACCCACTCAAGTATTCGTGCCTGGAGAATCCCATGGACAGAGGAGCCTGATGGCCTATAGTCCATAGGGTTGCAAAGAGTTGAACACAACTGAAGCAACTCAGCATGCACACGATGAGAAAACTATCAATACAAGTAGTACAAGGGTGGAGGGAATATCATGAATTTTATACATAATTTTGAGGTATCTATTAGACATTCAAGTAGTAAGTAGGTAGCTGGATATGAGTCTACATCTAGGTCAAATGTTCAGGTTAGAGATAACAATTTAGAAGCCATCAGTTAACAGAAGGTATTTCATTTTTTTTTTTTTTTTTAATTTTATTTTATTTTTAAACTTTACATAATTGTATTAGTTTTGCCAAATATCAAAATGAATCCACCACAGATATACATGTGTTCCCCATCCTGAACCCTCCTCCCTCCTCCTTCCCCATACCATCCCTCTGGGTCGTCCCAGTGCACTAGCCCCAAGCATCCAGTATCATGTATCGAACTTGGACTGGCATCTCGTTTCATACATGATATTTTACATGTTTCAATGCCATTCTCCCAAATCTTCCCACCCTCTCCCTCTCCCACAGAGTCCATAAGACTATTCTATACATCAGTGTCTCTTTTGCTGTCTCGTACACAGGGTTATTGTTACCATCTTTCTAAATTCCATATATATGTGTTAGTATACTGTATTGGTGTTTTTCCTTCTGGCTTACTTCACTCTGTATAATAGGCTCCAGTTTCATCCACCTCATTAGAACTGATTCAAATGTATTCTTTTTAATGGCTGAGTAATACTCCATTGTGTATATGTACCATAACTTTCTTATCCATTCATCTACTGATGGACATCTAGGTTGCTTCCATGTCCTGGCTATTATAAACAGAAGGTATTTCAAATTATTGACCTTGAATGAACTCATCAAAGGATGAATAGAGTAAGGAAGAAATAAAGTAAGAATGTGAAGTCACTCAGTCATGTCCAACTCCTTGTGACCCATGGACTGTAGCCTAGCAGGCTCCTCCATCCATGGGATTTTCCAGGCAAGAATACTGGAATGGGCTGCCATTTCGGAGGGGAGTTCCAAAGATGGAGCAATAAGAGACTGAGATGAAAAGGAATAACAGACAATCATCAAGAGAACTATCAAGCTAAAATGAGGAAAGCCAAGAAAGTAAAGAATTATGTAAACCAAAGGTATTAGATCAGATCAGATCAGTCGCTCAGTCAGGTCTGACTCTTTGCAACCCCATGAATCGTAGCACTCCAGGCCTCCCTGTCCATCACCAACTCCTGGAATTCACCCAGACTCACGTCCATCAAGTCAGTGATGCCATCCAGCCATCTCATCCTCTGTCGTCCCCTTCTCCTCCTGCCCCCAATCCCTCCCAGCATCAGAGTCTTTTCCAATGAGTCAACTCTTCTAAAAAGATGGTAGAGAAAGAAAATAATTTTATTATTAAATAAATATTAAACCAAAATGTAATGATGTCACAGGCAATCCACTAAAAGATTGCAAAAACAGAATGAATTCTCATCCTTTTATATAACCAAGCAGACAGACAGACCTCTTATACACATGCCTTAAGATAAAACATATCTACTTGCCAAATAAGAGAAAGTGACAGAACCATTTGTGATATATCTATGATCCTAACTCTACCTGATAACTGGAGTGACCATTTGGGGTGGCTAATTGGCTTTAACCAGAGGAGGAACAAAAAAAAAAAAAAAAAACTTTTCATCTCTTCATGGCAGAACTAGATTTGCAACTGGGAGCAGGGGAGTAGCTACCAAAGTAAGCCTCTTACTATTCCAGAAACTGGAAGATATGGGTGCTATCAGCCTCAATGCTTACACTTCAAAGAGATGGCTTTTAGGGACTTGAGAAAGACATTTCTGCATCATAAAGCTGACAAAAGTCCCCTCTAGTTTTCAGAAGGATTAATATACATTTCAAAGAGAGGAGAAAGTACTTACAAATTTTCTAAATTACAAGTTTTTGGAAGTAAATGTTCTAAGGTAAGAAAAAAGGATGAAGGGAAAAAAGTCACTTTATTTTCAACAAGAGAAATAAGTCTCAGATTTTTAGATTTTATTTGTCCTACATCAGATAATGCTCATAAGGTAAAATAAAGACTGAGAATCAAATTTTGGATTAAGGTGATTGACAAAAATGCTTTAGAGGGGCAGAAGAGGCAGACTTTTATCATAGGAATATTTCATTTTACTGCTTTAGCTTTATTGTGCTTCGCAGATATTTCATTTTTATAATTTGAAACTTTGTAGCAAATTTGTGTTGAGCAGGTCTATCAATGCCACTTGTCAAACAGCATTTGATCCTTTTGTGTCTCTGTCAGTTTTTGGTAATTCTCGCAATATTTCAAATGTTTTCACCGTTATTATATTTGTCATGGAGCCTTGTGATAAGTGATCTTTGATATTATTATTGTAATTACTTTGGGGTACCATGAACCACTGAGTAATAAATGAATAAATGCTGTATGTGTTCTGACTGTTCTACTGACTAGTTATTTCCCATTTCTCTCCCTCTCCTCAGGCCTCCCTATTAACTGAGACACAAATATATTGAGATATCTAGATTAGCATCTACATGCTCAAGTGAAAGTGTTGTGTCTCTCACTTCAAATTAACAGCTAGAAATGATTAAGGTTAGTGAAAAACACATGCCAAAATCTAAGACAGGGCAAGAGCTAGGCCCCATGCATTAAACAGCCAAATTGTGAATGCAAAGGAAAAGTTCTTGAAGGAAATTAAAAGTGCTACTCCAGTAAACATAAATAGGAAAGAGAAATTAGTGTTTTAGCCAACATGGGAAAAGGTTTAGTAGTCTAAATTAAGATGAAACCAGATACAACATTCCGTTAAGCCAAAGATTATGTTGATTCATGAGGTTTAAAGAAAGAAGACACGTCCACAATATTGTTAGTTAAAATAGAGAATGGAGTTCAAAATGGCAATGGCCAAAAGACAGAGAGTGAAAGAAAAAAGTCAGTGATAAGGGGAAGAATCCATGGGCTGGAGTGAGAACCTCAGGTGAAACAAACACACCCCCTTCCTTGTTGTTGTTCAGTTGCTCAGTTGTGTCTGACTTTTTGTGACCCCATGGACTGCAGCACACCAGACTTCCTTGTCCCTTACCATCTCCCAGAGCTTGCTCAAACTCATGTCCATCTAGTCGGTGATGCCATCCAACCATCTCATCCTCTGTTGTCCCCTTCCTCCTGCCTTCAATCTTTCCCAGCACTGGGGTCTTTTCTAATGAGTCAGCTCTTCACATCAGGTGGCTAAAGTATTGGAGCTTCAGCTTCAGCATCAGTCTTTCCAATGAATATTCAGGGTTGATTTCCTTTAAGATTGACCAGTTTGATCTCCTTGCAGTCCAAGGACTCTCAAGAGTCTTCTCCAACACCACAGTTTAAAAGTATCAATCCTTCAGTTCTCAGCCTTCTTTATGGTCCAACTCTCACATCAACTCACACATGCTTTGACTAAATGGACCTTTGTTGGCAAAGTGATGTCTCTGCCTTTTAATATGCTGTCTAGATTTGTCATAGCTTTTCTTCCAAGGAGAAAATGTCTTTTAATTTCATGGCTGCAGTCACCATCTGCAGTGATTTTGGAGCCGAAGAAAATAAAGTCTGTCATGTTTCCGTTATTTCCCCACCTATTTGCCATGAAGTGATGAGACCAGGTGCCATGATCTTCATTTTTTGAATGCTGGATTTTAAGTCAGCTTTTTCACTGTCCTCTTTCACTTTCATCAAGAGATTCTTTAGTTCTTCTTCACTTTCTGCCATAAGGGTAGTGTCATCTGCATATGTGAGGTTATTGATATTTCTCCCAGCAAACTTGATTCCAGCTTGTGCTTCATCCAGCCTGGCATTTCTTATGACGTTCTCTGCATATAAGCTAAATAAGGAGGGTGACAATATACAGTGTTGACGTACTCCTTTCCCAATTTGGAACCAGTCTGTTTTTCCATGTCCTGTTCTATTGGCTCTTAACCTGCATACAGGTTTCTCAGGTGGCAGGTAAGGTAGTCTGTTACTCCCATCTCTTGAAGATTTTCCAGTTTGTTGTGATCCATGCAGTCAAAGGCTTTAGCATAGTCAATGAAACAGAAGTAGATGTTTTTCTGGAATTCTTTTGCTTTTTCTATGACCCAACAGAATTTGGCAATTTGATCTCCGGTTCCTCTGCCTTTCTAAATCCCCCTCCTGGCTAGCCCTAATTTGCATAGGGCAGGCTCAGCAGGGAGGAGACAAAATGTACAAAAAGATGGAGACAAGAGAGGTAGAGGCTGGTCCTTCAAGGTCAGCTAGGCTTCACACCTCGAGGGTGTGCTATCCCTTGTTTACAGAATAAAACTCTGAGCTGTAACACTGATCCATCATTTCAAATCTTTGTTGCAGTGAGACAGAACCAAGGAAATTACACACTCTCCTGACAATATAAAAGTACAAATTGATGTAGCAAAAACTGTAGCAAGTTATGCAGAAGACCTAGATAAGATAATTAAAGTGGCTATAATAAACAACAGATTTTCAATGTAGGTGAAAGAGCCTTATATTGGAAGAAGGTGCCATCTAGGACTTTATCATAGAGAGAAGAAGTCAATGACTGCCTCAAAGACTCAAAGGATAGGCTGAATTTCTTGTTGAGGGCTAATGCAACTGGTGACTATAGGTTGAAGTCAAAGCTCACTTACCATTCTGAAAATCCTAGGACCCTTAATAACTATTGTCAAATCTACTCTGCCTATGCCTTATAAGTGGAACAATAAAAATTAGATGATACCACATCTGTTTATAACATTGTTTACTGGCTATTTGAAGCCCACCATTGAGAACTATGACTCAGAGGGGAAAGAAAACTTTTTAAAACATTATTGCTCGTTGACAATGTACCTGGTCACCTAAGAGCTCTGATGGAGAGGAATAATAAGTGAGGTTAATGCTGTTTTCATGATTGCTGATACACATGTAATTTATTCATTCTGCAGGTTATCGATCAAGGACTAATTCTGACTTTGAAGCACTGTTAAGAAATACATTTTGTAAGGTTATAACTGCCATAGATAGTGAAGGATAAGGAACTTCATCAAATATCAAGGGTGATAGATATCAGTGGCAGGAGGAGTTTGATTAAATTGACTTAGCATGGTTCTTTCTAAACTAGATTTTACAAGGAAGTACACAGATGGCCCTAGGAAGAGGTCCAGGAGCCTAACTAAAGTTTGGTCAAACTGACTTTATCAATATACAGATAATATGTTCTTCACCTATCATAAGCTATGCATTATCAGTCAGTTGACTGTGCTGGTCCAAGCAAAGATGTCTCCATTGTTACATTATGGTGTTCTAACACAGTTATTTGGGAAAGAAAGACACAAATAGAAAACTAATTTCTAAGAGACTAGCCAGTCTTATAAAGATTATGCCCTAAGAAGTTATCAGATATTTATAAAAGGAAGAAGAGGATAGAGGTAAATTTTTTTTCCCAAAGGTCACATTAGTTATGTTTGCATCCTATCTTCTATTTAATAAATCTATGTCTTTGTTGCATAATCATACTCCCAACTAAGAGTATACTATCCATTTTCAGTGACTTTGGTGACTGACAGAATCACACTTATGAAGCTAGATTGTCAAACCCTTGGTAACAGGATTTATACATATGCATGCATTAAAACAGAAAATAAAACACACTGACTGCTGTGCACACATCCATATGTGACAGAAATTCTATAGTGGAGTTTGGAATTATTTTTTCAAGGAATCTCTAAAATCCTTCATTCTAGTCAAACTGGTCCCAAACCAATACCTGTCTGTGTTCAACAGTCCTCTCCATTTTTACCTTATCTTCCTTTTTCCATTAGGCAGGGATGCCTTCATTTTTTTTTTTTTTTTTTTTTATCTTAATCATGTTTATTCTTCCTTTTTTTAATTTTTTTTAATTTTATTTTATTTTTAAACTTTACATAATTGTATTAGTTTTGCCAAATATCAAAATGAATCCATCACAGGTATACATGTGCTCCCCATCCTAACATACCTTATGAGTCAGAACCTGTATTAAGTTTTGGGGATACAGAGACACTACGACATGAGACTGACTATTGTATAGGTTAAAGTTATGGGTTTTTGTGCTACATGAACAGGTATGAGTCCTGACTCTATCACTTAACTACATCACCTAACCAAAATATTAATCACTCTAAGCCTGAGATCACTTTTTGTAAAATATGAAGAATCATGGCATTTACTCATAGGGCTGTAACAGTCATAAAATGAAATGAGTTTGCTTATTAGATAAGTATTTCTAGTAGCAACAGTTAGAAATAGATCTCAAAATGACTCACATAAAGGAAAAGTCTAGAATGAGCTTTTATAAACATCTGGATCTAAGGCCCTCAAATTATGCCATTAGATTCTTTATCCATCTTTGGGTTCTGCTATCTTCTGTGTAGCCTTTACCCCAAGAGTCTTCTTCATATGGTGAAAGTTAAAGTGAAGTCGCTCAGTCATGTCTGACTCTTTGGGACCCCATGGACTGTAGCCTGCCTGGCTCCTCTGCCCATGGAGATTTTCTAGGCAAGAATACTTTAATGGGTTGCCATTCCCTTCTCCAGGGGATCTTCCTGGCCCGGGGATCAAACCCAGGTCTCCTGCATTGCAGGCAGATTCTTTACCATCTGAGCCACCACGGAATCCCTCTCCATATGGTGGCCTCCACCAGAACCATTAGGGTTACATTTTCCTCTGATACACTAAACAAACCAAAAATATTTCTTTCTTCCCAAGTGTTACCAAAAAATTCTGGGACTGATACTCATTGGATACTCCTCTGTGTAATTGTTGACCCAAAGACCACAGCCATTGGGAATGCATGTATTGACAGCTAGAACCTGATTCACAGGGCAACCCACTGAAATGACATGGATTCCAAATGGGCATGGTAGGTGGCTGTCCAAAGTAAAATCTGGGTGCTGTTACCAAGAGGAGAGGAAAACAGATGCCAGCAGGTAAAAATAAATTATGTTCACCAAAGCATGTTACTAAAGCAGCTGATACAGAATATATTAGTATAGTGTGTGCTGTGTACTGAGTTGCTTCCGTCGTGTTCAATTCTTTGCAACCCTATAGACCATAGTTTGCTAGGCTCCTCTGTCCATGGGATTCACCAGGCAAGAATATTGGAGTGGGTTCCAATGCCCTCCTCCAGGGGATCTTCCCAATCCAGAGATTGAACTTACATCTCTTATATCTCCTGCATTGACAGGTGGGTTCCTTACCATTAGTGCCACCTGGGGCACCCGTGTTAGTAGAGTACCTGGTGTATAATTATTACCTTGAAAAATGATTTTTAAAATGCATGTACATGGTTTTCCATATTAATGGAGAAAACAAACTATAAAGTAACAGCCTGAAAGGAAAGAGTATGAGTGACTAAATGAAGTGTTCGGTTTTTTTTTGTAAGGATTATTTGCTCTTTAACAGTCCCTGAAAGTGTCACCGAATGACAGTACAGGACAAAAGATGATATTCTTAACTATATCTACACAATCATTGTACATTGTAACTACATATATGCTTTTGCAAAGGTGGGTTTTTAGATTTTCGAATATTTCTGTCCCTGTCTAGTAATTTTTTGGATCTTTAAGTGAGAAGGTTGACAATGCTTCACCAATTCTCTAAGAAGATCAGATTATAGACATTCTTCTGTATTTCTTCAGTGTCCTCTTCAGTGGCTAAGACACTTGTAGATACCGAGTAGTAAACTCCAAGTGCTTGCTGATAGTTTCTAAGATCAATGCAATAATGTAAGTATATTCACAAATCTGCTAAGGGTCATTTACTAATTTACTTTCATTTTCTCAGGGCATTACCTAGAAAAAAACAAAATATGCTCTCTTTTCATTTCCAATTTTGAGTAACACATTCAGAGGAACCATATCTTTATCCAATCTGAATTAACTAATTTCTTGACACACACATATTTTAATGTTTATTATTTCTTGCCATACTATTCAAAAACTTTTCATTCACCTGTGTGTATGCATGGTTATTCCCATGCACTTTCCAAAGTTTTTGTGGGGATGTTGGGTAGAGTTTATTACATGGTGAAACATCAGGTAAGTGTACCATTTGATCAATTTTGAAAAAAAAAATGTATACTTACATAACCAATTCTTCAATTCAAATATAAAATATTTCCATCATATTAGAAAGTTCTCTAATGTTTTCCTAAGGCCATCTTCCACTATAGCAACCATTATCATAAATTTCATCACATACCTTGGGTTTGCCTATTCTAGTACTTCATATAAATGGAATTGATACAATATTTATTTTTGTGTCTTTCTTTCTTTCACTTAACTTTGTGTTTTCTTTCACTCAGAATAACACTTTCAAGATTTATCCAGGTTGTTGCACTTGTCCGTAATTCACTTTTTTTTTTTAGTTGCTGAGTACTGTTATTTCTGATAGCATTCTATTATACATATACACCAAAGAATTTTAAATAATTCTTCTGTTTAGGGACATGTGGCTGTTTTCAGTGTTTAGCTACTATGAATAAAGTATTTATAACACTCTTGTCTAAGGATTTTTCCATAAATATGTTTTTATTTCTCTTGGGTGAATATATAAGATTGACACTAGTGTGTCAAAAGATAGAATTTATTTTACTTTTTATAGAAGTGACACAGATTTTCAAAGTGATTTTATCATTTTACACTCCCACCAGAAAATTATTAACTTTGGCTTCTAAAAATCTTTGATATTTGGTGTTAAAGTTTAGAAATAAGGTTTTATCACTGTAGTGCTAAGGTGGTTGTACTTATTATAATTTTAACATGCATTTCCTGGTAACTGATTTGCAACAATTTTTTTTTTCATGACCTTATCGGTCATTTGTATATTTGGTGAATTATTTGTTCTTCTCTTTTGTATTTTCTTTTTTATTGTTGGTTGTAATTTTTGTTATAGAACTATAGAAACATTTTATTCATGTTAGATATCAGTAATTTTGTTACATGTGTTGTGAATATTTTTCCCTAGAATGCAATTTGCCTATTGATTTCTTAATGGTATCATTTGATGAAGATATTTTTAAAATTTATGAAGTTTAATCTGTTAATTATTTCAGTTAGTACTTCTGTGTCTCTCTGTAAGAAAATTTTACCCATTCCCAAATGATAAAAATGTTCTCTTACATTTTTTTTTTCTTGTAGTAAAAGAATCAGATAAATCAAGTTGGCTGACAGTATTTGTTCGGATCTTCTACATCTTCACTGACTTTCTGTCTACTGATTGTATTGATTACTAAGATTCCTGGAATTGTCTACATTTCTTTTAAATTCTAAAAGCTGCTGCTTAGTAATTTGAATACCTGTTACAAATATATAAACTCTTAAAACAGTCATGTGTTCTAGATTATTTGATCCTTTTATTACTATTAAAACTCCTCATAGTCATGGTAATATATGTGTCCTAAAGTCTATTTTGTTTGATATAAATATCACCATTTTTACCTACTTATGATTAATGCATGATATATCTTATTTCTTCCTTTAACTTTAAATCTATTTATGCCTTTAAGAGGCTTCCCAAGTTGCCCAAGGGCAAAGAATCCACCTCCCAATGCAGGAGATGCAGGTTCAACATCTGGGTCAGGAAGACTCCTTGGAGAAAGAAATGGCAACCTACTCCAGTATTCTTGCTTGGGAAATTCCATAGACACAGTAACCTAATGGGCTATAGTCCATGGGGTCACAAAGAATTGGAAATGACCTAGTGACTAAACAACAACAATAATAACTTTATAGTTCAGTTCAGTCACTCAGTCGTGTCTGACTCTTTGCGACCCCATGAATTGCAGCACGCCAGGCTGCCCTGTCCATCACCAACTCCCGGAGTTCACCCAAATTCTTGTCCATCGAGTTGGTGATGCAATCCAGCCATCTCATCCTCTGTCATCTCCTTCTCTTCCTGCCCCCAATCCCTTCCAGCATCAGAGTCTTTTCCAATGAGTCAACTTGTCGCATGAGGTGGCCAAAGTACTGGAGTTTCAGCATTAGCATCAGTCCTTCCAATGAACATCCAGGACTGATCTCCTTTAGGATGGACTGGTTGGAACTCCTTGCAGTCCAAGGGACTCTCAAGAGTCTTCTCCAACACCACAGTTCAAAATCATCAGTTCTTCAGTGCTCAGCTTTCTTCACAGTCCATCTTTCACACCCATACATGACCACTGGAAAAACCATAGCCTTGACTAGACGAACCTTTGTGGGCAAAGTAATGTCTCTGCTTTTCAATATGCTGTCTAGGTTGGTCATAACTTCCCTTTCAAGGAGTAAGTGTCTTTTAATTTCATGGCTGCGGTCACCATCTGCAGTGGTTCTGGAGCCCAGAAAAATAAAGTCTGACGCTGTTTCCACTGTTTCCCCATCTATTTCCCATGAAGTGATGGGACCAGATGCCACGATCTCTGTTTTCTGAATGTTGAGCTTTAAGCCAACTTTTTCACTCTCCACTTTCACTTTCATTAAGAGGCTTTTTAGTTCCTCTTCACTTTCTGCCATAAGGGTGGTGTCATCTGCATATCTGAGGTTATTGATATTTCTCCCAGCAATCTTGATTCCAGCTTGTGCTTCTTCCAGCCCAGGGTTTCTCATGATGTATTTTGCATATAAGTTAAATAAGCAGGGTGACAATATATAGCCTTGATGTACTCCTTTTCCTATTTGGAACCAGTCTGTTGTTCCATGTCCAGTTCTAACTGTTGCTTCCTGACCTGCATATAGGTTTCTCAAGAGGCAGGTCAGGTGGTCTGGTATTCCCATCCCTTTCAGAATTTTCCACAGTTTATTGTGATCCACACAGTCAAAGGCTTTGGCATAGTCAATAAAGCAGAAATAGATGTTTTTCTGGAACTCTCTTGCTTTTTCCATGATCCAGCGGATGTTGGCAATTTGATCTCTGTTTCCTCTGCCTTTTCTAAAACCAGCTTGAACATCTGGAAGTTCACGGTTCACGTATTTCTGAAACCTGGCTTGGAGAATTTTGAGCATGACTTTACTAGAGTATGAGATGAGTGCAATTGTTTGGTAGTTTGAGCACTGTTTGGCATTGCCTTTCTTTGGGATTGGAATGAAAAATATGCAGCAAAAGTTGGGTCCTGAAAGTTTCATTTTATCTGTTTTTCTGTCTTTTATTTGACACATTTATAATCAATGTAATTATTTATATGTTTGGATTTAAATCTAACATTGGGTTATTCTTTTGTTATTTGTAATCTTATTCTTTGCTCTTTTATTCCTCTTTTTCTGCCGTCTTTATCTGTGAAGTTTATTGAGATGTAGTTGACATAAAATCTCTGTTTAGTCGCTAAGTCATGTCCGACTCTTGCAACTTCATGTACTGTAGCCTGCCAGGCTCCTCTGTCTGTGGGCTTCTCCAGGCAAGAATACTGGAGTTGATTGCCATTTCCTTCTCCAGGGGATCTTCCCAACCCAGGAATCGAAACCAGGTCTCCTGCATTGCAGGCAAATTCTTTACCAACTGAGCTATGACATACAATAAGTAGTACATTTTTAAGATGTACAATGTGGTGTTTTAATGTTAAGTGTATACTTATTAAACCAACACAGTTAAAATACTGAACATCCGCAAGTTATGAGGTTCTCTTTTATATTTTTTCCTTTTGTTCTCTTTCATATGCTGTTTTTCCCAGGCAAACATCAATCTTCTTTCTGCCCCATCAGTTATTTTCCATTTCTATAATTGTATATAAAAATAATAATGCAATATGTATTCATTTTAGGGAAGGAGCTGGCTTCTTAGCACAATGATTTTAGAGTCACATATTTGGTAGCACATATCAAGAGTCCATATTTTTTTCTTGCTGTGTAATGGTTATATGGTGATGAGTTTTAAAAGACATAGAGATTCTTTGAGCTTTTTATGTTGACGGACATCTGGGTTACTAAGCTTTTTTAAGCTATTGAAAGCTAAAAGTTCTATAAACATCTGCATACAGGCTTGTGCATGGACATAAGTTTTGATTTCTCCTGGAGATATATATATATATATATATATATATATATATATATATATACATTTTGCCTGGAAGTGGTGTTTATTTATTAAGCAATATTTATTTTCTGGTCAGTAAAGCCAGTATGATCAGAAGTTACCTTTGTGGAAAGGTTTTGAACTAAAATTCAACTTTTAAATATATATTGGACAATTGAGCTCATGCATTTCTTCTTTAGTAAGTTGTAGTTTTTATCTTTCAAGAAACCTATCCTTTTCATCTGAAATAATGAATTTATTGCTACAGTTGGTTCAATATATTCCCTTTATATTTTCTCTTTAACATAAGGTGAATGTGTAGTAAGGCCAACTTTCTCACTTCTGTTGGTAATCTGTATCTTTTTTTCTGCTTATTAGAATTTCATGAACTTTATTTATCTTAAAGTGACTGCTCTTGATTTAATCATATATTGTTTTGCTTTGATTCTGTTATTTATTTATTTGTTTGACTGTGTCAGATCCTCAGATCCTAGTTGTGGCATGCAGCATCTCTGTTGCTTCATGGAGGATCTTTCATTGAGACACAGACACTCTAGTTGTGGTGAGCAGCCTCCTGAAATAGCAGGTCCAGTAACTGTAGTGCACGAGCTTAGTTACTCCACAGCATGCAGTTCCTTAGTTCCTGATCAGGGATCGAACTTGTGCCCACCACACTGCAAAACAGATTACTAACCACTGGACCACCAGAGAAATCCCCTGTCTCTTTATATTGTATTTCTTCCTTAATCTTTATTTTCTCTATTTTCCTTCCTTTGAATTTAATTGGCTCTTCTTTTCTAGTATCTTATGCTGGATACTGATATCAGTGATGTGAGTTCTTTCTTCTTTCTTGAAGGCATGTACTAACATCATTTTCTCTTAAATTTTGGTTTATCAATGAATCATTCCAAATTTCCCCTTTCATTTCTTCCTTAACCTCTGTATGGGTTTTCTCTGACCTTCACAAGAACTGAACATTATTTGTTCTCTAATTTTGCATTTTTAGCTATATATATGTTTTTTTGTTTAGTAACTATTCTATAGTTTACTGAATGTAACTTTAATCATCACCATTTTTATTTGCATAAAAATATGCAGTATTATACATTGTTAGCAGATTTCAATAATATAATTCATTTCTTCCCAAACTTCTGTGCTATCATAATACATTTAAACATACAAGTTTTAAACACAAAAATATATACATTTTATTAAAACATTCAATTATTTTAGAACTCAGTGTTTAATCAGAAAAGTAACTATTTTACATTTTATCATATATTTACCATTATTAACATTATCATTCTTTTGGGTAGACAGAATTTTTATTCTGGTATAATTTATTTCTGCTTAAAGAAGTATCTTTAGCATATCCTTTAGTGCTCATCTCCTAGCAACAAGTTTTCTGAGCTCTTCTGTCTGAAAATACATTTTTTTGGCCTAAATTTTCTAAAGATATTTTAAGTGGGTTTAGAATTCTAGGTTGCACTTCCTCTCTCTCTCTCCCTCCCCACTTTCCTAAGCCTTCTGCCTTCTTTCTCTCTCTTTCCCCCAGTCTATCTCTCCCCTCAGTACATTAAAAGGCCATTTAAATATCTTCTGACTTGCATAAATTCTAATGAAAAATCTGCTGTCACGTTAGTCTCCCAGTATGATTTGTGTTGTTTATTTTTCTGTTTCTCTTCACCATTTGAAATTTGCAGCTTAATTTTGATGTGTCTTATGGTACTTGGCGCTATGTTTACCCAGCTCAGCATGGATGACATTCTTTGGTCTCTGAATTTATAGTTTTCAGCCACAGTTGAAATAATTCAGCCATTATTTCTTTCAACCTATTATATTTTCCTCTGGGATTTCAATTGCACATATACACCACTTGGTATTCTCCCAAAAGTCATTAGTATACTTCTTTTCTGCTTTTTTTTTGTCTCTGTTCTTCCATCTAGGGATATTGCTATGTCTTCAGGTTCACAGATTTTGTTTTATACTGTGTAAATTTAGCCCAATTTAATACATTATTTCTAATATTATATTGTTCACACCTATTAAGTATTTAAAATTTTTTGTTATGTCTTTTATTTCTCTCTGTGTGCCAGCTTACCTTTAAATCTCTGACTATATTTTTAATATTTACAACAGCTTATTTTACTGCTTTCCTACTAATTTCATTTTCTCTTTTATTACTTGACCTGTTTCTATTGACTGATTTTTAAAATAATTATTGGTAATATTTGGTTGCTTCTTTCATGTATAGCAATTCTTTATTGAATCTTAAGTATAACATCTTTGTTTTTGTATTATAAATTTTCAAATCTTGGCATTTTCCTGATGCCTCAACATCCCCATGAATAAGATATGAGCACCCTGTCGAAGCATCCAGCCACAGCAGCTTGATAATTCTGGTCTCTACCACAAAGTCCCCTTCCTGTTTTTTGCTGACTGTGACCTAATGACATTCAAATGTATCAATGAAATCCCCTCATACCTTTTGCCTGTGTACCCTACCCTTACCCTAATAAAGGCACTGGCCCATGGGTGTTTGCTTTCCCCTAGATCCCCACACTCTTGGTTGGGCCAGCTCTCTAGCATTCTTCCCATAATATCCCCTCCTGGCATGCTGTGCCTCCTTCTTCTAAAAAACGTGACTATAATAAATACTTTAATTTTATGTGATTTTCCAAGTATAATATCTGCAGTTGTGCTGAGGTGATCTTTAAAGATCACACAAGGGAGACTTACTCCATCATCTCAAATACATTGTTGTTGTCTGATGAATATTTCCCACTTCTTAAAGGAGCATTTAAGTTACTTATAGATCACATTGAGCTTTTTCAAGATTGCTTTTGGTTTTGTTTTGCTTTTAAAAGTTGTGTCTAGAAGAATTACTTTCATTCAGGACCACTGAAATCATACTATTATGATACTATAATGTTACCCTTTTGAGGTCTCTCAAGAATATCTCATATATTTGACTTGTGTTTGGTTGCTTCAGCTGTGTCTGAATCTTTGCGATCAATCCCATGAACTGTAGCCCACCACAGGCTCCTCTGTCCATGGGATTCTCCAGGCAAGAATGATGGGGTGGCTTGCCATGCCCTCCTCCAGGGGATCTACCCAATCCAAGGATCAAAGCCAGGTCTCTTATACTCCCTGCAATGGCAGGCAAGTTCTTTACCACTGGTGCCTCCTAGAAAGCCCATATATTTGATGAGGCTATCTCTATAAAGCCCTGGGATTTCTATGGAGGGAATGATTCTGAAGCTGAAACTCCAGTACTTTGGCCACCTCATGCAAAGAGTTGACTCATTGGAAAAGACTGATACTGGGAGGGATTGGGGGCAGGAGGAGAAGGGGACGACAGAGGATGAGATGGCTGGATGGCATCACTGACTCGATGGACGTGAGTCCGAGTGAACTCCGGGAGTTGGTGATGGACAGGGAGGCCTGGCGTGCTGCAATTCATGGGATTGCGAAGAGTCAGACACCACTGAGCCACTGAACTGAACTGAACTAATCTCTATAAACAGAATGACAGAAACTTGAACAATTCTCTGTTCTTTGTGAACTCTAGGAATTGTTCACATATAGCTTTCCAGAAACGATCTTTTCCTGTCAATAGTTCTTTTCTAACCTTGTGAATTTTTGTGTGTGTGTGTGTGCACATTGGTATACAGTCCAAGACACAAAAGGCTCTTATACAGTTTTTCTGCAACATGGTCTCTTCAAAGCTACATCCTCTGTGGCCCTATGTCCTCATACTCTGGCCACACTGGCCTCCCCATACTCTGATCTTTTGATTATGATATTATTTTCTTCTATTAAAATGATTCTTTTTGAAAGAATTTTGATTTTCCTATGTGTATAGAACAAATGTTCCCCAACAATTGTTTACATTTAATTCCTGACTGAAAATTACAGTGATCCTTGCAAGGAATATCCTATGGGAATAGACAAAGTGGTCTGAACTAGGGATGGAGTGATTTGTAAAAGTAAATTAGAAAAGAAATAAGTTATATGAAATTAAATTGTAGAAAACTTTGAGAGAATACACCAAAGTCATGAAAGAATAGATAACTGTTTAGAATATTAGTGGATCCTGTATTGGAACATTATGACTGAAGAACAAATGAAATATTTATAAAATATAAATTAACTATTTTATGGAGGCTTTAGAGAGTATTAATTAGAACAGTTCAACTTGTGTTAATGTAGGATCTATATTCAGCATGTGCCAGGGACTCTTGGCTGATAAATAAAATTGAATAACGCCTATTATGTGCCAGAATTAATTTCAAGTTTTTTTCACCTTTTTCAATTGTTTTACTGCTCCACATGACACTATGGAGCTTCTGCTATTATTTTTAATATGGCTATTTACTATTCCTGAAAATTATAGCTAAGAAAAATTACTAATATCAACTCATTAAACATTTATTGATCAACTCCAGGAAAATCTGACATTATAAAACAAGAGCAGACTTTGTGTAGAGAAGCATACACTGTTTGTCCTTTGTTAAGTTACTTAAATTCTCTGTGATTCAGCATATTCAACTTTAAAATGACTGTGATTTTAATACCTGGGTTGGTATAAATATTAATGATCACATATATAAATGTCTAGTACACATTGTCTCAAGCAGTTAATCCATACTAGATATTCTAAATGCAGTAATGGATATATCTATTACTATTATGACAATTTGTCAGGCACTATATGCGATACCTTCTGTTTATTATATTATTTAAATGAACCCTTCTATTTCTGATAAATTGGGATTATTACAATATGAAGAACACAAATCTCAGAAAGTGAAAGTAACTACACTTTTTTTTTAATCACTATGTGTAGCATTTATGGAGTTCTTGTACATATTAAATACTATGCAAACTTTTTGGAATTCAAAGATTAATAAAGTTAATGATGAAATTAATGGGTAGTAATATATATAAATGTATTTGTATTTCAACCTATACCAAAAATATTGAAATTGGTAGAGGACACTGTGTTTTACCAGTGATTTCACATATATTATCTTATTTTATACAGTTAGATAAGTAAGATAGGGTTGTTACTTTAAAATCATATAGAAACTGAATTATTTTCTAATAGTGTGTGACTCAAAGTTAGAGATTATAGCTATTATGCATGCTGGTAATAGAGTAGAAATTGCCATGAGAATGGGCAGAGTGGGGGTTTGGAATAAAGTATTATTAATTATCTATTGTATCTGTCCTTGTCTAACTTATCAACAGTTGGCCTCCATTTTACACCAACTTAATTCCCACTCAAATAGTTTTGTTTTTTTTTTTTACTTTGCAGAAAATGCAACAAGATAAAGGTGAGGCATTATATTTTGATTCATGGAAACAACAAAAAAATCATTAAATATTTATTTTCCAATACTTGTTTGTATGTGATAACTCTCATTTATAGTTATTCCTTTAATATTTGATTATGACAACTGTTTTCAAAAGTAAGTTAAAATGACTAATATTTATAAAGTAACCAAAGACCAAAAAGTAACCAAGTAACAAGGACCAACTGTAGAGCATAAGGAGCTCTACTCAATATTTTGTAATAACCTATATGGATATATATAACTTAAACACTTTGCTGGACACCTGAAACTAATACAACACTGTAAATCAATACTACTCCAATACAAAATAAAAGCTAAATTAACAAAATAAGTTAAAAGTTATCTTAAAGGAAGTGTAAAATGTTGGTTAAATATGTCTTTAAATCAAAACATGATATTTTAGGACTTTCATAATTAAACAGACTATTTTATATTCTTGCAATTTAATTTGTATTTGTATTATAACAATATGAACAAATGTATCTTAAAATTCTTTGTGTGAATCTATGACAAAGTATAACTGTCGATCTAGATATTTATATTTTTGCTGCAATTTTACTCTATAGTGGCTTTAAACTTTAATAGTGTTTCAAATTTGATCACTTTTGTTCTGCAGAAGAATATAGAAGTATGCTTATGCTTAAGTTGGATATTACATTTTCTAGAGGCTGTATTTTTTCTTTATTTTTATCTACTGGGGAAAAAATAGGTTGAAATATATCTTTTATAGACTATTTTGGTTTAATCTTTTGAGAGCTACAGCTAAGTTCTTCCACTGACTTCTCCTAGTCTCTTTCCAATATGGCCTGGTCTCTAACGTTAGAAAAGGAATGGTATACCTGGTTTCACTTAAAATTTTAGATTAAGAAAATTTATGGCCACCTAGTCTATGCAAGGAGATCCAACCAGTCCATCCTAAAGGAAATCAGTCCTGAATATTCATTGGAAGGACTGATGCTGAAGCTGAAACTCAATACTTTGGCTACCTGATGCGAAGAACTGACTTATTGGAAAAGACCCTCATGCTGGGGAAGATTGAAGACAGGAGGAGAAGGGGATGACAGAGGATGAGATGGTTGGATGGCATCCCCGACTCAATGATCATGAGTTTGAGTAAACTCTGGGAGTTGGTGATGGACAGGGAGGCCTGGTGTGATGCAGTCCATGGGGTCACAAAGAGATCGACATGACTGAGTGACTGAACTGAATTGAATCTATGACAAAGAAGACAAGAATATACAATGGCAAAAAGACAGTCTCTTCAATAAGTGATGCTGGGAAAACTGGACAGCTGCATGTAAAAGAATGAAATTAGAACACTCCCTAACAGCATACACAAAAATAACCTCAGAATAGATGAAAGACTTAAATGTAAGACAAGACACTACACAACTCTTACAGGAACACACAGGAAGAATACACTTTGACAGAAATCACAGCAAGATCTTTTTTGACCCACCACTTGAGTAATGAAAATAGAAACAAAAATAAATGAGACTTAATTTAACTTAAAAGCTTTTGCACAGCAAAGAAAACCATAAACAAGATCAAAAGCCAACTCTCAGAATGGGAAAAAATATTTGCAACCAAAGCAACTGAGAAGGAACTGATCTCTAAAATATACAAGCAGCTCATGAAACTCAATATCAAAAACAAACAACCCAATCAAAAAATGAGTAGACAACCTAAACAGACATTTCTCCAAAGAAGACTAACAGATGGCCAAGAGGCAAAGAAAAGATGCTCAGCATCACTAATTATTAGAGAAATGCAGGTCAAAATTACAATGAAAACTACATCTCACACCAATCAGAATGTCCATTGTCAAAAAATCCTCAAACACTAAGTGCTGGAGAGGGTGTGGATCTTGCTTTGTTGGTTGGAATGTAAACTGATGCACAGTGACAATGGAGAGGAATGTAGAGACTCCTTAGAAAACTAACAATAGAACTATCATTTGACCCTGCAGTCCCACTGCTGGGTATATATCTTGAGAAAACTAATTTTAAAAGGCACATGCACCTTAATTTTCACTGCAGCACAATTTAAATAGCCAACACATGGAGGCAATCTAAATATCCATTGACAGATGAATGGATAAAGAAGATGTGGTACATATGCACAATGGAATATTATTCAACCCTAAAAAGGAGTAATTCTGGGTCTTATAGAGATGTGGATGGACCCAGAGTCTGTCATATAGAGTGAAGTAAGACAGAAAGAGAAAACATCATGTATTAACACATATATGTGGAATCTAGAAAAAGGAAGAGCTGAACCTATTAACTGGGCAGGAACAGAGACATAGTCATAGAGAATGGACATGTGGACATGGAATGGGTAGGATGAACTGGGAGATTTGGGATTGATGTAGGTGGAGTGACATGTATAAAATAGCTAGCTAGTTGAAATCTGCTTTATAGTGCAAGGAGCTCAGCTGAAGGTTCTGAGGTGACACAGATGGATGGAAGTCGAGGTGGGAATGGGAGGGAGGTCCAAGAGGAAGGAGATGTGTGTACCCGTATAGCAGATTCACATCGTTGAACAGCAGAAACAGAAATAGTTATAGTTGCTGTAAAGCAACTATCAGATCAGATCAGTCGCTCAGTCGTGTCTGACGCTTTGCGACCCCATGAATCGCAGCACGCCAGGCCTCCCTGTCCATCACCAACTCCCGGAGTTCAATCAGACTCACGTCCACCGAGTCAGTGATGCCATCCAGCCATCTCACCCTCTGTTGTCCCCTTCTCCTCTTGCCCCTTCTCCTCTTGTCCCAATCCCTCCCAGCATCAGAGTCTTTTCCAATGAGTCAACTCTTCACATGAGGTGGCCAAAGTACTGGAGTTTCAGCTTTAGCATCATTCCTTCCAAAGAAATCCCAGGGCTGATGTCCTTCAGAATGGACTGGTTGGATCGCCTTGCAGTCCAAGGGACTTTCAAGAGTCTTCTCCAACGCTACAGTTCAAAAGCATCATTTCTTTGGCACTCAGCCTTCTTCACAGTCCAACTCTCACATTCACACATGACCACTGGAAAAACCATAGCCTTGACTAGACGAACCTTTGTTGGCAAAGTAATGTCTCTGCTTTTGAATATGCTATCTAGGTTAGTCATAACTTTCCTTCCAAGGAGTGTCTTTTAATTCCATGGCTGCAGTCACCATGTGCAGTGATTCTGGAGCCCAGAAAAATGAAGTCTGACACTGTTTCCACTGTTTCCCCATCTATTTCCCATGAAGTGATGGGATGGGATGCCATGATCTTCGTTTTCTGAATGTTGAGCTTTAAGCCAACTTTTTAACTCTCCACTTTCACTTTCATCAAGAGGCTTTTGAGTTCCTCTTCACTTTCTGCCATAAGGGTGGTGTCATCTGCATATCTGAGGTTATTGATATTTCTCCCAGCAATCTTGATTCAGCTTGTGTTTCTTCCAGTCCAGCGTTTCTCATGATGTACTCTACATATAAGTTAAATAAACAGGGTGACAATATACAGCCTTGATGAACTCCTTTTCCTATTTGGAACCAGTCTGTTGTTCCATGTCCAGTTCTAGTTCTTGTTTCCTGACCTGCATACAGGTTTCTCAAGAGGCAGGTCAGGTGGTCTGGTATTCCCATCTCTTTCAGAATTTTCCACAGTTTATTGTCATCCACACAGGCAAAGGCTTTGGCATAGTCAGTAAAGCAGAAATAGATGATTTTCTGGAACTCTCCTGCTTTTTCCATGATCCAGAGGATGTTGGAAATTTCATCTCTGGTTCCATCTGCCTTTTCTAAAACAGCTTGAACATCAGGAAGTACACGGTTCACATATTGCTGAAGCCTGTCTTGGAGAATTTTGAGCATTACTTTACTAGCGTGTGAGATGAGTGCAATTGTGCAGTAGTTTGAGCATTCTTTGGCATTGTCTTTCTTTGGGATTGGGATGAAAACTGACCTTTTCCAGTCCTGTGGCCACTGCTGAGTTTTCCAAATTTGCTGGCATATTGAATGCAGCACTTTCACAGCATCATCTTTCAGGATTTGAAATAGCTCAACTGGAACGCCATCACCTCCACTAGCTTTGTTCATAGTCATGCTTTCTAATGCCCACTTGACTTCACATTCCAGGATGTTTGACTCTAGGTGAGTTATCACACCATCATGATTATCTGGGTCATGAAGAACTTTTTTGTACAGTTCTTCTGTGTATTCTTGCCACGTCTTCTTAATATCTTCTGCTTCTGTTAGGTCCCTACCATTTCTGTCCTTTATCAAGCCCATCTTTGCATGAAATGTTCCCTTGGTATCTCTGATTTTCTTGAAGAGATCTCTGGTTTCCTCCATTCTGTTGTTTTCCTCTAGTTCTTTTCATTGATTACTGAGGAAGGCTTTCTTATCTCTTCTTGCTATTCTTTGGAACTCTGCATTCAGATGCTTATATTTTTCCTTTGCTCCTTTGCTTTTCACTTCTCTTCCTTTCACAGCTATTTGTAAGGCCTCCTGAGATAACCATTTTGCTTTTTTGCACTTCTTTTCCATGGGGATGGTCTTGATCCCTGTATCCTGTACAATGTCACGAACCTCCGTCCATAGTTCATCAGGCACTCTATTTATTAGATCTAGTCCCTTAAATCTATTTCTCACTTCCAGTGTATAATCGTAAGGGATTTGATTTAGGTCATACCTGAATGGTCTAGTGGTTTTCCCTACTTTCTTCAACTTAAGTCTGAATTTGGCAATAAGGAGTTCATGATCTGAGCCACAGTCAGCTCCCAGTCTTGTTTTTGTTGACTGTATAGAGTTTCTCCATCTTTGGCTCCAAAGAATATATCAATCTGATTTCTGTGTTGATCATCTGGTGATGTCCAGTGAAGAGTCTTCTCTTGTGTTGTTGGAAGATGGTCTTTGCCATGACCAGTGCATTTTCTTGGCAAAACTCTGTTAGTTTTTACCCTGCTGCATTCTGTATTCCAAGGGCAATTTGCCTGTTACTCCAGGTGTTTCTTGACTTCCTACTTTTGCATTCCAGTCCTCTATAATGAAAAGGACATCTTTTTTGGGTGTTAGTTCTAAAAGGTCTTGTAGGTCTTCATAAAACCATTCAACTTCAGCTTATTCAGCATTATTGATTGGGGCATAGACTTGGATTACTATGATACTGAATGGTTCACCTTGGAAATGAACAGAGATCATTCTTTCATTTTTGAGATTGCATCCAAGTACTGCATTTCAGACTCTTTTGTTGACTATGATGGATACTCCATTTCTTCCAAGGGATTCCTGCCCACAGTACTAGATATAATGGTCATCTGAATTAAATTCACCCATTATAGTCCATTTTAGTCCGCTGATTCCTAGAATGTTGATGTTCACTCTTGCCATCTCCTGTTTGACCACTTTCAATTTGCCTTAATTCATGTACCTGACATTCCAGGTTCCTATGCTATATTGCTCTTTATAGCATCAGACCTTGCTTCTATCACCAGTCACATCCACAACTGGGTATTGTTTTTGCTTTGGCTCCATCCCTTCATTCTTTCTGGAGTTATTTCTCCACTGATCTCCAGTAGCATATTGGGCACTTACCGACCTGGGGCATTCCTCTTTCAGTATCCTATCATTTTGCCTTTTCATACTGTTCATGAGGTTCTCAAGGCAAGAATACTGAAGTGGTTTGCCATTCCCTTCTCCAGTGAACCACATTCTGTTAGACCCCTCCACCATGACTCACCCATCTTGGGTGGCCCCACAGGGCATGGCTTGGTTTCATTGAGTTAGACAAGGCTGTTGTCCTAAGTCGGAGAAGGCAATGACAACCCACTCCAGTACTCTTTCCTGGAAAATCCCATGGATGGAGGAGCCTGGTAGGCTGTGGTCCATGGGGTCGCTAAGAGTCAGGCATGACTGAGTGATTTCACTTTCACTTTTCACTTTCATGCATTGGAGAAGGAAATGGCAACCCACTCCATTGTTCTTACCTGGAGAATCCCAGGGATGGGAGAACCTGGTGGGCTGCCATCCATGGTGTCGCACAGAGTCAGACACACTGAAGCGACTTAATAGCAGCAGCAGCAGTTTTCCTAGTGTGATTTCATTGACTAGTTTTCTGTGATTATGGTTTCAGTGTGTCTGCCCTCTGATGCCCTCTTGCAACACTTACCATCTTACTTGGGTTTCTGTTACCTTGGACGTGGTGTATCTCTTCACAGCTGCTCCAGCAAAGCTCTGCCGCTGCTCCTTACCTTGGAAGAGGGGTATTTCCTCACCACCGCCCCTCCTGATCTTGAACGTGGAATCGCTCCTCTAGGCCATCCTGTGCCCGTGCAACCACCGCTCCTTGGATTACCAATTAGTCACTTCCAAATATTGATAATTTTAAACTGCTTGAGGCCTGTGGTCCTGAAAAGACTGGTAGATAAAGAAATCCCCTAACTTCTGTGTTCCTGGGAGGAGTATTTTGTGAAGAATCCCTCTTCCCCATATGATTTGCAGATGACCCCTTGTTTACCTAGGGGTCATCTGCAAATGACCCCTTGTTTACCAGATATAAACCCTCCAAACTCCTATTATTTGCCTCCTAAAATTACTAGTTGGATTGTACCCACTGACTAATCTGGACTAAACATATGATCTGACCAACTTTTATCTATTTCTCTTCTCTTAAATCCCTGTATTTTAATCCACCTTCACCTTAGCCCAGCATATATCCTTTCTACTGATCTCAGAGAAAGAAAATTCCCAATCAACTGTTCCATCACAGGACCCACCTCTTCTCACTTTCTCCTATCCCATTCTTTCTTTGTTTACCCACCTTTATAAAAGAAAAGCCCCTTTTCTCCCCTGTCATTGAGATACTTGCAGATCTTGTGGTGGAAAATTTCACCCCATTGCATAGTCTCCCATCTCTTTACTTTAAAAATTATTTCAAATGAATTATCTTCTTGTTTGGCTCTGGATTCATTTTAATATAACAATATAAAGAAACACATTAAAAATTCAGATTTTTAAAAATATATTTCTCATCAGAATAATGAATTTTTAAAAATTTTAACAAAGTATTTGATACCCAATATTTCAAAATGAAAAAAGAATAATAATGTTATATACCTAGTATCAGCTTTAACTATAAATATTTTAGAATATTTATGTCAGAATTCTTTTCTAAGAGAAGTGCTAGTTAATGTCTTCTATATATCTCTCACATACTTCATTGCTTTCGGATGCCACTCAAAGGTAAAACCATTCTGAATTTGAGGTTGTTTTTTAATGTTTTTGCATTTTAACTGCATATAATCCACATAATCTTCTGCAGTGTGAATTTTTAATTCATAATATATATTTTATACATAACATACTGATAATAGCTCTAGGCACTTTATTTTCACTGTTATTGTTTCATAGAAATACATGTTTATTCCTTTATTTTCCTATAAAATAACATGTAGGTTTCCCTCAATATTTCCAACATTTCCCATATTTTAAAGTGTTGCAACGATCCTTCATATATATGTTTCATTATATAGACTTACATATAAATTTGCTCTTAGTGTTACATTTGTTATGTACTTTAGATGGAATAGCAGGACAATAAGGACTGGACTTCTATACATGTCTTCAATTTTATTAAATATCAACTAAATATGTCTTTCCAAATGACATTCATGAGATAAGTTCTACTTGATTTCAATGCACTTTAATACACTATGGAATTTATCTTCCTATTATTTTATTTAGCATTTTGCATTCATGTTCATAAATCGACTTTTAATAATATTTTGAGGTCTTGTTCTCTTCTTGCTTGTTTTATTCTACCTTCATAAGATGAATTGGTAACACTCCCAGCAACTGTTCAATTTTAATTCCTAAAATGTGCTATAAAACATGAGGATTAATTGCACTTTGGAGATTTGGTAGAGTATAGTTTAAAACAATATGTATTCAGTGACTTTCAAAAGGGGATAGGGAGTTTTTATAGCTGTTAAAATTTTTAAAGTGGTTTTAAAAATTACTTATCTGTTCTTGGACAAATTTGCTAATAAAGATTTCTTCATTAAAATGTTAATATTTCCTATGTTCCATATTTATAGTCATCTATTTGTTTACAGTATTTTCTAATATTTAACACTTATAACTGAATCTTTTTTTATAACTATTCCTTTTTCCCATCTTTTTTAATGTTGATAATACAACTGTGCTTTAAATATCAAGCAGTGGGATATTGATGAATTCATGACAATCAGATTAAGAGTTTTACATATATATGTATATACAGATATTATGTAGATATACACATTTTCTTCATTCACTTCTAATTAACATAGTCAATGTTGTAGGTTTTAATGTTAAGCACATTAGATTTATCACACAAATTTTGGTTTCCATTCAGTTCATAATATTTTCTATTTCCCTTGTAACTACTTTTCTGATTCATCAATTATTTAGAAATGTGTGTTTACAAGTGTCAGATTCTTTGTGACCCCATGAAATGCAGCATATCAGGCTTGCCTGTCTAAACATTAGAGTTCTTCATATATTTTGGAGTTCTATTTGTTGGCTCACTTTCAATTTAGGGTTGTTATATAAATATATATATATTATATACAACATTATATAATATATATATAATGTACTTTTACCACTCTTTGTTTCTTATTATTTCTCTCTATTCTCTCTATATATTATATATAAATAATATCAATATATTACATATTAATATAATATTAATAGTATATATTAATATATTCTAGATTATAGAATAATTATATTATATAATAATTACAATATTTAATGTTATATATTATATATTCTTTATAATGTATAATATATAAATAATATTAATGTATTGTGCACTAATATATTAAATAATATTATATATTATTATATATTATAAAGATATATAATATATATAATGTGTACTATATACATATAATGTACTTTTACCACTCTTTGTTTATTATTTCTCTCTATTCTTACTCTTTCTTACTTAAGTTTTTCATAAACTTACTGCCTAGTTCTCCCACTTTAGAATACCTTTTTCTATTTTTTGAAGACGTTTGAGTTCCTATCTTCTTTTGCCATCACAGATATAGCTCTATTTAATGGGCTTCTTGGTTCATATTCTTCAGCCAAGGTTGTTTAGATGTGGTCCTGCCTTTTCAAAATGTAGAGCCTCATGTAGGTCTACAGTCTATGATTGGGCTGGAACCTTTATTCACCCTCTGTTCCTTAGCAAGGGAGAAGGGGGCAGGGAGGGGAAGCCTCATCCTAACCTCAGATTTCAAGTATTAATCTTTTTTTTTAAATTTTGGAATGTAAATTTTATTTTATTTTTTTAATTTATTTATTCTTTTTTTTTTTTTTTTTTTACTTTACAATATTGTATTGCTCACTAGTGTACTATTTTCAGCTCTTATTACCTCCAAGGAATCAATATCTTAGACACGGTTGCTGATTCTTCATAAAGCGCCCAGGATACCTGTGAATTCACCTTTGCTTTATTTTTCTATTTGTTTTTAGCTTATATGGTTTTTGACCATATTTTATAACCATGTAATTTTTGTTTTAAATATTTTCAAATTTACCTATTATTTATATATATTTGGAGCAGAACATGTGCAATGGAGCACAGACTTATTGAACTGTGCTGATTGTAAGCCCAACAATATAAAAATTTTAAATTTCTATATTGGATAGCAAACTATTATTCTTTCAGTTTTAATATAGGAATTCTGACTCAGATAAAACATCCAAAATCAAATTAGACTTGATACTGACACAACACTTCTTTAAACTGAGGCTATAAAAATTACCTTTATTATTCTATTTTTGTTTCAGTCCCAACTCAGATGGATGTCATAGTTCTTTTTGGAGATCACACACCTCTTGCTTCACAGAGGAAGGACTAAAAGGAATTATGGACTTCCGTAGGTGGGTCTTCAGTTCAGTTCAGTCGCTCAGTCACGTCCAACTCCTTGTGACCCTATGGATTGCAGCATGCCAGGCCTCCCTGTCCATCACCAACTCCCAGAGTTCATTCAAACTCATGTCCATTGAGTCGGTGATGCCATCCAACCATCTCATCCTCTGCCATCCCCTTCTCCTCCTGCCTTCAATCTTTCCCAGCATAAAGGTCTTCTCAAATGAGTCAGTTCTTTGTATCAGGTGGCCAAAGTATTGGAGTTTCAGCTTCAACATCTGTCCTTCCAGTGAATATTCAGGACTGATTTCCTTTAAGATGGACTGGTTGGATCTCCTTACTGTCCAAGGGACTCTCAAGAGTCTTCTCCAACACCACAGTTCAAAAGCATCAAATCTTCAGGGCTCAGCTTCCTTTATACTCCAACTCTCACATCCATACATGACTACTGGAAAAACCATAGCTTTGACAAGACAGACTTTTAACAACAAAGTAATGTCTCTGCTTTTTAATATGCTATCCAAGTGGATCATAGCCTTTCTTCCAAGGAGCAAGCATCTTTATTTTCATGGCTGCAGTCACCATCTGCAGGGATTTTGGATCCCCAAAATGTAAAGTCTGTCAGTTTCCACTGTTTCCCCATCTATTTGCTATAAGGTAATGGGACCAGATGTCATGATCTTAGTTTTCTGAATGATGAGTTTTAAGCCAACTTTTTAGTCTCCTCTTTCACTTTCATCAAGAGGCTCTTTAGTTTTTCTTAACTTTCTGCTATAAGGGTAGTGTCATCTGTGTGATCTGAGATTATTGATATTTCTTCCAGCAAATCTTGATTCCACCTTGTGCTTCATCCAGTTGAGCATCTCTCATGATGTACTCTGCATATAAGTTGAATAAGCAGGGTGACAATATACAGCTTTGATGTTTTCCTTTCCTGCCTTGGAACCAGAGTGATATCCAGTTCTAATTGTTGCTTCTTGGCCTGCATACAGATTTATCAGGAAGCAGGTTAGGTGATCTGGTATTTGTATCACTTTAAGAATTTTCCACAGTTTGTTGTGATCCACACAGTCAAAGGTTTTGGCATAGTCAATAAAGCAGAACTAGATGTTTTTCTGGAACTCTCTTGCTTTTTCTATGACCCAGTGAATGTTGGCAATTTTCTTTCTAGTTCCTCTGCCTTTTGTAGATCCAGCTTGAACATCTGGAATTTCATGGTTCATGTACTGTCGAGGCCTGGCTTGGACAATTTTGAACATTACTTTGCTAGCATGTGAGATGAATGCAACTGTGTGGTAGTTTGAACATTCTTTGGCATTGCTTTTCTTAGGGATTGGAATGAAAACTGACCTTTCCAGTCCTGTGGCCACTGCTGTTTTCCAAATTTGCTGGCATATTGAGTGCAACACCTCACAGTATCATCTCTTAGGATTTAAAATAGCTCAACTGGAATTCCATCACCCCCCCTAGCTTTGTTCATAGTTATGCTTCCTAAGGCCCACTTGACTTTACATTCCAGGATGTCTGGCTCTAGGTGAGTGATCACACCATTGTGATTATCTGGGTCATGAAGACCTCTTTTGTATAGTTCTTCTGTGTATTCTTGCCACCTCTTCTTACTTCTGTTACATCCATACCATTTCTTTCCTTTAATGTGCCCATCTTTGCATGAAAATTTCCCTTGGCATCTCTAATTTTCTTGAAAATATATCAAGTCTTTCCCACTCTGTTGTTTTTCTGTTTTTCTTTGCACTGATCACTAAGGAAGATTTTCTTATCTTTCCTTGATATCTTTGAAACTGTGCATTCATATGAGTATACCTGGAGTAACAGGCAAATTTGGCCAAGATTACGAATGAAGCAGGGCAAGGGCTAATACAAGTTTGTCAAGAGAACACACTGTTCATAACAAACACACTTCCAACAACACAAAAGAAGGCTCTAGACGTGGACATCACCAGATGGTCAATACCAAAATCGTACTGATAATATTCTTTGCAGCCAAAGATGGAGAAGCTCTATACAGTCAGTGAAAATAAGACCGGGAGCTGACTGTGGCTCAGATCATGAACTCCTTTTTGCCAAATTCAGTCTTAAATTGAAGAATGTAGGGACAACCACTAGATCATTCAGGTATGACCTAAATCAAATTCCTTACGATTATATAGTGGAAGTGAGAAATATATTCAAGGGATTGATCTAATAGAGTGCCTGAAAAACTATGGATGGAGGTTCATGACATTGTACAGGAGGCAGTGATCAAGACCGTCCCCAAGAAAAACAAATGCAAAAAGGCAAAATGGTTGTCTGAAAAGGACTTACAAATAGCTGTGAAAAAAAGAAGTGAAAAGCAAAGGAGAAAAGAAAAGATATACCCATTTGAACGCAGAGGTGGGTCTAGATCTATCAGATTAATCCAAATCTAGTGATGATCAAAACAGAGTCAAGTCTATTGCCAGACTGAAGAAAATAACATTTGGCAATTAATGCCTTTATAATTCTTGAATATAGGGCAAGAAAATCTATATTCTCCTAGGGAAATCTCTCGTCTAAAAGGAAAAGGATATAAGAACTGAACATTACAAAGCAATTCAAATCCTAGAATTTTTATAGCCAGATAAGAAAGAGAAATTGTGTTTTCTAGTTATGTGCAGAATTTGAAATAAGAAAATCCAAAAATTATTATTTGATTTGTAAAAGTTTTATATGGCAATTGAAATGAATGCTTATCTCTGCATTGATTAAACTAGTGTCTCCTTTTTGTCTTAGTAAAATTGTAGTTGGTACTTTAAATTAGAGTTAGCTTTTTAACTGTGTATCTGAAAAGAAGCCTTTTTAGTATGATACCTACAAATATTTCTTACATTGTAAAACTTAGATGTAAATTCTATAATTCTGTATGTACAAAAAAAACTGTATCTAGAGTTGAATATAAAATAAAAGATGTACGCTTAGAAAAGTAAACATAATTTGAAAGCTCAGATATATTAAATGAAAATAATTGCTTTGAAAATTGACTCCACAAGTTTCTACTAAGCACTTTAGTACAACTATTTGGGGTCTCTTTCTCACATCAAAATGGTAGCTCATGAGTTGCAAATGAAATAAATGAGCTCCCCAAAATAACCTAGTTGCTACGTCTACATAGTGCATAGAAAATCATAATTATTGGTAGAATGTGGGTGGTAGGCATAGGCAATCTATAATATTCTAACCAAAACCTTACTTTTCTTAATATGATCTTATTTATTTGGATAAAAGTGCAAACAGGGGAGTAGATCTTAGTGATGGTGATGATTAATTAATATAAATATAGTAAAAAATAAAAACCAAAAAAACAGAGACATCATTTGGCCAACAAAAATTAAAAAAATGTAACTTATTATCTAGTTATTATTTATATCTTTATAATACTGATGGGTATATTCTTGGGAAAATGAAAGCAAAGAAGCTATCTATATTCGAATTCAATCTTATGCTCATCATCATCGTAAGGAACTGATGGAAAACGTTCTTCATCAATTTTCATTAGTAGAAAAATTAAAACCTTTATTTGTATGTATATTTGGGGAACAGTAATACTTGACAATGCTTTATGTATGTTTTTTTGTTTCCCAAAGGGCAGCGCTCTGCCCTAATCATTGAGTGAGAGCTTAATACACTTAATTAACTGGATTATGAATATCTGTGCTGTCACTTTTGTTCATTTACATAAAATTCCCTTTTTATTCTAGTCAGCTTAGAAAATGTCTAATTAACTTTTGACACTCATATATGTTTACTAATCATCCCCTCATGCAAAACTGATCACTCCTTCCTCTTTTTAGTATCAAGTTTACCACAAATGTCTCTCCTGCAGAAAATGTTCCTCTAATTCCACATTCACAGAAAGGCTGTTGGCACAGTAGACTTTTCTAACTGGGAGATAAGCAGTAAAGCAGGGGAATTTTGGTTGAGAATTAGCTATATACTCAGAATTGACTAAACGATAATTTAAAAAGAATCTACTGTTGTTTGAAATCAACCAAATATTAATTTTTACTGGTTTGCATTTAAAAATAAGTATGCATATAATCATAATTTAGATACTGGTGGGATTAAATGTAATGTCAGTAAAAGTCTTACACATGAAAACTATCTTAAAAGTAATGGCATACATATGTGTGATACATACACCATGATTTTTTAAAGTTTATACAGTCACGTAAATACAGAATACTTCCCTTTTTGAGTGTTGGAAAATCTGTATTTTAAAAATTGTATTAGAAGCCATGATTAGTAATTATACGTTATTAGAGAAATCACAGAACCTTCTAAGTTTCTCTTACTTATCAATTTCTAGGGCTACTTTTAGTATTTAATGCATATGGACACTATTTTTCAAATGTTATAGCTATCATAATAATAATGACTTCATTTATTTATTATTAAATTTATCTATAGTTAATTGAAAGCTATTCATTATTTATGTAACATTATTTTTAGTGGTATTTTATGTTCATATAATCAATAATCCTTAATAAGCAGTTAAGATAAATTAGTTTCAGCATATTCTTTTTATTTTATTTTATTTTATTTTTAAACTTTACAATATTGTATTGGTTCTGCGATATATCGAAATGAATCTGCCACAGGCATACATGTGTTCCCCATCCCGAACCCTCCTCCCTCCTTCCTCCCCATACCATCCCTCCGGGTCGTCCCAGTGCACCAGCCCCAAGCATCCAGCATCGTGCATCAAACCTGGACTGGCGACTCGTTTCATATATAATATTATACATATTTCACTGCCATTCTCCCAAATCATCTTACCCTCTCCCTCTCCCACAGAGTCCAAAAGACTGTTCTATACATCAATGTCTCTTTGGCTGTCTCGTATACAGGCTTATTGTTACCATCTTTCTAAATTCCATATATATGCGTTAGTATACTGTATTGGTGTTTTTCTTTCTGGCTTACTTCACTCTGTATAATCGGCTCCAGTTTCATCCACCTCATTAGAACTGATTCAAATGTATTCTTTTTAATGGCTGAGTAATACTCCATTGTGTATATGTACCACTGCTTTCTTATCCATTCATCTGCTGATGGACATCTAGGTTGCTTCCATGTCCTGGCTATTATAAACAGTGCTGCGATGAACACTGGGGTGCACGTGTCTCTTTCAATTCTGGTTTCCTCAGTGTGTATGCCCAGCAGTGGGATTGCTGGATCATAAGGCAGTTCTATTTCCAGTTTTTAAGGAATCTCCACACTGTTCTCTATAGTGGTTGTATTAGTTTGCATTCCCACCAACAGTGTAAGCGGGTTCCCTTTTCTCCACATCCTCTCCAGCATTTATTGCTTGTAGACTTTTGGATTGCAGCCATACTGCCTTTTATAAAATGACATTTTGGAAATGCCCTCTAAATACTGTTTCAGTCAAGAATGTATTCCTAAAATTATAATAATTGATCTCTTAATATTTTCTTAAATTTCTTTTAATTTAGAAATACAAAAATGGAAACTCTGAAATAGTTTTCTCCTGGCATTTCTTTATTGTTCAAATTCTTCACTTTCTTTCTTATATTTCCATGTTCTCTACATAACAATAACCTAATCAGAAATTTTAAGTAGTTGACATTTTAAATAGGGAATGGAAAATGATAAGTGAATGTATATTCTGTATGATTTAAAGACACTTACAGATAGTCCCTTTTATGCTGGAAGGTTTTATATTTGAGAGTGTTTCCAATTAAAGTGTTAAAATCAGTTTGCTAATAATTATTGTTTGTATATACTTGATTATAATTTTATTACAGTATTTACTCAAGGTAGAAGAGAAGGCTTTTAACATATTTTATTAGAAAGGTAAGTTTAGAATCTACAGATGTAGCGTTAATGTAACAATGACTTATTTTTTCCATATTTTCTTTGTACAATATCAACAGCATTATTTTCTAGAGAAGAGAAAATTATATTATTTGGAAAGGAGCCTCTATTAATATTTATTGAATATTATCCCCATGTGTCATTATAGTTTTAAACTTTCACATTTTATTTAAGTCAGTGTTATTTCAACATCACAGTAGTATGTTATATTGCTCCTACATGTTTACTCACTACATTTTACAGTGTTGATTACCAAACTGCTTTTGTCAATAGAGAAAACACCAAACGAATACAAATAAAGAACTAGATTAGCTCAAGCAATTTGAATTCAGATGTAGAGCAGGCTTTCTTCAAATTTAATTCAGACAGAATGATTCCATTTCTCTAAAATGTTCTGGGTCTCTCCGTTCTCTATATCACCCATCTCTTAACCATTCTGGTAGTAAAATGACTTTAGCTTTTCTAAGTTTTTATTTGCATAAGGCAACATCTAGCAAATTGAGACCAACTTCTTTCTCTGGACTTTTTTTTTAATGGTGAGAATTTTTATCCATGAAGCTCAAGTATGCTTGCATTTACTTGTTACAAACTCCAATTTTCTCATATACCCATTTATGAGCTCACCCATCAGGCTTAAGTCTGGGTTGCTAACAGATCGTCAGCAAAGAAGATGAATGGCCATGATTCCCTAGGTCTAACTATATAAGCCATGTCTTGAGCTTGGACTAATTCCTCAAAGCATAAGACAGCTAAATAAAGGAGAGGGACACAAAATACTATGGTGATGAAAAATGTAAACTGTTTACAAAATATTTCAACATATATTACCTTATATTAAATGGATTCTTTGAGGGCTGCTCCATTTGCAGTAGACTTGGTACATGTGTCAACTCTTCAACACTACAAACACTGTCAGAGTTATAATCTATATAGTAGTCTCAAATATCTTGGAGGTCCCAAGAAGTAACAATGCAGTTTGACAAAGGGCAGGCATCAATAGAAAATGTATTTCTGTATTTAGTGAAAAATAGCTGAAGGAAAAAAAATTATTCTCTTATTTTTTTCATATTTTTTTAGTTCATGAATAATACATTAATTCATGTTATACTCTCCACTTTTTAAAAAATCCATTGTTCCAATATCCTAAGGCTAGGATGCTATATGCCAAATGACCAGACTGAAGTAAATCTTATTTAATCGTTGGAGTCATGTGAAAATTTGGACAGATTTCTACACCATTCATCTAGTTGCTAGATGTGTTTGTTATGAGAATAGACCAAATGGCAAAATCACCTGTGCAATTTTCCAGATTTATAGATGTAGATTAATACTTGTTTTCAGGATTTTCATTTATTTGCTATTTAGTCATTTGAAATCATGCCTTTTATTTTACTTTTTTAAAATATTTTGAATCACTGCCAGAAACAAATATCTTCATTATATCATAGGTTTTGCTTGATTTTTTTTTAAATAGTAAATTTTATTAAAGAATACATACTCCAATTTTGCAATCTGGCAAAAAAAAAAAAAAACAGTCCATTTTTGGCTTTAGGGAACCATATTATTCTATGCATTACTGCCTTATTATATAAAAAACCAAACAAATAGCAACAACAACAAAAAAAAAACATTTAGTTGTTGCTGTTTTGTCGCTCAGTCCCATCTGATTCTTTGCTACCCCATAGAGCCTGCCAGGCTCCTCTGTCCATGGGATTCTCCAGGCAAGAGTACTGGAGTGGGTTGCCATTCCTTTCTCCAGAAGATCTTCACGACCCACCAATAGCCTTCTATATTTGCTTAAAATGATTTAACTACCTACAGGAACTTAAAATCACACCAATATTCAAGCAGTAAATTCACATCAATTATATTCACATGAGAAGAGCCAGAGGTTGGAAAATTATCATACTAACTCAGTGAGGAATATTATTTTTTAAAGAATGCTCACATAATTAACACAGTTGTCCAATAAAAGTCTTACATATGTGAGATTAAAAGAGAAAGACAGATGTTACACACTTGAAAATTCAGTGGGAACAAATATTCTTAACATGCACAATATGTATATAGCAAAGTGGCGGTATATTAACAAACATCTATCATCACATGCTTTGATGGACAATAAATAGATTAAGGACTCAGGTTAACATACTGTTTATACTCTTGTGCTGAGGCTTATGTTCTATATGAAAATTACCAGTGAATAAGCTGACCAGCACCTTCCTGTTCCAGGGTCTTGAAGGGAAGGAGTAGAGCTGCAGGGTAGGTCAATCTCTTCTGTTTCTCTCATACTACACTAGGAAATGGTTGTATAACAACTGGACTAACTTGGAAAGGTGGCTGTAACTCCAACTGTTCATTCTGGCATTTATAACACCTTTTCACAGTGGTGGCTGCTTCTGTTAGCAGCCTGACTTATAACATCATCTGTCAGCCCCCATGGAAAATAGATGGCTTGTTTCCACACAATGTGTGGCTGTCATCACCCTGCTCAAACATTTTTGTTGTAATCTATGTGATTCACAGCTGAATGTTTTTTAGTTCTTTAAGAGATGTGTTTGCACACCAGTGATTTCCAATTCCAGTATTTCTCATTTCATTGGAAATGGTCATTGTTGGTGTCAAGTACCTGGGCTAAACGTAGAAAAACTGAGAATAAAATAATGAGGCTCCATACAAGAAACTATATAACTTCCAAGAAAAAGACTAGCCATATTGTTTCATAAACATGGTTAATGAAATTCCACACTATAACTTATAGAAAAATGTACATGTCCAAGTTCAAGTTTATATTTGCAAAAAGTATATATAGACATACTTGACCCCTTTCCCTCAATCTTTGGGTTTACTGACAGAAAGATGAATGTATTATCCCTAATGACAATATCTTTGCATATTTTTTGTAAATAAGAGGGCTTCTTGTGTTTTTGTTGTTTTAGCTTTGTTATTTATCACTTTTCCTGGTCTTTGGGAACATTTTTTTTCTGCTTCTCATATATTATTAAAGTCGTAGTTCTCTATTACCAGTATATTTAGGGTTCAAATAGATTCATTCATGATTAAACATTTTTTAATGCTTCTATTTTAAAAAAGTGAGTGCAATTTTGCTTTTTAATATTGTTTTCTGATTGTATTCAGTGACTATAGTTCTCTTCCTTAGTTGCACTAAATATACAAGACATAAAAGTTAAGTAACATTGACAGTATGCAATTCTTCATAAATCCTGAGCAAAGGCATAGACCTCTGTGCTTCTGACATACTTTGCCTCACAGAGACCTGTAGCCAACAGATGTCAAACATCTGTGCCTCAACTACTCACAGGTGATACTGAATATATTTTTGACATTCAATATGTAAAATGCTGTTAAATAATAGAAAGACATAAAAGATTGACTTTGAAAAATCTTGCCATTAATTTTATAGTTTCACCAGAGAAAGTACCAAGAAACTTGACAAATAACAGCTCCAGTTAAGGTAGATTAGCTACTGAGCTAATTTAATTATTATTATTTTTTTTTTTTTTACTTTATAATATTGTATTGGTTTTGCCATACATCAACATGCATCCACCACGGGTGTACACGTGTTCCCCATCCTGAAGTATACACATGACTCTGGTGAAAAAAAACAACTCTGAGTCTAGTTGAGCAAATATCTATTTAGGACACTGGAATTTTGGAGTGAGTAGACTATGATTTGCCTAATATCTACTTTAAGGATAAAAGTGAGATCCATCCAAGAAAAAGTTTAATGAATAAGATTATATAATTTTTGAAACAATAGACTAAATAGTTAAAGTAGAACTATCATTTAAATTTGTTATCTAATTATTATCAAAGTCATTTGGAGCGCAGAAATAATTGCTGGAACCAATTACATTGAGTCAGTGAACCAATGAGCCAATGAAAATTGGTTCATTGCTGGAACCAATTACATAGACTCAGGCAAGTGAAATGGATTCAAACCACAGGAAAAGGTGGTACCAACACTCATATCATATAGTAAATTTAGTATACGTAGATCCTGGTTAGTAGGTAGAGAGTATACTTAGTAAATATAGTGTGTATAGATCCTGGTTAGTAAGTAGAGAGGCCTTTTTTCTTACTAAGTCACTTCAGTCGTGTCCGACTCTGTGCGACCCCATAGATGGCAGCCCACCAGGCTTCCCCATCCCTGGGATTCTCCAGGCAAGAACACTGGAGTGGGTTGCCATTTCCTTCTCCAATGCATCAAAGTGAAAAGTGAAAGTGAAGTTGCTCAGTCGTGTCCAACCCTCCGTGACCCCATGGACTGCAGCCTTCTAGGCTCCTCCATTCATGGGATTTTCCAGGCAAGAGTACTGAAGTGAGGCCTTAAGTAACTACTAATAGCTCTACTTCCCAAGAGCTTATTTTTGGTGATATCTTCAGGTGATAGAATAATTCTGAGTAGGCTGATTTCATTTGACCCACACATATCTGATGTTTTGCTGCCATTTTCAAGTTAGAAGTCAGATAAAAAAGTAAACATGGCAAAATGTGATGATGGTCTCCGAATATATTGCTGAGAATGGTTTAACATGTAGCAAGAAAGAAACCACTAATTTGATTATTAAATAATCATTATCCTTGTTACTCGGCAGATTATAAGAAAGGACATATATAAAATACATACAAGGAATACACTGCCACCACTCATCGCACACAAAACATACAAACAAACATGCACACACATGCACGGAAATTAATAAAGACATGTAAACAAATGCTAATTTTGATTAAATTGTCAAATTGTAAATTATGACCTGCTCAGGCAATTCTTAGAAGTATAATATTTCACCTACCTTTTAAAGTCTTCAATGATATTTGTATTTTGTGTTTAATTCTGCTCTTTGTTTGATTCAGTACTCTTTGACAGAAAAACTGTACTACAGTCAAGCCAATTTTCCAATAGTTATACAAGCAGTTTTCTCATTCCAGCTTGTGTTTTTTGTTGTTTCACCTGCTGCAAACTCATGAAATTTCTTCAAAAATCCAAATGACCTATCCAAGCCCTACACATAATTTTAAGACCTGTTTTTTTTAAGATCCTACTTTTCTTATGAATCCTTCTCTTCCAACATTTTTTTCTAGCCATCATGTATGTCAGATTACTCTTTCCATTTTCTAATTATGCTATACTGCCTTTGTTTATGGAGAAGGCAATGGCAACCCACTCCAGTACTCTTGCCTGGAAAATCCCATGGACAGAGGAGCCTGGTGGGCTGCAGTCCATGGGGTTGCTAAGAGTTGGACATGACTGAGCAACTTCACTTTCACTTTTCACTTTCATGCATTGGAGAAGGAAACGGCAACCCACTCCAGTGTTCTTGCCTGGAGAATCCCAGGGACGGGGGAGCCTGGTGGGCTTCCGTTTATGGGTTCGCACAGAGTCAGACATGACTGAAGCGACTTAGCAGCAGCAGCCTTTGTTTATGTACTGTCTCATTATTTGTCATATTATTTCCAAATAGAGATTCAATTTTTAGAGAATTGGGATATGTCACAAAAGTGTTTTACATCTTCTCATGGTGCCTCATAAAGTGGTGACCACATAAAAGACAGGATATAAGAGCATCCTTGGATGATTTACTGACTGTCTGATAAATACTTATCCATCACATTTAAACCAGTTGTGTTAGCAGTATGTTAATAACTTGCATTTGGCCATGAAATTGTAATAAATTTTATACTCAATCACAAAGGGCAGATTGGAAAATCTCCTTGCAAAATTATAGACATCTGGGTTGTTATCACATAAGAAACCCTAACATACTATGGCTATCTTCTGATTATTAAATTTAATGACAGTGAGCTTCCTTTCACCTGCAAAAGGAGGAAATGTAAACAGAGCAGGGAGTTCTTTTTCTCTGCTTGCTATACTGACTGATAGATATTTGCCTAGAAAATGAAGAAGAAGGAAAAAAAGGGTGCCCTTAATTCTGTGGGTAGTATCAGATTAAAATATCTTGAATGATTGATGTCATGGATAATATCAAAATTCAAACTAAAATCTTATGACTTACTTTTTGACACTCAGTCCTCTTCATTACTATTCACAGTTTTTACCTTACACATTAACATGTGTCTGTCTTGAAACTGTTATACATAAATGCTGCTAAAAATGATCCTTTATTCAAATATTCTCTTACATGTGTTTCAAAACTTTATCTCTACTGTGTCTTTCTATCTTTCAGTTTCTTTTTATCTTTTATTTATCTTTTTTTTTAATTTCTAATGGTCATTCATTTACTTTTCAGTCTCAAGTTTTTCCTTTAATATTACATATTAGAAAACTGTTTAGTGCAAATCCTGATGTTAAACTTTGAGATGCTCCAATGTCAATTTATATAGATTCTGCCCTTGAGGTACTTACTGTCTGGTAAGACAGATGGCATACACATAAATTAAATATAATACACATTACAAGTGATAAATGCCATGAGAGAATTACTGATAAAGAATTTCTCGTATACAAGCCACTCTTCTCCAACCTTTTAAATCATAAATTCAGAATCTCCTGTTTACTAAATGATTTATTAAGCTTTTTTATGTATTTTACAGAGAATTCTATCCACTAGTGTTAAGTGAAAATTGCTCAACATTTACTAAAGCATGGAGATTCATAGAAGGTTTAAGAATAAAGCCTTGAAAGACCCACATCTGATCTATGTAAAATAAGCTAGCATCTGTATTGAAGATAATTTCAGTTAGAAGGAGAAATCCCAGTTCAGAGGCTATTACAGTAGTGTAACAGAAATAAACAAGTAAATGAATAAAAGCATATATTAGTGAGACAGAAGAATGAATTGAGGTTGATTTGAATAATATATATAAAAGAGAGCTATTTCCTTCTCATCCAACAGCAAAACTTCTTAGACAGAATAAAAATAGATGAGATATGACTGATTATGAGCCAAAACTTTACAAATAGGAGTAGCACAAATCAGCAGAATAGTGGGAACATAAGAATGTCGGTGAATCCACCGTCTCTGCCAAATAAGCCCTCTCACTTGACCCATGTGATAACTGTACAGCTACTATCTTCAAGTGATGAATCTTACCTAAACAACCACGTTAGATATGTTTGATGTGTTCGATGATGAGAAGCTCAACCAAGTTAGGCCAAGATCTTCCCTGGTGATTAGTCCCAAGTAAAAGTGAAAGTGTTGGTCACTCAGTCATGTCCAGCTCTTTGCAACCCCAAGGTCTGTCCATGGAATTCTCTAGGCAAGAATACTGGAGTGGGTTGCCATTCCCTTTGTCAAGGGATATTCTCCACCCAGGGATAGAACCTGAGTCATCTTCATTGTAGGCAGATTCTTTACTACCTGAGCTACGAGGGAAGCCCCAGTCCCAAAAATATGTCCCTATCCTAATCTCTTGATCCTGAAAGTGTTAACTTATTTGGAAAAAAGGATATTTGTCAATGTTATTAAGAGGACTTTTAGATGAGGAGATGATATTAAATTATCCTGATGGGCCATATATGACATCACATGTATCCTCATAGGAGAAAGGCAGAGGGAAATTAGACAAACATACAAAGGAGTGGCAATGTGAAGACAGAGGCAGAGATTGGAGTGATGTGGCCACAAGCCCAGAAATGCTGCCTCCAGAAGATAGAAAAGCCAAGAAGTAGATTATATTGTAGAGCCTCTGGGTGGAGTGGGGGTGGGGGATATGATCCTTTTGACACCTTGATTTTGTACTACTGGCCTCCAGAATTGTGAGAATATAATTCTGTTGTTTTAAGTCATCAAATTTATGGCGATTTATTATAGCATCTACAGGAAAATAATCCAGCTCCTTCCTAACCTAACTTTGACACATGAACATCCTACATTCCTTTGTCAGTGTTCTCAGTTAAAAGATGGAGCCCTGGAATCTAAAGGAGTAACTGTATAAAAGATAAACTGCTAAATATCTGAGTATGGTGAAAATGACTATTGCCAACTCATGATCTTTCTTTAAGTACAGCTGTAATCAAATGTCCTTTCTGGATAAATATATAAACATACACACATCAGTATATGTATTATATGTATACAAGGGCTTCTCACGTGGCTCAGTTTAAAGAATCTGCCTGCCAATGCAGGAGATGCAGGAAACATGGATTCAATCCCTGGGCTGGGGAGATTCCCTGGAGGAGGGCAGGGCAACCCACTCCAGTATTCTTACTGGACTGTGCAGGCTATAGTCCATTGGGTCTCAAAGAGTTGGACATGACTGAGTGTCTGAACATGCACACATGCATATGTATATAAGTATTATATACTTATTTAGAGGGAGCAAAAGAAGACATTTAGTTTTAACTCTTTTAAGTCAAATTATAAAATACCATCCTGACAGTTTCTAATTTCTCTGTAACTTCATCAATCTATGCTAAATGAAAGGGAACTTAGAAAAGTGAACTGATATATTAAGAAAAGTATTTCCCTCTCCATTTCTAGATGTATTGAGACTTAAAAGGCACTGCAGTAAATAAAACTATTTACTCTTGTCACCTAAGCACTTACAAGTTAAGAGGAATTACAAGCTACAGGCTGCTTGAAAGAAAGGATTCACCTAGAATGAACATTCCTAAGAGAAGTGTGTACAGTGTAGTTAAGCACCAGACAGATTATAATTAATATTTTCATAGACACCCTATATGTCTCAGATATGTTACAAAAGGGACATTTCAAACACTCGATTGTATTGTACTATTTTTCTATCTCTGTAGATGCCGTAAATATAATCTTCACTGAGATTTTGTTGCTTTATATAAAAGAAACACACAAACTGCAGGTCTATTATCATAAAGCAAGGCTGAAAGCCGGATTCTACCAATCATACAACCAGCAGCATGTCCTTCCTTCAATTTATAAAGAATTCAAAGCATATAACTTAAAATTTTTTAATTTCCATTTCATGGCTATGAATAGTTAGAGAAAAAAGTGAAGGCATATAAACACACGACAAGAAAAAAAATAAAGAAAATTAGCAATGTCTTTATTTTCATCTCAATGCTAAAGCAAAGACCACCTGTGCTGTCAGAAATGCCCACATTCTTAACAGACTGGAACTGTGAGAAGTCACACAGGTGCTGAGGAGAAAATAGTAAAGAAAAAAAAAATTCCAAAAATAAAATAGAACCACTTATTTTCAAATTTTGACATCCTGTTTATTTATCTTCCTATAAAGTTATAACAAGTAAAACATATATTGCAGAATTACACTTTTCAGAATAGGGCCTAGGAGACCATAGAATAGTAACCTATAGAAAATGCCAAGAAATAGATAAATCAAAGTTTTGGAGGGTTTTCAGGTTTTGTTTCTGCTTTAAAGACAATTCCAAAAAGGAAAAAAGAAATTTCTCATCAGGTGCTTATGTTCTTGGAAACAAGAAGATCACAGAAATTATCTAGCAAGTGGAAAATCCTACAGGTAAAATGATTAAAAGAGTTAAAGAAACCCTGGTATAGCCATAGAGTGAAATGGGTGCTTCAGGGATAGTCATAGTTTGGTTAGTTATAAACCAAGACAACCTCTCAAGGCACCTCTAACTAAAATGAGTATCACCTTTTAGGATGGATACTAAATGCAGGATTATAAGATATTCAAATAAACAAATAATATTCTAGCAAAACTATGTCCCAAATATTTCATTATCCTGTATTTATACTAAAAACTTGCTTTTTGTTTTATCTGAGTTTCAAATACAACTAGGTGTCCTGTATTTTTATTTGCTAAACCTGTCAACCTTAATAAGGTGACTTAGAAACATCGTTACCAGGAAAGACTAGAAGAGGAACTGGACATTCTATAGGAAGCAATGCTGTTTTTCTCTGTGTCTTTCAATGACCTGACTCTCTCTCTGTCTCACACTCCGTCTTTTCTCTCTTTTCTCCAGAACTAAATAATTGCCAATTTTATTCTCATTTTCCTCAATATAGAATAATTTTCTCTTTATTTTTTCCTCAAAATTGGAAAATGAATATGTTAAGGCTGTATACTGTCACCCTACTGATTTAATGTATATGCACAGTACATCATGAAAAATATCAGACTTCATGAATCAGAAGCTGGAATCAAGATTGCTGCGAGAAAGAACAATATCAGATATGCAAATAATTCCACTTTAATGGCACAAAATGAAGAGGAGCTAAAGAGCCTCTTGATGAAGGTGAAAGAGGAGAGTGAAAAAGCTGGCCTAAAACTCAACATTAAAAACACAAAGAGTAAGGCATCCAGTCCTATCACTTCATGGCAAATAGACTGGGGAAAATGGAAACAGTGGCAGACTTTATTTTCTTGGGCTCCAAAATCACTAAAGAGGGTTACAGCAGCCACAAAAGTAAAAGATGCTCTTTGGAAGAAAAACTATGACAAACCTAGACAGTGAATTAAGCAGAGACATCACTTTGTCAAAAAGGTCTGTATAGGCAAGGATATGGTGTTTTTCAGTAGTCATGTATGGATGTGAGAGCTGGACCATAAAGAAGGTTGAGTACCGAAGGACTGATGCTTTCCAATTGTGGTGCTGGAGAAGTCCCCTGAGAGTCCCTTGGAAAGCAAGAAGATCAAACCAGTCAATTCTAAATGAAATCAACCATAAATATTCATTGGAAGGAAGGACTGATGCTGAAGTTCCAATTCTTTGGCCACCTGATGCAAAGAGCTGATTCACTGGAAAAGCCTTGATGCTGGGAAAGATTGAGAGCAGGAGAAGTCGGTGACAGAGAATGAGATGGTTGGATGGCATCACTGAATCAATGGTCATGAGTTTGAGCAAACTCCAGGAGACAGTGAAGGACAGGGAAACCCAGTGTGCTGCATTCCATGAGGTTGCAAAAAGTCAGACATGATTGAGAGACTGAACAACAATAACAACTCAAATAAAGAAGCAGGTTGGCCCAGCTCTGGTGATAATCTGCTGCTGCTGCTGCTGCTGCTAAGTAGCTTCAGTCATGTCCAACTCTGAGACCCCATGGATGGCATCCCACCAGGCTCCCCCATCCCTGGGATTCTCCAGGCAAGAACACTTGAGTGGGTTGCCATTTCCTTCTCCAATGCATGAAAGTGAAAAGTGAAAGTGAAGTCTCTCAGTTGTGTCCGACTCTTAGTGACCCCATGGACTGCAGCCTACCAGGCTCCTCCGTCCATGGGATTTTCCAGGCAAGAGTACTGGAGCGGGTTACCTTTGCCTTCTCTGGTGATAATCTACCTGTGGTCAAATCAATACTCAACAGGGTTTCAAGATCACATGGCCCAGTGTCTTCTCAATAGACGTAAAAGTACAGACTCAAAGAAATGTTAATCAAGCAGGGAAATAAATAACAGTCTATTGAAGCCATAACGACAAGTCATGTCTTTAAAGAATACTAGCGTATGAATCCCTGGAGAAGGGAATGGCAACCCAATCCAAGTATCCCTGCCTAGAGAATCCTCATGGACAGAAGAGCCTGGCAGGCTACAGTCCATGGGGTCACAAAGAGTCAGACACAACTGAGCAACTAAGCACAGCCTCTGAATAGCAAGTTGCAATATTAATTGAAAATATGAGTAAGTATACAAAATCATCTGTACTGTAAAACACTAATTTTGCTATATATACACAAAGGTACACATGCAAACATAACTGTAGTCACTGAAATTTAGAAAAAAAAATATATATATACTGAAAAATATTCCCAAGGATGGTGCTACTATGACTAAAATTAATTTCATCTTTTACATATATGTTTCTGCTTCCATACAATTTTTTCCCAGATTTTGTACAAATACCCTGATTATTTATATAGTCATAATATTAAAAATTGATAAAGAAAAACATATTTCTAAGAATTATGAATTATAAGAGGGCTGTTTAGTAACCTAATAGATTAACAAAAATTTTCTTAAATATGAACTGCAAGCTGTTCATGTTGAGAAGCTGTAAAAATCTCACCTGAAATGTAACATTTTGGAGGGCAAGAAATCTTAAAAGGACAAAATCTAAGAAACCCTAAGATAAAAATAACACATAAGGAAAAATTGAGCTATTTATGCAAAAAATGCATTATTTTGACTGTTCTTTAACTTTCAAATGCTTTATAAATATAAATAAGACCAAAAATTGGTAAGTATGTTCTCAATGAAAAATTAAATAATTTAAAAACTAAAAAATATTTAACATTACATAAGATAATGAGTCCTACAACCTTTCATTAGCAACAACCTTATCAAATACATTTGTTATCATCTTTGGGAACATCTATAGTTTCAACTTTCTGACAACCAATTTCTTTATCTATCAGAAATATTTTTTATTTTTTATTCTAAGCATCCATCTCTAGCTGCCATTGATTGGTTCTGGTTCTGTCTCTTAGTAAGTATTTACACTTACCAGTGTAAGCACTTTTTTACACAGAAGTCCCTCTTAAATTTGAAGATACATGTTTCTTTCCATTTGTCCAATCCTCAGTGAAAACCTTGCCCTGCATTTTCACTTTGACCTTCTAACTTTTGTCAAAATAACAATTTGTCTAAGCATTTAGACTAAAACTTGCAGCTCACAGTGAATGAATCATCAGGCTCTGTCAACTTTTTTAAATGCAACCTAACTATCAGTGTTTATCTCTGTTTCAGCTGCCACTACTTAGGTAATTGTTTTATAATTGTTTTATTGGCTTCATTAAAAAGTGATCTTTCTGATTCTTGTTTTTTTCTTTATTTATAAAATGTTATGAAAGATTGTTACCTAATAAATCTGAAAACACCTCTTTGTGTATAATCAGCTATACCCCCAACCATCTATGTCCAATACAAACAAGGGAAAATTCTACCCTATAATTAATTTTTATTACTTGAAATCCAAAATAGAAATAATAAGATGTGTTTTAAAATTCAAGAGACTGTCCTTTATTAGCTAGACTACTAAAATGATCTTTATTCCATCCTAACTTCTTGAAATCTATATTTTCATTGTAGTCAGTTCAATTTGATCTCTATACCACCTTTCCTGAAGTCTTAAATCACAGTGGTTATTACATCACCATCCATGGTGTAAGTACAGAAACTCTTTACAATCAGGTTTTAAGTCCTTACAATATAAAGGGCAGATTTTGATCAAAGTTTCTAAGAAGCCAATATAAAGAAGAAAACATAGATAAAATTTCCTTATACTTTATGAGCTAAATTTAGTAAATGTTAAGAGTGAGCAGTCGTCTTATAATCTGGGAGCACATGAAATCAACATCAAGGAAAATAATGCTCTAACTTTCATACAGGAAACTAACAGCTTTCTCTCATATTTTAAAAAGCAATATTTAAAAAGCTTTTAAACATTATAAAATGTATAACTACAAAACACACAAAACATTTTCAGAAATAAAAGTTTTTTTTTTTTTTAAAAAAATAGAAATTAATATTTTCTCTTTTAAGAAATACTAATGCCAACCACTAATACTGAAGAAGCTGAAGTTTAAATATGTCTTTTTCATCCCAGGGGACTGGAATGCAAAAGGAGGAAGTAAAGAGATACGTGGAGTAACAGGCAAGTTTGACCTTGTAGTAGAAAAAGAAGCAGGGCAAAGGCTAAGAGAGTTTTGCCACAAGAACACACTAGTAATAGCAAACACCCTCTTACAACAACACAAGTGATTACTCTGCACATCAGATCAGATCAGATCAGTTGCTCAGTCGTGTCTGACTCTTTGTGACCCCATGAATCGCAGCACGCCAGGCCTCCCTGTCCATCACCAACTCCTGGAGGTCACTCAAACTCATGCCCATCGAGTCGGTGATGCCATCCAGCCATCTCATCCTCTGTCGTCCCCTTCTCCTCCTGCCCCCAATCCCTCCCAGCATCAGAGTCTTTTCCAATGAGTCAACTCTTTGTATGAGGTGGCCAAAGTACTGGAGTTTCAGCTTTAGCATCATTCCTTTCAAAGAAATCCCAGGGCTGATCTCCTTCAGAATGGACTGGTTGGATCTCCTTGCAGTCCAAGGGACTCTCAAGAGTCTTCTCCAACACCACAGTTCAAAAGCATCAATTCTTCGCATGGACATCACCAGATATCAGATTGATTATATTCTTTGCAGTCGAGGTTGGAGAAACTCCATACAGTGAGCGAAAACAAGACCAGGAGCTGACTGTGGCTCAGATCATGAACTTCCTATTGTAAAATTCAGACTTAAACTGAATAAAGTTGGGAAAACCACTAGCTTATTCATGTATGACCTAAATCAAATCCCTTATGATTATATAGTGGAAGTGACAAATAGATTCAAGGCATTAGATCTGATAGACAGACTGCCCAATGTAACATTTTATGGGAGACTGTGATCAAAACCATCCCCAAGGAAAAGAAATGCAAAAAGGCAAAATGGTTTTCTGAGGAGGCCTTACAAATAGCTGAGTAAAGAAGAGAAGTAAAAGGATAAAGAGAAAAGGAAAGATATACCCATCTGAATGCAGAGTTACAAAGAATAGCAATGAGAGATAAGAAAGACTTCCTAAGTGAACAATGCAAAGATATAGAGGAAAACAATACATGGGAAAGACTAGAGATCTCCTCAAGAAAATTAGGAATACCAAAGAAACATTTCATGCAAAATGGGCACAATAAAGGACAGAAACCATATGGACCTAACAGAAGCAACAGAGCTTAAGAAGAGGTGGCAAGAATACATAGAAGAACAATGCAAAAAAATCTTAATGACCCAGATAGCTGCAGTGGTATGATCAGGCACGTAGAGCCAGACATTCTGGAGTGTGAAGTTAAGTGACCCTTACAAAGCATCAGTACAAACAAAGCTAGTAGAGGTAATGGAATTTCAGCTGAACTGTTTCAAATCCTAAAAGATGATGCTGTTAAATTGCTGCACTCAATATGCAGGCAAATTTGGAAAACTCAGCAATGTCAACAGGACTGGAAAAGTTCAGTTTTGATTCCAATCCCAAAGAAAAGCAAGGCCAAAAATTGTTAAACTACCTCATAATTGCAACTATATCACACACTAGCAAAATAATGCTCAAAATCCTTCAAGCTAGGCTTCAATAGTATATGAGCTGAGAATTTCCAGATGTACAACCTGGATTTAGATGAAGTAGAGGAACGAGATCAAATTGCCAACATCCATTGGATCACAGAAAAAAACGAGGGAATTTCAGAAAAACATCCACTTCTGCTTCATTGACTACGCTAAAGCCTTTTACTGTGAGGATCACAACAAACTATGGAAAATTCTTAAAGAGATGGGAATACCAGACCACCTTACCTATCTCTTGAGAAACTTGTATGCAGGTCAAGAAGCAACAATCAGAAGTGGACATGGAAAAACAAATTGGTTCCAAATTGGGAAAGGAGTATGTCAAGGCTGTATGTTGTGACCCTGCTTATTTAACTCATATGTATGATGTATCATGTGAAATGCTGGGCTGGATAAAGCACAAGCTGCAATCAAGATTACCAGGAGAAATATCAATAACCTTAGATATGCAGATGACACCACAGTTAAGGCAGAAAGTGAAGAGGAACTAAGAGCCTGTTGATGAAGGTGAAAGAGGAGAGTGAAAAAGCTGGCTTAAAAGTCAACATTAAAAACACAAAGATTAAGGCATCCAGTCCTATCAATTCATGGCAAATAGACTGGGAAAAATGGAAACAGTGGCAGACTTTATTTTCTTGGGCTCCAAAATCACTGTGGACAGTGACTGCAGCCATGAAATTAAAAGATGCTTGCTCCTTGGAAGAAAAGCTATGACAAACCTAGACAGTGTATTAAAATGCAGAGACATTACTTTGCCAACAAAGTCTGTATAGTTGAAGTTATATATATATATACTTATTTTTTCCAGTAACCATGAATGGATGAGGGGTTCCTTGGTGGCTCAAAGGGTAAAGCGTCTGCCTGCAATGTGGGAGACCTGGGTTTGTTCCCTGGGTAGGGAATATCCCTGGAGAAGGAAATGGCGAACCACTCCAGTACTCTTGCCTGCAAAATCCTATGGCAGACAAGCCTGGTAGGCTACAGTCCATGGGGTCGCAAAGAGTCGGACATGACTGAGGGACTTTACTCACTTCACTCACATGAATGGATGTGAAAATTGGACAGTAAAGAAGGTTGAGCACTGAAGAATTGATGCTTTTAAATTGTGGTGCTGGAGAAGACTTTTTTTTTTTTTTTAATTTTCTTTTTAAACTTTACATAATTGTATTAGTTTTGCCAAATATCAAAATGAATCTGCCACAGGTATACATGTGTTCCCCATCCTGAACCCCCCTCCCTCCTCCCTCCCCACACCATCCCTCTGGGTCATCCCAGCGCACCAGCCCCAAGCATCCAGCATCGTGCATCGAACCTGGACTGGCAACTCGTTTCTTACATGATATTTTACATGTTTCAATGCCATTCTCCCAAATCTTCCCACCCTCTCCCTCTCCCACAGAGTCCAAAAGACTGTTCTATACATCAGTGTCTCTTTTGCTGTCTCGTACACCGGGTTATTGTTACCATCTTTCTAAATTCCATATATATGCGTTAGTATACTGTATTGGTGTTTTTCCTTCTGGCTTACTTCACTCTGTATAATAGGCTCCAGTTTCATCCACCTTATTAGAACTGATTCAAATGTATTCTTTTTAATGGCTGAGTAATACTCCATTGTGTATATGTACCACTGCTTTCTTATCCATTCATCTGCTGATGGACATCTAGGTTGCTTCCATGTCCTGGCTATTATAAACAGTGCTGCAATGAACATTGGGGTACACGTGTCTCTTTCCCTTCTGGTTTCCTCAGTGTGTATGCCCAGCAGTGGGATTGCTGGATCATAAGGCAGTTCTACTTCCAGTTTTTTAAGGAATCTCCACACTGTTCTCCATAGTGGCTGTACTAGTTTGCATTCCCACCAACAGTGTAAGAAGCTTCCCTTTTCTCCACAACCTCTCCAGCATTTATTATTTGTAGATTTTTGGATCGCAGCCATTCTGACTGGTGTGAAATGGTACCTCATAGTGGTTTTGATTTGCATTTCTCTGATAATGAGTGGTTTTGGGAGTTTTGGCCACAGCAATCAGAGCAGAAAAAGAAATAAAAGGAATCCAAATTGGAAAAGAAGAAGTAAAACTCTCACTATTTGCGGATGACATGATCCTCTACATAGAAAACCCTAAAGACTCCACCAGAAAATTACTAGAAATAATCAATGACTATAGTAAAGTTGCAGGATATAAAATCAACACACAGAAATCCCTGGAGAAGACTTTTGAAGGTCCCTTGGGCAGCAAGGATATCAAACCAGTCAATCCTAGAGGAAATTAACCCTGAATATTCTTGGAAGAACTGATGCTGAAACTGAAGCTGAAGCTCAATACTTTGGTCACCTGATGTGAACAGCCAACTCATTAGAAAAGACCCTGATGCTGGGAAAGACTGATGGCAGAAGGAAAAGTGAACGACAGAAGATGAGACGGTTGGATGGCATCACTGACTCAATGGAGACACATTTGAATAAGCTCTGGGAATTGGTGATGGATAGGGAAGCCTGGAGCACTGCAGTCCATGGATTCACAAACTGTTGGACACAACTCAGTGACTGAACAATGACTTTAAGAAAAAAAGCCAGGGTAATTCACAAATCTATATAAACTATGATTAGCAACAACTATACTTAAACACTGTAAATCATATTCACACAAAGGAAACTAGTATTTAATTTCTTTAAGGTACCTATTAATCAATAACTATGCAGAAAATGTCTTAAATATCAAAGTTTTATCAAAACTTTGTATCAAAATTTTTCTGTTGAAATATAAAATTACATTTTTCCTCCAAAAGATATTTTTTTCTAATTGGAAATATTTTTGTTCTCCAAATATTTTGTGTTGGACATAATCTATCATAACTGAAAAAAGTATTTTTCTCTTATATAGTCAGGACTGCTGAGGTCAACTTGGGGGTAATTAATAGCAAAATACTAAATAGGTATTCTATGAGAGTTCCCTATTATATTCCTGCAAATGATCCAGTAATGGAATAATAACATTCTTGAAATTTAATTCCAAATAATAAGAATTTATGAAATTAATAACATTAAATATTTATTTCTAAGAATGCATGTTGAGAAATTATATTATTGAATAAAAACTTATAAGGGCATTCTAATGATACATGGTCTTAAAATGCATTTTTATATTATAGATTATAAATATAAAATATAAAAATATTTATTTTTATATTATTATAAATAACTGAATTTCATATCCTGTCAACTTGAAAAAACCTCTAGTCAAAATGAGGCAAGAATAGCTGGTCATGGGCATTTTCTTGTTAGCTAGGAAAATTATTCTTCTGTACTAGCCTTACTTGGTCTAATCTAGATTTGAGCTAAGAGATCAATATGCATTTAGATTAAGCCTTAGCTTAGTGTTTTTCAGTTGTGCTTTGAGTTAATAAACTGGCAGGTATTTCCACTACAGAAATATGTAATGGATGGAAAGAGTGAAGGCTGAATGTGGAGAAGTAGAAGGAGACTGTATCTTGAAGGCACATGAATGGCATGCTAAGTTATGAAGTTAGGGCTTTTCTCTGGCAGTTATAGAATGTTTGTGAGCTGTCTTGTGACTCCCACTGCTCTGTCTACTCACGGAAAGATTTTTAAGATAATTCTCACACTGGGGGAGAGCTTTGTTTTCCTTTTTAATAAGCATCACTGGTGAGGCTTCATTCTCTGTCATTTCCATAAGAAATACTGTCAAATTTTCAAGAATAAAGGAACTGTCACATTGAACCATGTCATTCTCTAAATACCTGCCTTTGACAATGGAGTATATAGGTAAAGATAAGCACTATTCTTATATTAAAAGTGAAGGTGAAGTCGCTCAGTCGTGTCCAACTCTTTGGGACCTCTTGGACTGTAGCTTACCAGGCTCCTCCCTCCATGGGATTCTCCAGGCAACAGTACTGGAGTGGGTTGCCATTTCCTTCTCCAGGGGATCTTCCCGACCGAGGGATCAAACCCAGGTCTCCCACATTCCAGGCAGACGCTCTAAACTTTGAGCCACCAGGGAAGGCCATTCTTATATTAGGATAGGTAAATATATTAAAATTCCATAATATTTAAATCAACAGTATAAAATACATGAAGTTTTACATAAGAAAGAAAAATAAGTAAAAAAAATGCATACAGAAAAAAAAAAGATAGTTGGTTCATGGAACGATGTTTTATGGGGATCTCTGTTCAAAGCACACAAGGCAATGCACAATGAGCCAACAATTCTTCAGAGACTTACTCAGTTGAAGGTTACTCTAGATGTGCTGTTTCTACTTTTTTTTTCTCTGTCTACACATATTTCGCTATTCACTTGATGTATTTGTTTCTACACTTTTAAAAAGGAGTACATTTACAGTGAAAAAGCAACTTCAAATAAGTTTACTTATTATGTTTGTTTCCTACTCTGGCTCAACTATCATGGGAGAGAATTAAGAGCCAGCTAAAATGAATATCTGTGGCTTTATTTTTTCATGTACTCACTGTCTTTTGCTATCCTGGGAGAAATAAACACTGGCTTCATATATTCCTGGCAATCAAGTATTTTCAAACAAGAAAGAACTAGATACGTATATTAATCACTCAGTTCAGTTCAGTTCAGTTCAGTCACTCAGTTGTGTCCGACTGTTTGCGACCCCATGAATCACATAACAACAGACCTCCCCTGTCCATCACCAACTCTCGGAGTTCACTCAGACTCACGTCCATGGAGTCGGTGATGCCATCCAGCCATCTCATCCTCGGTCGTCCCCTTCTCCTCCTGCCCCAATCCCTCCCAACATCAGAGTCTTTTCCAATGAGTCAACTCTTCGCATGAGGTGGCCCAAGTATTGGAGTTTCAGCTTCAGCATCAGTCCTTCCAATGAACACCCAGGACTGATCTCCTTTAGGATGGACTGGTTGGATCTCCTTGCAGTCCAAGGGACTCTCAAGAGTCTTCTCCAACACCACAGTTCAAAAGCATCAATTCTTTGGCGCTCAGATTTCTTCACAGTCCAACTCTCACATCCATACATGACCACTGGAAAAACCATAGCCCTGACTAGACAGACCTTTGTGGGCAAAGTAATGTCTCTGCTTTTGAATATGCTATCTAGGTTGGTCATAATTTTCCCTCCAAAGAGTAAGTGTCTTTTAATTTAATGGCTGCAATCATGATATGCATTGATTTTGGAGCCCCCAAAAATAAAGTCTGACACTGTTTCCACTGTTTCCCCATCTATTTCCCATGAAGTGATGGGACCAGATGCCATGATCTTCATTTTCTGAATGTTGAGCTTTAAGCCAACTTTTTCACTCTCCACTTTCACTTTCATCAAGAGGCTTTTTAGTTCCTCTTCACTTTCTGCCATAAGGGTGGTGTCATCTGCATATCTGAGGTTATGGATATTTCTCCCGGCAATCTTGATTCCACCTTGTGCTTCTTCCAGTCCAGCATTTCTCATGATGCACTCTGCATAGAAGTTAAATAAGCAGGGTGACAATATATAGCCTTGACATATTCTTTTTCCTATTTGGAGCCAGTCTGTTGATCTATGTCCAGTTCTAACTGTTGCTTCCTGACCTGCATACAGGTTTCTCAAGAGGCAGGTCAGGTGGTCTGGTATTCCAATCTCTTTCAGAATTTTCCACAGTTTATTGTGATCCACAGTCAAAGGCTTTGGCATAGTCAATAAAGCAGAAATAGATGTTTTCTGGAACTCTCTTGCTTTTTCCATGATCCAGCGGATGTTGGCAATTTGATCTCTGTTTCCTCTGCCTTTTCTAAAACCAGCTTGAACATCTGGAAGTTCACGTTTCGTGTATTGCTGAAGCCTGGCTTAGAAGCTTGTAAATACTAGGAAAAATTTTATTGAAAACAATGCAGCATATCTGTGACATATCGGTAACTGGCAAATCAAATAATTATTTCAAAATAATCATGCCGGCAAAACAAACAAAAAATTGTGTCAATTTTGAAATTCTTGCACCAATTCTTAGTATCAGATATTAATTGTTAAATTGTAGATCAGTGTTCTGACTAGTTCAACAGAGAATTAAATACAAAGATCAACCAGCATCTATTAATTTCTTTAATAATTAGAAAACTATTTAAATAGAATTTACCTCTTGTACCTACAAACTTACTACCTAAAATTTAAAATAGTTCGGTGAACAGAGTACAGGCAGTGGCATTACGTCCACATGTATAGCAAAATGATCTCACTAGTTATGAGAATTTCAAAGTTTGCTTGACTCTACTAAGGAGTAGTGGTACAATAAGAAATTCATGAGATTGAAATTCAGACCACTTTGGTTTTAAATCTTACATACAAATTATGTAATCTTGAGTAAATTATTTAACCTCTTTAACCTATTATTTCCTCTTCAGTGGGAATAATAAATTGCAAGGTTCTTTGAGTCTTATATCTATAATGTATGTAAATAACATTATTGCACACACATTATAAACCTATATGTATAGATGTATAAACATTAGTTTCTTTCCTTGCAGAATAAAAGTTTTATGACTATATTTTGCAGGGTAAAAATTCACACTCTGCTTAGAAAAATACCAAGAAAAATGTGTTCACATGTCTATATCTCTTCTTTCTGTACAGTCAGAATATTGTGATTTAATATGTAAGAGGCCTGCTGATGTCCATTCACAGTTACTTTCTATTACACCTTTTCATATTCTCAGAGTACACATCCTTGGAACGAGAAGACTACCCGGGAGGCTATCCATTTATGGTTTGATGCAGCATCTTATTTCCCCCTTAAAATAAAAACCAAGTAAATATAAGGGTGAAATATAAGCTGTTTAAGGTTAGCTACCTAAAGAGGTCATGGCCACTCATTGTATTCATTTCTCCTTTTTGTATAATACATATCTTACTATTAGACTTCACTGATGGCTCAGACGGTAAAAGCGTCTGCCTACAATGAGGGAGACCAGGGTTTGATCCCTGGGTTGGGAAGATCCCCTGGAGAAGGAAAGGGCAGGCCACTCCAGTACTCTTGCCTGGAAAATCCCATGGACGGAGAAGCCTGATAGGCTACAATCCATGGGGTCGCAGAGTCAGACACGACTGAGCAACTTCACTTTCATTTTTATCTTACCATTATTGGAAGTAGTCCTTGAACTTTAAATCTTACTATATTGTAAAAGAAGACTTAGTGTCATCCTTTAGCCATACTATTTATGTTAGTCAGTATTTTCTAACTCCTGTACAACTCAAACCCCAGTCTCAAAGGTTTAAAATGATTTTTTTTTGTTGTTTTTTGGTCTCCCATTGACATCATAGTGTATGCCTGAAATTTTTATTCTAATTGGAGACTCTGGGATCCAGAACACTTCCAGTTTATAAAGCTGTCATCATCATCATGTGACTTTCAAGAACTATGTGGAAAAGATGACAGGATGTCAAGTATCAAGCAGCGTTTTAGGGATGGGGTTAAATGTGGTATATTATATTGAGCAATACAATTTGGCCATAACTTCATCACATGATCCAAAGATAATTACAAGGGGAAAATCACAGAATTGGGGAAAACACAGCATTGCCTCTGCTATACTAGGCTAGTGTGTATGCCTAAGGAAATTTGAGACTGTGTGGATCACAACAAACTGGAAAATTCTGAAGGAGATGGGAATTACCAGACCACCTGACCTGCCTCTTGAGAAACCTGTATGCAATCAGGAAGAAACAGTTAGAACTGAGCATGGGACAACAGACTGGTTCCAAATAGGAAAAGGAGTACGTCAAGGCTGTATATTGTCACCCTGCTTATTGAACTTATATGCAGAGTACATCAGGAGAAACGCTGGGCTGGAAGAAGCACAAGCTGGAATCAAGATTGCCGGGAGAAATACCAATAACCTCAGATATGCAGATGACACCACCCTTATGGCAGAAAGTGAAGAGGAACTAAAAAGCCGCTTGATGAAAGTGAAAGTGGAAAGTGAAAAAGTTGGCTTAAAGCTCAACATTAAGAAAGCTAAGATCATGGCATCTGGTCCCATCACTTCATGGGAAATAGATGGAGGAAGAGTGGAAACAGTGGCTGATTTTATTTTGGGGGGCTCCAAAATCACTGCAGATGGTGACTGCAGCCACAAAATTAAAAGATGCTTACTCCTTGGAAGAAAAGTTATGACCAACCTAGACAACATATTCAAAAGCAGAGACATTACTTTGCCCACAAAGGTCTGTCTAGTCAAGGCTATGGTTTTTCCAGTGGTCATGTATAAATGTGAGAGTTGGACTGTGAAGAAGACTGAGCACCGAAGAATTGATGCTTTTGAACTGTATTGTTGGAGAAGACTCTTGCGAGTCCCTTGGACTGCAAGGCGATCCAACCAGTCCATTCTGAAGGAGATCAGCCCTGGGATTTCTTTGGAAGGAATGATGCTAAAGCTGAAACTCCAGTACTTTGGCCAACTCATTCGAAGAGTTGACTCATTGGAAAAGACTCTGATGCTGGGAAGGATTGGGGGCAGGAGGAGAAGGGGATGACAGAGGATGAGATGGCTGGATGGCATCACTGACTCGATGGGGGTGAGTCTGAGTGAACTCTGGGAGTTGGTGATGGACAGGGAGGCCTGGCGTGCTGCGATTCATGGGGTCTCAAAGAGTCGGACACGACTGAGTGACTGAATTGAACTGAACTGAACTGAACTTAAAATCACTTCAGATGGTGACTGCAGCCATGAAATTAAAAGATGCTTACTCCTTGAAAGGAAAGTTATGACCAACCTAGCCAACATATTAAAAAGCAGAGACATTACTTTTTCCACAAAGGTCTGTCTAGTCAAGGCTATGGTTTTTCCAGTAGTCATGTATAGATGTGAGAGTTGGACTATAAAGAAAGCTGAGCACCAAAGAATTTATGCTTTTGAACTGTAGTGCTGGAGAAGACTCTTGAGAGTCCCTTGGACTACAAGGAGATCCAACCAGTCCATCCTAAAGGAGATCAGTCCTGGGTGTTCAATGCAAGGACTAATGCTGAAGCTGAAACTCCAATACTTTGGCCACCTGTTGTGAAGTGCTGACTCACTTGAAAAGGCCCTGATGCTGGGAAAGATTGAGGGCAGGAGCAGAAGGGGACAACAGAGGCTGAGATGGTTGGATGGCATCACTGACTCCATGGACATGGGTTTGGGTAGACTCTGGCAGTTGGTGATGGACAGGGAGGCCTGGCGTGCTGCAGTTCATGGGGTAGGAAAGAGTAAGACATAACCGAGCAACTGAACTCAACTGAACTGATTTCTTAATGATCACTGTATTGCCAGTGTATAAAACAGTGTTGTATTATGAATGCAATATTTCAGAATGAGTAAGTACCTGTTACAAGTGAAACAAAATATACAGATAATCATGTAGCAACTAGATATAGCATATTTTTAAGTCAATCATACAATTATATAAATATTAGACTTATAAAATGTCACCACAAGACTCTAGCAATATAGTGTTGTGAAAGTGAAAGTCATTTAGTCATGTCCGACTCCTTGTGATCCCATGGATTGTAACCTGCCAGGCTCTTCTGTCCATGGAATTGTCCAGGCAAGAACATTGGAGTGGATGGACATTTCCTTCTCCAGGGGATCCTCCAAATTCAGGGATCAAACCAGGGTCTCCCTCATTGTGGGCAGATTCTTTACTGTCTGACCCACCAGGGAAGCTTACACATTTAAAAGTAATGCATGTCATTTATATTATTTAAACTCAAACACTTCCCTTTGATAATAATATTTTAAGGTTATCATTCATCCTTTTCATATAGGTAACATAATTCTTAGGTTGAATTTAGCCTAAAAGGTAGTTTTTCTTACCAAAAGCCAGTAGAGATATAACCCTTGACTCTGGCTCTTTAGTGGAAGATTTAGGGCGAGGCGAGACACAAAGAATATAATAGGTACAAATGGGAATAGGTACTATTCCCTGAGGATCAGGCAGTAGATATTTTCAAACGTTCAATATTTCTTAAACATCATCACTCCCGAAATCTATGCAAATTCACATTTCCATAGCTAGGACCACAGAAATGGTTTAAATACAGTATCTGAAAAAATGAAGGAACTATTGTAGAAAAGACAGCATACGAGAAATCAGGTACTTGCTAGAGTTGGGAAAAAAATTACCTGACATGGAATAATCAGTTCAGTTCAGTTCAGTCACTCAGTCGTGTCCGACTCTTTGCGACCCCATGAATCGCAGCACGCCAGGCCTCCCTGTCCATCACCAACTCCCAGAGTTCACTCAGACTCACCCCCATCGAGTCAGTGATGCCATCCAGCCATCTCATCCTCTGTCGTCCCCTTCTCCTCCTGCCCCCAATCCCTCCCAGCATCAGAGTCTTTTCCAATGAGTCAACTCTTTGCATGAGGTGGCCAAAGTACTGGAGTTTCAGCTTTAGCATCATTCCTTCCAAAGAAATCCCAGGGCTGAACTCCTTCAGAATGGACTGGTTGGATCTCCTTGCAGTCCAAGGGACTCGCAAGAGTCTTCTCCAACACCACAGTTCAAAAGCATCAATTCTTCAACACTCAGCCTTCTTCACAGTCCAACTCTCACATCCATACATGACCACTGGAAAAACCATAGCCTTGACTAGACGAACTTTTGTTGGCAAAGTTATGTCTCTGCTTTGAATATGCTATCTAAGTTGGTCATAACTTTCCTTCCAAGGAGCAAGCATCTTTTAATTTCATGGCTGCAGTCACCATCTGCAGTGATTTTGGAGCCCAGAAAAATAAAGTCTGACACTGTTTCCCCTGTTTCCCCATCTATTTCCCATGAAGTGATGAGACTGGATGCCATGATCTTCGTTTTCTGAATGTTGATCTTTAAGCCAACTTGGAATGTTGGGTGGAATAATGAATGGAATAATGGATGGGTTCAAAATTGGGAAAGGAGTACATCAAACTGTATATCATCATCCTGCTTATTTAGCTTATTTGTACAGTACATCATGTGAAATGGTGGGATGGATGAAGATAAGCTGGACTAAAGATTGCTGAAAGAAATATCAACTTCAGATATGCAGATGATACTATCCTAATGACAGAAAGCAAAGAGGAACTAAAGAGCCTCTTGATGAAGGCAAAAAAGGAGAGTGAAAAGGCGGGCTTAAAACTCAGCATTCAAAAATCTAAGATCATGGAATCTGGTCCCCTCACTTCATGGCAAATAGATGGGGAAAAATGGAAACAATGACAGATATTTCCTTGAGCTCCAAAATCACTGTGGATGGTGACTGCAGCCACGAAGTTAAAAGATGTTTGCTCCTTGGAAGAAAAGCTATGACAAACATAGACAGCATATAAAAAGCAGAGGCATCACTTTCCCAACAAAGGTCTATATAGTCAAAGCTATGGTTTTTCCAGTAGTCACGTATGGATGTGAGAGTTTGACCATAAAGATGGCTGAGCACTGAAGAATTGATCCATTAGATCTGTGGTGCTGGAGAAGACTCTCAAGAATCCCTTAGACAGCAAGGAGATCAAACTAGTCAATCCTAAAGGAAATCAACCCTGAATATTCTTTGGAAGGACTGATGCTAAAGGTGAAGTTCCAATACTTTGGTCACCTGATGAGAACAGCCAACTCATTGGAAAAGACCTTGATGCTGCAAAAGATTGAGGTCAAGAGGAAAAGGAGGTAACAGAGGATTAGATATTGGATGGCATCACTGATCCAGAAGACATGAGTTTGAGAAAACTCCAAGAGATAGTTAAGGACAGGGAATCCTGGCATGCTGTAGTCTATGAGGTTGCAAAGAGTTGGACACAACTAAGCAACCGAACAATAACAAAGTTGGGAAGAAAATTACCTTGTTAGGACAGAAAAAAAAGATCCTTCTTTGTTAAATCTTTCACAAAAATGAACAAGAGAATCACATAAGAAATAAGCTAAAATTTTTGGAAGATTTACCTATTTCTATATTTGTTGGAAGATAAACCTATTTCTTAGTAATCTGTCATAAATGCATTTCATGAGAACTGTAGACAGATACCCTAGACAGCTGAGCAGGTACATGAGTTTACAGATATAAGTGGCTTCACTGAGCCCAGATGAGACCAACTTAGTGAAGAGTGTTTAGCTTCCTCAGAATAAAGTGTCTTAAATATAAATGCTATAAAATTAATTGTCATTGTCTAACCATTCAAAATAAAATCCAGAAATGTAGCTCTTGGCAGAAAAAACAAAAAAGGTGTGTGTTCCTGATCCACAATTACTTAAAATTTCTGGAAATAATTTCATAAAACTGATTATTTTGAAAATTCTGAATATTTATCTCAAAATAAAGAGACTCAACTAGATTTAGCAAATTTAATCTCTTCATATTAGTTTTGCTAATGTAAGCTTCATCCAGGTTACTGTGGGTTTGTAGAATACATTCTAAGAATTCCTAAAACTCTTTCAAGTGTTTATAATTTAGCTGAATCATTTTTTTACTAACTTAATACTGTTGGTTTTGAATTCTAATGTAAGCCCTGAGTTAACTGAACATTTTATGCCTCTGAGCAAAAAATGAAACCAAAAAGCAACATCTCCCTATTTCCTCTACTTCCCCAGCCCTGTCAACCATCATTCTACTCCATTCCTATATGTTTTACTATATATATACATATATATATATATATGTGTGTGTGTGTGTGTGTGTTGTTTTACAGGGAGGGTGTTCCACATGCAAGTGATGCCAAGCAGTATTTGTTTTTCTCCATCTAATGCCCTCCAGATTCAACCATCTTATCACAAATTGCCATATTTCCTTCTTTTTTTCAAGATGGAATGATATCCCATTGTATACACGTGTGTGTACCTATCACATTGTCTTTATCCACTCACATGTTATTGAATACAAAGGTTGTTTCCATGAAACAACGTGGCTGTCATGAACAATGCTTCAAATAATGTGGGAGTACGGAGAGTTCCTTGGACAGCAAGGAGATCAAACCAGTCAATCTTAAAGGAAATCAGTCCTGCATATTTATTGGAAGGACTGATGCTGAAGCTGAAGCTTCAATACTCTGGTCACCTGAGGCGAAGAACTGACTCATTAGAAAAGACCCTGATGCTGGGAAAGATTGAAGGCAATGACAAAGGATGAGATGTTTGGATGGCATCACTGACTCACTGGACATGAGTTTGAGCAAGCTCTGGGAGTTGGTAATGGACAGGGAAGCCTGGCATGCTTCAGTCCATGGAGTCACAAACAGTAGGTCACAAAAAGCGACTGAACTGAACTGAACATGGTGATTTTATTTCTTTTGGATCTATAATCATAAGTAGGATTTCTGGATTATATTGCAGTTTTATCTGGGGAGTGTAGGAAATAGCAAATTGTTGGTAAAGGGTACAAACTTTCAATTATCAGATAAGTTTTGATGACTTAACATATAGCATTGTGACCATGACTTGTAATACTACGTAAGATACACGAAACTTGTTGAGAGGAGATCTTAAGGGTTTTAATAATAAAAAAAATTAACTATATAAAGTGATGATGTATTAGTTAACTTGATTGTATGAATTCTCTCAAAATGTAAATATATATCAGATAATTATGCTGTATACATATAATTTTGTTTGACAGTTATACATCTAAAATATATTAAAAGACTTGATAATTCCTGTTTAATATAGCAAACTCTATTTGGAAAATGTAGAGCTTCTCAAATTGCCTTTTCCATCACTACTTGAAGCTACTAGCTCTTGCTTCTACTTAGATTAACTCTGTTCTTACCTGTAACTCATGAATATATCTATTTATTTATCCTCTATGGGTTAGTTTAACTGCAGCTTCATCTGGAAGTCTTCCTTGTGAAGTTTCCCCTCTACTTAGGTAGATACAGACACAATTTCTTTTTTGGTATTCATTATACATATATTCATCATATATATATATATCAATTGTATATATATTATATGCATATACATTAATTATGCATATATAATATATATAATTGTATATGTGCATATATAATAATTACATGCATATATATGTGTGTATATTTAAGATACATATTATACTATAATTATTTTCTTTGCATTTTTCTTCCAGTAGATTGTATACTCAGCATAGATTTATACATTCAGCATGTAACCTGGTCTCTGAAACCTACTAGGTACTCAATGAATGCTTGTAGAACTATTTTCATTATTGAATTTTTTTCCTGCCTTCTCTATGAATTGGTTCCACCAATTATTATTTATTTTTATTAAACTTCAGTTTACTTTGGCTAGAGATGTCCTCTAAAACAAAATAAAACAAAAATTCACTACATTGCATGACCACATTTCTGAAAAAAAGAGTTTATCACAAAATCTTCTGTCTTACCCTCTCACTCACTCACTCACTAGTGTTTCACATATATTCTACCTTATTTGACTTGAATCACTTCTCTAAAAGTCACAAATGTCTTCCTAATTACCACATATTTTCTCATTTCTCACCTTTCTAGAATTACTATCTTCTCTTGTTTTTTTTTTTATCATAATTGTATTAGTTTTTGCCAAATATCAAAAGAATCCATTTTGAGAGTTTTGAGACTATCCTGATTTTCTGATTATTTCTGACTTCCATATCCCTCTTCTTCTTTCTCTAATCAATAGGATATTTTCCAGTTTGTGCCTTCCTTTGTTTATCTCGACATTCACAAAATATGATCTCATTTAGTTTCCCTACGTCATGTGGAGCATAAAACTGTGTCTTTATTCTGTACCTGTTGTTCATGTCTTCTTAGAATCTTGTTGGTGTTTGATGTTCATGATTTCTGAATTAAAATGTGTCACTTTCTTCTATAACACACATACCACCTTTATTCTTCTATATTTCAATTAATGATGCTGCATTATCCTCCCAACTGCTACATGGATTTGGAACACAGGCATATTTTGACATGCCTCTGTTTTGTATGCTTCTGATACAATCAATGTCTCATTCCTATAAAGTTCTCTTGAACATGTATACCTTTAATTCTTGATTTTCTCTTTTCCATTTATGTACTACTTTTTAATTCATATCCTTTTTCATTGTAACTTTTATCTATTTATAACAAATTTTGCTGTGCTGTGCTGTGCTCAATCGCTCAATCATGTCCTAGTCTTTGTGACTGTATGGACTGTAGCCTACCAGGCTCCTCTGTCCACGAGATTCTCCAGGCAAGAACACTGAAGTGGGTTGTCTTTTTCTCTTCCAGGGGATCTTCTTGACCCAGGGGTCAAATCCGCGTCTCCTATGTATCCTGTACTGCAGGAGGATTCTTTACCTCTGAACCATTGGGAAGCCGATTTATATTTTACTATTTCTAATTTAATTCAATGTTTGCAATTTCTGCTTAAATTTACATAATACAAAAACTATAAACTTACAAAATTGTATCTCTTTAAATTTTCTCATTACTAATCAATCTGAAATGCTTTTCATTCTTAACTTGTTGAAATTTTTCTCAACTTTAAAGGCTAGCTCAAAGACCATGTCTCTGATTCCTCTGTCAGAATTTCTCCAACAACTAAGTTCCAGCAATAGCTTCCTTTTAACTTTAACACTTCCATTACTTGGTTTCTTTCCAGTAAATCACCCATATGTCTTTCCTTAATTTAATGTCACTGACATTTGAGACATGTCTTATTCATCTTATTCTCATCATGGCACTAATAATTATTCTTGTATGGCTTACTGAAGTTTGGGAACTGTGTTTTATTTCTCCTAACACTCTTCCTGTCACTAAGTAAACATTTCTGAAATATTTACTGAATGAATACATTTGTCATAATTCCTAAATTATGAAATTTGTACACTGAATCTGTGTATGTCAACTTGAACTATAAGGCACTGCATGATAAAACTGTAATCCCAAATGTTGCATATTTATATGTTAAAAACATTAGCATGACTGGGACTACAGTGACTTTGAATTTTGCAGTGAATTTTAAGAACATTTCAAAATAAGATAACCATCTTCATTATTGTGAATATTATTTTAAATTGATACAATTTATTGGGTGCTTACTAGATACCAAGCACTGTTAAACATGAAACATATATAATCTCATTTTATTTTCACAGAAACTAAAGATTAGTAGATGCAAAATTTTTTTATATTTTAAAGTTAAATATGTAAAATATTAGTAAATGTTGTAGTAGAAATTCAAATAGTTCTAACTGTTTCAAAACCTTGAGCTCTTAACCAGAGCATGGGGTCGTGTTCCACTTTGCATATTACACTCCAAACATGCTTTTATTTTTCCTGACACAAAAATAAACTGAAATGTTCTTTGTGAATCAGTCATTCAAGTACCATCAGTTGCCCTTTTCCTGATGATAGCATGATTCAGAACTTTTAATAATGATTATAATTAAGCAATGATATCTATGCCCCCTCCGCTTTATGAGACAATAATCCAATTCCTAAATGGCTAAACTAGAAGGCCAAAGGCAAAGCAGTTTATCACAGCTAGAGAATCAGATTACTGCTGAAGAAAACAAAGAGCCTTGATATTATTACTATATAATGCATGTTTCAGGATTAATAGCCCTCTATACAGCATTATTTTTTTAATGTTATCCTGGCAAGGTTAAAAACAGAAAAGAAGGATGCTAGTTCTATTGGACGTGTCTGGTAAATGTTCTCTGAATGAGGAAGAAAATTAACTCTCTCAAGCACAGCACATGACTTGGAGTCAAGAAAACTCACACCTTTTTTTTTTTTTTTTTTTAATCTGATTCCTAAGTCATTTAACTTGACTGAAATTCAGTTTCCATATTTTAAAGCAACAAACTTTTTGTCCCAACATCCAATAATTAGACACATTGTGAAAAATATCTTTGATATCATATCTAATGAGGAAAAGATCAGGTATATATTTATTGTGCAGTCTCAGTTTTCCTACATATATGATCAAGTAACATCTTGTACTATATCAGTATAAAATACATGTTAAGAAAGAACAATTTCCATGTTCTACCCTGAAAAGGTACAGCATAATGCCTCCCACTTTCTTACCTCCTACACAGTCAATTTTAAAAGGACTTCTCCTCATAGGTTTCTTTCAAAGCATCTGTCACAAGAAGCTGATTGGCATGTCATAGCTTCAAAAAGATTAGAGTAAAGCCATTCTCATATATTTTAAACAGGTATGGATTTATATTAAGATCATCCCTACTTGCATAAGCATCTAAAACCTTCAGGATGGATTATAGACATTAGAAACATGGCATTAGCAAGAATGTCTATCCATAACTGAACATATCCAAACTGTATTCTTAAAACTGGAATCCAGTTTCAGATATGTATGTGCTCTGCTGCGCTAAGTAAGTCACTTCAATTGTGTCCAGCCCTTTGTGACCCTATGGACTGTAGCCCACCAAGCTCCTCTCTGTCCATGGGATTCTTCAGGCAAGAATACTTCAGTGGGTTGCCATGCTCTCCTCCAGGGTATCTTCCAGACCTAGGGATTGAACCCATGTCTTTTCTATGTCTCCTCATTGGCAGGAAGTTTCTTTACCACCAGCACCACTTGAGAAGCCCCTCTGATAGGCATACACAAAATCTAAAAGTGAAACATTTTGTTTACAACATTTCTTAGGGAATTATTTGCATGGCTTTAACAACCAATATATGGTTTTAGAGGAAAGAGCAATAATTTTGTACAATAGAATGAATTTGGCTTTTTGAATAACAATGGCATAAGCCACAGGCTTCCCAGGTAGTACTAGTGGTAAAGAACCCGCCTGCCAATGCAGGAGACATAAGAGATACGGGTTAAATCCATGGGTCAGGAAGATCTCTTAGAGGAGTACATAACAACCCACTCCAGTATTCTTGCCTGGAGAAGCCCATGGACAGAGGAGCCTGGTGAGCTACAGTCCATAGTGTCACAAAGAGTCAGACACGAATGAAGTGACTTAGCACACACGCACGGCAAAAGTCACAGAAAGCAAATACAGTCATTGCCATAAAAATCACAGATTCTCCCTTTTTAGAAAGTACTACAATTATTTAAGGGTTATTTTGATATTCCGTTTCAGTTTTAAAAATCAATTAAAATTTAGCTGATGTCTAAAAATAAAAATCAATTGGTTTCAGACTAATGGCTTTTAACAGTATAATAAATAAAACATAGCTTTGATTGGTTTTATCTGTTAAGAGATTATTTTTCATCTCTATGGATATAACTTTAAAAACTCATAATTTTTAATCACTTACATATGTTAAAGAAAAAATCCTTCATTCACTTGTTAAAGAACAGTAAGGCAGACTTCATTCAAGCTAGGAGGTCAAGAGGTTTTGCAGTGAGGGAAGATAAATTGGGCTTAACTTTGAACACACCAATAAACATGGGAATACAAAGCCAAAGAGCAGAATGGGGTCAGTCTTTGGAAAATTTCTATGAGGAAACAGTTGAGTAAGAGGTGATTCTGGCTAAACCAACCTAACCAAGGTCTAGCTAGATTCTTGCTGCTGCTGCTGCTGCTAAGTCGCTTCAGTCGTGTTCAACTCTGTGTGACCCCATAGACGGCAGCCCACTAGGCTCCTCTGTCCCTGGGATTCTCCAGGCAAGAATACTGGAGTGGGTTGCCATTTCCTTCTCCAATGCACGAAAGTGAAAAGTGAAAGTGAAGTCGCTCAGTTGTGCCCGACTCTTAGCAACCCCATGGACTGCAGCCTACCAGGCTCCTCCGCCCATGGGATTTTCCAGGCAAGAGTACTGGAGTGGGGTGCCATTGCCTTCTCCAAGATTCTTGCTAGAACTGGACAAAGATGCAAGTCCAGAAGTCAAAGTCTAGTTGAAAAAAATATTCAGCGAGGCCTGGTCAGAGTTTGGTCAAGGAGAGAATCTTTGTCAAATGGTTTATGAAAGTAAATGGCTCCTTCTATCTTATTCTCAGGCAAGAGTCACTATCAAAGTGCCATCCACCACTTCCATTCAGACTTTAGCTGTATCTTCCTACATATACATAAAAAATTTTATAATGGTGTGTAAGTCCTTTTTTACAATTTAGGTCAGGAGGTGGGAAACTATGCCACATGGGCCAAATTCAACAAGTGCCTGTGTTTATAAATAAAGCTGTATTGGAATTCATTCACACATATTTGCCCATTTGATTATGTTTTATCTATGGCTGTTTTCTTGCTGTACTGACAGTGTTACATATCTGTGATAGAGACGGTGTGGCCTTCAAAATACTGTCCTAAAATATTTAACCTCCAATCACATTTTGGAGGCTAAAATTATGCCATCTCCTTTTCCTTTCCTGTAATTTTGTATTAATATATGCAAACAGCCTTTACCTCACTGAAACTCTTTCCTTTGTCAACATTAGAAACCACCCTCATTTTAAGGCCTAACTTGAATTTTACCCAAAGTCTTACACCCCTCTGTTGAAACTGAGCTTTCCTTTTTCGGAACTCATGATATTTACTTTTGCAAATTATAGCACTTACTATATTCTACTATGTTAGAATTTGTACATATGTTTCACATCTCTCATAAGTCCATTTACTCCTTCAAAGTAATTGCTAGAAATTGGTAGTTTAGTGATCCTCATCAGACTTTGGAGAAGGCAATGGCATCCTACTCCAGTACTCTTGCCTGGAGAATCCCATGGACAGAGGAGCCTGCAGTCCATGGGGTTGTGAGGAGTCAGACACGACTGAGCGACTTCACTTTCACTTTTCACTTTCATGCATTGGAGAAGGAAATGGCAACCCACTTCAGTGTTCTTGCCTGGAGAATCCCAGGGACGGCGGGGCCTGGTGGGCTGCCGTCTATGGGGTCGCACAGAGTTGAACACGACTGAAGCGACTTAGCAGCAGCAGCAGCAGCAGCAGACTTTAACACACAGTACATAAAAACTTTTAGAGCCGATAGGTATGTTAGAGTTCACAGTATTTCACAATAGAAGGAGTTTAAGAAATGCAAGCAGATTGTATGATAAATAAAACAGCAAAATGGAAGAAATGAGGAGAAAAGTATAGGAGATTTGGAAAGCATATGCCCATTCATTGTGTGATTTGAGGAGAATCTAAAGTACTGTTTGCTTCAAAGTAATTAACACCAAGCATTGCCTTTCAAGGCAGCCAAAACATCTACCTTGAGCAATACTGTTTTAAAATACATCAGATTATCTTACTGGTTGTGTAGAGCGTCTTTATTTCCAAAATATAAAATGAAATGTTTACCCTAGAAAACACTTCTATAAAAATCATTTAACAGTAAACTTATAAAGACAGAACAATGAAAAAGATAGTGGTTAAATCTACTAGAAAGTTTATACAGACAAAAAAATATTAGTAGACATCAAAACAGATCTTTTACTTCTTTCTCAAAGAAGTGAAGAAGGATATATACAATATTGCTTTTAGGAGATAACCTTAAAAAATGTACAATTCACTCAAAAAGTCCATAGAACAACAGGCCAGAACTTATATTCACTTAACTGATTGTCTCCAATTACAGTGATGAAATGAGAACGTTCCTTCATGTTTTTCGTGACTTAACAGCTCGTGTCATCTTATTGCTGAGTAAAATTCCTTTATATATATGAATGTACAATTGCTTATCCATAAATTTATCACTAAATTTTTGTGAAAGACAAAAGGCATAAGGTTTGTGTCTAGTTTTCTTTTTCTTCACATGTGGATGTCCAGTTGTTCAAAAACTTTTTGTTGAACTATTATGTTTTCCAATTTAAATTACCTATGCTCCTTAACATAAAGATATGTTGACTATATTTGTATGGATCTATTACTGGGCTCTCTATTATGTTCCACTGACCCATCAATACTACACTGCTTTGGTTTCTGTAGCTTTCTAATAAGTCTTGAAGTCAGGTTGTCCGGCTTCTCTAACAAGGTTCTTCAAAAGTGTGTTGGTATTCTGAGTCTTTTCTCTTTCCTTGTAAACATTTGAATCATATTGTCAATATTCATAAAATAACTTATCAGCAGTTTTATTAGAATTTCATTAAATCTCTAGATCAGGCTGGGAAGAATTGGCATATTAACAATAAAGATTCTATTTATAAATATGGAGTAAGTATTTTGTTCATCTTCATTTTTTTTCATCAGAGTTGTTGTTTTCCTCACATAGGTCATGTATATGTTTTGTTATATTTATACTGAAATATTTAATTTTTGGTGCTAATATAAATCATTTCTTATCTTTAATTTCAAATTTGTTTATTGCTGACACATACTAACTGTATATCTTGCAACCTTGCTATAATCAGTTATTAGTTTCAGAATTCTCTTATGGCTGCTGTAAAAAAAAAAAAAAAATTCTTCAGTGGTTTAAAGTAACATACATTTATTACCTTGCAGTTATCCAGGTCAGAAGTCTGACACAGTTCACTCTAGGATAAAATCAAGGGGTCAGTAAGACTCTTCATTATTGAAGGCTCTAGGAGAACACTCATTTCCTTATGGTTGTAGGACTTGAGACCTCGTTTTCTTGATGGTTATCAGGGGAGGGTCACTTCCAGTTTCTAGAGGCCTTATGGATTTCTTGACTTATGGACCCTTCCCTTCATTTTCAAAGTCAATAATGAAAATAGAGTGTTTCTCACAGCTTATGTCTCTGATCCACTCTTCTGCCTCTCTCTTCCATTTTTACCATTCATTTTATTAAATTATACACACACAGATATCCTGAAATAATATCCTCATTTCAATGTCTTTGATGTTTACCACCAAAGTCCCTTTTCCCATGTAAGGTGATATATTCATGGATTCCAGGGATCAAGAAATGTATATTTTTGTGGAGCCATTATTTTTCCTGGCACACTAGGTATTGAACAGGAAAAAATAATTGAAGTCAAGTAAGAAAATATAGAGAAGGATGAGGAAAACCACCCACATTTTTAGATAACAAAAATTGTGTAGCTTAAAAAGCTAAATAATTCAACTAATTGTAGTCATTTAAATAATTTTTTCCAAGTTCAAAGAACTTCATCTCAACAGAGTTACTCTTTCCAGATAGTTTGCTTTACTTAAGATATTCATGTATGAGGTAACCATTCTCTTAAGCTATTGCAGAATATAAGATACTGTGTAGATTTTTAATGTTTAGGAAGTCCTTTTTTTCCAAAGCTTTGAAAATATTTGCTTCACTGAAATATCTGGAATACCTACATTATATGAAAAATGTTTTATATGAACACCTATCATTCTGATGAGTATCATCAGAAAAGCAAAGGATGAAAGAGAAACCAACACAGTTTCTCAGGCACAGGATATTCAGGTTTCAGTTAGGATGTAATTTCATTGCTATATTACTTTGTTCTTATCACTGATTTATTTAGAATCATATATGATATTTTGATTACTGCTCTGATTCTTCTCCTGAACTGTTATATGCTGCTGGATGATAAGATTATGTTTTAAATTTTCTTTGTTTCTTTTTTTTTTCTTCAGAGACTTGCTTGCTGTTGTTTAGTCAATAAGTTGTGTCCAACTCATTCGCACCCCCACAGACTGTAGCCCACCAGGGTCCACTGTCGATAAGATTTCTCAAGCAAGAATACTGGAGTGGGCTGCCATTTCCTTTTCCAAGGGATCTTCCTGACCAGAGATTGAACCCACATCTCCTGCTTGGCAGGCATATTCTTTACCATCGAGTCACCAGGGAAGTCAGTTCTTGGCATATAGTAAGCACTCATTTTAGTTAAATTTAGAGTCACAGCAAAAACCAATATTTCTCTTTGCTTAGGTTTTAATTAGTTTCCACAGAAACTATTATATTACTTATTATTGTGTTTTATACAAAATGGAACAACCTCAAGGAGTCAGTTTCACTTCCATTTAACCAGCTTTATTACTTTTTAGTGTATAGTGGCAATGCTTTAGATAAAAAGGAGCCCATTTGATTTCAGTCTTTTGATTGTCAAGTATTTAAACAAACTAGAATAATGTCGTGTGTGTGTGTGTGTGTGTGTGCTCAGACGCTCAGTCATGTCCAGTTCTTTGCAACCCTGTGAACTGTATCACCAGGCTCCTCTGTCCATGGGATTCTCCCAGCAAGAACACTGGAGTGGGTTGCCATTTCCTCCTACTGGGGATCTTTCCCACCCAAGCATCAAACTCATGTCTCTTATGTTTCCTGCATTGACAGGTAGGTCCTTTACCACTGGCACCGCCAGAATAATGTCATAAATATGTGTAGAAGTATAAGTACTAAAGTAATACACTTAAGATGGTACTAAGCAACCTTTCATTTTTACTTAATTCAGACATCCTTTTTTTATAATATAAATAGAATCTTGATAGCAATAAATTCAACATATAATGGAAATTTTTACTGATAACTTCCTTCAATTTCAATAAAACGCCAACAGAAAAATAGCATAAATTTGAATAGTAATTTAAAGTCTACTGATCTGATGCAAACATTTCTTACAGTAAGATAAGTGCCAGTGTACTACTAGTTTTACTCCAATAAGTTCCATTTTTCAAGGAGCCTCCTTTCAGCAGCTCTACTGAGTGTGTTTGTAGGGTTTCTTCTGCTGTTACCTTTGGCAATGAGAATGGAGACTATGTGTCTATACTGGTTTAAAACTATTGCTGGGTGTGGCTCATCACCTGAGTCATCAGATATGCTGTTCTTGCTGAAATGTTTATGAATTTTTCATTTGCACATAAGCAAAATCTGACTTCAACTAGTTTATGAAAAGAACTTACTATAAGGGTAATGACATGTCTCGTAGATTCAAAAAGGAAAAAGCCAAAGACAGCCCATCAAAAGCAAATAGGACTAAGGACTACAAACCAAGATTCTAGAACTATTTCACATTTCTGCTCCTAAGTATCCTCAGTTCCCTCTCCTTTCTTTCCCTCTTCTCTCTTTTCTTCCTATTGTGTACCCTCCTTTCCTCCCTCCTGCTCTTCTATGGTAAACATGATACTTTATACACAGGATTTCTTCTACCAAATACCATCACCAAATACAATACCAATCTTCATTATTTCAAGCACAGGGGAAAAACCAGTGTAAAATTATTTTTGTTTGTTGATAGGTAAGGTAAATACTAGTTTGTTGATAGTATCAGGGAGCACTTTCTGCAAAAAAGCCAGATGGTCAATGTTTCAACCCTTTTAGACTATGTTATCAATGTTGTGACTATTCAACTCTGCCATTATAGTGAAAAAATTGTCATAGATAATATGTAAATAAAAGAGTGGCTATGATTCAATAAAATTTATCTACATAATCACCAGGCCATAGTTTACCAGTTCCCAGTGAAAGGTTGTGGCTGTGAGCCGTGAACAATGCCAGGATTCTTGGTCTCCAGAAGAAAAAACTTTGATCTGGGGCCAGAAACAAGGCTTGATCACTTGGAGCTTTTTTTTTTTTTTTCTAATTTTATTTTATTTTTAAACTTTACATAATTGTATTAGTTTTGCCAAATATCAAAATGAATCCGCCACAGGTATACATGTGTTCCCCATCCTGAACCCTCCTCCCTCCTCCCTCCCCATACCATCCCTCTGGGTCCTCCCAGTGCACTAGCCCCAAGCATCCAGTATCGTGCATCGAACCTGGACTGGCAACTCGTTTCTTACATGATATTTTACATGTTTCAATGCCATTCTCCCAAATCTTCCCACCCTCTCCCTCTCCCACAGAGTCCATAAGACTGTTCTATATACATCAGTGTCTCTTTTGCTGTCTCATACACGGGTTATTATTTACCATCTTTCTAAATTCCATATATATGCGTTAGTATACTGTATTGGTGTTTTTCCTTCTGGCTTACTTCACTGTGTATAATAGGCTCCAGTTTCATCCACCTCATTAGAACTGATTCAAATGTATTCTTTTTAATGGCTGAGTAATACTCCATTGTGTATATGTACCACAGCTTTTGTGTAGCAAAATTTTGGGGATAGAAAAAGCTTCTGACATAGACTTCAGAAGGGGGGCAGAAAATATACCCCCTTGCCAGTTTTTAGCAAGACATCTTATACTTGTTAGCAAGCTGTTGATCACAGATAAAAGAAGCATTTCAAATCTGAGAGAGTTGTACCAGGTATCTCTTCCATAACATACATATCTGCACAAGGGGAGGGTCTCCAGATGAGGTGTGTCTGGGCAAGATATATTGTATCGATAAAACAACTGACATGTCTTGAAGGAAAACAGGCCTCCAAACAAGATACATAGTTTCATTAACATAGCTTAAGAAAAGCATTTCATTGAGTAAAATACACTGGCTGGGCAATTAGCAGCTCAAGGTCTGGGAAAAAGTTGTAGCTGGAACCTATCATCATCACAGCTTGTCCTCATAGCAACACAGAATGAAAAGGAACCTCTAGTTCAGTTCAGTTCAGTCGCTCAGTTATGTCCGACTCTTAGTGCAACCCCATGAACTGCAACACGCCAGGCCTCCCTATCCATCACTAACACCCAGAGTTCACTCAAACTCACATCCATGGAATCGGTGATGCTATCCAGCCATCTCATCCTCTGTCATCCCGTTCTCCTCCTGCCCCCAATCCCTCCCAGCATCAGAGTCTTTTCCAATGAGTCAACTCTTTGCATGAGGTGGCCAAAGTACTGGGGTTTCAGCTTTAGCATCATTCCTACAAAGAACACCCAGGACTGATCTCCTTTGGAATGGCCTGGTTGGATCTCCTTGCAGTCCAAGGGACTCTCAAGAGTCTTCTCCAACACCACAATTCTTCGGCACTCAGCTTTCTTCACAGTCCAACTCTCACATCCATACATGACCACTGGAAAAACCAGAGCCTTGACTAGACGGACCTTTGTTGGCAAAGTAATGTCTCTGCTTTTGAATATGCTATCTAGGTTGGTCATAACTTTCCTTCCAAGGAGTAAGCGTCTTTTAATTTCATGGCTGCAATCACCATCTGCAGTGATTTGGGAGCCCCCAAATATAAAGTCTGACACTGTTTCCACTGTTTCCCCATTGATATCCCATGAAGTGATGGGACCAGAAGGCACGACCTTCATTTTCTGAATGTTGAGCTTCAAGCCAACTTTTTCACTCTCCACTTTCACTTTCATCAAGAGGCTTTTGAGTTCCTCTTCACTTTCTGCCATAAGGGTGGTGTCATCTGCTTATCTCATATTATGGATATTTCTCCTGGCAATCTTGATTCCAGCTTGTGTTTCTTCCAGCCCAGCATTTCTCATGATGTACTCTGCATATAAGTTCAATAAGCAGGGTGACAATATACAGCCTTGACGTACTCCTTTTCCTATATGGAACCAGTCTGTTGTTCCATGTCCAGTTCTAACTATTGCTTCCTGAAGGAGCCTCCTCTACATGGCTAAAGTGGGAGCAAAGGAAAATAGAAAAAAAAAAAAATCCAGCACATACCCTTTGTTCCTGTTGCCTCTTGGGGACTCCTGGCTTTCCTATCTGTCATCTTATTTAACTTATATGCTGAGTACATCATGAGAAACACTGGGCTGAGGGAAGCACAAGCTGGAATCAAGATTGCTGGGAGAAATATCAATAACTTCAGATATGCAGATGACACCACCCTATAGCAGAAAATGAAGAAGAACTAAAGAGCCTCTTGATGAAAGTGAAAGAGGAGAGTGAAAAATTTGGCTTAAAGCTCAACATTCAGAAAACTAAGATCATGGCATCTGGTCCCATCACTTAATGGCAAATAGATGTGGAAACAGTGGCTGACTTTGTTTTTCTGGGCTCCAAAATCACTGCGGATGGTGATTGCAGCCACAAAATTAAATGACACTTGCTCCTTGAAAGGAACGTCATGACCAACCTGCTGCTACTGCTAAGTCACTTCAGTTGTGTCTGACTCTGTGCGACCCCATAGACAGCAGCCCACCGGGCTCCACCGTCCCTGGGATTCTACAGGCAAGAACATTGGAGTGGGTTGCCATTTCCTTCTCCAATGCATGAAAGTGAAAAGTATAAGTGAAGTCACTCAGTCGTGTCCGACTCTCTACGACCCCATGAGTCGCATGGGGTCGCATGACCCCATGAGCCCTTCCAGGCTCCTCCATCCATGGGATTTTCCAGGCAAGAGTACTGGAGTGGGGTGCCATTGCCTTCTCCGCATGACCAACCTAGACAACGTATTAAAAAGCAGAGACATTACTTTGTTAACAAAGTTTCGTCTAGTCAAGGCTATGGTTTTTCCAGTAGTCATGTATGGATGTGAGAGTTGGAGTATAAAGAAAGCTGAGCACCAAAGAATTGATGCTTTTGAGCTGTGGTGTTGGAGAAGACTCTTGAGAGTCCCTTGGACTGCAAGGAGATCCAACCAGTCCATCCCAAAGGAGATCAGCCCTGGGTGTTCATTGGAGGGATTGATGTTGAAGCTGAAACTCCAATATTTTGGCCACCTCATGCAGAGAGCTGACTCATTTGAAAGGACCCTGATGCTGGGAAAGATTGAGGGCAGGAGGAGAAGGGGACAACAGGATGAGATGGTTGGATGGCATCACTGACACAATGGACATTGGTTTGGGTGCACTCCAGGAGTTAATGATAGACAGGGAGGCCTGGTGTACTGTGGTTCATGGGGTCACAAAGAGTCAGACACGACTGTGCAACTGAACTGAACTGAATTGAACACACACACACACACACACACATTCTAAGTTGCTTCAGTTGTGCCCAACTCTTTGCAAACCTATGGACTGTAGCCTGCCTGGCTCCTCTGCTCATAGAATTCTCCAAGGAAGAATACCAGAGTGAATGGCCATGCCATCCCCTCCTGGATATCTTCCTGACCTAGGGATGGAACCCATGTCTCTTACATCTCCACCACTGGCAAGCAGGTTCTATACCACTAGCAGCACCTGGGAAGCCTATATATATATAAAATCCATAGATCCCCTTTTGTTCCTATTTCTCTGGAGAACAATGACTACTACACCACTCCTAGAAACTAGTAACCTTGTATATTTATTCATTCATTTCTGGCTGTTATTTCTGTTCTACTTTGTACTATTAACAGTTACTGGTATATGGAATATTATACTCTAAAACTAGCAAGTGGCCAGGTGAACACTGAACAGACACTGGAACACCTGGCAATTCTAAAACCGTTTTCTGGTTTAAATTCAGTAAAGTACATTTAAAAAGGCTGATTATAATGTCTACAACTCCCACTGCCCTTTGCTGAGGGAAAGGAATATATTCCCAAAACCCTGCTGAGAAAGTAATCCTAGGCAGAAATTACCTATTCACTTCCAAATGAATCTGGCATAATCTTTAGGCTGTTAGTATCTAACCCAATCAAGCCAAAATATAAGTTTATCAGTGACAATTAGGTTTAAATGAAAGCTCTGCCTAAACAGGAAAGAGAATAGTTAGGATCAAGAGATTCTCCCCTGGAATTTGACCTAGAGATATGCCTAGAATATCATTCAGTTATTAGTAGAGGCAGAATAGAAAGAGATTCAAAAACAAAAACAAAAACAAAAAAACAGATACAGAGAAATCTGTTAAATCACATCAAGGAAGTATGCTAAAGTGATAATTCAAGAATTCTTGTGATTAGGAGACCCACATAGTAAAGCCACCCAAACTGCCCTGGGGCATCAAAGCCATCACCTGTGTTCCCATTTTGGAGAGCCTTGGACTCTGGGTAACTCTGGGCCCTGATTTCTTTTACTGATATTTGCTGTTTGATAGTCACCCATTAGAGACAACCTAAACTGAATTTTATTTTTATCCTAAAAAGAGTAACTAACACATATCCACTAAACTCAAAGAATCAAAATATGCATTAAAACAATGGAGAAAAACATCTTAGTTTACATTTAGCCAAACAGAATATGAAAAGAATTAAAACAAATTTAAAACAAAAGGTTTGATTAATTCTTATTTTATTTTCTACCTACATACTGATGTTGCACCATAAACAAGGAGATATTGAACAAAGTTAATAACATCACATTAGAAGTACATAATATTTGGAACATGCTGTCCTTATGAGGCTAATCAAAAAGTGTTATTAGGAATGAACAGAACATTGAGGGTAATTAGTGGAGAATTACTTTTAATAGATATTAATTTCATTTAGATATTTTAAGTGTGGATAATTGGGTAGGTGCTGTGAATGACAACAGCAAATATGGATAACTTGCATGTAAGCAAAATATTTAGTTTTAATGAACAAAAGAGACTTAACTTTATTGAAAATTGAAAGAATAGCTAATTCTGTAAAAAGTTGATACAATCCTTGTAACATATCATGACATTCCTTATGTAAGGTTCACAAAGATACATAGAAACTTCAAATTAACTTGATTAAAGTGCCAAAAGTTAAGATTTTTAAAAGGCAATATCTCTGTTGTACCAACATGAAAATAAAATTTGTTTTTGAGGTATCCCCCCCAAAAAATCATCTGTTTTACAATTAATTAATGCTTCATTTTTAACTATAATATCCAATAAATGTAATGCTCTTGTCTAGAAATATGTATTAACTTTCAAACAGCTATTCAAGAGTAGTCTGGCTTTTTATAGTGATCTGAGAGAGAACATAATTTCTAGTTAAAGATTACAGAACAGGGAAAAATTATCTAACAATATGATCAACATTTTCTATGTATTAGTCATTAATATTTCATTTGTTAAATTGATTTCAGAAATCAAATTCTATTTGTTAAATCACAATGATATTCACTGGTTTATTTATTGAATACTCACACAGTACTAGGCACTTTTCATATTTTTCTCAATAAAAACGGTATCTGCCTTTCACTGAATTGTTCATATGTGCAGGGCAGTATATTGAGCCATTACATACATTATCTCATTTGATCCTTATGACATTTGCATACAAAGAAGTCACCAGTATAACATTAATGCTCCTGCTGCTGCTAAGTCACTTCAGTCATGTCCAACTCTGTGTGATCCCCATAGACAGCAACCCACCAGGCTCCTCTGTCCACAGGATTCTCCAGGCAAGAATACTGGAGTGAGTTGCCATTTCCTTCTTCAAGCAATAAATGATTAAAGAAGAAAACTCAAATGATGTAGATTTTACTATTATAACACTTCATGAAGTGAAGAGTCTGATTTTGGAGAACTACAAAATGGGATGAAAGGCAAGAAGCTTTTATAGGATAAATAATAAAGAGCTAAGAGGAGACAAACAGAAAATATCTGATGCCTTGGTCACAGAGTGGTTTGGGACAAGATGGCAGAGTTGGCTTGACATATGTGTATACTGTCTGACTGAATAGACTGTGTTTCTAATCAAGCGGAGCATTTACATAGACACAAAAGATATCTAAATTTCAGTTTCCTTACGTGGAAATTCTCCATCTTGGAGAAATTTATTTCAACAGTGCTTCCCTTTTGATTATCCTTTTGTCCATTTAAGAGGTATGATCAAACATACTGTTCTTACTGTGACTCTCAGCTACCACTGCCTCTTTGAGTCTCAGTATCGTATTCACAGGAGTTGATTTCAGACTCCTACCCTTGCACCTCCTATCCTATCCTTTTCTTTTGTCATTCCAGTCAAGGAGAGATGATCTGTCAGTTCAACAATGGGTGCCCAAATGCATTTAAAACTTTTGAGGGAATGCAACATATTGTAGAGACAACAATAACTATTGAGGGCAAAATAATGTCCACAGTCTGGTAAGCACACTTGAAGTTTGCTAAGCCAGTTAGTCTATGTATTTCATGTAACTGTGTCTCCACTTCCCCATAAGTGTTTATTCAGCAAATTTGTTCCAGAGAAACCAAGGCACTGAAAATCAGGGAGAAGTTTGTGACAAGCAGAAAGAAGTACAGCATCACCAGCACCGTAAACCAGTTGGAGACTTGGGAAATTGGATTTCCCAATTAAGCCAATTGGCTTAATATTCCAATTAAGCCAGTTGGAAAATTGGGTTATCCTCCTTTGTAACTGTGTAAGATATGTGAATAATGGCATTATCTTTTTAGTCAAAGCAAGGAAAGAGGTGGACAAAAGAGTCACAAAGGTCTTTGTAGTATAAGAATTAGGAAAAGGATGTTCAGAGAGGGAAGTAGGAAAGAAAAGAAACATTCATGACTCTCTTGATCTGATATCTTGGGAGCCAAGTACTTCTCATCCTAGTTGAATTGGTTTTAATGTCTCCAACAGTCCCACAGAATCAGATGTCAGATGGAGTCTTCTTCAACTGTAAATATGCTCAAAGTTTTTGTTAGTCTTCAGTCACTCAGTGGTGTCTGACTTTTTGTGACCCCGTGGACTGCAGTGCGCCAGGCTTCCCTGTCCTTCACTATCTCCCAGAGTTTACTCAAACTCATGACCATTGAGCTGATGATGCCATGCAACCATCTCATCTACCCTCTGAGGCCCCCTTCTCCTGCTGCCCTCAATCTTTCACACTATTAGGGTCTTTTCAATGAGTTGGTTCTACACATCAGGCGGTCAAAGTACTGGAGCTTCAGCTTCAGCATCAGTGATTTTGGAACCCAAGAAAATAAAGTCTGTCACTGTTTCCATTTTTTTCCCCATCTATTTTCCATGAGGTGATGGGGCCAGATGCAATGATCTTAGTTTTTGAATGTTGACTTTTAAGCCAACATTTTCACTCTCCTCTTTCACCTTAATCAAAAAGCTCTTTAGTTCCTCTTTGTTTTCTTCCATTAGGATGGTATCATCTGCATAACTGTTAGTCTCTCAGTCATTTCAGACTCTTTCTGACCCCATGGACTGTAGCCTGCCAGGCTTCTCTGTTCATTCAGTTTTCCAGGCAACAATACTGGAGTGGGTTGCCATGTCCTCCTCCAGGGGATCTTCTTAATCCAGTGATTAAATCCACATCTCTTATGTCTTCTGCATTGGCAGGCAGGTTCTTTATCATTAGCACCACAAATTTCTTCTGGCAATCTTGATTTCAGCATAAGCTTCATCCAGCCCAACATTTTGGATGATGTACTCTGTATGTAAGTTAAATTAGCAGGGTGACAATAAATAACCTTTCCCAATTTTGAACCACTCCATTATTCCAAGTCTGGATCTAACTGTTGCTTCTTGACCTGCATACAGGTATCTCAGGCAGGTAAATTGGCTTTGTTCATAGTAATGCTTCCTAAGGCACATTTGACTTCACACTCCAGGATGTCTGACTCTAGGTAAGTGATTACAGCATCACAGTTATTTGGGTCATTAAGACCTTTTTTGTACAGTTCTGTGTATGCTTGCCGCCTCTTCTTTATCTCTTCTGCTTCTGTTTCTGTCCATACCATTTCTGTCCTTTATCGTGCCCATTTTTGCATGAAACATTCCCATGATGTCTCTAATTTTCTTGAAGAGATCTCTAGTTTTTCCCATTCTATTGTTTTCCTCTATTTCTTTGCACTGTTCACTGAAAAAAGCTTTCTTACCTCTTCTTGTTATTCTTTGGGATTCTGCATTCAGATGGTTGTGTCTTTGCTGTTGTCATTGCCTTTTGCTTCTCTTCATTTCTCAGCTATTTGTAAGGCCTCTTCAGACAACTATTTTGCCTTGTTGCATTTCTTTTTCTTGGGGATGGTTTTGGTCACGGCCTTCTATACCATGTTATGAACCTCCATACATAGTATTTTGGCAGGAATGTCAGTGGTCAACAGTACTTGGTAGGGTCCCTTCCATGAAACTCATTTTTGAAAAAGCATCAAAGTAAAACAATAACTGTAATGACAAAATACCTAAAAATGCCCATCATTAATCTGATGAGAGTTCATTATAATGGAATAGACAATGAATTTGGTTATTTTTGTGATATACAATATTTTAAGGTAGTAACTAGAATTACTGCTGATAACCTTATAAGGACATATCAAATTTATAAGAATTTCATATAATTTCTAGAACATTTATATTAATAACATGCCTCCTTATAAACATAACCAGGAAGGTATTACTTTTTTTATTTGATCATTCTTCCCATGTAATTTATGGATTCCTGGTGGCTCAGTTGGTAAAGAATCTGTCAGCAATGCAGGAGATCTGGGTTCTATCTCTCTTTGGATCAGGAAGATCCCCTGGGGAAGGGAATGGCAACCCATTCCAGTATTCTTATCTGGAGAATTCCACAGACAGAGGAGCCTGGGAGGCTATGGTGCACGAGGAAGCAAAGAGTTGGACACAACTGGGTGATTAATACACACACACAGATGTAATTTAACATAACAAGTAAACCTAATTTAATCCTTTGAGATTTTCTACAGATTCTCTGGGAAATCTCAAAGTTAGAGGTCAAAAAGACTTCATTTTGAATTTTGTTTTGGGGAAAGTTTGTAAAAGAACTATCCATTTAACTAAGGTGAGAATTAAAGACTTTGAAGGCAAATTCAGAAAGTTATGGAGTTCTAAAGACCTTATCTCTTTTAATATTGAGGAAGATGGGTTTCCTTGCATATATATGGAATTTAGAAAGATGTTAGTGATAACCCTGTGTGCGAGACAGCAAAAGAGACACAGATGTATAGAACAGTCTTTTGGACTTTGTGGGAGAGGGCGAGGGTGGGATGATTTGGGACAATGACATTGAAACATGTATAATATCATATATGAAATGAATCGCCAGTCCAGGTTCAATGCATGATACAGGATGCTTGGGGCTGGTGCACTGGGATGACCCAGAGGGATGGTATGGGGAGGGAAGTGGGAGGGGGGTTCAGGATGGGGAACACATGTATACCCATGGTAGATTCATGTTGATGTATGGCAAAATCAATACAGTACTGTTAAGTAATTAGCCTCCAATTAAAATAAATAAATTTATAATAAAAAGAATAACATATATAAACAGTATCTTTAAAATTTAAAAAAAATCAAGATTTGATGAAAACAACATGAAACACAGTAAATTATTTTGGTGAGAAACAAGATCTTTGATTTCTAGGCTAATTACTCAAAGGGTAAAGAAAAAAAAACACACACATTGTTTACAAATCTTATCAGGAGACAACCAATAATCTAATAAAATATTTTTCTTTTAACCAAGAGAAAAACTAATTATAATTTTATACTTATGTACTTTTGATATTAAAAGTCATTTTTAAACTTAAATAATTCAATTCCAATATTAGCTATCTTGATTACACATACAGTTCTATTTCCAAGATTATTTTTTTCTACAAAGCTTCTGCAATTTTTTATATTTATTTATATTTGTCTTGTGTTTTCCCCTTCTTTCTCATTCTAAATTATTTGCTTTAATTTAGGACAAAATTCCTTTCTTTTTCTCTTAACAAAAACATTTACATATCTTATACCCTTAAATCAAAAATATTTCCTACTTTTCTTGCATAGAGATTTTCTTGTACTATTTCTAGTAGCTTTAATTATATATATATACATGTGTGTGTATGTGTGTGTGTGTGTGTGTATGTGTGTGTGTATGCTTCCCTGGTGGCTCGGACAGTAATGCACCTGCCTGCCAATGCAGGAAGCATAAGAGACACATGTTCAGTCCTGGGGTTGGGAAGATCCACTGCAAAAGGAAATAGCAACCCACTACAGAATTATTGCTGTATAAATATTGCTGGGATAATCTCATGGACAGAGGAGTCTGGTGGGCTATAGTCCATGGGGTTGCAAAGAGTCAGACACAACTGGACAACTAACACACACACACACACACACACACACACACACACACACATATTTGGAATTCTTAAACTCTTTTTTTTTTTTTTTTAGAAAGCTTCTGACATAGACATCAGAAGGGGGCAGAAAGAGTGCCCCCTCGCTAGTATTAGCAATGGAGTTATATACTTTTTATTAGTTATTTCAGTGAATCAAAAGAATGTCTGGTGGTTGTAAAGAAAACTCTTAAAATTTTTAAATCCTAGTGAAAATGGAGAAGTAAGAAATCTGTAGGTCATCTGTTGCACTAGTGTTCTTGGATCAACAAATTTATAAATACATTGCATGATTTCTTGAAGTGTATTTTTTCCTCATGGTGAATTTTTTAATGACACAAAGAATGTTTACTAATAAACCCAAATATTTGCAATTTCTCTAGAAAAGCAAGCCAAATATGGATAAACTTTTGTTTATAATTATTGTTTCAGTATTTTCTCTAACTTGGGCATAATTTATATCAGCATATTCAATGAATATCCATCATTAACTTATTCAGAATAACTTCAAGGTTTCATGTTACCAAAAAGGCTTGGGGAAAAATTTTAAGTAATCACACAATAAAGCATAATTATTGTTGAAAAATGTATTTATAAACTTTTATCTTACAGCTATTTAATTGACTTGTTTTTAACAACTATGTTCAGATTACTCATGAAAATATTTTGAGACACTAAACAGTTAACCATCATTTTGAGTTACCTTTCTTTCTGACAAATACTGTAATAGAGATAACACAACCTTATTTGACTTTTAGTAAGTTGAGGTGGGATGAAAGTTGTATACCTACATAATGCAGCACTGGATAAAGCACAAGCTGAAATCAAGATTGCCTGGAGAAATACCAATAACTTCAGATATGCAGATGACACTACCCTTACAGCAGAAAGCTAAGAGGAACTGAAGAGTTTTTTGATGAACATGAAACAGGAGAGTGAAGAATCTAGCCTAAAGCTCAAAATTCAAAAAAGGAAGATCATGGCATTCGGTCCCATCATGTCATGGCAAATAGATGGGAAAAATGGAAACAATGACAGGCTTTATTTTGGTGGGTCCAAAATCACTGTGGACAGTGACTGCAGCCATGAAACTAAAATACGCTTGCTCCCTGGAAGAAAAACTATGACAATCCTAGGCAACATATTAATAAGCAGAGGCATCACTTTGCTGACAAAAGTCCATCTAGTCAAACTATGGTTTTCCCAATAGTCATGTACAGACGTGAGAGGTGGGCCATAAAGAAGGCTGAGCACCAAAAAATTGATCCTTTTTGTCTGGGGAGTTTGTAATTTCCTTGGTTCTGTCTTGTTGGAACAAAACTTTGAAGTGACAGATGGACCAGCATTACAGCTCTTGGACGGACCGGTGTTAGAGCTCTCAGATGGACCAATGTTACAGCTCCATTACAGCTCAGTTTTATTTAGAAAGTAGAGGAAAATACATCCTGGAGGCATGATGGCATGCTGACCCAAAAGATGCGAAGAGAAGAGAAGAGAGAGAGAGACCCCCAGCCCTTTGACTCCTCTTTATGCTTTTTCTCCTCCCCCTGGGCCTGCCCTATGTAAATTAGGCTAGCTAGGAGTGCAGCTTATTCTACCTGAGGTCCTCACTCTGGTCCTTGGACATTCCTTTGTTCTATTTTCACAGGATTTTCCTTTCCTTATCTTTTAGCCACCGCTGTTTTGGACTCCTTTTTCCTATTCTAACTACCTAACATCCCCCCCGCCCCACCTTAAGAGATAGGAGGCCCAATTCTTTGGGAATAAGGGCATTGAAGTCTTTCTGGCTACTTCCTGCTGAATTGGGATGGTGAGGGGCCTTGAGCCTTCCCCTCTTGCTAGTCTCAGGACTCAGAGTCCTTATATTGGTGTCCATCTAAGGGTGAGTGATATTTCCTGTGGTCAGCTATAGTTTTATAAATCCTTGTTGAACTGGCACTGCATGTTGTAGCTTATTGACCTGTGCAGAAACAAAATGGGTTAGACAATTGATAATACATGGAGCAATCATAAGCAGCATCAGTATGGCATAACAAGGACTAGTAGGGACATTAAGTTCATTTAAGTTCAGTTCAGTAACTCAGTCGTGTCCAGCCCTTTGTGACCCCATGAATTGCAGCATACCAGGCCTCCCTGTCCATCACCAACTCCCAGAGTTCACTCAAACTCATGTCCACCAAGTCGGTGATACCATTCAGCCATCTCATCCTCTGTCATCCCCTTTTCCTTTTGCCCTTAATCCTTCCCAGCATCAGAGTCTTTTCCAATGAGTCATGAGGTGGCCAAAATATTGGAATTTCAGGTTTAGCATCATTCCTTCCAAAGAAATCCCAGGGCTGATCTCCTTCAGAATGGACTGGTTGGATCTCCTTGCAGTCCAAGGGACTCTCAAGAGTCTTCTCCAACACCACAGTTAGCCAACTCCAAATTCCCATCATCAGGATGGCTCAAGTCCCTCCTTTTTCAGAGATCAGAAGATCTGTCTCCTGTTTGTTTTGGAGTACAACCCCTGCCAAGCTGTGTTGGCTCTTTAGAGCTGTACTGAGAAATCTTATCCCTAGAAACTTAATTTTGGGGGTGTTCATTAGAATTTTGGGGGTGTTCACTCTTTGTAGTTCTCAATAGGTATCTGAGATCTCCTAGGGGCTCACAGGTGTATTGAGTGCCCTCGTCTGTTTTCTTGAAAGGCTTGACTCATGAGTAGTGAATCCAGGAGTCATGTCCTGGTACCCTGACTGCTGTGGGGGTAGAAAGTATTACAGGGTAGGGGTCCTTCCATGTGGGTTGGTGTTGAGCCTTTGGGGATCCATCTTTCCAGACTTTAATTAAAACTTGAGTCCCTGAAGCATATAGTGGTGACTCTTTAGACTCTTTTGGGTCCTGGTTGACACCCTACAAGTGTATATCCTGTTAGAATTGCCCAATGGCCATGGTATAAGACCAGAGGGTCTAAGCCTCTGGATATAAGAAGAGGTCATTGACATAAACAAAAGGTCTCCCATATAGCATTTCATAAGGACTAAGACCAACCTGTTCCTTAGGGGTAATATGGGTGGGGAGGAGAGCTCTTGGTAAGCCTTCTTCCATCCCAGGGAGGTCTCCTGGATTATCTTTTTCATCGTTGATTTTAAGAATTGGTTGGCTCTTTCTACATTTCCTGAAGGCTGAGGCCTCCAGGCACAATGGAGATACTAAGTAATGCCCAATGCTTTAGAGATCCCTTGAGCGACCTTAGGAGTAAATGATGTCCCATTATCATTTCGTAATGACCTCAGCAGATCAAATCTCGGAATGATTTCATGGAGCAGTTTTTTGTTTTTTTTTTTTTACCACCTGCTCAGCCTTCTCAGCCTGGGTGGGAAAGCCTTCAATCCATCCTGTGAATGTATCTATCATGACTAATAGGTATTTATACCCTTGAGAAACTGGGATCTGGGTGAAGTCCATCCGCCAGTCCTCTTCTGGGTAGGTCCCACATTGTTGGACAGGCAGGGTCAGCTGGGGTCTTTGAGCTCTTTGGAAGTTGTTTAATTGGCAAGTGGGACAAGAGGAGACCACTTGCCTTATAGTCGTTTGGAGGCCTATTCCTTTGAAGGACCTTTGTAGTAATCTTTGGAGGGCCTTTTCCCCTAAATGAGTGCTGGGATGTAAGGAGTTAACCAATTTCCATTGGAGGTTCCCAAGCAGAAAAATGACTCCCTCCTTTTGGAACCACCCCAGATGATCTTCTTGAAAGTCCTGCTTAGCTTTAAGAGTCTCAGTTTCAGTATATGAAAGAGTTTCTGACAAATTAGACTGTGGAACTAAGGTGGCAACCCCTATCAGGTCATTGTTCTGTAATGCTGCTCTCTTAGCTGCCCGATCAGCTGCTTGGTTCTGTCGTGCCACTTCTGTGCTCCAATTTTGGTGTCCTTTACAGTGGGAGACTGAAACTTCAGCAGGCAGATGAATCTCAGCAGGCAGATGGACTGCCTCCAAGAGCCTAAGGATTTGATCACCGTATTTGACTGGGGAAGTGGCCTCTTTCTTTCCAAATAGCAGCATTTGGCTACTCTTTTTCCTTTTCCCAGCTCTAAAGCTTGAGTCAGGGTTATGAGCTCAGCTAATTGGGCTGAAGTACCTGGTGGCAAATGTTTAGCCTCTACGGTCTCAAAATTGGAGACCACTGCATATCCAGCTCTTCTTTTTTCCACCCAAGACAAAGCTGCTTCCATGAGTGTTCCAGATTTCCTCAGGATTGGTCACAGGTTCTTCTGACAATCCTTCTCAGGGTTTTGTCCAGCGGTCCAAGGTTTCTAGGCAAGAGTGAAAGGGGAGAGGGCCCTTGGGGGGGTAGGCAGGAGGGCAGCTGGGTTAAGAACCTTACAGGGGAATATAGTGAGGCCTGAACTACTTGACATCTGAGGATTCTTTGATCAGACATCCATAAATGGCCTCTCCCATTTAAGAGTTGTCTCACTTGGTGGCTGATAAAAATAGTTAGTTTGCCCCCAAAAGAGAGTTTTAAAGCATCTTCTATCAGGACTGCAATAGCTGCAAGATTTCAAAGGCAGAGAGGCCAGCCTTAGGCCGTTGGGTCAAGCCTCTTGAATAAGTAAGCTATAGGCTGGGGCTCTGATCCCAACATTTGAGTTAACACTCCCAAGGCTATTCCTTCTTTTTCGTGGACATAAAATTGGAATGCTTTTTCTGGGTCTGGCAACCTCAGGGCAGGTGCTTGAGTTAAACCTTGTTTTAGTGTAGCCTCTGCTTTCTTTTGAGGAGTTCCCCACATCAGTGGGATTGAATCATTCCATACCTTCAAGCTTTCATATAAGGGCTAGGCAATTAGATCATAGTTGGGTATCCACATTCTACCATACAATACAGTTACAATACAATACAATACAGTTAGCCTCAGAAAAGCTCTCAATTGTTTTCAAGTCCTGGGGGAGGGCAAATGGAGGATTCCTTGTACTTAATCAGAAGACAGCCTCGTGGGCCTGTGTGTAATCTGAACTCTCAGGTAATTGACCTTTCTCTTGACCATCTGTGCCTTATCATGAGAGACTTTATATCCCCCCTCTGCCAAAAAGTTTAGAACCTGAATTACATATTGTTGGGCATTTTTCTCATCTGGAGAGCAGATCAGTAGGTCATCTACATATTGTATATTTTCTCATTAGGTCCCAGGTCCAGACCTGGGAGATCCCAGGTAAGAGCCTGCCAAAACAGGTGGGTGCTATCTCTGAACCTCTGGGGTAACACTATCCAAGTCATCAGTTGGTGTTTTTCTCCTGGAGCCCCCCACTCGAAGGCAAAAAATATTGGGATTCTTTAGCCAGTGGTATGGTAAAGAATGCATTTTTGAGATCCAAGAGTGTAAACCACTTGACACTGGGTGGGATTTCTCCCAATATTATAGGGATTTGGCTACTGTGGGATGGAGGGGGACTACAGCTTCATTTATGACCCAGAGATCTTGAACCATTCACCAGATTCCGTCATTTTTCCTTACACGGATATCAGGGTACTACTCGGCAAATTGGTGGGGACCAATAGCCCACAGGCAAGGAATTTATTTATTAGAGGCTGTAGTCCTTCCTGAGCTTCTCTTCTGAGGGGATATTGTTTCCAGTTAGGAAACCGAGTGGGATCTTGGAGGACAATGATGACCAGTTCAGCTTGCTGGACTCGTCCAGGAGTCCCCTGGCCCCACACCTGGGGGTTAATTTTGTTCTCCCATAGTTTTTGGTCCCTCTCTACTTGAGAGGGTGTAATGGGTTCCTCAGTAGTAACCAGAAGCTGTAGGGCTCTAGGGGCTGAAAAGCTTCCTGCCACAAGGGTGGTCCCCAGTTCAGTGAGTATATCTCTTCCCAATAAGGGAGTAGGACACTGAGGAACCACCAGAAACTGGTGAGAAAATATTTGTCCATTCCAGGAACAAAGAAGTGCTCAGGTGAATCTTTTAGTAATTGTTTTTCCTGTGGCACTCAAATGGTACAGGTTTGGGAGGAAAAGTATCCAGAGAAGGAGGTCAGAACAGAGTAGGTAGCCTCTGTGTCAACCAAGAAATTCTCGGATCTACCTGCCACATCCAATTGTACCTTTGGCTCAAGCCCCATGATGGTTATCTGTGACAGGGAGGCTGGCTGGAGTGGACTGCTTCAGTCCTGTTGAACCATGATGAGGGAAGGCTTCGCACTTCACCTTGAGGTTCTTGGGTTCCCAGGGCAGAGTGCCGCCCAATGTCCCAATTGATGGCATTTGTAGCAAGCCGTTTTAGGACATTTGTCATGGTTCAGACACTCTTTGGCCTGATGCCCTGCCTGTCTACAGATTAAGCACTTGTCTCCTGCCTTATCATTCAAGGACTCGGGTTTCCCATAGGGCTTCCCTGGAGGACGGCCAGCATCTGGGCATGCCTTGTTTCTTTCCTTTTCTCCCTTTCCTGGGCCTTGGCCTCCCTTTCCTGTTCTCTGTGATAAAAAGTATTGGTGGCTTTCTTTACCATCTCATCTAAAGAGGCTGCAGAATCGGCTGCTGTAGCTGTTGTAACTGTACCCTGATGTCTGATGCACAGCGGGACAGGAATGTGTCCTTTAAAATCACCTGTCCCTTGCAAGAGTCTAAGTCCAGATTGGTAAACTTTTGGAGGACCTCTTTTAGCCTTTTTGAGAAAGGCAATGGGGTTCTCGTTGGGCACCTGAATTATTGCTAAGACAAGACATAGTTGATAATTTTTTGCTGGGCTGCTTTCAGTCCTGCCTTCACACAGATCAGAAAGTGATCCCTTTCACAAATGTACTCAGGGTCATTATATTCCAAATAGGATATGAGGAGGGGACTGCTTCCCCTACTGGTTATTTATCACTTGACATGTGAAGCCCTGTAGCATACTTCGAGTTTCTTTTAAGAACTTAGCAGACTGAAAATGAAGACAGTGGGGAAAACCACTAGACCAATTCAGGTATGAACTAAATCAAATCCCTTATGATTATACAGTGGAAGTGGGAAATAGATTTAAGGGACTAGATCTGATAGAATGCCTAATGAACTATGGATGGAAGTTTGTGATATTGTACAGGAGACAGGAATCAAGATCATCCGCAAGAAAAAAAAATGCAAAAAAAGCAAAATGGCTGTCTGAGGAGGACATACAAATAGCTGTAAAAAGAAGAGTAGTGAAAAGCAAAGGAGAAAAGGAAAGATATAAGCATCTGAATGCAGAGTTCCAAAGAATAGCAAGGAGACATAAGAAAGCCTTCCTCAGCAATCAATGCAAAGAAATAGAGGAAAACAACAGAATGGGAAAGACTAGAGATCTATTAAAAAAATTAGAGATACCAAGGGAACATTTCATGCAAAGATAGGCTCAATAAAGGACATAAATGGTAGGGACCTAACAGAAGCAGAAGATATTAAGAAGACGTGGCAGGAATACACAGAAGAACTGTACAAAAAATATCTTCACAACCAAGAAAATTATGATGGTGTGATCACTCACCTAGAGCCAGACATCCTGGAATGTGAAGTCAAGTGGGCCTTAGGAAGCATCACTATGAACAAAGCTAGTGGAGGTGATGGAATTCCAGTTGAGCTATTTCAAATCCTGAAAGATGATAATGTGAAAGTGATACACTCAATATGTCTCCAAATATGGAAAACTCAGCAGTGGTCACAGGACTGGAAAAAGTCAGTTTTCATTCCAATCCCTGAGAAAGACAATGCCAAAGAATGCTCAAACTACTGCACAATTGCACTCATCTCACACGCTAGTAAAGTTATGCTCAAAATTCTCCAAGCCAGGCTTCAGCAAAAACGTGAACCGTGAACTCCCAGATGTTCAAGCTGGTTGTAGAAAAAGCAGAGGAATCAGAGATCAGATTGCCAACATCCACTGGATCATGGAAAAAGCAAGAGAGTTTCAGGAAAACATGTATTTCTGCTTTATTGACTAGGCCAAATCCTTTGACTGTGTGGGGCACAATAAACTGTGGAAAATTCTGAAAGAGATGGGAATACCAGACCACCTGACCTGCCTCTTGAGAAACCTGTATGCAGGTCAGGAAGTAACAGTTAGAACTGCACACGGAACAACAGACTGGTTCCAAATAGGAAAAGGAGTACGTCAAGGCTGTATATTGTCACCCTGCTTATTGAACTTATATGCAGAGTACATCATGAGAAATGCTGGGCTAAAGGAAGCACAAGCTGGAATCAAGATTGTCGGGAGAAATATCAATAACCTCAGATATGTAGAGGGCACCACCCTTATGGCAGAAAGTGAAGAATAACTAAAATACCTCTTGATGAAAGTGAAAGAGGAGAGTGAAAAAGTTGGCTTGAAGCTCAACATTCAGAAAACTAAGATCATGGCATCCCATCCCATCAGTTCATGGCAAATAGATTGGAAACAGTGGAAACAGTGGCTGACCTTATTTTTCTTGGCTCCAAAATCACTGCAGATGGTGACTGCAGCCATGAAATTAAAAGACACTTACTCCTTGGAAGGAAAGTTATCACCAACCTAGACAGCATATTAAAAAGCAGAGACATTGCTTTGTCAACAAATGTCCACCTAGTCAAGGCTATGGTTTTTCCAGTGGTCATGTATGGATGTGAGTTTGGACTATCAAAATGTCGAGCACTGAAGAATTGATGCTTTTGGACAGTGGTGTTGGAAAAGACTCTTGAGAGTCCCTTGGACTGCAAGGAGATCCAACCAGTCCATCCTAAAGGAGACCAGTCCTGGGTGTTCATTGGAAGGACTGATGCTGAGGCTGAAACTCCAAAACTTTGGCCACCTCATGTGAAGAGTTGACTCATTGGAAAAGACTCTGATGCTGGGAGGGATTGGGGGCAGGAGAAGAAGGGGACGACAGAGGATGAGATGGCTGGATGGCATCAGCGACTCAATGGACATGGGTTTGGTTGGACTCTGGGAGTTGGTGATGGACAGGGAGGCCTGGCGTGCTGTGGTTCATGGTGTTGCAAAGAGTTGGACACGACTGAGTGGCTGAACTGAACTCATGCTCAGGGTCAGATAAAGTCTGACTAAATATGACCATGATGTCCTTCCATGTCAAGTCAAATGCCAAGGTAATGTGTTTGAATGTATCTATATATTTGGCTGGGTAATCTGTATAGCTTCTCGGGTCTTGTTTGATATGTCTTAGTTCTAAGTGTGACAAGGGCTTATGGACCCGCTTATGTCTGAATTCTCCTCCAGTTTCGATAAGGGACATACTCGAGTTGGCTTTTGTGGAGGGGGTGCTTCCAGGTATGAGGGCATGTTTGGTTACAAGGAAGGAGCACTAGGCAACTTGGGAGCCATGGGAGGTGAGCCTTCATGGGGCGGTTCCTTCTCTTGGTTGTCTGTGCCTAACACCATTCACCTAATAGGTTCACTTTTAGGGCATACAACAATCCCATACTTAAGACAGAGTTCCTTTATATCTCTTAGCCAAAAGAAAATTTGGACATAGGGGGTCTTGTCTATTTCCCTTATTTTTTGCAAAATAAATCTAGCTGCAGGATGGTATTGTAATTTAAACTCCCATCCTCATGCCAGTGTTCCTTGTCCCCCAGAGGATACTGTGGTCATGCAGTGGCACAAAAGAATTTTAAGTGATTTCTGCTTAGAGAATCAAAGTTATCTAGGATGCTTCTAGTTATCTAGGATGCTTCCAGTTATCTAGGATGCATCTCAAGGGCATCTGTCGGGAAATGGATTGGTTATTTCCTATCTGAAAGACAGTGATGATATGGAGGAAAAGGAAAAAAGAAAAAACTAATAGGACTCTTTCAGTTTCCATGGGTGGACTTCCTTAGGGGTGAGTTTTTTTTGAAGCTTATCCTACCCAGTACTGTTGCAATCTGAGAGCCACACGTCCCCAGTTTGGGGTGCAGATCCCCAAGCAAGCTGAGGTGTGACAGCCTTCTGGAGATCAAATCCCTGAGCAGGTCGAGGCATGTTGGCCTCCTGAGAATTGGGTCCCTGGGCAGGTCGAGGCATGTCGACTTCGTAGGACCCCTGGACTGGCAGATCCCTGAGCAGGTTGAGGCATGGCAACATTTCGAGGACCACAGGTCGAGGCAGGTCAACCACCTGGGACCCTCAGACTGGAGTTGGGCATACCCAAAGTCTCCAGAATGACCAGTGCTGGGTAGGATTAAGGGGTTGTAATTTTAACTCATTGCGTGCTTGTTCACTGCAGATGTGAATAGATATCATGATGTAAAGCAATCCATGGCTTTCCCCTGAGACTGCGAACCTGTTGAAGCAGCCATAAGCCTTATCCTCTTGCTGCTCTAAGGAAATGTAAGTCACTGATTTCTTCCCCTAATCCTCCATAAGAGTAGGTTAGGGTGTATCCAATTGTAAATATTTCATTGTCATAGACACACTTTAGTTAATAACCAATGTAATGACAAAGGAGTGGGTTATCTGGCCCTGTTAAGGACATTAAGAGTATCTTAATAATAAGTGGGGTATAGCAATGTTGCCTACAAAGGGGCAGGATCCTGGTTGTAGGAGTTAGTAAGTGGCTTAAGAACAAATTGATAAGAGGCAATGTACCAGATGTTCCATAAAAGTGGTGTGGAGATTTGATCCTGGGGTATGTTTGTCACTTTTAGTAAAAGGGTGCTAAGGGTTTGGGCCCAAACAGCCTTCAGGGCTAAGTCTCAAAGTGACAAACATTATCCCTGGAAGCCCAATTGCCTTTGAAGGAATGTCAACAGATGGACTTCTAGCAGGCATTGTGTGACTGTCACCCACCCTAGTGATTCCACTGAGAGATGCTATTGTTGCACATGTTGTAGGAAACATAGTAGACGATGGCCTGAATATCTAGTGGGATTGGATGTTAAACAGTATTTCCCTCCCAAGGGCCAGCTATTTTCTGGTTGTCCCTCCAGAAGATTGTAGAGACAACATTGTGGGCCAGAAGGGGCTCAGAAGAAGAGCATGAAACAGGAGGGAAGGGGGCAGGACACAGCTTTTGAAAGAATGGCACAGCCCAAGGGCATAACATAAACCAATTAAAATCAAATGGGTCCAAGATGACAAGTCAAATTCAACCAAACCTTGATCCCCAATCTGTAAGCTAAATGACACATCCAGAGGTGGTAGGAGAGTTCCAAGTCACTGTCAAAAGATGGAGTGCGTGGTTCCCCAATGGTTGGGATGATTCTCCCACTCATTAGCATATGACTTCACCTGGCTCGAAAAAACTAGCCACACCACATTCCATGGCCACATCACTTGCCCTCTGTGATGGCTCACACCCTGTGAAATGTGCTTCTCTCTGAATCCAAACAAATACACCTCTTACCTATCACTGTGTCTCTAACTGAATTTTTGCAATGAGACATCAGAGCCTGAGCTTCATTAGCTCCTGAAGCCAGGAGCCATGGGTTTTAGCCAGCTCAAGTCCCAGGAGAAAGGAGCTGAAGGACAGGAGGAAAAAGCAGTGGGGAAAACATGCCAAGGAATCCCCTTCATAACCTGCCAGAAAATCTGCTAAATACCTGACCTATGCTCACAGTTTTCATTGGCCTGATCCTTGGTACAAAAAAAAATTAAGGACAGAAGAACCTGTACCAGCTTGGGTAACCGCTACTGAGGCCCAGCAGATAGTGGAACCTTTGGGACACACTGAAGAATAGTCCTGCCACAGTCTGTCAATTGTACCCACTGTTGCTCACCTGTTCATGGGGGGTTTGAGGAAACAAGAAATGAGAGTTTTTAAAGGAATTAAAGTTTTGTTAGCCATATGTCCTTCCAGTCATAGAAGGGAGGACCTCCTACCTTAACCGGAAGTCTTCTGGAATCTGAGACTGAGATGCATGAGCTTTCTGCTGAGCTCGTTTTTCACTGTCCAAGTTTTCAGCACCCTGGGCTTCTTGTCACTTCCGCTGCACTGGGTTTTCCTTGCATTCAGCTTCCACCACAGGAGCTTTTGCCAAGTTGGGCTCCTGCTGTGCTTGGCTTCCTTCTTGCCAGGGCCAAGCCGAGGTTGTTTCAGCCAGGTTAAATCCCAGAAATGGCACCTTAGATGTCGGGGGAGTGTGCAATTTCCTCAGTTCTGTCTCATCGCAACAAAAATTTTAAGCGATGGATGGACCAGTATTACAGCCCTTGGACAGACCAGTGTTACAGCTCCGTGTTACAGCTCAGTTTTATTTAGAAAGTAAAGGAAAATACATCCTCGAGGCATGAGAGTATGTGAACCCAAAAGACGTGAAGAAGAGAGGCCCCCAGCCCAATTTTGGCTTTTCTTTTTATATGTTTTTTCTCCTTCCCCTGAGCCTACCCTATGTAAATTGGGCTAGCCAGGAGTGTTGTTTGTTTTACCTGACATCCTCACTCTGGTCCTCAGACCTTCCTTTGCTCTATTTTTGCGGGCTTTTCCCTTTTTTATCTTTTAGCCACCACCATTCTGGACTCCTATTCTAACTACCTAACATTTTGAACTGTAGTGTTGGAGAAGACTCTTGAGAGTCCCATGGACTGAAAAGGAGATCAAATCAGTCAATCCTAAAGGAAATCAGTCCTGAATATTCATTGGAAGGACTGATGCTGAAGCTGAAGTTCCAATACTTTGGCCACCTGATGCAAAGAACCAGGTCATTAGAAAACACCCTGATGCTGGGTAACATGGAGGGCAGGAGGAGAAGAGGATGACAGAGCATGAGATGGTTGGATGATATCACCAACTTAATGGACATGAGTTTGAGCAAGTTCTGGGGGGTGGTGAAGGACAGAGAAGCATGACATGCAGCAGTCCATGGGGTCATAAAGAGTTGGGCATGACTGAGTGACTAAACAACACCAACAAACCTACATTATATTTAATACTAATAGCTTTAAAACCATGCTTTTAAAAAAATTAAATAAATAAATCCTTAATTTGCCTTTTTTATTGAAGAGTGTCCTAGATCATGTGAACTTGAAAAAGATTTAGGTTAGATTTTTAGTATTTGAGAGTATACTTGATTGACATAATGCTTAATTTTCTTTATGCCCATTGAAAGTAAAGTAAAGTGAAAGTAAAGTTGCTCAGTTGTGTCCAACTCTTTGCCACTCCATGGACTGTAGCCTACACACTCCACCATCCATGGGATTTTCCAGGCAAGAATACTGGAGTGGATTGCCATTTCCTTCTCCAGATCTTCCCAACTCAGGTATTGAACCCTGGTCTCCCACATTATAGGCAGACGCTTGCTTTACCATCACATGCTCTTTAAAAATTAATTTTGGCAAAACAAACTGGAGATAATATGGCACACATCTACAACATACATACACTGACATATACAAAAATACAGACAGACACAAAGAGAGATCTTATAGCTTTCACTTAAAATTTTTAATCATGAGACAAGTACAATAATGCAAAACTCACTATTTTAAAAAGATAGTTGGATTTGAATCATATCATAGTGCAATTTCTGGCATATGGTAACTTAAGGTATGTGCTCAGATGACTTACACTTTTTATTAATATTTGTGGGGAGACAATATTTTCAACTAGCTTCCAAATAGCTTGCCCTCATTTTTTGTTTGTTCCTTCTGATAATTATTACATCCCTGGTGTTTGTAGTTCAAAGACATGGCTGTCAGCTCCCAGAGAAGACCAGGTAGAATATTTACATCTCAAAAGAACAGAGAAAGAATACAAGTTGCTCTAAGGACGTGGTTTCCAAAGCCCAGGTTATTTACAGTATCTATAAGTCTTTTGAGATAACTCGGGGTCTTTAGGATTGATAAAAAGAACAGGTGTGCTTTTTCTGTTCTTTTAAAGACTCAATTTATAGAACAGCTTGTTTTAGCTCCTCGAAGAACTGGGTAATAACCTGAATGACACAAAGACACTAATTTACCAATTCAACTACTTAATGCTTCTTTATTTCAAGGTGAAGATCTTCAAGTAAAACAGAAATCAAAAGACTCTTATGTTCTGGATTTAGATGTGTTTGCTTTTATTTATTTTCTCTAGTCCCTCAGTGGTTTATGCTCTGAACCTACCTGGAAGTTTTGTGAGTACTCTAGTGGCCACCCACTGTGGACTCCCAGAATTTTTCCAAGATCTCAGAACCTTTCTGGGAACCACACACACACATACACACATATATACATACACACACACACACACACATTAAATAAAGTTTGCTTGGAGACCTGCACACTAGGGAGTGGAGCTCAAATCAAGAGTAACTTACCCACAGCCATCAGTTACTATAAAAGGAATAGTGAATAGTTCAGCAGGCACCTCGCTAGTGCATCTTGTCACACAGGTCATTAACAGTCAGCTTTCAATCTCATCCTGTGCACCAAAAACTTAAAAAAAATCATTCAAGAAGAAAATTTAGAAATACAAACTTTAACACTTCATGAAATGGGTAGTCTCCTCGTGGAGAACTTCTAAATGGGATAAATGGTAATAAGCTTTTATAGGATAAAAAATGAAAAAAACAAGGAAGAGATGAATAGAAAATATCTATTGGCTGGGGCCACATAGTCAACCTTGCTTGGGGTAAGAAGGCCTAGAGTTGGTTTGACATCTGAGGATTGTCTAACTGACTATATTGTATAGTCACATGGAAACTTTATAAGGACACAAAAGTCAAATAAATTTTATTTGCTGATGTGGCACCATAAGCAGAAGCGGCTTCATCTTGGGCCTAGAAAGTTATTTCAACATCAGGCACTCAGATGGTTAAAGAATTTAATCTGAATCCCAGGTTGGAAATTGCTAAAGCAGAACTTCAAACTCAGGTCTACCTATAGTCATTCCAAACATTTTGCCATTTCATAAAGTCAACCTTCAGAGACATGGTGTTTTCAGTTTAGTCCAGTCACTCAGTAGTATCCAACTCTTTGTGACTCCATGGACTGCAGCATGCCAGGCCTCCCTGTCCATCTCCAACTCCCAGAATTTACTCAAACTCATGTCCACTGAGTTAGTGATGCCATCCAACCATCTCATCCTCTGTTGTTCCCTTTTCCTCCTGCCTTCAATCTTTTCCAGTGTCGGGGTCTTTTCCAATGAGTCGGTTCTTGGCATCAGGTGGCCAAAGCATTGGAATGGCTCAGTTTCAGCATCAGTCCTTCCAATGAATATTCAGGACTCATATCTTTTAAGATGGACTGGTTTGATCTTGCAGTCCAAGGGACTCTCAAAAATCTTCTCCAACACCACAGTTCAAAAGCATCAATTCTTCAGCACTCAGCTTTCTTTATAGTTCAACTCTCACACCCATACATGACTACTGAAAAAAACCATAGCATGGTGTTTTAAGATGCTCTAAATTGTAAACAAGTTTCATATGAGCCAATACATAGTTTTATAATTGTAAGAGATTTGATTTGGCACTTCTAAATGTAAAGCTCAGATGTAAATGAATTTTCAACAGAACCAATAACAAATTATCAATGCTATTGCTCTAACCAGGTAAAGTGAAGATAAAAAACTGAGTTATTACTTGTCTGGTAAATCCACACTTGCCCAGAGAAGCTACACTGCCTTACCTGTACATGCTACCACACTTAGATATCTGTGCCACTTGCATATATCATTTTACACAATAGACAGTTCTCGTCTGCTCTAGGCCAGTTGAAGGCAAAAGCTATTTCTTTAATGCTTGCATATGGAAACCACTTGTTAAAGTAACATTTTCTCTATGCATTCATCCAAACTGAAAGATTTAATGATCTTGGCTTTTTTCCTGAGTTTATGTGTTCATTATCTGCAGTAGGTGGTCTATCAGTCTTAAGTTTGCAATGAAAATAATAAGTTGCTATGGAAAATAATTCTAATTACAAATTATATTGTGTAAGTTAGGAAGACAGAAAAAAAAAGCACTTTCAAAATTATGAGCAAAGGATTCTTATTTTAACAAATAGCATCTTAATTTTCTAATTAAATAGTCATTCAGTAGCAGCAATAACTGATGAAATCATTATTTCAAAGCTGCCACTGGAGAAAAGATTCTTTTGGTCAAACTTATAGCTTTGATTTTCCTTTCTGAAGGAAAATATCCAGCTGAAGAAAAAAAAAAAAAAAAACTGGTGAGTGTTTTACAAGGACAAATCAGGGAACAACTACTGAAACTCAAAGGTTGATTTATAGTTCTTTAACACTCTGGAAGAATAACAAAAATAAATGGTAAAAATATTTTCCATAAACTTTTTACAACCCATTGCATTCTTGCATTTTAGACTCTCTCAATATTCTATCATCTCCTATTTGCTCTTGTAAAGTAAATTTGCTCAGCATCCTTTACTGATGCTATAATGATGGAATAGAAGGATTATTTTCCTGAATCACATGCCAAATCATGTGAAAGAGATTAATTAGTCCAATGTATATTAAAAATAATGTGTTTTAAGTCCTGAACATTGGCAGTCCAACTATATACTGTATGTTTCTAGGATTTGCTTTAAAGCATCTTGACAAATAATGGCAACACATTCCAATATTGTTGCTTGGAAAATTCCGTAGAGAGAGGGGCCTGGTGGGCTACTGTCCATGGAGTCACAAAGAGCCAGACACAACAGAGCATGTGCGTGCACACACACACACCCACCCACACACACCTACCTACACACACGCACGCACATCTTGTCATTCTTAGATCAATGGTCAATGCATATTGAACAAAAAGAATGACCATTTCTTTTTAGGTTGTTTCATTCTAAGTTTAGTTTTATGCAATTCTTGGTCTTAAAGAGATTTAGGTTTAATCGTAATGTGCTAAAAGTACATATCGATTTGCTGTTGAAATGTTCTTATAGGCATGTCTAACATATTGGGTGATATAGCATCTTTGTGGGCTAATGCTGAAAGGAGAGTACTTCCAGCAAAGATAAAACAAATAGGTCAAATATAAATTAGTTGCAATAAAATGGCAATATAAGTTAAATTAATATGTATTATTAATATAACTCAGAGAAGGCAATGGCACTCCACTCCTGTACTCCTGCCTGGAAAATCCCATGGATGGAGGAGTCTGGCAGGCTATAGTCCATAGAGTCACTAAGAGTCAGACACGACTGAGTGGCTTCACTTTCACTTTTCACTTTCATGCATTGGAGGAAATGGCAACCACTCCAGTGTTCTTGCCTGGAGAATCCCAGGGACGGGGGAGCCTGGTGGGCTGCCGTCTATGGGGTCGCACAGAGTCGGACACAACTGAAGTGATTTAGCAGCAGCAGCAGCGTTAATATAACCATCACTAATTTTAGTATTTTAAGGCATAATTTTCATTTTTATTATGCTGCTTTTAATACCTAGCTGACATTTAAATCTAGCTGTTTGTTTCCTAAAGATTCTGTGATGTCAAGATTGTCTGTATTTGTGCTATTGGGGAAGAAAAATTTAAGTGGCTCTTAGAAACAATTAAAGGTGTCTTTTTACATGAAATCTCTTGAAAACTTAAGTTTACTATAAAAAAAAATACATTTACTCCAACTCTTTGCCCACATTAGAACTGAAGGATGTGGTAACAGCATTTTGAAAGTGATGTGTATACGTCAATTAGTGATCTTGATATTCTAGTTTTCAAAATAATACTTTTCATTGTGTTCTTTCATAATTATAAAGTGCACTGACAAAATGAAAGGCTGGACAGACTTAAGTGACTGTATTCGTATAGATGAAGTGTTGTACCTGTTGACAGTCTCAAGTACTAAAATCAGTTGTTCATTTTTCAAATGATATTAGCAATGCAGATCAGAGAACTTCTGTGCTTTGATATTTGCTCAGACTGAAAATTGGTTTTAAGTATAAATTTAAGTGTTGACTTGGATCTTTGAGTATTGCTATTCTTTCAGTCTTGGATGTATCAAAGCACCTTTCTACATATGAACCTTTTCTACATGTTGGAGAAGCATCAGTGAAGAAAGTACGATGGCTAGAGTATAATGAATAATGGGTCAACGCCATAAGCTAATCTTGGTAGAGAATTTATGATTTGGGATTCTTTCACAAAGCAGTTAGTCTCATCCCTTTGATGATATGATTCCCTTGAGAACATAAAAGTTATATAACAGCATTTTCCAAAATAAATACAATGCTAGTGACATATTAAGACTAAATATTCTAGCATCTACATTAAAAGATAAAATATAAGTGACTAAAAATAAAATTAATACTATAATAAGCACAAATGTCCCTCAGTATCCATGGAAAATTGGTTTTAAGAGCTCCCAGGGCCCCCAAGTATGCTTAAGTGCCTTATACAAAATGATGTAGTGTAATGAATACAATCTGCCCACTGCATGTGGTTTCATAACACAGGTCCAACCAACTAGGGACTGAATTACAATCTCCGGTAGGTTGCACCCATGAAACCTGTGGACACAAAGGGCTGACTGCATTTAACATTATATCTATATAGTTATATAAATAAAGCATACATATAAAGGATTATCTCAAATATAATCTATCAAAATAATCTAAGATATTTTAATATATTTTTTCAACTAATTCTTAAAAAATCTGGTACATATTTTACAATTATAGAACATCTCAATTTACACACAAAATTTTCATTGGATATATGCAATCTATATTCAGATTTCATAAAATTTACAGTTTATTTTTTTTTGAACTGAACACAAAATTTATTTTTAAATATTATTTTATAATAAATTATACACAATATAACATAATGCTGTATAGCTGTGATGTCACCTGATACTAAAATTTATATATATATAGTAATATCATAATTTAATATCATAAAAGCTATATGTATTTTTCTATCTATCCCTCTAGTCATCATGGTCTGTAGGAATATTCTTACATATATATCAACTGTGCAAAACATATTATATTTTACAATAACTTGAACACTACAAAATTGTCTTTAATATTTCAATTCACATTGATAAGACAGGTTAACTTTTTTCAGGAAAAACTGATTTAACTCTGAAGTAAAAGCATATTACTTTCAAGATTATATCAATCTAAATTAAGTTCAATAATTCTTATTTTAATTGTCACATAATTCACACTATATACATTGAACAACTCTAAATTTATCAATGTCAACTAAATTTTTCAAATTTTTCTTACAGACTTTGTAGCCAATTTGTATCATACTATAATTAGTATATTTTATACATGCTGGAAAATATGAAAAATCAGTATTATTGATTCATGCTATGGAATTTTTCCATCAACATGTTATTTTACCTGTTTAAGTCATGACTAAATATTTTTTTTCTTACAAGTTCAAATTTATCCCATTCATGGAAAGTGCAGTATTAGTGAGCTTAATAGAAATCAAAAGGTGATTTTTTTAATATTTGATTAATGAATATTCTGGCAAGCACTCCTTTATTATTTTTACTGTTCAAGAAAATCTAGAATTGGAATTAACATTATAGCCAAACTTATGAAGGTGGCTCAGTGGTAAAGAAAGTGCCTGCCAAGCAAGAGACCCTTGTCTGTTTGCTGGGTCAAGAAGATCCCCTGAAGAAGGAAACAGCAATCCACTTCAGTGTTCTTGCCTGGAAAACCCCATGGACAGAGGAGCCTGGCGGGCTACAGTAGTGGGGTGGCAAAAGAGTCAGATAGGACTTAGCAACTAAACAATAACAACAACAAAGTTAGAAAGCTTTTTCCATGATTCAAACAGCAATTATAAGCAAAGAATTGCTTATATTTCTTTCAGCAGTTCCATAAACTGACAAGGCTTAATAGCATCTGCATACATATAATAAAATAATAATATCCATGACACTTTTCATAGAATCTGCTTCAGAAAACTGTCAAATACTTTCAACATGTATCCTACAAAGAAAAAAGGGATTTAACAATCATTGTTTTAAAATACCAATAACATGTATCCTTCATCTAATCTAACAGGAGAAGCATCCATCCATCCTTATGGAAACTTTTCCTGTCTAGCTGAATTCGCCACTGATGGATTAAAAAAAAAAAAAAAAAAAAACATGTCACAGACACTTCTATATGAAATATTTAATTACTGTTTTTCAGTCATTTCCGACTCTTTGTGACCCCATGGACTGCAGCATGCCATGCTTCACTGTCCTTCACCATCTCCCGGAGATTGCTCAAACTCATGTCCATTGGTCAGTGATGCCATCCAGCCATTTCATCCTCTTGGGCTCCCTTCTCCCGCTGCCCACGATCTTTAGCAGCATCAGGGTCTTTTCCAATGAGTCGGCTGTTTACATCAGGTGGCCAAAGTATCAGAGCTTCAGCTTCAGCATCAGTCCTTCCAATGAATACTCAGGATTGATTTCTTTTAGGATTTGACTACTTTGATCTCTTTCCCATTCAAAGGACTCTCAAGAGTCTTCAGTTCAATTCAAAAGCATCAATTCTTTGGCAGTCAACCTACTTTACGGTCCAACTCTCACATTTGTACATGCCTACTAGATAAACCATAGCTTTGACTATATGGACCTTTGTCAGCAAAGTGCTATCTTTGATTTTTAATATGATTGTCTATGTTTGCCATAACTTTTCTTCCAAGAAGCAAGTGTCTTTTAATTTCATGGCTGCAGTCTCCACCTGATTTTGGAGCCCAAGAAAATAAAGTCTGTCACTGTTTCAATTTTTTTCCCATCTATTTGCAATGACATGATGGGACTGGATACCATGATTTTAGTTTTTTTAATGTTGACTTTTAAGTCAACTTTTTTATTCCCCTATTTCACTTTCATCAAGAGGCTCTACAGTTCCTCTTCACTTTCTGCCATAAGTGGTGGTGTCTTCTGCATACCTGAGATTACTGATATTTCTCCTGGCAATCTTGATTTCAGCTTATGATTCATCAAGCCCAGCATTTCACATGATGTACATTGCATATATATTACATAAGCAGGGTGACAATATACAGCCTTGATGTACTCCTTTTCCAATTTTGAACCAGTCTGTTGTTCCATGTCTGGTTCTAACTGTTGCTTCAAAGTCTTTAGCATAGGCCATGAAACAGAAGTAGATGCTTTTCTGGAATCCCCTTGCTTTTTCTAGGATCCAACGGATGTTGGCAATTTGATCTCTGGTCCTTTGCCTTTTCTAAATCCAGTTTGTCATCTGGAAGTTCTCAGTTCATATACTATTGATGCCCAGCTTGAAGGATTTTGAGCATTAGTTTGCTAGCATGTGAAATGAATGCCCTTGTTCAGTAGTTTGAACATTTTTGGCATTGCTCTTCTTTGGGATTGGATTGAAAACTGACCTTTTCCAGTCCTGTGGCCATTGTTGAGTTTTCCAAATTTGCTGGCATATTGAGTACAGCACTTTAACAGCATCTCTTTTAGGATTTGAAATAGTTCAGCTGGTTTCTATCACCTTCACTAGCTTTGTCCGTAGTAATACTTCCTGAGACCCACTTGACTTTACACTCCATGCTGACTGGTTCTAGGTGAGTGATCACACTGTCATGGTTATCCGGGTCATTAACACCTTTTATGTACAGTTCTTCTGTGAACTATTTAATTATTACTCCCATTCCTCAGGTATGCATCCCAGGGATAAGTTCTCCCCAATTATAGGATCTGATTCTTTTAAGGCACTATTGAATTTGGTTTGCTAGCATTTTGCTGAAAAATTCTGCAGCTATATTCATCTAGGATACTGGCCTCTATTAAAATTTTCTTTTCTTGTGTTTTTCTTAACTGAGTTTGGTGCTACGATAAGGTTGGCCTTATAAAATAAATTTGAAAAAGTTCCCTCTTCTTAATTTTTTTAGAAAAGTATGAAATGGTTGATATTAATTTCTTGAAATGCTTTTAGAATTCACCAGTGAGAGCATTCTGTTCCTAAGATTTTCTTTTTTAGAAAATTTTTGATTAAGATTCAATCTCATTACTTGTTATTTACATGTTAAGATTTTCTATTTATTCACAATTCAATCTTGGCAGGTAATAGGTTTGTAGGAATGTAGCCATTTCTTCCAAGTTTTCCAAACTGTTGATATATAACTGTTGATAGTAATGTCTTAGGATATTTTGTATTTCTGTGGTATAAATGGTAATGCTTGCTCTTTTATTTATAATTTTCTTTATGTGTGCCCTATGTCTTTTCCTATTCACCAAAATACTGGAAATCCTAGCCAGAACAATTTAGTAAGATAAGAAAAAATTGTAACCAAATTAGAAAGGAAGAAATAAATCTAGTTAACATCTTAATTATTATGGTGAACATTTTGCAAAATATATTCAAATATTAAGCCATTATATTGTTTACCATATAACGAATATAATGTTATATGTAAATAGAACTCCAATAACAAATAGAATAAATAAAGGAAAAAATAAAATTGTTTCTGCTTGTATACAACTTGATCTTAAATATGGAAAACCCTAAAGAATCCAACAACAACAACAAAACTGTTAGAACTATGGAAAAGTTTTGCTTTCAGGACAGAAAAACAAAGTACAGAAATAAATCCCATTTCTATACACTAAAAACAAACAAGAGATAGTCATCAAACCACAAAAAGAAAAACTGTAAGAAGACAAAAAATTTAAAATGGAAGAACTACAAAGACAGCTTTAAAACAAGGAATAAAATGACTACAAGTACGTACTTATGAATATTTACTTTAAAACATCAATGGACTAACTACACCAATCAAAAGACATAGAGTGGCTGATCGGAAAAAAAATAAGATCCTTCAATATACTGCCTAGAAGAGACTTACTCTAGGGTGAAAGACACATAGCTTAAAAGTGAGGAATAGATAAATTTCATGTGAATGGAAATGATAAGAAAGCAAGAGAAGCAACATTCATATCTGATAAAATATACTTTAAAACAATGAGTATAATGTAGACAAAGAAGAGCATCATATAAAGATTAAGATATCAACACAAGAAGAGGATATTACACTCAATATACACTCATTTAATACAGAAGCACCTAAATATATAAAGTAAATACTAACAGATATAAATGGAGAAACTGACAATAATATGTTAATAATAGGACACATTAACAGCTCACTGACATCAGTAGAAGGATGTCCCAGAAACAAAATCTATAGGCCAACAGAAGTCCTAAATGACATGGTAGATCAGTTGGATTTAATTGATATCTACAGGACACGACAACCGCAAACAGCAGAACACACATTCTTTTCAAGCATACAAGAAATGTTCTACAGAACAGACAACACACTAGTTAACAAAACAAACCTCAGTGAATCTAAGAGGATAGAAATTATATCAAGCATGGTTTCTGACCACAAAGGTACAAAACTCAAAATGAACCTGCAGAAAGAAAAATAGGGAAAACACAATCATATAGAGACTAAACAACATGCTTGATGAGCCAGGCTCATTAAGAAAAAGTCAGAACCCAAATAAACAAAATAAGAAATGTAAGCAAATAAATAACAATTGACACCACAGAGATAGCAAAAAAATCATGAAGAATACTGTGAACAGTTATATGCCAACAAACTGGAAAACCTAGAAGAAATGGATAGATTTCCAGAAGCACACAGCCAAAAAGAAAATTTTTGAGTCTAAAAGAAACAGATATTTTAAACATTATGCACTTACATGATTTAAAAAAAATTGAAGTATAGTTAATTTACAATTTTGTGTTAGCTTCAGGTGTATAGAAAAGTGATTCATATATATATATATATATATATACATATAATTTTCATATCCTTTTCCATTATAGATTATTACAAGACATTGAATATAGTTCCCTCTGCTATATGTAGGTCATTGATTTTTATCTACTTTATACATTCAGTTCAGTTCAGTTCATTCGCTCAGTCATGTTCGACTCTTTGTGACCTCATGAACCTCAGCACGCCAGGCCTCCCTGTCCATCACCAACTCCTGGAGTTCAATCAAACTCACGTCCATTGAGTCAGTGATGCTATCCAGCCATCTCATCCTCTGTCATCCCCTTTTCCTCCTGCCCTCAATCCCTCCCAGCATCAGTCTTTTCCAATGAGTCAACTCTTTGCATAGTAGTATGTATATGTTAATGTTATGTTAATTCATGTTTATATTATGTTATATTAATGTATATGTTAATCCCATCAATTAATATAAACTTATACTAATTTATATTAATTAAATAGGAGATAAATCCTAGTTTATTTGCCTTCTGCCCAGCTACCTTCACTATAACCAGCATAAGCCTTTTTTCTATGTCCATGAGTCTATTTCTGTTTTTTAAACAGGTTCATCATATTTTTTAGATTTCATATGTAAATGGATTCACATGTTATTTGTCTTTTCCTGCCTGACTTACTTCACTTAATAGGATAATCTCTAGGTCCATTCATGTTACTGCAAATAAATTACCTTATGATACTGTAATCCCACTCCCGAGCATATATCCAAAGAAATAGACATTTTGAACAGACTGATCACTACAAATGAAATTGGATTTGTAATTAAAAACTCCCAGCAAACAGAAGTCCAAGACCAGATGACTTAACTGGGGAATTTTACCAAATGTATCAAGAAGAACTTACACATACTCTTTTCAAATTAATCCAAAAAAGTGATGCAGAACAATGTTGAGGCAAATAAAATGACACAGTTCCTTGCAAGGAGTTTTTAACATTGCGAAGTGGTTCCTATCTTCTGTTCAGTGAGAAGTAGTGTTCACACATTAGTACATGACTGCAAGCATAGACAAATACCATAATCTATCATAACTAGTGACATTGTCGTGACACATATCATGACATTGTACAGGAGACAGGGATCAAGACCATTCCCATAGAAAAGAAATGCAAAAAAGCAACATGGCTGTCTGGGGAGGCCTTACAAATAGCTGTGAAAAGAAGAGAAGCTAAAAGCAAGGGAGAAAAGGAAAGATATAAACATCTGAATGCAGAGTTCCAAAGAATAGCAAGAAGAGATAAGAAAGCCTTCTTCAGCGATCAATGCAAAGAAATAGAGGAAAACAACAGAATGGGAAAGACTAGGGATCTCTTCAAGAAAATCAGAGATACCAAAGGAATATTTCATGCAAAGATGAGCTCGATAAAGGACAGAAATGGTATGGACCTAACAGAAGCAGAAGATATTAAGAAGAGGTGGCAAGAATACACAGAAGAACTGTACAAAAAAGATCTTCTCGACCCAGATAATCACGATGGTGTGATCACTGACCTAGAGTCAGACATCCTGGAATGTGAATTCAACTGGGCCTTAGAAAGCATCACTACGAACAAAGCTAGTGGAGGTGATGGAATTTCAGTTGAGCTATTCCAAATCCTGAAAGATGATGCTGTGAAAGTGCTGCACTCAACATGCCAGCAAATTTGGAAAACTCAGCAGTGGCCACAGGGCTGGAAAAGGTCAGTTTTCATTCCAATCCCAAAGAAAGGCAATGCCAAAGAATGCTCAAACTACCGCACAATTGCACTCATCTCACACACTAGTAAAGTAATGCTCAAAATTCTCCAAGCCAGGCTTCAGCAATATGTGAACCGTGAACTTCGAGATGTTCAAGCTGGTTTTAGAAAAGGCAGAGGAACCAGAGATCAAATTGCCAACAGCCGCTGGATCATAGAAAAAGCAAGAGAGTTCCAGAAAAACATCTATTTCTGCTTTATTGGCTATACCAAAGCCTTTGACTGTGTGGATCACAATAAACTGGAAAATTCTGAGAGAGATGGGAATACCAGACCACCTGATCTGCCTCTTGAGAAAGCTATATGCAGGTCAGGAAGCAGCAGTTAGAACTGGACATGGAAGAACAGACTGATTCCAAATAGGAAAAGGAGTTCGTCAAGGCTATATATTGTCACCCTGTTTATTCAACTTATATGCAGAGTACATCATGAGAAATGCTGGACTGGAAGAAACACAAGCTGGAATCAAGATTGCCAGGAGAAATATCAATAACCTCAGATACGCAGATGACACCACCCTTATGGCAGAAAGTGAAGAGGAACTCAAAAGCCTCTTGATGAAAGTGAAAGTGGAGAGTGAAAAAGTTGGCTTAAAGCTCAACATTCAGAAAAGGAAGATGATGGCATCTGGTCCCACCACTTCATGGGAAATAGATGGGGAAACAGTGTCAGACTTTATTTTTCTGGGCTCCAAAATCACTACAGATGGTGACTGCAGCCATGAAATTAAAAGACGTTTACTCCTTGGAAGGAAAGTTATGACCAACCTAGATAGCATATTCAAAAGCAGAGACATTACTTTGCCAACAAAGGTTTGTCTAGTCAAGGCTATGGTTTTTCCTGTGGTCATGTATGGATGTGAGAGTTGGACTGTGAAGAAATCTGAGTGCCGAAGAATTGATGCTTTAGAACTGTGATGTTGGAGAAGAGTCTTGAGAGTCCCTTGGACTGCAAGGAGATCCAACCAGTCCATTGTGAAGGAGATCAGCCCTGGGATTTCTTGGAAGGACTGATGCTAAAGCTGAAACTCCAGTACTTTGGCCACCTCATGCGAAGAGTTGATTCAGTGGAAAAGACCCTGATGCTGGGAGGGATTGGGGGCAGGAGGAGAAGGGGACAACAGAGTATGAGATGGCTGGATGGCATCACTGACTCGATGGACATGAGTCTGGATGAACTCCAGGAGTTGGTGATGGACAGGGAGGCCTGGTGTGCTGCAATTCATGGGGTTGCAAAGAGTCGGACACGACTGAGCGACTGATCTGATCTGATCTGATCATAACTAGGATAGGGACATGTTATGAACTAAACTGCATCCCCTCATAATGCATATTTTGAAGTCCTGAAATTAAAAGATACTTACTCCTTGGAAGGAAAGTTATAACCAACCTAGACAGCATATTGAAAAGCAGAGATATTACTTTGTCCACAAAAGTCCATCTAGTCAAGGCTATGGTTTTTTCAGTGGTCATGTATGGATGTCAGAGTTGGACTATAAAGAAAGCTGAGTGCTGAAGAATTGATGCTTTTGAATGGTGGTGTTGGAGAAGACTCTTGAGAATTTCCTGGACTGCAAGGAGATCCAACCAGTCTATCCTAAAGGAAATCAGTCCTGAATATTCATTGGAAGGACTGATGCTGAAGCTGAAACTCCAATACTTTGGCTACCTGATGTGAAGAGCTGACTCATTTGAAAAGACCCTGATGCTGGGAAAGATTAAGGGCAGGAGGGGAAGGGAATGAGAGAGGATGAGAAGGCTGGATGACATCACCGACTCAATGGACATGGGTTTGGCTGAACTCCGGGAGTTGGTGATGGACAGGGAGGTCTGGCATGCTGCAGTTCATGTGGTCGCAAAGAGTCAGACACGACTGAGCGACTGAACTGAACTGAACTGAACCCTCAATATGACTGTAGTTGGAGATAAGGACTTTAAGGAGGTAAGTAAGGTAAAAGGAGATCATAAAATTAAGCCTTCATCTGATAGAACTGGTGTTCTTATAAGAAGAGAAGAGACGCTGGAGCTCACTTACTAGCTCTTCTATTTTGTGAACAGACCAGGTGAAAAGATGGTCTGAGGAACAAGTGTGTTAAGTCATCTATTCTACAGCATCTTGCCATGGCATCTTGCTCCTTGCAATCCCATGGACTGCATTTCAGGCAGAGTCTTTACCACCAAGCCACCAGGAAAGCCCCACAGAGAGAAATATGGCAACAGATATTATAAAGCTGTCCAAACTTATATAATTAAAAAAACTGTTGTCAAGAAAAGAATCACACTCTAATTATGCTTGCATATTGTTTCTGTCATTTCATTTTAGATAGAAAGTACCTCTTTAGTTAATGATATGAAGATAATTATAAAATTTGAATTTAGTTTTTCTTGACAATATTTTTGTTGTTGTTTTTAAGCCTAGTTAAGATATTGTTAAGGGTAACTAAGGAGAGAATCTTGACTAAATATTCTGAGTCAAAAAATTAATATTTTGATGTCAATAGGAATTTTGATATTATGATTTAAGTGCCAATTTTTTGGTGATCAGGTTAACAGTAACCAGTAAAAACCACACTTAAAAGAACTAATTCTGCCTTTATTGATATGTAGTATTTCATGTGTGCTGCCAGGCTAGGTTGTGGAGCAATTTTATTATCTCTTTGCCTGTCTTGGTCTCTTCACAGGAAACAAGAGTTACTGACATACTAACCCTCAACAGATCCTATTTCTTTCTGCATAGGAAAACTGTAATTTGAGGATCCAACTGTTTCATACTCATCTTTTCTTGGAGTTGCAAAAATAACCTGTTGGATACTTTTGAGTCATCTGGCAAAAGTTATTTGCTTGCAGAAGCCAATTTTCAGTATTAGAAGAGCTCATGGTATCAGTAGGAAAAGACAAATTGTAACACTGCACAGAGTATTGTTGTTGTATTAGAAACTACAGATACAATTTTTTTTAATTATTATGATTAATAGAAGGCTTGTTGCATTCAATATTTCTGCAGATATAATTAAAAGGCAAACACTGATGCTTAATAAGATGAGGGTTCTTAATGCAAGAGACAATCATTACAAAATGTTCAAAATATTTTGTCATACTTTTTAATAACTATCCTTTTAAAGATATAGATTTCTCTTCATGATTCATGTACTTACTGTCTTTGTCTCTAAAATATTTCAAATTTCTTAACAGAAAGCTTCAAAGAAAGCAGTAAAATTCCAAACAAGTTAAAATTTACTGTAACTCATCTTAAGTATTTCCTATTTCTAATATAAAGATTTTGTTAGAAAAGGCTGCTATATGCCCTTTAATCAATTTAATATTTTATATAAAGGAACATGTACACATGATACACTGCATGTATCAAGCACTGTGCATTGTGGGTACAAAGAAAAATAAGGCATAGTTTCTGCCTTCAATGAGTTTAGCATGTAAAAAACCAACACTGTGACAGAGCACTGGGTTTGAGTTCCCCGTGTCATACAGCAAATTCCCAATGGCTATCTATTTGGCATACAGTAATATATATGTTTCAGTGCTACTCTCTCAATTTGTCTCACTCTATCCTTCCCCCACTGTGGGAGATGGGAAAGAGGTTCAGGAGGGAGGGGATTATGACTGATTTACATTGATGTATGGCAGAAAGCAACACAATATTGTAAAGCAATTATCATCCAATTAAAAATAAATAAATTAAATATTAAAAAACCTTGTAAAAATTATTTCAATACCACACACTAAATTAATGGAATGTCCCATAGATAAAAGATGGAAAATGTGCTTCTCCTAGCTTAAGGTTCATGTTTTCCTGGAGGGAGTGATTTTTGAACTGAGCCAAGATGATTGGCTTAAATATGTAAAAGAAGGTGAAACTACAGACCCATGTATTTACCCTCTAATATAGCTGTAAGCCACACTTTTAGATGTGCTTAGGAGTAATAGCAATGGCAGCCCACTCCAGTACTCTTGCCTGGAAAATCCTGTGGATGGAGGAGCCTGGAAGGCTACATACAGTCCATGGGGTCGTTAAGAGTCGGACACGACCGACCGACTTCACTTTCACTTTTCACTTTCATGCATTGGAGAAGGAAATGGCAACCCACTCCAGTGTTCTTGCCTGGAGAATCCCAGGGACAGGAAGCCTGTTGGGCTGCCGTCTATGGAGTCGCACAGAATCAAACATGACTGCCGTGACTTAGCAGCAGCAGCAGCAGGAGTAATAGGAAGCTAACACTTTAGATCTGATTTACGGTGGTACTGTATTGACAAAGAAGTAACAGGAACACTCATTAAGATTTGAACTTATTTTTTTTAATAGAATATAATAATCAAGAAAGAAATAAATATGATTAGTATTATCAGTCATTTATATCGTACTATGTGTTTGTTTTGCTTTAACTTATACCAAGAGTTGGAGAATGAAACGGCAACCTACTCCAGTGTTCTTGCCTGGAGAATCCCAGGGACAGAGGAGCCTGGTAGGCTACTGTCTCTGGGGTCGCACAGAGCCGGACACAACTGAAGCAACTTAACAGCAATAATATACCAAGAGTGAGCAAGAGCATGAGAAAGTAATACTAAGAAGAATAAAGTTAAGACGTTGTCAAAAGAATGCCTGAGAAAAGTTTTATAAACAACACAAGTACTTTGAGCCTGTATTTCAATTTTGCCTTGTTCAAACATGAATGGTCTTGAAAAATAGAAGCAGATATTGAAAAAGATCTGCTGCATTGTAGAGAATCCCAATGTCCCTCTGACAACTCAGAAATATTACTTCCAAGTCCTGCTTTATTTAGAAAGACTAGCAAAGAAGGCATGAATAGCAAGGTAAGAAGCAACTCATGTAATACAAAAAAGTAATGGGGTGTGGCTTAAAATGCACAGATTTAGTTTCAGAGTTTTGGGCCCACTTTCCATGCAAATTTTAAAAGTAAAACATATCTTTTGGTGTGTTGGTCTCTCTTTGCTGTACTTATTTTGTACTTTTGCTGTACTCTTTCATGACAATGTTGGTAAAAAAAAAAAAAAAAAAAAATCTTAGAAAGCCTCATTTTCCTCACCTACAAACATGCCATAAGCATTTCTCATGATTGTTAGGAGAATTCACATCCAAAACAATTCTTGGCCTAGAACAATTTCTGAAGATGATAATTTCTCTGTCTGTCCTATCACAGAAGCCTGGGAGCCTAATACTAGTTTTTTTTTCCTCCTCACATATTTATGTATGAATAATTCATACTATGGTGTAGGTGATTAAATTACACATTTAACTGTTACAAAATAAATGGAAGATTTTGTTTTGGAAAGACTCTTGTCTTGCCAAGCCAAATATATGGCAGTTGAGTGAGAATTTCTAACATCAATACAATGATAGAGGAGAGTGAGAAGATAGGAAGACAGCAAATGTCCTGGCCTTCTTTTAACATTTATTCATTGTCCCTTTCAAATGGCTGATTTGATTCTCTTAATCCAATAATGTGTAATATTTATTTTATATGAAGAATGCAGTGCTTGAAGTCAGGTGGCTGAGTTCTCAAAAAATCAAATGTCAAAATCAATTAAATTGAAGCAAAACAAAACTACTTCACAACTTTGTAAACACTAAATGGAACAATTATGGAAGGAACTGTATTAGCAATTGTGTGACATTGTCAAACATACCAAAAAAGGTAATGTACTTAATTTTCTTGTCATCATATTTGGATATTTATTAAAAGAAATTAGGATGTTATTCTTAACCATGCACAGCTGCCTGTACACTGAGACTTGGGCTCATTATGGATTATGATCTCTGATTTTCTTTATTTACCTTAGGGACAAATGACTCATCAGTGCCCCATTCTATAGTACATACCTACCTTTCCACTGAATTTATTTTCTTTTTTACCTCAGTTTTTCTGGCCTCTCTGATGTCCATTTCTATGCATTGAATTTACATGTAATCATTAGCAAATAGAATATAATAACAGTTATCAGAGGAGAACTACCAAATGCAAGCTATCATATTCATAGTTCTATTTTATTCCCATTTCCAGTCAATATACACATGCCCATGTGCACACTAACACATCAGAATCATATTCTATCCTCAAACCTTTGCCATTTGACTCATTCACATAAAGCAGATAAACCCATTAATCCACTTTATTGTATCTGGTAGCATGAGTTCCAATTTAGGTACTTTGTTTCAAGGAGTTGTAGAACAAAATAACAAAATAAAGACTTTCACTGGAGGTTAGATTTAATTATTTCTTAGCATTTTGATGGAAAATAATGCTATTTAGGATTCTAGCCCCCCTCCAAAAATCTATAGAATTTCAAAATTGTACTAATTTTCATCAACTTTTACGGTAGAACAATAGAGTATAGGCACAAACCAATGCTGTTCCTTTAAATTATAGTGGTTAAAGACATGAAGCCATTAAAATAAATGTCTTAGCTCTGAATTTCCCCCTCATCTTGGAATTGACCTTGGGCAAAATGATGAAGTATGTCTTCAGAGATGCCCTCTGCACTCTGCACTCTAGGACTTCTCTTTCCCAGCTCTGTCATTTGATCCCCAAAGCAATCCCCTGGCAAAGGCTCTCAGCTTGGACTGATGATCCTCAGTGCTCTATTTCTTGACATTTTCCCAGCTCTTCTTTAGTTCAGAAGTTCTCTACTGGGTATCAGTCACCTGCCTGCTTTCCCAAGGTAATATATATATATATATATATATATATGCTAAAAAAATTAAATATATATATATAAAATTATATATATATATATATATATATGTGCTAAAATTTAGTGTTGACTTCACTTTCATAATACCATTTTAACACAGTATTTACTCATATAAAATAACAATAGCAGACATATGAAAAAACATTCCAGAGGATCATTTATACTCACTATCTTTATTCATTAATAGTGATCCATTAATCACTATCCATCAACATCACACAGAAGATTTTCTATCAGTATGAGTTGAAAAAGAGAAGGGATCTAGGATGCGGCATTCTGGTACAGTGATGAAACACATTGGTCTTAAAATCAGTTTAACTAGAAGCTTCACGGAGAAGGCAATGGCACCCCACTCCAGTACTCTTGCCTGGAAAAAACCATGAATGGAGGAGCCTGGTGGGCTACAGTCCATCGGGTCGCGAAAAGTCAGACATGACTGAGCAATTTCCCTTTCACTTTTCACTTTCATGCATTGGAGAAGGAAATGGCAACCCACTTCAGTGTTCTTGCCTGGAGAATCCCAGGGATGGGGGAGCTTGGTGGGCTGCCATCTATGGAGTCACACAGAGTGGGACACGACTGAAGTGACTTAGCAGCAGCAGTAGCAGAAGCTTCAAGTAGAGGAAAGTATATATAATAGTGGGGAATTTAACTTTCTTAAAATTCAGAAAATGAGAACAATTAAGGATTCTATGCACAGGGTCGGAGAAGGCAATGGCAACCCATTCCAGTACTCTTGCCTGGAAAATCCCATGGACAGAGGAGCCAGGTGGGCTGCGGTCCATGGGGTCGCTGTGAGTTAGGCAAGACTAAGCGACTTCACTTTCACTTTTCACTTTCCTGCATTGGGGAAGGAAATGGCAATCCTCTCCAATGCTCTTGCTTAGAGAATCCCAGGGATGGGGGAGCATGCTGGGCTTCCGTCTATGGGGTTGCACAGAGTCGGACACGACTGAAGCAACTTAGCAGCAGCAGCAGCAAGCATGCACAGGGTGGCCCTCAGTCAATCAGTACAGTCGTTCAGTCATGTCCAACTCTTTGCAACCCCATGGACTGCAGCATGTCAGGCTTACCTGTCCATCACCAACTCCCGGAGCTTACTCAAACTCAGGTCCATCAAGTCAGTCATGTCATCCAACCATTTCATCCTCTGTTGTCCACTTCTCTTCCCACCTTCAATCTTTTGCAGCATCAGGGTATTTTCAAATGAGTCAGTTCTTTGCATTAGGTGGCCAAAGTATTGGAGTTTCAGCTTTAGCATCAGTCTTTCCAATGAATATTCAGGACTGATCTCCTTTAAGATGGACTGGTTTGATCTCCTTGCAGTCCAAGGGACTCTCAAGAGTCTTCAACGCCACAGTCCAAAAGCAGCAATTCTCCTGCACTTAGCTTTCTTTATAGTCCAACTCTCACATCCATGCATGACTACTGGAAAAACCATAGATTTGACTATTGGACCATTGTTGGCAGAGTAATGTCTCTGCTTTTTAATATGCTGTCTAGGTTGATATTAACTTTTCTTCCAGGAGTAAGTGTCTTTTAATTTCATGGCTGCAGTCACCATCTGCAGTGATTTTGGAGTGCAGAAACATAATGTCTGTTACTGTTTCCATTGTTTCCCCACCTATTTGCCACGAAGTGATGGGACCAGATGCCATGATCTTAGTTTTCTGAATTTTGAGTTTTAAGCCAACCAGTCAGTTCTAAAGGAAATCAGTCCTGAATATTCATTGGAAGGACTGATGTTGAAGCTGAAACTCCAACAGTTTGGCCACCTGATGTGAAGAATTGACTCTTTTGAAATGATCCTGATGCTGGGAAAGATTGAAGGTAGGAAGGGAAGGGGACAAGGGAGAATGAGATGTTTGGATGGCATCACTGATTCAATGGACATGAGTTTGGGTAAACTGCGGGACTTGGTGATGGACAGGGAGGTCTGGCGTGCTGCAGTCCATGGGGGTCTCAATGAGTCAGACACGACTGAGCAACTGAATTGAACTGAGAACTGTTAGACTAGGACAAGGTGAAAAATAAGAAGGGTAAATACCTAGAGAACAAAGTATGTTTGTGTGCATGCTAAATTGTTTCAATCATGTCCACATGTGACCCTGTGGATTTTGGCCTACCAGGCTCCTCTTTCCACAGTATTTCCCAGGCAAGATTACTGGAGTGGGAAGCCATTTTCTCTCCAGGGGATCTTCCAGGGATAGACCCATGTCTCCTGTCTCCTGCATTAGCAGGTGGGTTCTTTTACACTAGCACCACATGGGAAGCCCTAGCACAGCACAGATTGACATTAAGGCACCTTGGCATTGGAATCTATATTTTTAATTACTACAATATCAATGGGATATCAAACAATTTTTGAAGTGCAAGAAATTAGTCAGTGCTGCAAGTATGAGCCATTCTTACAGAATACACTAGAGAATGAACTCACCCAAACAATTAATGATATGGAAAAAATCAGCAAACATCTGATAATGAACATTTTAATTTATGTAAATATATGTATAATATAAGACTAAAACAAAGGAACGACAAACTGGAAGCTCAATGTCCAGGTATATAGTCTAACAAAATAAAAAATATACAATAGGAAAGTAGAATAATTATTGATGTTTACAGAGAAAATGGATGAAACTTTAAAGATACCATAAAACCTGACACACCTGCATGTGAAAAAGTTCAAAACCAAACCAGGGGACTTCCCCAGCTGTCCAGTGGTTAAGACTTTGCCTTCCAAAGTAGAGAGTGCCAGCTCGATCCCTGCTTGGACAGCAAAGATCTCATATGCCTCGTGGTCAAAAAACCAAAATGTGAAAAAAAAAAAAAAACCCAGAAACAATGTGGTAACAATTTCAATAAAGACTTTAAAAAAATGATTCACAGAAAAAATACAAGTCATAAACATATAAATACAATACATAATTATATTTATATTTATATTAATGCATAAGCATTTAAATTTTTATAAACTTAAAAATATAAATTTAAAAGGAAAGAATACACAGCTTTCAGCAAAAAAAAAAAACAAACACACAGCAAATGAACACATTATATAAAATATTATTACAGAGCTAGCACCAAACAGTAATCAAATAAATAAATCTGAATGGATTCAACCAATTCACTTTTCTTTTTGTTAAAATTAAATTTCATTTTGGCAATTCAAGCAAAATTCATGCCCTGCACATGTGAAACAAAGTTATGAAAGGCTAAAATAAAGGTATGAGTAAAAATCTGCCAGGCAAATAGAAACAATAATAGAAAGAAATAGTGATATCATATACAAAACTCAAACTAAAAAGAACAGTTGTAAAAAAGGATATCTTTTGATGTTAAATGACACTGGAGAAATACATAGCACTTCAGAATATGCACCAATTTACACAGCAATCACTTTTATGAAATAAGTATTTTGTGATACTGTGGTTTAGTTGTTGTGTCTGACTCTTGAGAGCCCATGGACTGTAGCCCACCAGGCTCCTCTGTCCATGGAATTTCTCAGACAAGAATATTGGAATGAGTTGTCATTTACTTCATTTATGATATACAAAAGACATAAACAGAAATATCCTAATAACCAGAAACCTTCATACACCTCTTTAGAATAAGACATCAAATGGACAAAAAATATTCTTAAATATAAGAATATAATAGATAATCAAATAATAATTATAATAGGCAATCTAATAATTAATTAATAATATAATCAATTAAAGGATTTTACCAAACTGTATAAACTAAACTACAAAAAATAGCTTCTGGGTATCCAAAAAATAGTCACAAAATAAGGTCATGTATTGTGATTTCCTAGGTGGCTCAGTGATAAAGAATTTGTCTGTCAATGCAGAAGACACAGATTCCATCTCGGGGTCTGGAAGATCCCCTGGAGAAGGAAATGGCAATCCACTCCAGTATTCTTGCCTGAAAAATCCCACAGAGAGAAGGGCCCTCATGGGCTACAATCCAAGGGGTCACAAAGAGTCAGACATGACTTAGCAACTAAACAAGAAGAAATGAGACGACACTCCTGGTAATGGATCTTGAGGATATTGGACCAGTGAGAGTACAGAGTATAAATCTGAGTAAGAGAAACTTTATTGATATGGAGGAACTTTCCTTTGACTCAGGTGTTAACATCATGCAAGAACATCTGGTACTGCTTCTAACTGAAGATACCTAGCTTCTTGAAGGATTAAAAAAAAAAAAAAAAAAAAATGATGGCTTACCATAACTGTGATAGGAGCCAGAACAAACAGAGTATTGAAGTGGGGATCGAAATGCCAAAAAGAGACATGTTAGAATAAATGTTTTATATAAGGACAGGTTATTAGAAAACATATCACTTACTAATTCTAAAAGCAATTTGCTAGTCAGGGGACCACTGACATCACAGTTGGTGTAGTCTTTTTTAGGAAATAGCAGAAAGGGAGGATTCTAAGAAACTGGGCACTCCAATGTCAGTGACAGGATTCTGGAAAAGCAAAGGTCAAATAGTAGTACTTAAGTGTAGGAGGCAAAATGAACATGATTGCTATGCTGTTGCTCCATTGCTCAGTTGTTTCCAGCTCTTTGAAACCCCATGGACTGCAGCATTCCAGGCTTCCCTATCCTTCACCATATCCCAGAGCTTGCTCAAACTCATGTCCTTTGAGTCACTGATGCTATCCAACCATCTCATCCTCTGTCTTCCCCTTCTCTTCCTGCCTTCAATCTTTCCTAGCATCAGGGTATTTTCTAATGAGTCAGCTCTTCACATCAGGTAGCCAAAGTATCGGTGCTTCACCTTCAGCATCAGTCCTTCCAATAATATTCAGGATTGATTTCCTTTAGGACTGAATGACCATCTTGCAGCCTGAGAGACTCTAAAGAGTCTTCTCCAACACCACAGTTTAAAAGCATCAATTCTTTGGTGTTCAGCCTTCTTTATGGTCTAACTCTCACATCCATACATGACTACTGGAAAAAACATAGCTTTGACTCTACAGAACTTTATCAGCAAAGTAATGTCTCTGTTTTTTAATATGTTGTCTAAGTTTGTCATAGCTTTTCATCCAAGGAGCAAGTGTCTTACAATTTCATGGCTGTAGTCACCATCTGCAGTGATTTTGGAGCCTGAGAAAATAAAATCCTTCACGGTTTCCATTGTTTCCTCATCTATTTGCAATGATGGCTGTAACAGATGGCACATTCCTAATGGCAACAAAAATGGCCCTGACCTACAGGCATCTTAGGAAACAGATAATAGGCCAGAGTATTCTTAATCAAAACTATAGGTGGACAATCAACAAGAGAACTGATTGATTTATATAACCAAAAATGACCAAAAGTGGTTAAGACATTGATATCAAAACAAATGTCAATAAAAATATTGGATAAACACCTTTGGCATACACACAAAATGGGAAATCATTCTGCATGAATACTGAATGATATTCTGTATTAATGCTAATAATAAATGAATGTACATATGACAAGGAAGAAATTATAAACGTTATGCTGACACACATAAGAGAAGTATGAACTGTGTATTGGTAAAAGCAGCTGAAAGGGAATAAAGTGAACAATATATTGTTTCTTCATGTACACATATTTAATAATATAGAGTTTAAAACTATAGAAAGCAATATTTGTTCTTTGTGTTTGATCTTTGTTAATTTGATTAATATGTGTCTTGGGGTGTTTCACTTTGGTTTATCCTGTTTGGGACTCTCTGGGTTTCTTGGACTTGAGTGATTATTTCCTTCCCCATTTTAGGGAAGTTTTCAACTATTATCTCCTCAAGTATTTTCTCATGGTCTTTCTTTTTTGTCTTCTTCTTCTGGGACTCCTATGATTCGAATATTGGGGCATTTAATATTGTCCTGGAGGTCTCTGAGATTGTCCTCATTTTTTTTAATTTGTTTTTCTTTTTTCCTCTCTGATTCATTTATTTCTACCATTCTATCTTCTAACTCACTAATCCTATCTTCTGCCTCTGATATTCTACTATTTGTTGCCTTCAGAGTATTTTTTATCTCATTTATTGCATTATTCATTACATATTGACTCTTTTTTATTTCTTCTAGGTCCTTGTTAAACCTTTCTTGCATCTTCTCAATCCTTGTCTCCAGGCTATTTATCTGTGATTCCATTTTGATCTCAAGATTTTGGATCAATTTCACTATCATTATTTGGAATTCTTTATCTGGTAGATTCCCTATATCTTCCTCTTTTGTTTGGTTTGGTGGGCATTTGTCCTGTTCCTTTATCTGCTGGGTATTCCTTTGTCTCTTAATCTTGTTTATATTGCTGAGTTTGGGGTGTCCTTTCTGTATTCTGGCAGTTTGTGGAGTTCTTTTTATTGTGGAGTTTCCTCGCTGTGTGTGGGTTTGTACAGGTGGCTTGTCAAGTTTTCTTGGTTAGGGAAGCTTGTGTCGGTGTTCTGGTGGGTGGAGCTGTATTTCTTCTCTCTGGAGTGCAATGAAGTGTCCAGTTATGAGATGTCTATGGTTTTGGGGTGACTTTGGGCAGTCTGTATCTTGGAGCTCAAGGCTGTGTTCCTCTGTTGCTGGAGAATTTGCTTGGTATGTCTTGCCCTGGAACTTGGTGGCCCTTGTGTGGTGCTTGGTTTCAGTGTAGGTATGGAGGCATTTGATGAGCTCCTGTCAATTAATGTTCCCTGGAGTCAGGAGTTCCCTGGAGTCAGGGTTTGGACTTTAGCCTCCTGCTTCCAGTTATTGGTCTTATTTTTACAGTAGTCTCAAAACTTCTCCTTCTATACAGCACCATTGATAAAACATCTAGGTTAAAGATGAAAAGTTTCTCCACTGTGAGGGTCACCCAGAGAGGTTCACAGCATTACATGGAGAAAAGAAGAGGGAGGAGGGAGTTAGGGGTGACCCGAATGAGATGAGGTAGAATCAATAGAGGAGAGAGTAGGCTAGCCAGTAATCACTTCCTTATGTGCACTCCACAACTGGACCACTCAGAGATGTTCACAGAGTTATACAGAGAAGAGGGAGGAAGGAGACAGAGGTGGCCAGGAGGATCAAAGTGGGGAATGAAAAGAAGAGAGAGATCCAACCAGTAATCAGTTCCCTAAGTGTTCTCCACGGTCTGGAACACACAGAAATTCACAGAGTTGGGTAGAGTAGAGAGGGGTTAGGGTGGGATGATTTGGGAGAATGGCATTGAAACATGTATAATATCATATATGAAACAAGTTGCCAGTCCAGGTTCGATGCATGATACTGAATGCTTGGGGCTGGTGCACTGGGATGACCCAGAGGGATGGTATGGGGAGGGAGGTGGGGGAGGGTTCAGGATGGGGAACACATGTATACCTGTGGTGGATTCATTTTGATATATGGCAAAACCAATACAATATTGTAAAGTCAAAAAATAAAATTAAATTAAATTTTAAAAAATCACTAATAAAAAAAAATAAAACTATAGAAAGCAAGGGCATGCTACAGCAAAATTCCAAGAAAAAAGGTAGTTTTGATGAGTAAGAAGAAAACATATTGAAAGAATGGCAAATAAAGGGCTGTAAATGTAATGTCCTATCTATTAAACTGTCACAATGGTTCAAATGCGTGTTTAATATATTAAATAAATTAATATTATCTATTTAGTTAATATGTAAGTTATGTATGTTATAACCATTATTTGCACACAAGCTATGATGAAGATGTATATCAACAGGTATGCTGTATTAATACAAAGGAATATTATATAGGGTTTAAAATGAATGATTATAATATGTTTTACCGAGGAATATAAAGCTCAAAAACATACTATTAAGTAAAAGAAGCAAATTTAATAATTGTTTTTAAACTGCTATTTAAGAAATTCACATGAGACAATTATAAATTATAATAAGTATAAAATTTAAGAGTCATGAGGATAAAATACCTAGTTTAAACTGGATACAATTTTCAGAAATACACTTCAGTTGCTCAGTCATGTCCAACACTTTGCCACCCCATGAATCGTAGCAGACCAGGCCTCCCTGTCCATCACCAACTCCCGGAGTTTACCCATACTCATGTCCATCAAGTCACAAATGCCATCCAGCCATCTCATGCTCTGTCGTCCCCTTCTCCTCCTGCCCCAATCCCTCCCAGCATCAGGGTCTTTTCCAATGAGTCAACTCTTCACATGAAGTGGCCAAAGGATCGGAGTTTCAGCCTCAGCATCAGTCATTTCAATGAACACCCAGGACTGGTCTCCTTTAGGATGGGCTGGTTGGATCTCCTTGCAGTCCAAGGGACTCTCAAGAGTCTTCTCCAACACCACAGTTCAAAAGCATCAATTCTTTGGGGCTCAGCTTTCTTCACAGTCCAACCCTCACATCCATACATGACCACTGGAAAAATCATAGCCTTGACTAGATGGACATTTGTAGGCAAAGTTATGTCTCTGCTTTTTAATATGCTGTCTAGATTGGTCAAAACTTTCCTTCCAGGAGTAAGCGTCTTTCAATTTCATGGCTGCAATCACCTTCTGTAGTGATTTTGGAGCCCCAAAAAATAAAGTCTGCCACTGTTTCCACTGTTTCCCCATCTATTTCCCATGAAGTGATGGGACCAGATGCCATCATCTTCCTTTTCTGAATGTTGAGCTTTAAGCCAACTTGTTCACTCTCCTCTTTCACTTTCATCAAGAGGCTTTTGAGTTCCTCTTCACTTTCTGCCATAAGGGTGGTGTCATTTGCGTATCTGAGGTTATTGATATTTCTCCCAGCAATCTTGATTCCAGCTTGTGCTTCATCCAACACAGAGTTTCTCATGATATACTCTGCATATAAGTTAAATACGCAGGATGACAATATACAGCCTTGACATACTCCTTTTCCTACTTGGAACCAGTCTGTTCTTCCATGTCCAGTTCTAACTGTTGCTTCCTGACCTGCATACAAATTTCTCAAGAGACAGATCAGGTGGTCTGGTATTCCCATCTCTTTCAGAATTTTCCACAGTTTATTGTGATCCACATAGTCAAAGGCTTTGGCATAGTCAATAAAGCTGAAGTAGATGTTTTTCTGGAACTCTCTTGCATTTTCCATGATCCAGCAGATGTTGGCAATTTGATCTCTGGTTCCTCTGCCTTTTCTAAAACCAGCTTGAACATCTGGAAGTTCATGGTTACATATTGCTGAAGCCTGGCTTGGAGAATTTTGAGCATTACTTTACTAGCATGTGAGATGAGTGCAATTGTGCAGTAGTTTGAGCATTCTTTGGCATTGTCTTTCTTTGGGATTGGGATGAAAACTGACTTTTCCCATCCTGTGGCCACTGCTGAGTTTTCCAAATTTGCTGGCATATTGAGTACATCACTTTCACAGCATCATCTTTCAGGATTTAAAATAGCTCCACTGGAATGCCATCACCTCCACTAGCTTTGTTCATAGTGATGCTTTCTAAGGCCCACTTGACTTCACATTCCAGGATGTCTGGCTCTAGGTCAGTGATCACACTATCGTGATGATCTGGGTCGTGAAGATCTTTTTTGTACAGCTCTTTTGTGTATTCTTGCCACCTCTTCTTAATATCTTCTGCTTCTGTTAGGTCCCTACCATTTATGTCCTTTACTGATCCCATCTTTGCATGAAATGTTCCCTTGGTATCTCTAATTTTCTTGAAGAGATCTCTAGTATTTCCCATTCTGTTGTTTTCCTCTATCTCTTTGCAATGATTGCTGAGGAAGGCTTTCTTATCTCTCCTTGCTATTCTTTTGAACTCTGCATTGAAATGCTTATATCTTTCCTTTTCCCCTTTCCTTTTTGCTTCTTTTCTTTTCACAACTATTTGTAAGGCCTCCTCAAACAGCTATTTTGGTATTTTGCATTTGTTTTCCATGGAGATGGTCTTGATCCCTGTCTCTTGTACAATGTCACAAACCTCCGTCCATAGTTCATCAGGCACTCTATCTATCAGATCTAGGCCCTTAAATCTATTTCTCATTTCCACTGTATAATCATAAGGGATTGATTTAGGTCATATCTGAATGGTCTAGTGGTTTTCCCTACTTTCTTCAATTTTAGTCTGAATTTGCCAATATGAAGTTCATGATCTGAGCCACAGTCTGCTCCTAGTCTTGTTTTTGCTGATTGTATAGAGAATCTCCATCTTTGGCTGCAAAGAATATAATCAATCTGATTTTGGTGTTGACCATCTGGTGATGTCCATGTGTAGAGTCTTCTTTTGTGTTGGACGAGGGTGTTTGCTATGACCAGTGCAGTCTCTTGGCAAAACTTTATTAGCTTTTCCCCTGCTTCATTCCGTACTCCAAAGCCAAATTTGCCTGTTACTCCAGGTGTTTCTTGACTTCCTACTTTTTCATTCCAGTCCCCTATAATGAAAAGGACATCTTTTTTGGGTGTTAGTTCTAAAACGTCTTGTAGGTATTCAGAGAACCGTTCAACTTTGGCTTCTTCAGCATTACTGGTTGGGGCATAGGCTTGATATTGATATTGAATGGTTTGCCTTGAAAATGAACAGAAATCATTCTGTCATTTCTGAGATTGCATCCAAGTACTGCATTTCAGACTCTTTTGTTGACCATGATGGCTATTCCATTTCTTCTAAGGGATTCCTGACCATTATATCTACCAGAAGTAGATATAATGGTCATCTGAGTTAAATTCACTGATTGCAGTCCATTTTAGTTCGCTGATTCATAGAATATCGACGTTCACTCTTGTCATCTCTTATTTGACCACTTTCAATTTGCCTTGATTCATGCACCCTACATTCCAGGTTCCCATGCAATATTGCTCTGTACAGCATCGGACCTTACTTCTATCACCAGTCACATCCACATCTGGGTTTTTTTTTTTTTTTTTTTGCTTTGGCTCCATCCCTTCATTTTTTCTGGAGTTATTTCTCCACTGATCTGCAGTAGCATATTGGGCACTTACTGACCTGGGGAGTTCCTCTTTCAGAATCCTATCATTTTGCCTTTTCATATTGTTAATGGTTCTCAAGGGAAGAATACTGAAGTGGTTTGCCATTCCCTTCTCCATTGGACCACATTCTGTCAGACCTCTCCTCCATGACCATCCCGTCTTGGGTGGCCCCACATGGCATGGCTTAGTTTCATTGAGTTAGACATGGCTGTGGTCCATGTGATCAGACTGGCTAGTTTTCTGTGATCATGGTTTCAGTGTGTCTGCCCTCTGATGCCCTCTAGTAACACCTACCATCTTACTTGGGTTTCTCTTACCTTGGACATGGGGTATCTCTTCACGGCTGCTTCAGCAGAGTGGAGCCACTGCTCCTCCCCTTGGACGAGTTCCCCCTCCTGACCTTGAACGTGAAGTAGCTCCTCTCAGGCCTCCTGCACCGGTGCAGCCGCTGCTCCTTGGATGTGGGGTTGCTCCTCTGGGCCGCAGCCCCTAACCTCGGAGGTGGGGTAGCTCCTCTCCGCTGCGCTTCTGCTCGGTCCGTCGCAGCTGCCGTGCTTCTGCAGCTTACTGCTTACTGCTACTAATTTCAGAAATTAGTAGCAGTAAAAATATCAGTTAAAATTTTAAAGGACAGCGTCAAAATATTTGTAACTAATATAACATCCAGAGGTTTGATACTCATATTTATCCAAAAAGAGGTATAATTTCAAAAAGACAGTTAATATCAGTCAAGTGAAAAGATGCCAAAATATCACCCCAATGGCAGGAATACAAGTTATATTTTAGAAAGATTATTTGATTTAGAATTTTAGGTTCCAAATCTAGAGTATACTTGCAAGGATAAATAGAAACTCTGACAGTGCCTGCCTTTGGGGAGTGAATATAGGTGGGTGATGGACAGTAGAAGTATCTGCTTTTGTCAGATACCCTTTCCTACCCTTTAAAATGGGTACTAATTGTATGCATATTCTACTTTTAAAGAGGAAAATATTAATAGGAAACAAATGTACAGGTTATTTTATTTCATGTTATTACATAGTAGAAAACATCAATATTGTATTAAATAAACTGTTTCACAGTATTACTTTTCAGGCAAAATTAGAAAGCTGGCATGCAAATGGTAGCAGATTTGAGTAATGTAGGAATGCTGTATAACAACCTAATCTGTCACACTTCCCTTCCCTGAAACTGCAATGATTTTACTTTAAAGAATGAAATACAGAGCCTTTTGATGAGGTCTCAGAATCTAGTAAGCATTTGGAAAGATTTGTTTCTATTTTTTCCCTCAAAATCAATTCCCTAAATCAAGTGCATCACAGCATTTCTATATTTTGAAAGGATTTTATATACTGATTTTTATATATGAAGAGTTTTATATACAATTTAATATATGCTTCTTAATAATCCTGAGAGGCAAGCAGAGGCTCACTTTACAGTTGGTGTTTGATTCTCAGAGAGTGCAACTTACTTGTTCAAGGCCAGGATTAAGCAGCAGGTTGAAATTTAAACCTTGGCTTCCTAAATTATCCATCTTTCCACCTCATGATCTTACCTCACATCTTATATTATGGGTTCATCTCATTAATTTTCTTCTGCTGCACTGGTGAATAGATCTTAGCCAGATTACTTAATGTCTTTAATTCAGATTACTTAATGTCTTTGCTGTTGCTGCTAAGTCGCTTCAATCTTTTCTGACTCTGCGACACCATAGACGGCAGCCCACGAGGCTCCCCCATCCCTGGGATTCTCCAGGCAAGAACTGGAGTGGGTTGCCATTTCCTTCTCCAATGCATGAAAGTGAAAAGTGAAAGTGATGATGCTCAGTTGTATCTGACTCTTAGCGACCCCATGGACTGCAGCCTACCAGGCTCCTCTATCCATGGGATTTTCCAGGCAAGAGTACTGGAGTGGGTTGCCATTGCCTTCTCCATAATGTCTTTAATGTAACTAATTATTTTCTGTAGATAATTAGTTACAAGAATATTATTTATGTGGATAATAATATAACTCCAAATTCTTGTTTTGAAGGTTACCTGAGAAAATTTAAAAAAAAATTGACTTACATATGAGTTATAGTAAAAAACACAATATAAATGTTAACTCTCAGTCATATTGATATTTTGCTATTTTCAACGTTGTTCATAATTTGCTTCTATTACTATTTTGCTTTGTTTTAGAATGCCCTGTTCAAGAAAAAGGATCTTGCCTCTTTAACATATATGTTTAATATTAATACTTGATATTAAATTTATTAATTTCATACAATAATTTCCCAATAACTGATTGAAAGGAATTGAAGGTCTGCAATTTAACCAATAAAAAATTTAACATAGTAGTTTTAAAGAAGCTCAAAAAGCTACAAGAAAACACAAGAAAAATTCAACAAAATCACAAAACAATGCATACATAAATGACAAGCTTAACAGTCAGAAATACTAGAAAAGAACCAACAGAAATAATAAAGCTTAAGAATAAAATGAATAAATAAATAATTAGAGAGCACCAGGGGCTTCACAGGTGGCTAAGTGGTAAAGAATATGCCTTTCAGTGCAGTAGCTGCAGAAGACATGGATTTGAGCCTTGGGTTAGGAAGATTCTTTAGAGGAGGAAATGGCAACCCACTCCAGTATTCTTGCCAGGATAATCCCAAGGACAGAGGAGCCTGGCAAGCTATGATCCATGGGGCCACAAAGAGCCAAACACGACTGAGCATGCATCCGCACATAAGAGAGCAGCAGAGTGTATCAAGAAGAGAAAACATATTAAATGGATGACAGATCCTTTGAAATGATCCATTCAGAGGAGAATAAAACTATCCATTCAGTGTAAAAATGAAAAGAGTTAAGAACGCCTACATGAATTATGGCATATCAATAATAGAAACTACATATGCACTATTGGAGTCCCAAAAGAGAAGAAGGCAGGCAGTTTATTTAAAGAAATAATGACTGAGAACTTCTCAAACCCTCTCAAACATAAGTTCATAAAACTCATAAGTATCCCCCAAAACTTCAACTGAAAAAAAATATTCTCCAAAATACATAACAAAACTGTTTAAAACAAAGTTAGATTTTTAATGTCAGTAGAGGAAAAAAAAAAAAAAAATCACCCCAAAAAGAGAATCCTTATTTAAGCCATCAGTGGATTTCTCAGTAGAAACCTTGCAGGCCAGGAGAAAGTAATGATATATTCAACCAAGATTATTTATTTATATATATAAATTTACTTATTTTTAATTAAAGGATAATTCCTTTACAATTTTGTGTTGGTTTCTGCCATACATCAACATGCATCAGCCATAGGTGTATATATATATATATATATATATATACATATATATATATATACATATATATATACATATATACATTTTATATATACATCTATATATATAGATGGGAGGAGGTTCAAGAGGAAAGGAGTATATGTATATCCCTTCCCTCTTGAACCGCCTCCCATCTCCCACCCCATCCCTTCCCTCTAGATTGTCAGAGAGGTTGACCTCCCTGTGACATATAGCATGGTCCCAGTGGCTATCTATTTTATGTATGGTAATGTGTATGTTTCCATGCTCCTCTGAATTTGTCCCTTCCTCTCCTTCCCTTACTGTGTCCACAAGTCTCTTCTCTATGTCTATGTCTCCACTGTGGCCCTGCAAATAGGTTCATCAGTACTATCTTTCTAGACTCCATATATATGTATTAATATATGATATCTGTTTTTCTCTTCTCACTTACTTCAGTCTATATAATAGGCTCAAGTTTCATCCACCTCATTGTTTCATTTGCAACTATTTTCTTCCATTCTGAGGGCTGTCTTTTAATCTTGTTTATTGTTTCCTTTGCTGTGCAAAATCTTTTTAGTTTAATTAATACACATACAAATATCCTCAACAAAATACTAGCGAGCAAAATTCAACAGCACATTAAAAAGATCATACACCATGATAAACTAGGATTTATCCCTCTGATGCAAGGGTGTTTCAAAATATGCATAACAATACTACATTAAGAGAATGAAGAAAAATGTTATATGGTCATCTCAGTAGATGAAGAAAAAGCATTGACCATATTCAACATCCTTTCATGAAAAATAGTTTCTACAAACTGCTTATAGAAGGAGCATACTTCAACATATTAAAAGTCACATGTGTCAAGCCACATGCTTAATGGCAAAAGCTTTAAACCTTTTCTCTTATATAAATAAGATCACTATCCCAATACTGTATCTGTATTCCCATTTCATCACCGTTTTAGTCACAGTAGAAACAATCTAAGTGTCCACTGGTGGATAAGTGGATTAAAAAAATACAATACACACAAATATAAATGCACATATACAAAATGGAATATTCAGCCACAAAACAATGGAAATCTTGCCATATGTGACTACATGGATAGGTAATGGTGTTCTGTGAAGTGAAATAATTCAGATAAAGAAAGATAAATACTGTATGATCTCAACAATATATGAAATTTAAAAAAGCCAAATGCATAGAAATGTAGAGTAAAAAGGTAGCTGCCAGAGTTAGGATGGAAAGAGCACAGGAGATGAGACATTGGATAAAGGATACAAACTTCTAGTTATAGAATGAATACTTTCTAGAGATCTAATATACAGCATGGTGACTAAAGTTATATACTTAAAAGTTGTATTCTTAAATATTCTTACCACAAATTAAAAAAAAAAAAAGGTAATAACATGAGGTGATGGAAGTGTTAACTAACCATATTATGGAAATCAGTTTGCAATATATATTTACATCAAATCATTACATAGCATACCTTAAACATACAATATTATAGATCAATTATACTTCAGTAATGCTGGAAGGATAAAATAAAATAGGTAACTGGACAATAGGATTTGATCATTGGGCTATAGTTTGACAACTCTGCTTTATTTAATTATTTTCCAATAACGTGACAAATAGTAATAGCCAAAGTAGAAAATTTATCATATCTAGTCAGTCCTTCAAGCAAAGGAAATTATTACAAAAATGATTGAAAAGTATTTGAGAAAGATCAAAGTATGCTTGAAAACTTCACTCAGTATAGTATGTTTTAGACTGCAAGCATGGCAACGACTGGAATTGTATGTTTCATAATTCTAAGTACTTGAAGTTATTATGTAGGAATCACCGACTCGATGGATGTGAATTTGAGTGAACTCCAGGAGTTGGTGATGGACAGGGAAGCCTGGCATGCTGCAATTCATGGGGTCGCAAAGAGTCTGACATGACTGAGCGACTGAACTGAACTGAAAGGCTTTATGTAATGTCATTGAGAGAATACAAAATTAGGTATCAAAATTAATTTTAAATGAATGCTGCTTATTATAATTAGTCCAACAAAAATTCATAACTTTCCCTTTTAACTTATTTAATCTGAATCTGAAATTTCCACCTTAAATATATGACTATAAATGTATATTATAAACAGTGAAAGAGAAAAAGATAAAAAGAAAGAGAAATCACCTTGGCTTGAATAACAGTAGTTCATATCAATTCTAGAAAATTGTAGCATCAACTTTTCTGGCAAGACTCCACTGGTGTTGTTTATTTTTCATTAAACTCTGATTCTTGAGAGAATAGCTTACCAGCAGTAAAAATTGGAAAAAATAAATAAATAAAATAAAATACAGAAAAAAAATAACCTTGAGCCAGCCTAGGTAGAATCATTCCTGCCAGAAAGATTAAAAACATACTTTCAAATCTTTTTTTCCCCTAGTACTATAGTTGCTATCTAAAAATAATTTTGAATACCGAATAGGACACATGAATTTTGGATTTGGAGTGAGCCTTTTTAACACTGAGATCACTCTCAGATTAATTAATTTTAATGAAATTTGAATCAAGATGACAATTAATAATGACAAAATATTTAAAGATTAAAAGAAAAGTAAACATTAATATAATATTCATTTGTAGTAATGTGAATATGATACAGAGTAAGTTGATTGTGAATATTTTCATATCAACTGTACATCTCAGTTCAGTTAAGTCACTCAGTTGTGTCCAACTCTTTGTGACCCCATGGATTGCAGCATGCCAGGCTTCTCTGTCCATCAACTTGCAGAGCTTATTCAAACTCATGTCCATTGAGTTGGGGATACCATTCAACCAACTCATCCTCTGTTATCCCCTTCTCCTGCTTTCTATCTTTTCCAGCATCAGGGTCTTTTCAAATGAGTCAGTTCTTTGCATCAGGTGGCCAAAATATTGGAGTTTCAGCTTTAGCAATTATTCTATTTTATTGTATATTTCACTGCATTTACATTATGATGGTTCTTATATTATCACTGTACATCTGTGTAGTGATAATAAAAAACAGATGATAGGATGAGTTAAAACTGCTAATATGTGTATGTGATATGTGATATGGAGTGTAGCAGCTGAAAGATTTCACCTGAGCTAGATCAAGATGTTAATGTGACAATGCATGTGTTATATTATGTCAGAAATAAGTGCCATTTTTTCTTTTCCAAAATAAAACAGACTTATATATCCTTTCATGGTGAACAGTCTCCTCTAACAAATTTTGATATATCAGCTTCAATTCTGACCATTCATATTGTTCTCAAATCATATAGAGGTTTTCTGCTATACTGTGAAGGGTATGAAGGAAAATAAATCAATGAGGGAAAGGAGGAATGAGAAAGTAAAAGAAAGAAACATAGAATAAAAATGCAGATGGAAAGGAAACTCTGCTTTATCTCCCTCCTCTTCTGCTTTTTTTTTTTTTTTTCCTTAGAGGTGAAAGAACTAGATACTGAAACCTGTGAAAATTGTAGGAATTATCTTTATTGATTTGAATTGGTCATTATATTTATATTTTCTCCATGAATGAAACTAACTTTTATGAGTAAATATTGGGTTTTATGAGCTTTCCCAGGGTCTCAGTGGTTAAGAATCCACCTGCAATGCAGGAGACAGAGACCTGTGTTTGATCCCTTGGTCAGGAAGATCCCCTGGAATAGGAAATGGCAACCCACTTCAGTAATCCTGCCTAGAAAATTCCAGGGACAGAGGAGCTTGGTGGGCTACAGTCCATGTTGTCACAAAGAGTCAGATATGATTGAGTGACTAAACAACTAAATAACAATTATATTTTCAAAATGTGTTAGATACTCTGAGATGCTTTGCTGAGAGGCATTGTAGTGATACCAATTTAAGAATTTATATAGTTTTTTAATCCTCATTATCAGGAAATTGTTTATCTATTCCAAGAACAAGATATGAAACAGTCTTAAGTTTGCCTGCTGCTGCTGCTACTAAGTTGCTTCAGTTGTGTACGACTCTGTGCGACCCCACAGACGGCAGCCCATCAGGCTCCCCTGTCCCTGGGATTCTCCAGGCAAGAACACTGGAGTGGGTTGCAATTTCCTTCTCTTAAGTTTGCCTTAGGTATGATTAAAACAATGTAAATAACATTCTACATATACATATATATGTATATACATATATATAATAGTGTGATATAAGTAATAGTGTGATATGGCCCAGGCAATTAGTTTCCATGGGATGTGGATGTCGGTATTTCTCTTAACTTTTGAAATATTTTTGTCCTCACAAAGTGGAAGAAGAAAGCAAAAAAAAAAAAATAATAATAATGACATTGTATTGGCACTGGCGAATCTTTTGTTCAATGATGGATGTCTTCCTTCTAGGAAGAAGAGGATGCTATTGGGCCTCATTCATTAAGTTGATGCAACGGTGGCATAAACTATCATCCACAGAGATCTTCAATTGAATGTTATCGCACCAATCACTTCCTCACAGCCTAATGGAGTGTTCCTGACATCAGAGTCTGATAAATTGCTCAGTGCCAATTAAAAAAGACACTCTCCCTGTCAGTCACTTAGCTTCAATATTCTCCTTTACTAGATTAGGTTCCATAAAAATGACAGGAATGATGAAAGTTTATTTGTAAATTTCTTCACTTTAATTTGTGAAGACTTTTGGGTTTCTGCACTGTGTCCAAAGTCAGGAAGGACACTTACTGATGTCATTAGAAAACCATTCTAAGTAGATATTATTGTGACAGATAAACTGAAATACTCATACTTTAAGAGTAAAAATGAAATAATTGTGAAGAAAAAAATATATATATTCATTTTTCAAAGATGTGTTGATAACTTCCAAACACCAAGCAGGCCTGCTTTCTTAACAGATTAGAAAGCAGCAGAAACTCTACAATCTCCCTCTCTCCAATACTTCCCCATCTCTCACAATTCAGCTAAAATTTTGGGTTTTATAAGACTATTATCATGTTGACAGACTCATTTTATATTTTAGCAAGCATGTTTCACTCATGACATGGAGTATCTGAACATACATTGGCCTCTGCTTTTTTGCTAGGTTTGTTATCAAACTTCTGAATAACGTATTTTAATATTCTATATTATGCCCATTAAAATCCCCTTTAGGATCTTTTAGTATTCAACACAGAAGAAGAGTATTTTAGTGAACTTTTATCATGGGGATTCTTTAATGAATATATCTTGTTCTCTTGCATGAGAAGTAGCATATCACATAATTTAAGAGTTTTGGGTCAGGGCATTAGGATTTGAATCTTACCTCCATTATTGATCAGTGGCATGACACTGGGCATGCCACATAACTGCTTTATGCCCACGTGCCCTTCTAATAAGATTATTTTAAGGTTTAAGTATAAATTAAATTCAAGTATTTATAAAAGTTACAAGTACATTTTTAACATTTACTTGCTATTAGCCATTATTATCTATTCACATGAAATACAAAATTAAAATCTCTCTTGAAACAAAGTAAAACAAATGTACTCTTTTTTTTGTTTTGTTTTCATTTAAAGAGCATTTGATATACCATGTCATGGACTAAGTATTAGGGATATTAGAAGAGTAAAGAAAAAAACTAAAAAGCTCTCCAAAAATATGGAGAACTATAGAGATAGATACACACAGGTAATGAAGTAGGTGAATCATAAAAGTGTAAACAGATGCTAATGTTTTAGGGACAATATATTATAATTGTATTATTTACTCCTTTAAGGTTCACTCTATCTCTCTTCAAAATTTTATACAAAAATAGAAGACTTTGTAATTGATCTCCATCTATTGAGCATACTATTGAGGTCAGTGGTACGTTTATTTGTCCAAATTAATATAGTTAAAGGAAACACTGGAGGAATCATTCTTTAACTTTGTCCAGAGAACAAGGTTCAGTAGAGGGCACTAAGCTTTCTTCCTCAGTTATTTAATGAGGGAACTTCATTTTAAACCTTGTTCAGTACATCTGGTTTCATTTTGGCATTTGGGAAACTTCATATTGCTTTTCATGTTCCAGTTTTCTCTCCTACAAAAATATCAACTTCACAATATTTCGAGAATTTTGGTAGAAGCATGCAACTTTTTTTCGATATAGTATTTGAATTCCTAGCTATAGCAATCAGGAAAAATAAGAAATGAAAGGAATTAAAATAAGAAAGGAAGAAGTAAAACTCTTACTGCTTGCAGATGACATGACCTTGTATACTGAAAATCCTAAAGACACCACCAAAAAACTATTAGAAATAATAAATGAATGTGATAAATTTTCAGGATACAAATTTAATATACAGAAATATGTTATAATTCTATACAGTAACAATGAACTACCAGAAAGAAAAATTAAGAAAATAATTCCATTTACAATTCCATCAAAAAGAATAAAATACATAGGAATAAGACTAACCAAGAAGTTAAAAGACCTGTATTCAGAAAAATCTAAGATGCTGATGAAAGAAATTGAAGACAACATCAACAAATGAAAAGGTAGACTGTGCTCATGATTGGAATAATTTATTTTGTTAAAATGACCATACTACCCAAGACAATCTATAGACTCAATGCAATATTTATCAAAATACCAATGGCATTTCTCACAAATGATAATAACTCTAAAATTTGTATAGTAATACAAAAGATCTTGAATAGCCAAGATAATCTTGAGAAAGAACAAAGCTAGAGGTATCATGCTTCCTGATTTCAAACTATACTATAAAGCTACAATAATTAAGCAGTGCAGTGCTGACACAAAAATAGACACAGAGATCAAAGGAACAGAACAGAGAGCTCAGAAATGAACCTATGCTTATAAGGTCAATATACACGGTTTATGACAAAGGAGGCAAGGATATAAAATGGGGGAATAGATAGCTTCTTCAATAAACTGCATTGGGAAAACTGGACAGTTATATCCAAAGGAATCAAACTGGACTACTTTCTCACACCATATACAAATATACACTCAAAAGGGATTAAAGATCTTAATGTAAAATCTGAAACCATAAAATTCTTAGAGGAAAACATAGGCAGTATACTCTTTGACATCACTTTTAGCAATGTTTTCTTGAATATGTCTTCTCAGGAAGGGAAACAAAAATAAACAAACAAACAAAAACAAATGTGACTACATCAAATTAAAAAGTATTTGTGGACCAAAGGAAACTGACAACAAAATGAAAAACCACAAGATATTTGCAAATGATCCTTTGCACAAGAGGTTAATATCTGAATAAGAAAAGGTATTTGCAAATGATATATCCAATGAGGAATTAATACCCAAAATATATATAGAATTCATAAAACTCAACATCAAAACAAAAAACACTCTAATAAAAGAAATGGGCACAGGAGCTGATTAGACATTTTTCCAAAGAAGAAATACAGATGGGCAAAAACATATGAAAAGAATTTCAATTCCACTAATCATGGAAATGCAAATAGAAATCACAATGGCATATCATCTAACACCTCTCAGATGGCTATTATCAAAAAGATAATAAATACAAATGTTGGTGAAGATAAACTATGAAATGAAATATTACTCAGGCATACAAAAGAATGAAAACTTGCTGTGTGATAACATGGATGGAATTAGAGGGTATTAGCTAGGTGGAATAAGAGAAAAAGACAAAAACAGATATCACATGATTTCACTTATATGTGGATTCTAAAAAACAAACAAGCAAAAACAGTGAACAAACATAACAAAATAAATGCAAACTTAGCAATACAGAAACAGACCCATAAGTGAACAAACATGTGGTTATCAGAGGGCTGGGAAATGAGGGTGAGTGAAATAGATAAGGGAGATTAGGAGATACAAAATTCCAGCTACAAAATAAATGATTTATAGGGATGAAATGTACAGAATATAGAAAAGCATCAATAATATCTTAATGACTTTATATGGTGACAGATGGTAACTAGATTTATTGTGGTAATAATTTTATAAAGTACAGAAATATGGAATCACTATGTTGTGAGCCTGCAACTAACATAGTGTTGTAGGTCAGTTATACAAAAAAAAGTCAGAAGGACCTCTGACACTGGCTAATCATAAACAGTAATAAAATTGCATAAAATATATATAGCACCTATTTCCACACATTTAGACAACAGCTAGACCAAGGCTGTGATCCTGGACAGATGGGACCCATATAAGAAGAGGACCATACTCACTCAGCATTGTGTGTGTGTATGTGTGTGGTGGTGGGGGTGGGGGCGGGTAGGTTGACCTGGAGCCCTTTACAGATAGCTGTGATCCAAAGGTAGCGGAGACCAAAATGACACTTTGGGTCTGCTGAAGTGGCAGTAATTTGTAGTGTAAGGTCAGTCAGAAGAGAGAACTAAATAAAGAAGACAATATAGAAATCTGCATAAGGATCCCCTTGAGTCTTTTACCACAAATGTACACATGCTTAGAGTCAGATGACATGAGCCCTGGAAGAAACCAGCTCCTGGACAGAGAGAGGACTTGGAGATGACAATAGATTCTGAGGTGACATACTCCTGGGAGAACTGGAAATTCTGAACAGTCAGAGTACAAAAGTCAACAGACCTTAGTGAATATATCAGGCATTTAGTCAAAACCTCTCTTCCTTCCCCAAATAACTACAGGAGTACTTTAGTTCTCTATAGTTGCCTATAGAGTATAGGCAAACCATACTCTAGAGTCCCATAACCAAATGTAAAATCAAGCCTTGATTTTCAGAAAAGTAAATGTTAGCAAGAAAAGATAAATTAATGCTCAAAGAAAAAAACAGAATCAAGACACTAAAATAAATAACATTCACAGAAAGCAGTATACAATAAAGAGTTTCAAACACAGGAATAAGCAGGAAAAGGTGACTCATAACCAAGATAATAAGAAATAATACAGAAACAGAGGCAGAGATGACAGAGACATTGAGATCTGGGGACAAGGAATACAGACTATCAATGAAAACACATTATAAATCTTTTAAGCATCTAAAAGAAAATTTATATAAAAATGCTTGAACAATCAAGAAATAGAAATGGAAATCAAATACAAATTACATATAGTAATAGAAAAGTATAAGAACAAACCCGAACAGAAATTTGAGATCTGGAAAATACAAAATCTGAAGTGATAATGTAGGGATGGGGTTAATAATAATTGAATGACAGTAATTTATACATTACAGTAGAAGGAATCTATGAATTCAGAAAAAAGGACAATAAAAATACTTCAGGCTGAAAAGCATATGAAAACCTGAAAATAATGAAGAGTGAATCAGTAATCCGGGATGATACTGGAGGTCTGACTTCAGAGTTCATCTCTGAACCACTCTGTCATTATTAGCTTAATGGTAGTAATATGCATAAATACTCTACTGTTGATAGGTTTCTTTAGGGAGCAGGAAATGGCAACCCACTCAAGTGTTCTTGCCTGGAGAATCCCAGGGCAGGGGGAGCCTGGTGGGCTGCCGTCTATGGGGTCACACAGAGTCGGACACGACTGATGCGACTTAGCAGCAGCAGCAGCAGGGTATCCAGTTCTAAATATTAAAATCTAACACAAGATGTGCCTACATTTTAGTAATCTGAAAAATGGTTTATAGAGTCCTGCCTGGTCTGGAGATAAAGGGAGAGTTCATTGCAGCTATTGGCTGCATAGTTCCTTGGAAAGATAAACAGTATGATGCTAGGGTTTTCAAACCTGGGATATGTCATTTGCTAAGAATTAATCTTTTGTGTATCTCAATGTATAAAGTCTTTAATTTTGTTCTACAACAGGAAATGATTCTACCTTTACATGTTAAGTGTAATCTACTAGATATATGGTGTGCTTTTTAAAATCAAAATTAACCAGATTTAAATATTTACCATGGCTTTTTTAAACCTCATCAAATACATGGATAACTCTAATCACCCCATTGCATTTTAGAATCATCTCTATTTTCTTACATTTTGAACAAAATTTGTATTTTGAAATATCTACCATTTTTGTCAACTACCTAAACATTACTGTTTTAAATTCCATGAATTTTATTCTTTAATTTTCAGATTTGTTTTGCTTAGTTAAAGTTCTTCAGAGAAATGTTAGTTATTATTTTATTCATGAAAGTGAAATTGTTAGCCGCTCAGTCGTGTCTGACTTTTTGCAACTCCATGGACTGTAGCCTGCCAGGCTCCTCTGTCCATGGAGTTCAGGCAAGAATATTGGAGTGGGTTGCCATGCCCTTCTCCAGATGATCTTACCAACTCAAGGATTGAACCCAGGTCTCCCACATTGTGTGCAGATTCTTTACCATTTGGGCTACTCAGGAAGCCCTTATATTATGCATAGTCTTCCAAAATATATTGTCATTGATTGATACCAATGACTAGATTGAAAGTTTGCAATTAGTATAGTGCTATAATTCTGAACATCCTTAGAAAAGGAAGCCAGTTAGCACTTATTGAGGCCTACAATGTGTTAAGACACTACACTTGAGTCTTGACCTGACCCCAGGAGTGATTTTATTATTACCATCTTCTACAAGAGAAATTTCAGACTGAAATATTTGAACAGAGTTCAGCAGCAAATAAGTGACAAAATCAAGACTGCCAGGAGAAATATCAATAACTTCAGATATGGAGATGACACTACCTTTAGACCAGAAAGCAAAGACCTAAAGAGTCTCTTGATGAAAGTGAAAGAGGAGAGTGAAAAAGTTGGCTTAAAACTCGACATTTAGAAAACTAAGATTATGGCATCTGGTCTCATCTCTTCATGGCAAATAGATAGGGAAACAATGGAAACATTGACAGACTTTATTTTTGGGGCTCCAAAATCACCGCAGATGGTGATTGCAGCCATGAAATCAAAAGACCCTTGCTCCTTGGAAGAAAAGCTATGACCAACCTCAGTTCAGGTCAGTTCAGTCGCTCAGTCATGTCCGACTTTTGCAACCCCATGGACTGCAGCAAACCAGGCTTCCCTGTCCATGAGCAACTCCCAGAGCTGGCTCAAACTCATTTCCTTAGAATCAGTGATGTCATCCAACCATTTTATCCTCTGTCGTCCCCTTCTCCTCCTGTCTTCAGTCTTTCCCAGCATCGGGGACTTTTTCCAATGAGTCAGTTCTTTGCAACAGGTGGCCAAAGTACTGGAGTTTCAGCTTCAGCATCAATCCTTCCAATGAATATTTAGGACTGATTCCCTTGAAATTGAATGGTTTGATCTCCTTGTAGTCCAAAGGACTCTAAAGAATCTTCTCCAACACCACAGTTCAAAAGCATCAATTCTTCGGTGTTCAGCTTTCTTTATAGTCCAACTCTTACATCCATTGGAGAAGGCAATGGCACCCCACTCCAGTACTCTTGCCTGGAAACTCCTGTGGATGGAGCCTGGCAGGCTGCAGTCCATGAGGTCACTAAGAGTCGGACATGACTGAGCGACTTCCCTTTCATCTTTCACTTTCACGCATTGGAGAAGGAAATGGCAACCCACTCCAGTGTTCTTGCCTGGAGAATCCCAGGGACGGCAGAGCCTGGTGGGCTGCTGTCTATGGGGTCTCACAGAGTCGGACATGACTGACGCGACTTAGCAGCATTAGCAGCTTATATCCATGTATGACTACTGGGAAAACCATAGCTTTGACTAGACGGTCCTTTGTCAGCAAGGTAATGTCTCTCCTTTTCAATATGCTGTCTAGGTTTGTCATAGCTTTTCTTCCAAGGAGCAAGAGCCTTTTAATTTCATGGCTGCAGTCACCATCTGCAGTGATTTTGGAGTCCAAAACAATAAAGTCTGTCACTGTTTCCACTGTTTCTCCATCTATTTGCCATGGAGTGATGGGACCAAATGCCATGATCTTAGTTTTTTGAATGTTGAGTTTTAAGCCAGCTTTTTCACTCTCCTCTTTCACTTTCATCAAGAGGCTCTTTAGTTCCTCTTCATTTTCTGCCTTAATGGTGGTGTTATCTGCATATCTGAGGTTATTGATATTTCTCCTGGCAATCTTGATCCCAGCTGGTGCTTCATCCAGCACAGCATTTCACATGATGTACTCTGCATATAAGGTAAATAAGCAGGGTAACAATATACAGCCTTGATGTACTCCTCTCCCTATTTGGAACCAGTCTGTTGTTCCATGTTTGGTTCTAATTGTTGCTTCCTGACCTGCATACAGATTCCTCAGGAGGCAGGTAAGGTGGTCTGGTAGTCCCATCCCTTGAAGTATTTTCCATAGCTTGCTGTGATCTACACAGTCAAAGGCTCTGGCATAATCAATAAAGCAGAAGTAGATGTTTTTCTGTAATTCTCTTGCTTTTTCTATGATCCAACAGATGTCGGCAATTTGATCTCTGGTTCCTCTGCCTTTTCTAAATCCAGTTTGAACACTTGGAAGTATATGGTTCGGAGAATTTTGAGCATTACTTTGCTCGCATGTGAGATGAGGGCAATTACGCAATATTTGAACATTCTTTGGCATTGCCCTTCTTTGGGATTAGAATGAAAACTGAGAACTTTTCAGTCCTGTGGCAGAGTTTTCCAAATTTTCTGGCATATTGAGTGCAGTACTTTCACAGCATCATCTTTTAGGATTCGAAATACTTCAACTGGAATTCCATCATCTCCACCAGCTTTGTTTGTAGTGATCCTTCCTAAAGCCCACTTGACTTTGCATTCCAGGATGTTTGGGTCTAGGTGAGTGACACAATTGCGGTTATCTGGACATGAAGATCTTTTTTGTATAGTTCTTTTGTATAGTTCTTGTGTATTTTTGTATTGTTCTTCTGTGAATTCTGTGTATTCTTCTGTGTATTCTCTTCTTAATACCTTCTGCTTCTATTAGGTCCATACCATTTCTGTCCTTTATCATGCCTATCTTTTCATGAAATGTTCCCTTGGTATCTCTAATTTTCTTAAAGAGATCTCTAGTCTTTCCCATTCTATTGTTTTCCTCTATTTCTTTGTATTGATCACTGAGGAAAGCTTTCTTATCTCTCCTTCCTATTCTTTGGAACTTTGCATTCAAATAGGTATATCTTTCCTTTTCTCCTTTGCCTTTGAATAAAGTAGGGAAAACCACTAGACCATTCAGGTATGACCTAAATCAAATTCCTTATGATTATACAGTGGAAGTGACAAATAGATTCAAAGGATTAGATTTGATAGACTGAGTGCCTAAAGAACTATAGATGGAGGTTTGTGACGTTGTACAGGAGGCAGTGATCAAAACCATCCCCAAGAAAAGAAATGCAAAAGGCAAAATGGTTGTCTGAGGAGGCCTTTTGCACACTATAAACCACTGCAAATTTCAAAGTTTTGACTTATTTTTCTTCTCTCCACAGTCACTTATAAGGACAGCTACATATTTGCAAGTCCTCAGATGGAGGAATTCCTTCCAAATTTTATCCCCTCACTCTATTAGGGTATTGCTGCAAGTAGATACAGGAGGGATCTCCTACACAGGAAACAAGACCATCCCCAAGAAAAAGAATGTAAAGGCAAAATGGTTGTCTGAGGAGGCCTTACAAATAGCTATGAAAGAAGAGAAGCAAAAAGCAAAAGAGAAAAGAAAGATATACCCATTTGAATGCAGAGTTCCAAAGAATAGCAAGGAGAGATAAGGAAGCTTTCCTCAGTGATCAAGGAAAAAAAATAGAGGAAAACAATAGAATGGGAAAGACTAGAGATCTCTTCAAGAAAATTCGAGATACCAAGGGAATATTTCATGCAAAGACGGGCTCAATAAAGGACAGAAATGGTATGGACCTAATAGAAGCAGAAGATATTAATGAAAGGTTGTTGTTGAATCACGCGAATACACTGGGATTCTTGGCCCCCGGAGGAGAATTCAATCTGGGGCCAGAGACGAGGCTTGATCGCTCAGAGCTTTTGTGTAATAAAGTTTAGTATAAAGGAGATAGAGAAAGCTTCTGACATAGGCATCAGAAGGGGGCAGAAAGAGTACCCGCTTGCTAGTGTTAACAATGAGGTTATATAATCCAAAGAATGTCTGGAGATTGTAAAGACCTCATCAGACCTACTCCCATAATTTACATTTTAAGATAACACTGTCCTCAGGCAAGATACATCCTTGTAATGACCAGGTCTACTCCCATAATTAACATTTTAAGATAACAGAAGGTTGAATCCAAAGACTGTCCTTAGGCAGGATACATTATTGTTACATAATCCTAAAGAATGTGGAGAAAGAAAAAAAGTTTGTCCTTTCTTCCTCCTTGAGAATTCCAGACCCCTCTCTCCTTGGGGACCCCTAGATTTCCTATCAACCTGCCTAGGAAATGACTCTCTCATTCCCCCCTTTTCTTTTAGGAGAATTATGTTGCCTAGGGAAAAGGGGCGTCATTCTCATTCCATAACTACTTCCAAGCTGACAAGGGGCGTTGTCCCTAAATTGGTGAGGCAACATATTCTCCTAATCCTCATATTGAGGATATCTGATCCAGGGGCCCCAAATAGTAGCTGGAGGAAGCTACAGCAATAGCAGGAGTTTGAGCAACCATTTGTAACTTAAAAGCTTTCATGCGGCTAGAAACAAATCCAGTTATACAATTACAGATGCAGAGAGCAAACAGCAAAAACACAACATTCAGAATCATAATTAAAAGTCACATTATGTCCATAGTTAAAGTGCAAAGTGTTGCACCAGTCCATTTTAGGGTTGGTAGATGTCATCAGATGAAGAAGAGGCATCGCATGTGATTGTTGTCAAAGGTATTTACAGACTTGGAGAAAGTCTTTTCCTTGAAGTGGGGATGTCCACCATGGGAAGCCTTTCACTGACAAAGAGGGGAGTGCTCTGCAGACCCAGCAGTTAGACCGATTGTGGAATGCAGCATAGGAGTGAGCCCAGGACAGGAATACATTGTCTTGAGGATCAAACTGCAGACTCAGGATTTTTGGTGTCAGCAGTAGACTCAAATAGATTATCAGGCCCATCCGCTACCCTTTGCTTAATTCTAGAGCTCGGGTCAGGGCCACAAGCTCCGCCAACAGAGCACTGGTTCGCTGGGGGAGAGATTTTGCTTCTAAAACCTGTTCAGCAGTCACCATGGCGTAACCTGCTTTACGCTTTCCATCCTGAACAAAAGAACTGCCATCTGTAAATATTTCCATGTCAGGATTGTCTAATGGGGTATCCTTTAGATCCTCCCGAGCTGCATAGTTCAAAGTTAGGAATTGAGAACAATCGTGATCAGGTGTTTCATTTTCCTTCTCAGGAAGGAAAGTGGCAGGATTTAAATTTCCACAAACTTTAAGCTTAGTTACTGGTCCTTCTAACAACAATGACTGATACTTAAGAAGCCTACTGTCTGTCATCCAAATATTAACCTTAGAATTTAAGATTCCACTCACATCATGAGAAGTCAGTACAGTAAGGTTTCATCCATTAATTATTTTTAAAGCTTCAGGTGCTAATAAAGCCGCTGCCCCAATTACTCTTAGGCAGTGGGGCCACCCACGTGAAACTACATCTAATTCTCTGCTTAGATAAGCAATAGGTTGCTGGTGAGGCCCTCGGGGTTGTGTCAAAACTCCCAATGCCACACCTTTTTTTCAGTGACAAACAAATTAAATTCTGACCCTGTGGGCAAGCTTAGAGCTGGAGCTTGCAGGAGAGCAGTCTGAAGAACCTTAAATGCCTTTTGAGTTTCTGGAGACCAAACCAGTTTGTCGGTTTGGGCCTGCTGAGTTTCAGCTATAAGTTTATATAAAGGCCGGGCAAGTTCCCCGTAACCTGGAATCCAAATCACAGTAACCTGTGATTCCCCAAAATCCTTTCAATTGTCTTAAAGTCATAGGTAGGGGGTGATTTAGTATAGGTTTAATTCTCTCAGGGCCTATGGCCCTAGTCCCTTCTGATATGATCAGGCCCAGATATTGTTGACAAAGCTGAGCCTTTTCTCTTTATGCCTTATAACCACAGCCCGCCAGAAAGTTTAAGAAATCTTCTGAGGCTCGCGAACAAGCTTCCTCTGTCTCAGCACAGAGCAAAATATCATCTACATATTGTAACACCACTGCTTCAGAGCTATTAAAGTTTTGTAGATCCCGTGACAAACTTTGTCTGAATAAGTGAGGACTGTCACGAAATCCCTGGGGCAAAACTGTCCAGGTTAACTGAGAAGCTGGCTGCGTAGGGTCTTCAAAGGCAAATAGGAATTGACTTTCTTCCGCCAAAGGCACTGAATAGAAGGCATCCTTTAAATCAATTACTGAGAAATATTTGGCCCGTTCAGGAATTTCAGACAATAGAGTATAAGGGTTAGGCACCACGGGGTGTAAAGGAACTACAGCCTCATTTATTATTCGTAAATCTTGAACTAGTCTCCATTTACCATTCAATTTCTTTATACCCAAAATAGGAGTGTTGCAAGGACTGTTACAGGGAATTAATAGTCCCTGCTCCTTTAAATTTTCGATGATGGGTTTTAACCCTTCCTTAACTTCAGGTTTCAGTGGATACTGCTCCTTATGTGGAAATACGTGTGGGTCTTTGAGCTTAACAACTACAGGAATAGCATTTTGTGCTCGACCCACAGATTTTCCATCAGCCCATACTCTAGGATTTACATTTTGTTCAACTAAAGGGAGAGAAAGGGAGGGCTCCATATTCATGAAAACAGAGGCATGGACCTTGCTCAGTATGTCCCTTCCCAAAAGGGGTGAGGGAGATTTTGGCACAATCAGAAACTCGTGTGAAAACAGCACAGAATCCCAGTTGCAAGATAAAGAATAGCTGAAATAATACCTTTTGGCTCGTCCAGACAGTCCCATTACGGAAGCGGATCGGGAAGAAAGTGGGCCAGGGGCTTCAGTAAGCACAGAATAAGTTGCCCCAGTATCTAAAAGGAAATCGACGGATTGGCCCCCCACAACTATTAATACCCGGGGTTCCTCAGGTGTAATTAGGACGGGAGCTTGTGTGGGGACCCCCGGGCACCTTCAGTCCTGATTGTCTTGAGAGTCTGACCCGGGAGACCTACACCTCTGGGGGCAGTCTCTCTTCCAGTGTGGTCCTTTGCAGACCGGACATGGAGCCGGGGGCAGCTTAGATGCCTGAGGGCAATCCCGCTTGAGATGCCCCTCCTTTCCACAGTAATAGCAAGCCCATCCCTTTTCACCTGGGCCCCTCTGGGCATTTTTCTCTGGCTATTTAAGAACGTTTTTCATAGCCAGGGCTAAGGCTTCCGCCTTTTCCTTTGTCTTTTCTTTTGCCTTTCTTTCTTTTCCTCATATTCTCTACCATAATAGACTGTCTGAGCCAGTTGTAACAGAGTATCTAAAGACTGATTTGGTCCATACGCCTGTTTCAATAGCTTACGGCGGATATCTGGAGCTGACTGAGTGAGAAATCTATCCTTTAAGATCACTTTTCCCTCTTCACTTTCGGGATCAGTCTCAGTGAATCTGCGAAAGCCTTTTCTCAGTCTATCTAGGAATTTACCAGAAGCTTCCTTCTCCTCCTGTTCTATGTCTGCCAACTTGCCATAGTTTAAAGGCTTACAACTCGCCTGCCTAAGTCCTTCAAGAATACATCTAACAAAATGACTCTGATCCCATCTTCCTTTAGCTGTGTTGTAGTCCCAGTCTGGTTCTATAGTTGGGACCGCCTGATACCCAGTGGGGAGGGCTGCTATCTTGTTCTCCCTCTTCCCTACTGATTCATTACCAAGCCATTCATCTCCATAAGCAACCGCTTTTCCCAAAACTCGAGTCTTTGACTCAGGAGTCAGCGTTTGTCCCAAGATATACATCACATCCTTCCAAGTGAGGTCATGAAGCAGAGTAACACCTTTAAAAGCTCTAATATATTTTTCTGGGCCCTCTAAATAGTCTCCCAGATCCTCCTTGATTCTTTGTATTTTTTTGATAAGAGAAAGACTTATTAACTCTCACAGACTGATTATTTCTCCCGGTGGGTGTTTCATAAAGAAGCAACAGCTTGTGTGGCTGTTCCTCAGTCTCTCTGGCTGTTCTGCGCATATGATCCCAGGGATAGATTGGAGAAACCTGTTTTTCCTCCTCTCTTTGTCTCCTGTCCTCCATCTCATCTCTTACTTTGATCGTCTGAGTTTCTACTGAAACCAGAGTAGTCTGAGGTCGTACTGAGACAGGAGTTGTTTGGACCTCCATGTGGGCAGTTTGAATCCCAGTTTGGAGTCCCAGGTACGGGGGCAAAGTAAGAGGACAGGAGGGAGCTGAAGATTTCACGCCCAGACCTATACCCTTAGGACATAAGTCTGGCATATTTCGCAGAGAGAAAAAGGGCAACACATATGCTACTTCTACCCATTTCCCTTGTTCCTTACAGAACCGGTCTAATTGTAGAACAGTATTATACTTAAGAGACCCTCCAACTGGCCACCGTTCGCCGTCCTCCAATGGATACCGTGGCCATGTAGTATCATATAGGAAGACCAGGTGTGTTTTATTTAAGCCCTGGGGATCATATCTATCCCAGCTTTTCAGGATACAGTTCAAAGGAGTGAGGCTGGAATTGTTAGCTCCCATCTGTAAGAGAGAAAAAAAGTAACCAGTGCCATTTTTCTACTGGAGGCGTCCCTCCCTGCTCTAGATGGGGGTGTAGACAGACATTACACCAAAAGCTTTTCTTTCCTGGTCGGACTTAGTCTGTCCCTTACCGACGCAGGCGCCATACTCGTCCCTCCCGGTTCTACCACCGAGATGGGGTGGGGATGTACCAGGGGTAGACTTGATAGCATCCCTACTTGACGTCCAGCTCTTCACCTTTAACCTTGCTTGCCTCTGATGTCACCCGGGGTGAATCAGAGTAACCTTCCAGAATGCCTCCCAAGCTAAGACCGCTGTGGGAAACATTCGTCACCTGAGTGACTGTGCACGACCCTGAGTATTTCCTGACTACAATAAGACCGACATGAACATAAAACTGAGATGTTCTTTCCAAGCATCACCACACCAGTATAACAGTCTCCTCTGATCTACTAAGAGCCAGCGTTACCAAAGAAAAAAATCCATTGCAGTCCCAATCTGAGTACCCTTTAACCTCAGAGATGTTCTGGGAGCTAGAGCTCCATCTAGCTTCTGAACTTTCGATTCCTAGCGAGGCTAGACACTTTCTTGACTACCAATCCAAGTTTGGGACCTAAGTCACAGTACACAGTAACAGTATAGATCACAAGTCCCTTGAAAGTCTAGGATCCGATAGATTAGGTTAGTACTTCTAATTCCCAAGGAGTTATGAAATGGTCAAAGAGACCGAAAAGTTTGACCGAGAAAGGAGAGTTCAGTCCACACGCTTTGCCCATTTCTGGTCGGTTCCCGAAGGAGACATTGGGTGCCTCTTGGCATTGGCAGGTCGGTATAACACCCTGACAGGTTTCTGCCATAAGCCGTATGAGATCACCGTGGAACCGCAGAGCAGGGCCCCTTACTTGCTTCATGCAGGGCATGCCATTCATTCACACAAGCACACCGTAGAGTTAGTAAAGCACAGCAGAAAACGTGTTCGCTAAGAGAACAAAGAACTAAAGCTCCAAGCATCCTTACCTTGTCCTGAAGGATCCCGGACGAGCCCCCAAGATGAAAGGTTGTTGTTGAATCATGCGAATACACTGGGATTCTTGGCCCCCGGAGGAGAAGAATTCAATCCGGGGCCAGAGACAAGGGTTGATCGCTCAGAGCTTTTGTGTAATAAAGTTTTATTAAAGTATAAAGGAGATAGAGAAAGCTTCTGACATAGGCATCAGAAGGGGACAGAAAGAGTACCCGCTTGCTAGTGTTAACAATGAGGTTACATAATTCAAAGACTGTCTGGAGGTTGTAAAGACCTCATCAGATCTACTCCCATAATTTACATTTTAAGATAACACTGTCCTCAGGCAAGATATATCCTTGTAAAGACCAGGTCTACTCCCATAATTAACATTTTAAGATAACAGAAGGTTGAATCCAAAGACTGTCCTTAGGCAGGATACATTATTGTTATATAATCCTAAGGAATGTGGAGAAAGAAAAACAGTTTGTCCTTTCTTCTTCCTTGAGAATTCCAGACCCCTCTCTCCTTGGGGACCCCTAGATTTCCTATCAACCTGCCTAGGAAATGACTCTCTCATTAAGAAGAGGTGGCAAGAATACACAGAAGAACTGTACAAAAAAGATTGTCACGACCCAGATAATCATGATGGTGTGATCACATAGAACCAGACATCCTGGAAAGCAAAGTCAAATGGGAATTAGGAAGCATCACTATGAACAAAGCTAGTGGAGGTGATGGAATTCTAGTTGAGCTATTTCAAATCCTAAAAGATGATGCTGTGAAAGTGCTGCACTTAATATGTCAGCAAATTTGGAAAACTCTGCAGTGGCCACAGGACTGGAAAAGGGTCATTTTTCATTCCAATCCCAAAGAAAGGCAATGGCAAAGAATGCTCAAAGCACCGCACAATTGCACTCATCTTACATGCTAGTAAAGTAATGATCAAATTTCTCCATGCTTCAACAATACTTGAACCATGAAATTGCAGATGTTCTAGCTGGATTTAGAAAGGGCAGAGGAACAGAGATCAAATTGGAAACATTCATTGGATCACCAAAAATGCAAGGGAGTTCCAGAAAAACATCTACTTCTGCTTTATTGACTATGCTAAAGCCTTTGACTGTGTAGATCACCAGAAACTGTGGAGAACTCTGAAAGTGATAGGAATACCAGATCACCTGTCCTGCCTCTTGAGAAATCTGTATGCAGGTCAGGAAGCAACAGTTAGAACTGGACATAGAACAACAGACTGGTTCCAAATAGGAAAAGCAGTATGTCACGGCTGTATATTGCCACCCCGCTTATTTAGTTTATATGCAGAGTACGTCATGAGAAATGCTGTGCTGGATGAAGCACAAACTGAAATCAAGATTGCCAGGAGAAATATCAATAACTTTAGATATGCATATGACACCACCCTTATGGCAGAAAGTGAAGAACTAAAGAGCCTCTTGATGAAAGTGAAAGAGGAGAGTGAAAAAGTTGGCTTAAAGCTCAACATTCAGAAAACTAAGATAATGGCATCTGGTCCCATCACTTTATGGGAAATAGATGGGTAAACAGTGTCAGACTTTATTTTTTTGGGCTCCAAAATCACTGCAGATGGTGACTGCAGCCATGAAATTAAAAGAAACATACTCCTTGGAAGAAAAGTAAATAACCACCTAGATAGCATATTCAATAGCAGAGACATTACTTTGCCAACAAAGGTCTGTCTAGTCAAATCTATGGTTTTTCCAGTAGTCTGTGTATGGGTGAGAGAGTTGGACTATAAAGAAAGCTGAGCACTGAAGAATTGATACTTTTGGACTGTGGTGTTGGAGAAGACTCTTGAGAGTCCCTTGGACTGTAAGAAGATCCAACCAGTCCATCCTAAAGGAGATCAGTCCGTAATATTCATCGGAAGGACTGATGCTAAAGCTGAAACTCCTATACTTTGGCCACCTGATGCAAAGAATTGACTCATTGGAAAAGACCCTGATTTTTGGAAAGATTAAAGGCGGGAGGAGAAGGGTAGGACAGAGGATTAGATGGTTGGATGGCATCTCTGACTCAATGAACATGAGTTTGAGTAAACCCTGGGAGTTGGTGATGGACAAGGAGGCTTGGCAGGCTGCAGTCCATGGGGTCACAAAGAGTTGGACATGACTGAGTGACTGAACTGAACTGAACTGCCAGTAGAGAACACATAATCTCAAAAGTGTTCTTCAGAAAAATGCTGTTTGTTCAGGAATGACCAAGAGCTTCTTGTTATTTCCCACACTGAAACATACACTTTGGATAAACTTTCTTTGTTCATTTTGTTTGTTTGCTTGCTTTTTGGTTGTCATAATTTTTTTAATACCTTTAAAAACATGGATGCATGGAACAGCAAATACCACTTCATGGTCTTTCTTTGCTTTTAATTAAGAATGCTAAGTGAGCTTATTTTTGTAATATTAAAAAGTAGAAGTTTTTTTTTTGTGTACTCCTGGGGGAAATATCTTCTGAAGAACATTATCAAGTTTGAATGTATATGGTAAAAAATTCACTATGATAATTTAAATGAAATGTTCATTTCCAAAATTGTTCACCTTTTCCAGTATATAGGTAATTTCATAGATTTTTCAATTTAGAAATGTACAAATAGAGCTTCTAAATCAGATTAGGAACATCTTGTTATAAGTCAGATTGCTAAATGAGGAAAATATTTTCAGTACTGTCTATGCTTTTTTATTTTATTGACTAAAATTAGCTTTTCTTAAAAAAATTAACTACTAGAAATTATTAGGCCCATGATGTATCTTTATTTAGATAGCTAAAATAAAATAAACATGGAAAGTCTGTATAGGCTTTTCATTGTATAAAATTATTTTATTATTTAAACAATCTAGCAGTATAAGAATCTTTATGTACAGGGCATGCACACTGAAACAATTAAATTTATAACATCAGTGAGATTTCACAAAAACTGTTTATACTTTGTATAAATATCTAATCTCCATATTTTTTCTAGGAACACAGTTCAATTCTATTTTAGTTAGACATTTTAAATTATTCAAAACATGAATATACAAAACAAATATCATAACAGAAGAACTAACCAAGGACAAGGACTCTTAGCTTAAATTGATTCAACTTATATATATGAATAATTCTCCTGTTAAATACAAAAATATTTTCTAAATCAGGTCTATATTTCACACACAAATGTTTGTATACACACGCACAGACACACATACACACACACACACACATGCCTTGAATAGGAAGTAGAAACTCAAGTTGAAGCAATTAGAAAGAAATATGTAAACAGCAACATGATGATCTTTAATAATTACAGAGAATGGAAACCATTAACAGCTACCTGGAGGGCAGTAACTGCATTAAATCACAATCTTGGGGAATATTTACTAATTTAGAACTTACTCAATCACTTCCTACATGTACAATAATTTCATTTCCTTGATCTATGCAATACTCCAAAATAGTGAGAAAAATAAAGAAGGAAATGCTAAAGCCTGAATAATATTTTCACATAAAGAGGCCAACGGTTCTATTATCTATTCTTCATATTGTATTGGGGCAAGTATATGAAATATTAATCTTTTGGTCATTCAATATGTGCTAGACACATACTATGCCCTTAGAATACTCCAATTAATAATTAAGAAATAAGTTTTGCTCTCATAGACTACACAGCATAGTGAAGGAAGAAAGTGATTAAATTAGTAAATTAATATGATAATTTCAGAGGTAATAAAAAACCTTGATATGAAATTAATAAGAACTCCAAACTAGAATTATTTACTAATATATAATTTATGTAAATATTTATATAGTTTGGCTATCTGGTTGTACCTTTATTCAGCATTTCAGACAAATTCATATATATATATATATTCCTCTTTTCACAATATAGTCATTATGAAAGGAATACAAACTATGTCAGAAGAGTCCAGTGTTTTTCATCAAAATTTTTTCTAAAGATTCAGAGAAGATTGCTGGTTAAAATGTATCATCTTTCAAATGGAGGGGTCTCCTCTATTGATTTACTTGAAATACTGATATGAGTGAATGTATGTGGAAGTCACTGAATCAGTTCTTTTGTGATCAAAACATAGGAGAACTTTCTTCCCTCTAGTTTGTACCAGTATTCACATAATTGGTTATAGAACTAGGAATAGGTATGGGTCCACTAATCATAAATGTAAAGACCCCTTTTTCACTCCAGTTTTTGTTTTGAATTACTTGATTGAAATCACTTAATTTGCTTGTTTAGAATGTGTATTAATGAGGTAAAGTCACAGGATCAATACTGTTTTATTAAGTTAGGTTTGATTAGAGAAAAAAAAAAAAACCCAAACTGACCATACCATATATCCTTAGCCAGAGAATGTTCTCACCATGCTGGCATTGACTAACATCAAGGGAGGAATGCACAAGGCAAACCCTCTGAACCAATGGACAGACCAATATAAGAGTAGCACATTAGGTCTTTGATCTATTTATTAATTCAGTTGTTTAATTTTTATTGTGAGCTTTAAAAGTTCTTTGAATATTTTGGACATTTTACCTTTCATAAAGCAAAATTGATTAAATGGGATACTATAGTGAAAGGAGTTTACAATTTGTAAAATATAGTATGAATTATAAGAAACTGTATAGATAGATAGATTAACATAGAAGATAAAGTGTGAAAGTGTCAGTCAGGCAGTCATGTCAGACTCTTTGCAACCCCATGGACTGTAGACAGCCAGGCTCCTCAGTCCATGGCATTCTCCAGGCAAGAATACTGGAATGGGTGGCCATTCCCTTCTTCAGGGGATCTTTCCAACCCAGGGATCAAATCTGGGTCTCCTGAATTACAGGCAAATTCTTTATCATCTAAACTACCAGGGAAGCTCCAATATAGAAGATAATTCAGAGGTAATTATGTCCTTTACAAAAAAGTTCATATTAGGAACATGACTTATTATAGAATTTCAGCAAATGGTGATCACCTAGATTGTTTGAGAAGAATGTGTTGTACTTAGTTGCTCAGTCATGTCCAGCCCTTGCAACCCAGCCAGGCACTTCTGTCCATGGAGACTGTTCAGGCAAGAATACTGGAGTGGGCTGCCATACCCTCTTCCAGGGGATCTTTCCAATCCAAGGATCTAGCCTGGGTCTCCCGAATTGCAGGCAGATTCTTTGGCATCTGAGCCACGAGGGAAGCTCAAGAATACTAGAGTGGGTGGCCTATCTGTTCTCTAGGGGATCTTCCCAAGCTAGGAATCCAATCGGGGTCTCTGGCATTGCAGGTGGATTCTTTACCAGCTGAGCTACCAGGGAAGCCATAGCTCAGCTGGTAAGGAATATGCCTGCAGTGCAGGAAACCTGAGTTCGATCCCTAGTTTGGAGAAGGGAAAGGCTACCCATTCTAGTATTCTGTCCTGGAGAATTCCATAGACTGTATAGACCGTGGGATCACAGAGCTGGACACGAATGAGAGACTTTCACACTTCACTTTATTACCAAAATCTAACTTGCTCTCTTTTGAAGAGAAACTGCCATAACCAATACAGAAACTTATCCTTTACATGAAGTCATATAGGAACTTATATTTATTCCCATGAGGAAAGATGGTTATGAGGAAATATAGTTACCTCTCCTCATAACCTCTGAATAATTAGGTAGATGTTTTTTGCTATATATTTTAAAGCTTTATGTAATGAAAATACTTTTTAATCTGAATTTTCTAACTAAGGTAATTGATTAGTTCTAAAGATGCTTGTGCATATATTATAAATGGTAATATTATCTTTACACAATGTATTTAATTAAGTTCACAGTTTTAGGGTCAAGAAGTTTGGTTACTTTTCTCCCTGATATTTTAATGATCCACCTTTATATAACAGGTCAGGCTGAATTTTTAGTTGATCTAGTTCTGTCATTAAATCTGCCAAAATTACTGACTCAGCTGTTTTAATGCTTTTGGTCACACATTCAGTTTTAGAATGCTTAAACTTTTTCAACTCTTAGGATGGGAGGGAAGGACTGTTACTGTCTCTAGTCATAACCTAATTTCTCCTATTCATGACAGGATCTGTTACTTGTTTCAGATGGTATCTTTTCATCTGGGCATGTAGGTGTTTCTTATTTGGGTGCTATTTCTGACACCTCTTTTTCCTTCAGGGTATGATTTTAAACGAAAGTGATAATTTTTCAAACTCTCCTGGTAAGTGGTGCCTGTCATGTACATGGCTGCTGTCATTCACTTTGTGGTTTATGGCATTTCTGGAGAAAATTTTAAAATATACATATATGATTTATGAAATCCTTAACTTAGCATTTTTCCCAGTGACTTTTTACTTGTGGCAAAATATGATCATCAGAGATAGCAAATATCAATACTATGGGAAGGAAATCAGTATTTACTGAGAATCTAATATGTACTTGGTGAAATACAAAATATTTTTACATATCATTACATTTAAATCCTAGACTATATCTCTTAGATGGGTATTATATTTCTATTTTATAGATGAAGAAAGAAGTCCTCTTAACTTTCTCATGTCAATATGGAAATTAAGTGCTGGGGCTTCTATTAATCTCAGATTTACAGCAAAATTTATTGCCTACCTTCATCCATAAAAAATGATTTTTTAATGGCTTTAATTGTAATTGACATACAATAAGTTGGATATATTCATAGTGTACAAGATTTATAACATGAGTAAACCTTTGAAACCAGTAACGGGTCAAGAAAATGAACATACACCTTTCCTAAAGTTTTCTCATATTCCCAACCCCACAGACTTCATATAACCTGTTTTCTATCATAGTATATTATTTTTCATTTCCAAGAATCTTATGTAAATGAAACAAGGAAATGTGTACCTTTTCAATCTGACTTCATTTACATAGGTTTTGAGATTCACTCATATTGATGTAAATCAAATAATGCATTCTTTTTTATTTCAGAGTAGTATTCTATTATAAGGATACAACATAGATATTTGTTGATTCAGCTATTTATCCATTCACAGATGTTTATTGACTCATCTGTTCATTGGATATATGGGTTGTTTACAGTTTTTGGCTATTACTATTACAACTGCTAGAAAAATTTATAAACAAGTATGTCTAAGCATTAATCTTTTCACTGGTAGACAGTTTATATCTATAAACAAAATTGCTAAATTATATGACAGTTAAAGGCTAATCATAATAAGTAACTGAAAAACTTTGCAAAGTGGTTCAGTTCAGTTCAGTTCAGTTCAGTCGCTCAGTCGTGTCTGACTCTTTGCGACCCCATGAATCGCAGCACCCCAGGCCTCCCTGTCCATCACCAACTCCCGGAGTTCACTCAGACTCACGTCCATTGAGTCGGTGATGCCATCCAGCTATCTCATCCTCTGTTGTCCCTTTCTCCTCCTGCCCCCAATCCCTCCCAGTATCAGAGTCTTTTCAGTGAGTGAACTCTTCACATGAGGTGGCCAAAGTACTGGAGTTTTAGCCTTAGCATCATTACTTCCAAAGAAATCCCAGGGCTGATCTCCTTCAGAATGGCCTGGTTGGATCTCCTTGCAGTCCAAGGGACTCTCAAGAGTCTTCTCCAACACCAGAGTTTAAAAGCATCAGTTCTTCGGCGCTCAGCTTTCTTTACAGTCCAACTCTCACATCCATACATGACCACTGGAAAAACTATAGCCTTGACTAGATGGACCTTTGTTGACAAAGTAATGTAGCTAGCTAGATAGCTTTTCAATATGCTATGCCTAGATATAGCATGTCTGGCTCTAGGTCAGTGATCACACCATCGTGATTATCTGGGTCGTGAAGATCTTTTTTGTACAGTTCTTCTGTGTATTCTTGCCATTTCTTCTTAATATCTTCCGCTTCTGTTAGGTCCATACCATTTCTGTCCTTTATCGAGCTCATCTTTGCATGAAATGTTCCTTTGGTATCTCTAATTTTGATGAAGAGATCCCTAGTCTTTCCCATTCTGTTGTTTTCCTCTATTTCCTTGCACTGATCGCTGAAGAAGGCTTTCTTATCTCTTCTTATCAAGCGGGCCTTAGAAAGCATCACTACAAACAAAGCTAGTGGAGGTGATGGAATTCCAGTTGAGCTATTCCAAATCCTGAAAGATGATGCTGTGAAAGTGCTGCACACAATATGCCAGCAAAATTTGGAAAACTCAGCAGTGGCCACAGGACTGGAAAAGGTCAGTTTTCATTCCAATCCCAAAGAAAAACAATGCCAAAGAATGCTCAAACTACCGCACAATTGCACTCATCTCACACGCTAGTAAAGTCATACTCAAAATTCTCCAAGCCAGGCTTCAGCAATATGTGAACTGTGAACTTCCTGATGTTCAAGCTGGTTTTAGAAAAGGCAGAGGAACCAGAGATCAAGTTCCCAACATCCACTGGATAATGGAAAAAGCAAGAGAGTTCCAAAAAAATGTCTATTTCTGCTTTATTGACTATGCCAAAGCCTTTGACTGTGTGGATCCCAATAAACTGTGGAAAATTCTGAAACAGATGGGAATACCAGACCACCTGATCTGCCTCTTGAGAAATTTGTATGCAGGTCAGGAAGCAACAGTTAGAACTGGACATGGAACAACAGACTGGTTCCAAATAGGAAAAGGAGTTCATCAGGGTGTATATTGTCACCCTGTTTATTTAACTTATATGCAGGGTACATCATGAGAAATGCTGGACTGGAAGAAGCACAAGCTGGAATCAAGATTGCTGGGAGAAATAACAATAACCTCAGATATGCAGATGACACCACCCTTATGGCAGAAAGTGAAGAGGAACTCAAAAGCCTCTTGATGAAAGTGAAAGTGGAGAGTGAAAAAGTTGGCTTAAAGCTCAACATTCAGAAAAGGAAGATGATGGCATCCGGTCCCATCACTTCATGGGAAATAGATGGGGAAACAGTGCAAACACTGTCAGACTTTATTTTTCTGGGCTCCAAAATCACTGCAGATGGTGACTGCAGCCATGAAATTAAAAGACGCTTACTCCTTGGAAGGAAGGTTATGATTAACCTAGATAGTATATTCAAAAGCAGAGACATTACTTTGCCAACAAAGGTTCGTCTAGTCAAGGCTATGGTTTTTCCTCTGGTCATGTATGGATGTAACAGTTGGACTGTGAAGAAGGCTGAGAGCTGAAGAATTGATGCTTTTGAAGTGTTGTGTTGGAGAAGACTCTTGAGAGTCCCTTGGACTGCAAGGAGATCCAACCAGTCCATTGTGAAGGAGATCAGCCCTGGGATTTCTTTGGAAAGACTGATGCTAAAGCTAAAACTCCAGTACTCTGGCCACCCCATGTGAAGAGTTGACTCACTGGAAAAGACCCTGATGCTGGGAGGGACTGGGGGCAGGAGGAGAAGGGGATGACAGAGGATGAGATGGCTGGATGGTATCAGTGACTCCATGGACGTGAGTCTGAGTCAACTCCGGGAGTTGGTGATGGACAGGGAGGCCTGGAGTGCTGCGATTCATGGGGTTGCAAAGAGTCGGACATGACTGAGCGACTGATCTGATCTGATCTGATGCCTAGATAGCTTTTCAATATGCTATCTAGGTTGGTCATAACTTTTCTTCCAAGGAGTAAGCGTCTTTTAATTTCATGGCTGCAATCACCATCTGCAGAGTTTTTGGAGCCCCAAAAAAGAAAGTCTGACACTGTTTCCACTGTTTCCCCATCTATTTCCCATGAAGTGATGGAACCAGATGCCATGATCTTTGTTTTCTGAATGTTGAGCTTTAAGCCAACTTTTTCAGTCTCTACTTTCACTTTCATCAAGAGGCCTTTTAGTTCCTCTTCACTTTCTGCCATAAGGGTAGTGTCATCTGCATATCTGAGGTTATTGATATTTCTCCTGGCAATCTTGAATCCAGCAAAGTGGTTAGAAATCTGATATTTCCACTAGACTTCATTCCACATCTTTGCCAACACTTGGCATGAATTTTTTTTTTTTTTTCATTTTAGTCAATACAATGAATGTACAGTTGAAACTTTCTGTGGTACTAATTTGCAGTTCCTAATAACTAAGGATGGTGAAAATCTTAATGTGCCTATTTCAAAGCTTGTATAATCTTTGGTTAAGTGTCCATTCATACCTTTGTTCATTTATTTACTGGGTGGTTTGTTTTTGTATTATTAAGTTAAATCTAGACTCTATAATTTTGGATATAAGTCCTTTATAAGCTCTATGATTATCAAGTATTTTCTATTATACATCTTTATTTTTAGTGTTCTCACCACCTGTGTTTTGAAAAGCAGAAATTTTTAATGAGGATAAAGTCAAATTTATTGTTTTATCTATTAATCTATTTTTGCACCAATATCTAATTATCTTGATTACTATAACTTTATAAGAAGTCTTACAACGAGGCAACAGTCTTTCAACTTTGTTCTTTTCTTTTTCAACTTTGTTTTGGAATGTGAAGTGATGACCAGGGTGATCATGAAGAGCTAACATGGGAAATGAGTCACTCTATCCCTCCTGTGTAAACTGTTTTAAAATTCAAATCTAGCTGAATTATCCTATAATTATAAATCTTGGAAGGTAAAATGCCCTCACTTCAGTTCAGTTCAGTTGCTCAGTCGTGTCCGACTCTTTGCGACCCTATCAATCACAGCAAGCCAGGCCTCTCTGTCCATCACCAACTCCCAGAATTCACTCAGACTCATGTCCAGCGAGTCACTGATACCATCCAGCCATCTCATCCTCTGTTGTCCCCTTCTCCTCCTGCCCCCAATCCCTCCAAGCATCAGAGTCTTTTCCAATGAGTCAACTCTTTGCATGAGGTGGCCAAAGTACTGGAGTTTCAGCTTTAGCATCATTCCTCCCAAAGAAATCCCAGGGCTGATCTCCTTCACAATGGACTGGTTGGATCTCCTTGAAGTCCAAGGGACTCTCAAGAGTCTTCTCCAACAGCACAGTTCAAAAGCATCAATTCTATGGCGCTCAGCCTTCTTCACAGTCCAATTCTCACATCCATACATGACTACAGGAAAAACCATAGCCTTGACTAGACAGACCTTTGTTGGCAAAGTAATGTCTCTGCTTTTGAATATACTATCTAGGTTGATCATAACTTTCCTTCCAAGGAGTTAGCGTCTTTTAATTTCATGGCTGCGGTCACTATCTGCAGTGATTTTGGAGCCCCTAAAAATAAAGTCTGACAGTGTTTCCACTGTTTCCCCATCTATTTCCCATGAAGTGATGGGACCGGATGCCATGATCTTCATTTTCTGAATGTTGAACTTTAAGCCAACTTTTTCACTCTCCACTTTCACTTTCATCAAAATGCCATAAAAATTGATTACAAAGAAAGAACCAAAATCTAAAATTTTCCTGGCTTCTCCAATAGTAAGCAGATATTATCTAAATTCTCAATCAGCTCAAAAAAACCAAATAACTCAGGGTTTATATTCAGGTTTAGTGATCTCACGGTAATACCAGGTCAATAAATCATGCAAGGTTTGTTTTCATCTGGTTCTATTTCAAGGGTCTGCAACATAAAATTAAATGCATATTGGTAAAGTGTCTTTAAAGAACTAATATAAATTTCAAAGGGTCTGAAATGAAGCCCAGGAAAATTTAATTCTTATGTATTGGGAAAAGTGTCAGATGTATAATTATTCAACAGTCATAATGTCTACTCCAAATGAGGGGGAAAAAAGGTAGAGTAATGACACACTTCATAATACTTTTGTTTTAAGAATATACTGAAATCCTGGGTGCACATTTTCTTTATGCTGCCTATAGAACCATGTGATCATAATTAAGAATAAAATGAATCATATGGTGAAACCTCTTCATTCACATTGAAAATAGTCCCCTTAATATTATTTAATGAAGATTGCCTTATGAAAAAGTTATTCCAGTGTAACTGAGTAGCTATTATCATTCCCTGTTTTAGTAATTAGCCTTAGGGTAAATGTTCTTTAATAGAATATTCCACTTACAACTGTCTTTATCATATTATTTTGGGGAAATAGTAATCTAAAATAATATTTGATGAGAAGCAGAATTCCAGAGGAGACAACTGAACTGAAATTTTATTGGATTTTCAGAGTCCTTATTTTTCATTAACTTAGATTATTTTCCCTCCAATTGTATACACAAAGACTGTGAACTTTAAAAAAATTTTTTTTAATTCTTAATATCTGTTTAACATTTTCTTGACAAAAGTTAGATTTAGGGAGCCTGCATATATATTTCCCATTTATTGCATATAATCCACGTATCAGTTACACTTTTATCCTTTCAGTGCTGAACAGGAACCATGAAAAAATCACAGGATCTTGATTCAATCCCAAATGTCCAAAGCAACTACTTTAAATACAATTCAAACTTTATTAAGATGCCTGGAAACACACAGGCCAACTAGTGGGTGTTACTTCTGACTTCTTTCTTCACTTTCAATTAAAGGAGAATTTCTTTGTTAGGAAAATAGACTTCATGACACTACAGTACACCTTAAGATCCCTCTCTGAAATTAAAGGAATTTGTAAGCTTTACATAAGAACCCCTACAATTCTGATATAGTCTGTTATTACACAGAAAGAAGCTGTGGTTGCCAGCCTTTTGATACTGTTTATAATTTTGTATAAATCTAATAACTATATAGATATCTTGGCAAGGTCACAGATATGGAAGAGAGCCTATAACTATTGAATATAATTATTCCTTCACTGACTTTCAACTGCGAAGACTGGTGACTCCAGGTCAGGTTTAAGAGAAAAAAGATCCTAGGAGGAAATGTATAGTACTCATTTGAGTTAAGCAACAGGACAACTACAACCATAAACCTATTGAGTCTTACCAACTTGATTATTTGCACCCATAAATGCATAATTGTTATGCACAGATATTAAGTAGTATATATAATACGTATATTTAGACACATGAGTTTGTAAAAAATGTATTACCAAGAAAGTCAATGGGTAAGTATATTCCCAAAATATGCCACACACTATTTTTAAATACATCTAAGCAATAAAATCTAAGGTCATTTAGGTTTTGTAATTTGGTTAAAAATAAAAAAAAATACTTGAGCAAATTGTAGACTTCTCAGTTTGCTACAATGTAAGCAGTTTTTTTTCCAGAGAAACTGCCCTAAGGTATCAAAGATTGGCATATAACTTTGAGAAGACTGATACATTCTTATCAACTCTGAACATATAACAAACACAAGTGTCACCTTTCTGTAATAAAACATTTTGTTGATTTGTTACAGTTGGTGACACTAGTAATGAACCAATGACAGAAGTAATGAATAATAATTTAATTGACTTTGAATTACAGTCACTAAAGATAAAGCAATATTTTTAAAACATTACTTAGATTAAAGGCATATGCAATTTTAAAAAGATGCTATTATATTTGGGGACAAAATTATCTCTTGAAATAATGTTTTACCATTTCACCTTGAATTATCAAATCAGGAATATAGTACAATTGAATACTAAAACTAATAAGGCTCACATGTAACTTTTCTGTGTGTCCCTTCTATAAATTAAGTTGCATTTTCCAAGACATTCTAATTATAAAATCTATGTTTCAGTTATTCAAGTTAATTGTGAATAAATGGACCCACTTTAAGTCTGATTTCACCAGCTATATTAATTTCAGACTGCGTGTCTCCTTTCTTTGGTTTCCTCTATTGATTCTGGAAAAAGAGAATGAAAGTGTACACTCCAGCCAATTTTTATATTTCATTTGCAAGTGACTTCATGTAATGTCCTTCTCCTTTGATCTAATAATGAAAATGTGTCAGTATATTCTCATTACAGCATCAAGGTAAAGCAGCTGAAGCCTCCTGGGGCCAGAAGGACTACATTTTGCGAATTTAAAATGGGAAACCTATACTCCCAGTGTTCGGCAAGGAGTGTGCTGCAGACCTATTTCTCCCTTTAGCAGCTGAACCAACTGAGAATTTAAAAACAGAGGCCACACAAGGGACACAGTTCTGAGAGACAGTAAGAGACAAAGGGAGACACAGGAAGAAAATATGAATGTAATTACAAATTAATGGTTTCCTGGGAATTTTATGCTCACTGTAGAAGGTTAGCTAAAAAAGAAAATTAACAACAAAAAATAAAATCTTCGGTTGTATATTCATCTCAACTTACACAGTCATTATCATTCCTGAAATAAGAATCAGATTGCTTTCTTGGTGTTAAGAGTACTCTGAATAGCAAAGGCTGACATGTGTATGAACAAACACTGGATATATTGCTCAAAACACTTCCCTCTAAGTTCACATAAAATAAATTTGAATAATGTTCACTTCTAAAAAATTGACAAGACATGAATATATCTGGACAACATCAAAATTCAGTATAGTGGGTCAGTCAGATGATAATTAGATGCCTCTAACAGGAAATGCACATGACAAATTTATTTCAATTCTAAAATTTTAACTTAATTCATAATTCATGCATATATCACATACAGGTGTGAATGTGGTTAATGTCTTTAGAGAAATAGAACAGTCTTTTGGACTCTGTGGGAGAGGGAGAGGGTGGGATGATTTGGGAGAATGGCATTGAAATATGTATAATATCATATATGAAATGAGTCGCCAGTCCAGGTTTAATGCACGATACTGGATGCTTGGGGATGGTGCACTGGGACGACCCAGAGGGATGGTATGGGGAGGGATGAGGGAGGAAGGTTCAGGATGGGGAACACATGTATACCTGTGGCAGATTCATTTTGATATATGGCAAAACCAACACAATATTGTAAAGTTAAATAAAATAAAATTAAAAAAAATTAAAATTGCATACCTCTAAAAAAAAATAAAATTTTTAATGTACATATGTATTAAAATTTTAAAATTAAAAAAAACAACTCTAAAAAAAGCACAGACATACTATGTTTTTTTAGTCTTGCCTTAAAAGACTTGAAAAACACGAATAAGCCATTTATGTTAAATAATGTATTTATGTCATTTCTTGATGTACATCATTAGAATTCAGTGATTTTAGTGGATCGAATAGTGTCCTTCCAAATAATATGTCCATGTCCTAACTCCAGATATCTGTGAATGTGAACTTATTTGGATGATCAGATAAGGTCATCATAGATTTAGATTTAGCCCTAAATCCTATGACAAATATCTTCATAAGAGAAAAGAGAGAAAGACTGAGACACATGGAGGAAAGACATGTGAAGACAGAGATAGAGATTGGAGTGATACATCGACAAGCCAAGGAAGACTGCCAGCACCCCTAGAAGATAGAAGTGAGGCACTGAACAGATTCTCCCTCAAATCCTCCAGACGGAAGCAATCCTGTGACAACTTGATTGCAGATTTTTGGCCTCCTGACTGTGAGACAGTACATTTATGTTGTTCAAGCCACAAAGTTTGTGGTAACTTGTTACTACAGCCCAAGAAAATGATTACAGTGACCCAGCTTTAAATGAGAGGTATCTGATAACAATTTTAATTAGCTACTTATAATCTCAAACATCAACGATAATTGTATATAACAATCTAAATAATCCAATAAAAATCATCTCTTAATATAAGCACACTTTGACTGCCAGAGATGAGGACAGAGACTGTTTCCTGAGAAAATTCAAAGACAGCATTGTAAGTATTTCAGAAAAAAAAAGTAACATCTGATAAATGGGAGAAGGATCAATTCTATAAGCATTCCAATGTTCAGAAGGCAAGTTGATGATTTAACAGGTGACTTAAATCTGCCTTTGATCCTCTGTGTGTGATAATGTATGACAGTGTTAGTCACTCAGTTGTGTCAGACCCTTTGGGACCCCATGGACTATGGCCTGCCAAGCTCCTCTGTCCATGGAGTTTTCCAGGCAAGAATACTGGAGTTTTGGTAAACATGGAAAACCTTACCTTCTCGTAAAATTCAAGTTTTGTTCACAAGTACCTTTGAGGTCAAGTTCATCCTAGAGTCTTTCTCAGCATCTGCAGATTCCCTCATCCTGCTGCTTGAACAGTTGCTAATGAATGAAGATCACCCCAGCATGCCCCCCTGCTGTTGCTCATTTGCCCATTAGCATCTGCTTAACCAGCAGGCTGGGAGAAGCTCTGGTGCCCAATCAATGTAGCTGATGAGGGCTGGGGTAGGGAAGACTGTTGCCAACAGAGCCAGAGCATAAATCAACTCCAATATTGGCAAAGATTATTAATCTTAGAAAGGGTGACATATATCACTGTGTAGGCATGGAGAAAATCCTTGACATTTATGAGAAATAGGAGAAGCTAAAACACTGAAGTATGCTAACTTTAGCAAATCTGTTGAATACCAGCAATCTCAGGTTCCTTACACCTGATTTATAATAAGGTTCTTTCTTATTCAAACATTATCTAATACTTGGTAGATGCCCAGAGATACAAAACCACACCTAGAAAGAAAAAACAAAAAACAAAAAAAATCCTCAAAAACATTTCTCTAGAGTGAGTTACCTTATTGCTTTTACCAAAAGCACAAAATTACCTCATTATCAAACTTATCAGGGAAAGACTCATTCCACTGTGTCAGTCTAACTGTATATTTGCTCTTAACAATAATTTCCAATTAAGAAGCTGGATGACTTAAACACAGATAATAAGAGAAGTCGGCAAGAAACTAAAAAGTAAAAATACACTCCATTCTGAGGACAGTCACTAGCTTTTACCCTCAAATGGGATGGTCTACTTTAAATACTCTGAAGAGAGGCAGAATGCCTATCCAGAAAAGGATTATATGTGGCATTGTAGTGGGAAAAAGAGGGCTGGTACCAATAAGGGTGAGGTTAAGATGAACTACTGCTAATAAAAATAAACAGGTGTCAGTTAGAAAAGGAAATATGGAATATTAAACAATGACATATGACATTTTTTGTAAATTGGCAAGTGCTAAGTGTAAAAAGATTAGTTTCTGAATGAGATGTTAACATTATTTGGTGTGAAAGGTTTCTAAAGTGCACAAAAAGCAGCATTCAAACAGATTCACTGAGGATTGAGTGTTAAGTACCTCACAAATAAAAAATGCTTCATAGAACAATCACTTTACATTTTCTATAGCCATTGTAGGACAAGAAGTGATTGGAATTAACTCTTGGATATACTAGAGAAATAAATATTCCTCTCTCAAGAAGTCTACAGACTGTTAAGATGTCATCCACACAGGAAATGATAAACAACTATACAATAATATATAAAAATGTGCCAAAATTAGAGAAACAAAGCAAATAGCTTTATTTACAACATGATTTATAATCATCTTTCAGCACTTCAATAGTCTGTAAGATAATATATAATGGCTTATAAAATTTCTCTCTATAACATAACTGCTTCACAAATTCTGCTTCCAGAAGAAAATTCTTATAATTGAACATGAATCTCTGTAATATTTATTGTAAAAATGTCAATTCAACTATTAATAACAGAGTAATAAAGTCAATAATATGCCTGTGTAATAATACACAGTGAATAAGAGTTTATCCTGTCATCAACTCAATAAAGTCTGGACACTCCCAGAGTAACCAGGACTTTAAGAATTACAGCATCTGGACATTAATTACATTAATCCAGTTTCCCACTAGAATGTTGGTAGAAAATGGCATAGCATTTTTAAGTGATTTGGGGGATCACTTTCACATATTAAAAATTCAATTAAAAGTAAAAATATACAGTATTCCAAGCATTGTTCTTTGTAATATGTCTACCTTTTTTGCACTGATTAAAATCCAATTTGGGACAGAGTAAAACTGTGTTCAACAATTTCCAGAAATACATAGAGTGTCCATACATATGAAATAACCCACCTCAATAAAACAGAATCATATTTCAAACATTCAGAAGAATGTGAATATATTAGAAAAGATCTTGAAAACCTACACCTGTGGCGGATTCATGTTGATGTATGGCAAAACCAATACAATATTGTAAAGTAAAAAAAAAAAAATGATATGGAAAATCTACATAATAAACCAGTAATTAACTCAGAAGAGGGATCTAGGTTTGAGAAAGGTAAAAGGTGATTTTAAGTTCTGTTGATTTTTTGTAAATATTTTCTCCATGAATTCAGTGTGCAGTGGTAAACATAATTGAAGTGTGGAACAGTGACAATAATGTCCAGTAACCTAATCAAACTGTCCAATAACTAAATCAGAAACTAAGTCTAACACATGTGGCAATGTCAAAATAAATTTTCTCCATATGGACTGATTCTGAACATTCTAAGCCAAAATCTCTGAAACTGATCATTTAACTACCTTACCACCTGATTCTGAGGCATGCCAACACTGACAACTTAAAATCTACTCAAGCCAGAAATAAGGCAGTTGGGCCTGAGCTGCAGAAAACACTGTTGAGTCCAGGTACACATGAGCCACTACGTATGCCATGAATTCACTCAGGGACCCAGGATGGACCCCAGTGGTTCCTTTCACTTGCCCACAAATTCCCAGAATCAGCTCTTCTTCACCTGAGAGCCTTCATAAGACAATCCTTACTTGTCTTCAGTAGCTGGTCAGTGCAGATGACTGCTGTCTGCTACTCACTACAGACCAAATCTTAAAAAAAAAAAAAAAAGTGAGGTTCTAATTAGGCTACTTTTGAGAGTTAAATATAGGGGCTTGGGTTTGGGGCACACTCTCCTGGAACTGAGAGGCCTCAGACTCTCCCATGAAGGCTCTCCCATGGGAGCCTATTTTGTTTGTTTGTTTTAGTCAGAAGTGTACTGAATGAGGGACTGTATACAGGAGGATTATCCAGCAAAATGTTTTCCCTTAGGCCAGCCTCTCTTCCTCTTTTCAGTGAGTGCTCTTGGCCTCACCAATTCACTTACTGCACCCCGGGGTCATTCTTTTTTGAACTTTCTGGGTAGAACAGTGCTATCCACTTGTCAATGCAGGGGACATGAGTTTAATCCCTGATCTGAGAAGATTCCACATGCTGTGGAGCAACTGAACCTGTGTGCCACAACTACTAAGCCCATGCTCTAGAGTTCATATGCACAACCACAGAGCCCGTGCTGCAACTATCAAAATCTGTATGCCTATAGCTTGTGCTCCACAACAAGAGAAGACATCTCATTAAGAAGCCTGCACACCACAACAAAGAGTAGCCCCTCCTGGCCACAGCTAGAGAAAGCCTGCATGTAGCAATGGGGACTCAGCACAGCCCCAGATAAATAAATATAAATAAATTAATTAATTAAAAAATTATTTTTCTTGGCCCGTTCTAGCATTAGTTCTCTCAAAAATTCTAGAAGATCTGTTTCAAACCCTGAAGTCACAAGATTCAGATATTCATGCTTCTATGCCCTGTGTTCCTATAGGGGAAGAGTTTCTGTTTCTAGCTCACCCCTAGCAATCTATAGAGTAAAAAGTCTTTACTATAGTACTTCTATTTGGGGGAATCATTTTGCAAAAACCTGGGAGTAATATTCACTCTCTCCCCTGATATACTGCTTTTCAATATGAACATCTGTACTTTGATAACCCATCTTCAAATCCAAGGGGTAAGGAGGGATTTTCAAAAGTGTTTTAATACATCTATGAATGCTCCTTGTTTTAGAAATTCAAGAACTCTCTTAATTACATCAAGAAGGGAATTCAACTTTATTTTATTTATTCATTAATCTACATAATGAATAAAATAAAGTGCATGAGCTTGCCTGAAGGGCAGAGCTCACGGTGGCAAGTGGGAGTGTCATTCTTTCAGAGAATCTTGGTTGATAATATCCTTGTGTTATGGTTAACTGTGTTTCATCAAAACTCATATGTTGCAGCCTTAAGTCCTCAGACTTAAGAACTTTGGAAGTGGGCTCATTGCATACATAATTAGTTATGATGAAGTCTCACTGGAGTGGGGTAGGCCATCAATTTGATATGACTGGTATCCTTATAAAAAAGGGAAATCGGGACACAGACACACACACCAAGACCACAATGTCAAGATATAAGGGTGATGCAGTGGAAGTCAAAGAACACAAAGATGCCAAAGCATTCTATGGCTTTATGCTCTGCAATTTTACACACTTATAGTCTTCTTGGCACTTGAATGAATTGTTCTGGCTCTTAATGTCTTAATCCAGGGATCAGTTCAGTTCAGTTCAGTCGTTCAGTCGTGTCTGACTCTTTGTGACCCCATGAATCACAGCACGCCAGGCCTCCCTGTCCATCACCAACTCCTGGAGTTCACTCAGACTCACGTCCATCGAGGCAGTGATGCCACTCAGCCATCTCATCCTCTGTTGTCCCCTTCTCCTCCTGTCCCCAATCCCTCCCAGCATCAGAGTCCTTTCCAATGAGTCAACTCTTCGCATGAGGTGGCCAAAGTACTGGACTTTCAGCTTTAGCATCATTCCTTCCAAAGAAATCCCAGGGCTGATCTCCTTCAGAATGGAGTCCAAGGACTCTCAAGAGTCTTCTCAAACACCATAGTTCAAAAGCATCAATTCTTCAGCGCTCAGCCTTCTTTACAGTCCAACTCTCACATCCATACATGACCACTGGAAAAACCATAGCCTTGACTAGACGAACCTTTGTTGGCAAAGTAATGTCTCTGCTTTTGATTATGCTATCTAGGTTGGTCATAACTTTCCTTCCAAGGAGTAAGTGTCTTTTAATTTCATGGCTGCAGTCACCATCTGCAGTGATTTTGGAGCCCCCCAAAATAAGTCTGACAGTGTTTCCACTGTTTTCCCATCCATTTCCCATGAAGTGATGGGACCGGATGCCATCATCTTCCTTTTCTGAATGTTGATCTTTAAGCCAACTTGTTCACTCTCCACTTTCACTTTCATCAAGAGGCTTTTTAGTTCCTCTTCACTTTCTGCCATAAGGGTGGTGTCATTTGCATATCTGAGGTGATTGATATTTCTCCCAGCAATCTTGATTCCAGCTTGTGCTTCATCCAGCATAGCGTTTCTCATGATGTACTCTGCATATAAGTTCAATAAGCAGGGCGACAATATACAGCCTTGACGTACTCCTTTTCCTATTTGGAACCAGTCTGTTGTTCCATGTCCAGTTCTAACTGTTGCTTCCTGACCTGCATACAAATTTCTCAAGAGGCAGATCAGATGGTCTGGTATTCCCATCTGTTTCAGAATTTTCCACAGTTTATTGTGATCCACACAGTCAAAGGCTTTGGCATAGTCAATAAAGCAGAAATAGATGTTTTTCTGGAACTCTCTTGCTTTTTCCATTATCCAGCAGATGTTGGCAATTTGATCTCTGGTTCCTCTGCCTTTTCTAAAACCAGCTTGAACATCAGGAAGTTCACGGTTCACATATTGCTGAAGCCTAGTTTGGAGAATTTTGAGCATTACTTTACTAGCGTGTGAGATGAGTGCAATTGTGGGATAGTTTGAGCACTGTTTGGCATTGCCTTTCTTTGGGATTGGAATGAAAACTGACGTTTTCCAGTCCTGTGGCCACTGCTGAGTTTATATGAAATATGAATTAATTGATTTCACTGAATTGTGTCTTTATATACATATATGATATATATATATATATATATATATATAAATACATGCCATTTGATTACATCAAGGATCATTATCAAATCACCAGGCATTGCTCCTCAGCAAGTGGTAGTTCTGTCATCTAGTGACAATGACTTAAGAGCATTATTTCTTTATAAATGCCATTGAAAAATAACAATGATATAACTGATCAGGGGTTCCTCTTTAAAATCTCATCAAGATATTAAAGATGATATATATTAAAATATTTCTCATACAGTATGAGTTAAAGTATATATGAAACAGATTCAGTTCAGTTCAGTTGCTCAATCGTGTCCGACTCTTTGCGACCCCATGAACCACAGCACACCAGGCCTTTCTGTCCATCACCAACTCCCAGAGTTTACCCAAACTCATGTCCATTGAGTTAGTGATGCCATCCAACCATCTCATCCTCTGTCATCCCCTTTTCCTCCTGCCCTCAATCTTTCCCAGCATCAGGGTCTTTTCAAAGGAGTCAGCTATTCGCATCAGGTGGCCAAAGTATTGGAGTTTCCGCTTCAACATCAGTCCTTCCAATGAACACCCAGGACTGATCTCCTTTAGAATCGACTGGTTGGATCTGCTTGCAGTCCAAGGGACTCTCAAGAGTTTTCAACACCACAGTCCAAAAACATCAATTCTTCCATGCTTAGCTTTCTTTATAGTCCAACTCTCACATCCATACATGACTACTGGAAAAACCACAGCCTTGACTAGATGACCTTTGTTGGCAAAGTAATGCTTTTGAATATGTTATCTAGGTTGGTCATAACTTTCCTTTCCGGGAGTAAGTGTCTTTTAATTTCATGGCTGCGGTCATCATCTGCAGTGATTTTGGAGCCCCCGAAAATAAAGTCTGCCACTGTTTGTACTGTTTCCCCATCTATTTGCCTTGAAGTGATGAAAGGAAAGTGTGATGATAATTGTATAATACAATAGGGACATATTCCAGTAGCAATATTTCAGGAACATAGTACTCTTTTGGACTGAACTGTGGCCCCCCAAAAATCCACATGTTGAAGCTTAACCCTCAATGTGACTGTATTTAGAGATAGGGCCTTCCATGAGCTATTAAAGTTAAATGAGAATCCTAAGTGTGTGGCCCTGCCTTAATCTGCTTGGCTTTTGCTATAACACAAGTAACACTGGGTGACTTAAAAACCACAAAAATCTATTACTAAAAATTATGGACGCTAGCAAGTCTACGATCAAGATGCTAGAGAATTGAATATTTGCTCCTTACTTTATAGTTCATGGATGATTGTTTTCTCACAGTGTCCTAAGATGGCCCTCAAGGGCAAAGGAGTTCTGCATTTTATAAGGATGATAATGTTACTCATGCCAAACACTCATGACCTAATCACAATCTTCAAATACCACCACACTGAGAATTAGGCTTCAACATATGAATTTAGGGGAAAAGCATTTAGTTTAGCAAGCCCTGATACAACAGAACCTTTGTCCTCATAAGAATAAGAAACACCAAGAGTGATTCAATACAGAAAAATAGACAGAATTTGGCTGCCTACAAGTCAAGAAGAGACACCTCACCAGAAATCATCCCTGCCAACACTTTGATCTTGGACTTCTGTGAGAAGAACTGTGAGAAAATAAATTTATATTATTTCATCTGCCCCATCTATTAAAAGACTGGTATTTTGCTATAGAAGCCTTAGCTGACTAATATAATTATTTAACAACAAAGCTTGACTTTCAGTAATAATGTATAAGATAAATAAAATATAATCATGTGAAAACAATGCTATGATATATAAAATTAATCAGGCATTGATTAAATATGTAGACATTATAATCACAGAAACAAAATTCAAACATTTGTGCTGTCTGAATTTTAAACAGAGAAGACATTTTGACAATGATGAAAGAACAAAGATAGAAAAGGTGAGATAAAGTAACTTGAATATATTGTTAGGATAGTTTATCATTTTCTTATGTTTCACTCCTATACTATACCTTCCTGCTGTTACTTTCTCACTGAAATAAAAAATAAGTTTTCTTCATGAACCTATTTTCTGTTATGAATAAATTAATTTTATTTTCACTTAAAAGGCCACCAAAAAACCACAAAGGACTCAAGAAAAATTGAAATAGGCATTTTTAACAAGTAGACGAATGGCATAACCAAAGCAAAAACAACTAATTCACACTAAGAATTTAGTTAATAATTTTACAGAACTCACAGAAATAATACCTAACAGAATAGTAAAAATTCTGTAATTAATATGTTGGGAAAACAATCAAAGCTAAGTTTAGACATAAAAGCAGATACACACGTAAACCAAAGGTCAATTAGTTAGTACAGTTTTTTAGGTGAAATTTGCTGACAGCTAGTTTATTTAAAAAGTCCATAATTACATGTTTATAGCTATGTACAAGCCACTGCTAAAGGTATATAAGAATAATTTTAGACATAATACTCAAAGAGTAATATTTGGAAAGTCTGGAAATAGATGCATTAGGAAATTCCATTTAACCATTAATTAGGCCCAATATTGTTTTTGTAATGCAACCTTTAGTATCAAAAAATGATGTATTTATATATCTATATACCCATTTTCTTACAATATACACAAATAACTGACTTACTATCTAAATTTAAACACTGATAATTTCTAAAGTAGATATACACAATTAGTTTAAGAGACCTTTTCTGTTTAGAAGTAGGTCAGGAATCATTCTCAAAACCTCATCTGAGGAAGTTACTATGAATATAGTCCAGTGGATCAGTGGTATGGAATTGTCTTTATTACTCCTGAAGCCCATGGTTTTTAGAATTAAGATTATACAAGGCCTGAACATGTAGACCAGGGAAGGACTACTGATTGAGAGTCTGGTGGTAGTGTTATAAGGCAGAAGATGAGGACAAGGTTCTTCTGAGGAATGAGATGCAAAGCTGCAATGAGTTACACTGTAGTAGAAAACTGGAGAATATGAGACATTTTATTTTATTATTTTTTATTGGAATAAAATTGATTTACAATGTTGTGTTAGTTTTAGCTGTACAGTATAGTGATTCAGTTGTATGCATATAGATATATTATATAATATGCACACTATATATATAGTGTTAATATTTTCCCTTATAGTTATTATGAAATATTGAATATAGCTTCCTGTGCTATACAGTAGGCCCTTGCTGTTCATCTATTACATAGTAGTGTATATACATTAGTCCCAGACTCCTAATTTATCCCTCATTCTTTTCCTCTTTGGTAACCATAAATTTGCTTTCTATGTTTGTGGGTATATTTCTGGTTTGTAAATAAGTTTGCTTGTACTTGTACATATAAGCAATATCATATAATGTTTGTCTTTCTCTGACTTATCTTACGTAGTATGATAATCTCTAGGTCCATCCATGTTGCTGCAAATGGCATTAACTCACACTATGGCTGAGTAATATTCTACTCTATATATACATAAATATATATCTTGATGGCTATTCAGTGAACACTGAGGTACCTGTATCTTTTTGAATTATGTTTTTCTCTGGATATATGCCCAGGAATGGTACTGCAGAATCATACGGTACTTCTATGTCTAGAAATTAAAGGACACTTTTTATTGTTCTCCATAGTAGCTATTCCGATTTACATTCCTACCAACCATGTAGGGAGGGTTCCTTTTTCTCCACACTTTCTCAGGCACTTACTGTTTGTAGACTTTTTGATGACTGCCATTCTGACTGGTGAGTGAGGTGATACTTCATTGTAGTTTTGATTTGCATTTCTCTAATAATTAGCAATACTGATAATTTGTTCATGTGCCTGTTGGCCATCTGTATGTATTCTTTGGAGAAATGTTTATTTAGATCTTCTGTTCATTTTTTGATGGGGTTGTTTATTATTCTGGTATTAAGTGGAATAAACTGTATATTTTAGAAATTAATCCCTTGTCTTTCTCCTGTTTGCACTCTCCATTCTGCAGGTGGTCTTATTTTGTTTATGGTTTTCTTTGCTGGGAAAAAAGCTTTTAAGTTTAATTGAGTCCCATTCGTTTATTATTATTTTTTTTTTCATTTTCATTATGCTAGGAGGTGAATCCAAAAAGATACTGCTGTGATTTATGTCAAATAAGGTTTTACCTATGTTTTTCTCTCAGAGTTTTATAGGACCCAGTCTTACATTCAGGCATTTGATCTATTTTATTTTTGTATAAGGTATAGAGACTGTTCTAATTTCATTCTTTTTACATGTAGCTGTCCAGTTTTCCCAGCATCACTTACTAAAGATACTATCTTTTCTCTATTGTATACTTTTTCCTCCAAGACATTTTAAAAAATGGTTATAGTTTCACATTTGGATTACTTTAAAAATTTCTGAGTGATGATTATAAAGACTGGAGTTCCTGCCCTGAAAAGGATCAGATCAGATCAGATCAGATCAGTCACTCAGTCGTATCCGACTCTTTGCGACCCCATGAATCACAGCACTCCAGGCCTCCCTGTCCATCACCAACTCCCGGGGTTCACTCAAACTCATGTCCATTGAGTCGGTGATGCCATCCAGCCATCTCATCCTCTGTCATCCCCTTCTCCTCCTGCCCCCAATCCCTCCCAGCATCAGAGTCTTTTCCAATGAGTCAACTCTTCGCATATGGGCCATATTTATTAAGATTTTTCTTAGATGTAAGAAAAAAGTCATTTGTACTATAATATTTATTTAAAAGAATCTTACTGGTACCAAAGGAATGCAAGTCATAAAAAAATGATGCTAGACTTGCAGAACTGCAGTTGGTTGGAATTAAACAAGGTAGATATATAAATTATTTATACATATATATATATACACACATATATATATACTATTACATATATTAATACATAGTTAATTTTTGGCACATGGCAGATACTCAACATACTTTATCTCCTATATTCTGCTAAATCATTGGAAATACAGTACTGGGGATCCATCAGGAATCAGTTGTTAGGTGGAAAACTGTAACAACTACTGACAAAAAGAGCTGAGACCTTCAAATAGATACATAATAATAATAATAGATAATGAAAAAGAATATACAATAAGTGATAAAGACAAAGGTATTAAACATAAATAATATGGCCTCACTGAAGGAAAAGTGAAGTAGACATATCAAGTCAGTAAATGTAAAATGTTTGATAAAATATAATGAAATAAATATTCTTCCCTAATTGCTCAAATTGCTCCACAGAACTTCTACATGTAAAATTTGGTTTCTTAACATTATATTTTAAATACTTTAGATGATTTTAAATTAAACACAGATCATCCCTGTTCTTGTAGTTACTCACTTAAGCAAGTACTAAGCATAGAGCAATCAATGAAAATTGACACACATATTTTGTTCACAACCTTCATCCAGAATTGCTTCCTTAACATATTCTCAAACTTGATTCCAGGCCAATTTTATCACTCCATCTATGTATAACTGGATAGGCTTTCTGTTCCATTTTAAAATAATTTGAATTATATATCCCAATATGTTTACCTCTTGCAACCTCCAGTAAACATTCTCCCTGGGGCATCTTGGCACCACAATGGGAAATCCATGTGAAGGCCACATTTCTGCATAATCTCTAACCATTGAGCAGTGTTTCTATTGCTTTTATGCCAATCCTACAAAAAGGAGTAGGAAAATACACTATTAATGTCTTCTCTCCCACATATTTATCAGGAAAATTACAAATTTCTGTTAGTAATGGTATCTATAAAGAGAGTTTTTTTTTTTTTTAAACCATTGAAAACAGGGACATTTTCAGGAGTGTCTTCACTCTTCAAAAAATGGGCATTTGATTTTGTGTCAAGAAAATATGTAAAAAACAAAAAGTCAAGAAAAAAAGAAAAAGAAAAAGAGTGCACTGACTTCAGCCTTAGTATGACAGGTAATAGAAATGGGAGCAATCTATTTAATCATTAATCTTATTATCTGACCAGAATGGAATAAGTAATAAAAGTAATAATTTCTACTATTTTCACCCTACTAAGCTTGTGAATATAGTTATTGATGTAATATAACAGAATTTTATTATTTCATCGAGAAAGAAGTGTAAACGTATTCACATTATATAATTGTTTTAATATTTTTGCAATGATTGTATTTTCTAAATTAAAAGTGTATATCACATAAAAGGTAAATAAACTGGCCTGTGTGCCTAGCAAAAATCAGGCTAGATCTGTCAAGTGTTGATAGGTCTACTATGAACTCAAACTCAGTTAATAACAGATAAGGAAGACAGGTGTGTTTGCTTTGTCTGCTACTGTCATGGCAGGATTCTTTGATTAAGTTACTTTGAGTTATTTTCTGTCTCTTTGAGGAAAGACAAATGGATTATGTACCATGTCAGGGTCTTGTTATTTGCATAGATTTAAAGTATTACAATTACTAATTTAAAGTGTCTCAGAGCTTGAGACATATATAATCTTTCTTTCTATAAAGATTCCACATGTAATTTTGAAGGGAGACATGAGTCACATCCTGCATGTGTCTGATATTTTCTTAAGTGGGATACACTCCAAAGTTTACTTGATGGAGACAGACGCATCTTGAATGTGATATTTTGAGGTTTAAGCATAGTAGTGATACATGGTTTTGAATTTTTAAAGACTGGAATGTGGAAGTCCCCCAGCATAGAAATTAGCAATGTATTCCTACAAGAATCTTACCATCTAGAGCCAGCATGTTTTTCAGCCTTATTTTCATTCTTTATGCCTATTGCATCATAGTCCTGACTCTAATTTTTATCTCAAGTTTTTGGGCTGACGTATGAACAAAAAAAAGTTCCCTTTTTTATACTTGGACTTTTTCCAAAAAATAATTTTATAATAATAAGATCAGAAAATTTAAGGAGACTTTAGAATTTGAACTCATTCATCTAGTTCAGCCACCTAAACAGAATCTTTTCTGCAACATCCCTAGTAGATGATCACTCATTTTCTCCTGAAATGATGCCTATTATGGCAATCTATTCAACTTTAGAAAACTCTGATACTTAGAAAACTCCAGTTCATATGTTTATCCCCTAATCGTGAACTACTCCTTCTAGTACTATAGGTTGGAGAAAAGCAAAATAATATTTTTACAGACTGCTTTATTTATGGCTGTGATGGGTCTTCATCACTGCATGCAGGCTTTCTCTAGTTGCAGAGAGGGGGGGTTACTCTCTAGTTGCAGTGCACAGGCTTCTCCTCGTGGTGGCTTCTCTTGTTGCAGAACACAGGATCTAGGTGGATGAGCTTCAATAGTTACAGCACATGGGTTCAGCAGTTACAGCTTTCTGGCTCTAGGGTACATGGGCTTCAGTAGTTGTGACACAGGGGCTCATTAGTTGTGGCCCATGGGCTCTAGAGTGTGCAGGCTCCAAACAGTTGTGGTGTGTGGGTTCAGCAGTTGCAGCTCGAGGGCTCTAGAGCACGGGGTCAGTAGTTGTGGTGCACAGACTCAGTTGTCCCACTGGATGTGGAATTCATATCCCCTGAATTGGCAGGCAGATTCTTATCCACTGAGCCACCAGGGAAGTGCAAAGAAAAACAATTTTATTCCTTCTTCTCCATGACAGCTCTTCAAACTTTGGGCTCACTCATTAATAAACAATGAGTATGCACTATGACCCTTAGACAGAATTAGTTGACTAATACATGTCCTCTACATGCAGGAACTTATATTCTAAGCTAAGCTAAGCTAAGTCACTTTAGTTGTGTCCGACTCTGTGTGACCCCATAGACGGCAGCCCACCAGGTTCCCCTGTCCCTGGGATTCTCCAGGCAAGAACACTGGAGTGGGTTGCCATTTCCTTCTCCAATGCATGAAAGTGAAAAGTCAAAGTGAAGTCGCTCAGTCGTGTCCAACTCTTAGCGACCCCATGGACTGCAGCCTACCGGCTCCTCCACCCATGGGATTTTCCAGGCAAGAGTACTGGAGTGGGGTGCCATTGCCTTCTCCGACTTATATTCTACAGGAGTAAATATGTGTGATAATGTTATGTGTTCAACTTATGTAAGCTGCCCTATGAGAACACAATGATCTCTCAAGATTTTGCTATTTTCCTCCTTTCTCTAGACAGGTAATACACAAACTCCTGATGTTGCATGTTTAAAAAGTTTTAGCATGCACTTCAATAATGTTATTTATTGATCCCTGTAGCTCATATGGTAAAGAATCTGTCTGCAATACAGGAGACCCAGTTTCAATTCTCACTCCAGAAGATCCTCTGGAGAAGGAAATGGCAAGCCACTCCAGTATTCTTGCCAGGAGAAGCCCATGGACAGAGGAGCCTGGTGGGATACAGTCCATGGGGTCACAAAGAGTTAGACACAACTGAGTGACTAACACTACTACTATTATACTATATAAGCACAATAACTTGCTAGTATGAGATGAAAATTACAAAGTATGCAAAAATAGATATTACAAAAAATTTTTAAAAATAAACAGATACAAGACACTTAATATCCTCTTTCCAAATCCAAAATGATCATCTTGCAAAGGCAGAAAAATAACATTTTCTAAACTTCAAGATACTGAAGATTTAAATTTCGTTACTTTTGCTATCCTTTTAACAAATTTGCATGGCAGAACTGACATGGAGGGCATACTTCAGCTCTTTTCTGCTGGCAAATGTCACTGTAGATGTGGTATCCTGATCACTACCATCAGGTGGTTGTGGAGATTTTATGAACATTCTGGTTTTCATAGAAGTGGCTTTCTTGGTGGCTTGGTTCTACAACACAGCATCTGGAATCATTTCTTGAAAGATTAACCTAGAGTCACCTTCTTTAGTCTTTCCAATAATTCTGTAAGTTATTAGGACTCAATAGGATATCCTTTTATACTAAAAGTAGCTAGAAGAAATTTTTATTCCCTATAACTTAGCCCTGGGCTTCCTTAGTGGCTCAGATGGTAAAGAATTTGCCTGCAATGCAGGAGACCTGGGCTGAATTCCTGGATTGGGAAGATCCCCTGGAGGAGGGCATGGCAACCCACTCCAATGTTCTTGTCTGAAGAATCCCTATGGACAGAGGACCCTGGTGGGCTACAGTCCATGGGGTCACAAAGAGTCAGACGTGACTAAATGCAGCACAGCACATGACTTAACCCTAAACAATACATTAATATGTTAATATTATTCATCCCAAAGGCAGTTCATCTTAAATTCAAGTCATTCAACTAGAGAATTATTTAAATTATTTCATTTAACCATTATTTATATAGAGTACTTGCCAGTTACCTGACAGTGTTGTTGGCTCTGGGAATGTATTTATGGAAAAACTAATAAAAATCTCTGCATTTAAAATTCTAATAAGAATTTTATATTATATGATTTCACATATTTATGACCACATTTACTTATCTACATAATTATAAAAATTTAAAGATTATTTAAAACTGTCCACCAAATAGAGTTCCTCCAAATATCTCATGAAGTTTTTAGTATATTGAGATTTATCCTTAGCTTTTTGTCCTATTTTGAAATGCCTCTCTCCAAGAGTATTAATTTTAAAAGACAAAATAAATACAGCTTCTATGATAAATAATGAAAAAGTTAATAATATAACAGTTGTTAATGGACTCATTAATGACACAGTTCAGTTCAGTTCAGTCGTTCAGTCCTGTCCGACTCTTTGCAACCCCATTAATCGCAGCACACCAGGCCTCCCTGTCCATCACCAGCTCCCAGAGTTTACTCAAACTCACTTGCATCGAGTAGGTGATGCCATCCAGCCATCTCATCCTCTGTTGTCCCCTTCTCCTCCTGCCCCAATCCCTCCTAGCATCAGGGTCTTTTCCAACGAGTCAACTCTTTGCATGATGTGGCCAAAGTATTGGAGTTTCAGCTTCAGCCTCAGTCCTTCCAATGAACACCCGGGACTGATCTCCTTTAGGATGGACTAGTTGGATCTCCTTGCAATCCAGGGGATTCTCAAGAGTCTTCTCCAACACCACAGTTCAAAAGCATCAATTCTTTGGCACAGTAGATTAACAAAATAACTTTTTATATTAAGTCATCTATGCTGCTAAGTCACTTCAGTCATGTCCGGCTCTGTGCGACCCCATAGATGGCAGCCCACCAGGCTCTGCCATCCCTGGGATTCTCCAGTCAAGAACACTGGAGTGGGTTGTCATTTCCTTCTCCAATGCATGAAAGTGAAAAGTAAAAGTGAAGTCGCTCAGTCGTGTCTGACTCTTCGCGACCCCATGGACTGCAGCCCACCAGGCTCCTCCATCCACGGGATTTTCCAGGCAAGAGTACTGAAGTGGGTTGCCATTGCCTTCGTACTCTATAAAACTGACCTAAACACAATATTCTGACTAAAAAGTGCTAAATTTCATTAAAAATGTATTGGAATTCTAAGGTTAGCCAAAGACATACAAATGACTAGCACATTATGGTACATATTTTCCTTTATCAATTATATATATTTGATATTGACTTCTAACTATATGCCCATTTTATAATGAAGAAAAAGATAAAAGTGATTAAATAATGCATAAAATATATTTTAAAACTGCAAAAATACCACAAGTTAAAAAAATATTTTCCTCTTGGAAAAAATTACATAGCCAAACAGGAATCACTTCCTGGACTCTGGGATTTAGAAAATTCAACTTTAAATAATATGAAGTATGAAGAAAATACAGTTATACAATCTGAATGTTTAAGGAATTCTGAGAACATGAACCTTTTAAAATGTACAGACACAGACTTTAAGTGAAGCCACATTTCTCTGACTCAAAGATCTTCCCAACACAGGGATCAAACCTGGGTCTCCTGCATTGCAGGTGGATTCTTTTCACCAGGAAAGGCCATTATTCCTTTACTCGTTACAAATGTATTGATCTTAGATTTTCCCTAAAAAGTCTGAAAAATATCACCTAACACTAAATATTTGCTAGCAAAAGCTTCCGTCTTCACATTTCTAAACCATAAAATACTGCACAAGCCTTTGGGCCTCACTCACCTCTAGTCTGTCTAACCAGTTCTACAAAAGACGTCATTAAAACCTAATGAAATGACTGAGAATAGAATATGGGAAAGGATACACTGTCCATTTCCTTTTAACTTCCATGAATGAGGAGTGCAGGAAAATAAACACTGTCAGCCAGCAAGCTTAGTTTACATACCTAGACAATATACTGATCTTAAAAAACAGAATCCAGATGTAAATAAGTATAATTGTCATTTGAATATAACTGTCATTACTGATTTGTGGAAAATGGATTATTATTGACTAATTCAATTTCTGTAACAAATTGGAAAATGGAAGAGAGACAAAAGTAGAGTACTCATTAGGGCATAACTAAGATGTTACAAATTAAATCTTTGTAGGAAGAAGAAATTAATTTGAATTACTTATGCTACAGACAAAAAATATGGGAAATCAATTTAAAATGAAAGGTCATATTATTAATATATACTTGATACTGCTACTGCTGCTAAGTCACTTCAGTTGTGTCCCACTCTGTGAGACCCCATAGGTGGCAGCCCACCAGGCTCCCCCATCCCTGGGATTCTCTAGGCAAGAACACTGGAGTGGGTTGCCATTTCCTTCTCCAATGTATGAAAGTGAAAAGTGAAAGAGAAGTCGCTCAGTCGTGTCCGACTCTTAGCGACCCCCTGGACTGCAGTGCACCAGGCTCCTCCATCCATGGGATTTTCCAGGCAAGAGTACTGGAGTGGGGTGCCATTGCCTTCTCCGTACTTGATACTAATACTCTATATATTCTATCTCTCTATATATACTAATATATACTATATACTTGCATAATAACCTATAATTTACATATGTACAACACAAACATATATTGTTTGAGATTAAAAAACAAACACAAATATGCATTTTGTGTATGTGTGTGTGTGTGTACATATACAAAACTATGGACTTAGGTTAGATTACAAAGTATTTGTCTTACACTGAAGCCAAAAAAAAAAAAATCTTCCTGTAAATATTTACTGATAGATATTATTGCCTTATGACTAAAAGACTGCTGGCATTGTGAATTCTAGCTATATCATTGGTAAACTGAATTTTTTCTCTAGAGATTTAAAAATAGAATAAACATTTAGATGTTTAAAAGATATTTGATAAAGGCTGTCTCGATAGCTTTTGTTCCTATGAGTGTTACAGTAGAAAAGTGCAGGCATTGGACTCTGAAACACATGGAAATGAATCCCAGCTCTGTTCTTTATATTACATGTGATCTTGTGTTTCAGTTTCCTTATTTAAATAAGGATGCTAATGATGTTGTCAATTAATACATTTTATTCCTCACAATTTTGTGAAGATTAGAGATAAGCATCACAATAACTAATTACATACTAAGTCATAGGGAGATTTTATAAATTCAATAGATCAGTTTTGTGGTTATTATTTTCTTTCTCTGAGCATGCTTGGAAAATAAAATCAGAGTTATATCAAATGTCAGTTGTATAAATCCAACCATATGACCTGGCAGTGATTTCCTTGATATTATTCCCAAATGAATGCTTAATCACTAGTACTAAACTGGCTATGCAAATCACTGATAACAGCCTTAGAGTTTTCTATACTTTACCGGAAGAAGGAGCACAGGAGTGAGATCATATGAGGAGTGGAAAACATAAAAAATACTGGACTAATTTCTTTTCACTCTCCTGTTATGGCCAAGGGCTATATAAGGAAAAGTGACACTGTAAAGCTTGTTCAGATCAGTTCAGTTGCTCAGTTGTGTTCGACTCTTTGTGACCCCATGGACTGCAGCATGCCAGGCCTCCCTGTCCATCACCAACTCCTGGAGTTTACCCAAACTCATGTCCATTGGGTCGGTGATGCCATCCAACCATCTCATCCTCTGTCATCCCCTTCTCTTCCTGCCCTCAATCTTCCCCAGCATCAGGGTCTTTTCCAATGAGTCAGCTCTTCACATCAGGTGGCCAAAGTATTGGAGTTTCAGCTTCAGCATCAGTCCTTCCAATGAACACTCAGGACTGATCTCCTTTAGGAAGGACTGGTTGGATCTCCTTGCAGTCCAAGGGACTCTCAAGAGTCTTCTCCAACACCACATTCAAAAGCATCAATTCTTCAGCACTCAGCTTTCTTCACAGTCCAACTCTCACATCCATACATGACTACTGGAAAAACCATAGCCTTGACTAGACAGACCTTTGTTGGCAAAGTAATGTCTCTGCTTTTTAATATGCTGTCTAGGTTGGTCATAACTTTCCTTCCAAGGAGTAAGCATCTTTTAATTTCATGGCTGCAGTCACAAAGCCATGTTAAATTGGACAAACCTCTGTGAAGTCTGCTTGTTCCTACATACATTTGAGTGTGACAAATGCTTGGCTATTGATATCTGGGGCAAATGGAAAGCATTTAATAGAGGAATATGAACTAATGAATATAACCTTAATTTGTAAGAGATATGCTACATGTTTAGCAGCAGGCCCATGGACAGGTTTGACTTACAAGAATGGCTAACTTATTCTGCCTTCTGGGATTTATGTTTTCAGAAGCATGATATAAGCTGGTATCAAAAATACCATTATTTTATGTCAGAACACCACATTTTGTGAAAATTTTTTGGCAATATCTGAAAAATCTAAAAGAAAGTCTTAAATATGAGGTAAGGGCTTGCAAGTTTTACTCAAAATTGTTAGCTAATTTTCTGACTTGGAAGACTGAAATTTATTAAAATACACATTCATACACTCTTTAATCATTCTGAGCCAAAAGCCTATTCCTAAATATCCATGGGTCTACCTCTTACTCCACAACACTGCAGTTTTGACTGCAATGGAAGGACTTGGTTGGTCATATTCCTTGCTCTCTCATTGAAATTACTCCAGAAATTCATGGCGTGACTATGGAAAAATCACTTATCTCCTCTCCCTTAGCTTCTTCATTTCTAAAACAAAAGAATTGAATTACATTATCTTTAAAGCCTCTGGAAAATTTTTCTCTTGTAGATGAAAGTAGATTGCTAAGAAAAGTGCTTACTTCAGAGGGAAAGTAAAAAGGCCCTTGGTTTAAAAAATCTTGTTTTGTTTACAACCCCTCTGTCTGTTATGTCTTCTAGATTAGTATATTTCTAGATTAAAATATTTTTTTTACCATTTCTGACATACTATACATTTGCATATAATGGTAATCTTTTCATCAAATAAAAATCTAATACTTTTTTTCTTTTGTATACAAACTGTTATAACAAGTAAAAACTAAACTCTTTAAAGCTTTGAGGAATTATTCATGAAAAGTATTGAATTATGCCACAAGAGAGATGACATTGTCAAAGAGAAACTATTATTTTTAATTAAAATTCCAATTCTTAACTACAACACATTTTTATGTATTAATAATTTTTAAAAGCTTTAGAGATTTTTATTCTTGAACAGTATCCAAAAGAGAAGCATACAGTTCATCCTTATATCTTCATTTTATATAATTTCTTACACTTTCTATTTCACTTATTTTAAAAATCACTACATTTTGTAAGATAGGAAGGAATAAGCACAAAAAATTTTATTTTTAAAATCAGAAATTAAGATTCCAGGGTCACAGAGCTGAAAAGTGACAGAAATGAAACTTACACTAAAGTAAAAGCTAAAGCTAATAATACCTACATGTTAAATAAACACTGGAAATTAGTTTCAAGGAGAGTGAAATTGATTCTCAAAAATGCAGTTTTTTAGCCTTTACAACCACATTTTCTTCTGTTATATGTTTGCTATTCTGCTCTTTTATTTTTTCCTGTAAACAGATACTCTGGATCAACAATGCTGCTGCTGCTGCTAAGTCGCTTCAGTTGTGTCTGACTCTGTGCAAACCCATAGGTGGCAGCCCACCAGGCTCCCCCATCCCTGGGATTCTCCAGGCAAGAACACTGGTGTGTTGCCATTTCCTTCTCCAATGCATGAAAGTGAAAAGTGAAAGTGAAGTTACTCTGTCGTGTCAGACTCCTAGTGACCCCATGGGCTGCAGCCTACCAGGCTCCACCGTCCACGGGATTTTCCAGGCAAGAGTACTGGAGTGGGTTGCCATCGCCTTCTCCAAGATCAACAATGAGATTAACTTTTAATCAAGGAAATTAAAAGTGGATGGAAGCATGCAAAAAACTGGTAAGTCACATAAATATGTTTCCAAAATACAATATTATTAACACTTTTTCTTTTTTCTTTTTTTAAAATAATTCAATGTATTAGATCAAGGCATTTTTCAGTTAATAACCTTATTATGTACTTGCCTAAATATTTGATCTATAATAAAAGACAATGTTCTTTGAATGAATACTATGTCTGAAATTACTTATTACAAGATTTGCAGCAGTATATACATATTTTTCTATGCATTCTTTTTTTGGGTGGGCTCTCCTATTCAGTGTCAGTCAGTCACCTGGCCTTAGAAGGACCATTTAGATCATGATTAATACTTTTTTTTCACCCCCCTGAGTACATTACAAAGTTTAAAATGTTTTAATAGGCCAATGTTTTATAGGTGACTTTCACTTTCACTTTTATGGCTCCCTGGTAGCTCAGTGGTAAAGAATCTGCCTGCAATTCAGGAGACCAGGGTTAGATCTCTGGCTTGGGAAGATCCTGTGGAGGAAGTCATGGCAACCCACTGTAATACTCTTGCCTGGAGAATCCCATGGAAATAGGAGCCTGGTGGGCTACAGTCCATAGGGTCTCACAGAGTTAGATATGACTGAAGCACCTAAGCAGCAGCATAGGCCAATAATCGAATTACTTGTTATAATTTGTTTAATAGTTATTTTGAAATATACAAGATTGCCCTGGTGACACAAGTACCTTTAAATCAGCACCCTTACTAACTCAAGAACATTTATTTCCACCTAGTAAAGATGCCAGATTATAATTAACCATTTCTGTATTTTCAGATGTTCAGATTTCTTCCACTTAAAATATATATCTTTTGTGTTTAAATGTATTTTCTATATATGCAATTTCTCAAAAGAAATCCAGAATACTATGAAATCTTAATATAAACCTATAAATTAATTTTTGATAAAGCATTCTACCGAATTTAAATTATTACAGTAAATTTCAATTTTTATACAAAATATGTGAAAAAAATTTGCAATTGGAAAATTTTTATGCATTAATTTGAATTTGTCACCTAATTAGTAAAAAACAGAAACCTTATCTCCCTATTTTGTACAGACCTGCAACTTTCATTTATTCATTACTGGAAGGAATCAAATATCAATCGATGTCTGTATCATAGAAGAGGAAAGTCAGAAAACAGGGAGTCACTTGGTAGAGTAGAAATTAGGTAAAAAGAGAGATAAACTCAGTCTCCAGTTGCATGGTGAGATCCTTCTACTATCTGCTGAAAATTCTACGAGTGACAATTGTAACATGGAAGTAGCAGATTTGAGCATAATTCTTTGAAGAAACTGAGTAACTCTAGGGCAATGGTTCAGAAATACTGATATTTGGGGATCATTTACAAATGAATTGGAGTTTGAACATCATCAGACTGGATTGAAACTGGATTGGTAGCCCCATTATATTGCAACCCCAGTAACTAAATTGAACAAATTTTCATGTAAATTATATTACCTAATCACAAAATACTGACCCAACCAGGGCTACACTTATTGTCAAATGATCTCTACAGAAATCTCACTCAGGTTTGCTTCATAGAGGTTGATAGACGGTAAATATGTAGACACAAACCTGTTGTAGCCAGAGCTAAAAATAAACCAACCTGACACAGTAGGAAAGAAGTTAAGAAATAATCACACGCTTGTACTTACAGTGCGGTCTGTGAGCTGATGGCATTCCATGAAATGTCTGCCACTGGCTCACACTGAGAAAGATATGTAAATTAAGAGGAAGAATTTAGGAACTTTAATAGAAATATGTCAGTTTAAGATTAAAAGTATAACCTGACTCCTCTCATTTAACAGTGCATATATTGATTTAAATGATATTGAACTTGGGTACATGACACACGGAGTCATGTACCCAGGTATCAGGTATCAGTTTAAGATGAATTTGAAATGAAACAAAATATGGGAAAAAGAAAACTATATAAAACATAGCTAGTTTGAGGAGCATTGATCTCCAAGATAAAATCAGAGCAGAGCTGCTTACATCTAAGCAAATACACTCTAAGATGGCTTTGCAAGTATTCAGCTCTACTCTAGCAACAGTAATATATTTTAAAAGGATGCACAGCACTGAGCATTAGGTAAGTTTTGGGAATAGGAGGAAATAATTAATAGATTATATACTATATATTGAAAATACACATATTGACCTTAATAAAAATAAAAACCAAATAATAAAAAGGTCAAATTATATGAAATATATATTACAGAGCTAGATAAATTGGAAATGAAAACCACATTGAAAGAAAATAATTTGCAAATTAAAAGAGAAAAATTGACAAGATGGTAAGTTAAATTGCTATAAAAAAGAAAGACCAAATATCACTGTAATGAGTACAAGAGGAAAATCTCAGAGAGGGCAAAGCAATTAGAGAGCAGTTAAAGATGTGGAAGACAGAAATATAGTGTTATTTTAGGACAAAATTAATTGATTAATACCCTTCAGTAAAATGTACTTGAGGTCCTCCTGGGGGTTGAGGGAAAACCTTGATTGTGAAATCCAGTTAAAAAAAAAAAAACAAAACAAAACTAAAATCATGCTCAAGGGAGTTTTGACAAAAGAGTTGAAAACTTATGTCTGCATAAAAACCTGCATCGTGTTTGTTTGTAGATGTTTATGGAAGATTTGTTTACAATTGTCAAAACTTGGAAACAACAAAGATGTCTTTCTGTAGATGAATGGATAAATAAACTGTGGCACATACAGACCATGGACTATAATTCGGCACTAAAAAAGTGCATTATAACACCATGAAGTTATATGAAGGAACATGATGTGAAGCTTAAATGTGTATTAGTAAATGAAAGAAGTCATTAAAAAAAATCTAAAAAGGGTACAGTTTCATTTGATGCCATTCTGGACAAGGCACAATCTGGAGACAATAAAAAGATAAGTGGTTGCCATGGGTAGTGGTTGGAATGAATGAACAGGTGCAGCACAGAAGATATTTAGGGCACTGAAGCTATTCTGCATGATCATAACCATGGATACCTGCCACTGTGCATTTATCGAAAACTGTACACTGTGCAACAGCAAGAGTGAACTGCAATGTAAACTATGAACTTTGGTCAATACAGGTTCATCAGTTCAGTTCAGTTCAGTTGCTCAGTCGTGTCTCACTCTCCATGACCCCATGAATTGCAGCATGCCACGCCTCCCTGTCCATCACCAACTGCCAGAGTTCACCCAAACTCACGTGCATCGAGTCAGTGATGCCACCCAACCATCTCATCCTCTGTCGTCCCCTTCTCCTCCTGCCCCCAATCCCTCCCAGCATCAGAGTCTTTTCCAGTGAGTCAACTCTTCGCATGAGGTGGCCAAAGTATTGGAGTTTCAGCTTCAACATCAGTCCTTCCAGTGAACACCCAGGACTGATCTCTTTCAGAACGGACTGGTTGGATCTTCTTGCAGTCCAAGGGACTCTCAAGAGTCTTCTCCAACACCACAGTTCAAAAGCATCAGTTCTTTGGTGCTCAGCTTTCTTCACAGTCCAACTCTCACATCCATAAATGAGCACTGGAAAAACTATAGCCTTGACTAGACAGGCCTTAGATGGCAAAGTAATACCTCTGCTTTTTCATATGCTATCTAGGTTGGTTATAACTTTCCTTCCAAGGAGTAAGCACCTTTCAATTTCATGGCTGCAGTCACCATCTGCAGTGATTTTGGAGCCCAGAAAAATAAAGTCTGACAGTGTTTCCACTGTTTCCCCATCTATTTCCCATGAAGTGATGGGACCAGATGCCATCATCTTCCTTTTCTGAATGTTGAGCTTTAAGCCAACTTTTTCACTCTCCTCTTTCACTTTCATCAAGAGGCTTTTGAGTTCCTCTTCACTTTCTGCCATAAGGGTGGTATCATCTGCATATCTGAGGTTATTGATATTTCTTCCGGCAATCTTATTTCCAGCTTGTGCTTCATCCAGCACAGCATTTCTCATATAAGTTCAATAAGCAGGGCGACAATATACAGCCTTGAAGTACTCCTTTTCCTATTTGGAACCAGTCTGTTGTTCCATGTCCAGTTCTAACTGTTGCTTCCTGACCTGCATATAGGTTTCTCAAGAGGCAGATCAGGTGGTCTGGTATTCCAATCTCTTAAAGAATTTTCCACAGTTTATTGTGATCCACACAGTCAAAGGCTTTGGCATAGTCAATAAAGCAGAAATAGATGTTTTTCTGGAACTCTCTTGCTTTTTCCATGATCCAGCGGATGTTGGCAATTTGATCTCTGGTTCCTCTGCCTTTTCTAAAACCAGCTTGAACATCTCGAAGTTCGCGGTTCACGTATTGCTGAAGCCTGGCTTGGAGAATTTTGAACATTACTTTATTAGCGTGTGAGATGAGTGCAATTGTGTGGTAGTTTGAGCATTCTTTGGCATTGCCTTTCTTTGGGATTGGAATGAAAAGTCACTGTTTCCAGTCCTGTGGCAACTGCTGAATTTTCCAAATTTGCTGGCATAGTGAATGTAGCACTTTCACAGCATCATCTTTCAGGATTTGAAATAGCTCAACTGGAATTCCATCACCTCCACTAGCTTTGTTCATAGTGATGCTTTCTAAAGCCCACTTGACTTCACATTCCAGGATGTCTGGCTATAGGTGAGTGATCACACAATTGTGATTATCTGGGTCATGAAGATCTTTTTTTGTATAGTTCTTCTGTGCATTCTTGCAACCTATTCTTAATATCTTCTGCTTCTGTTAGGTCCATACCATATCTGTCCTCTATCGAACCCATCTTTGCATGAAATGTTCCCTTGGTATCTCTAATTTTCTTGAAGAGATCTCTAGTCTTTGCCATTCTGTTGTTTTCCTCTATTTCCTTGCATTGATCGCTGAAGAAGGCTTTCTTATCTCTCCTGCTATTTTTGGAACTCTGCATTCAAATGGGGATATCTTTCCTTTTCTTCTTTGCTTTTCACTTCTCTTCTTTTCACAGCTGTAACAAATGGTCTGTCTCCTGAGGAAGATGATAGTGGGGCTGGCTCTGAGTGAATGGCCTAAGAGAGTATGTGAAATCTCTGTTCTTTCTGCTCAATTTTATTGTGAACCTAAAACTACCAAAAAAACTATTAAAAAATAGAGCTAATTAAAAGAATTCAAATTTTGAAAACCACTAATGGCTACAGCATCATTTAAATTTAAAGCTTAGATTAAACAATTTTGGGAAAACTTTTATAATTAAAATTTGACTCTGTGGGAGAGGGAGAGGGTGGGATGATTTGGGAGAATGGCATTGAAGCATGTATAATATCATATATGAAACGAGTCGCCAGTCCAGGTTCGATGGACGATACTGGATGCTTGGGGCTGGTGCACTGGGACGACCCAGAGGGATGGTACAGGGAGGGAGGTAGGAGGACGGTTCAGGATGGGGAACACTTGTATACCTGTGGCAGATTCATGCTGATATATGGCAAAACCAATACAAATTTGTAAAGTTAAAAAAATAAAAAAATTGAATTATATGTTATAATTAATTATAATATGCAAAAATAAATTGAAGAATATAAGAAAGTGAGATAATGCTTATCTCTACAGTTTCTGTATCAGAGAGTTACTATTTAAAATTTAAATATTTAGTCATAATTATTCATCCAGTTTAAATTTTTTTTATGGATTTAGTGCAGGTTTTCTCAGTCATGACACTGTTGACATTTTGAGCCTGATAATTATTTGTTCAGGGAACAATCCTGTGTATTGCAAGATACAACAGTATCCTTACCCTCTGCAGACTAGAAACCAGTAATATCTCCCCTATATCCCTGTTGCAATAAACGAAACTTCTCCAGTGAATGCAAAATGCCTCCAGAGAGATGACTCCTGAGACTATTGCAAAGATAAACAAAAAGATGATTCTTTGAGAAGATAAACAAGATGGACAAACCATTAGCCAGACTCAAGAAAAAAAGGGAAAAAAGATCAAATCAATAAAATTAGAAATGAAAACTAGAAATCACGACAGACAATACAGAAATACAAAAGATCATGACACTACCATGAGCAACTATATGACAACAAAATGGACAACTTGGAAGAAATAGACAAATTCTTAGAAAAGTATAATCTTCCAAAACTGAACTAGGAAGGAACAGAAATTCTGAACAGACCAATCACAAGCACAGAAATTGAAACTGTAATAAAAAACCTTCCAAAAAAAAAAGGCCAGGACCAGATGGTTTCACAGGTGAAATCTACTAAACATTTAGAGAAGAGCTAACATTTATCCTACTCAAACTCTTCCAGAAAATTTCAGAGGAAGTAAAACTTCCAAACACATATCAGGCCACCATTGCCCTAATACCAAAATCAGATGAAGATGCCACAAAAAAAGAAATCACAGGCCCATATCATTGATTAACATAGACACAAAAATCCTCAACAATATTCTAGCAAACAGAATTCAAAAACATATTAAAGAGATCATACATTGTGACCAAGTGGGCTTTATTCCAGGGATGCAAGGATTCTTCAATATTTTCAAATCAATCAATCAATGTGCTACACCATATTAACAAATTGATAGATAAAAAATGTATGATTATCTCAATAGATGCAGAGAAAGCCTTTGACAAAATTCAACACCCATTTATGATAAAAACTCCAGCGCACAGGCATAAAGATTTTACCTCACCATAATAAAAGTCATGTATGACAAAACCACAGCAGACTTTATCCTTATTGGTGAAAAATTGAAAGCATTTCCTCTAAAATCAGGAACAAGACAAGGGTGCTCACTCTCACCACAACTATTCCCTATAGTTTTGGAAATCCTAGCCATAGCAATCAGAGAAGAAAGGAAATAAAAGGAATCCAGATTGGAAAAGAAGTAATACTCTCACTGTTTGCACATGACATGATTCTCTACATAAAAAACCCTAAACATACCACTAGAAAATTACTAGAGCTAATCAATGAATAAAGTAAAGTTGTGAGCCTGAAGGATATAAAATTACAATGCAGAAATATGTTACATGCCTATACACCAACAATGAAATAACAGAAAGAGAAATTAAGGAAACAACCCCATTCACCATTGCAATGAAATAATAAAATACTTAGGAATAAATTTACCTAAAGGAACAAAAGACCTGTACATAGAAAACCATTAAAAAAATGATGAAAGAAATCAAAGATGTCAAAAATAGATTGAGAAATATAACATGTTCATGGATTGGAAGAATCAATACAGTGAAACTGAGTATACTACCCAAAACAATCTATAGATTCAACGCAATCCCTATCAAGTTACCAATGACATTTTTCACAGAACTACAACAAATAATTTCACATTGTGTATGGAAACCCAAAGAATCTCAAAAAGCCAAAGCAATCTTGAGAAAGAATGGAACTAGAGAAAGCAGCCTTCCTGACTTCAGACTGTACTACAAAGCTGCAGTCATCAAGACAGTATGGTACTGGCACAAAAATAGAAACAGAGATCAATGGAAATAAATAGAAAGTCTGGAGAAAATTCACACACCTATAGATACCTTATCATTGACAAATGAGGCAAAAATGTACAATGGAGAAGACAGTCTCTTTAACAAGTGGTGCTGGGAAAACTGGTCAGCCACATGTAAAAGAAGGAAACTAGAACACTTTCTACCACCATACACAAAAATAAACTCAAAATGGATTAAAGATGTAAACGTAAGACCAGAAACTACAAAACCCTTAGAGGAAAACATAGGCAGAGCAAATTTTTGTCAGATTTTTTGACAAAAAAATCACAGCAAGATCCTCTATGACCCACCTCCCAGAGTAATGGAAATAAAAGCAAAAATAAGCAAATGGGGCATAATTAAACTTAAAAGCTTTTGCATAATAAAGGAAGCTATAAGCAAGGTGAAAAAACAGCCTTCAGAATAGGAGAAAAAAATTACAAATGACACAATTGACAAAAAAACAATCTCCAAAATATACAAACAGCTCATGCAGCTCAATACCAGAAAAGTGAATAACCCAATGAAAAAGTGGGCCAAAGAACTAAACAGATATTTCTCCAAAGAAGACATGGCTAATAAACACATGACAAGATGCTCAACATCACTCATTAGAGGTATGCAAATCAAAACCACAAGGAGGTGTCATCTCAGGCCGGTTATAATGGCCACCGTCAAAAAGTCTACCAACGATAAATGCTGGAGAGTGTGCAGAGAAAGGGAACCTTTTTACACTGTTGGTGGGAATGCAAATTGGAACAGCCACTATGGAGAACAGTGTGGAGTTTCCTTAAAAAACTGGCACTAGAACTGTCATAAGATACAGCAATCCCACTTCTGGGCATACACACTGAGGAAACCAGAATTGAAAGAGACATGTGTACCCCAATGTTCACTGCAGTAGTATTCACAATAGCTAGGACATGGAAGCAACCTAGATATCCATCAGCAGATGAATGGATAAGGAAGTTGTGGTGCATATACACAATGGAATATTACTCAGCTATAAAAAGGAATTCATTTGAATCTGTCCTAATCAGGTGAATGAAACTGGAGTCTATTATACAGAGTAAAGTAAGTCAGAAAGAGAAACGCAAAAATGTATATTAATGCATATATATGGAATTTAGAAAAATAGCAATAACTATCCTTTATGCAGGGCAGCAAAAGAGACACAGAGGTAAAGAACAGACATTTGGACTCTGTGGGAGAAGGTGAGGGTGGGATGATTTGCAAGTATAGCATTGAAAAATGTATATTACCATATGTAAAACAGATGACCAGTGCAAGTTCAATGCATGAAGCAGGCACCCAAAGCCAGTGCTCTGAGACAACCCAGAGGGATAGGGTAGGGAGGGAGGTGGCGGGGGAGGGGGGACTCAAAATGGGGGGACACATGTGTATCCATGGCTGATTCATGTTGATATATGGCAAGAGACATCACTATATTGTCAAGGAATTACCTTCCAATTAAAATAAATTAATTAATTAAAAAAATAATAATGTACCCTTAGTGCTAACATCCAAACACAAGCAGTGATATGCTGGCAGAATTTTTATCCTTTCCTTTATTTGAAATGAAAAGATGATTTTTAACAGTTTAAATAAATTATATTTACAGTTAAAAAAAAAGAACCACTACTTTAGGGGTATTGTTTAATTTAATAACCTTCTCTTGTAATTAGTGACTGGAAAATGTTTGGAAAAATAAACTACTTAAAATTTTCAAATTCATGTTTATCTTCATTACATTTAAATATAATTACATTCAGTAATCTTTGTATTGACCTATAATTTTATTTCTTTTGTTTCCTTATCCAGTTTGGTGTGTATAATTATACAAATTGTCAGTGGGAAGAGAATTATACTCAGAATCTTGTCTGTTATGTTTTCTGAAACAAAATACATTTATTTCTGAGCATATAGTAAGCTGCTAAGTCACGTCAGTGGTGTCCGACTCTGCGTGACTCCATAGACGGCAGCCCACCAGGCTTTCCCGTCCCTGGGATTCTCCAGGCAAGAACACTGGAGTGGGTTGCCATTTCCTTCTCCAATGCATGAAAGTGAAAAGTGAAAGTGAAGTCACTCAGTCGTGTCCAACTCAGCGATCCCATGGACTGCAGCCTACCAGGCTCCTCCATCCATGGAAGTTTCCAGGCAAGAGTACTGGAGTGGATCGCCAGTGCCTTCTCCAATCTGAGCATATAGGATGACAATATAAACATAAACTATGAATATGATCATTTACATAAATCTCATTATTTTAATAAGGGTGCAAAGGGTATTTACAGTTTTCCCAAGAGTAGTTAAGAAAATTGGTTAAGCATCACATGCTGCTGCTACTGCTGCTAAGTCGCTTCAGTCATGTCTGACTCTGTGCGACCCCATAGACGGCAGCCCACTAGGCTCCCTTGTCCCTGGGATTCTCCATGCAAGAATACTGGAGTGGGTTGCCATTTCCTTCTCCAATGCATGAAAGTGAAAAATGAAAGTGAAGTCGCTCAGTGGTGCCCGACTCTTAGTGACCCCATGGACTGCAGCCTACCAGGCTCCTCCACCCATGGGATTTTCCCGGCAAAAGTATTGGAATGGGGTGCCATTGCCTTCTCCGAAGCATCACATAGTTAACATTAAAATTCATGTAAAACAAGGCATTGATATTTCCTATCAACCTACCAGTCAATTCAGGTAACTTGGATAGGCATTTAGAAATTCTGACTTAGAGTAGGCAACCTGTGTTGCCTCCAAGTTTTGATTTAGCCTCAAAATACTTACCACTGATTACTGTTTCTCAAATCCAAGTACTAATCAGGCCTGACCCTGCTTAGCTTCTGAGATCAGGCAAGATAAGGCACATTCAGAGTGGTATGGCCATAGACCAATTACTGTTTCTGTGCATGTAAACCACTGGTTTTAAAACACTGTAGACTTATTGCCTGATAGACTACAAGTTTGTTGCCTGAGAGACTACAAGTTCCATTAGGTCAGGTATCATTCTGATTTTGCTCACCGCCCTAATCAAAGTGTCCTTAACCACTCTGGACATATCAGTTCAGACTCTTTGTGACCCCATGAATTGCAGCACACCAGGCCTCCCTGCCCATCACCAACTCCCGGAGTTCACCCAGACTCACATCCATCAAGTCAGTGATGCCATCCAGCCATCTCATCCTCTGTCATCCCCTTCTCCTCCTGCCCCCAATCCCTCCCAGCATCAGAGTCTTTTCCAATGAGTCAACTCTTCTCACGAGGTGGCCAAAGTACTGGAGTTTCAGCTTTAGCATCATTCCTTCCAAAGAAATCCCAGGGCTGATCTCCTTGCAGACTCTCAAGGGTCTTCTCCAACAGCACAGTTCAAAAGCATCAATCTTTAGCACTCTGGACATATAGTAAATGCTTAATAAATGTTGTGAAAGTGGAAGCGGTCATCCAACTGTCTCCAATGTGTTATTTTTAACTCTAAACTATCCATTCAATTCCAAGTTCTCTATTATACAGCATGCATTACTAATGACTTTATAACAATTTTAAAAAATGTTTAGCACAAATTACTGTAAACAGCATTGGTTAAGTGATTTTCTAGTTTTCCGTTGTAAAGAAGCACAAATGCTTAAACTTTACTATTTTATTCCCAAGTCCTGGAAACTCATTCAAATGTAAAATCACATATTAATCACTACCTATGGAATGCTAAAGAAATCTTTATTGTAAACATTTATGAGAAAATTTGACACATCTCTTTGCTTTCCTTCTTTCTCTCCTTCATCCTCTGTAACACATGGAATTGTGTTAAAATGTGAGAAACCCACCATCTCTGCATGCTGAAATCCTTGTTTAATAAGCCTAGTTTTAAATAAACAATGATTTTATTTCTAAGTTGAGACTCCAAACTTCTTGAAAGATGAGGCTCTGTAATATTATAATATAGATCTCCTCTTGTGGGTTTTGGACTGGGTTTATAATGTTCTCTTAATATGGTTTTTCTCTTAGAATAATTTCAGGCATTGCAATTGATCATGTTTATGAGTACTCAGGGAATTTTAAGTATGCAAATTATTTAGCTGACACATATACAGACTAATGAAATTTTACTAAATATAGAGCTATCATTATGAGGAACTAGTTTATAGTATTTTAGTATGCATATCCACAACATATATTTTATGCATTTTATTAATTGTGCTTTATTAATTATAATAAGGTTAACTTGTTTTTATAAGGTATAAAGTTTTTAAAAGCAAGGCTTTCCCACTGTGTTTCATGTGATAAACAGAAGTGTTTCTTTTGTAGTCTTCATTATTTCTCCATTTATAATTACAGTTTTCTCTGAATTTTATCAATACTTTTCCTGTAGTTACAAACTATAAAAAGTGAAAGTGAAAGTCACTCAGTTGTGTCTATCTCTTTGTGACCTCATGGACTATACAGTCTATGGTATTCTGAGGGGTAGCCTTTCCCTTCTCCAGGATACCTTCCCAACCCAGGTCTCTGCATTGTGGGCAGATTCTTTACCAGCTGAGCACAGAGGAAGCCCCAAAACTCTAAGATAGCTTCTTATTCTAAAAATATTTGTTTACCTAAAGGTCAGTTTTCATTCCAATCCCAAAGAAAGGCAATGCCAAAGAATGCTCAAACTACCACACAATTGCACTCATTTCACACACTAATAAAGTAATGCTCAAAATTCTCCAAGCCAGGCTTCAGCAATACATGAACTGTGAACTTCCAGATGCTCAAGCTGGTTTAGAAAAGACAGAGGAACCAGAGATCAAATTGCCAACATTCTCTGGATCATGGAAAAAGCCAGAGAGTTCCAGAAAAACATCTATTTCTGCTTTATTGACTATGCTAAAGCCTTTGACTGTGTGGATCACAATAAACTGTGGAAAATTCTGAATGAGATGGGAATACCAGACCAGCTGACCTGCCCCTTGAAAAACCTATATGCAGGTCAGGAAGCAACAGTTAGAACTGGACATGGAACAACAGACTGGTTCCAAATAGGAAAAGGAGTACGTCAAGGCTGTATATTGTCGCCCTGCTTATTGAACTTATATGCAGAGTACATCATGAGAAACGCTGTGCTGGATGAAGCACAAGCTGGAGTCAAGATTGCCGGGATAAATATCGATAACCTCAGATATGCAGATGACACCACCCTTATGGCAGAAAGTGAAGAGGAACTAAAATTCTTCTTGATGAAAGTGAAAGAGGAGAGTGAAAAAGTTGGCTTAAAGATCAACATTCAGAAAACGAAGATCATGGCATCTGGTCCCATCACTTCATGGGAAATAGATGGGGAAACAGTGGAAACGGTGTCAGACTTTATTTATTTATTTATTTTGACTCCAAAATCACTGCAAATGGTGATTACAGCCATGAAATTAAATGACGCTTACTCCTTGGAAGGAAAGTTATGACCAATCTAGATAGCATATGAAAAAGCAGAGACATTACTTTGCCAACAAAGGTCTTTCTAGTCAAGGCTATGGTTTTTCCAGTGGTCATGTATGAATGTGAGAGTTGGACTTTGAAGAAAGTTGAGCACCAAAGAATTGATGCTTTTGAACTGTGGTGTTGGAGAAGACCTTTGAGAGTCCCTTGGACCGCAAGGAGATCCAACCAGTCCATTCTAAAGGAGATCAGTCCTGTATGTTCATTGGAAGGACTGATGCTGAAGCTGAAACTCAAGTACTTTGGCCACCTCATGCAAAGAGTTGACTCATTGGAAAAGACCCTGATGCTGGGAGGGATTGGGAGCAGGAGGAGAAGGGGACGACAGAGGGTGAGATGGCTGGATGGCATCACCGACTCAATCAATATGAGTTTGAGTAAACTCTGGGAGTTGGTGATGGACAGGGAGGCCTGGGGTGCTGCGATTCATGGGGTCACAAAGAGTAGGACACAACTGAGCGACTGAACTGAACTGACTGATATAATGTTTGCTAGTTCATGAAAAAGAGGATTACATGCAATTGCAATTCATTTTTGGATTAACATAATACTTCTCCATTACAGGTGAAAATTCAGATACAGTGATTGGTTGAGTCAGAGTTAGAAAATATTCCCTGTCCTTGTTTGAAAATGAAGGGAGTGTTCAAGCCAGTTCTGAACTCTACATGTCACTCTGTGTGTTCACTGACTTACCTCTGGGTAGAATCCTAGAAGCATATGAGACTGCTAGAAAGGATTCTTCAATCTTGAAGTGACTTATACTACTGAAAGCCTTTTATTCACTTATTTTAGATCTTTTAAACACTACTATTTAAATCTAGGGCTAGAAATACTTGAAGAAATTGCAGTTGCTCAATCCATGTGTCACATTTCTGCATCTTGTGTTGTATTACCACAGTTGAGGATTTAACTCCCCATTCCCAACCTCAATTTCCTCATCGCCTTAACATTTTTAATATTAATTATATGACAATTTTCTTTATTTACTGGTAAGTATTCATGTTTTGCTTATGAAAATAAAATTTCACTGCTGAGAGAAGCAGTATAGTATGATTACATTTCTTGTACAAAATTTTAATTTCTTACAGTTAAAACTTATTAAACTGCCTTTTTCATTTGTTTAGTCTTTAATGCACCTGTTTTTAGATTGCTGAGTCCTTTGTTCAAATTTGTTATTACTCTCCAGTGTTGTGGAAAGTCTATCAAACTGGAATACTGATAAAATGCATGACACCAAGAATTAACTGTAATGTAAATGATAGGCATTGAGTGATAATGATACATTAATGTCAGTTCATCAGTTGTAACAAATGTACCACTCTGGTGGGGTTGTTGTTAGTGGGGGAGGCTATGAATGTATAGAAGCAAGGGCTATACAAGAACTCTGTACCATTCCCTCAATCTTGCTATGAAACTAAAACTGTCCTAAACAAAGGGGGAAAACAGATACAAAATAATTATGGTAAATATACTAACCATAAAATAAACTAACCTAGTCTGAAGGTTTATTTAGGATGCTTCAAGGCTGCTATACTTATTCTTCAACAGCATGTGTGTACATACATATTATAGCTTCCCCAATAGCTCAGCAGGTTAATAATCTGCCTGAAATGCAGGAGATGGGTTCAATTCCTGGGTCGGGAAAATTCCCTGGAAGAGGAAATGGCAACCCACTCCACTATTCTTGCCTGGAAAATCCCACGAACAAAAGGAGCCGGGCAGGCTGCAGTCCACTGGGTCGCAAAGAATTGGACATGAATGAGCATGCATGCATGCAAATAAATACTTGTTTATGTCTATTTATATGTGTACACATACAGACATACATATATGTCTACATATATGTGTACACATACAGACACACACATTTATGCTTATAGTTTATAAGGTGGAACTACGTCAGATGCTAGAGATAAAACATAGTTCTAAATTTGAAGAATTCAAGTTGTCTCTATTGGATATTACAATCATGTGAAATATTGGAATGATAGATAAATGGCATGCTAGGACTGCTAAATATTCTCCAGGAACTAAGAGTTATATGCACACCTGCCTCCTCCCCAAGCCAGACATATTTTGCTAGTGATGGGATTCATTCTGACCATTGAGTCAAAAGAAAAGTATATTCTGGTTTTTTTATTTTTTTCAGATGACATTCCCTCCAGTAAAAAAGACTGATACTGTAAGAGAGGGGAAAACAAACCAAACAGTTAGCTCTATCCTCTTCCCTCCAATTTACAAAATATGCATGTGTAGATATGTCATTTGGAGCTATGCAGCAATGTGACTGTCATAGTACTTAATATATGAAAGGGCTTACTGTGTAAATGAAGCCTTCAAAAATAATAGGGTATGAAGAATCTTCTGTAGAATTGTGTAGTTATTTTTATACAACATAATAAACAGTTTTTTACAATCAGTGATTAGTTTGTCAATCTCTCATTTATAATCAAAATTACCGTACTTGATTCAACAAAAAAGGTATTAAGTGGAGGCCTCATACCTGTCTTGCTTGTACTCAAGTCACTCAGTCCTGTCTGTCTCTTTGTGATCCTGTGGAATGTAGCCCACTGGGCTCCTCTGTCCATCGGATTCTCCAGGCAAGAACACTGAAGTGGGTTGCCATTTCCTACTCCAGAGGGAGGATCTTCCCAATCCAGGGATCGAACCTGCATCTCCCATCTCCTGCACTGCAGGAGGATTCTTTACCCACTGAGCCATCGGGGAAGCCTCATACCTGTATATTTGATCTCATATCAGAATAAGCATAATTAAAGTAAGGCATTTGATGAATACTGTTTTACATAACAGCATCATATATAATGGAAGTAGCAAATGTCAATGAACCAATTAATGAAGTAAAACAAGATAATCTATGAACTACTGGGACTAGAATTTACAGAATTTATTTCCTAAATGATGGGTGGGATGATTATACTGGGTTCATATCCTTAAATGTCTCCCTGTTCCTCCCTCCCTTCTTCCCTCCTTTTCCTCTGTCCCTGACTGATATCCATTGCTACTAGTACAGAAGTGATCCTGAGGATCACCTCACTATACAATTTTAATGTGGCCCAGAGATTTGCAAATTAATATCCTACAGAAAATTGTAATAGTTCTCAGAGCAACATGAGTAAGATGATACTTTATTAAAAGTATATGTAATCAGGATTCATTCATAGCTTAATCTTTTATATATTGTCTACATGTCCACATTAAGCATATTTTGTTTTAAAACCAAAAAAATCAGACAGAAAATACTGAGTTAGCCATGTTTATAATTTTAATTATTTTGCATTGTAGACCCCAAATGGTGATTTGCAAGTCATTTTTATATTTCAGCCTCTTTGAATAGACATGCTTACAAGTAGGGATTTACAATATCAAGCATGCTTGACAACAGAAGGCCTGGATGCCAAGTTAGGAATCTACTTTCAAACAATGCCAAGGCATTATGTGTTCCACATATATTCATAACTGCCAAGCACCCTTTCTAAATGACTTGTTCTAATTCCTCTACAGATTATGCTTCTAATTTTTAAGAAATTCAGTTAATAGCTATGGATTTCCCTCAGACTTTCCATTTTTTCAAGCATGAAATTCATGTAGAGATTATTTTGTATAGTTCTGAGAGCATCCACTTGTCATTCACCATATCCTAAGAAGCAATGTGTTCATTTTATAACCCTTGTTAAATCTGTCACTGGCTAATGTTGAAGTAAAGGAGCAGTGAACACTGGCAAAAAGTATTAAAATAATTACTTTTAATACCCCAATATCTTCTCAACTTACTAATAATAGAATAATTATCATTTTTGAGTATTGCACAGAAAAGGGAATTTAAGTGTTCGTCACTATATGTAGATAGACTCTCTCAAGGAATCACAGAAATACTTTAAACAATAGAATGATACAGGTTGCAACAGAGGTAGTTGGGTATAACTTGTACCATCTATAACACACATCAACATTAAAGGGAACAAAGTTTTAGACACATGTAAGTGTAAGAGCTGGGGTAAAGCATGTAGGATTGCTTGTCTAAATCTAGAATGATCCTAAAGAATTGTACATATTTTTCAAATAAAAAACACAAACATTAAAACAGATAATATTCAATATATTATAGAAAAAAGTTACCACCTAAATGGTTAGTATGTAATGATTCTGTTTACCTAAAATTTATAAGAATTTACATTGTGTAACCTTAATTTAGGAACACCATTACCCACTCTTTTAATTTTCACTGTGTTCAATTTATCTGTTTTGATTTGCTGTTTGTGCTCTTGGGGTCGTATTTAAGATATCACTGCCAAACCCAAGATTGAAAATATTTGCTCCTATGTTTTCTTCTAAGAGTTTTATAGCTTTAGCTCTTAAACTTAGTTATGTGAATGCTTGGAATTATTATTATTTGTATGTATATGGTATAAGGTAGAGTCCAAACTTCACTCTTCTGCTTGTCTACAATAACTTCTCCCACTACTATTTTTTGAACAGACTTTACTTTTTCCATTAAATAGCTTGTCAACCACTTAACTGCAGTATAAAGATTAAAGGGCAATAAAAATAACTATAACTACTATAATTTAAGCAATACACAACATAAAAATAGGTAAACTGTGACATTAATAAAATAAAAGGGGGAAGTATAAGAGTAACATTGTCTTCTTTATAGAGAGGGATTGTAGTCATAGGTATACATTCTAAGAAATAAAAACAATCCATATTATCTTTCATCAGATATGTAATAACTCCTGAATAATCTATATAACGTTTAATCTCATTGTGGATTAATCTTGGATAATTCTGCTCATCTCTAAGGTGTAATGTTGACTAGTTTTTTCCACTGACTGCACTGATTAAGACAATGGGCCAAGGGAGATCATATCAGGGAAGACATTTTCTAGCACCACGGAATTAGCAATCAAGTAGTAAGTTTTCTTTTCTAGTTTCTCCAGTTGCATTTGCTTCAAAAACCTATGCCACTAAAAGTCTTTAGAGGCAATGTTTGTGTCTGACTCACTTTCACTTTTTAAAATTGTCTCTATCTCATGTAGCACTTTTCATACAATAAGTACAAAATATGTATTTATGGAGTATACATAAATTATTTCATTAAATATTGTTATGCAATATATCCCTCCTCTAGTATAGCAATGTGATAATAATAGCAGATGACTAATAAATAATTGAATGTATTTATAATTGTATCAAATAAAGAACCCTACTTTTCTTTTTTCTTTGTCTTTTTTTCCTCATAGTTTAATAATACATCTATGGATCCTCAGTAAAGAAAGAATAAGTCTTCTCCAAGTACTTGGACTTTCTTATTTCTTTTAATTTTCAAAATTCTTTATTGGCCCAAAGAGAAATCATCAGAATGGCAAAAAAAGAAAAATCTTCCAGCTTCATTGGCTATGTTTGACACATAAATCAAAATTTAAGTTGATTTATGTGTCAAATATATTTCTCAATAATTTTAGGACTTAAACTTAAGAATTTTAAATTTAAAGTATACACCTTGTTAACTTAATACAATTATATATTGCAAAATTATTACCACCATGGTTTAAGTAGCACTTTCATGATGTCATATAATTAACATTTTTTTTTTTTGGTAGCAAGAGCATTTATACTCTTAACAACTTTCAAGTGTATAACAGGACTGTTAACTATAATCACAATGCTCTGCATTAGATGCTTAAAACTTATGTTTTAACTGGAATTTTTCAACATTTGACCAACCTCTTCTCATTTTCCCCATCTATCATCCACCGATAACAACCATTCCATAGATGTGTGTGCATGCTTCAGTCATGTCCAACTCTTTGCAACCCTAAGGACTGTAGTCCTCCAGGTTCCTCTCTCCATGGGATTCTACAGGCAAGATTACTGGAGTGGGTTGCCATGCCTTCTCCTGGGGATCTTCCCAACCCATGGATCAAATCCATGTCTCACGCATTGGCAGATAGGTTCTTCAGCACTAGCACCACTTGGGAAGCCAACCACCATTCTACATTTCATTCATAACTTTTGTTGTTATTGTTCAGTCACTAAGACATGTCTGACTCCTTGAGATCCCATGGACTAGCATGCCAAGCTCCTCTGTCCTTCACTGTCCCAGAGTTTGCTCAACTTCATGTTCATTGAGTCAGTGATGTTATCTAACCATCTCATCTTCTCTTGCCCCCTTCTCCTCCTGCCCTCAATCTTTCCCAGAATCAGGGCTTTTCCAATGTGTTGGCTCTTCGAATCAGGCTGATAAAGTATTGGAACTTCAGTTTCAGCATCAGTCCTTTCAATGAATATTCAGGGCTTATTTCCATTAGGACTGACTGGTTTGATCTCTTTGCAGTTGAAGGAACTCTCAAGAGTCTCCCTCAGCACCACAATTTGAAAGCGTCAATTCTTTGGTGTGGTCCAACTCTCACATCCATACATGACTACTGGAAAAACCATAGTTTTAACTACATGGACCTTTGTCAGCTAAGGATGTCTGTTTTTCAATACCTATTCCAGTAAGAAACAAGCTATAGTCTTTGAAAGATAAGCATAAATTTAATTTTCTATATGTTGGGTATATGGTGATTCATGTGGGAAAAAAAATGGAAATATTGAAGAGGTGGATATATATGGAGAAGGCAATGGCACCCCACTCCAGTACTCTTGCCTGGCAAATCTCATGGACGGAGGTGCCTGGTAGGCTACAGTCCATGGGGTCGTGAAGAGTTGGACACTACTGAAAGACTTCACTTTCACTTTTCACTTTCATGCATTGGAGAAGGAAATGGCAACACACCAGTGTTCTTGCCTGGAGAATCCCAGGTACAGGGGAGCCTGGTGAGCTGCCATCTATGGGGTTGCACAGAGTCGAACCCAACTGAAGCGACTTAGCAGCAGCAGCAGCAGTTGGATAGAGAGGTCATTGAGAAGTGAAGTTTATACTGGAAGTATAAACAATGAAGTTGCTATATGGTTGAGATTACATAAAGAAAGAACAATGAACAAAGTACTAGAGTCCAGGCAGAGCACAGAGAGTTACTCAAAGAGGTACTAACTAGGTGAAGAAAGTGCTTCCAGATAAAAGACTGGAATGCTGAGTAGAATGTTGTTGTATATTCACTAAGACTGGACTCAATGTTTTAGTTGCATTTAATGATACAGATATGGTTACTCCTTGGAAGGAAAGTTATGACCAACCTAGACAGCATATTAAAAAGCAGAGACATTACTTTGTCCACAAAAGTCCATCTAGTCAAGGCTATGGTTTTTCCAGTAGTCATGTATGGATGTGAGAGTTGGACTGTGAAGTAAGCTGAGTGCTGAAGAATTGATGCTTTTGAACTATGGTGTTGGAAAAGACTCTTTGAGAGTCCCTTGGACTGCAAGGAGATCTAACCAGTCCATTCTGAAGGAGATCAGCCCTGGGATTTCTTTGTAAGGAATAATGCTAAGGCTGAAACTCCAGTACTTTGGCCACCTCATGCAAAGAGTTGACTCATTGGAAAAGACTCTGATGCTGGGAGGGATTGCGGGCAGGAGGAGAAGGGGATGACAGAAGATGAGATGGCTGGATGGCATCACTGACTCACTGGACATGGGTTTGGGTAGATTCTGGAAGTTGATGGTGGACAGGGACGCCTGGAGTGCTGCTGTTCATGAGTTTGGCAAAGAGTCAGACATGACTGAGTGACTGAACTGAACTAAACTGAATGATACAGAAGTGTATTTTAGAAATTGATATTTGTCTATCAAATATTTTATTTTTCCATTTTCTACTATGAACATGTGGGAGATGAACATATACAATTCATTTTATTTTTCCAGATTTACTGAGGCATGACAGGCAACAATTTTGTCTGGACAACAATGATTTATACATATATTAAACAATGACTATCACAATTAATTTAGTTAGTGCATCTATCACCTCACATAGACATACTTTGATGCTGTTGCACTGAGACCTTCTAAGACCTATTATCTTAGTAACTTTCAAATACACAATACAGTATTCTTTATGGTCTCCAGGCTGTACATTACATCTTGTGATCTTATCTTTTAACTGAAAGGATCTGCCTTTTAACAACCTTCACCCATATTTGCCCTGGCCTCCTTTCCCCCGGCTTCTCATCTCTGGCAGCCACTATTCTCTGTTTCTATGAGGTTTTTTGTTTGTTTGTTTGTTTGTTTTTTTAATTTTATTCCACATGTAAGTGAAATCATACCATACTTTCTTTATGTAATTTATTTCACTTAGCAAAATGCCATCAAAACTCATCTATATTGTCACAAATGGTAGGATTTCTTTCTTTTTCATGGTTAAAGAATATACCATTGACTACATATACTTCATCAATCCACTGAAGGACATGTAGGTCATTACCATGTCCTAGCTACTGTAAATGATACTGCAATGATCATGTTGGTGCAGATGTCTCTTTAAGAGAGTTACTTCACTTCCTTCAGCTATATGATAAGAAGTGGATTGCTTTTTGAATAACCTCCATGATATATCCCATAGTGGCTGTACATTTCCACCAAAAGTGTACAGTTTCTTTTCTCCTAACTTTAGCTGCATATAATCATTTATCATAATCATTTAAAAGTCCACATTTTTATGTAATTCTAGGTCTTTATGTACTCTACACTTTTCCCTTTACCTAGTTTAAAGGTATATTCTGTATCAAAAAAAAATAATAATGCATACCTCTCTTATTGAATATTTCTCTCTCTCTCTCTGAATCTTGGGTTCTATATTCATTCAGAAAACTTTGAATTATAGGAGAAATGTCTCCTAATTTGTAAAATATTAAACCAGTGCAATTTCTAGAAGAGCAGAAATGTCTATGGTTTAAAGCTAAGGAAGGTGGGCATTTGTCACCAAAAACTCTTATTATTTTTGAAGGCACAGTTAATCCCAAACTTCATAAATTTCAGATTTTTAGTATTTAGCAACATATTGACAAATAGTGCTTAATAATTATGTGTTAAATTAATACAGTGTAATAACACCCTGTACTTTTACACCATTCTCAGGTAAAGGTTTTAAGGAGATATCTGTGAAATATTTAGGGCTACAGTTTAGTCTTTAATATATTTTTATTACTGAGTTTCTGAAAAAATGTATTTCCTTTGTTCTATTATTCTTATTCTATTGAGCATTGAATTAATGTATATATTTATTTGGTCACCTATACAAAAATACTTTTCTGAATCATTAGGTAAAATTTTACAAACCAATAAGTATATACAAATCAAAGATAAGGGAAAGAAAGAATATGCCAGTATTTGCAGGTTTCTAGACAGCATTGAAAACTAGGGCTTCCCTGGTAGCTCAGTTGGTAAAGAATCTGCCTGTAATGCAGAAGACCCTGGTTCAAACTAGTTTCTCTGATAAAACCATGAAACAACAAGATCTAAAATAAAGATGATTCATACAGTTCTTACATCAGTGCCTCAACAGCATTTATTCTTCATTTTAGAGATACTCACATGTAGATAATACTGAAATTTACATGCTCATCTGTCAGTTTTTCCATAGTCTTTCATGTTATGAATGTACAAAATGAAGTCCTTTCCAAAAATGTAATTACTTTTTCTACCAAATTATAAATGAAGTAGATAATATTATTTCACAAACTTTACATGACAGTTCAAATAGTAATTTAAAATGATTTTAATTTTTTTGTTTCTTTAATCAGCATTTTTTTACACATTATCTTAAAATTAACCATAACGAAGAAAGACTTCTACTTACTAGAGTAGATGCTTGGCACTGCATGCTATGTATCATTTAATATATATTTTAGAATACTTCTGAATTTAAATCCAGTATTCTGGGGCTTCCCTTTTGGCTCTGTGGTAAAGAATCCACCTGCCAATGCAGGAGACATGCTTTCTTTCCCTAGTCCAGAAAGATACCACATGTCTCAGAGCAACTAAGCCTGTGTGCCACAACTATTGAACCTGTGCTCTAGAGTCCAGGAACTTCAACTACTGATCTCACTTACCAGAACTGCTGAAGCCCACATACCCTCAAGCCTGTGCTCTGCAACAAGAGAAGCCATGGCAATGAAAAGTCCACACATAACAACTAGAGCGTAGTCACCGCTCACTTCAACTGGAGAAAGCTTGAGCACAATAAAATCCCAGCATAGCCAAAAATAAATAAATAAAGTAACAATAAATAAATACACTATTTTGAATATACATATGATTATCAGACAGATTAACATAACTACATTTTGAAAATCATATTTTACATTTCTAAAATGAATATTAGTAAATCAAATTTTATTAAAATTACAATGGGTAAGAAAATTTAAGCCATAGTTTAACTATCATTGATCAGCGCTCAAACTAGTTATTATCCAGAATTTTGGAATGCTTGTTAATAACTATCTGCACTACCCTCTTGAGAGGCTACAGTAGACTCAGAAAAATTAGTATTTTGTTTTCAGTTTTGTTGGATTGATGGTTTGTATACTTGTTTTAAACAAACATGTTTAAAGGCCCTCTCTCAAACTCCTTTAACCACAGACCTTGTAGCGTTAAGGACTTTCCTGGTGGCTCAGACAGAAAAGAATCTGCTTGCAATGTAGGAGATCTGGGTTCAATCCCTGAGTTGGGAAGATATTCTGGAGAATGGCATGGCAACACACACCAGTATTCTTGCCTGAATATTCCATGGATAGAGGACTCAGGTGATCTACAGTCTATGGGGATGCAAAGAGTCGGACACAACTAAGAGACTAATACTTTCACTTTAACACTTTGTAGTGTTAATAGTCACCCTTTTCCCTTGACATCTAATCTAGTCTTTATTGACTCTGATGCTAAGCAAGCACTTTTAGCTTGCACAGATGGTAATTTCCTGTTTTTATGATAAGGGTTTAGTGAATTGAAAAATATAAAAAGGAAAGCAGTTGCAACTGCCTAAGGGTCCAACTTTAAGGTAGGTAAGTAGGAATACAAAACCCACAGCAGCTTTAGTGTACACCTTGTCTATTTGTTGGTCCAGCAGTAGATAGAAGTTGTTCCCTCCTCTAGTGCAGAGTTCAGCCACTCTGAGATATTCTATGATGCCTGCCATGGATTCCAGATTCCTGCTTACACAGAGCTTCTAGATGCTGTCCTTTCTATGGATGACATTTACTCACTGCTCCAACTACCAATTACTAGTTCATTCTCATTACCCATTCAATTTATTCCTAAAGAATATTTCATCTATTTTTGCTTTCATTATCCAGTTTCAAGAATCCCATACAGGTATTATTATTATTCCAGTTTACTTCATAGTCCCCTGGGCACATAGAGTGGTGTCTATGGCTAAAGAGCCCAACCCAATTCCAGACCAAATGAGATCAAGTACTCCATTTTTTTCAGAAGGGATGTGGGGCAGTAGCTTCATGTTCATCCAGCCTCCTTAGCAGCAAACACTTTTTTGAGATTCCTTTCTGCAACAGAGGATGAGATGGTTGGATGGCATCACTGATATGAGTTTGAACAAACTCCAGGAGAGAGTAAAAGACAGGGAAAGCCTAGCCTGTTGCAGTCCATGGGGTTGTAAAGAATCAGACATGACTTAGTGACTAAATAACATTTTGCAACATGACTTTCGGAATGCTCCAAAGCCGAAGACAACTATTACAGTGGATTACTCCTGTGGGCAGTCCCCACCATTTCTGATTTGGACTCTAAATGACACACAGCTTTTTCTAACCATCCACAGTTTGCAGCACTTGCATCACAAATAAGAAAGGACATTTAACTGGAAATGGGTTGGCATTTAAAATAGCTAAAGACTTTTAATTCATATTTAAAATTTAGATCCTTTTTTGTATAAAAGCTGGATCATACTGCAAAATGACTAGGGAAATGAGATTTTTATTCTTTAAAATGAAGAATTTCAGAGTGACATGTTTTTGAAAGATACCTAAATGCTAGAGTAAAGCTTATAATAAAAAAATGTGATATTTTCAATGAACTGTGGGGTTTGCATTGCCAAAAAAAGGTGGGACACAAATTCAAGGTATAATCTAAATCAACTATAAATATATATGTCTAGGGGAAAATATTGGCCAACATTATGAGACCAAAGATATAGAGATATACATTGAGGAGTTTTGAAAATAAAACTGAATAAGTAAAAAATGTGATAGTTGAATCTTAATTCTGGGACAGGTATTCTAAAGTCAGTTTCATGAAATTAAAACTATTTTCAGTTTCAGTTTCATTAAATTTTAACTGTTTTCTCTTTTACTCTCTTTCAGAGAATCAAGCTAAGTGGTATATCAAGCAGGGTATTAAAGTGGATAAGGTCTTAAACTGTGGCATACGAAATACCTGTTTTGTCACTCTAAAGAGTTTTTATATTGGCTGTGTAATTAAATTTACTGAATCTAGCTTTTATCATGTATAAATTCAGGATAATGCTACTCAACCATATGACTGCTGTAATAAATGAAATGATAAACATACTAAATGAGCAGAGGATGTGGCACATACTATATGTCCACGAGTTAATAGCTATGCCCACAGGTTAATAACTGTTCCCCACAACATCTTGAGAATAATACTAAACAGGACATTAGAATTTAGGCTTCTGGAGCTTACTTTTTAGAAATTGCCCCTTTTGGTTTTGCTGTTTTCTTCTGAATAGTAAAAACTATATGAAATGATGTCTGAATATTTTCTTGAATATAAAGTTCCACATGTCTTTAGGAAAAATTACAAAAGTATATTATGCTTCTAAATGATAACTATATTTAAATTTACATTAACACATTCAAAATTGATATCTTTTCACTACCAGTAAGCCTGTAAAACCACCTTATCATTTGACTTAGGCCTCTGTATCACTAACAAAGCTGGTAAATTTTATAGGGTCATCATCACAGAATTTCACCTTATTACTCCAATCCACTGCCGAGACCCTTGTTATCATCTTACCTATCTTTTCCTCAGTTTTAGGTTAAAAAGTAAGAATAGTTTTGAGCACACTTTAGTTGTTTAGTTAGGATCTACTGAATAAGATAATGGATAAATTCATTAATTCTTAAACTAGACTTAAGCCACATATTGTTAACAATGTGATTTTTTGTGAATTTGTCAAAAATCCAAGTCATATTTTACATCTTGGCTTTTCTTTTGAAGTGTATTTCCATTTTCAAACAACAAATATGTTAGGAACATAACATTCCTAAATATAGTGTAGAGTATGTCTAGATAAGAGAATCAAACTCATGGTTCTGGTAAGTGGTGATATTTTAATATCTGACAATAAAGTTTATTATTCATCTAACTCAAATTTAAGAGATAAAAGTGCCATTTTCATTTTTGTTATTTAATTAATTAGTCTTGTGATTATATCACTATGAACAAGTTTAATAAAACATAAAAAATTATATTGAAAATTATTTGATGAAGAACATAGTCAGTTAGAATTGTATTAAATTTTAGTCACAGAATGAAATGCAAATCTTAACACTGACATTGAGAGAACACAAATACTTCTATAACATTATGCCATGACTATGAAAATTTAATTGACCCTAGTGAAAATTAAGTCCAGAAAAATATTTATAATAGAATCATCTAAGTATTTTACAGTGATAATTCCAAAAAATAAATGATTCATACTTGATTGCTATATATCTAAAAAGCTTTATGAAAATCATGAAAACACAAAGAGTATTACTTCTCTTATTTCAAGTAAAAAGTCTCCGACTATTAGGGCATAAAATTTCTTGATATTGAAAATATAGTGTCATATACATGACTTAGGCACACCTGGGCACTGATCATTCTTCCTCCTTTCAATTTAATGTACATTCTAACAGAATATTGATGAGGGTTGCAAATAAAAGGTGCAGACACAGTATAAATACATGATTATTTTTTGATTGGGTTATTTATTTTTCTGGAGTTGAGCTGTAGGAGTTGCTTGTATATTTTTGAGATTAGTTGTTTGTCAGTTGCTTCATTTGCTATTATTTTCTCCCATTCTGAAGGCTGCCTTTTCACCTTGCTAATAGTTTCCTTTGTTGTGCAGAAGCTTTTAAGTTTAATTAGGTCCCATTTGTTTATTTTTGCTTTTATTTCTAATATTCTGGGAGGTGGGTCATAGAGGATCCTGCTGTGATGTATGTTGGAGAGTGTTTTGCCTATGTTCTCCTCTAGGAGTTTTATAGTTTCTGGTCTTACATTGAGATCTTTAATCCATTTTGAGTTTATTTTTGTGTATGGTGTTAGAAAGTGTTCTAGTTTCATTCTTTTACAAGTGGTTGACCAGTTTTCCCAGCACCACTTGTTAAAGAGATTGTCTTTAGTCCATTGTATATTCTTGCCTCCTTTGTCAAAGATAAGGTGTCCATATGTGCGTGGATTTATCTCTGGGCTTTCTATTTTGTTCCATTGACCAATATTTCTGTCTTTGTGCCAGTACCATACTGTCTTGATAACTGTGGCTTTGTAATAGAGCCTGAAGTCAGGTAGGTTGATTCCTCCAGTTCCATTCTTCTTTCTCAAGATCGCTTTGGCTATCAGAGGTTTTTTGTCTTTCCATACAAATTGTGAAATTATTTGTTCTAGCCAAAGAACTAAATAGACATTTCTCCAAAGAAGACATATAGATGGCTAACAAACACATGAAAAGATGCTCAACATCACTCATTATCAGAGAAATGCAAATCAAAATCACTATGAGGTACCATTTCACGCCAGTCAGAATGGCTGTGATCCAAAAGTCTACAAGCAATGAATGCTGGAGAGGGTGTGGAGAAAAGGGAACCCTCTTACACTGTTGGTGGGAATGCAAACTGGTATAGCCACTACGGATAACAGTGTGGAGATTCCTTAAAAAACTGGAAATAGAACTGCCTTATGATCCAGCAATCCCACTGCTGGGCATACACACTGAGGAAACCAGAAGGGAAAGAGACACATGTACCCCAATGTTCATCGCAGCACTGTTTATGATAGCCAGGACATGGAAGCAACCTAGATGTCCATCAGCAGATGAATGGATAAGGAAGCAGTGGTACATATACACAGTGGAGTATTACTCAGCCATTAAAAAGAAAACATTTGAATCAGTTCTAATGAGGTGGATGAAACTGGAGCCTATTATACAGAGTGAAGTAAGCCAGAAGGAAAAACACCAATACAGTATACTAACGCATATATATGGAATTTAGAAAGATGGTAACAATAACCCTGTGTATGAGACAGCAAAAGAGACACTGATGTATAGAACAGTCTTATGGACTCTATGTGAGAGGGAGAGGGTGGGAAGATTTGGGAGAATGGCATTGAAACATGTAAAATATCATGTATGAAACGAGATGCCAGTCCAGGTTCGATACACGATACTGGATGCTTGGGGCTAGTGCACTGGGACGACCCAGAGGGATGGTGTGGGGAGGGAGGAGGGAGGGGGGTTCAAGATGGGGAACACATGTATACCTGTGGCGGATTCATTTTGATATTTGGCAAAACTAATACAATTATGTAAAGTTTAAAAATAAAATAAAATTAAAAAAAATAATAATAAATACATGATTATCACCCATTTTGCCAGTGACAACTAGAGAAGCATAGTCCTTAAGCAGTTACCTAGGAAGAAAAGCTATGCATATTTATGACCTCACTCACTCACTTTGGTGGCTTCCATGTCAATGACTGAACAAATAGAACATTTAGAGCAGATACGGTAGATTGCACACCAATGTAGCTGTTATAATATGTTCCATCCTTGTACAGATGCATCTTTGCAATGTGACTACATTGCTATGACAATGAACAGGTGAAGCCTATTTCTCCATCCCCTTGAATTTGGGCTGGCAGTATGCCTAGTTTGCTTTAACCAATAAGATATGGCAGATGTGACACTGTGCAGTGTCCAAAAGCTATTGCAGCTTCTACTCTACTCATCTTGATATTCAGAAATTGAAATGTAAGGAAACTCAGATTAGCTTTTCCAAAGATGAGAGATTTTAAGAAGAGATGGCAAAGCCTACCACCAGAACAATCTACATGCAATATGGGAGGTCATCCTGGAACACCTAGTTTAATGACTACAAAGTTGTAAAGGACCACAGTTGAGATCTGTAGCAGAAGGGATCAGGTGAGCCTAATTCAAATGTCAGTGAAGGAAATCATGACCAAATAAATGGCCATTGCTTTTAACTCTCTGTATTTCAAGATGGTTTGTTATACAGCAAGAAATGACTGAAAGCTTGTGTGTGTGAGGTTTTGTGTGTGTGTGTGTTTGTGTGTGCACACAAGTATGTGCATGCACCTAAATGATCTACATGCATATCAATTGCATGTATTAAGAAAACCAAGCAAAATATTGCAAATTTACCAAATTCTAATAAAATTTTGAGATTATGATATAGACTCCAACATAGTTTATCCAATAATGGAAATCATAAAAATAGCATTTATTTTTACAACTGCACAAATTTGTGTTGCTGTTGTGTTAGTTGCTCAGTTGTGTCCGACTCTGCAACACTATGAATTGTAGCCCACCAGGCTCCTCTGTTCATGGGATTTCCCAGGCAGGAATACTGGAGTGGGTTGCCATTTCCTTCTCCAGGGGATCTTCCCAACCCAAGTATCGAACCCGGGTCTCCTGTATCTCAGGCAGATTCTTTACCACCTGAGAAACCAGGGAGGCCCTCATTTGTAGCATAATATGAAGAAGTGAGTCTTAGTACTACACCATGTCACTTAGACATATTTGAAATAAACTTTTGAATTTTATATAAAGAGAATATACTGAATATGTTCCCATAATACAATGTCAAATACCTATATATTTTTCTATTTCACTATATGAAAGTCAAAACTGTTCAGGAAAGTGATGTATTACTTCTGAAAACATTTATCAGTTGAACAAGTAAATCATTTATTCAAAAGATAAGCATAAGAAGTATATTTAACATGGTCACTGATGTCAGTAAATATTATTTTTTCTGATGATAATTTTAAGATGTTTTATACAGGGAAACAGGTTTTGTTTTCTTTCTTTTTTTTTTTTTTTTAAAGAACTTTACCAAAGATATTTTAGCTGGAGGTCAGCACTATAATGAAACTTAAGTCAATGCCAAAGGCAGAATGAGGTTGAATGCGTAAAGCCAAAAGAAAACACAAGAGATTAAAAAGGCAGATAAATATATTTTGTCCTAGAGCCTGATTATTTTTTCTCTGCTGGTACTTCTGATCTTAATAAGATCTGTGTTGCCTTCAGATCAGGGTGAAAACAGAGACACGGCATTGTAAGTTATTACCACTCACCTAGGAAAAGTCTGAAACTCTATTAGGTGCTGTTAATTTAGCAGATATATGGTGAGCTCAGTCACTAGTGGAAAAGTGAGAAATATACCTGGGATTTGTTGAAGAGTTTTTTGAGCAAGACTCACTATTTAGTTAATGACATATGTTTTCCAATATGATCTGTTACTCTCATAATCTGTCATCATCAGTTAGTTTTTTGAGTCAACTGGGTAAGAAAGAGAGCCTGATACCAAGAACAAATGATTTAAAAGAATGAATAATTTACTAGTTACTCTTAGACCTAAGAAGAATCCTTGTTATACTACAAATTCATATATATGTTTTCCTACAATGAGGAGGTGATATAACTATTTTTTATGTTTTCTTTTTAATTTATTTTTAATTAGAGTATAATTGCTTTGCAATGTTGTGTTCATTTCTACTGTACAACAAAGTGAATCAGCTATATGCATACATATATCCTCTCCCTGTTGAGCTTCCCTCCCACAACTCCTCCATCCCACTCCTCCTCCATCCCACCCCTCTGGGTCATAACTGAGCACCGAGTTGAGTTCTCTGTGCTATACATTGGCCTCCCACTAGCTATCTATTTCACACATGGTAGTGTGTTTATGTTAATGCTACTTTCTCAATTCATCTCACCCTCTCTTTCCCATTGTGTCCAAAAGGCCATTTTTTACATCTGCATCTCTATCCCTGCCCTGCAAATAGGATCACCTGTATCATTTTTCTAGATTTCACATATGTTTGTTAATATATAGCATTTTATGAAATTTTATAATAGTAAACACTAAATTATATCAATATCATCAAACATCTGGATAATGATAACATTTATACAAGTGTTGTCATTATTCCTCCTTAAAGTCAACCTAAGAAGCAGTTATTAATGTTCCTTTTAGATGAAAAAAGAAACTGAGTCTTGGTAAGGTTCAGTAGCTTTCAACTTCATCTTGCTTGGTGACAGATTTGAATTTAAAACCAGATAAACTGATTTTAAACCACTTACGTCTGCTTCACTGAACTAAGTGTTTAATATTCAATGAATTGAGATCATTACTGAAATAAGACTATGACAAATATAAATCTATTCTACCAATTCAGTAATTGGAACTAAGTAATCTCACCACATAAGTGGGATATGAGATTTGACAAAACACAAAATTCAAAATGTTTAAATAAAACTGTGACAGAAAAACATTTCCAAAGTAAAATATAAAGGTGATCACTTTAAAAATATTTCAAAAGGTGAAAAAAAATTAAAAAGTTTTTTTCGAGACCCTAGAAATTGTGAAAGAAAATACTGTGATCCTCAGATATGGGACACAAATGAGAAGAACCCTATTGAGAAGAACCCTATGACTATCACAGTTCACAGCCTTGAAAGTGTTTTCAAGTGACAATGCAATGAATGAGAACCTGGACACATCAAGCAGATACCTTGAATAGGGAGAGATATCTGAGAACCTACAAATAAAATATGGATAGATTTGATGGACAGATTAATAATGGAAAGGCAGCTTCATAGTAAAAGGGAACTTTGGAGAGCTACTGAAAGTTCTCCTAGATTATTGTTAATCAGCAGGTACTGATAAAGGAACCACCTGAGACCAGGGAGAATATTTAAAAAAAAAAAACAAAAAAAAACAAAAAGGACAAGAGGGAACAATACCTGATATTTAAACATTTTTTTAATCTTCATTTTTATCTATTTTATTTCTATTCATTTATCTCTACTAACCATGCTGGAAAACTTAGTAATTCACAAGACACTTGGAAGAGTACTTAGAAGGGAATAACTAGCTCTAAACTAAATGTAGCTTTTGTGCTGCCTGAAGCATCTTTCAAACAAGACCCTATAGGGTCAAAATTATTCACAGTAATAGAACTACATCCTAGGATAGAATATTCCAAAGTTGTTCCAAACTTATTCCAAAGTTCAGAATAAGTATAGAAATATAAAACTATTCCACATTCAAAAAGATAAAATTACATTTGGCACTCAATAAAAAAGTGCCAAGTGTGCAAAAAAGCAAGATTATATGATCCATTATTGCAAGAAAACTCAATCAATAAATATCTTCTCATCGTTGACAAAGATATTAGAATTAGCTAATAAGGATATTAAAAGAGCTATTACAACTTATAAATATAAGCAAACATCTAGGAATGAAAAGTACAGTATCTGAGAAAAAAATAAGCTAGAAATTCCAGTTTAAGATTGTGGAGTAGAAGGACATGTGCTCATCTCCTCCTTCAAGAGCAACAAAACTGCAACTAGCTGTTTAACAACCATTTACAGGGGATGCTGTAACCCACCAAAAAAAGATAGCCCATGTCCAGAGACAAAGAAAAAGCTTTAACAAGATAGTAGGAGGGGTGCAGTCATGATAAAATCAAATCCTATACCCTCTGGGTGGATGACTCACAGACTGGAGAACAAAAATACCAAAGAAATTCTCACACCTTTGTAAAGGTTTGGAACCCCACATCAGACTTCCCAGCCTGGGGACTCGACAAAGAGACTGGTAATCCCCAGGGACTGTGGCCATGAAGACCAGCAGGATTTGATTATAGGACTTCCAGAGGACTGGAGGAAAGAGAGACTTCAGTCTTGGAAGGCACAAACAAAATTTTGCATGCACCAAGACCCAGAGGAGAAGAGCAGTGATCCCACAGGAGATTCAACCAAAACTATCTGCTAGTGTTGGAGGGTCTCTGGTGGAGGCGTGGGTTGGCAGGGCCTCACCACAGGGCCTGGGGCACTGAAAGGTCCCCTTTGGCATAACCTTACCATAGAGCTGTAGACTCCAGGGCTGGGTTGCCTCAGGCCAAACAACTACCAGGGAGGGAGTACAATCCACCCATAATCAGATAATTGGATTAAAGCTTTACTGAGCAAGGCCCTGCCCACCAGAGCAAGACCCAGTTTTTCCCATTGCCAGTCCCTCCCATCAAGAAGTTTTCACAAGCCTTTTTGCCTCATCCATTAGAGGGTAGGCAGAAGAAGCAAGAAGAAGCACAGTCTCACAGTGGATAAAACAAAAACCATATTACAAAAAGTTAATCACGATGAAAAAGCAGAAAGTTGTGTCCCAGAGGAAGATACAAGATAAAACCCCCAAAAAACAACTAAATGAAGTGGAGATAGGCAACTTTCCAGAAAAATACTGAAGATGATTCAGGATCTTGGGAAAATTATGGAGGCGAAGATTGAGAAGATGCAAGAAAAGTTTACCAAAGACCTAGAAGAACTAAAGAACAAGCAGAAATGAATAGTACACTTGAAGGGATCCATAGCAGAATAATTGAGGCTGAAGCACAGATAAACGACCTGGAGGACATTGCTGGACATCTCCACAGAACAGAATATAGAAAAAAGTGAAGAGAAATGAGGACAGCCTAAGAGACCTCTAGCATAACATTAAATGCACCATTTGCGTTATAGGAGTCCCAGAAGAAGAAGAGAGGGAGAAACAACCTGAGAAAATATTTGAAGAGATAATAGCCAACAACTTCCTGAACATGGGAAAGGAAACAGTCAACCAAGTCCAGAAAGCACAGAGTCCCAGGCAGGATTAAACCCAAGAAGGAACACACCAAGACATATAGTATTCAAACTGACAAAAATTAAAGACAGAGATAAAATATTAGGAAGCAACAAGGCTAAACGACAAATAACATGCACGCGAACTCCCATCAGGCTATCAGCTGACTTCTCAACATAAACTCTAAAAGCCAGAAGGGAATGGCATGATATATTTAAAGTGATGAAAGAGAAGAACCTATAACCAAGAATACTCTACCCAGCAAGACTATCCTTCAGATTTGATGGAGAAATCAAAAGCTTTCCAGACCAGCAAAAGTTAAGAGAATTCAGCACCACCAAACCAGCTTTACAACAAATGCTAAAGGAACTTTTCTAAGCAGGAAATACAAGAGAAATAAAAGACATACAGAAAATAAACAGAAAATAAAATACAAGAAAAGAAAATATAGAATATAAATGCAAACAATTAAGAAAACAGTAATAGGATCATATATATTGATAATTACTTAAATGCAAATGGATTAAATGTATCAACCAAAAGACTAGACTGACTGGGTGGATGAAAACATGCTCATTTATGTACTTCCACTTACCACATCACTCTGCTTGAGTCCCCCAGAATTGTATTAATTATTTTGACTTGCAATTGTAATTATCTTTTATTTGTCTGGCTATTGTGAAAACTGATAAACATCTTTCACCATTGTGATTATGTTAACTATTACTCAATACCATTGCATCATGATTGGTCAACAGAAAAATAATAGAATTCTATATCACCAAAACTAGGATCTAATAGAAAAACCTGTAATAACTTTTTAAAATCCAGACGCATATCAGAATTACCTTGAAATTTTTTGAAAAACACAAATGCTCAGATATTGATTTTTTCTCCAGAGCTGCAGATATGTTTCTAATGAGTGTTGTTGCTGTTGTTGTTCAGTCTCCCAGTCATGTCTGACACTTTGTGACCCCAGGGACTGCAGCACTCCAAGCCTCCCTGTCCCTCACCATCTCCTGGAGTTTGCCCAAGTTCATGTTCACTGCATTGGTAATGAGGTCCAGCCATCTCATCCTCTGATGCCCTCTTCTCCTTCTGCCCTCAATCTTTTCCAGGATCAGGGACTTTTCTAACGAGTTGTCTGCTTGCTTCAGAGATCAAAATATTGGAGCTTCAGCTTCAGCATCAGTCCTTCCAGTGAATATTCAAGGTTAATCTCCCTTAAGATTGACTGGTTTGATCTTGCTGTACAAGGGACTTTCAGAAGTTTTCTGCAGCACCACAGTTCAAAGGCATAAATTCTTTGGCACTGCCTTCTTTACAGTCCAGCTCTCACAACCATAAATGACCACTGGGAAGACCATAGCCTTGACTATACAGACCTTTGATGGCAGAGCACTGTCTCTGCTTTTCAATACACTGTCTAGGTTTCTCACTGCTTTCCAGCCAAGAAGCAATTGTCTTCTGATTTCATGGCTGCAGTCACTGTCCACAGTGATTTTGGAGCCCAAGAAGAGTAAATCAGTCACTACTTCCACCTTTTCTCCTTCTATTTGCCATGCAGCAATGGGGCCAGATGCCATGATCTTAGTTTAATATTTAGTTTTAAGATGGCTCTTTGACTCTCCTCCTTCACCCTCACGCAGGGGCTCTTTGGTTCCTTTTTGCTTTCTGCCATTAAGAGTGCTATCATCTGCATATTTGAGGTTGTTGATATAGTACTTCTAATGAGTAGTCTTGTTTAAAAACAATTGGACTATATTATGATGATCTTTTATCTAGTTTGTTTCACTTTTTCTATTTCATATTCAGTGCTCCCATTTCATTTAGTTTATGCTCTCCAATTTTTCCATCTCTTTTTTTGATGTTCTTTCTCAAGCCTTTATCAAGTGTAGTAGAAAAAAGTTTTTGTATACATATATAAAAATATGTATTATATATATATATATTAGAAACTTTATGAATTTTTGTCTAACTAAAAATTTATGAAATTTTGATTGTACTTGTTTGACTTAATAGAATAGAATACTAGATTTCTTATTAAAAATAGATATGTAACAAGAAACAAAGGTTTATTGTATAGCATAGTGAACTATGGTCAATATCTTGTATTAAACTATGATGGAAAATAATTTCAAAAATAACATATGTGTATTTGTATAACTGAATCACCATGCTGTGCAGCTGAAACACTATATGTCAACTATGCTTCAATACAATATAGATTAATAGCAGACTAAATATTATAAAATAAAAGATTACAGACCTTGAAATCACAGAAATATAAGCTATCCAAAACAAAGAGAAAATACGAAATTATCTTTATATATAAGTATATGATTTATTATGTGTATGGCAAATGTATATAATAAAGTACACACACATATAAAATCATCAGTGAAACAACTCAATCTAATGTAGGTATAACTGAAGTCCTCAAATTGCAGAGGAGGGAAAGAAAAACTCTTGACAAGATAATGACTAAAACTTTTCCAGATGCAAGATATGCAAAGAACACAAGCATAAGAATAGTAAAGAAATTATACCAAGATGTATTTTAATATAATTGATTAAAACTGCTATGAAAGAGAAAATCTTAAAAGCAGTCAGAGAAAGAAGACATATTATGTAGGGAAAGAGAAAAAAAAAAGTTAAGGCAGCACATTTCTTTTCTGAAACACTTCCAAGTGAAGAGACAGCAAAGCTGTCTTTAATGTATGAAACATAATGCTATCCTAGAAATTGATGCTTAGGAAAAATATCTATCAAAAACAAAGGTAAAGTAAAATGTTTTGTAGATAAAACATTAAAATAATTAATCTGGGACAGAGCCACACTAAAAGAAATGTCAAAGGAAGTCTTTCAGACACTCAGACACAAGGTAAATGATACCAGATGGATATATGAAACTACATATACCTATCAGAAATAATAAATAAAGGAATAAAGAGCATTGTAAATAATAAATACATGAGTAAAACACAAAATATATTGTCATTTTATATAAATTATTTTCAAAATATATACTTTTAAGACTATTTTTTGGCATCAGTTTTAGGTTTAACAAAACTGACAGGAAGACTGAGGTTTCTCATATGTTACCCTGCCTCCAAACATTCATGATATCCTGCATTATTAACATGACTCATCATAATGATCACTCATTATCAGCTTTACCAAAGATGAATCTACTTTGACCCATCTTAATCATCCATAATCCATAGCTTCCCTTAGGGTTCACTTGGTGTTCTACATTCTATGGTTTTGGACAAATGTATAATGATACATATCCAAGGTTGCATTAATACATAAAGTATTTTCACTGTCCTCAAATCCCTCTATATTCTGCATATTCGTTTCTCCCCTCACTTTTGGCAACCACTGATTTTTCCCCCCAATTTATTTGAGATATAAATTGACATACTAAGGTTAAGGTGTACAACATGATATCAAAACAACTTTTTATTTTTTTAATCATTTTTTTCCTTTTTTTATTTATATACTTTTTAAAATTTATTTATTTTAATTGGGGGCTAATTACTTTACAATATTGTATTGGTTTTGCCATACATCAACATGAATCCACCATGGGTATACACATGATCCCCATCCTGAACCCCTGTCCCACCTCCTTCCCTGTACCATCCCTCTGGGTCATCGCAGTGCACCAGCCCCAAGCATCCTGTATCCTGCATCGAACCTGGACTGGCGATTCATTTCTTATATGATATTATACATGTTTCAATGCCATTCTCCCAAATCATCCCACCCTAGCCCTCTCCCACAGAGTCCATAAGACTGTTCTATATACATCTGTGTCTCTTTCGCTGTCTTGTCTACAGGGTTATAATTACCATCTTTCTAAATTTCATATATAAGTGCTAGTATACTGTATTGGTGTTGTTCTTTCTGACTTACTTCACTCTGTATAATAGGCTCCAGTTTCATCCACCTCATTAGAACTGATTCAAATGTATTCTTTTTAATGGCTGAGTAATACTCCATTTTGCATATGTACCACTGCTTTCTTATCCATTCATCTGCTGATGGACATCTAAGTTGCTTCCATGTCCTGGCTATTATAAACAGTGCTGAGATGAACATTGGGGTACACATGTCTCTTTCAATTCTGGTTTCCTCAGTGTGTATGCCCAGCAGTGGGATTGCTGGATCATAAGGCAGTTCTATTTCCAGTTTTTTAAGGAATCTCCACACTGTTCTCCACAGTGGCTGTACTAGTTTGCATTCCCACCAACAGTGTAAGAGGGTTCCCTTTTCTCCACACCCTCTCCAGCATTTATTGCTTGTAGACTTTTGGATCACAGCCATTCTGACTGGCGTGAAATGGTACCTCATAGTGGTTTTGATTTGCATTTCTCTGATAATGAGTGATGTTGAGCATCTTTCCATGTGTTTGTTAGCCATCTATATGTCTTCTCTGGAGAAATGTCTATTTAGTTCTTTGGCCCATTTTTTGATTGGGTCGTGTATTTTTCTGGAATTGAGCTGCAGGAGTTGCTTGTATATATATATATTTTTTTTTTTTGCTTGTATATTTTTGAGATTAGTTGTTTGTCAGTTGCTTCATTTCCTATTATTTTCTCCCATTCTGAAGGCTGTATTTTCACCTTGCTTATAGTTTCCTTTCTTGTGCAGAAGATTTTAATTTTAATTAGGTCCCATTTGTTTATTTTTGCATTTATTTCCAATATTCTGGGAGGTGGGTCATAGAGGATCCTGCTGTGTTTTATGTTGGAGAGTGTTTTGCCTATGTTCTCCTCTAGCAGTTTTATAGTTTCTAGTCTTACGTTTAGATTTTTAATCCATTTTGAGTTTACTTTTGTGTATGGTGTTAGAAAGTGTTCTAGTTTCATTCTTTTACAAGTGGTTGACCAGTTTTCCCAGTACCACTTGTTAAAGAGATTGTCTTTTCTCTATTGTCTATTCTTGCCTCCTTTGTCAAAGATAAGGTGTCCATAGGTGCGTGGATTTATCTCTGGGCTTTCTATTTTGTTCCATTGATCTATATTTCTGTCTTTGTGCCAGTACCATACTGTCTTGATGACTGTGACTTTGCAGTAGAGCCTGAAGTCAGGCAGGTTGATTCCTCCAGTTCCATTCTTCTTTCTCAGGATTGCTTTGGCTATTCGAGGTTTTTTGCATTTCCATACAAATTGTGAAATTATTTATTCTAGCCTTAATGAAAAATACCATTGGTAGCTTGATAGGGATTGCAAAGATTGCTTTGGGTAGTATACTCATTTTCACTATATTGATTCTTCCAATCCATGAACATGGTATACTTCTCCATCTGTTAGTGTCCTCTTTGCTTTCTTTCACCAGTGTTTTATAGTTTTTTGTTTTTTCTCATTATCTTAATTTTATTTTATTTTTAAACTTTACAATATTGTATTAGTTTTGCCAAACATCGAAATGAATTCACCACAGGTATATATGTGCTCCCCATCTTGAACCCTCCTCCCTCCCCCTCCCCATACCATCCCTCTGGGTCGTCCCAGTGCACCAGCCCCAAGCATCCAGTATCGTGCATCGAACCTGGACTGGCAACTCGTTTCATACATGGTATTATACATGTTTCAATGCCATTCTCCCAAATCATCCAACCCTCTCCCTCTCCAACAGAGTCCATAAGACTGTTCTATACATCAGTGTCTCTTTTGATGTCTCATACACAGGGTTATTGCTACCATCTTTCTAAATTCCATATATATGAGTTAGTATACTGTATTGGTGTTTTTGTTTCTGGCTTACTTCACTTTGTATAATAGGCTCCAGTTTAATCCACCTCATTAGAACTGATTCAAATGTTTTCTTTTTAATGGCTGAGTAATACTCCATTGTGTATATGTACCACTGCTTTCTTATCCATTCATCTGCTGATGGACATCTAGGTTGCTTCCATGTCCTGGCTATTATAAACAGTGCTGCGATGAACATTGGGGTACACGTGTCTCTTTCCCTTCTGGTTTCCTCAGTGTGTATGCCCAGCAGTGGGATTGCTGGATCATAAGGCAGTTCTATTTCCAGTTTTTTAAGGAATCTCCACACTGTTCTCCATAGTGGCTGTACTAGTTTGCATTCCCACCAACAGTGTAAGAGGGTTCCCTTTTCTCCACACCCTCTCCAGCATTTATTGCTTGTAGACTTTTGGATTGCAGCCATTCTGAATGGCGTAAAATGGTACCTCATAGTGGTTTTGATTTGCATTTCTCTGATAATGAGTGATGTTGAGCATCTTTTCATGTGTTTGTTAGCCATCTATATGTCTTCTTTGGAGAAATGTCTATTTAGTTCTTTGGCCCATTTTTTGATTGGGTCATTTATTTTTCTGGAGTTCAGCTGTAGGAATTGCTTGTATATTTTTGAGATTAGTTGTTTGTCAGTTCCTTCTTTTGCTATTATTTTCTCCCATTCTGAAGGCTGCCTTTTCACCTTGCTAATAGTTTCCTTTGATGTGCAGAAGCCTAAGTTTAATTAGGTCCCATTTGTTTATTTTTGCTTTTATTTCCAATATTCTGGGAGGTGGGTCACAGAGGATCCTGCTGTGATGTATGTCAGAGAGTGTTTTGCCTATGTTCTTCTCTAGGAGTTTTATAGTTTCTGGTCTTACATTTAGATCTTTAATCCATTTTGAGTTTATTTTTGTGTATGGTGTTAGAAAGTGTTCTAGTTTCATTCTTTTACAGGTGGTTGACCAGATTTCCAGCACCACTTGTTAAAGAGATTATCTTTAATCCATTGTATATTGTTGCCTCCTTTGTCAAAGATAAGGTGTCCATATGTGCGTGGATTTATCTCTGGGCTTTCTATTTTGTTCCATTGATCTATATTTCTGTCTTTGTGCCAGTACCATACTGTCTTGATAACTGTGGCTTTGTAGTAGAGCCTGAAGTCAGATAGGTTGATTCCTCCAGTTCCATTCTTCTTTCTCAAGATAGCTTTGGCTATTCGAGGTTTTTTGTATTTCCATACAAATTGTGAAATTATTTGTTCTAGCTCTGTGAAGAATACTGTTGGTAGCTTGATAGGGATTGCATTGAATCTATAAATTGCTTTGGGTAGTATACTCATTTTCACTATATTGATTCTTCCAATCCATGAACATGGTATATTTCTCCATCTATTAGTGTCCTCTTTGATTTCTTTCACCAGTGTTTTATAGTTTTCTATATATAGGTCTTTAGTTTCTTTAGGTAGATATATTCCTAAGTATTTTATTCTTTTTGTTGCAATGGTGAATGGAATTGTTTCCTTAATTTCTCTTTCTGTTTTCTCATTATTAGTGTATAGGAATGCAAGGGATTTCTGTGTGTTGATTTTATATCCTGCAACTTTACTATAATCATTGATTAGTTCTAGTAATTTTCTGGTGGATTCTTTATGGTTTCTATATATAGGTCTTTAATTTCTTTAGGTAGATATATTCCTAAGTATTTTATTCTTTTCATTGCAATGGTGAATGGAATTATTTCCTTAATTTATTTTCTCATGATTAGTGTATAGGAATGCAAGGGATTTCTGTGTGTTGATTTTATATCCTGCAACTTTACTCTATTCATTGATTAGCTCTAGTAATTTTATGGTGGAGTCTTTAGGGTTTTCTATGTAGAGGATCATGTCATCTGCAAACAGTGAGAATTTTACTTCTTTTCCAATTTGGATTCCTTTTATTTCTTTTTCTGCTCTGATTTCTATGGCCAAAACTTCCAAAACTATGTTGAATAGTAGTGGTGAAAGTGGGCACCTTTGTCTTGTTACTGAGTTTAGGGGAAATGCTTTCAATTTTTCACCATCGAAGATAATGTTTGCTGTGGGTTTGTCATATATAGTTTTTATTATGTTGAGTTATGTTCCTTCTATTCCTTCTTTCTGGAGAGTTTTTATCATAAATGAAACAAAGGGAGAAAAATCAAATCAATAAAATTAGAAATGAAAATGGAGAGATCCCACCAGACAACACAAAAATACAAAGGATCATAAGAGACTACTATCAGCAATTACATGCCAATAAAATGGACAACTTGGAAGAAATGGACAAATTCTTATAAAAGTTCAGTTCAGTTCAGTTCAGTCACTCAGTCATGTCTGACTCTTTGTGACCCCATGAATCGCAGCACGCCAGGCCTCCCTGTCCATCACCAACTCCCGGAGTTCAATCAGACTCATGTCCATCAAATCACTGATGCCATCCAGCCATCTCCTCCTCTGTCATCCCCTTCTCCTCCTGCCCCCAATCCCTCCCAGCATCAGAGTCTTTTCCAATGAGTCAACTCTTCACATGAGGTGGCCAAAGTACTGGAGTTTCAGCTTTAGCATCATTCCTTCCAAAGAAATCCCAGGGCTGATCTCCTTCAGAATGGACTGGTTGGATCTCCTTGCAGTCCAAGGGACTCTCAAGAGTCTTCTCTAACACAACAGTTCAAAAGCATCAATTCTTTGGCACTCAGCTTTCTTCACAGTCCAACTCTCATATCCATACGTGACCACAGGAAAAACCATAGCCTTGACTAGATGGACCTTTGTTGGCAAAGTAATGTAAGTAGAACTTTCCAAAACTGAACCAGGAAGAAATAGAAAATCTTAATATCACAAGCACGGAAATTGAAACTGTAATCAGAAATCTTCCAACAAACAAAAGCCCAGGTCCAGACAGCTTCACAGCTGAATTCTACCAAAAATTTAGAGAAGAGCTAACAGCTATCCTACTCAAACTCTTCCAGAAAATTGCAGAGGAAGGTTAACTTCCAAACTCATTCTATGAGGCCACCATCATCTTAATACCAAAACCTGACAAAGATGCCACAAAAAAAGAAAACTACAGGCCAATATCACTGATGAACATAGATGCAATAATCCTTAACAAAATTCTAGCAATCAGAGTCCAACAACACATTTAAAAGATCATACACAATGACCAGGTGGGCTTTATCCCAGGGATGCAAGGATTCTTCAATATCCACAAATCAATCAATGTAATACACCACATTAACAAATTGAGAAATAAAAGCTATATGATTATCTCAATAGATTCAGAGAAAGCCTTTGACAAAATTCAAAACAACTTTTTAAAAGATAGTTGACTAAACATGAAATAAAGCCTAAAATATATTCAAAAGGAAAATGGACAACTTCAGTAACCCAAAGAATAGGAAGGGAAAAATGGAATCATGTTATTTTGAAGCCTTTATATGACCACTTACTTGTTGTTGTTTTGTTCAGTCACTCGGTCATGTCTGACTCTTTGCGACCCTATGGATCACAGCACACCAGGCTTCCCTGGTCTTCACTTTCTTCAAGAGCCTACTCAAACACATGTCCGTTGAGTCAGTGATGCCATCCAACCATCTCATCCTCTGTTGTCCCCTTCTCCCCCTGCCCTCAATCTTTCCCAGCATCAGGGTCTTTTCAAATGAGTCGGTTATTAGCATTAGGTGGCCAAAGTATTGGAGCTTTAGCATCTGTCCTTCCAATGATCTCCTTGCAGTCCAAGGGACTCTCAAGAGTCTTCTCCAACACCATAGTTCAAAAGCATCAATTCTTTTGTGCTCAGCTTTCTTTATGGTCCAACTCTCACACTGATACATGACTATTGGAAAAACCATAGCTTTGACTCAACTGACCTTTGTCAACAAAGTAATGTCTGTGCTTTTTAAGATGCTGTCTAGTTTGGTCATAGTTTTTCTTCCAAGGAGCAAGCGTCTTTTAATTTCACACCTGTAGTCACAATCTGCAGTTATTTTGGAGTCCCCCCAAATAAATCCTCTCACTGTTTCCATTGTTCCCCATCTATTTGCCATCAAGTGATAGGACTAGATGCCATGATCTTTCTTTCCTTTTTGAATGTTGAGTTTTAAGCCAACTTTTTCACTCTCCTCTTTCACTTTCAGCAAGAGGCTCTATAGGTCTTCATTACTGCCATAAGGGTTATGTCATCTGCATATCTGAAGTTATTGATATTTCTCCTGGCAATCTTGATTCCAGTTTGTGCTTCATCCAGCCCAGAATTTCGCATGATGTACTCTGCGTATAAGTTAAATAAACAGGGTGACAATATACAGCCTTGACGTACCCCTTTCCCAATTTGGAATCAATCTGTTGTTCCATGTCCAGTTCTAACTGTTGCTTCTTGACCACTTAAATGTAGATGGCGATAATTTAAAGGTGCCTGTAATGAACCACAAAGCAGCCATTAAATAATAAAATCAGGTGTCATACTCAATAAATCAACAGAGGAAAATGTAATCATAAAAATAATTATGTAGAAATTAGAAAAAAATGTAAAAATTAAGACAAATGAAAAAAAAAAGTAGAAATTTGCTAAATTTAAGCATAAACATATAATTTTAAGTGAAAAAGTAGTAATAAATTATCTACATGAAAGGTAGATTGTCAGATTGCGTAAAAAAGTGATACAACTACAGAAATGCAATAAAGAAATGCACACACACTCTAAAGAAACAAAATAGTTGCATAGCCTTAAAATATTTCAGCCAAATACTTAATAACTACCTTAGTGATTTTAATGTATGTTCACAAATTCTATAATACTTCTCTCTCCAATAGACAGAAATTCGTTCTTTTTCCCTTGAGTGTACCTAGATATAGAGACTCATTTCTAATTAACAAAATATGAAAATGGAAAAAAAATTGTAAGTTAACTATAGGGAAACCTGACAGATGCTGCTGCTGCTGCTAAGTCGCTTCAGTTGTGCCTGACTCTGAGCAACCCCATAGATGGCAGCCCACCAGGCTCCACCACCCCTGGGATTCTCCATGCAAGAACACTAGAGTGGGTTGCCATTTCCTTCTCCAATGAATGAAAGTGAAAAGTGAAAGTGAAGTTGCTCAGTCGTGTCTGACTCTTAGTGACCACATGGACTGTAGCCTACCAGGCTCTTCCCTCCATGGGATTTTCCAGGCAAGAGTACTGGAGTGGGTTGCCATTGCCTTCTCTGCTGGTGGATGCTACCTCACCCAAATGATCAAAGTTATTATCACCAGTAAGGAGTCATTTTGATATTCATTCTTGATATGAGAGAAAGACACATAATGTCAGTTTATTTTTTCTTGTGACTCATAATCCCATTGTAATCATGAAAAAGTACCTATATTCATGAAAATAACTTAGCACCAATTTTACAAAATGTCAGATTCACAAAACTTAAAGACTGAGAAACTATTAGATGACAGAAAGCTAGGCTGACATGACAACTAAAGGCAACATGATATTCTAAACTGTGTCCTGGAAGAGAAAGAGGAAATAATGGGGAAATGTATGCATGTATTTCAAAATTCATATACTTGAAGTCTGTAGTTTAGTTAACTAATAGCACTGCATCAATGTTAATATTTCAGATTTGATAAAGGCACCATGGTTATGTAAATGTTAATATCTGGAGAATCTGGGTGAAAAGGATATAGATAGCTTCTGTCCTGTCTTTGTGACTTTAAATCCAAATTCAATTCAAAATATAAAGTTAAAAAGATACTACTTGCAACAGAGTTATTAAAGTACATTTAATCATAAATTATGATTTTTACAATGTCCCTTGTCCCAAAACACTTTGTTAGGTAAGCTTCATTTGAAAAAAAAAAAAATCTTAAATTATGATTAGAACATCATTAAGTTTGAAGTTACTTTATTATAAACAGTATAGAAGTTGAAAAAACAGGTTACCTTGAAATCTATTAATAAAGAATATTTATTTGTCTTCAAGCAATGACACCATTATCCCAAATGTTGCAGAAGCATCTACCACATGTGCAAAGTAGTAGGTGCAACTCTTGATTAAATGCCTTAAAGCGGGCTTTCAGATTTTGACATCTTTAAAGGGATTATTAAATATTCTCCTTTATACATATGTGAATGTAAATGTAAATAATCTCATGTCTTTACCTTTCCTGGTCCTACTGCAATACAGCAGAGAAGAGAGAGGGCACTTTTTTTTTTTTTTTAACAAAATCCAAGACACTGGTCTTGGGAAGTAGAAATGACCATTTTTCCAAATACCTTTCTCAGGTATGCCTGTTAAGTTTGCAACTGTGTATCTAATATAATTCAAAGCAATGAGGCCACTGTCTACAAGGATCATCTCTTACTCAGTAAATGCAGTGAGACACTCCTTTATGTCAAGGCACCAAGTTTAACTGTTTCTGTGCATTCATGCTACATCAATTCAGTCATGTCTGACTCTAAGACCCTGTGGACTGTATCGGGCCATGCCCCTCTATCCATGGGATTCTCCAGGCAAGAGCACTGGGGTGGGTTGCCATGCCCTCCTCCAGGGGATCTTCCCAACCCAGGGATCGAACCCACTTCTCTCATGTCTCCTGCATTGGCAGATGTGTTCTTTACCACTAGCGCCACCTGGGAAGCTCTAACTGTTTCTGTAGTAGACAGAATATATTTCCTAATAACCAGTTTTGAATTCTTATGAGGCTCTCTGTTTAGCATTGTTAGGTATTCTGCAGTTCTGTAGTTTATCACTCTGCTGTATTTTCAAAGGGATTGCCTGAGGCAATTAGTAGTCAAGTGAAGAGACAGAAATGAGGGGCATCCTATGTCAAGTCACGGCTGACACAATAAGTATTTCTGGTGCTATATAATCATTTTGTACTTTTAAAAAAATCTGTAACAGAATCTTCACAAAGTCTCAGTGCACCCACTTTCAAATCTTGTTGCACTCTTCAGGTAGATTCTTAGAAAGGGACAAGGAGAAATTTAAACATATTTAGACACACAAGATAATCCTTATAGATAAAAAGGGATTTGAATACCCCTGCAAATATCTGTGGTTAGAATGAGCTTATCTTTGCCTCTTTCCCTGATCAGAGAACCACAGTGTCACATCATTTTGGCCACCACACAAATTTTAGAAACCAGCAACTATCAGCAAGAAGCTATATATATATATTTTTTTTCTGTTCTTATTTATTTTTTATCCAAATTAATTCCAGATTGGTATTTTTAGGAAATTACATAAAATCAAACTGTTAGAAGGTAATTAAAGACATTATAGTGATTTCTGCCCAGTTAAATTTTTATTTAAAGGTCCATCATTTTGAAGCTGCACACGTCATATACTTTGGTATTGAAAAGATTGGCAGCTCCCTCTGCTGTTTCTCTGGGTGAGGTGCGAGGAATTGAGGCTCACCTCTTTGTGTAATTTCCTTCCCTGTGATGCTGGACTGTCAGGGCTTGTCAATTAATGGCCTTCAAGCTGGCAAGCTTTCAAACACTGGCTGACTTTCAGCAGTATGATGGCACCTTTAGGACACCTGCTTCGAAGACCAATCTACTTCAAAAGAAAGCTTGATATTGCTATTAAAGCAAGGCATGTGAATCACACCCTTTCTTTGAAGCTTTCTATTTTTGTGTACATCCGTCTGGTCTGTTTATAACAGATGCAAGCTTCTGCAAAGCAGTCCTGCTTGGCAATAAAAATTTGTGGCTTCAGAATCTAATTTCTTTTTCATTTTTTGCAGAAACATTTATTTTTTTTATGAAGCACAGATTGGTTGGTATCTATTCTTCTAGACCTCATTCACATTTGCACAAACTGACTTCTTTCATTTTTTTTCCATCCTAGTGGATACATTTCTTTCAATAAAGTCTATATCTCTTTTAGCTATGCTTTTGTTATTGTGACTACAGAGAAATGAGAAAGAAACAGGTGCTATCCTCTCTCTAAATAGAATTTTCCAGAAACTTGTCTGCATTGGTAATTCCCTTTTTGTATACTGAGAGGATCTTTTAAATAGCCTTGAATAAAAGTATTCATTATATTATAGTGGTTCAACTCTTTTAGCTTAAGAGAAAAGAATAAAATAACCTGCTTCATCTGCTAAAATATGTAGAAGCATAATTACTTTTGCTCTCTAAAGTGAGATTCAGCTCAAGAGTACAGAGTTCTCCATTATAAATCAATCTAAATACATAAGAAAATGAGAAAAGTGCTAAATGACCTCATTTAGTATCTGTCCATAGAAATGTTACAATTTATGCAAAAGAAGATACTTATTTTTTAGAGTTTTTCTATACTCAGCTAAACACAGGTACTATTATTTTTCAAATTGACTATACTGACTTATTTTTTCCAACAAATATCTTTGAAATAAAGTAAGTGTAGACTAAATGTAAAAGGCAAAGCGATATTTAACTGTATTGGAAAATAATGACCGTTCTTTGTCTCTATCAGGGATTAATGGCAAACCACTCCAGTATTCTTGTCTGGAGAATCCTCATGGACAGAAGAACATGGTGGACTACAGTCCATGGGGTTGCAAAAAGTCAGACATGACTGAGCGACAAAGTGTGTGCGCGCATACACACACACACACACACACACACACAAACGTAAGGGATTATCCTGTGTAAAACTGTGATAATATTGTGCGTCTCCTCTGAAGTCAAATGTTTTCACTGCAATGAGACTGAATGTAGAAAGACTTCCATATATTCATAAATGTGTAAGAAAATGTCCCTCCTTCTTCCTTTAACATTTCTCAAGATGCTATAAGACAGTCATGAAAGTGAAGTGAAAGTGAAGTTGCTCAGTTGCGTCCTACTCTTTGCGACCTACTCCTTGCGACCCCATGGACTGTAGTCTACTAGGCTTCTTCCTCCATGGGATTCTCCAAGCAAGAGTACTGGAGCGGGTTGCCATTTCCTTCTCCAAGGGATCTTCCCGACCCTAGGATTGAACCCGGGTCTCCTGAATTCCAGGCAGACACTTTAACCTCTGAGCCACCAGGGAAGACAGTCATGAGTATAACATAATAAATGAGACCATCGATACTACCTTTGGAAGGCTTACAATTTTGAAAAAGAGATGTATACATAAATAAATCAAATTTCAATGGTTAAGAACCCTGCACCAACACAGTTGCAGTGCTTAAAGAATTTGAAGCAAATAACATTAAACTGGAAAAATTCAAACTCTGAAAAAGCATTGTGAGAAAACATAATTTCTTTCTATCTAACAATGAAGCAGTCATGTCAGTTAAGAAAATAAATAGTCAATCTTACGGCATAAGCAGATAGCAGAATTTCCAACACTACTGCTCCTTAAAAGCTAGGCAGATCACTATCTATTGAGAATAGTTTATAGACTTTAGAGTCTAGAACCATGGGAAGACGGAATGAATAACACAAAGATACTTACAGTGCTATTACTTGATCATGCAACTGTTCTGTATTCATTCAATAAATCATGAATGAAAGGCTTTGTTGGCATTTTATGACAAGAAAATGTTGAGATGCATAAAACTACATTGAATGAAATGGACATAAAGGATCATAGCTTGCATTTTAAAAGAAGCTGAATTTAATCTTGTCCAAGAAACATGAAACAAATCAAATCTATTTGGGCCAATTGTGTGATGCACTTATTAAGACAACTGATAAAAATTGGTGGCTGAAAACAACAATTTATTACACTTATCAAAAAAATAATCTTTTATAGGGCTCTGTATGAAAATTGGAGAAGGAAATGGCAACCCACTCCAGTGTTCTTGCCTGGAGAATCCCATGGACGGAGAAGCCTGGTAGGCTGCAGTCCATGGGGTCGAACAGAGTTGGACATGACTGAAGCGACTTAGCAGCAGCAGCAGCAGTATGAAAATTATCTCCAGTGCCTGTAATATACTCCTTACCATTTTCCAAAAGTTTATTGAACTAACTCTGTCCTCCTCTGATATACTGTAGCATTACATCGTCATCTCACGTTATTACAATATTCACTGGAGCATTGTCCAAGGCCACTTCTTACAGCAGCTGAACTTCAAAGGGACACTAAAATATTTCCTTGTTAGGTATCTAGCTCTCAGTTTTCTATGCTGAGATCTAATTACTCTATAATTGCATTTCAACCATGAATTTACACAACTGAAAAACAGGGCATAACAAACATTTATTTGTAGTTCCCAAGATTGTGAATGGAAAACCAACTGACTCTATGATCAGATAGCTAATTATGGACTTCTGACTTAATTTTGTGAAACACACAAAATATGGTTCAAAAATGACTCTCAATACTAGAAATCATTGATTCAGGAAATAAGAAGTATCTAACAACTGTTGTTTTTAGACAAACAATGCTTTTTGTATACATTTCTTGCCTATCTCTCTTCAAAATTATCTTTACAACAAGAATAATGTCTCTTATTTGAAGTACAATATCTAACAAGTGACTAAGATATTTGGTGCTTGACATTGTTAAATTTGAAAAACAAATTACACATTACTTACTAAACCCTGAAAAATATGTTTGGTAGAAAGAGATTGTTTTAGAATGTCAGTGTATCATGTTAGTAATATAGGGAAAATAGATGCAGTCTTATCAACAGTTTAAAGTGAGTGTCTTTTTTTCCTTTTGCAGATGTTAAGAATAATTAACAGCATTTTAGCTGCATTGCCCAAAGAACAATGAATAGTATGCTATTATACATGATTTAATAGTTTCATTAAATACCCACACTGGGGAAAAGGTTTGTCATCAAATATCAATATACCTATGTATGAACTTGGGCAAACTCTGGGAGATGGTGAGGGACAAGGATGCCTGGCATGCTGTAGTCCACTGGGTCGCAAAGAGTAGGACACGACTTGGCAACTGAACAACTACAAAAATGTGCTTGAACAGCCACTGCTATATGCTCTTTTTTACTGGTAGTGGTACATAAATTGTCTTTTACAGTTCCATGCTTTGCAGATGCTAAATGTAGAGACAGTAATATAAATTTATGTGCTGGCTCATTGGACCTTTCTTGATTAAAGAAAATGGCATGTTATGTTACTAAGAAAACTGATCTGAAACAGCGTCAGAACTGTCTAGCACATCTTCTGCTCTTTGGATTGTTGTTTCCCAACTGTAAATGATAATTCAATAAATGTTCACTATACATGCCAACAAGTCCTATATTGATTTTTCATGTTTGAAAATTCTGGTATCAAGATTTTGAACTTTCTATCTTTTCTGTGGGAAAGTGTGATAACATGACTTAAAGAGTTTATACTACCTGACTCAAAAGTCTTCTAAGGTTTTTCGTCCCATTTCCCAAGATCAAAATGACATATTTATATGATACTGAAGAGACAAACATATTGCCTGCTACTCATAGATATGCTTAGTAAAAATACAATGATAAAAATGATCATAGAACAACATGAGTCAAGTATACCTGACAGTGTATTTGTATTATAACTAAAAAAAGTATTTTTTAGAGTTGCCAAGGGTAACTTTCAAAAACCTTCCTTCACTGTAGTTTAGCCAAACTTATTCTTCTTTCTTAGGAAGTATATTTCTACTTAATGTGTTTTATCTGTCACATGCTTTTGAACTTAGCTTTGCTCAATCAGCAAAGCACATTTTAGATGCCTCAACCAAACTCTCTACTAGTTACAGCTTTAAACTAAAGCAGGAAGTGGATGGAATCAAATACTTAACTTCATTAAAATGGCAACTCATATAATGTGATTTTAAAACCAAATAGGTTAGTCTCATCCCTAGGTAAGGATAAGAAGGACTTAAGCCTAGTTTGGTTCATGGACATTTACCATATTGAGTGGAAAGTACACCTCTGTATAATAGATATGGCAACAGGGCATGCTAAAAATACAGTATAATATGACTGAAATACTCCAGGGACTTCAAAATATGATCAAATTGACCTTTTTCTTTCTGAAATGACTGTACCAATAAGTAAAAATGCTAATAAATAAATCCAAATGTAACCATAAATGTTAAAACTATCAGTTCTTAATTAATTAGCCAATGGAGAGTGAACTTTCGAGAAGATACTGTTTGTTTTATTCTATTAAGCACAGTTGTGAAGAAGCAAACTCACATCTGTATGATTCATCAACTTCTAGCATGACATCATTATTTATATCCCTCTTGGAGGAGGTTCCTTATTTCTATTGTATACTGAATTACTACTGAGTCTAGAGTAAGGAAAGCAAACATGTACTAAGTATACACTTAGAAGATCAAACAGATCATCGTAAATATAATTGTATTCTACAAGTATTATGTAAACATGCTTCACATATGACTATTGTTTCACATTTTCTGGACTGTTTCTTAAAAAAGTATCACATGTTTAACTTTCTCATACAGAGTTATGTGCTGTTGACTGCCTCCTAAGCAAATGCATAATGTTAACAATTTTTTTAAAAACAAAATATATAGTAGGAAGCATTCAGACAGCAGCACTTAATTCTACCTTCTAACTCTCTGAAAAATTCCTTTGTCATACTCTAGCCTAAATGCTCTGGTCATGTATGTGCTCATACTAATATATATATATATATAATAAATTTACTTATTTTAATTGGAAACTAATTACTTTACAATATTGTATTGGTTTTGCCATACATTGACATGAATCCACCATGGCTGTACATGTGTTCCCCATACTAATATATTAATGCCCCTGTACTTCATGAAATTCTGTGGCATGTTGCAGCCATGGAAACAATGAATCCTTAAGTTGTACACCAGTGTTACACTGGGCACTCATTTCCTGGTGTAGATTAAGTATGTATAGAAAGTGAAAGTCTCTCAGTTGTGTTCGACTCTTTGCAACCCTATGGACTATACAGTCCATGGAATTCTCTAGGCCAGAATACTGGAGTCCTCGCCAGGGGATCTTCTCATCCCAGGGATCGAACCCAGATCTCCTGCATTGCAGGCAGATTCTTTACCAGGTGAGCCACAAGGGAAGGCCAAGAATATTGGAGTGGGTAGCCTATCCCTTCTCAGCGGATCTTCCCGACCCAGGAATCGAACCGGGGTCTTCTGTATTGCAGGCAGATTCTTTACCAACTGAGCTATCAGAGAAAGGGAAGTCGCTCTATAAAAATATGTATAGGGAAAAATGAAAAAGAAACCAAGGGATATTATTTTGATCTAGCTCCAAAAAATAATACAGTTAATTCTGTGGACATTGCTAGATTGGGTTGGAATATAAGACCGACAGGTTTGAGACTTAAAGAATCTCTTCCCAAAGAAAAGAATCTCTTTAGACTGACCTTGGCCTGGGAAGGAAAGACTCAGGAAAAAAGAAAAAAAAAAGGTTTTTTAAATGCAAAATGTTCAGGGCCTACTTCAGTATGTCAACGAATAGTAAGATGACATTAAGACATAAAACCAAAAGAAAAAGGCACCTCTGTGCCAATAGTGTGTTAAGAGTTTATATGAATTGTCTTCTTCCATTTTCAATATTACCATGAAAAGTAAATTGGTAACTGTATTATCCTCAGTTAAATGACGAGGACACAGATTTCTAATAGTGTTTTTATTTATTACTCATATTTTCTATATGTTTTCAAATCTATTTTGGTAATTTTCATGTGTCCAGAAAAAATTAATTTTGCTTAGTTTTAGATATTCAATGGAATAAAGTAATTCAGTTTAATCTAATTCATAAAATATATATTATTATAGTTTTTGCTTCTTTTATTTCTTAACATTTTGTAAATAAGTTCTACTAGCAGTATGTATCTTTTGTTGGATTTTAAGAAAATCAGCTTTTAATTTCTTAAAGCTCTCTCCTTGTGGTTTTTAAAGTTTTTGTTTATTGTTCTTTAATTTATTTGTGATTTGTGAATGTGGCCTGTAAGGTTCTGATCATTTAACACTTAATTTCTACATGTCTTAATTAATGATGCACTTCCCCAAATATCTTTGCAAATTTCAAAAACAATGCATTATTTATATTTGTTTGTTGGAGAGTTTTATAGATCCCATTAGATCCTGTTTGTTAACTGGGGTTTTCTAAACACCTTTACCTCTGGTATGAACTCATCAGTCTATAGATTTAGATGTGTACATGCCCAGTCGCTCAGTAATGTCTGACACTTTGCCAATCTATGGACTCTAGCCTGCCAGGCTCCTCTATTGATAAGATTTTCTAGGCAAGAATCCTGGAGTGAGTTGCCATTTCCTACTCCAGGGGATCTTCCTGACCCAGGGATCAAACCCGTGTCCCCTCTGTCTCCTGCAATGGCAGGTGGATTCTTTACTACTAAGCCACCTGGAAAGCCCACAGACTTAGACAGAGACTCTCAATTAAGCAGGCTTCCTTATTCCCATCATGACTTTGTAACTTTGCAGGTCCTCCCATCAGGGCACAGTGAACTTTCCTGACTCTTTACTCACTTGACTGGCTTTAAACGATGTGGTGCAACCAAATATTGTGTAAATAGGAGCTTGTATGATTCAGCTTGCCCTTTACTCCTTTGCCATTTTCATGAGTAATACTTCTCCCAGATAGCTGCTGCAATTATAACAGAATGATCACATGTGGAGAAAAACCAGTATCTGTATACTCATCTGTAGAATACAAGCCCAGCTGTTATTGTAGCTTGTAGAAGAGCTGCCAAACCGAATCTAGTCTGAATCAGCTCATTTCCAGCTAATTCACATCTGAGAAACAAGTGCTTATTGTTTTATTTCACTGTAATTTCACATAACATTACTACATGGCAAAGGTAACTGATTTGGAGGTTTGGTTGTTTTCTCATCTTAATCGGTCAGCATTCAGTTTATATTTTTAAATTTTATGTTGCTTGCAAATATATATATTTAAGTTCTGATTTATATGAGTGTGCTGTTTCACTTTATATCTACCAATTTCTACACATAGTTTTTAAATTATATATATGGACTTAAAATCATGTCTATCACTCTCATAATTAACTACAAATCATTTTTTAACCTGCTGTATATTATTTTTAACCTTTTTATTATAAAATAGAACACAGTTATAGAAAATACCAACAAATACATACATAGCTTAATGAGCTATCAAAAGAACGTCACCCAGATCAGTAAACAGAATTGTGTCCGTCACTTTAGAAAGCCCTCCGTCTAAACTGTCTTAAACTTTTTTTCCTAAATCACTACTTGATTTTTATAGAAATTACTTCCTTGACTTTAATTTTATCACCCAATATTTTTTTTTTTCCATGTTTGTGATTTTATTTTTTCCTTTTTTTTATATATTTTTTTCTAATTTTAGTTTATTTTTAAACTTTACATAATTGTATTAGTTTTATATTGTCAGACACCATGGTTTACTGTTGCTTATATTTTAAAATTTGGAATGTCATCAATATTTTTTTTAATCTTCAGTTTCCCCATCTATCCCTTTATCTAACCTACTGTATATTATTATGCTAATAATTAAAATACTGGAGTTGTAACTTCAAGGTACATATTTTTCTTTTATTATTTTCATATTTAGAAAAAAAAATATTTTATATTGGACTATAGCTGATCTGGGTTTCCCAGGTGGCGCTAGTGGTAAAGTATCTGCCTGCCAATGGAGGAGACACAGGTTTGATCCCTGGGTCGGGAAGATCCCTTGGAGGAGGAAATGGCAACCCATTCCAGTATACTTGCCTGGACAAAGGAACCTGGAGGGTTATAGTCCATGGAGTCACAAAAAGTCAGACACGACTGAAGCGGCTTAGCACACATACGCAGGCATAGCTGATTTACAGGATTGTATTAGTTTCAGGAGCACAGCAGAGTTGTACCATACACATGTATTTATTTCATTTTTTTCCCCATCTAGGTTGTTACAGAATATTGAGCTGAGTTTGCTGTGCAGTAAAGTAGGTTTCTGTTTGTCTATTTTAAATATAGCAGTGTGTATATGGGGCTTCCCTGCTGTGGTAAAGAATCAGCCTGCAATGCAGGAAACACAGATGTGGGTGTGATCCCTGGGTCAGGAAGATCCCCAGTTGGAGGGCATGGCAACCTGCTCCAGTATCTTGCCTGGAGAATCCCATGGACAGAGAAACCTGGTCAGCTTACAAAGAGTTGGATACGACTGAAGTGACTGAACACACAGTAACCGCACAGTGTGTATACATCAATCTCGAACTCCGAGTTTATCCCTTCCTTCCAAATTTACCTTTGGTAACCAAAAGTTTATTTACTATGCCTGTGAGTCTGTTTCTGTTTTGTAAATATGTTCATTTTCTCTAACACTATACACAAAAATAAACTCAAAATAGATTAAAGACCTAAATATAAGACTAGATACAATAAAACTCTTAGAGGAAAACATAGGCAGAACAGTCTTTGACATAAATCAGAGCAGTATCTTTCTCAATCCATCTCCTGGAGTAATGGAATTAAAAACATAAAAAATAAATAGGACCTAATTAAGCTCAAAAAGCTTTTGCAGAACAAAGGAAACCATAAACAAAATGAAAAAAAAAAACAAACACAAAATGGGAGAAAATATTTGCAAATGATGTGACCAATAAGGGGTTAATCTTCAAAATATACAAACAAGTCATGTGGGTCAATATAAAAAAAAAATCAAAAAATAGGCATAAGACCTAAATAGACATTTCTCCATAGAAGACAGACAAACAGTCAAGAGGCATATTAAAATATATTAAGTTCACTTCAGTTCACTCACTCAGTCGTGTCTGACTCTTTGCAACCCCATGAACCGCAGCATGCCAGCCCTCCCTGTCCATCATCAACTCCTGGAGTTCACCCAAACTCATGTCCATTGAGACGGTGATGGCAGCCAATCATTTCATCCTGTGTTGTCCCCTTCTCCTGCCCTCAAACTTTCCCAGCATCAGGGTCTTTTCAAATGATTCAGCTCTTCGCATCAGGTGGCCCAAAGTATTGGAGTTTCAGCTTCAAAATCGGTCCTTACAATGAACACCCAGGACTGATCTCCTTTAGGATGGACTGGTTGGATTTCCTTGCATCCAAGAGACTCTCAAGAATCTTCTCCAATACCACAGTTCAGAAGCATTAATTCTTTGGTGCTCAGCTTTCTTTATATTCCAACTGTCTCATCCATACATGACTGCTGGAAAAACCATAGCCTTAACTAGACACACCTTTGTTGACAAAGTAATGTCTCTGCCTTTTAATATGCTGTCTAGGTTGGTCAAAACTTTCCTTACAAGGAGTAAGTGTCTTTTAATTTCATGGCTGCAGTCACCATCTGCAGTGACTTTGGAGCCCCCCAAAATAAAGTCTGACACTGTTTCCCAATCTATTTGCCATGAAGTAATGGGACTGGATACCATGATCTTAGTTTTCTGAATGTTGAGTTTTAAGCCAACATTTTCACTCTCCTCTTTCACTTTCATCAAGAGGTTCTTTAGTTCTTATTAGCTTTCTGTCATACGTGTGGTGTCATCTGCATATCTGAGGGTATTGATATTTCTCCCAGCAGTCTTGATTCCAGCTTGTGTTCTTCCAGCCAAGCATCTGTCATGATGTACTCTGCATATAAGTTAAATAAGCAGGGTGTCAATATACAGCCTTGACGTACTCCTTTTCCTAATTGTAACCAGTCTGTTGTTCCATCTCCAGTTATAACTGTTGCTTCCTGACCTTCATACAGGTTTCTCAAGAGGTAGGTCAGGTGGTCTGGTATTCCTATCTCTTTCAGAATTTTCCACAGTTTATTGTGATCCACACAGTCAAAGGCTTTGGCATAGTCAATAAAGCAAAAATAGATGTTTTTCTGGTACTCTCTTGCTGGATGTTGGCTATTTGATCTCTGGTTCCTCTGCCTTTTCTAAAACCAGCTTGAACATCTGGAAGTTCACAGTTCACATGTTGCTGAAGCCTGGCTTGGAGAATTTTGAGCATTACTTTACTAGCATGTGAGATGAGTACAATTGTGTGGTAGTTTGAACATTCTTGGCATTTCCTTTCTTTGGGATTGCAATGAAAACTGACCTTTTCCAGTCCTGTGGCCATTGCTGATTTTTCCAAATTTGCTGATATATTGAGTGCAGCACTTTCACAGCATCATTTTTTAGGATTTGAAATAGCTCAACTGGAATTCCATCACCTCCACTAACTTTATTCATAGTGATGCTTTCTAAGGCCCACTTGACTTCACATTCCAGGATGTCTGGCTCTAGGTCAGTGATCACACCATCATGATTATCTGGGTCGTGAAGATCTTTCTGTATAGTTCTGTGTATTCTTGCCACCTCTTCTTAATATCTTCTGCTTCTGTTAGGTCCCTACCATTTCTTTCTTCTATTGAGCCCATCTTTACATGAAATGTTCCCTTGATATCTCTATTGTTCTTGAAGAGATCTCTAGTCTTTCCAATTCTATTGTTTTCCTCTATTTCTTTTTATTGATCACTGAGGAAGGCTTTCTTATCTCTCATATATCTTTCCTTTTCCCCTTTGCTTTTTGCTTCTCCTCTTTTCACAGCTATTTGTAAGGCCTCCTCAGACAGCCAATTTGCCTTTTTGTATTTCTTTTTCTTGGGGATGGTCTTGATCCTGTCTCCTATACAATGTCACAAATCTCTGTCCATAGTTCATCAGGCACTCTGTCAACATCACTCATTATTAGAGAAAAGCAAATCAAAGCTAGAAGGAGATACCACTTCATATCCATCAGAATGGCCATCATCAAAATGTCTATAAATGCCAGAGAGTGTGTGAAAGAAAGAGAACCCTTCTATACCACCAATGTAAATTGGTACAGCAGCTACGGAGAACAGTATGGAGGTCCCTTAAAAAAACTAAAAATAGAGCTAGTATATGATTCAGCCCTCTCATTTCTGGGCATATATTCAGAGAAAATTATAATTTGAAAAGATACATGTATACCAATGTTCACTGTAGCCCTATTTATAACAGCCAGGACATGGAAGCAACAGACAGATGAATAGATAAAGAAGATGCAGTACATATGTACAATGGAATATTACTTAGCAATTACAAAGGATGAAATCATGACGTCTGCAGCAACATAGATGGATCTGCTTGCTAAGTCACTTCACTCATGTCCAACTCTGTTTGAACCTATGGACCATAGCCTGCCAGGCTTCTCTCTCCATGGGATTTTTCAGACAATACTGGAGCGGGTTTTCATTTCCTCCTCCAGGTATGAATGCATATGAAACTTTTTATTTTAGAGTATTTTAGATATGTAGAAAAGATAATACAAAAAGCTCATATATAGCCCACATCCAGGTTTCCCCTACACTAACATGATACACTTGTCATAACTAATGAAACAACACTGATACACTACTGCTACCTAAAGTCTATACTTTCCTCAGACTATTTTTTGGTTTTACCTAATTTTTACCAGGATCCAATCCAGGATACCATATTAAGAATATCTGTGTTCAGTCTCTTTAATATTAACTTTATTGGGACAACTCCTCAGTCTTTTGTTTTTGATGACCTTGAGACTGTTGAGGGATACTAGTCAGATATCTTGTAGAATGTCTTACAATTTGGAATTTTCTAATAATTGATTTCACAATTTGATTGGAGTCATGTGTTTTAGAGAGGAAGACCACAAAGGTTAACTGTCATTCTCACCACATCATAATAAAGATAAATGTAATCAGTATCCCTTATTATCAATGATGTCAAGCTTGATCTCAAAGCTGAGAAAGTGTTTATCTGGTTTCTCCAGTATAGATTTAACACTTTTTACCTCTTTCCATAACGTGCCCTTAGGAAAGAAGTCACAATGTACAGTTCATTTTTAGGGGAGGGAGTTATGTTGCATTACTTTCCTCTCACTGCTGTAACAATTGCTATACACTCAATGGCCTAAAACACATGAGTTTATGACCTTATGGTTCTGTAGGTCAGAAATCTGAATGGGTCTAAAGGGACAAAAATCAAGCAGGGCTTTATTCTTTCTGGAAGATCTAGAAAGGAATCCATGCCTTGCCTTTTCCTCAGCTCCTAGAACTGGAAAATTGGCTCATGGCTTCTTCTCTAATCATCAAATACAACAGCATAGCATCTTCTAATGTATCTCTCTTTCTCTCTGACCTCTGTTCCATTGCCACATCTCCTTTCCTCGCCCTCCTGCCTCCCTCTCTACTCTATAAAGACCCCTGTGATTTCATTAGACCCATCCATAAAATCCAAAAGTATCATCCCAATATTCTTAATCATATATGAAAAGCTCCCTTTTGCCATGTAAGGCAACATATTCAAAGACTTCCACAATTAAGATGTGGACATCTTGGGGAGAGAAGGAAGATATTACCTACAACACATACTGCCTAAACATATACATCTATATTCTTGCTTAATTTCTTTATTAAAATCTTTAAAGCCACTCAAAATTTCTATTTCTATCCCAAATATAACTTGCCTAATTACTCAGCAAAACTTCCCAATTCTTCACCTTACTATTCAGAATTTTAATTTTGTGAGTTTACTGAACAGAGAAAAAATTAGTTGTAATTTATATTATCAATAGGTGGGAACATTTTCTGAAATAACATGTCAATTTCTGAAGCATTGTGATTATATTTTTTGCTTCCCTTTTTTGGTTCATTTTCATACTTGCTAGTGATATTTTAATATATTATTTTTTTTCATAGCACAGAAGATTTTCTCTCTTTTTTTAATCAGAAATTTCAAGATCTTGAATTCACTCTTTCATGATACCTTATGTATAACATTCAAAGTTGATCATTACTTTTCAGAATTATTTTGAAAATATTATTTGATTATACTACCTGTGAGTTCATAAGGAAGCTGCTGTCAAATTATCTTTCATGTGTAAGTAATTTGCTTTTCTCTCTGAGAATGATATCTTCTTCCCTTATGTCCAATAGCTATTGTATCTTATTCCCTTGCTTTATGGATTTCCAATATAAAGTTTTCTGGGGTGTGTTTGTTAAGGTTTATTCTTCTAAGTTACTTGAATGAACTTTTGATCCAAAAACACAAGGTCTTAAACACAGGGGCTATTGCTTTTAACATATTCCTTCTGATATGGTTTTAAAAACATCTGTAAGACATATGTCAGTTAATTTATCCATCTCTCCAGACACTTTTATTTTCTTTAAATTTTGACACTGCGTATATCATGAAACCAGATGGCAATATCAGAGGTTGCTGAATTTCTCTCCTTCCACAAACACACTAAATGTAAAGCTACACATGGAGAAATTCCCTCTGACAGAAATCTAGAAACTAGTGAGTGACTCTTATACCTCAGGGACTGAGAAAATATCCTCATCAAAAATTATAGAAAAGGCTGAGACACACTCTAACCTTAAGCCCCAACCCTGACACAGCACCACACAATCAAGTTAACTCCCAGTTTTTCTCTGAAGAACTAAGGTTTAAACTAGACAACTACCACCCGAAATTTTAAGGACACAACAGGAGGGATGGGCTCCTAAAATACAGAAAAGAAAGACAGCAAGGCTTGCATTCATGAATCTCTCAGGAATACACCAAACAAAGAGGAAGTTCTTAATGGGAAGATGATCCCTTACTATGACTAGCTCTCTAAGAATTAAGGCAGAGGGAGAAGGCAAAAATGTCCATCTCCCTGTCTTTCTGTGAAAGGGATATGACTGCATATTTTATAAGCCACTGCTTTGGAATCCTGCTCCTAATCTTCACACTTCTAAGTATTGATTATGATCTTCTTTGGAGACTAGAATAGCCAGAGGGCACTTTCTTTGCCTTCTCCCTCGTGCTTGTTCCAACAGTAAAATCATGTTGCCAGTATTTCCCTAGAAGAAGTAAGTTCACATCTCTTGTGCCCAGACTTTAAGACACCCACCTAAGGGACAGGTCCCTGAATCACCCAGATTCAACACTGAGTACCAACCTATCAATAACTACTTTATATGTAAATAAACTAAACTATCCAATCAAGAGACAAAAAGTTGCTGAACAGATAAAACATCAGTTCAGTTCAGTTTTTCAGTTGTGTCTGACTCTTTGTGACCCCATGGACTGCAGCACACCAGGCCTCCCTGTCCATCACCAACTCCTGGAGTTTCTCAAACTCATGTCCATTAAGTCGGTGATGCCATCCAACCATCTCATCCTCTGTCATCCTTTTCTCCTCCTGCCCACAATATTTCCCACATCAGGGTCTTTTCAAATGAGTCAGCTCTTCACATCAGGTGGCCAAAATATTGAAGTTTCAGCTTCAACATCAGTCCTTCCAATGAACACCAAGGACAGATTTCGTTTAGGATGGACTGGTTGGATCTCCTTGCTGCCCAAGGGACTCTCAAGAGTCTTCTCCAACACCACAGTTCAAAAGCATCAATTCTTCGGTGCTCAGCTTTCTTTATAGTCCAACTCTCACATCCATACATGACTACTGGAAAAACCATATCCTTGACTAGATGGACCTTTGTTGGCAAAGTAATGTCTCTGCTTTTTAATATGCTAAGTTGGTCATAACTTTTCTCCCAAGGAGTAAGCATCTTTTAATTTCATGGCTGCAGTCACCATCTGCAGTAATAAATACTGTCTACAAGAAATTCTCTTCAGTTTTATGAAAACACATGACTAAAAGTGAAGGAAATGAAAAAGATAGCCCATGTAAACAGGAATAAAATTAAAAAAGGAGTAACTATACTTATATCACTTCCCTGGTGGCTCAGATGGTAAAGAATCTGCCTGCAATGTGAGAGACCCAGATTTGATCCCTCGATCAGGAAGATCTTTCCCTGGAGAAAGGTATGGCAACAATGGGATAGCAAAGAGTCAGACATGGCGGAGTGACTAACATTTAACATGCTTATATCAGAAAAGAATAAGCCTTTAGCCAAAAAAAAAAAAAAAGTGATAAAATGTCATTATATAATGATAAAGAGGTCACCTCAAGAGAATATAACAATTTTAATATTTATGCAACCAATATCAGAGCACCTAAATATATTAAGCAAAAACCGAATATCCATTGGAAGGACTTTTGATGAAGCTCTAATACTTTATCCACCTGATGTGAAGAGCCAACTCATTGGAAAAGACCTTGATGCTGGGAAAGATAGAAGACAGGAGGAGAAGGAGATGACAGAGGACTAGATGGCTGGATGGCATCACCGATTCAATGGACCTGAGTTTGAGCAAGCTCCAGAAGATGGTGAAGAACAGGCAAGCCTGGAGTGCTGCAGTCCATGGGGTCTCAGACTTGGACATGACTGAGCAACCGAACAATAACAGATCTCAAGGGAGAATCAGACTATAATACAATTATAGTAGAGGATTTCAATACCACATTATCAACAATTAATAGATCATCCAGTCAGAAAAAAAAAAAAGGAAATACTGGACTTAAACTGAAGTCAGGTCAGATAGACCTAACAGAGATATTAGAACATTTCATTCAACAGCAGCAAAATGTACATTCTTCTCAGGCACATGTGCAACATTTTTCAGTATCATACATTAGTCACAAAACAAGTCTTAATGCTTTAAGCAGATAGAAAACATATCAAGCATATCTTCTAATCATAATTGTAGGAAACCAGAAATCAATCAGAAAATAAAAAAATAAACTGGAAAAATCACAAATACATAGAGATCAAAAAACATGCTCCTAAACAATTAATGGGCCAAAGAAGAAATTAAAAAATATTGGAACAAATGAATATGGAAAAACTACACCAAAACTAATGGGATGCAGCAAAGCAGGTCTAAGAGGAAAGAGAGATAAATGGTTATAATTATTGGAAAAATGAAAAAGTCAAATGAACTAACTTTATGCCACAAGGAATTTGAAAAAATAAGAACAAAGTAAGCCCAAAATTAAAAGCAGAAGAGAAATAGCAAAAATCACATGAGAATTAAATGAAATAAAGACAACAAAATATTGAAGATACACAAAACTGACAAAACTTTAGCTCAACTCAGAAGAAAAAAAGACTCAAGCAAAATAAGACATGAAATAGGAGAGACTATGGCTAATACACAGAAATAATAAGGATCCTAAAAATATGCTATGAAAAATTATATGTCAGCAGATTGGGTAACCTAGAAGAAATGAATAAATTCCTAGAAATATACAACCTACAAAGAATGAATCATGAAGAAACAGAAAAGCTGAAAAAACAATTGATAGTAAGGAGACTGAGTCAGTAATAAAAATCTCCCAACAGAGACAAATTCTAAGACCAGATGGCTCCACTGGAAAAATTTAACCAAATATTAAAAAAAAAAAAAAAAAGTAGCAATACCAGTACTTCTCGGATTCCATTGAAAATAGAAGAGAAACGAAGATTTCAAACTCATTTTACAAGGCCAGGATTATCTTGTTATGAAAGTCAGACAAGGGCACTAATAGAAAATAAAATTATAGGATAATGTCCCCAGTCAATATAAACACAGCAATCCTCAACAATATATTAGCAAAACAACTTAAGTAGTACATTTAAAAGGATCATACCTCTTGGTCAAGTGGGATTTTCTTTGCATTCAAGGATGGTCCAACATTTGTAAATCAATAAATGTAATACAACACATTAACATAAGGATAAAAATGATAAGATCATATTAATAAATGCAGTAAAAGCATTAGAGAATATTCAACAGCTATTCTTGAGATAAAACTCTCAACAAACCAGGAACAGAGGGAATGCATTGCAACATAATAAAGGCCATGAATGAAAAGCCCACAGCTAACATTATACTTAACAGTGAAAAGCTGAAATTTTTTTCAAGATCAGGCATAAAAAAAAGATGTTCATACCTTCATTCAACATAGTTCTGAAATTCCTATCCACAGCAATTAAACAAGAAAAAAAAAAGAGGCATTCAAGCTGAAAAGAAGGAAGTAAAGATGTCTATCTGCAGATTACATGATATTATATAGACAAAATCCTAAACACTCTACCAAAAAAATATGTTAGACCTAATAAATGAAGTCAGTAAAGCTGTGGGATATATACAAAATCAATATGCAAAAATCAGTTGCAGTTCTATGCATTAACAACAAACTACAGGAAGGAGACGTTAAAAAAAAAATTACCATAGCATCAAAAGTAATAAAATGCTAGAAATAAGTTTATGAAGAAGGTGATAGATCTATACATTAAAAGAAACTGATGAAAGAAACTGAAGAAAAGAGAAATAAATGGAAGCATATTATGTGCTCATGAACTGAAAAAATTAATATTGTTAAAATGTCCATACTGCCCAAAGTGATCTACAGAGTCACTGCAATGTCTATCAAAATTCCAATGGCCTTAATCACAGGAATGGAAACAAATAAATCATAAAATTTGGATGAGACCAAAAGACCCCAAACTGAGCAATCTTAAGAAAGAATAAAGTGGAGGCATTACACTTATGATTTCAAACTATATTACAAAACTACTGTAATCAAAACAGTACAATATTGGCATAAAAACAGGCATACATATCAATGAAATAAAATAGAGACTCCAGAAATAAGTCCATGTTTATATGATAAACCAATATTTGACATGAGAGCCATAAATACTGAATCGGGAATGAGGGCCTCTTCAAAAAATAGGGTTGAATAAACTAGACATCTATGTGCAAAATAATGAAGCTGAACCCCTATTTTACACCATATGTGAAAGTCAACCCACCAACTTAATATTAAGACCTGAAACAGTAAAACTTTAAGAAGGAAACTTTAGGGTAAATATTTTATATTATGCTTTTGTTTTGTACCTGCAATTTGCCAAGAGAATAGAACTTTACTGTTCTCATACACATGCAAACAAACAAAACAAAATAAAAGGGAAATATGTGAGATAATGGATATCCACTAACTCAATGGTTAGAATGTTTCCACAATGGGTACATAATATTAATCATCACATGGTACACTTGAAATATATTACAGCTTACTGTCTCAATTATATTACAAAGCTGGAAGAAAACACTATATTTTACATTATTTCCTCAGAACTGTTTTCTACTATTATGGCTGCTATTCATATCATAAATTTTAGAGAGACGTAAAGTATCTAATTTTGCCTACTTACTTGTTCACAATTCATTTACTTTTTAAATACTGTCACCATTTATTAAAATTTTTAAATTTATTTTACAGTTTTACATACTTTCAATATAATAATTATTTTTACTCTTTACAAACATTTATTTCCCTTTATTGTTTTTAAAATTTAGCATTTTGTCATTAAGAGAGAGAGTTTTTCTACATGCATTATTAAAATTGTTTTCATTTTCCATCCCTAACATCATGCTTCCTAAACTAAGGTATTCTTTATTGGTTCAGTTAGTATTTTATCTACTTCTGCCTAGGTTTTGGAGCAAACAAAACATAACAAAATGCCTTGTCCAGTGTGGTAGGCAGAATTTTGTCCCTAAAAATTTCACCCCTGTCTTCTAGTGTCACATTCCTAAATATGTTACATGACTAAAGGCATATTTTCAGATGTAATTAAAAGTTGGCACTAAATTTGGGATATTATCTGGAATTAATTGGTGGCCCAATGCTATCAGATGAGCACTTAAAAGCAGAAGCATCTCTTAGCTGAAGGCAGACTAGAAAGTCATAGAGATGTAGTAGTAGAAAAGGGATTTGGAGATACTGAAGCAAGAAGATAAAGCTGACTTTCAAGATGGAAGGTGACATGAGACAAGGAATGCAGACAGCCCCTAGAAGCTGAGAAGGAATCCCACCTAAAGCCAGCAAATCTTGCATTCACAGGAGAGTGAGTTCTGCCAACAAAGTGAATGAGCATGGAAAAGGCTCTCAAGTATTCCAGGTAAGAGCCCAGGATTCTAACACCTTGGTTTAGGACTGGTTTAAGATGTTCTGCAGCATGTATGCCTGAGTCCATGTGGACTTCTGACATTAAAAAATATGAGATGATAAATGAGTATTATTTAAGTCACTAAATTTTTGGTAATTTGTTAGAGAAGCAATATAAAACTAACACATTCAGAACATATTTCCAATTTCTTTCAATGAAATGAAGATTTCATATTATATATTTATATAGGAAAGAAGTAGTAACTAATATTTTAAGATGTTAATTTCACTCTTTAATGTCATATATCCATCTCATATATTGTTTAACTTAAATTATATATTACAACTTTAAATCAAAAACATTTTTAAACTGACTATAGAAAGTAACTAAGTATTTTTGATCTGCTTCATTCTTTTACATACTTGCAATTTTACACATTATATATTTGCTCAAAATTATTAACTATATAGAAATTTTAACTATTTAGAAATGTAGCTTTTCATTAAAGTTTTTTTTTTTTTTTCTGGTTTGATAAATGTCTGCTTTGTAGGGACTTAAAAAGTAGACACATTCACTATTTTCATAATTTAACATATATCAATTGCATTAACTTCAAATTAAGTCCTTTGTATGCTTATTCTTTCCCTCATGATATTCCACAGAATGAGGTGATTTTAAATCCCATAACATAACCATGTTTATACTGCTGCTGCTAAGTTGCTTCAGTCGTGTCCGACTCTGTGCGACCCCATAGACGGCAGCCCACCAGTCTCCCCTGTCCCTGGGATTCTCCAGGCAAGAACACTGGAGTGGGTTGCCATTTCCTTCTCCAATGCATGAAAGTGGAAAGTGAAAACTGAAAGGGAAGTCTCTCAGTCAGGTCTGACTCTTAGCGACCCCATGGACTGCAGCCTACCAGGCTCCTCTGTCCATGGGATTTTCCAGGCAAGAGTACTGGAGTGGGGTGCCATTGCCTTCTCCCAATGTTTATACTACTTTTCCTTAAACATTTTAGGTTATATTTAATGGATTTCAAAGCTATCTGAATGACTCATTATGTTTAGATCTTTCCTATGGATTATAATTTAATCATTAAAAATGTCTTTTTATTTTAATTAATACATTTCACCTTGAATTCCAATTTGTCCAATAATAATTTCTCAATCCCTAACTTTTCATTTTGCATTCACCTTCATATTCTCTTCATTATCTTGCTAAATATGGGCTGAGAAGCAGTGAAATAGTAGCAAAAGAGCAAGGGAGTTTGTCAGCATTTTGTATGCTTCTTTTGGCTTCTGGACCTTACTGGGCCTGGTCTTATGCCATTTCAATTTCATAAAAGTATTCATCCCTCAATCTTTAGTCTCATGATTTATTTGATGAGATAACATATAATTCATTACAGGCACCTCGGTTTCTGGTAATTAAGTATTTAGTGTCTATTTGGATTTAGTAATAGTCAGGAGGTATTGTTTAAACAGAGAGTTAATCATTAGAAATAAGAATGTCTTTTTCCAAAAATTGTGTGAATTATGTGATTTTTCTATTGCAGCTGGGCAAAGGCTGTAAGAAAAAACTGATAGCATTGAGCTTGCTGTATCAAATGGTCCAAACGGGAGAAGAGTTTATCTGGTAACCTAGACCTATTGTAAAAACTTTGCTTTTATGTTTGCCTTTGATATTTTGAAGATTGGAAGCCTTTTAGTATGCATAATAACTGCATCTGAACAACATGCTTTGATATGGTATATTGTAACTCCAATATTCAAGAGGTACATCCTCAAAGATATGGCTTTTTTTTTGTGGCATATGGTATACACTTCAGTAAATTTTACTTTAGTTTAGACAAATATATCAATATTCCCCAAATCATGAGATTCCTGTAATGTTCATCAAAATAGAAGACCAAAAATCTTCCAGGATGTATCTTCTTCTATCTGGCATGCAACTGTTTTAACCAAGGCATACAGATTGGTTGATACTTCCAGCTCATCAAGAGCGATCATTTGCTGTTTCTAGTCAAATCACTTAGTTTTTATTCATTAAGTCATGTCTAACTCTTTTGCGATGAAACCCCATGGACTGCTATACCAGTAAACAAGCCATGTTACAGCCATCAAGGATTTCATTTCAGCCTTCCAAATGCAAATTTCTGAGCCCAGGTGAAACAATACCAGACTTCAGGCAGCCATCAGCTACATCTGCCACCCTTTATGGTAAAGAGGAAAAAAGGATGAGACAATCAGAAAAGATATGGCCCTTGTAGATGAGATGCATATAAAAGAAATGATTTCAGTAAGCCTGGATGCTTGCATCTTCCCATACATCAAATTCCTTAATGCAACAGATCTGGTTTCCCTTAATTAACCATAATCTTTTAATATTCAGATTACCTGCTCCTTGCTGCAAATTTCTGTACAGTCTGGCTCCTTTCTCCACCTCATCAAAAACAGTTATCTCAGGTCTTCAGGATTCCCACCAAAGAAACCTTTCAATTTTTAGACCACTTATTTTCAGTCAACAGTTTCTTCATCTGGAGCCACAGCTGTTCAGTTCAGTTCAGTAGCTCAGTCATGTCCAACTCTTAGTGACCCCATGGACTGCAGTAAGCCAGGCTTTCCTGTCCATCACCAACTCCCAGGGGCTTACTCAAACTCACGTCCATTGAGTTGGTGATCCCATCCAACCACCTTATCCTCTGTCATCCCCTTCTCCTCTTGCCCTCAATCTTTCCCAGCATCTGGAATTTTTCAAATGAGTCAGTTCTTCGCATCAGGTGGCCAAAGTATTGAGGTTTCATTTTCAGCATTAGTCCTTCCAATGAACATTCAGGATTGATTTCCTTTAGGATGGACTGGTTGGATCTCCTTGCTGTCCAAGGAAATTCTTGGAGAGTGCTGTCTCAAGAGTCTTCTCCAACACTACAGTTCAAAAGCATCAATTCTTCGGTGTTCAGCTTTCTTTATAGTCCAACTCTCACATCCATATATGACTACTGGAAAAACCATAGCTTTGACTAGATGGACCTTTGTTGACAAAGTAATGGCTCTGCTTTATAATATGCTGTCTATGTTGGTTATAACTTTTCTTCCAAGGAGTAAGCGTCTTTTAACTTCATGGCTGCAGTCAACATCTGCAGTGACTTTGGAGCTCCCAAAAATATAATCTGTCACTGTTTCCACTGTTTCCCCATCTATTTGCCATGAAGTGATGGGACCAGATGCCATGATTTTCATTTTCTGAATGTTGAGTTTCACTTTCCTCAAGAGACTCTAGTTCTTCTTCGCTTTCTGCCATAAGTGTGGTGTCATCTGCATATCTGAGGTTATTGATATTTCTCCCAGCAATCTTGATTCCAGCTTGTGCTTCAACCAGCCAAGCATTTCTCATGATGTACTCTGCATATAAGTTATATAAACAGAGTGACAATATATAGCCTTGACGTACTCCTTTCCTGATTTGGCACCAGTCTGTTGTTCCATGTCCAGATGGCAAGAGTGAACATCAACATTTTAGGAATCAGAAAACTAAAATGGACTGGAATATGTGAATTTAACTCAGATGACCATTATATCTGCTACTGTGGGCAAGAATCCCTTAGAACAAATGAAGTATCCACCATAGTCAAAAAAGAGTCTGAAATGCAGTACTTTGATGCAATCTCAAAAATGACAGAATGATCTCTGTTTCCAAGGCAAACCACTCAATATCACAGTAATCCAAGTCTATGCCCTGACCAGTAATGCTGAAAAAGTTAAAGTTGAATGGTTCCATGAAGATCTACAAGACTTTCTAGAACTAACACCAAAAAGAGATGTCTTTTTCATTATAGGGGACTGGAATGCAAAAGTAGGAAGTCAAGGAATACCTGGAGTAACAGGCAAATTTGGCTTTGGAGTACAGAATGAAGCATAGCAAAGGCTAATTTAGTTTTGCCAAGAGAACACACTGGTCATAGCAAACATGCTCTTCCAAGGACACAAGAGAAGACTCTACACATGGACATCACCAGATGGTCAACACCAAAATCAGATTGATTATATTCTTTGCAGCCAAAGATGGAAAAGCTCTATATAGGCAGCAAAAACAAGTCCAGGAGCTAACTGTGGCTCAGACCATGAACTCTTTACTGCCAAATTCAGACCTAAATTGAAGAAAGTAGGGAAAACTACTAGACCATTCAGGTATGACCTAAATTAAATTCATTATGATTATACAATGGAAGTGAGAAATAGATTCAAGGGGTTAGATCTGATAGAGTGCCTGAAGAACTATTGATGGAGGTTTGTGACATTGTACAGGAGGCAGTGACCAAGACCATCCCCAAGAGAAAGAAATGCAAAAAGGCAAAATGGTTGTCTGAGGAGGCCTTACAAATAGTTGCGAGAAGAAAAGTGAAAGGCAAAGGAGAAAAGGAAAGATATACCCATTTGAATGCAGAGTTCTAAAGAATAGCAAGGAGAGATAAGAAAGCCTTCCTCAGTGACTAGTGCAAAGAAATAGAGGAAAACAATAGAATGGGATCCACAGCTGAAATTGGCATAAAAAGGAGACTACATACCCAACAATTTACCATTATTATCCACCTGATTTTTCAACTGGTCAAAACATCAATCTAGTAATGATATGGTAAAAAATCATCACCCCTGCTATTGTCTTACTTTCTTGGCAAAATGCATTAAAGGGATTTTCACTTGGTCCTTTGTACTGCGATAGACCCAACTAAAAAAATTAAGAAACCCACTAGGGATTCTTTCAGTTTTTATGTGTAACTATTTCCACAACAATTTGAGAAACTGGGGAAAACTCTATAGGATGACTGCACTGTATTCACTGTGAAATAGTTTAGTGCCATTGGATTCACTGTGAGGCAGACTGATGCCAAGATTTCTTATATGACCTGTGCTATACAGCTCCCATTATGACTAACAGAGCAAAGGGCTATTTTGTTCTCCAGGTAACAGAGTTAGAGATGAGCCAACTTTTGACTCTCACACACACACAAAAATAATAAATAATAAAATGCTTCTAAGATCATGTGCAAGTTTTCATATAAATATATTTTTCATTTCTTTTGCATAAATACCTAACTGTGGAATTGTTGGATCATTTGGCAAAATTAGACTGAACTTAAAAAAAGACTCAAACTGTTTTCCAAACTGGTATACTATTTTACATTCCTACTAGCAATGTTCAAGTGTTCCAATTTCTCCACATTCTTGCCAACATTTATTGTTTTTGTTTTTTTAAACTAGATCCATCCTAATGGGTGTGAAGTGGCATCTCAGTGTGGTTTTGATTCACATTTCCTTAGTGACTAACAATGCCAGGTATCATTTCATATGGTTATTGGCCATTTGCATATTTTCTTTGGAAAAATATTTATCCAATTCCTTTGCCCATTTCTAAAATGGACTGTTGGTGGTTTTGATTTGAATTGTAAACACTCATCACAATATTCTCAAGTCACAGGAAACCAATGGCCAGAGAAATAAGATTATATATAGTAAAACAGCTTGTCACAACAGAATTCCTTCATAAAAATAGTAGGGTTGTGTGTGTGTGTGTGTGTGAAGCTGTGATGAAAGTAAGGTTTCAGTGATTCATTTTCTAGCCACACAGAAAAGACATTCAGTGATGGATAGTTAATTAATTACTATTTGATTGCAGCCATCAAAGAAATGTTTGTAGAGAAAATAAACTTGAGAACAGTTTCTTGAACAGTTCAGAACACTGGGACCAACATCAATAGTTAATTAGGAGCAAACCATCAAATATAATATTTTCATATTTCTCAAATCATCTGAATTAATATAAAATAGTTCTTACATAGAAAATAAACTATCCTATATACTATAAGATCTTTTACGTAAGTTACTAAATAAATATTTGTGAACAATTTCCTAAAAACAAGGCAATTGATTTTGAATTATTTGTACTGAATTTTGAAAAGTACAAAGTTATAATTGATTCTGCTTAGTTGTTTATTCAAGGAGTCAATGCCAATACGAAGAGATTGAAAAATTAGAGTGCTACCTTCTAATAAGAGTTTCCATGATTATAGGCAAGTATATTTTAGAAGAAACTGAGAAAACACTAATTTAGTATAACTTCAAGTGGAATCTGCTAAAAAGTATTAAAATCCATGGTAGAAAAATATGTGTAGAATAGGAAAAAAAAAAGATTTCTTTCTATAAATTTACAAAAATTGTGAATAATTTGTTTAAAACCTATAATATTCATTGTAATATTTATCAACGGACATTTTGAATAGAAAAGTAAATGCCTAGCTTTATAATTAAATCAGTACAATGGTGCATGTCATTCACTCTGTGAACTTGATCAGGGTTAATGCTGTGAATTTTAATCATATCAAAGGCTTTTGATATGATCCTATCTATCCTACAACACAGCCATTTTATGTGTTAGCAATGGTGAGGTTCTATTTCAATTTATTGAGCTCAAGGCCAAGATTGAAGTTCTTCTGAATTGCAAAACCACTCTCAGCCACTATTTTTGAGCACTAAATGGCTTTGGAAAATCGCTTTTGCCAAATACTTGAAAATATTTCTTAGTAAATTCAGTTTAAAATTATGAGGTAAAGCAGTGATTACATTGAAACTTAGTTCGTGGCAGTCATTTTGAGAGTGAATCACAAGTAATGTCAAGTTCCTTAAAACGCTTTTCATGCTGTCCAAAAGTTAAAACAAACAGAAAGATCTGTAATTCTGCAAAAATTTGCTGCAAATATATTTTTTAAGTTCAAATTACACATCAATAGCATTTTTCAGACCTTGATACAAGTACAAAGGAAATTTTTGTATTTCACAATCCATTTAACTGTGTAATTGAGGAGCTTCCACCTAACTTTCATTTGGAAGTGAATGATCTGCAATGTGATGACATACTAAAAGGTACATACCAAAAGAAGAATTTAACACAATTCTATAAATACCTTTCAAGTGATAAAATATTCAATTAAAACCACACACTCACAGATAAATAATAGAATATAGTAGTATCTATCTAAGGAGAAAAGATAAACTCAAAGATGACTTATATAAACTCTGATTACAGAGTAGCATTAACAGATGAAGCTTTGCAATTAATTTTGTTAATGGTAAGCACTAACTGAATGCTAATTAAGAGAACTATCCTTTCAAACAATTCTATTCTTTCCAGTATTATAGACATTTTGTATTAAATTTTAATTTTTAAATTTATCAATTAAAATTTGTGGATTTTTTTCTTTCTTGTTACAGAAGCATCTATATTATACCCTTGAATATGCTGGTGACCCAGGGTTTATACTATGCTATTTTGTATAAGGAATAAAAGGAAAAATATGAAAATACTTTGTATCTGTAGTTTTGAACAAAAAGACATAAGAAAGATAATTGAAAGATTAATGAAATTGGCTACCTATAAGGGATGGATAGAAAGGGGATGGAAAGGACATAAGGAATGAGGGAAATAAAACACTTCTCTATCTTATTGCATAGTCCTGTCATTTCAAACCATTTCAAAGTTTCACATACTCATAAATAGTTAAATAAATTCATAAAGAAGAGATAAAAACCTACAAAATTTAACATATATTCAAGTGAATCTAACCATATATCAAGTAAACAACATAATCACACTAAAGGGAATAAAAAATAATTAAACCAAGTAACTTTTAAACACAGAATTAGAATCAAATATCCTTATACTAAAGGCAAAAAAGAAGTCCCAACAGATATTAAACTCTAAATAGTAGGTTTGTTTTTGCAGAGGCAATAGCACTTCTGAAATCACATTTTGTATATTAAAAATTTCAGCAAAGAAATGCATATATCTTGGATAATGGAAACCAGATTTCTCATTGTTAAGAGTAGGGAGTTAAAAATATGGAAAGGACCAAGGATAGAAAGACTCTGATTTTTCATTGAGATTGGAGTTATCAACATAATCTGATGCATTTGTCTATGCAGTTTTGGATAGCAAAATATAAAAATTGATATAGATACAGGTGGGTAAATACATACTGCAAAAATTATGCAACTTGGATAACTTTACAGAGCATAAATATGCAGAACTAGAAATAAATCATAAATTATCTAAAAATAAACCCTCAGAAGAGGGGTTTTACTTCTAGATTATGAATCACCACATTTTGGATGCAGAATATTTATTTCAGTAGAGCCCAGGAAAATAGCTTTGAGGGGGAGGGGTTATACTCCATTTGTTTTTTAGCCAACTTTGGTTGTCCCAGGTTTGAACAGGTTAAAGCTGTCAATTTACACATTTTAAACTAACTAGACTGTGATTGCAGCCGTGAAATTAAAAGACACTTACTCCTTAGAAGGAACGTTGTGACCAACCTAGACAGCATATTAAAAAGCAGAGACATTACTTTGCAAACAAAAGTCCGTCTAGTCAAGGCTACGGTTTTTCCAGTGGTCATGTATGGATGTGAGAGTTGGACTGTGAAGAAGGCTGAGTGTTGAAGAATTGATGCTTTTGAACTGTGGTGTTGAAGACTCTTGAGAGTCCTTTGGACTGCAAGGAGATCCAACCAGTCCATCCTAAAGGAGATCAGTCCTGGGTGTTCATTGGAAGGACTGATGTTGAAGCTGAAACTCCAATACTTTGGCCACCTGATGCGAAGAGCTGACTCATTTGAAAAGACCCTGATGCTAGGAAAGATTGAGGGCAGGAGGAGAAGGGGGCAACAGAGGATGAGATGGTTGGATGGCATCACCGACTTGATGGACATGGGTTTGGGTGGACTCTGGCAGTTGGTGATGGACAGGGAGGCCTGGCGTGCTGCAGTTCATGGGGTCACAAAGAGTTGAACATGACTGAGTGACTGAACTGAAACTAACTAAAGTGCCTGGTCCTGGGTATGTTTGTATGTCTGTATATACACATGTTTGATATGTACGTGAATAAACAGTTATATTTTATATCCTAATTCTATGAATTGAGAGGGTTTGGCTGCAATGACACCTTAGTAGCAAGGAAAGCTAGCACCCACATTTTGGTTATTGAATACTTTTCTTCTCTAATGGGAATTAGGGATTCTTGGAGATATAGGTAATTAATAAGTTTGGAATATAAAAAGAATAAGTTCAGCCTGAGATATTTTCTTGTTTCCCTCAAAAATGAATTTCTCAAAGAATAGAGCGGTGGACAGAAAGGGCACGTCAAAAAAAAAAAACACAAAAAAACTGTCTTAAAAGAATCAAATCTGGTAAAATTTCATCTACTAGACAAATCAAGAAAATGTGTGCATCAAAACAAAACAAAATCTAAAACTAAAGGATTGCAGCCAATTGGAAGAATCAGTAGGTAAGAATCACACTACTGCAAAAAAAAAAAAAAAAAAAAAAAAGGAAGGAAGCAAACAAATAAAATAGAAAAGGAAAATTACCCCTCACAGTATGACAACCAAGGAGAAGGAATGATTGAATTAGGAAACTACTGTTTGGTAATAACAACAATTGATTCTGTTAGGAATTATTACAGAGAAGGCAATGGCACCCCACTCCAGTACTCTTGCCTGGAAAATCCCATGGATGGAGAAGCCTGGTAGGCTGCAGTCCATGGGGTCACGGAGAGTCAGACACGACTGAGCGACTTCACTTTCATTTCTTACTTTCATGCATTGGAGAAGGAAATGGCAACCCACTCCAGTATTCTTGCCTGGAGAATCCCAGGGATGGGGGAGTCTGGTGGGCTGCCATCTATGGGGTCGCACAGAGTTGGACACGACTGAAGTGACTTAGCAGCAGCTGTGGCAGCAGCAGGAATTATTAATGGATTCTAAAATACAATGGATTCTAGTGAGTGAATGCTTGAAGATTACAAAATACTTAAGTAAGTCTTAAAATGATTTGTCCACAAGATATTTATATTATTTTAAAGGGTAAAGTGGTGATAAAAACAGTGAAGAAACCTAGCACTCACTACCTTAAACAAATGGTGACTATTAAACCTTGCCAATAATGGAAGTAATCAATCTGATGCCCCAAGATAAACTCAGCATCACATATTTTGTGTTCCTGCCAAAACTGTGTAACTCATATTTAATAATGAGAAAATAAAAAACACACCAAATTAAAAGATGTTTTACAAAATGTGTAGCTTTATGTTGTTCAAAACTTGTAATTTTATGAAATAAAATGAAAAATTAAGGAATTCTTCTAAAGGAGTCTAAAGACACAAGCCAAAAAATGGAATGCAATTTATAATTATGAATTTTCTTGGTATAAAAGACATTATTTGACCAACTGCCAAAATCTAAGGTTTTCAAATTAGAAGATAACATGACATCAATGCTAATTTTCCAGTTTTGAAAGTTATAAGAAAAACACTTAATCATGAAAAACACAAGGACTGAAGAGTAAAAATTGAGGATTATCTGTGATACTACAGTAAAATTATTTGATAGAAGACATTAAATTTGAGAGCAAAACATATATTTTAGATTTTTATTCTTGAAGTAAAACACAAAAAAACTATAGACTTCTATAGAAAAGAGGAAAAATTAAGAATTATTACTATATAAAATACAGAAGTTAACTATATTTGCTAACAAAACAGAAACATTTTAAAAGATTACATTATTAATAAACTATATTTTCTATTTAATAAAATAACAGATTTTTATTGAAAAATAATATAAAAATATTGGGTAGTAGCAATTATTCATAAAATATGAATTGTGAATCTACTATTAGTTTGGGGGTACTTCTAAATAAAAAAATAATAATCTTGAGAAGACTGCATACAAAGTGAAGCAATCAAAATATGTAAGCAAAAAGTTGTGATTCAATCAAACTGGACTACTATCTCATAGTATGCACAAAAATAAATTCAAAATGGATGAAAAATTTAAATGTAAGACCTGAACCCATAAAGCTTCTAGAGGAAAACATACACAGTGTGCTCTTTTACATCGATCTTAGTAATTTTGTATTTACATTTCCTCAGGAAACAGAAACAAAAGCAAAAATAAAGAAATGGAAGTAAATCAAACTAAAAAGGTTTTGCACACAGCAAAATTCTGTAAAGCAATTATCCTTCAATAAATACTGTTAATTAAAAAAAAAAAACTTTTGCATAGTGAAGGAAACTATCAACAAATTAAAAGGCTACCTACTGAATGAGAGACAGTATTACCAATGATATATCTGATAAGTGGTATCCAAGTTAATATCCAAAGTACACTAAAAAACTTATACAACTCAATAAACAACCAAATTGAAAAATAGGCAAAGGATGTTAATAGGCAATTTTTCCCAAGAAGATAAATAGATGGCCAAAAGTCACATTGATACATGCTCAACATCACTAATCATCAGGGAAATTCAAATCAAAAGCACAATGAGATATAACCCAATATCTTTCAGAATGGCTATTATAAAAAGACAACAAATAACAAGTGCTGGTAGTGTAGGAAAAAGGGAATCCTTGTATACATCTGGTGGAAATATAAATTGGTGCAGAAGCTATGAAAAATAGTATGAAGATTCCTCGAAAAATGAAAAACAGAATTGCCATATGATCCAGCAATTCGACTCCAAAGAAAACAAAAGCACTAACTAGAGAAGATACATGCATCCTATGTTCATTACAATATTATCTACAATAACCAAGATATGGAAGTGTCCATTAATAGATGAATGAATAAAGATGTGGTATCAGTTCAGTTCAGTTGCTCAGTCATGTCCGACTCTTCGTGACCCCATGAATTGCAGCACGCCAGGTCTCCCTGTCCATCACCATCTCCCAGAGTTCACTCAAACTTACATCCATCGAGTCGGTGATGCCATCCAGCCATCTCATCCTCTGTCGTCCCCTTCTCCTCCTGCCCCCAATCCCTCCCAGCATCAGAGTCTTTTCCAATGAGTCAACTCTTCGCATGAAGTGGCCGAAGTACTGGAGTTTGAGGTTTAGCATCATTCCTTCCAAAGAACACCCAGGGCTGATCTTTACAATGGACTGGTTGGATCTCCTTGCAGTCCAAGGGATTCTCAGGAGTCTTCTCCAACACCACAGTTCAAAAGCATCAATTCTTCAGCGCTCAGCTTTCTTCACAGTCCAACTCTCACATCCATGCATGACCCCTGGAAAAACCATAGCCTTGACTAGATGGACCTTTGTTGGCAAACTAATGTCCCTGCTTTTCAATATGCTATCTAGGTTGGTCATAACTTAAGGAGTAAGTGTCTTTTAATTTCATGGCTGCAGTCACCATCTGCAGTGATTTTGGAGCCCAAAAATAAAAAGTCTAATACTGTTTCCCCATCTATTTCCCATGAAGTGATGGGATAAGATGTCATGATCTTTGTTTTCTGAATTTTGAGTATTACTCAGCCATAAAAAAGAATGAAAACTTACTATCTGTGACAACACAGGTGGAACTAGGAGGGTATTATGCTTAGTGAAATAAGTCAGAGAAATAAATATACTACATGATATCACTTATATGCAGAACCTAAAATCAAAACAAACAGTAAAACAAGAACAGTTACAGATATGGAGAACAAATGGGTGGTTGTCAGAGGGAGATGGAGAGGTGGAAGAAAGAAACAGATAAGAGAGATGAAGAGGAACAAACTTCCAGCTGCAAAATGAATGAGTCACAGGTATGAAATGTGCAGTATGGGGAATATATTCAATAATTATGTCATATCTTTATATGGTAACATATCCTAACTAGACTTACTGTGGTGATCATTTTGAAATGTATAGAAATAGCGAATCACGATGTTGTGCAACATGAACTAACATAGTGCTGTAGGTAAATTATAGTTCAAAAACAAATAAACAAGCAAACTCATAGAAAAAGAGGTCAGATTGATCGTAACCAGACAGTGGGGCAGTCAAAAGGTATAAAATCCCAGTAATAAAATAAACAAGTGAGAGGGGTGTAAAGAACAACACAATAAATCTAACACACACTTCTTTTTGTTACATGAGAAAGTTTTGTTAACAGAGCAAATCCTAAGAGTTTTCACATAAAGAAAATTTGTTTCTTTAAATGTATATCTATATTAGATAAAGGATGTTCACGAAACAATCATTTCATAATGCATGCAAAACAAATCATTATGCTGACACCTTAAGCTTATATAAAGTGCACGCATGTGTACACTCATGTCTGACTTTTTATGACCCTATGGATTATAGACCACAAGGTACTTCTGTCCATGAGATTCTCCAGGCAAGAATACTGGAATGAGTTGCCATGCCCTCCTCCAAGGGATCTCCCTGACCCAGGGGTCACACCCCTGTCTCTTATGTCTCCTGCACTGGCAGGTAGGTTCTTTACCACTAGCACCACCTAGGAAGCTCTAAGCTTAGAGAGTGCTATATCAATTAAAAAGTTGTGATTCAAGATGATAAGTGATTTATTATAAACATGTATACAGTGTGGTAGTAACAAGGATAAAAAGCATTAGATCTGTTTGGTACCACCAGAGAAAGTGTTTCTCTGATTTAATTTTTCAGTAATCCAGGAAACAGTTATCAAGTGTCCATATCTACTACCTGCTAGGAATTCAACAATAAAGAAGAAAGTGATCTTATTCTCAGAAGCTTAGAGTCCACAAACATAATTCATTATTTATCTAAAATGTCTATCCTGGTAAACATTTAGGATATTTTTAATTTTTACACTGTCAAAAAGTACTACATATATCCTTGAATACTGTAATAAATACATTTGTTGTCATTTCTCAGACTTGGAATTATTAGGTCTGTCTTATGCATTTTAATTTTGATAAATTATACCAAATTACATCCCCCCAGTAATTGATAGAGGAATAAAAATAGTATCTGATTTTATCATTATTCAATTTATAGCAAGATGGAACATCTCTTATTGATTTCCCTTTATATTTTTTTCTAGATCATTGCCTGTACAATGTTTTGCCTGTTTTCCTATTTGATTTTTGTCTGTTTAAAAATAATTTGTAAAATCACTTGGAAAGTCAAAGAAACCCTTAGCCTACTTATGTGTTGCATATATTCCTTAACTTTATTAGAGATTTGCAATACAGACATTTAATAATTTTATGTAAATAAATTTGCACTTCTAGTTTTTTAAGGGCTCTGCCTTTGTATTTTATGTATTCCCAATGTTTCCATTTTTAATTGGAAGGCTCAAATTGCACCTGAAAAAGGCTGAGTGCAGAGAGAAATTTGCTGTATACTAGAAAAAGTATTACATATATATATATAAACTTTGAATATATAAAAAATGTAGAGAGCCTTAGCACATTTATATAATGAAAACTACATCTTCAAAGTTTTCTAAATTCTTCCCTTACATCTTGGTTTTAAATTTAGAAATTTTCAGAATCAAGCTTCAATCTAAAGTTATTTCTAGTTGTGAGTCTATGAAACATTATTCCTTATACAAAGAAAAAAGACTTGTTAGTCATCAACAGTAAGCAACCTGTACAGTTTTAATGTAAGTCATGAAAAATGAGTCACCTGCCTACCAATGAGATAGTAAAATGGGAAAATGCCAGTAAAATAATCTTGTGATAAATATGACATTAAGCGATTGTCATGATACAATCATGTTTTAGCAGAATTCTTAGAGTGAGCACACACATAAGAGACAGAACAGCTTTCATTTTCCAGGACAATCCCAGCAGCTAGGCAGGAGAAATATAGGGATTCATAGTATTTTGATTTTTTTTTTTAAATGTAGACAGCCACTGATATATTTAAGATGGAAATTTTATACCGATTAACTATGATAACGGAGAAGGCGATGGCACCCCACTCCAGTACTCTTGCCTGGAAAATCCCATGGATGGAGGAGCCTGGTAGGCTGTAGTCCATGGGGTCGCTAGGAGTCGGACACGACTGAGCGACTTCACTTTCACTTTTCACTTTCATGCATTGGAGAAGGAAATGGCAACCCACTCCAGTGTTCTTGCCTGGAGAATCACAGGGACGGGTGGGCTGCAGTTTCTGGGGTCTCACAGAGTCGTACACGACTGAAGCGACTTAGCAGCAGCAGCAGCAGCAACTATGATAAATGGAAGTTTAAAAGAAGAAAAACTAAGAGTCATAGAGTAAGAGGTTTATTGTCTTCATTGAGAATATGGTTTTCCTAGAAGAAATCTGCTCCTAAAATATTCTTCCTTTACCAAAACTCAGAATACCCCAAATAGCTCCTTCTGTCCTACTCTATATTGAATTCAGATATATCATTAACACTAGGAATAGACATTGTCACAAAACCAGAGATCTTGAGGGGTATGAGGTTGGTACTTATCAGGAGAAATCCTGGCCAGTATAAAGGGACCTGGGGATGGAACAAGTAAATCTAGTGGTGTTTGTGAGACAAGAAAGACAATAGTGACTTGTTCACATGCACCTATAAGGGAAGTATAAGCCAGGTCTTATGTTGGCAAATGTAAGTCAATATCATATTGAGGGGGAGCAGAATATGATACGCCTAGATATACCACTTTGGACAGGGGGATTATTTTGAGCTGAAGACATCAAGGTCCAACAGACTTAGGAAGAGTTCTTTACCTTCCCCTTATATTGCCTAAAATAATTTAGATATAGGGCCAAATGTCTTCCTCCCCTCTGAAGCTCCAATGTCTACCCTCTTTCCCCTGAGCTCTGAATGGCATGTAAGTGTCAATTGTCTGACTGTAGGTCCAATGTCTTTGGGAGTTCTTTACATATAAATTTGTTTTTCTCCTATTAATTTTTCACATGCCAATTTAATTATTAGACCAGTCAAAGAAACAAGAAGGGAAGGTGGGAAAAGTTTTCCTCCCCTACAATGTGAAACAGATACAGAGTAAAGTATAAGGAATGGTGAATGTAGGGAACTGAACCCAGCATAAGATGATGTGGTGTACTCATTAAGATGAACCAAAGGTAATGAAGTAACAATAACTGTCCCAGCGCTAAGCATGTATATATTGTGTTAAGGTTAACAGACATTTACAATGCAGTTATAACTAATGGAGTGTTATTTGGAAACATAAAAAAAAAAAGTCTCCTGATATTTTTCTCTTCTGGTTGTTATCAGTTATCTCCAGATATTCACTGTCTCTAGAAATTGATATGATGATAGTTGAGCAGAAACAAAAACAAAAAACATGACTTGGGTTTGGGTTTCGGGTTTCAAAGATGTGTTGCTGTTGTTCAGTCACTAACTCGTGTCCAACTCTTTGCCACTCAGTGACTGCAGCACACCAGGCTTCCCTATCTTTCACTATCTCCTGGAGTTTACCCAAACTCATGTCTATTGAGTTGGTGATGCTATCCAATTATCTCATTCTCTGTAGTGCCTTTCTCCTCCTGCCCTCAATCTTTCCTAGCATCAGGGTCCTTTCCAATGAGTCAGCTCTTCACATCAGGTGGCCAAAATATTGGAGCTTCAGCTTCAGCATTAGTCCTTCCAATGAATATCCAGGGTTGATTTCCTTTAGGATTGGCTAATTTGATATCCTTGCAGTCCAAAGGATTCTTAAGAGTCTTCTCCAACACCACGGTTTGAAAGCATCAGTTCTTAAGTGCTCAGCCTTCTTGTAGTCATTTGTACATGACTACTGGAAAAACCATAGTTTAACTATACAGACCATTTTAGGCAAAGTGATATCTCTGCTTTTTAATATGCTGTCTAGGTTTGTCATAGCTTTTCTTCCAAGAAGCATAATCTTTTAATTTCATGGCTGCAGTCACCATCTACAATGATTTTGGAGCCCCAAAAAATAAACTAAAATCTGCCACTGCCACTATTTCCACCTTTTCTCCATCTATTTGTCATGAAGTGATGGGACCAAATGCCATGATCTTAGTTTTTTGAATGTTGAGTTTTAAGCCGGCCTTTTCACTCTCCTCTTTTACATCATCAAGAAGCTCTCTAATTCCTCTTTGCTGTCTGCCATTAGAGTGGTATCATCTGCATATCTGAGGTTGTTGATATTTCTCCTGCTGATCTTGATTGGTATACAAGATTATTCAGCATTAAAAATTATTATAAATAATATTTTCTATGTATAATATGTTATTTGCAAACAGTGACAGTTTTACTTCTTCTTTTCCAATTTGGATTCCTTTTCTTTTTCTTCTCTGACTGCCATGGCTTGGATTCCTAAACCTATGTTGAATAAAAGTGGAGAGAATAGGCATACTTAGTAGAGAAAGTATTTCCTGAGAGGAAACACTTTCAGTGTTCCACCATTGAGAATCATGTTGGCTGTGAGTTTGCCAAATATGGCCTTTACTATGTTGAAGTATGCTCCCTCTATGACCACTTTCTGGCGAGTTTTTATCATAAATAGGAGTTCAATTTTGCCAAAAGTTTTTTGTTATCTATTGAAACAATTATATGATTTTTATTCTTCAGTGTGTTAATGTGCTGTATCACATTGATTGATCTACATAGGGTGAAGTATCCTTGCAAACCTGATACAAATCCCACTTAAGCATTGTGTGTGATCCTTTTACTGTGTTGTTGGATTTGGTTTGCTAGTACTTTGTTGAGGATTTTTGTGTCCATGTTCATGAGGGATACTGGTCTATAATTTTCTTTTTTGTTATATCTTTGTCTGGTTTTGGTATCAGGATGATGATGGCCTCATAGAAGGATCTTGGGAGTGTTCATTCCTTTGTAACTTCTTGGAATAGTTTGAAAAGGATAGGTGTTAACTCTTGTCTAAGTGTTTGATAGAGTTCACCCTGAAGCTATTTGGTCCTGGACTTTTGTTTGTTGGAAATTTTTTAATCACAGTTTCAATTTCAGTGCTTGTGACTGGTCTGTTCTATTTCATACTGGTTCAGTCTTGGAAGGTTGTGACTTTCTAATAATTTGTTCATTTCTTGTAGGTTTTCAATTTTATTGGCATATAGCTGCTCGCAGTAGTCTCATGATCCTTTGGATTACTTGGTGTCTGTTGCAACTTGTCTTTTTTCATTTCTAATTTTACTGACTTGAGTTTGCTCCTTTTTTTTAATTTTCTGAATTAGTATGGCTAAAGATTATCAATTTTGTAACCTGTATAGAAACACAGAAGACCACAAACAGCCAAAGCAATCTTGAGAAAGAAAAATTGAGCTGAATGTGTCAGTCCCCCTGACTTCAGACTATACTGAAAAACTAATAGTCATCAAAACAGTATGGAACTGTTTTGATATAAACAGTTATCAGATATAAACAGCATAAAAACAGAAATACAGATCAATGGAACAGGATAGAATGTCCAGAGATAAACCCAAGTACCTACGGTTATCTACTCTATGACAAAGGAGGCAAAAATGTACAGTGGAAAAAGGACAGTATCTTCAATAAGTGGTGCTCAGAAAACTGAACAGCTATATATATAAGAACAAAATTGGAACATTTCACACAATAATCACACACAAAGGTAAACTGAAAGTAGATTAAGGACTCAAATGTAAAACCAGATACTATCAAACTCTTAGAGGAAAACCTAGTAGAACACAATGTAATATAAATTGCAGCAAGGTCTTTTGTGATCCACCTCCAAGGGTAATGAAAACAAAACTCAAAATAAACAAATGGGACCGAATTAAACTTAAAAGCTTTTGCACGGCAAAGGAAATCATAAATAGCATATACAACCAAGTACAAAATTAGGTCAAAATTAATGGTAAATCAGATCTATGGAAATTTGGTAAAACTGGTTGCTAACAAAAAAAAAAAAAATGATCTCTACTGGATGCTTGGGGCTAGTGCACTGGGATGACCCAGAGGGATGGTATGGGGAGGCAGGAGGGAGGAGGGTTCAGGATGGGGAACACATGTATACCGGTGGCGGATTCATTTTGATATTTGGCAAAACTAATACAATTATGTAAAGTTAAAAAAAAAAAATTCTCAAATACAGTAAGTGTTGAAGCACAGCAGGATGTTAATGGGACAATTTATTAACATATAAATGAAACAAAATCTACTGGAACTTCCAAAATATTCTACATAAATATATAAAATGATAATATTTTGCTAATTGTTTTCAATGGTATTCTACTTTGATCTATGAAAATACTTCAATATACTTGCTTTCTCTGTATTTTTTGAGCATGATAATGATGTTCTGGAAGATACTTAGCTTAGCAGCCTAGACTCTCTTTGGAATTTGTTACTATTTTTATCTACAGATTATAGTTTGCATTTTGAGTATCTGAATTTTGGAAAATAAAGTATTAGATTGTTTCCAAAAAAAAAAAAAAAATGATCTCTTGAAAAGAGTAACTTAAATAAAGACTGAACATGTATGAAAAAAAAAATTAGTTCATGCAGCACAATATCAACAGTAACAACAACAAAAAACCCATCAAAAAATGAGTTGAAGATCTAAATAGACATTTCTCCAAAGAAGAGATACAGATACCCAAGAGGCATATGAAAAGATCCTCAACATCACTATTAGAGTAATGCAAATCGAAACTACATCTCCCTCCAGGCAGAATGGCTGTTGTCAAAAATCTAGAAACAATAAATAAATGCCAGAGAGGGTGTGGAGAAAACACCCACTATTGAAGGAAATCTAAATTGGTACAGGAACTGCAGAGAACAACTTGGAGGTTCCTTAAAAAACTAAAAACAGAACTACCATATGATCCAGAAACCCCATTTCTGGGCATATATCTGGAGAAAACTGTAATACCAAAAGATATATGTACTCCAAAGTTCACTGCAACACTACTCACAATGGCCAGGACATGGAAGCAACCTAAACATCTATCAACAGATGAATAGATAAAGAAAGTGTGGAACATATATGCAATGGAATATTGTGAAAGTGAAAGTGAAGTCGCTCAGTCGTGTCCAACTCTTTGCAACCCCATGGACTGTAGCCCACCAGGCTCCTCTGTCCATGGGATTTTCCAGGCAAGAGTACTGGAGTGGGGTGCCATTTCCTTCTCCAGGGAATCTTCTTGACCCAGGGATTGAACCTGGGTCTCCCGCATTGTAGGCAGATGCTTTCACTGTCTGAGCCATCAGGGAAGTCTTACTCAGCCATAAAAAAGAATGAAATAATGCCATTTTCAATGACATGGATTGATCTAGAGTTTGTCATACTGAGTGAAGTAAGTCAGACAGGAAAGGACAAATATCATATGATATTGCTTATATGTGGAATCTAATAAACTGGTACAAATGTAACTATTTACAAAAAAGAAATAGAGTCATAGATGTACAAAATAAACTTAAGGTTACCAAGGGAAAAGGGAGGGAGAGATAAATTTGGAGATTGGTACTGACATATACACACTACTATATATCAAAGAGATAACTAATAAGAACCTAATATATAGCACAGGGAACTCCATCAGTGCTCTGTAATGACTTATATGGGAATAGAATCTAAAAAACAGTGAATACACGCATATGTATAACTGACTCTCTTTACTATATAGCAGAAACTAACACAACATTGTAAATGAACTATACACCAATAAAATTAATTAAAAATAATATTGGTAAAAAAATAACTAATACCTCTAAGATGGACTAACCATATCTACTATAAGAGAAAATTAGAGTGAGCATGATGAATAAGTAAGGGAGCAAGAAAATATTAGGTTGGTGGGCTGCCATCTATGGGGTCGCACAGAGTCGGACACGACTGAAGCACCTTAGCCGCAGCAGCAGCATAGCAGAGAAAGCAGAGACAGAAACCTTGCTTCCGGGAGCTCTTCAGAAGTCATTATGGAAAAGTAGCAGTAGAATACTGATTGTGCTATACAGAAATATTCCCCTCTTTCCAGAAGATGTAATATAAACGTGAGCTATATAGATGAGAGATTCAAAGAGGCCTTTGGCCAAAGGAAAGAGATGCTAAAATAACAATCACGTGGTCCTAAACTGGAATGCCAGAAATGATAAAGTCAGCAGACACAAATGATGACTATAATATAGATGTCACTACACACATATCTGTAAGTAGTCCACCCCACCAGCTGTATCCAATTCAGAGCAAAAGGGATTCATCAAATTGCTATGTTGGGTAAAATAATGCAGAGTGCCACCAACAGGATTTCAAAACAGAAATTTAGATAAGTTAAAAAAAAAAGTAAACATTTCAAAATGCTACATTTTATGCATCTTTGAGTTTATATTTAAAGGATATTAAAAACTGTAAAGGGAAAGTGACTCAGAGAATCTCTTTAAAGAAAAAAAAGAAAGTGAAGTCACCCAGTCTTGTCAGACTCTTTGTGACCCCTACCAGTTTAGGGCTACCCCTAAACTGTAGCCTACCAGGCTCCTCTGTCCATGGAATTTTCCAGCCAAGAACACTGGAGTAGGTTGCCATTTCCTTCTCCAGGGGATCTTCCCCACCCAGGGATCAAACCTGGGTCTCCTGCATTGCAGGTAGACACTTGACCATCTGAGCCACCAGGGAAGCCCCAGATAATCTCTTTAGGCATCTGTAAAGAATCATTGTAAGATTAAAAATACATAATGCAGGTTAGAGAACAGAAAGGAGAGTAGAAACAATACTGAGAATTGCATTACCTATTAGTGACTAAAAGATTGTATTGACACATTGTAAGAACAGATTAAAAGTTGCCATTGCCTTCTCCAAAGATCAAATAGGATATATATTATTATCTCCACAGTAATTAGTTATATATGAAACTAATTACTTATATCTGCAGCTGTTATTTGTCTGGAAATCCTTCAAAACAGTTCACAAATGGCCTCGTTTAGGTCTTCTTGAATGATTTTGTTTTTCAGTTGATTTGATATTTATACAGAAAACTTTTACTAGGAAATCATTGTTGTTAAATTCTGAATAAAATTAAAAAAAAAAAAAAAAGAACTAGCTCCCTCTCTCATGTGGCTTATAAGCTTACACAGACAACACATAGGGAACAAACAGTTGCATGAATAGATTTTAAATTTCAACCATGCTTAAGTGCTAATAAAGAGCTTGAAGTAAACAAGAAGACAAATAAGACAATACTCTACCAAGCCGGGTGCTTCCCAGGTGGCTCAGCGATAAAGAATCTGCCTGCCAATGTAGGAGATGCAGGTTTGATCCCTGGATTGAGAAGATTCCCTGGATACTCACCCGAGGATTCTTGCCTGGGAAATCCTATAGACAGAGGGGCCTACCAGGCTATAGTACAATCAAATAATTTATCTTGGACATCCTATATTCATTTTAAGTGGAGGAAGTGAAAAATAAATTATTTATTTAACTTTTCAATTAATAATCATGCTATTAAACTCTCCAAGTAGTAATAAAAATCACATTGTAGTATTATATATGGTTTTATCTTTTTATAATTTTAGTTGATAATGCACATCTTTAAAAATGAAATAAATACTATAAAATTTCAGTACTCTGAGATGTTCCTTAGTTACATAGATTAAAAATCATTTTTAAGGGTCATTAAAAATGTACACATTTGTCAAAAATGACAATGTCCATGATAGGATAAATCTATTCTCATTGTTTCTGCAACGTAAATTTAACTAATGTTATTTTCCAAATGGTAAGCTTCTGCAACCTAGATCTAACTAATTTATCTTCCAAGTGTTTGAACAACACTTTCATCCTGTTTTTTTTTTTAAATCAAGGGTGAGGGAGGGACACACATGACAATCTACTTTTCAAAGAGTAAAAAGGAATAGAAAATGTATATTTTTTTTATATAAGTCACTGAGATAATTGCTGGAAAGTTTGAAAGCAAAAATCAGACTGGAAAAATAGTTTTGTAGTAAACCAAACTAGTTTTACATTTTATTTTGAAATTCACAGATACTGGTAAAAATTTTGTGAATAAAAAGCATTTGTTATATATGCATAGTATAATTGAAATATTTATTCAACTTTATTCAAGAAATATAATTTCTCGAGTGGGATTTCATTTCCAATCTCAGCCAATGAAGCCTTCCTTGGGATTAAGAGGACTCTTAGTCCTTTTCTCTTTGCCATGGACTTGTGCTGGGAATTGGTCAGTTGTGAAAGTACACTGCAGCTACTTTTGGTTCTGTGCCAAGATTAAACCCACACTATTTCACAATTTGTACATGAATCCTGATGAAGTATTTTTAGGAGATGACTGTTCTGTAACCTACGTTTCACCAGATGCTCATTATGAATTTTTCTACTATTCTAATAAATGTGGCATCATAACCAAAACTTTCCAGGAGACTCTTCTGCTCCAGACTAAAATCAAGTATATCTCAAGTAACTCCAGAGACACAGCTGAAATGCCCGTGTCGTGTGTCATCACAAAACAAGCATGCATGTACCCTTTGTCAAATGAAACTGAAAGTGGAGATGATGAAACCAGCTCTGAAGACATGGGAGTTGCTTACATAATGCAGTCACAGAACGATCTGAATACTATATTCTTTCTGTGTGCCAAATGATGTAACTTATTGGAAGAGAAGAAATGAGATCTATGTTCAAAGGCAACTTCTGAAATGACTGTTTAGGACTGAAGATTTAGTGTGCTGTTTTATAGGAATAAGAGGAGCTCGCATGGAACTGAATGATACCCAATTGTCTATTTCAAAAAGCTAATTTTTGATTTTAAATCAAATGGCATATTGCCTTCTTATCTTTTTTTTCCCCTGAAAAGACACTACCCCTGCTTTTAACTCCATGGAGACTTATTTATGAATAAAGTGTGTTCTATTACCTGTCAAAAAAAGAAAATAGAAAAGGTGAGTAAAAAGGCCCACAGTCCATCTGGAATGAAGATGGGGGTGGGCCTGGCGAGCATCGTACCTATTACATTTCATAGGGTTTTACATTTATCACTTACTCATATATTTCATAATATGTATTAAATAATTGGACTTTCCTGGTGGCTCAGACGGTAAAGGATCCGCTTGCAATGTGGGAGACCTGGGTTTGATCTCTGGGTGGGGAAGATCCGCTGGAGAAAGGAAAGGCTACTATTGCTTCAACAGTTTTCGTTAATAAGAATTAGAGAATCAGATGATACTTTCTAACTTCCCTTATCTTCTTCTTGGTTGTATATTCTTTTTTAAAGATTAGTTCTTTGAGTTTTGGAGTACACAAGATCTGAGTAAATTAACATTTCTGAGTTCTTTCTTTTCTTTTTTCACTTTACTAACATTGTTTACAAGTTACCATTAAGAGTTTGAATATTAGTTGCCTGAATATGACACTCAGGAAGGCCGTGTGCATAACTTAGGATTTGGAGTCATATGGCCTGAATTCACCTTTTTTTTTAATTTAAATTTATTTATTTTAATTGGAAGCTAATTACTTTACAATATTGTATTGGTTCTGCCATACATCAACATGAATCCACTATGGGTGTACATGTGGTCCCCATCCTGGACCCCCTCCCATCTCCCTCCCCGTACCATCCCTCTGGGTCATCCCAGTGCAACTGGAGCCTATTATACAGAGTGAAGTAAGCCAGAAAGAAAAACACCAATACAGTATACTAACACATATATATGGAATTTAGAAAGAGGGTAACGATAACCCTGTATGCGAGACAGCAAAAGAGACACAGATGTATAGAACAGTCTGGACTCTGTGGGAGAGGGAGAGGGGGGGATGATTTGGGAGAATGGCATTGAAACATGTATAATATCATATAAGAAATGAACGGCCAGTCCAGGTTCGATGCAGGATACAGGATGCTTGGGGCTGAATTCACTTTTGACTCTATGACTATGTAACCTTGGCAAGGTAATTTGTCTTTTGAAGACTTCAGTTTCTTCACATATAACAGAGGAGTCCTAAAATTCATCTCATTGGATTGTTGAGAAACATGAGTACATAGAAGATGCTTATCAAATGCCAGCATTATTATTTTTTAATTTACTTTTCAGCCTAATAAGTGGTGATAATCAATAAAAGAATATGGTAAGTTGAGCAGTTTCTAAAATGATATTAACATTTTATGAAATAATAAAAATTAATGTCATTTCTTAGAAACAACAACTATTGCTATTTTCTAACCATATAGTGAATGGTGAAATCCACAAGTATTATTAATTTATTTTATCAAATACAAATATTGTGTCTGCTATACCAGACACTATTTTAAGTACTTGAAAAATATTAACTCACTTAATGTTAATAGTAACCCTTTGAATTAGATAAAGAAACTGAGGAATAAGTCATTAAGAAATTACCTATGGTTATATTTCAATGTGAAAAATCCAGGATTGAATCCCAGGCTCTCTCTCAAGAGTTTAACATCTTAACTGGATGTTGTTTATTTCTTAATTTTGAGTAGTACAACATGATAAAAATTCTAAAGTCATTAAAACATCTTAGATAAATAGAAATCACAGATGGATCAGAGAAATATTTCATTGCTTACAGGTTGCTATTTCAAGGTAATATGGCATTTCCAAATAGTTGCAAGTATTAAGTAAAAAAATCTTGAATCTGAGAAATTTCCTAATTTCAATGTCAATAACTCCCATTTCCTATAAAAAGTACAAAATTATAAAGTTAGGGGGAACTATAATACGGATAAATATAACTCTTCAGGATATAATATTAAATATTATTTTATAATAATTGATACCAAATATTTACTTGAAAACAACATAAACAATGAGCATTACAAAACTGTTTTGATAATCTCCAGACTTACAAAGCCAGCTTTCAATTTATATGTCCCTGCTGCTGCTACTACTGCTAAGTCTCTTCAGTCATGTCCAACTCTGTGTGACCCCATAGACGGCAGCCCACCATGCTCCCCAGTCCCTGGGATTCTCCAGGCAAGAACACTGGAGTGGGTTGCCATTTCCTTCTCCAATGCATGAAAGTGAAAAGTGAAAGTGAAGTCGCTCAGTCGTGTCTGACTCTTAGCGACCCCATGGACTGCAGCCCTCCCGGCTCCTCTGTCCATGGGATTTTCCAGGCAAGAGTACTGGAGTGGGGTGCCATTAGGTTGTCCTAAATGTTCTTAAATAATCACGTCACAAAGTGCATTTCTGATCTTTATCTCTCCATATTGATCCACTTAAAAAGTAGAATATTTTGTCTATCACTCTCCATCATCATCATCCTTTTAAAAGCCACCACACACTAATAACAAGAATGGGCCTAATAATATTTTTATAATTTTTTTTCATAATTCAGAACCAAATCATTTACAACAATGCACAAAAACTCAGTATTCATAGTAAGCAGAAATCAAAGTTTCTGTTGCTCATCAAAAACAAAGGAACTTTTGCAAAAAAGAGTGGTTCCAATAGGGAGATTAAAGTCAACTGAAAAGTATTTGAAAACAATAATATATAAAATACATAGATAGTTGTGACTCTGGACAGAAAAACAGATTCAATTTGAATGTAAAATTCAGGGTAATAAGAAAAGTAATAGAAGCACGAGAATTAGAAGAAAAGTAGAAATCTAGTATCAGATGGCCTAAAAATGCACATGTATTATTCTATCTAACCTACAAAAATGTTAAAGCTAACAAATGCAGTTAGCAAATTTGGAGAATATAAAGTCAATATTCTAAAAATCAAAGAAAATTAAAACAGTCAATCTAAGATACCAGAAAGTAAAACAAAAGTCCTCAGGTTTAAGTTCAACAAAGACTTAAAAATATTTATTAATAATAACTACACTAAAACTTACAGAAGATTGCTAAGTGCAAAAGGACCTAAGTAAATAAATGCTCATCAAATTAAAAAAAATCTATTATTTACATATCCCTTCTTCCAAAAGAGATTTATATATCCAATGGAATGAGAAAAAGTAAAAGCAGGACTTTTTGAAGAAAAATACAAGTTATTTCTAAAATTTATACTAAAATGCAAGGAATTTAAACTAGTCAATGCAATCTTAAAAAAAGAACAATGCTGGAAAACCTATATTACCTTATCTCAAGATTTACTATACTGAAGGCAATGGCACCCCACTCCAGTACTCTTGCCTGGAAAATCCCATGGATGGAGGGCCTGGTGGGCTGTAGTCCATGGGGTTGCTAAGAGTCAGACACGACTGAGCGACTTCACTTTCACTTTCACTATAGGAAATAAGAGAGTGAAATCTTGGTACAGAAATAAACAAATTATTCCATGAAATATAATAGACTACCCAGAAGTAGTCCTACTTGTATACAACCAATTGATCTATCATCAAAGTTTTTTAAGCCTTTTAATGTGGAGAGAGAGACTTTTAAACAAAGAGTGCTCTCCATAGACAAAAAAAAAAAAAAAAACTTTATCATTCCCTTGCATCATATATAAAAACTAATTAAAGAGTAAATATAAATGCAAATATTAAAATTATAAATATTATAGAGAAAAGATATGATGAAATTTTTCCAATCTTTGTAGGCAAGATTTCATCGTCTGTGGAAAAGCACAGATGTTACCCAGAAAATGCTACCCATAAAATAAAAGTTGTACACAATGAACTTGGCAAAATAAAACATACTGCTCATCAAAAGATGCCTTTGGAAAAACTAACACGATGAACTTTAGCAAAATAAAACATACTACTCATCAACAGATACCTTTAACAAAACTAACAGGTAAGACACCAATGGTAAGAAAATGCTTAAATAAATACATCAGATGAAGATTTATAAAGCATTTCTATAACTTACTAATAAAATGAAAACAAAAACTGACAAATGATTTGAAAATTTTCTTTGCAAAAGAAAATATACTTATGGTTAACAAACTCATGGAAAAGTGTTCACTATTACTAGGCATAAGAAAAATATAAAGCAAAGACAAAATGAGATACTACTTAACACTCAATGGAATGTCATGTTTAAAAAGACTGATTTGGAGCAACTGAAACTCATATATTATTGGCAAATGTGTACAATGATATAAACACTTCAGACACTAGTATAAAATTCTTTTCATAAAATTAAACTCCTATTCTGTGACTCAGTGCTTGTGTGTGTGTATTTTTACATTTTTAGTCAAGAGCCTATCAGGCTACAGTCCATGTGGTCACGAATAAGTCAGATACAACTTAGTGAACTAAATAACAAATGTGTAACTGGCTTACCAAAGAAAACTTCTCTCTAAAGGATGACAAGTAAAGGTAATGAAACTGTACTCCAGAAAAACAAACACGTTCCTGCTGCCCTTAACTTCAGATAGCTGTGCTTAACTTTAGACATCTCAGGAATAATTTTTGTTCTTGAAAGAGTAGAGTATTCCAGGTGGCAAGCTGGCCATCAGCAAATGATGTAGTAGGTTGCATAATCTTTGGCATCTCTTCTCTTCAGACTCTGCTTCATTTGCCTCCCCTGACATCTCACCTTTTCCTTCCTGGACTCCCAAGAGCAGGTTGCACATGGCTGCTGTTCTCTGCTAAAGTGTTAGCTGATAATTAAGATGATATCTGAACCCAACGTGTTAGGTATCAGCTGCCTTAGTGAATTTATACTTAAACCGAGAGTCCCTTGGACTGCAAGGAGATCCAACCAGTCCATTCTGAAGGAGATCACCCCTGGGATTTCTTTGGAAGGAATGATGCTAAAGCTAAAACTCCAGTACTTTGGCCACCTCATGCGAAGAGTTGACTCATTAGGAAAGACTCTGATGCTGGGAGGGATTGGGGGCAGGAGGAAAAGGGGATGACAGAGGATGAGATGGCTGGATGGCGTCACTGACTCGATGGACATGAGCCTGGCGTGCTGCGATTCATAGGGTCGCAGAGTGGGGCACGACTGAGCGATTGAACTGAACTGAACTGAACTGAAGGGACTTTGTGAAACAAAGTCCTTGTTTTGTCCTTTTCATTTTCAATGCTCAGTCTTTAATATGTTTTCCTTTATTCTGAAAACATTTCTGTTCATAAAATTAGAATGAAACATATTTATATCTAAATTGATCAGTTCCATTATCTATCCCTTCCAAAATTTGTACAATTTATCAATGAAATACAAGATAAAACAGGAAATAGATTTATGGACCACATTATACCTATAGTTTTAATTACAATAATTATACATTATATATTATAATAAGTATAGATTATCACTGCATGTATTTCTTTCAGTTAATGCTTTCAACCATTAAAATGACTATCAGTAATTTTAGTTGATATATTAAATCAAAGTATGACTGACCATAGGATTCTTAGCCTCCACCCATATGAATAAAATTTTAGTGATTCCTGAATCCAATAAAAATTCCATAAGTCCTCAAGACAAGTACTTTATCAATACTCTTAATATTAATAGTATCCATGTATGCTCTAATTAACTACTTGCAGGGAAGGGAATATCATAACTTTGGAGACTGACAATACTTTTGTTCATTTAAGAAGTCTCTGCTTATTTCAAGAGCCATTCTTCTATGATTTTTGTAGAAATATTATTTTTAAAGTAGAATTGTCTGACCAACACCACTTCCCTAGATGTATACTTTCTCATGTACTCTTTGTAAAAGATTTTTATACCACCTATGAATTTCGTATCTAGGTAAAATATTCTTAAGGATTTCATATAAATTTATTTTTAGATGATTCATCATTCTGCTCCTTTCATCTGAAATAATTTAATTTTTCTGCTTTTAATTTATTTCCAGTCATGAATATTGAGGATCAGTTACTGATGATAAGATAGGTAAGACTGCATCATAACTATCCTTTTTTGCTAATTATGAGTGGAATGTCAACTGCATCTTTGGACTGTAGATACAGAGGTTTAATCTGGCATCAGTGCAAAAGGAAATATATATTTGCTCAATCGTGAAGTCTTGTCTGACTCTCTGCAATGCCATGTTCTGTAGACTGCAAGGATCCTTTTCTTCATGGGATTTTCCAGACAACAATACTGGGGTGGGTTGCTATCCCTTCCTCTGCGGGATCTTCCCAATCCAGGAACTGAGCCTGTGTCTCCTGCATCTCCTGCATTGGCAGAAGGATTTTTTACCAGTCAGCCAATAGGAAGACTGCAAAAGGATGTAGAGGATATTGAAAGTCAGAAGATAATATTAAGAGCATGATGACAATGTGACAGAGTGAAAATACAGGAGTGCATAGAGTTATACTGAAGATACAATAGAAATCATGTTATTAGACAAATTATTAGCTATGGAAAAAGATTATGACAGAATCAGGTTAAGGTGGGTATGAATATAGAACTAGCACTAACTGAAATTTTAGGATAATTAGATCAGGTTTAGGAAGATGAATTCAGACTGAAGAATGTGGAAACTGAGATATCAGAAAGATACTCAGAAATATACTGAAGGAAATATGGAATTTAAAAGGTGACCTTCTGAGTAGGTATGCCTAGAGGTTGATATTCCAGAATTCAAATTATTAAAATTGAAAAGTGATTTTTGATTCTAAGAGCATTTTTGTAAGTTCAGGTTGGCATAACAAGACACCATCATTGAGAGGCTGAAACAATGAGACCTTATTTCTAACAGTTCTGGAGCCTGGGAAGTCCAAGATCAAAGTGAAGATAGATTCAGTGTCTTGTGAGAGGTTGCTGCTTGGTTTGTAGATGAGAGTCTTTTCACTGTGTCTTCTTATGGCAGAAAGCAGAGAGAGAAGCACAACATTCTATAAGGCTTTTTGTAAAGGCACTAACTCTACCATGAGGGCTAGAACCTCATGACTTAATTACCTCCCAAAGGCTCTATCTCCAAACACTGTCACTTGGGGAGTAAAGTTTTAATATATGAATGGAGGGTAGTAAATATACAGTCTATAACAAAGAGAAGATACCATAACCAAGGGTAACCTCTGGACAGGTAAAAATGTTGAGGAATATATAAATATAACACATGGGAGGAAGGAATACCAACTGAAGAGATTAATAAATAATCAGAGAATTATGATGAGTCTGGTATAAAATTCACAGAAAATGACAGATCAAGAATACGGAGATGGGGGAGATTTATCAAGATGACAGAATAGAGGACATGGAACTCAGTCCCCTATCCCAATAAGCACGTCAATTTTTTGTGTGTCAAATCAAACACAAACACAAAATTGCTCCACATACAAGTGGAACAACTCTCACTGAAAAACAGCTGGAAATTGGCAGAAAGACTTCTGCACAACCAAGACTGTAAGAAAATCCACAGGTACTTGAGTAAGAAGGGAATAAAAGCAATCAGTTCTAGACCTATGCTCCTGGAGTGGGACTCAGAGGAAAGGAGAATAATGGGTAGAGATCTGCCCTGAGAAGCATGCTATGAGAGGGGCTATTACAATACCAATACAGGGTATTCCAGTCCTGGAATCCTACAAAAGATTGAAAGCCATGCTTGAGTGGTTGGGGGATCACTGGGCAGTGAGTAGTCTGAATTCCAATCATGAAGAGCAAGCCTACACTAGTTTGCCCCTAAGATAGGGCAGACAGGGCAGAGAAACAACTGCCACAGTGGCTGCTGTTTTTCTGCCACTTGATTTGTGCCCTAGGCCCAGCCAAGTGAATGCTCCAGCATTACTCAAGGTAATAGAGTGGCACTGGATCTAGAATTGACACAATGGGGGAGAAAACTGTACCCTGGAATAAAGGCATTCTGGTTCTTAAGCCTGGGTGGGGTGGCGGCAGCAATAGAAGCTGCTTTTCTACACACTGATAGTGAACTATCAAGGGAAAAAAATCCTGTTTAAAATCTCAGCAAAAATTATAAAATACATTTTTTATTAGGTTAAGTTAAGAAAGTTAATTTTATTTCTATTCTGTAAACTATGAAACATCAATAAAGGAAATAGGAAAAAGAAATGAAAAGATACCCTAAGCGTTTTGATTCAAAAAGTTAATATTGCTAAAATGGCCATACTACTCAAAGCAATCTATAGATTTAATTCAACTCCTATCAAAATAGCCGTATTTTTTACAGAACTAGAAAAAATAATCTGAAAATTCATATGGAACCACAGAAGACCCCAAATTACCAATAAATCTTGAGGAAAAAAAAAACAAGCTGTAGGTGTCACATTCCCAAATTTCAGACCTCAGACTATACTATGAAGATATAGTTATCAAAACAGCCTGGTACTGGCACCAAAACAGACATATAGATCAATGGAACAAAACAGAGAGCCCGGAAATAAACTCACGCATCAATCCTCAATAAATCCACAGCAAGAGGAAAGAATGACAAATGACAAAAAGACAACAATCTCTTCAAAAATTGGAGCTGGGAAAACTGGACAAATACATCTAAAGAATTGAGATTACAACATTTTTTCACACAATTTATAAAAATAAACTCAAAATGGATTAGAGACCTAAGTGTAGTCAGAAGCCATAAAATTTCTAGGAAAGAACATAAGTAGAACACTCTTTGATATATATCATAGCAATATTTTTTTGGATCTGTCCCTTGAGGCAAAAGAAACAAATGCAAAAATAAACCAGTGGGAACTAATTAAATGCAAAAGCCTTCTGCACAGCAAAAGAAACCATCAACAAAACAAAAAACAATGAAAGCAAATTCATTATATTAAATGGGAAGAAATATTTGCAAATAATATGACAGACATGGGGTTAATATTCAAGATATACACACAGCTCATACACTTCAATGTTAAAAAAATAAACAGTCCATCAAAATATAGGCTGAAGGCCTAAATAGACATTTGACCAAATATACATAGATGACTATTAGGCACACAAAAAGATGTTCAACAATGCTAAGCATTAAAGAAATGCAAATCAAAATGACAATGAGATATCACCTCCCTCCTGTCAGAATGGCATAGTCAAAAACTCTACAAATATATATATATATATTTTAATTGGAGAATAGCTTCACAATGTTGCATTGGATTCTGCCTTACAACACACATTAGCCATTGGTATATGTATGTATACATCCTCACCCTCTTGAACCACCCTCTCAAGAGGTTGTCATTCCATCCCTCTAGGTTGTCACAGAGCACCAGGTTGGACATCCTGTGTTACATCACAGCTTCCCATTAGCTACTTTATTCATGGTACTCTCTCAATTCATCCCACCCTCTCCTCCCCCTGCTGTGACCACTGGACCTTCCTCTACATTTGCATCTCTATTCCTCCCCTGTAAATAGGTTTATCAGTACTATTTTCCTAGAAGCACTGTTTACAATCACCAGGACATGGAAGCAATCTTTATTGCCTAATGAATGGATAGATATTGTGGGACATACATACATTGGATATTACTCAGCCATAAAAAAAGGAACTAATATGAGTCAATTGAAATAAGATGAATGAACTTAGAACCTGTTATACAAGTAAGTCAGAAACAGAAAGCCTTCAATTAAAAAAATATATATACAGAGAATAGAAACCATGCCTAGTATTAAAAGTATCATTACTATGTACCAAGTCCTGTACTAACTGCTTTATATACCTTATCTCACTTAAAATGACAGAATCTCTTTAAAAGATTATCATCAGCCACATGAGTAAAAAGCCTCAGGCACTTTAACTTATCTAAAGGTTTCTGTATGGAAATTGGTGAAGCTGAATTTTAATTTTAGGCTTGTGTGAGTGTGGTTTAATCACTAAATTGGATTACCGTCAATAATGACTGTAAGATAAGACTGAAAATAAAAAAGGGCCAAAAGCATTTGTTAACTAAACAGTGATCTTCTAAAGACCAGTTTGTGAATATTTACCAGGATAGAAGCTCAGTCAAAAGGAACTGAGATGTGACTGGGCAGTAGAGTGTAGAAAATGACAAGAAATTTAGCACTGCAATAAAGAGATAGTTTAGTTTGATAGGTTACTGGAATAGAATGAAGAACATCTTATATTAAATGTTCTTCTTTTTTTTTTTTTAATGATTAGGGAAACTAGAAAACTGCTGCATGTTAACAGAATCATTTCGTATTTGTGGTATAAGTGGTTCTATGGGTCATTGACTCAGAGATGAAAACTGACACAATCAAATAGCAATTTATGCTCACTGATGCATCACTAGGAAATGACCTAAATTAGATAGCTCTTGTTAAAAGTAATTACATACATGAGATTAAAAAAAATGAAATGTCAAAATACTAGACAGAAATAAAAAAGAATCATACGAATCTTGTGGGAAATAATACCAGTGTTTTAAAGACATATTAGCATCTATAAAACTCAGCCTGTACCACTTCCTGATATAGATACATGCTGTGTGCTGTGCTTAGTCACTCAGTCGTGTCCAACTCTTTGCGACCCCATGGATTGAACCCGCCAGGCTCCTCTTTCCATGGGGATTCTCTAGGCAAGAATACTGGAATGCATTGCCATGCCTCCCCCAGGGAATCTTCCCAACCCAGGGACTGAACCCAGGTCTTCTGCATTGAAGGGAGATTTTTTACCATTGGAGCCACTAGGGAAGCCCCAGTATAGATATATAATTTATAAGAATCTGAAAAAATACACATATTCTTATAAAAAGACAGGATGATGGCTTTTAAAATTTAAAAGAAAATGGGAGAGACTTGATTTTATTTTTTTAATTCCAGGACATTAGTAACTTTACAAAAGATTGTGCTATACCATAGGAACATCATTCACAGCATATCTAGCTAAGAGCCACTGTTGGGCACTAGTGAATAGATTTGTATAATAGATATTTTGATTGAAGATTCTAATTAATTTGACAGCATTATTTGAACTTCAAAAGAACAAAACTATTAGAATATAAGATAGGGTAGTGGTATATTTTGAAATGTTTCAATTGACACAGCCCTTAAAGATATAGGGAGAATTCATTATTTCTTAGTATTTGTAGCTTCATTTTCCTAATGCACAAAAGATAAGTACTTTTTCATGCTGTGGTAGTTAGTCTTAATTAAATCAAACAGTTAGGTACTCTAATATACTAAAAGACATTTTTGACACAAATAATATAGCTTAAGACAATATTCAAATATAAACATATACAAAAAGCACATTAAATGGTTCTCCAGGGGCAGGATAGGGGAAAAGGGTACATACACACACACACACAAACACACACCTACATACACACACACCCTTTGTCCAGGTGGAGTCATGACCATGACCATGTTATCACCAATGCTATGCGAGAATAAATGAAATTTGCACTCATATGATGGCCTCCCTTGCCCATAGGAAATTGTTTCTTTGGGTCTTCTATTTTTCCAGATATGATGTCACCCAATTCTGATTATGCTAAAGAATACAATTATCCTGGGGAGACCAGAACAATATGAAAGAAGAAGTTGTCGTTCAGTCACTAAGTCAGGTCCAAAACTTTATGACCCCATGAGCTATAGCACACCAGGCTTCTCTGTCCTCCATTGTCTCCCAGTGTTTGCTCAAATTCATATCCATTGAATTGGTAATGCTATTTAACCATCTAATCCTCTATCACCTGCTCCTCTTCCTGTCCTCAATCTTTCCTAGCATCAGGGTCCTTCCCAATGAGTGGGCTCTTCCAATCAGGTGGTAAAAGAACTGGAGGTTAGGCAATAGTCCTTTCAAAAAATACTTAGGGTTGATTTCCTTTAGGATTGACTAGTTTGATCTCCTTGAAATACAAGGGACTTTCAAGAGTCTTCTACAGCACAACAATTTGAAAGCATTAATTCTTCTGTATTCAGTCTTCTTTCTGGTCCAACTCTCACATCCGTACATGACTCCTGGAAAAATGAAAGCTTTGCGTATATGGATCTTTGTTGGCAAAGTGACATTACTGCTTTTTAGTATGCTGTCTAGGCTTGTCACAGATTTCCTTCCAAGGATCAAGTGTCTTTTAATTTCATGGCTGCAGTCACCATCTGCAGTGATTCTGGAGCCCAAGAAAATAAAATCTGTCACAGCTTCCACTGTTTCCCCTTCTATTTGCCATGCAGTAATGTGACTGTATACCATGATCTTATTATTATTTTTTTAATGTTGAGTTTCAAGCCAGCTTTTGCATTTTCACCTTCATCAAGAGGCTCTTTATTTCATCTTCACTTTCTGCCATTAGAGTGGTATTATCAACATATATGAAGTTGTTGATATTTCTCTTAGCATTCTTGACTCCAGCTTATGATTCATCGAGCTTGGCATTTTGCACAATGAATTCTGCATACAAGTTTAAAAAGCATGGTAACAATTTTGTTGTAATCCTTTCCTAATTGGAGCCAGTCACTTATTCCATATTCAGTTCTAACTGTTAATTCTTGACCTCCATACAGGTTTCTCAGGAAGCAGGTAAGGTAGTCTAGTATTCCCATCTCTTCAAAATTTTGCAAAGTTTGTTGTGATCCACACAACCAAAGACTATAGCGTAGTCAATGAAGCAGAAGTAAACATTTTTCTAGAATTCCTTTGCTTTCTCCATGATCCAATGATTGTCGATAATTTGATCTCTGTTTCCTCTGCCTCTTTGAAACCCAGCTGTACATCTGGAATTGATAAATTGGCATAATGTTGAAGCCTGAGATCAGTTCAGATGCTAAGTTGTGTCCAACTCTTTGCAATGCCATGGACTGCAGTACACCAGGATTCCCAGTCCATCATCAACACCCAGAGCTTACTAAATCGCATGTCCATTAAGTGAGTGATGCCATCTAACAATCTCATCCTCTATTATCCCTTCTCCTCACGCCTTCAATCATTCCCAGCATCAGGGTCTTTTCAATGAGTCAGTTCTTCACATCAGGTGGCCAAGGCATTGGAGTTTCAGCTTCAGCATCAGGCCTTCCAATGAACATTCAGGACTGATTTCTTTTAGGATGGACTGGTTGGATTGCTTTGCTATCCAAAGGACTCTCAAGAGTCTTTTCCAACACCATAGTTCAGAAGGATCAGTTCTTCAGCACTCAGTTTTCTTTATTGGCCAACTCTCACATCCATACATGACTACTGGAAAAATCAAAGCTTTGACTCGATAGACATTTGTTGGGAAAGTAATGTCTCTGCTTTTTAATATGCTATCTAGATTGGTCATAGCTTTTCTTCCGAGGAGCAAGTATCTTTTAATTTCATGGCTGCAGTCAGGCTTTCATCATCTGCAGTGACTTTTGAGCCCCCCAAAATAAAGTCTGTCACTATTTCTATTGTTTCCCTATCTATTTGCCATGAAGTGATGGGACCAGATGCCATGATCTTAGTTTTCTGAATGTTGAATTTTAAACCAACTTTTCCACTCTCCTCTTTCACTTTCATCAATAGGCTCTTTAGTTCTTCTTCACTTTCTGCCATAAGGGTGGTGATATCTGAGGTTAGTGATATTTCTCTTGGCAGTCTTGATTCAAGCTTGTGCTCCTAGAGTCCAGTATTTTGCATGATGTACTCTGCATATAAGTTAAATAAGCAGGGTGACAATATCCAGCCTTGACATACTCTTTTCCAAATTTGGAACCAGTCCATTGTTCCAAGTCCAGTTCTAACTGTTGCTTCTGGATCTGCTTACAGATTTGTCAGGAGGCAGATCAGGTTGTCTAGTAGTCCCATCTCTTTCAGATTTTTTCCACAGTTATTGTGATCCACACAGTCAAAAGCTTTGGAGTAGTAAATAAAGCAGAAGTAGATGATTTTCTGGAATTCTCTTGCTTTTTCAATGATCCAACGGATGTTGGCAATTTGATCTCTGGTTCCCCTGCATTTTCCAAATCCAGCTTGAACATCTGGAAGTTCACAGTTCATGTACTGTTGAAGCCTGGCTTGGAGAATTTTGAGCATTACTTTACTAGCATGTGAGATGAGTGCAATTGTGTGGTAGTTTGAGCATTCTTTGGCACTGCCTTTCTTTGGGATTGGAATGAAAACTGACCTTTTCCAGGCCTGTGGCCACTGCTGAGTTTTCCAAATTTGCTGGCATAGTGAGTGTAGCACTTTCACAGCATCATCTTTTAGGATTTGAAATAGCTCAACTTAAATTCCATAATCTTCACTAGCTTTGTTTGTAATGATGCTTCCTAAGACCCACTTGACTTCGCATTCCAGGACATCTGGCTCTAGGTGAGTGATCACACCATCGTGATTTTCTGGGTCATGAAGATCTTTTTTGTATAATTCTTCTGTGTGTTCTTGCCACCTCTTCTTAATATCTTCTGCTTCTGTTAGGTCCATACCATTTCTGTCCTTTATTGTGCCCATCTTTGCATGAAATGAAGCCTAGCTTGAATGATTTTGAGCATAACTTTGCTAGCATGTGAGATGAGTACAATTGCATGGTAGTCTGAGCATTCTTTGGCATTGCCTTTCTTTGGGACTGGAATGAAAACTGACATTTTCCACTCCTGTGGCCCCACTGAGTTTTCCAAATTTGCTGATATACTAAGTTCTGCATTTTAACAGCATTATATTTTAGTATTTTAAACAGCTCAGCTAGAATTCCATCATCTCTAGTTTATAACAAAGTTTATAATGCTTTGTTAGTAATGCTTCCTAAGGCCTATTTGTCTTAACACTCCATTATGTCCAGCTCCAGGTGAGTTACTACAGCATCATGGTTATCCGGGTCATTAAGACCTTTTTCATATAGATCTGTGTATTCTTGCCACCTTTTCTTAATCTCTTCTGGTTCTGTGAGGTCTTTACCATTTCTGTCCTTTATTGTGTCCATGTTTGTATGAAATGTTCCCTTGATATCTAAAGTATTCTTGAAGTGATAGATCTCTACCCTTTCCCATTCTGTTGTTTTCCTCTATCTTTGCAATGTTCCTTTAAGAAGGCCTTCGTATCCCTTTAAGCTATTCTCTAGAACTCTTCATTCAGGTGGGTATATTTTTCCCTTCTCCCTTGCCTTTCATATCTTCTTCTTTCCTTGTTAACCTCCTCAGATAACCACTTTGCCCTTCTGCATTTACTCTTCTTTGGGATGACTTTGGTCATTTCCTCCTGTATAATGTTATGAACCTCTGTCCATAGCTCTTCAGGCACTCTGTCTACCAGATGTAATCTTTTGAATCTAATTATCACCTTCACTGTATAATCATAAGGGATTTGATTTTGGTCATACCCAAATGAACTTATGGTTTTCCCTACTTTCTTTGACTTAAGCCTGAATTTGATGATTTGAGCCACAGTCAGCTCCAGGACTTGTTTTTAGTGACTGAATGGAGTTTTTCATCTTCAGCTATCAAGAACATAATAAATCTGATTTCAGTACTGACCATCTGGTGATATCCATGTATAGAGTCGTCTTTTGGGTTGTTAGAAGAGGGTGTTTGCTATGACCAGCATGTTGTCTTGATAAGACTGTTAGCCTTTTCCTTTCTTCATTTTGTACTCCAAGGCCAAACTCAACTGCTATTCCAGGTATCTCTTGACTTTCTACTTTTGCATTCCAATCTCCTATGATGAAATTGACTTTTTGTGTGTGTGTGTGTGTGTGTGTGTGTGTGTGTGTGTGTGTGTGTGTTAGTTCTATAAGATGATTCAGGTCTTCATAGAACCATTCGACTTCAGCTTCTTTGGCAACAGTGGTTGGGGCACAGACTTGGATTATTCTGATAGTTGAATGGCTTGCCTCGGAAATGAAACCAAGATTATTCTATCATTTTTTGAGGCTGCACCCAAGAACTGCACTTTGGACTCTCTTGGCTATGAAAGAAGACATGTGGGTCCATTAATGATCTCATCTAACAGCACTGCCTTGGTAGCATAGATTTATCAGATTCTGATAGAAGGAGAGAAAATAATAATCTATCTTATCTAAGCCACTTCACTATTCTGAGATATATCAGAATTCTAAGGGGACATGTATGAAATGTATTTGCCTTGTCTATTACCACAGAAGTAGATATAATGGTCTTTTGAATTAAATTCACCCATTCCAGTCCATTTTAGTTCACTGATTCCTAAAATGTCGATGTTCACTTTTGTCATCTCCTATTTGACCACTTCCAATTTACCTTGATTCACGGAGCTAACATTCCAGGTTCCTATGCAATATTGTTCTTTACAGCATTGGAATTTACTTCCATCACCAGTCACATCCACAACTTGGTGTTGTTTTTGCTTCAGCTCCATCTTTTCAGTCTTTCTGGAGCTATTTATCCACTGTTCTCCAGTATCATATTGGGCACCTACTGGCCTGAGGAGTTCATCTTTCAGTGTCCTATCTTTTTGCCTTTTCATACTGTTCATGAGGTTCTCAAGGCAAGAATACTGAAGTGGTTTGCCATTCCCTTCTCCAGTGGACCACGTTTTGTCAGAACTCTCCACCATGACCTGTCTGACTTGGGTGGCCCTACATGGTATGGCTCATAGTTTCATTGAGTTAGACAAGGTTGTGGTACATGTGATCAGTTGATTAGTTGCCTGTGATTGTACTTTTCATTCTGTCTGCCCTCTGATAAGGATAAGAGACTTATGGAAGCTTACATATGGAAAAGACTGACTGAGGAGGAAACTGGGTCTTGTTCTAATGGGCCAGACCATGCTCAGTAAATCTTTTTAATGCAATTTTCTGTTGAACGTCGGGGCTGGGTTCCCTCCCTGTTGTTTGACCTGAGGGAAAACTATGGTGGGATATGAAGATAATGAAGATAATGGCTACCTCCTTCAAAAGGTCCCCTGCAGCCCCTGACCCTGAGGCAGGCCACCACTGACCCACACCTCTGCCAGAGGCTCCCAATACTCATGGGAAAATCTGGGTTAGTCTCTTGTGTCACTGTTCCACAACACAGATAACCATTATATCTACTAGATTTAATTCAGATGACCATTATATCTACTAGATTTAACTCAGATGACCATTATATTTACTATTATGGGCAAGAATCCCTTAGAACAAATGGAGTAGCCCTCATAGTCAATTAAAGAATCCAAAATGCAGTACTTGGATGCAATCTCAAAAACAACAATGATATCTGTTCATTTCCAAGGCAAACCATTCAATATCACAGTAATCCAAGTCTATGACCCAACCATTAATGGTGAAGAAGCTGAAGTTGAATAATTCTAGGAAGAACTACAAGCCCTTTTAGAACTAACAACCAAAAAAGGTGTCCTTTTCATTATAAGGGACTGGAATACAAAACTAAGTAGTCAAGAGATACCTAGAGAAACAGGAAAATTTGGCCTTGGAGTACAAAATGAAGCAGGCCAAAGGCTAACAAAGTTCTGCCAAGAGGACGCACTGGTCATAGCAAAAGTCATAGCTCTTTCAACAACACAAGAGAAGCCTCTACACATGGACACCACCAGATGGTCAATACAGAAATCAGATTGATTATATTCTTTGCAGCCAAAGAAGGAGAAAATCTATACAGTTAGCAAAAGCAAGACCAGGAGCTGATTATGGCTCAGATCATGAACTCCTTATTGCCAAATTCAAACTTAAATTGAAGAAAGTAGGGAAAACCACTAGACCATTCAGGTATGACCTAAATCAAATGACTTATTATTATACAGTGGAAGTGACAAACAGATTTAAGGAATTAGGTCTGATAGACAGAGTGCCTGGAGAACTATGGATGGAGGTTAGTGGCATTGTACAGGTGGCAGTGATCAGGATCATCCCTAAGAAAAAGAAATGCAAAAAGGCAAAATGGTTGTCTGAGGAGGCCTTACAAATAGCTGAAAAAAGAAGAGAAGCTAAAGGGTAAAAAAAGGAAAAGGAAAGATATAGCCATGTGAATGCAGATTTCCAAAGAATAGCAAGAGAGAAAAGAAAGCCTTCCTCCATGATTCATGCAATGAAATAAAGGGAAACAATAGAATAGGAAAGATTAGAGATCTGTTCAAGAAAATTAGAGATACCAAGAAAATATTTCATGCAAAGATGGGCACAATAAAGGACAGAAATGGTATGGACTTAACAGAAGCAGAAGATATTAAGAAGAGGTGGCAAGAATAAACAGAAGAATTATACAAAAAATATCTTCATGACCCAGATAATCACGATGGTGTGATCACTCATCTAGAGCCAGACATCCTGGAATGTGAAGTCAAATGGGCCTTAGAAAGCGTCGCTATGAACAAAGCTAGTGGAGGCGATGGAATTCCAGTTGAGCTGTTTCAAATCCTAAAAGATGATGCTGTGAAGGTGCTGCACTCAATGTGCCAGCAAATTTGGATAACTAAACAGTGGCCACAGGACTGGAAAACGTGTTTTCGTTCCAATCCCAAAGAAAGGCAATGGCAAAGAATGTTCAAACTAGCATACAATTGCACTCATCTCACATACTAGCAATATAATGCTCAAAATTCTCCAAGCTACGCTTCAACAGTACGTGAACTGTGAACTTTCAGACATGCAAGCTGGATTTAGAGAATAAAAGCCAGAGGAACCAGAGATCAAATTGCCAACATCCACTGAATCATTTAAAAAGCAAGAGAGTTCCAGAAAAAAACATCTACTTCTGCTTTATTGACTACTCCAAAGCCTTTAACTTTGTGAAAGTGAAAGTGGAGTCGCTCAGTCATGTCTGAGTCATTGCAACCCCATGGGGACCAGGCTCCTTCATCCATGGGATTTTCTAGGCAAGAGTACTGGAGTGGGTTGCCATTTCCTTCTCTAGGGAATCTTCCCTATGCAGGGATCGAACCCAGGTCTCCTGCATTATAGACAGATGTTTTACCGTCTGAGCCACCAGGGAAGTAGATCACAATAAACTTGAAAATTCTTAAAGTGATGGGAATACCAGACCACCTGACCTGCCTCCTGACAAATTTGTATTCAGACCAAGAAGCAACAGTTAGAACTGGACATAGAACAACAGACTGGTTCCAAACTGGGAAAGGAGTACATCAAGGTTGTATATTGTCATCCTGCTTATTTAACTTATATACAGAGTACATCATGCAAAATGCTGGACTGGATGAAGCACAAGCTGGAATCAAGACTGCTGAGAGAAATATCAATAACCTCAGATATTCAGGTGATATCACCCTTATGACAGAAAGTGAAGAAGAACCAAAGAGCCTCTTGATGAAAGTGAAATAAGAGTGAAAATGTTGGCTTAAATCTCATCATTCAGAAAACTGAGATCATGGCATCTGGTCCTATCACTTCATGGCAAATAGATGGAAATAATGGAAACAATGACAGATGTTATTTTGGGGGCCTCAAAAATCACTGCAGATGGTGACTGCAGCCATGAAATTAAAAGACACTTGCTCCTTGGAAGAAAAGCATTGACCAACCTAGACAGCATATTAAAATGCAGAGATATTACTTTGCCAACAAAGGTCCGTCTAGTCAAGGCTATGGTTTTTCCAGTGGTTATGTATGGATGTGAGAGTTGGACTAGAAAAGAAGCTGAGTGCCAAAGAACTGATGCCTTTGAACTGTGGTGTTGAGAGTAGACTCTTGAGAGTCCCTTGAACTGCAAGGAGATCCAACCAGTCCATCCTAAAAGACATCAGTAATTCTTTGAAAGGACTGATGCTGAAGCTGAAACTCCAATACTTTGGCCACATAATGGGAAGAACTGACTCATTGGAAAATGCCCTGTTGCTGGGAAAGATCAAAGGTGGTAGGAGTAGGGGATGATAGAGGACGAGATTGTTGGATGTCATCACTGACTCGATGGACATGAGTTTGAGTAAGCTCTGGGAGTTGGTGATGGACTGGGAAGCCTGGCATACTGCAAGTCCATGGAGTCGCAAAGAGTTGGACATGACTGAGAGACATAACTAGACTGAACTGTTAATTACCAACACTAATAGGTGATATTCAAATGCAGGCTAAAACTCCTGTACCACCAGCTAACACTAATAAAGCATAACCAGTTGTGTCACTGATTATGATGTTTGCATCATTTTTTTTGGAGTGTTTAAAAATCAGTAAATAATTAAAATCACTTAAAATCCTCAGTTTTTTTAAAAACTTATATAAATTAGAAAAAGAAAGCTTTTTTGCTTATTCCTTCAAAAATGCATCCCAGAGGCACCCACAGTTAATAGTTTTGTGCCTTCTCTCACCCAGGTGATACAAATACCTCTCCATATAAAAGCATATATACCAATACATAATGCATTTATAAAATAAAATATTATGACACATACCATTCAAGAACTTAATTTTTCATTTCCCAAAATATCATGAATAGATTTCTAATCCAGTAATTATAGACTTAAATTATCATATTTTGGAATGCTCTTTAGTTTTCTATTTTTCTACTATATTTAGAGCCATTTGCCACAGTCATTTAAACTGTTGCCAATATTTTGCTATCATATGTTACATTTATTATGTAATAAATGATACCTAGGCAGACACATAGATAAATATGTCTTTATGTATTAATGCTAGAATTCTATAAGTATTATCTTACCATGAACAAGCATAGTTCATACTAAAATTTTCCTTCTAGGATGGTAGATCCAAGTTATAGTCATCTAATTAATATATATGAATGTCTATCCTTCATTGTCCTACCACCAAATGTTAGGTCTTCACTTTCAGAATGTAATTAATTAAGTAAATAGTAATAGTAAATAACTTGGCTTGATCAGACACATACACACAGGGTATGCATAAAATTAAAAAAAGTATAAGGAAAATAATTTAAATATAAGGTCAATGAGTAAAGTTGCTAACAGGTGTGATATGCTGTTATCTATCTATCTCTCAATGTGTGTTTGACATATACATAACTTCTCATCAAAAAGCAAACAATAATTTGTTTAAATAATTTAATAATTATTTAATAATATATTTTATAATATATTATTATATTATATATTATATTATAATTAATATATTAAATATATTTATAATAAATAATTTAATAATTTAATTTTAAAAAGACATTTGGTATAAATATTCTCATTTTGTTCATACTGATGCTCTAGAAGCATCATATGGTATAATTTGGAGGTACAATAATTGAAATATGATTATATCCAAATTGCTTTCACAATTACTAAGGCTTGAATTCATTTATTTTGGTTAACGTAAGTAGGGGGGACACAATCACAAACATAAATAAAGTATCCCCTGCTGTTCATGGTAACAAACCAGTACCACACAGACATGAAGCTAATATAAAGGACGTTGACTCTCAAAGGTTCCTATTTGGAATTCTGTTTAAAAAATTAATATTAATGAAGAAGCTGATCTTGATTGAAAATAACTTTATATTTCTTTGATATATTTCTATTTTCCTTTTCTACTTTTTGTCTCTTTATTTGTGGGATTGGGGAACTAAGTGGTTCTTTTCAGAAACAGTAAAAGAGAAGTGGCTAGAAAACACAACCTAGTAAAATAATTGAGAAATCTGCTGCTGCTGCTACTAAGTCACTTCAGTCATGTCCGACTCTGCGTGACCCCATAGACAGCAGCCCACCAGGCTTCCCTGTCCCTGGGATTCTCCAGGCAAGAACACTGGAGTGGGTTGCCATTTCCTTCTCCAATGCATGAAAGTGAAAAGTGAAAGTGAAGTCCACTCAGTCGTGTCCGACTCTTTGCAACCCTATGGAATGCAGCCCACCAGGCTCCTCCATCCATGGGATTTTCCAGGCAAGAGTACTGGAGTGGGGTGCCATCCCCTTCTCCGTGAGAAATCTTAGGTGATGTTAAATGAATGGGGCTTTAAAAGAAGACATTTAATAGACCTGACTTTCCCAGGATCTGGGAAAATCTATATGGGGTTTTTAGAAAAGTGACTATACAGAAGTCATTAGTGAAGATGTCTGCAACAAAAATGAAATGCACAGTGTGTATGGCTGGAAAAATCAGAAAAATAGTAAATAAATATCCCATGAGACGTAAGCTTTGTCATTCAGACATCAGAAGCTTTCATACCAAGTAGGAAACTCTAAAAGAAATGGAAGCAAATCACAAGTAGAGGGTATTGTTCAATTTAAAAATTTATAAGATCCTTGCCTCCACACACAAAAGTAATACAGTGCAGAACAACACCAAATTACCATTTTGCCCTCATGCTATGCCTGAGGAGTATTACTAGTAGGAAGACAGGTTTCAGATGATATCAGAGAAATGTAGAGAACAAATGTGCATATAAAATTTACAGTTGTGCTTGTTTAATTAGATGACAGTAACAGCAGTAAACAGTAGTAAAGCATGGAAACAGTGTTAATGAGATTCAAATAAATCAGAAATCACTGTTGGGCTGCAGATAAGAGATAAGCCCCAGTATATCTGCATTTTAATCAGCCTGATCACAGTTTTGATGAATGTGCCAAAGGAACTGTTCTTTGCCCTGTTTTCACAGTGAGTGAAAGGCAACAAAATGAACGGTTTTGATTCTCACACTTCCTGTTAGATGAGTCACATGGGATTAATGCTGGAATTCATTAAAGCTAGAATTAGATTAATAAATTCTAGAATTCCTTAGAATCCAAATAGCTAAGGATCATATTTCACTTGATGTATGCATTGCCATGTTAAAAATGTGATACGTAGAAGTCTGGTTAGCTACTTAACTGATTTTTGACAACTGGGCAGAACTTGAGTATGTGACTATGGTGTGTGTGTGTGTGTGGGTGTGTGATTTGCAAAAATATATACCTAACACATATGTAAACACACAGATAACACAATGCATGCCACTTTTCCAAGGAAAATATTCTGAACCATGTACATCAATTTTGTTGTCATTGAATAAAAACTAGAGCTTCTAAATAAAGACTTGTTCTCATTAGCTAACTATGCAGTAGCCAACTCTCTAGAATCATAAGGTTCATTAAGAAGATAAACTGTCTTATTAGGCAAATATTTACCAATGAATTGACTACTTAAAAATGTCTCCAAGTAAATAGCACTTAACATTAAAATTTATTCCAGATAAATGTTGCCCATCAATTTTTACTGAATCTCAGATGCACAGACATCTGAAAGTATAGTACAAATATAGAAGGAAATGAAACAACTTTACACTGTAGATCTTAAGAAAGATGCAAGATTCCTTGAGGTTGATGAAATTGTTGCTGAATCACCCAAATCACCTAGAAGACATTGACAAAGGAGTCTTTTTAAGGATGAAAATGGGTAAATAGTTGAAGTTAGTTTGACAACAATGTTTGACACTTCAAAAGAAAACAGTTTGAGAATGAAAAGATCCAAGACCTTAGAAAAGCTGTTAAAGATCCTGAAATATTTTTCTAAATAACAGTTTCATGAACTTGCTTCAGAACTGAAGATGAAGCAAGAGATGCTTTATCACAGCATTATACAATACTTTCAGAAACCAAATTTAATCATTAACTTTATTCTTTATTATTCATGAATTAATAATCATTATTGTCCTAATCATTAGGTCATATATATAGCTAGAAATCAAAATTTTTGCTCAACACATGCAAAACTATTTTTTTATAAACTAAGCTATATTTTAAAATTAATATCCCAAGCAAACTCTTTTTCATAATTTACTATGAATTTACTACTCTTTAAATGGATCCTCTTTCAGTTTTTTTAAAAAACAACATTTGTCATTAGATAATAAATTCTATCTGTGCATATGATATTAAGTTTAAACCAATCTGAATTTATCTGACTGACTTCTTTAGGTTCAGATGTCAACTATCAATATTTCATTAGCTTGGGCATGAAAAAGACACAGCTGCCTTACAGAAGTTCACAGTTTAATTAGTGACTTATTCTCAGCTCCTAGAAAATGTCCATCATTCCCTGCTACAAAGCCCTCTCCACAGATATGTAGTTTGGTCCTTCAAAGCCAGAAAAAGAATATCTCTGCAACTCTGAATCTCTGACTATGTTTGTTTCTAACTTCTGGAACAGATTTAAAGGGCTCATAAGATTGGGTCAGACCCATCCATACAATCTCTTTCTTGGTATATCAAAGAGTGATTAATAAACTATCTCACATGGGTAAATTTCCTTTTTCCATGTCATAGAACATAATCACTAGAAGATATCACTTATATTCACAAGTTGTACCCACACTCAAGGGGAGAGATGTATGTATTGTGTGTACTCCAGGTGGTGGGAATCAAAAAGTCACATTTGTTAGCATCTCCACTGCTCCCATCATAGTCTTTCAGTACTGGGAAGCTATCAAGCTTAGATGGTAGGAAAAAGTTTTCCAAAATTCTAATTTCACTTTGACAACTCAAAATTTCTCTCTAAATAAATATTCAGGGGGAGGAGCCAAGATGGCAGAGGAGTAGGAGGGGGAGAACACTTTCTCCCCCACAAATTCATCAAAAGAGCATTTAAACGTCGAGTAAATTCCACAAAACAACTTCTAAATGCCGACAGAGGACATCAGGCACCCAGAAAAGCAACCCAACTCTTCGAAAGGAGGTAGGAAAAAATATTAAAGACAAAAAAAAGAGACAAAAGAGGGAGGGACGGAGTTCCGTCCGGGGAAGGGAATCTTAAAAAGAGAGAAGTTTCCAAACACCAGGAAACCTTCTCACTGCCGAATCTGTGCCGAGCTTTGGAAGCACAGAAGGCAACATAACAGGGAGAAAAAATAAATAAACAATTAAAACTCACAGATTGCGAGCCCTACAGTAACTCCCCCAGCGGAGAAGCAGCGCAGACGCCTGCATCCGCCATTAGCAAGCGGGGCTGGGCAGGGAGGCGCGGCGCGGGCTGCATTGCTAAGAGTAAGAATCTGGCCTGAATACCCTGAGCGCTATCTGAGCGAAATAACTTGGGCTAGCAAACCAGACTGTGGGGTATCTACCACGCGAAAAGCCAGCCCTAACCTAAGACACCGCCAGGCCCGCGCATGGAACAAAGGACTGAACAGAGATAGCCGGCTACAGACCTTCCCCCTCTGGTGACAGGCAGCCAGAGCCGGAAGGGGGCAATCGCAGCCCCAGAGAGACATCATCTATAAAACTGTAAGCAGGCTTCTTTGCTAACTAAAACTTCTTGGGGGTATGGACGGTCAACATCTGCCTGAGAAGGTGCGCCGGTTTTACACCCAGATAACCGAGTGGCGGGGAGGTGATAAGTCGCAGCATTGGCGCTCGCCAAACACCTCATCACCTGAGCTGCTCGGACCTGGGAAGAGCACAAAACGCAGGCCCAACTGAGTCTGCGCCTCTGAGGACTACCCGAGTGCCTGGATCTGAGCGGCTTGGACCTGGGAGGTGCATGCAACCCAGGGCCGGCCTCGGATTGTTCCCGGCGGAACAACCTAGAGCCCGAGCAGTGTGGGCAGGGAGGCTACACGCGCTGTGAGCGGGGGCAGACCCAGGGTGGCTGAGGCACTGCGAGCCCACGCCAGTGTTATTTGTTTGCAGCATCCCTCCCTCCCTCCCCACAGCGCGAGTGAACAAGTAAGCCTAAAAAAAAAAAAAAAAAAAAAGTGTCCTCCACCGTCCCCTTTGTGTCAGGGTGGAAACCAGATACTGAAGAGACTAGCAAACAGAAGAAGATATAACAGAGGGAAACGCGTTGGAAGCTACAGGCAATAGATCAAAACCCTGTGGTTACTACGGACTACATAGGAAGGGGCCTATAGATCTTGAGAAATATAGTCTGACCAAGGAACTAGCCAAAAATGAACTGAACCCACAACACCCACAACAAAACCAAGAAAGTCCTAGATATATTTTTATTATTTTTACGATCATTCTTTCTTTTTTTTAATTAAAAAAAAAATTAAGTCCTCTATTGTTCCTTTAATTTTCCTTTTATTATTACTTTGCAAAAAAAAAAAAGACCCTATTTTTTTCTTCTTAGCAAAATATATTTTTATAATTTTTTGACCCTGTTTTTTTTTTTTTCCTTCTTTTCTTTAACATTGTATTTTTGAAATTCCAAACTCTACTCTAGATTTTTAATTTTTCGCTTTTTGGTATATGTTATCAATTTTGTACCTATAGTTTTTTTTATATAATTTTGACTTTTTTTTTTCTTCTTCTCTGTTTCTTTCTCTTCTTCTTTTATATAACATTGTATATCTGAAATTCCAAACTCTACTCTAGATTTTTAATTTATGCTTTTTGGTATTTGATATCAATTTTTTAACCTGTACTTTCTTTATAATTCCATGACCTTGTTTGTTTTTGTTTGTTCATTTTTTTCTCTTTCTTTTTCCTTCTTCTTTTCTTTAACATCGTATTTTTGAAATTCCAAACTCTTCTAGATTTTTAATTTTTGCTTTTATGTATTTGTTACCAATTTTGTACCTTTAAGAACCCAATCTTCAGGACCCATTTTTTCACTAGGGAGCAAGATTACTGGCTTGACTGCTCTCTCTCCCTTTGGACTCTCCTTTTTCTCCACCAGGTCGCCTGTGTCTCCTCCCTAACCCCTCTCTACTCTACCCAACTCTGTGAATTTCTGTGTGTTCCAGACGGTGGAGAACACTTAGGGAACTGATTACTGGCTGGATCTGTCTCCCTCCTTTTCATTCCCCCCTTTTATCCTTCTGGCCACCTCTGTCACCTTCCTCCTTCTTCTCTTCTCTGTATAACTCCGTGAACATCTCTGAGTGGTCCAGTTGTGGAGTGCACATAAGGAAGTGACTACTGGCTAGCGCACACTCTCCACTATTGATTCACCTCATCTCATTTGGGTCACCTCTAACTCCCTCCTCCCTCTTCTCTTCTCCATGTAACCCTGTGAACCTCTCTGAGTGACCCTCACCATAGAGAAACTTTTCATCTTTAATGTAGATGTTTTATCAATGGTGCTGTATAGAAGGAGAAGTTTTGAAACTACTGTAAAAATAAGACCGATAACCGGAAGCAGGAGACTTAAGTCCAAACCCTGACTCCAGGGAACTCCTGACTCCAAGGAACATTAATTGACAGGAGCTCATCAAATGCCTCCATACCGACACTGAAACCAAGCACCACACAAGGGCCAATAAGTTCCAGGGCAAGACATACCAAGCAAATTCTCCAGCAACAAAGGAACACAGCCCTGAGCTTCAAGATACAGGCTGCCCAAAGTCACCCCAAAGCTATAGACATCTCATAACTCATTACTGGACATTTCATTGCACTCCAGAGAGAAGAAATACAGCTCCACCCACCAGAACACCGACACAAGCTTCCCTAACCAGGAAACCTTGACAAGCCACCTGTACAAACCCACACACAGTGAGGAAATGCCACAATAAAAAGAACTCCACAAACTGCCAGAATACAGAAAGGATACCCCAAACTTAGCAATTTAAACAAGATGAAGAGACAGAGGAATACTCAGCAGATAAAGGAACAGGATAAATGCCCACCAAACCAAACAAAAGAGGAAAAGATAGGGAATCTACCTGATAAAGAATTCCAAATAATGATAGTGAAATTGATCCCAAAATCTTGAAACTAAAATGGAATCACAGATAAATAGCCTGGAGACAAGGATTGAGAAGATGCAAGAAAGGTTTAACAAGGACCTAGAAGAAATAAAAAAGAGTCAATATATAACTAAAAACATAATAAATGAAATTAAAAACACTCTGGAGGCAACAAATAGTAGAATAACAGAGGCAGAAGATAGGATTAGTGAATTAGAAGATAGAATGGTAGAAATAAATGAATCAGAGAGGATAAAAGAAAAACGAATTAAAAGAAATGAGGACAATCTCAGAGACCTCCAGGACAATATTAAACGCTACAACATTGAATCATAGGGGTTCCAGAAGAAGAAGACAAAAAGAAAGACCATGAGAAAATACTTGAGGAGATAATAGTTGAAAACTTCCCTAAAATGGGGAAGGAAATAATCACCCAAGTCCAAGAAACCCAGAGAGTCCCAAACAGGATAAACCCAAGGAGAAACACCCCAAGACACATATTAATCAAATTAACAAAGATCAAACACAAAGAACAAATATTAAAAGCAGCAAGGGAAAAACAACAAATAACACACAAGGGAATTCCCATAAGGATAACAACTGATCTTTCAATAGAAACTCTTCAAGCCAGGAGGGAATGGCAAGTCATACTTAAAATGATGAAAGAAAATAACCTACAGCCCAGATTATTGTACCTAGCAAGGATCTCATTCAAGTATGAAGGAGAAATCAAAAGCTTTTCAGACAAGCAAAAGCTGAGAGAATTCTGCACCACCAAACCAGCTCTCCAACAAATACTAAAGGATATTCTCTAGACAGGAAACACAAAAACAGTGTATAAACTCGAACCCAAAACAATAAAGTAAATGGCAATGGGATCATACTTATCAGTAATTACCTTAAACGTAAATGGGTTGAATGCCCCAACCAAAAGACAAAGACTGGCTGAATGGATACAAAAACAAGACCCCTACATATGTTGTCTACAAGAGACCCACCTCAAAACAGGGGACACATACAGACTGAAAGTGAAGGGCTGGAAAAAGATTTTCCATGCAAATAGGGACCAAAAGAAAGCAGGAGTAGCAATACTCATATCAGATAAAATAGACTTTAAAACAAAGGCTGTGAAAAGAGACAAAGAAGGTCACTACATAATGATCAAAGGATCAATCCAAGAAGAAGATATAACAATTATAAATATATATGCACCCAACATGGGAGCACCGCAGTATGTAAGACAAATGCTAACAAGTATGAAAGGAGAAATTAACAATAACACAATAATAGTGGGAGACTTTAATACCCCACTCACACCTATGGATAGATCAACTAAACAGAAAATTAACAAGGAAACACAAGCTTAAAATGATACAATAGACCAGTTAGACCTAATTGATAGCTATAGGACATTTCATCCCAAAACAATGAATTTCACCTTTTTCTCAAGCGCACATGGAACCTTCTCCAGGATAGATCACATCCTGGGCCATAAAGCTAGTCTTGGTAAATTCAAAAAAATAGAAATCATTCCAAGCATCTTTTCTGACCACAATGCAGTAAGATTAGATCTCAATTACAGGAGAAAAACTATTAAAAATTCCAACATATGGAGGCTGAACAACACGCTGCTGAATAACCAACAAATCACAGAAGAAATCAAAAAAGAAATCAAAATTTGCATAGAAATGAATGAAAATGAAAACACAACAACCCAAAACCTGTGGGACACGGTAAAAGCAGTCCTAAGGGGAAAGTTCATAGCAATACAGGCACACCTCAAGAAACAGAAAAAAGTCAAATAAATAACCTAACTCTACACCTAAAGCAACTAGAAAAGGAAGAAATGAAGAACCCCAGGGTTAGTAAAAGGAAAGAAATCTTAAAAATTAAAGCAGAAATAAATGCAAAAGAAACAAAAGAGACCATAGCAAAAATCAACAAAACCAAAAGCTGGTTCTTTGAAAGGATAAATAAAATTGACAAACCATTAGCCAGAGTCATCAAGAAGCAAAGGGAGAAAAATCAAATCAACAAAATTAGAAACGAAAATGGAGAGATCACAACAGACAACACAGAAATACAAAGGATCATAAGAGACTACTAGATGTCCATCAGCAGATGAATGGATAAGAAAGCTGTGGTACATATACACAATGAAGTATTACTCAGCCATTAAAAAGAATACATTTGAATCAGTTCTAATGAGGTGGATGAAACTGGAGCCTATTATACAGAGTGAAGTAAGCCAGAAGGAAAAACATAAATACAGTATACTAACGCATATATATGGAATTTAGAAAGATGGTAACAATAACCTGGTGTACGAGAGACACTGATGTATAGAACAGTCTTATGGACTCTGTGGGAGAGGGAGAGGGTGGGAAGATTTGGGAGAATGGCATTGAAACATGTAAATATCATGTAGGAAACGAGTTGCCAGTCCAGGTTCGATGCACGATACTGGATGCTTGGGGCTGGTGCACTGGGACGGCCCAGAGGGATGGTATGGGGAGGGAGGAGGGAGGAGGAGGAGGGAGGAGGGAGGAGGGTTCGGGATGGGGAACACATGTATACCTGTGATGGATTCATTTTGATATTTGGCAAAACTAATACAATTATGTAAAGTTTAAAAATAAAATAAAATTAGAAAAAAAAAAGAGACTACTATCAACAATTATATGCCAATAAAATGGACAACGTGGAAGAAATGGACAAATTCTTAGAAAAGTACAACTTTCCAAAACTCGACCAGAAAGAAATAGAAAATCTTAACAGACCCATCACAAGCACGGGAATTGAAACGGTAATCAAAAATCTTCCAGCAAACAAAAGCCCTGGTCCAGACGGCTTCACAACTGAATTCTACCAAAAATTTAGAGAAGAGCTAACACCTATCCTGCTCAAACTCTTCCAAAAAATTGCAGAGGAAGGTAAACTTCCAAACTCATTCTATGAGGCCACCATCACCCTAATACCAAAACCTGACAAAGATCCCACAAAAAAAGAAAACTACAGGCCAATATCACTGATGAACATAGATGCAAAAATCCTTAACAAAATTCTAGCAATCAGAATCCAACAACACATTAAAAAGATCATACACCATGACCAAGTGGGCTTTATCCCAGGGATGCAAGGATTCTTCAGTATCCTCAAATCAATCAATGTAATACACCACATTAACAAATTGAAAATTAAAAACCATATGATTATCTCAATAGATGCAGAGAAAGCCTTTGACAAAATTCAACATCCATTTATGATAAAAACTCTCCAGAAAACAGGAATAGAAGGAACATACCTCAACAGAATAAAAGCTATATATGACAAACCCACAGCAAATATTATTCTCAATGGTGAAAAATTGAAAGCATTTCCTCTAAAGTCAGGAACAAGACAAGGGTGCCCACTTTCACCATTACTATTCAACATAGTTTTGGAAGTTTTGGCCACAGCAATCAGAGCAGAAAAAGAAATAAAAGGAATCCAAATTGGAAAAGAAGAAGTTAAACTCTCACTATTTGCAGATGACATGATCCTCTACATAGAAAACCCTAAAGATTCCACCAGAAAATTACTAGAAATAATCAATGACTATAGTAAAGTTGCAGGATATAAAATCAACACACAGAAATCCCTTGCATTCCTATACACTAATAATGAGAAAACAGAAAGAGAAATTAAGGAAACAATTCCATTCACCATTGCAACGGAAAGAATAAAATACTTAGGAATATATCTACCTAAAGAAACTAAAGACCTATATATAGAAAACTATAAAACACTGGTGAAAGAAATCAAAGAGGACACTAATAGATGGAGAAATATACCATGTTCATGGATTGGAAGAATCAATATTAGTGAAAATGAGTACACTACCCAAAGCAATTTATAGATTCAATGCAATCCCTATCAAGCTACCAACAGTATTCTTCACAGAGCTAGGACAAATAATTTCACAATTTGTATGGAAATACAAAAAACCTCGAATAGCCAAAGCGATCTTGAGAAAGAAGAATGGAACTGGAGGAATCAACCTACCTGACTTCAGGCTCTACTACAAAGCCACAGTTATCAAGACAGTATGGTACTGGCACAAAGACATAAATATAGATCAATGGAATAAAATAGAAAGCTCAGAGATAAATCCACGCACATATGGACACCTTATATTTGACAAAGGAGGCAAGAATATACAATGGATTAAAGACAATCTCTTTAACAAGTGGTGCTGGGAAATCTGGTCAACTACTTGTAAAAGAATGAAACTAGACCACTTTCTAACACCATACACAAAAATAAACTCAAAATGGATTAAAGATCTAAACATAAGACCAGAAACTATAAAACTCCTAGAGGAGAACATAGGCAAAACACTTTCTGACATACATCACAGCAGGATCCTCTATGACCCACCTCCCAGAATATTGGAAATAAAATCAAAAATAAACAAATGGGGCCTAATTAACCTTAAAAGCTTCTGCACATCAAAGGAAACTATTAGCAAGGTGAAAAGACAGCCTTCAGAATGGGAGAAAATAATAGCAAATGAAGCAACTGACAAACAACTAATCTCAAAAATATACAAGCAACTCCTACAGCTCAACTCCAGAAAAATAAACGACCCAATCAAAAAATGGGCCAAAGAACTAAATAGACATTTCTCCAAAGAAGACATATAGATGGCTAACAAACACATGAAAAGATGCTCAACATCACTCATTATCAGAGAAATGCAAATCAAAACCACTATGAGGTACCATTTCACACCAGTCAGAATGGCTGCAATCCAAATGTCTACAAATAATAAATGCTGGAGAGGGTGTGGAGAAAAGGGAACCCTCTTACACTGTTGGTGGGAATGCAAACTAGTACAGCCACTATGGAGAACAGTGTGGAGATTCCTTAAAAAACTGGAAATAGAACTGCCTTATGATCCAGCAATCCCACAGCTGGGCATACACACTGAGGAAACCAGAATTGAAAGAGACACGTGTACCCCAATGTTCATCACAGCACTGTTTATAATAGCCAGGACATGGAAGCAACCTAGATGTCCATCAGCAGATGAATGGATAAGAAAGCAGTGGTACATATACACAATGGAGTATTACTCAGCCATTAAAAAGAATACATTTGAATCAGTTCTAATGAGGTGGATGAAACTGGAGCCTATTATACAGAGTGAAGTAAGCCAGAAGGAAAAACATAAATACAGTATACTAACGCATATATATGGAATTTAGAAAGATGGTAACAATAACCGGTGTATGCGAGACAGCAAAAGAGACACTGATGTATAGAACAGTCTTATGGACTCTGTGGGAGAGGGAGAGGTGGGAAGATTTGGGAGAATGACATTGAAACATGTAAAATATCATGTAAGAAACGAGTTGCCAGTCCAGGTTCGATGCACGATACTGGATGCTTGGGGCTGGTGCACTGGGACGACCCAGAGGGATGGTATGGGGAGGGAGGAGGGAGGGGGGTTCAGGATGGGGAACACATGTGTACCTGTGGCGGATTCATTTTGATATTTGGCAAAACTAATACAATTATGTAAAGTTTAAAAATAAAATAAAATTAAAAATAAATAAATATTCAGTTCCGTTCAGTCTCTCAGTTGTGTCCAACTCTTTGCAACTCCATGAATTGCAGCATGCCAGGCCTCCCTGTCTATCACCAACTCCCGGAGTTTACCCAAACTCATGTCCATAGAGTCGGTGATGCCATCCAGCCATCTCATCCTCTGTCATCCCCTTCTCCTCCTGCCCCCAATCCCTCTCAGCATCAGGGTCTTTTCCAACGAATCAACTCTTCACATGAGCTGGCCAAAGTATTGGAGTTTCAGCTTAAGCATTTGTCCTTTCAATGAACACCCAGGACTGATCTCCTTTAGGATGGACTGGTTGGATCTCCTTGCAGTCCAAAGGACTCTCAAGAGTCTTCTTCACCAGTTTATTTGAAGTGGTAGACCCAATTTGTTCTTTTGTCAGAAAATAACTGCCAAATACCAAGTTGCATAATTTATTTCAGGTAAAATGGTGCTATAAAAAATAGAGGCTATTTTGGCTTATGAACTCAATAAACTGATACTTTTTTCCTCTGAGACCCATCATATTTCATCATATTCATCAAGGGCCCTTTAGTTGAAACTTTTTTTTTATTTGTAGTTCGTGACAATATAGAGTAGGATAACTACTAGTAAATTTAGTGCATTACTTAATTTATGGTAAGGTGGTGGGAATTATTTTTTCTTCCATTGCTTTTGCACCATAAGTGCAAATTTCAATACATTTAAAATGCAAATAATAATATTCAGTGTATCAATTGTTAATTTATCTGCTAAACAATCATAATGTTTGTAAGGTGATTTCTACTCTTAAAAATGCCTCAGTACAGAAAATAAAATGAATTATATGTTCATCTCATGATATATAGCATACATCATTTATGTGGATATAATATACATATTGTGTAACAGAAATGCAAGAGAGTGTCCTCCAAGTCACTTCACCTTACAGAGAAAAATGCATGTATGTGTTCCTGAGTGAAAGTTTGTCTTTGATTACACCAGATTATGAACGTGTCCTATAAACTTGTAGGTCAAGAATGTAGATATGAGATCACTGGATGGCCACTGCATCATTTTCAGGGTCTGAAAATGTATGTGTCTGACATATATTCTTTGGAAATTGGCTAAATTTTATAATTTATAATGGTTTAGCCATTAATAATGGCAAAAATACCATTATTTTTAAATTACCATAATTTATCCTTTTTAAGGTATTATATTTCTTAGTTACAGAAAATTACTGCCAATTAAGCTACGAGTTGCTACTGATTGTAGGACAAAACCCATTTTCATTCAGAGACGTTAATAAGTGGGAAAATGTTTGTGTTAAAATTGATAGAATGCCATATATCTGCATATGGCAACAAATGAGTAAAATGACATTACTGAATCCCAAGATTACACTTTAAAAATATCCTTATATCATACTAAATATGTATTAGTATATCAATTGTCCTAGCACGTGAGATGAGTACAATTGTGTGGTAGTTTGAGCATTCTTTGTCATTGCCTTTCTCTGGAATTGGAATGAAAACTGAACTTTTCCAGTCCTGTGGCCACTGCTGAGTTTTCCAAATTTGCTGGCATAATGAGTGCAGCACTTTCACAACATCATCTTTTAGGATTTGAAACAGCTCAACTGGAATTCCATCGCCTCCACTAGCTTTGTTCATAGCAATGCTTTCTAAGGCCCCCTTGACTTCACATTCCAGGATGTCTGGCTCTAGGTGAGTGATCACACCATCGTGATTATCTGGGTTGTGAAGATCTTTTTTTCTAGTTCTTCTGTGTATTCTGGCCACCTCTTCTCAGTATCTTCTGCTTCTGCTAGGTCCATACCATTTCTGTCCTTTATTGTGCCCATCTTTGCATGAAATGTTCCCTTGGTATCTCTAATTTTCTTGAAGAGATCTCTAGCCCTGTTCATTCTATTGTTTTCCTCTATTTCTTTGCACTGATCACTGAGGAAGACTTTCTTATGTCTCCTTGCCATTCTTTAGAACTCTGCATTCAAATGGGTATATCTTTCCTTTCTCTCCACTGGAGTGGCAGCTGCATGTCACTGGAGCAACTTTAAGGAGATATACCCCCATCCAAGGGCAAAGGACAAGCCCCAGGAAGATGGGAGGAGAGGCGAATTCGTGTTTAGAATCAAACCCCATTCCCACCAGAGACGCTCAGAGGGCTTAAACAAATCTTGTGTGCACCAGGACCCATAAACCCCACAGAGACTGATAGGACTGTGTTTGAGCATCTCCTTGTGGAGGTACGGGTCAACAGTGGACTGCTGCAGGGACAGGGGCTCTGGGTGCAGCAGACTTGGATATGGCATAAGCCCTCTTTGAGGACATTGCCATTAATCCCACCACAGAGCTGCCAGAACTTACACAGGACTGGTAAACAGATTCTTGGAGGTCACAAACAGAACCTTTGTGCACACCAGGACCCAGGAGAAAGGAGCAGTGACCCCAAAACAGACCGACCCAGACTTGCCCCGGAGTGTCCTGGAGTCTCCAGCAGAGGCATGGGTTGGTGGTGGCCTGCTGCAGGGTTGGGGACACTGAGTGTAGCAGTACACGCATGGGACCTTTTGAAGGAGGTCTCCATTATCTTCATTACCTCCACCATAGTTTGGTCCCAGGTAAATAACAAGGAGGGAACATAGCTTCACCCTTTAACACAAAATTGGATTAAAGGTTTACTGAGCATGGCCCCGCCCATCAGAACAAGTCAGCCCCTCAGTCAGCCTCTTATCCTTCTCCATCAGAGGGCAGATAGACTGAAAATCATACCACAGAAAACTAACCAATCTGATCTCATGGACCACAGCCTTGTCCAACTCAATGAAACTATGAGCCATGCCATGTAGGGCCACCCAAGATGGATGGGTCATGGCAGAGAGTTTTGACTTAAAATGTGGTCCACTGGAGAAGGGAATGGCAAACCACTTCAGTATGTTTGCCTTGAGAACCCCATGAACAGTATTAAAAGGCAAAAAAATAGAACACTGAAAGTTGAACTCCCCGGGTTGGTAGGTGCCCAATATGCTACTGGAGATCAGTGGAGAAATAACTCCAGAAAGAATGAAGAGACAGAGCCAAAGCAAAAACAACACTCAGTTGTGGATGTGACTGGTGATAGAAGCAAAGTCCGATGTTGTAAAGAGCAACATTGCATAGGAACCTGGAATGTTAGATCCATGAATTAAGGAAAATTGGAAGTGGTCAAACAGGAGATGGCAAGAGTGAACATTGACATTTTAGGAATCAGTGAACTAAAATGGCCTGGAATGGGTGAATTTAACTCAAATGACCATTATATCTACTACTGTGGGAAAGAATCCCTTAGAACAAATGGAGTGGCCCTCATAGTCAACAAGAGTCCAAAATGCAGTACTTGGATGCAATCTCAAGAGCGACAGAATGATCTCTGTTCATTTCCAAGGCAAACCATTCAATATCACGGTATTCCAAGTCTATGCCCTGACCAGTAATGCTGAAGAAGCTGAAGTTGAATGGTTCTGTGAAGACCTACAAGACTTTCTAGAACTAACACAAAAAAAAGATGTCCTTTTCATTATAGGGAACTGGAATGCAAAAGTAGAAAGTCAAGAAACACCTGGAGTAACAGGCAAATTTGGCCTTGGGGTACAGAATAAAGCAGGGCAAAGGCTAATAGAGTTTTGACAATAGAATGCACTGGTTATACTAAACACCCTCTTTCAACAACACAAGGGAAGACTCTACACATGGATATCACTAGATGGTCAATACCGAAATCAGATTGATTATATTCTTTGCAGCCAAAAATGGAGAAGCTTTAGAGTGAGCAAAAACAAGACCAGGAGCTGACTGTGGCTCAGGTCGTGAATTCCTTATTGCCAAATTCAGACTTAAATTGAATAAAGTAGGGACAACCACTAGACCATTCAGGTATGACCTAAATCAAATTCCTGATGATTATACAGTGGAAGTGAGAAATAGATTTAAGGGACTAGATCTGATAGACAGTGTGCCTGATGAACTATGGACAGAGGTTCATGACATTGTACAGGAGATAGGGGTCAAGACCATTCCCAAGAAAAAGAAATGCAAAAAAGCAAAATGGCTGTCTGGGGAGGTCTTACAAATAGCTGACAAAAGAAGAGAAGGGAAAAGCAAAGGAGAAAAGTAAAGATACACCCATTTGAATGCAGATTTCCAAAGAATAGCAAGAAGAGATAAGAAAGCCTTCCTCAGTGATCAGCAAACATCATAAACTTCCACAATTTAGAGTTCTTAATGTCAGTACAAGGATGAACACTGGCAAATATACCAGAGCTATAACACAAGAAAATTAATGAGAGTTATCAGGAATGCTGGCTAAGTATCCTAACCAAGAGGGGAAAAAAATGTGACATGAATTCAGAACCACTTTATTAAGGAAAAGCAATGTGTGTTTATAAAGGTACATTTATGCCTACAGACTTCTTGTGAGTACACAATGAAAGTATAGCTAAAATAATTTTCCTTTTAATATCTTCCTCCATGGCAGAGAAGAATTTATTGACTTATTGTCAACATTTATTGAACACACACCATATTCCAGGTGCTGTGTTAGGCAGAAAGTGAAAGTGAAGTCGCTCAGTCGTGTCCGACTCTTTGCGATCCCGTGGACTGTAGCCTACCAGGCTCCTCTGTCCATGGGATTTTCCAGGCAAAAGTACTGGAGTGGATTGCCATTTCCTTCTCCAGGGGATCTTCCCAACCCAGGGATCGAACCTAGGTCTCCCACATTGTAGACAGACGCTTTACCATCTGAGCCACCATGGAAGTCTTATATGTGATATGTTATTGCTATGATAGAATAACAGGATACCTTGATTGAATTATTCTAATTTCCCCATTATTACAAAATTCACATTGATTTGACTGCCTAAAAGTTATTGACCTACATATACTTTCAAGATTGTTTAATTGATATTAAATTAAACATTAAAAAGGAAAAAATACAGGATTGCTATCAGACACATGTCTAGACTTTTGTGCTTAATATTTAGTTAATACATTTTCCAACTAAATCATAAAGCACAGATATACTGTTTCATTCCTAACATTCTCACTCAAACAGACAGTGGTATAAAGCTATTCAAGAACTCTAACAGGATTGAGGCAAAGTTTCTAAGCAAAATTATGTTAGCTTCTATGCTTAGGGCTCATGACTTTAATACTCTACTGGATTTAACATAGAATATCAAAGAGAAAATCAGTAGAGCTCACTTAAATATCAAAATTAGTTATACATATAGTTAACACACAAAAACATCTTGCAAGATATTATTACCAGGATACTAATTTAAATAAATGCTGCTTATGACTGAATGCATAATCAAATTAAAATGAATGATATTAACATATTTAATATGAAAGACTTTAATACTTGTAAGCACACACATAAAGAGGTAACATCTTTACAGTGATTCAGAAATGTCAATAATTTTGTGCATATTTATGTTAATTATGCAATTACAGCATATGAACTAGATACTCACTGATATCTTACTCAAGTTGAAATTAAACTCCTGTTAAATTTGAACATCTCCTACAGTCCATGGGGTCACAAAGAGTCAGACATAACTGAGTGACTAACATTTTCATTTTCCTACAGGGCTAAAGTATATAATTAATTAAATTTTGCATGTAAAGTAAATCATACAATCTATTTTAAGGAGAATAAACATAGAGAAAATGCTATTTTGATTGTTCAACCAAACTAAAGAAGATGATTCTTCCCCAAAACAAAGTGGTTAAAGATTTATTTTGGATAGAAAAAGTGCTCTCAATTTTAGTTTTTTTTTTTTTTTTTTTTTTAATCATTTGTCATAATTCCAAATTGGAGTGGGATTTGAAGAATGTTACAATTAAGAAGACAAATGAAAGTAAGGCATCTAAATCAAAATGGAAGAAGTAAAAATGTCTCTTTTTGCAGGTGATATGATAGTATCATAGAAAAAATAAAAAAACTAAAAACTCCACCATAAAACTGTCAAAATAATTAGGCAAATTCAGCAAAGTTTCAGGATACTAACAATATACAAAAAATAACTGTGTTTCCCATACACTAACCATGAACTTTGAGAAAGAGAAATTAAGAAAATTTACAACTGCATATAGAAGGGAAAAAAAAAAAAATCTAGGAATAAGTTTAACCAAGAATGTGAAATATTTATAAACTGGAAAATATAAGACACTGATGAGATATATTAAAGGAAACATAAATAAATTGAAAGATATTCCAGGATCATGGGCTGGAAGAATAAAAGCTGTTAAAACAGGCACATTACTATGTACTACAGATCTGATGCAATTACTATCAAAATTACAATGGCAGTTTTCAGAGAAATAGAAAAAACAATCCTAAAATTAAAATGGAACCACAAAGATCCCAAATAGTCAAAGCGATCTTGAGAAGGAAAATCAGAACCAGAAGTATCATGTTTCCTATCTTCAAACTACATTATGAAACTAAAGCAGTCAAAACCTTATGAGACTGGCATAAAAACAGACACATAGATCAATGGAATAGAAGAGAGTCCAGAAGTAGAACTTCCCATGTCAATGCTCAATCTATTTATAACCTAGATGCCAAGAGACTTCCCTGGTGGTCCAGTGGCTAAGATTCTGTGCTCACAATGCAGGGCACCTGGGTTTGATTCCTGGTCAGGGAATTAAATCCCACATGCCACAACTGAGAGTCTACATGCCTCAGTTAAAGATTCTATGTGCTACAGAGAAGATCTGGCACAAATAAATAAATATTATAATAGAGAAGCCAATAATATACATGGGAAAGAGGCTCTATCTTCAATAAATTGGGAACAAATTGGACAAACAAATACAAAATAAATTGGACAAATACAAAAGTATGACACTAGAGCCCTATTTACATTGCATACAAAAAGTAACTCAAAATGAATTAAAGACTTGAATGTAGGACTGGAAAATATAAAATTCCTAGAAAAAAATACAGGGAGATTATCTCATTGACACTGGTCTTGGCAACGATCTTTGAGTTTTGACACCAAACAACAACAACAACAACAAAAAAAAAGGAAACAAAACAAAAGGAAAGAAACAAGATTACAGAAAACTAAAAAGCTCCAAAGGAAACCATCAACAAAATGAAAAGACAATCTACAGAATGATAGAAGATATTTGTAAACCATATATCTGATGAGAAGTTTGCATCTAAAATATATAAAGAATTCATACAACTCAATGGAAGAAAAACAATCTTATTAAAAAATGGTCAGAGGAACTAAATAGATGTTTTACCAAAGAAGACACACAAATGACCAACAAGCATGTGAAAAAGGTGATCAATAGCACTAATCCTCAGGCAACTTAGAATCAAAACTACAAAGGTGTATATTGTCTCACACATGTTATAATAACTATTATCAAAAATACAATAGATGACAAGTGTCAGCAAGGAAGTAGAAAAAAGCGAACTCTTGTAGATTGTTGAATTATCAACTAGTACAGTTGCAATAAAAAACAATATGGAGGATCCTCAAAAAATTAAAAATAGAACTATCAACCACTAATCCCATTTCTGGGGATATATCCACAAGGGAATGAAATTACTCTCTTGAAGAGATACCTGCACTTCTCTGTTTACTTAAACATAGTAGCCAAGACATGGAATCAACTGAAATTCCATCAGTCGATAAATGGATAAAGAAAATAAACATATCATACACACACATATACACACAATGATATATTATTCACCCAGAAAAAGAAGGAAATGCTGCCATTTGTAAAGAACACTGGATGGTCCTTGAGAACAGTATGCCAATGAAATGTCACACTTATTGTGAAAGACAAATACTATGTGGCCTCCTAAATTCAGAATTGAAAATAACCAAAGTAACAGAAACCAAACAGCTTAGTGATTGTCAAAGTTTGGGTTGGGTGGTTATGGAGGGGCAGGTCAAATGATATAAACTTCCAGTTATAAAACAGAAAAGTTCTGAATATATAATACTTAGGGCTTCTCAGGTGGTGTCAGTGGTAAAGAATCCAACTGCTAGTGCAGGAAACATAAGAGAAATAGGTTCCATCCCTGCATTGGAAAGATCCCCTGCAGGAGGGCATGGCAACCCACTCCAGTGTTCTTGCCTGGAGAATTCCATGGACAGAGGAGCCTGGCAAGAGTTGGACACAACTGAATGACTGACAATGCATATAATATGTATTCTGAATACAACTTAAATAAACAGGGTTGCAGTATACAGCTTGATGTACTACTTTCCCAAATTTGAACCCGTCAGTTGTTTCATGTCCAGTTCTAACTGTTGCTTCTTGTCCTGCATACACATTTCTCAAGGGACAAGAGAGGTGGTCTGGTATTCCTATCTCTAGGATTTTCCGAGTTTGCTGTGATCCACACAGTCAAAGGCTTTAGCATAGTTAATGAAGCAGACGTAGTTGGTTTTTTTTTTTTTTTTTTTTTCCCTTGCTTTTTCTATGATCCCACGGATGTTTACAATTAGATTTCTGGTTCTTCTACCATTTTTAAAATGTAGCTTGTACATCTGGAAGTCCTCAGTTCACATACAGTTGAAGGGTAGCTTGAAGGATTTTAAGCATTATCTTGCTAGCAGGTGAAATGAGCACAATTGTACAGCAGTTTGAACATTCTTTGGCATTGCATTTATTTGGGATTGGAATAAATACTGACCTTTTCCAATCCTGTGATTACTGCTGACTTTCTCAAATTTCCTGGCATATTGAGGGCAGCTCTTTAACAGCATCATCTTTTAGGATTAGAAGTGGATCAGCTGGAATTCCTTCACCTCCACTAGCTTTGTTTGTAGTAATGCTTCCTAAGGCCAACTTGACTTCACATCCTAGAATAATAATAATAATAATAATAATAATAATGTATAATTGAAAGATGCTAAGAAATTGGATCTTAAATGTCATCACAGGAACAAAATGTGTAATTATGTGAGGTGATGAATACTAACTGCAATTATTGGGGTAATCAGTTCACAATATATACACACTCAAAATTATGTTGTACACTTTCACTGGTGTTCAGTTTCTTGGTCCTTTCTGACTCTTTGCGACCCCATGGACTGCAGCATGCCAGGCTTCTTTTTCCTTCACCATCTCCTGGAGCTTGCTCAAACTCATGTCCATTGAGTTGGTGATGTCATCCAATCATCTCAATCTCTGTTTTCCCTTTCCCCTCCTGCCTTCTATCTTTCCCAGCATCAGGGTCTTTTCCAATGCATCAGCTCTTCTCATTAGGTGGCCAAAGTACTGGAGCTTCAGCATCAATCCTCCCAATGAATATTCAGGACTGATTTCCTTTAGGATTGAATGTTGGTCTCATTGCTGTCCAAGGGAGTCTCAAGAGTCTTCTCCAACACCACAGTTCAAAAGTATCAATTCTTCAGTGCTCAGCTTTCTTTATGGACTAACTCTCACATCCATAACTAAGTACTAGAAAAACCATAGCTTTGAATAGACAGACCTTTGTGGGCAAAGTAATGTTTCTGCTTTTTAATATACTGTCTGGGGCTGTCATAACTTTTCTTCCAAGGAGCAAGTGTCTTTTAATTTCATGGTTGCAGGCACTGTCTGCAGTGATTCTGGAACCCATGAAAATAAAGCCTGTCACTGTTTCCATTGTTTCCCCATCTATTTTCCATGTGATGGGACCAGATGCCATGATCTTAGTTTTTCAATGTTGAGTTTTAAGCCAACTTTTTTACTCTGTTCTTTCATCTTCATCAAGAGGCTCTTTAATTCCTCTTTGCTTTCTGCCATAAGGGTGGTGTCATCTGCATATCTGAGGTTATTGATATTTCTCCCAACACCTTGATTTCAGCTTGTGCTTCATTCAGCCTGGGATTTTGCATGATGTACTCTGCATATAAGTTAAATAAGCAGGGTGACAATATACAGCTTATGTACTCCTTTTTCAATTCTGTATCAACCCATTGTTCCACATGGTTCTAACTGTTAATTTTGACCTGCAAACGAGTTTAAACTGATGCAATTTTCATGTCATTCATATCTTGAAAGAGTGGAAAAATGAAATATGACAATGAAAGCAGTCTTCAAATAATTCCTTAAAAAAGTATAACATCCACTTAAAGCAAATAGATACATAATACTTAAAGTTAATGTGTATTTCAAGTAAGATGACAAAATTTTATTCACAATAAATGACTAAGAAAGTATGTCTTATCCTTAAGAAATGAGTAAAGTTATGTTATTCCATAGCTATACATACTTCCATCTTTTATTATTACTATATTTACAACTTTATCATATATATAATAATTATATTAAATAAGAACATGGAAATCAGAGTTTAAAATAATGTGACTGAAAATAAAAAAATCATTGAATGAGTTAGATAAAGGTCTTAAAGATGAAAAAGATATATTAAAATGATGCTTAATAATGTCAAATTTCATTGTTGCTGCAGAAGAAATTAAAGTGTAACCAGATGAAGAGAATTAATAAGTTTCTAAACAAATTACTATTTAAATAAATTCCTGAAAGGAAAATAAAATACATTCTTTAAAATAGGAAGCTTTGATTAAAATGTATTATGCTGAGAACAGTAAAATAGAGCATGAGATCCAAAATCTTACTTTTATAAAAGATGAAAATAAAGTTAATGATGTGTAAGTTGTGACCCTATTTTAAATAAAGCAAAAGAAGTTTTCCGTTAAGGTGTGAGTTCAACAATATGAAAGCATTGGAGATGAAGGCATACAAAGTCACTGGGAAACCTACTGGGGTTTCAGTAGCTGAGAAGGAAATCAGTGCACGTATTTTTAAGTGCTTTACTGTTTTCATCCATTAGAGCATCTTTCAACAATTAAACTTTTTCCCAGCAAAGTAAATGATACCCCGAGGGCTTGCCATGGTTAATATACCTTTAGAAACTGAGCAATTCTTTTTCTCAGCAATAATGTTTTGATAATTACTGGTTTTTGTATGTGGAAAGCACTTTACACATATTAGATCATTAATAAAACTACTCCTGTGGGAAAATTAAATGGAATTTTCTTTTAAAAGTTAGATTTGAATACTTCTTGTAAATATGCACGCCTACAATACAGTAAAATAGGCACACATGACAATTTTTAAAGACCATTATTACTGTTACTGAATATGTTAGAATATTTGGAATAGTGTGTCTGTAGAGAATACTCTAATAAGAAGGGAAATAAATATTTTCATCCAAAGCTCAATTTGGAAACATGAGAAACTCAGCTGGGATTTCCACAGCTAGATTTCTAACTAAGTTAGTTGCTCAGTCATGTCCAACTCTTTGAGACCCCATAGATTATAGTCTGCATGGCTCCTCTGTCCATGGAATTTTCCAGGCAAAAACACTGGAGTGGGTGGCCATTCCCTTTTCCAGGGATATTCCTGACCCAGGGATCTAACCCGGGTCTCCTGCATTGCATCTTTACTGTCTGAGCCACCAGAGAAGCCTGTTCTAACTAAGCATATCCTAGATAAGATGTTGTTATATTTTAATATAAATACTTCAATTCCATATATTTTCATAAGATTTAAAATGTTTTTTGAACATGTTGTCTCCATACTGTTTCTTATATATACGTACACACACATATATATGTATGTATATGTGTGTGTGTATATATATATTTGATAAAAAACATAGTATGAAATTACTTACTCCTTACAGCAGGCATTCTTTGAACTTATTATAGACAATAAGGGCAGTGAGATCTGAGGAGTTCAGTGAACAGCTTTAGAGCAACTGACAAAGTAGTTTCATTACCACAGGCTGAGTTTTCTCTTGTGAGTCTTAGGCAGTTCTTTCACTGTCCTTATTGCAGTCAATTTGTTATTTTAAGTGTTTTCCTCTGAAATCATATTGTTTCATTGAGATCCTTGGTCTGTCTTGACTCTCAGGGCACTCTTTAACCTAAAAGTCATTCTGATGGGTCTATAAGACAGGAATTACTCAAAAAAATCAATTTTAAAACCACAAAAATATTCAGTGTGGTATTTGAAATAAATATTACTTTATATTGTGACACCTATCCCTGAAGGGCAAGAAGTAATATAGTCCAAGTAATATGTTGTTGGCAAATTTTAAATAAGTTCTATCCTCTTATGGGCTAAGAAGCAGATTGCCTATGTGTCATGAGAGCCAAGCGCTTGTCCCAGGAACATTAAAGATGAGCTTTTATCCAGAAGGACCTTTTCAGAAACACTGGTATTTCTGTAGTGTATCTTATTTGTTCTAATAAAGCATATCTATTTTTCCAGTGTTTTATAAGTTTGATATCGTGATCAGATTTTCTCTTGCTAAAGCATATTACCCAAGGCAAGTAGCATCACATTTAGTAACACCTTGTTTGGATTATGAATTGAATTCAAGTGCAGAGAAAGGTTCCTAGGCAGTAGTCTGATAGTAGAGCAGAACAGGCTGTCTGTAAAAGTAATTACCCTAAAAGGTTTTTTGTCTTATTTTAGTGTCACGGTATTCATAGACCGAGACCTGGGGACTGGAGTCGACGAGAAGAAAGATGCAGGGGACCCAAGTCTCAAGTGAAACAAGGGTACTTTATTTGCAGAAATGCATGCTTATATATCTTTAAGAAAATGATTACTCAGCCATTAAAAAGAATGAAATTCCACCAGTTGCTACAAAATGGATAGTTCTTTAAGTATAAGGTCACCGAAGAGAGTCACTGAAGGGAGTCACTGAAGGGAATCCAAGCAGGTGTTCTTTCCCATGATCTCAGTCCTGAGAACTGTGTGCAGCTCTGCTCGTTCCTGTTTTCCAGGAACTGATAAGGACAGAGAGTCCTTGAGAAATGGCACACAAAGGAAGAAAACAACATATTGGATCCCTTAAAGTTTAACGTCCCCTGACATTTTAGTAATTTACTAATTATAATCTTGAATAGCTTTCAAATTTCAATTGTCTCATAATAAACCTCGACAAAATGCTAGTCTACTACAGAACCCAAATCCAAACTCAAATCCACTCCTTAAGTAGACATGTTTAGCAAACACTGGTTATGAGAAACAGTATACATTTTAAACCCACTGGGTCTTGACCTTATTTAAAAAATAAAATAATCAGATTCATTTTAAACTATCATCAATGTGTCTGATGTTATTAACATGATCAAGCAAATTTATGGATTTTGTATATGATAACACTCAGGACAATTTCTTAAAACAGCTTAGAAAGTAGAAGCTTCTGTTTTCTGCAAAGAATGAATAGTCCCCCCTTCTATAGCAGAAATGTTAAAATGGAGATGACTAGAAAGAATAACAGAGAGCCGTGGTCTCAATACTGCAGGTTTATCTTTTTTTTTTTTAATCAAAGTGCAGGTTTATTTAAACATTTGGTTATATTCAGTTCAGTTGAGTTCAGTTCAGTTCAGTGGCTCAGTCATGTCTGATTCTTTGCGACCCCATGAATTGCAGCTCGCCAGGCCTCCCTGTCCATTACCAACTCCCGGAGTTCATTCAAACTCATGTCCGTCGAGTTGGTGATGCCATCCAGCCATCTCATTCTCTGTCGTCCCCTTATCCTCCTGCCCCCAATCCCTCCCAACATCAGAGTCTTTTCCAATGAGTCAACTCTTCATGTGAGGTGGCCAAAGTACTGGAGTTTCAGCTTTAGCATCATTCCTTTCAAAGAACATCATTCCTTCCAAAGACTGATCTCCTTCAGAATGGACTGGTTGGATCTCCTTGCAGTCCAAGGGACTCTCATATTATCCCCTGTCATTTTGAAAATAAAGAAATGAAAACAAAATTATAACTGAGTTGAAATTCTATTCACTTACTCTTCTTACCTTTCCTCTCAAAAAGAAAAGCATTATGAAAAGTGTCATGCATATTTCTCCATCCCAATATTTCTATGTTTATAAACAGATATGATTTTCCTAAACAATATATAACTGCTTTATATGTTTTTAATATAAACTATATTATTCTTTTTCAATCAATCAGCATCTTCTCTTCACCTACATTCTGTTTTGGAAAGGTATCCACATTGATACCTAAAGACGTAGCTCATCCTTTTAACATTAGTGTTAATCAATGTTATTTTGCTTAAAAATTGTTACTGATAAATAATTAAACCATTTCCTAGCTTTTAGCATTCAAAAATGCTTCAACAAATACCCTCATTTTAACTGGCCTTTTACAACACTTGCAAGAGGCAAATTCTGCAGAAGAAAAATGAAAGCAATGTAAATATAAATTTAGTATTATTTCACATAAAAAGATAATTATCTGGGATTTAAACTCAAAAAGTTAATAATCATAAAGCCAATCTGTTTATAAAAAATCTTTTAAAAAATTTTAGAAGTTCTTTATCTGATATATACAAATAAGTATCTGCTCCATTACCCTATATTTTCTTGATTGAACATCACTACACACATTGCCCTATGGTGGGCATTTCTCATTTGTAGCAGCAAAATACTAATAAATCACAATAACTGAGTGATTTCAAATTTGAAAACATTCTAGATAGGTCCACACTGCCCTGGAAATGACACAAAAACACAAACAAAATAAAAAAAGAAAGACAAAGATCCCTTTTTGACCAATTTGAGCATACTAGATGAAAGAAACAGTGTGTGTATACACACACACACATACACACCCATTAACACAAAAATAATCCATTAGATAACAGTATTGTTCCTTTAAAAAGAAGAATCAGAAATTGGCCAGGACTGTAAGAACTGATTGACAAGAAAACAAAAAGATTAAAAAAAAAAACTTTTCCAGACTTAGATATTTGTGGGAAAATATTTGAGCTACCTACTAATTATTAATTAATTAAAATTATATTTATTACATTTTGCTTAACATTTCTTGTTCAAAGGGTCACTGATATAATTTTTGAGTTGTAATTATAAATCAATATTAATTGACAGAAGAAAAAAACAAATGATAAAAATATATAAACATAAATGGAGTGTCACAAATGTGCCCAAATTCTATCTTTGTCCAGAAGATCACAAAATAGAAGGAAGCAATACAACAGAGAAGAGATCCCTGCATTTTCCATGTGAACAAGTTTACAATGAATAGAGACCTCAGGTAAAGAAGAGCTAAGGTCAAGGTATGAGTGTGTGAGGGAATGAATATGTGTTACATGTGTTTGTGTGAGAGACGCTGCTGATGAGGAATGAATGGAGGGGAAGGCAAGAGAAATAGATAGCAAATACCAAGAAAAATCACAGCATGTCCTGTGCTGAGGAATTCCACATTAAACAGTGCTGGTGAAAAGAATGGAAAATGCAACAATATGGTATTATTGTTAATATTGTTAAATATTAACAAAATTAATATTTACTTCAAAAGTTTCTTGAATAGAATTAATGAGCTTATACATATAAAGCATATAGTATTGTTCGTGAAAGAATATATTAATAAAACAAAATATTAACCTTTTGTACCTCTATGGTTAAACTGTATTTTTTGTTCCAACATTTTGGTATTCTATATTTTCCAGTTTTATCTAAAACAGTTTTGACTATTCTACCATTCCATCAAAAACATGTTCCTAAATTTATAGTATATTTATCATTTAACATTTTTCCATTAAAGACTTTTTAAAACTACAGAGAGCAGAGTGGGTAAGCTGTTGGGTTGAATTGGTCATTATTTCCCAGTTTTATGATTGGTCCAGAGTTGGGATACTACCTTCACACTTGTCAATATCTTTCATTCTTCATTGTCGTTGCTGTTCAGCTGCTAAGTAGTGTCCAACTCTTTATGACCTCATGGACCATAGCACACTAGGCTCCTCTGTCCTCCACTGTCTCCCAAAATTTACTCAAATTCATGTCCTTTGAGTCGGTGGTGCTATCTAACCATCTTATACTCTGCTGCCCTCTTCTTCTTTTGCCTTCAATCTTTCCCAGCATCATGGTCTTTTCAATGAGTTGCCTTTTCACATCATCGGAGAAGGCAACAGCAACCCACTCCAGTACTCTTGCCTCGAAAATCCCAGGGATGGAGAAGCCTGGTAGGCCGCAGTCCATGGGGTCGCTAAGAGTTGGGCACAACTGAGCGACTTCACTTTCACTTTTTACTTTCATGCATTGGAGAAGGAAATGGCAACCCAATCCAGTATTCTTGCCTGGAGAATCCCAGGGATGGTGGAGCCTGGTGGGCTGCCATGTATGGGGTTGCACAGAGTTGGAAACGACTGAAGCGACTTAGCAGCAGATAAAGTACTGGAGCTTCGGCATCAGCAACAGTCCATCCAGTGCATATTCAGGGTAGATTTCCTTCAGGATTGACTGGTTTGATTCATTCTTCATTCTTTTCCTGAATCCAAGCTAATGATTAAAATATTATTATGTGTGGTTTGTTTTCTTTATAATTTTCATCATTTCTTCCCCTACCTCTAACCTTCAGATTTATATATTATCATCGTTATCACTGTCATTGTTTTGATTTTGTTTTTTTTTTCCCTAGATTATAAATTGGACCAAATTTTCATCATATTTATGAGAGAGAAGGAGTTAATGCATCTATTTAGGATTTTGGTGTATTTTCTAAATAAAAAAGGTCCAAAGATGGTAGGTGAGAAACAGAATCATAGACGATTTACCAAATAATTCAGTTCATGGACAAAGGTCAGAATATTGATGGGAAAACTGGGTTGAGTGGTGACTAAAGTGAATGAAGGAGGAAGCATTCAAAATCAACATAGCTCCTAGCACAGTATCCAGTTCTCCTTGAGAATTTCTCCATGACAATCAACACAGCATGCTACAAGTTACCCCCATTGCTACTCTTTTTTTTTAATTTTTTAATTTTTTAATTTTTATTTTTTACCATTGCTACTTTTAACTCTTGGCATAAAAGTGAGAAAAAAAAAAGTTTAAAATTCCAACTTACTCACTTTTGAACTTTTTTTTTACACTTACATTTTTATCTTTAAATTTTGTTATACATACATTTCCACTTAAAACATATGAAGATAACTCTTTCTTTAATCCTCAAAACCATGAAAACACAACCTTTTGACTACTACCTGTGTACCATGCTAGTGGGATACAAATGCAGAGTGTCTGCCCCCAGGAAATGTCGCCAAAAGCATTTCTGTGGACTCATCCAGTGCAAAGTGCTGAATTTCCCAGAACTTGAAGTTGTTACATGTGTCATCTGACAGATTTTGATTATTTCTTTATTGCAGATAAAAGAAGAGAGAGAATGAAATAGTAAGTCCTTGAGGGGAGAGTTGGCTGTAAACTGTCATTTTGAGGTTAAAAGTCCTACTAAATTTAGATTAGAATTCTTAGAGCTTTAAATCAAAAGCAACTTCCTTTCAAAAAGCCATTTTCTTCTCTGAATTATGTATGGTTTAGGCATATGCTGAATGAAACATTTTTTAATTACTATCAATGAAATATGAAATCAACACAAGTCTTATTAAAATGTTACAAGGATTTTTTTTATAAATCAATCAGAATAAAAAATCAGGGATATAGAATTATTCCTCCACATACAGGAAAAAAGAAAAAAGAAAAGCAATATCTAGGTCATCTTTTTAAAGCTCTGCATCTTTATTACATAAGAGTTCATAAAACTGCTTCTAAAAAACATTTATTATGTTTTTTAGAAGAATCAATAAATGTTTTTAAATTTCATCACTCTACACATTTTCACCTATATACTAATTTTTAATTTGTAGTCTTAATAAATGCAAGGCAATGAGAATCAGTTATTTTTAAAAATGAATATTAATAAAATTTAGAAAGGAAGCCTATAAACATATTCTGGATGTCATGGAAAAGATCTCCTATTTAGAGAATATTCAGGAATTTCCAAAATAGATTTAAATAAAAAGAAATAAAAAATTTATAAAATGAGTGCTCTCTGATTTCTGTAAGAAAATATTTCCTCAATGGTAACAACCAAAAAAGGGTAAACAAATGGACAATTTCACATTAGATATTCAGAAATGACACAGATTCAATTGCATTGTGCTAAACTAATAAAGAAAAGAAAAACTTGTTGCATATAAATATCTCCATACAGGACATATTTTGACTCTGAAACATAATACTTGCCTAAGGTTAAGTTATTTATTCATGTCCATTGAGTCGGTGGTGCCATTCAACTATCTCATCCTCTGTCGTTCTCTTCTCCTCCCACCTTCAATCTTTCCCAACATCAGGGTCTTTTCAAACGAGTCAGTTCTTCGAATCAGGTGGTCAAAGTATTGGAGTTTCAGCTTCATCATCAGTCCTTTCAATGAATATTCAGGATTGATTTCCTTAAGGATGGACTGGTTGGATCTCCTTGCAGTCCAAGGGACTCTCAAGAGTCTTATCCAACACCACAGTTCAAAAGGATCAATTCTTCCATGCTCAGCTTCTTTTCTAGTCTGACTCTCACATCCATACATAACTACTGAGAAAACCATATCCTTGACTAGACAGACCTTTATTGACAAAGTAATGTCTCTGCTTTTTAATATGCTGTCTAAGTTGGTCATAATTTTTCTTCCAATGATAAGCGTCTTTTAATTTCATGGCTACAGTCGCCATCTACAGTGATTTTGGAGCCCCCCCCCCCCCAAAATAAAGTCAGGCACTGTTTCCACTGTTTCCCCATCTATTTGCCATGAAGTGAAGGAACCAGAAGCCATGATCTTAGTTTTCTGAGTGTTGAGCTTTAAGTCAACTTTTTCAGTCTCCTCTTTCACCAGAAGCCATGATCTTAGTTTTCTGAGTGTTGAGCTTTAAGTCAACTTTTTCAGTCTCCTCTTTCACTTGCATCAAGAGACTCTTTAGTTCTTCTTCACTTTCTGCCATAAGGGTGGTGTCATCTGCATATCTGAGGTTATTGATATTTCTTCTGGCAATCTTGATTCCAGCTTGTGCTTCAAAGGTGGTTCAACATATGCAAATCAGTATGTGCTACACAGCACTGATAGAATGAAAAATAAAAATCATGATCATATCAACAGATGCAGAAAATGCACTTGACAAAGTGAAAGTGAAAGTCAGTCAGTCTTGTCTGACTCTGCGACCCCATGGACTATACAGTCCATTGAATTCCCCAGGCCAGAATACTGGAGTGAGTAGCCTTTTCCTTCTTCGGGGGATCTTGCCAACCCAGGGATCAAACTGAGGTCTCCCACACTGTGGGCAGATTCTTTACCAGATGAGCAACAAGGGAAGCCCAAGAATACTGGAGTGGGTGGCCTATATCTTCTCCAGAGGATCTTCCTGACCCAGGAATCAAACCAGGGTCCTTGCAGTCCAGGCAGATTCTTTTAACAGCTGACGTATCAGGGGAGCCTTTGACAAAACTCAACACCATTTCATCTTAAAACTCTTAAAAAATTGAGCATCAAAGAAACAGACTTCAACAACATAATAAAGAGCATATATGCCAAACTCACAGCTAACATCATAAGCTCAGTTTAGTCACTCAGTTATGTCCGAACTTTTCAAACCCATGGACTGCAGCATGCCAGACTTCCCTGTCCATCATCAACCCCCAGAGCTTACTCAAACTCATGTCCGTTGATTTGGTGATGCCATCCCACCAGCTCCTCCTCTGTTGTTCCCTTCTCCTTCTGCCTTCAATCTATCTCAGCATCAGTATATTTTCCAATGAGTCAATACTTTGCATCAGTGGCCAAAAGTTTGGAGTTTCAGCATCAGCATCAGCATCAGTCCTTTCAATGAATGTTCAAGACTGGTTGAATCTCCTTGCACTCCAAAGAACTCTCAAGAGTCTTCTCCAACACCATAGTTCAAAAGGATCATTTCTTTGGTACTCAGCTATCTTTAGAGTCCAATTCTCACATCCATACATGACTACTAGAAAAACCATAGCTTTGACTAGACGGACCTTTGTTGGCAAAGTAATGTCTCTGCATTTTAATATGCTGTCTAGGTTGGTCATAATTTTTCTTCCAAGGAGCAAACGTCTTTTAATTTCAAGGCTGCAGTCACCATCGGCAGTTATTCTTGAGCACCCAAAAATAAAGTCTGTCACTGTTTCCATTTTTCTCCATCTATTTGCCATGAAGTGATGGGACTTGATGCCATGATCTTAGTTTTCTGAATGTTGAGTTTAAGCCAAAATTTTCACCCTCCTCTTTCACTTTTATCAAGAGGTCTTTTAGTTCTCTCTGCTTTATGCAATAAGGGTGGTGTCAACTGCATACCTGAGGTTATTGAAATTTCTAACAGCAATCTTGATTCCAGCTTGTGCTTCATCCAGCCTGGCACTTTGCATGATGTACTCTGCATATAAGTTAAATAAGCAGGGTGACAATATACAGCCTTGACATACTCCTTTCCCAATTTGGAACCAGTCTGTTGCTCCATGTCCAGTTCTAACTGTTGCTTCTTGGCTTCCATACATATTTTTCAGGAGGCAGGTAAGGTGGTCTGGTATTCCCATCTCTTTAAGAATTTTCCACAGTTTTTGTGATCTACACAGTTAAAGACTTTGGTGTAGTCAAAAGAGCAGAAGTAGATGTTTTTCTGGAACTCTCTTGCTTTTTCAATAATCCAATGGATGGTGGCCATTTGATCTCTGGTTCCTCTGTCTTTTCTAAATCCAGCTCAAACATGTGAAATTTCATGATTCATGTACTATTGAAGCCTGGCTTGGAGAATTTTGAACATTACTTTGCTAGTGTGTGAGATGAGTGCAATTGTGTGGTAGTTTGAACACTCTTTGGCATTGCCTTTCTTTAGTATTGGAGTGAAAACTGACCTTTTCCAGTCCTATGGCCACTGTTGAGTTCTAAATTTGCTGGCATATTAAGCATAGCACTTTCACAGCATCATCTTTTAGGATTTGAAAGAGCTCATCTGGAATTCCATCACCTCCATTAGCTTTGTTCATAGCGATGCTTCTTAAGGCCCACTTGACTTTGGACTCCAGGATCTAGGTGAGTGATCACACCATGGTAGTTATCTGGGTTATAAAGATGTTTTTTGGATAGTTCTGTGTATTATTGCCACCTCTTCTTAATATCTTCTGCTTCTGTAAATCTATACCATTTCTGTCCTTTATCAAGCCCATCTTTGCATGAAATGTTCCCTTGGTATCGCTAATTTTCTTGAAGAGATCTCTAGTCTTTCCCATTCCTCTAGTCTTCCTCTATTTCTTTGCATTGTTCATTTAAGAAGGCTTTCTTATCTCTCCTTGCTATTCTTTGGAACTCTGCAGTCAGATGGGTATGTCTTTCCTTTTCTCCTTTACCTTTGGCTTCTCTTTTTTTCTCAGCTATTTGTAAGGACTCCTCAGACAACCATTTTGCCTTTTTGCATTTTTCTTGGGGATGGTATTGATCTCTGCCTCTTGTATAATGTCACAAACCTCCATTCTTCAGACGCCCTATCAGATCTAATCCCTTGAATCTGTTTGTCACTTCCATTGTATAATTGTAAAGTGTTTGATTTAGGTCATACCTGAATGGTCAATGGTTTTCCCTACTTTTTTCAATTTAAGTCTGAATTTGCCAATAAGGAGCTCATGATCTGAGCCACAGTCAGCTCCTGGTCTTCTTTTTGCTGACTCTATAGAGCTTCTCCGTCTTTGGCTGCAAAGAATGTAATCAGTCTGATTTCGGTGTCAACCATCATGTGACATCCATGTGTAGAGTCTTCTCTTGTGTTGTTCAAAGAGGGTGTTTGCTATGACCAGTGCATTCTGTTGGCAGAACTCTATTAGCCTTTGCCCTGCTTCATTCTGTACCCCAAGGCCAAATTTGTTATTTGAATCTGTTAGTCCAGGTATCTCTTGACTTCGTACTTTTGCATTTCAGTTCTCTATGATGTAGAGGACATCTTTTTTTGGTGTTAGTTCTAGAAGGTTTTGTAGGTCATCCTAGAACTATTCAACTTCAGCTTATTCAGCATTAGTGGTTGGGACATAGACCTGGATTACTGTGATATTGAATAGTTCACCTTGAAAACAGAGATCATTCTGTCATACGTATGTATGTATATAACAACTACCAATCTGGGGAGTTCATCTTTCAGTGTCACATCTTTTTTTCCTACTGTTCATGGGGTCCTCAAGGCAAGAATACAAAAGTGGTTTGCCATTCCCTTCTCCAGTGGACCACATGTTCTCTGAACTCTTCAACATGACCCATTTTGTTTTGGGTGGCCCTACGTGGCATGGTTCATAGTATCACTGAGTTAGACATGGCTGTGGTCCATGTGATCAGTTTTTTTTTAGTTTTCTGTGATTGTGGTTTTCATTCTGTCTGCCCTCTGATGAATAAGGATAAGAGGTTTAAGGAAGCTTCCTGATGTGTTGTTTTCACTGGGTCTAGTTCTGATAGGTAGAGCCTTGTTCAGTAAAACTTTAATCCAATTTTCTGAGGATGGGCAGGGCTGTGTTCCTTCCTTGTTGTTTGGCCTGAGGCCAATATCTCAACCCAAGCCTCCATTGGAGACTCCTGGACACTCACAGGCAAGTCTGGCTCAGTCTCCCACTGAGATATGACTGGTGATGGAAGTAAAGTTCTATGTGGTAAAGAACAATACTGCATAGGAACCTGCAATGTTAGTTCCATGTTTCAGGGTAAACTGGAGTGATGAAACAGGAGATTCAAGAGTGATCATTGACATTTTAGGGATCAGGGAACTAAAATGGACCAGAATGGCTAATTTAATTCAGATGAATCCCTCAGAAGAAATGGAGTAGCCCTTACAGTCAACAAAAGAGTCCAGAATACAGTACTTGGGGGGCAATCTCAAGAATGACAGAATATTTTTGTTTGTTTTCAAGGCAAACCATTCAATATCACAATAATCCAGGTCTATGTCCCAACCATTAATGCTGAATAAGCTGAAGTTGAATAGTTCATTCTTATAGGATGACCTATAAGACCTTCTAGAACTAACATCAAAAAAAGATGTCCTCTACATCATAGGGAACTGGAATGCAAAAGTAGGAAGTCAAGAGATACCTGGAATAACAGTTTCAAATAATACATAATAAATTTGGCATTGGAGTACAAAATGAAGCAGGGCAAAGGCTAACACAGTTTTGCCAAGAGAATGCACTGGTCATAGCAAACACGTTCTTCCAACAACACAAGAGAAGACTCTACACATGGACATCACCAGATGGTCAATACTGAAATCAGACTGATCATACTCTTTGTAGCCAAAGATGGAGAAGCTGTATACAGTCAGCAAAAACAAGACTGGGAGCTGACTGTGGTTCAGATCATGAACTCCTTATTGCCAAATTCAAACTTAAATTGAATAAAGTAGGGAAAACCATTAGACCATTCAGGTATGACCTAAATCAAATACCTTACAATTATACGGTGGAAATGAGAAATAGATTCAAAGGATTAGATATTATAGACAGAGTGCTTGAAGAAATATGGACAGAGGTTTGTGACACTGTATAGGAGGCAGTGATCAAGACCATCCCCAAGAAAAAGAAATGCAAAAGGCAAAATAGTTGTCTGAGGAGGCCTTACAAATAGCTGATTAAAAAAGAGAAGCTAAAGACAAAAAAGTAAAGGATATCTATCTGAATGCAGAGTTTTAAAGAATAGCAAGGAGAGATAAGAAAGCCTTCTTAAGTGAGCAATACAAAGAAATAGAGGAAAACAATAGAATGGGAAAGACTAGTGATCACTTAAAGAAAATTAGTGATACCAAGGGACCATTTCATGGAAAGATGGGCACAATAAAGGACAGAAATGATATGGACCTAACAGAAGCAGAAGATATTAAAAAGAGGTGGCAAGAATACACAGAAGAACTATACAAAAAAGATCTTATGACCCAGATAACCACGATGGTGTGATCACTCACCTAGATCCAGACATCCTGGAGTCCAAAGTCAAGTGGGCCTTAGGAAGTATCACTACTAACAAAGCTAATGGAGGTGATGGAATTCCAGGTGAGCTATTTCAAATCCTAAAAGATGATGCTGTGAAAGTGTTGCACTAAATATTCCAGCAAATTTGGAAACTCAGTAGTGGCCACAGGACTGGAAAAGGTCAGTTTTCATTCAAATCCCAAAGAAAGGTAATGCCAAAGAATGTTCAAACTTCTGCATAATTGCACTCATTTCACACACTTGCAAAGTAATGTTTTAAATTCTAAAAGGTAGGCTTCAACAGTACATGAACCAAGAACTTCAGAAGTTCAAGCTGGATTTTAGAAATGCAGAGGAACCAGAGATCAAATGTCCAACATCTGTTGGATCATAGAATAAGTAAGACAATTCCAGAAAAATGTTTATTTATGTTTCATGGACTTCACTAACACCTTTGACTGTGTGGATCACAACAAACTGTGGAAAATTCTTAAAGTGACGGGACTATCGGACCACTTTACCTTCCACCTCTGAAACCTTATGCAGGTCAAGAAGCAACAGTTAGAACTGGACATGGAACAACAGACTGAATCCAAATTGGAAAAGGAGTATATGTCAAGGCTGTATATTGTCACCCTGCTTATTTAACTTATATGCAGAGTACTTCATGCAAAATGCCAGGCTGGATGAAGCACAAGCTGAAATTAAGATTGCTAGAAGAAATATCAATGACCTCAGATATGTAGATCACACCACTCTTATGGCAGAAAGCGATGAGGAACTAAAGAAACTCTTGATTAATGTGATAGTGAAAAAGCTGACTTCAAACTCAACATTCAGAAAACTAAGATCATGGCATCCAGTCCATAACTTCATAGAAAATAGAAGAAGAAACAATGGAAACAGTGTGAAACTTTATTTTCTTGGGCTACAAAATAATTGCAGATGGTGAATGCAGTCATAAAATTAAAAGACACTTTCTCCTTGGAAGAAAAGCTATGACCAACCTAGACAGCATATTGAAAAGCAGAGACATTACTTTGCCAACAAAGGTTCATCTAGTCAAAGATATGGTTTTTCCAGTAGTCATGTATGGATATGAGAGTTAGGCCATAAATAAAGCTGACCGCCAAAGAATTAATGCTTTTGAACTGTGGTGTTGGAGAAGACTCTTGAGAGTTCCTTGGACTCCAAGGAGATAAAACCAGACAGTCTTAAAGGAAATTAGTCCTAATATTCACTGGAAGGACTGATGCTGAAACTGAAGCTCCAGTTCTCTGGCCACCTGATGCGAAGAACTGACTCACTGGAAAAGAACCTGATGCTGGGAAAGATTGAAGGCAGGAGGAGAAGGGGATGACAGAGGATGAGATGGCTGAATTGCATCACTGACCAATGGACATGAATTTGAGCAAGCTCCAGGAGTTTGTGATGGACATCGAAGCCTGGTGTGCTGTAGTCCATGGAGTTGTGAAGAGTTGGATACGCTGAACGACTGAAATAAACTGACGGATTCAAATGCTCTACACAGTCAGCAAAAATAAGACAGGGAGCTGACTATGGCTCAGATTATGAGCTCCTTATTGCAAAATTCGGACTTAAATTGAAGAAAGTAGGCAAAATCACTAGGCCTTTCAGGTATGACCTAAATCAAATCTCATATGATTATACAGTGAAAATGACAAATAGATTCAAGGGATGAGATCTGATAGAATGCCTCAAGAACTTAGGACAAAGGTTTGTAGCATTCTACTGTAGGTGGTGACCAAAATCTCCCTAATTGGGAAAAATATGCAAGAAGGCAAAGTGCTTGTCTGAGGCCTTACAAATAGCTGAGAAGAGAAGTCAAAGGCAGGGACAAAGGGAAAGATATACTCAATTGAATGCAGAATTCCAGAGAATAGCAGGGAGAGAAAAGAAAGCCTTCTTAAGTGAGCAATGCAAAAAATGGAGCAAAAAAATAAGATGGGAAAGACTAGTGATCACTTCAATAAAATTGGAAATACCAAGGGAACATCTTATGCAAAGATAAAAGATAATAAAAGGACAAAAATGGCAAAGACCTAACAGAAGCAGCAGAGATTAAGAAGAGGTGGCAAGAATACACAGAAGAACTATACAGAAAGGTCTTAGTGATCTGGATAAACACAATGGTGTGGTCACTCCTTTAGGGCCAGACATCCTAGGATGTGAAGTCAAGTTGGCCTTAGGAAGCATTACTACAAACAAAGCTAGTGGAGGTGAAGGAATTCCACCTGATCCACTTCTAATCCTAAAAGATGATGCTGTTAAAGAGCTACCCTGAATATGCCAGGAAATTTGAGAAAGTCAGCAGTAATCACAGGATTGGAAAAGGTCAGTATTTATTCCAATCCCAAATAAATGCAATGCCAAAGAATGTTCAAACTACTGTACAATTGTGCTCATTTCACCTGCTAACAAGGTAATGCTTAAAATCCTTCAAGCTACCATTCAACAGTATGTGAACCAAGGACTTCCAGATGTACAAGCTACATTTAAAAAAGGTAGAGGAACCAGAAATCTAATTGTCAACATCTGTGGGATCATAGAAAAAGCAAGGGAAAAAAAAAAAAAAAAAACTACGTCTGCTTCATTAACTATGCTGAAGCCTTTGACTGTGTGGATCACAGCAAACTGTGGAAAATTCTTAGAGATAGGAATACCAGACCACCTCACTTGTCCCTTGAGAAACCTGTATGCAGGAAAAGAAGCAACAGTTAGAACTGGACATGAAACAACTGACTAGTTCAAATTTGGGAAAGGAGTATGTCAAGCTGTATACTACAACCCTGATTACTTAAGTTATATTCAGAATACATCATGCAAAATGTTGGGCTGGATTACTCACAAGCTGGAACCAAGACTGCCATAAGGAATATAAAAAACCTTAGATATTCAGATGATACCACTCTCATGGCAGAAAGTGAAGAACTATAGAGTCTCTTGATGATGGTGAAAAAGCTGACTTGAAACTCAACATTCAAAAAATTAAAATTGTGACAACTGGTCCCATCACTTCTTAAGCTAAAAATCACTGTGTCTGTTGACTGTAGCCATGAAAGTAAAAGACGCTTCCTCCCTGCAAAGAAAGCTATGACAAGCCTGGACAAGGTATTAAAAAGGAGAGACATCACTTTGCCAACAGTGGTTCGTAGAGTCAAAGCTATGTTTTTTCCAGTAGTCATGTACAAATGTGAGAGTTGAATCATTGAGAAGACTGCGTGCTGAGGAATTGATGCTTTAGAACTGTGGTGCTGGAGAAGACTCTTGAGAGCTCCCTGGACAGCAAGGATATAAACTAGTCAATCCTAAAGGAAATCAACTCTGAATATTCATTGGAAGAACTGATGCTGAATCTGAAGCTCCAAAACTTTGGCCACCTAATGTGAAAAATACTCATTAGAAAAGACTCTAATGCTTGGAAAGATTGAAGGCAGGAGAAGAAGGGGGCCACAGAAGATAAGATGGTTGGATGGCATCACATGAATGTGAACAAATTCCGAGAGATAGTGAAGGGCAAAGAAGCTTGGCATGCTGCAGTTTATGGGGTCTCAAAGACTCAGAAATGACTGCGACTGAACATTGAACAACAATGGAGAAAAACACAGAAGTAATAAGAAAATTTACCAGACTGAAATCCATTCATTAAAAAAAAAATGCAGTTCATATAAAATAGACATAGAAATTTTAATCATATTCAAAACACTGATTTTTTAAAAATTATTTTATTTTTAACTTTACAATATTGTATTGGTTTTACCATATATCAACATGAATCTGCCACAGGTATACATGTGCTCCCCATCCTGAACCCTCCTCCCTGCTCCCTCCCTGTACCATCCCTCTTGGTTGTCCCAGTGCACCAGCCCCAAGCATCCAGTATCATTCATCAAACCTGGACTGGTGACTCATTTCATATATGATATTATACATATTTCAATGCCATTCTCCCAAATCATCCCACACTCTCCCTCTCCCACAGAGTCCAAAAGACTGTTCTATACATCAGTGTCTCTTTTGCCATCTCGTATACAGGGTTATTGTTACCATCTTTCTAAATTCCATATATATGCATTAGTATACCCCAATGTTCATCACAACACTGTTTATAATAGCCAGGACATGGAAGCAACCTAGATGTCCATCAGCAGATGAATGGATAAGAAAGCTGTGGTACATATAGACAATGGAGTATTACTCAGCCATTAAAAAGAATACATTTGAATCAGTTCTAATGAGGTGGATGAAACTGGAGTCTATTATACAGAATGAAGTAAGCCAGAAAGAAAAACACCAAAACACTGATTTTATATAAACAAATATAGTCATATATATGTTATACATAGTAGCATGTTTTATATATATATATATATATAAAATATAATAGGTGCATTATATATAGAACACTGATGCATACCTAACATTTTTAAAATAATGAAAATAAATGCCATATTCTATATCTTTAAGATGAAGTTAAGCATTAATATATTTCTACAAACTTGCATAATTTAAGAAGAAAAACTCAGCTTTTAACTGAATTTTACTTTGGATCTTCACTCTAAAAATATAGTCAGAACTTTATCTTTTCCATACAACCGCCTAGCACACACATCACAATTTGGTTTGTTTCTCAATTAAAATGTAAGCAAATTTAATCTTCAGGGCTACAGATCTTACAAGTAATAAATCATATGCTATAGTTTTACACAATTATGAATTTCAAAATGTCCTAGAATATATCTTTAGTGAATAACAAATTTCTACTATGTACCCAAATCCTAACTGTGGCCACCTTACTAGTTATATTTAAGATTATACTGTATTTTCCTTGTATTTCTCATTGATTTTTTTTGCTATAATAATGTGCTTATTTTATGTTTTTTCTTTAAATTTAGATGGCTGACTAGAACTACACTATTTAATTCTCTATGATTAAGTGAGTCACATCATTAATATTAGATAGTTTGCTGATCATGCCCTTTTTATTCCAAGTTTAGACTTCACAAAAAGATTAAAAATTTATATATTTAAAGAGATGGCAATTTTCACACAATGTTTAATAGGAATCAGATATTTAAATGTTTATTTAATGTAGAATGCTACTTATTTATTGGAAAGAATGAGATGGTTCCTTATGTATAGATGTGGGAAAGAAATAATAACATTTAACTAAAAAGTCAAGTTTCAAAGTAATGCATATAAGATGAACTTACCTCTAGGTAACACATAGAAAACTTATAGGATCACATGGGATGCATTTTGCTTCCAACTCTTACTACCATTGATGCATATTTGAAGCATCTAGGTACCATGAGACCCGAAGTCATCTCAAGGTGGGGGTTTCTTACATTAAGTTTGTCATTTAAGCACTTTCCAGTGACCTGACTCATGCTAAAGTCAAACTCCATTAGGATTCTAAAACCAGATGTAATTATTGACTACAAAATCCAGAATGGGATACCTTTCTGGTATCCCAAACAACTTACTGACCAAAGTTAAAAATTGAAAATCATTTATTTTTGAGTATATATTCCACAGAGTTAATCAAGATTCACCATCATACTCCAGGAAGGCCAGGATCTAACTGTGTGGTCAATCTACATCAGCTGGGATTAGTCCATTCTATAAAGCCTATGCTCATAAGCCTTGATCAAGGTCTTTTTACAATAAAAAGTTTTTCATCTAGATTAATACAGTTTCACATCTTTTACAACAGCAATACCATACAAAAATCAATAACTCATACATGATCAAAATGAACATTTGTAATAACCAATGAGTTATATGTATTGATCCAAAAAGACAACTAATCCATGCTCTAATTCTTGCCTAAATTTTCTCATTATTTTCTGCCATATTATTAATAACAACTGACTTTACTTTTTGTCTGCTGTAATTTGGACTTTATATAATAATAAGTTTGAGCTCACAAATTTAAAACCATATTAAATTTTTATTTCTTTTCAAAATGAATGACTGTGAAAATTAAGGAAATTGCTTTATGATTTCAAACTGAATGATAAGAGCAGACCATTACTTTTAAATACATCGTGAATAAAATTTTAATAAGAGACTATATATTTACTTCCACTTCTACTTCTTATGCAGAAAGCTTCAAAAGGGTCACTTTAATGTCAAAATGACAAAATGCCACATAAACTATAAAAGCATAACTTCTCTTTAGCCATTACTAAGCAGTGGTCTGGAGAAGGCGATGGCACCCCACTCCAGTACTCTTGCCCAGAAAATCCCATGGACAGAGGAGCCTGGTAGGCTGTAGTCCATGGGGTCGCGAAGAGTTGGACATGACTGAGCGACTTCACTTTCACTTTTCACTTTCATGCATTGGAGAAGGAAATGGCAACCCACTCCAGTGTTCTTGCCTGGAGAATCCCAGGGATGTGGGAGCCTGGTGGGCTGCCGTCTATGGGGTCACACAGAGTCGGACACGACTGAAGTGACTTAGCAGCAGCAAGCAGTGGTCAGAAGATAACCACATAAGTGGATATCTAAAAAGAGACAGGACTCTTTAAGGAGAAAAGGGACACACTGACATCTCACTTGTGACACAGATTAGGAGGAAGAGACATCAGCATCCACACAAGAAGATAAAAAGAAATTTGTTAAAACCATAATAAAATGAATTGAAAGGTTAAGGATGGACTGGTAGGTCAGTCTGGAATATTTTGGGACTGCACCAACAAGTGGATTTTGTCCCCGCTCACAAAGATCTTTTCTCTGGGCCTCCACCAGATACTCTTGAGAAATGTGGAATGTAGAGCAAGATAAGATATCAGAAAGAGTATGATGACTGGTTTAGGTGACAGAATGTGATTAACTACTTGTGGGGAGCAGAGACAAGAACTACATACTTCCTGTAGTCCTTCTTTCAAAGGAAAAGGCTTTAAAATGCAGGGGGAACAACACAAATTTTCTCAAAAAGGTAATAATTTATGTGAGGACAGGTGCCTATCCCTGTCACTTTCACTGGATCCTTATCTCCCAGAAAGCAAAAGTCTTCAGCAAGTGAAAGAGGGGGAACAAAACTTACAAATTCCTTTCTTCTCCTCTCAGGGCAGTTGAAAGAAGAGTGTAATGTATGTAACTCTTCTATTCCTTGATGGGGCTTCCCAGGTGGTCTTAGTAGTAAAGAGTTAACAAACCCACCTGCCAATGCAGAAGACAAAGAGTCCAGGGTTCAGTCTCTGAGTCAGGAAGATCCCCTGGAGGAGGGCATGTCAACACGCTCCAGTGTTCTTGCCTGGAAAATTCCATGGACAGACGAGACTTGGGGGGATACAGTCCATAGGGCTGCAAAGAGTGGGACACGATTGAATGACTAAGCACAAGGAAATTCCTTGGTGAGAAACAGTAAATCTTAGTCATAAAATACAGTGATTGATAGTTTATATGTCAATTTGGTTAGGCTATCCACCCAGTTCAAACTAATCCAGTTGTTCAGATGTTGATGTGAAGGTATTCTGTATACTTGATTGGCATCTACAATCACATGTAACTTTAAGTACAGGAGATAACTTTCAATAACCTGAGTTTTCAGATTCAGTCTATCAGATGAAAAGCTTCAAGAGCAAAACTGAGGTTTCCTGAAAAAAGAAAAAAAATCTGCTGACAGACCACAGACACACCTCCTGCTCAAGTTTCCAGTCTGTAAGCCTGCCCTCCAACTTTTCAGACTTCCTCCTCTCTCCACACAGTCACTTAATTCCATAGCTTTCAATATATCTCTACATACTCAGATACTTCCTACTGGTTCTGGTTATTTTTTCTGGTGGAACCCTAACACAGATTTTGGTATTGAGAGGTTTTCTAGAGGAACAGGAACTTGCAGATGAGTATTCTGATTTGGTTCTGTTTCCACTTCACCCCCCACCCTTGAATTGGTTCTCTAAACTGATTAGATTTAAAGGCATTAAAGATTCTTATTTACAGTGGTAAGAGGACACTGGTAGCTCATGGCATGATGTGACAACAGAGATACTCAGAATGTCATTACTGGGCAATTCCAATCAAATACTTTTACAAGATAAAATTCAGCATGACTATGTTTTTGATATCTTAGAATAAATTAGTCAAACTAAGGAATATATCAGCTGCCCCTAACTGCACTGGAAAATATGCAGAAAGAAAAAGATGAACTTGGGGCTAGAAATCCAAGTGTCTACATGTGTGGTTAGTCACTCAGTCATGTCCAACTCTTTGTGATGCCATAGACTGCAACCTGCCAGGTGTCTATACATGCCCTCAAAGAAACCTGTAGCCAGAAGGCCAAGATTTTTGAAAAACAAATACAGGGTTTCATCCTAAAAGTGACTAAAATATAACACAAATTGAATTCCCAGCCTCCCAAGGATTCCACTGATGTGCTTAGTCACTCAGTCATGTCTTAGTCTTTGTGACCCCATGGACTTTGGCCCACTAGGCTCCTCTGTTCATGGGGATTCTCCAGGTAAGAATACTGAAGTGGGATGCCATCCTCTCCTCCAGCAGCACTTCCATTACTATGTTTTTTATCATCCTGAAACAGATGGCTTGATAGAATTGTGGAATACGCTTTTGAAAACTCAAATACAGTGCTAGTTAGCTGAAAATACCTTGCATACATGGGGCAAGATCCTCAAAGACTATACATGCTCTAAATCTATGTCTAATATATGGAGCTATTTCTCTCATTGCCAGTATTCTCTAGGATCCAGGAATAATGGGGTAATCACTATTATCCTTACTAATCCACTTTAAAAATTTATACTTCTCATCCTTGTGACCATATATTCTTCTGGCATAGGTGTCTTAGTCCCAAAGGAAGAATCACTTCCAATAAGACACACAGCAATGGATTTCATTAAACTAGAATTTGAATGTCATCTGTATACATCGAGCCTTTCATGTCTCTGAATCAACTGGCAAGGAAAAGAGTTATTATACTGAATAGGGTGACCAACCCTGATTACCGAGGGGGTTTAGAATGCTACTACACAACTGAGGTAAGGAAGAATGTGTCTGGAACACAAGACATCCCTTTGGGTATCTTAGTGCTACCAAGTCTGTGAGGTCAATGAAAAACTGCAATTCAAATCCTTCAGGGAAGTTAATGGCCCAAACACTTCAGGAATGAAGTGTAGGGAATCCCATCAGGTAAGAAACTATGACCAGCTGAGGCATTTCCTGAGGGCAAAGGAAATATTTGAACAAAATGAGAAAAAACAGAACAAAATTAATAAGACCTGAACAATATCAAATGGTGTGGTGTAGACAGGTGAAGTTAAAGAAGTGAGTGAGAGTGTAATCAAGTCAAGAGCAACAGTTAGAACCAGACATTAAGCAATAGACTGGTTCAAAATTGGGAAAAGAGTAAGCCAAGGCTGTATATTGTCACCTTGCTTTTTAATGACAATGCAGAGTACATCATGAGAAATGTCTTGATGGATCAATCACAAGCTGGAATCAAGATTGCTAGGAGAAATAATAATAAACTCAGATATACAGATGATACCACTCTAATGGCAAAAAGTGAAGAGGAACTAAAGAGCCCCTTGATGAAGGTGAAAAGAAGAGAATGAAAGGCTGACTTAAAACTCAACATTCAAAAGACTAAGATCATAGTATTTGGTCACATCACTTCATGTCAAACTGGGAAAAAATGGACACAGTGACAAATTTCATTTTCTTGGGCTCCAAATCACTGTGGACAGTGACTGCAGCAATGAAATTAAAAGACGGTTGCTTCTTGGAAGAAAAGTTATGATAAGTCTAGACAGCATATTAAAAAGCAAAGACATCACTTTGCCCACATCATTCATGTTCACTGACTCAGTGATGCCATCCAACCATCTCATCCTCTGTCACCCTCTTTCCTCCTGCCTTCAGTCTCTCCCAGATCAGGGTCTTTTCCAATGAGTTGGCTCTTTGCATCAGGTGGCCAAAGTATTGAAGCTTAAGCTTCAGCAGCAGTCCTTCCAGTGAATATTCAGAGTTGAATTCCTTTAGGATTGACTGGTTTAATCTCTGTGCTGTTCAAGGGACTTTCAAGTCTTTACAGTATCACACTTCAAAAGTTTCAATTCTTCAGTGCCCAGGTTTCATTATGGTCCAACTCTCACAACTGTACACGCTACTGGAAAAACCATAGCTTTGACTATACAGGACTTTTGTTGGCAAAGTGATGTCTCTGCTTTTTAATATGCTGTCTAGGTTTTTCATAGCTTTTCTTCCAAGGGGCAAGTGTCTTGTAGGATTTCAATTTGCCAACAGTAATACTTGTATTAAATTTGAATTAAATGTCAGAGGTTACCAGACTGAATTAAATACATTGGAACCTCAAAATACACTATCTATGATAAATTCATTTTTAATATAAAACAGAGATAAATGTAAGCCTATAAAATGATGAAAATATAGAGACTGCAAATACTAATAAAAGAATGCTGGAATGTTTGTATTAGTATCAGAATAAGATTATTATGGGGGATAGAGAGATTCTGAATAATCATAAAGGGAAAAATTCACTAAGAAGATTTTAACAATCCTAAATGCTTAGGTAATAACAAGAGAGTTTCCAAATATATGAAGCAAAAAAATGACTACTGAATTGAGGAAAATAGACAAATTTAAAATTATAGTTTAATCCCCAATGCTCTTCAATCAGGAATTAACATAAAAGATACACAGAAAATCAGATAGGATATAGATAATACGAAAAACACTATCATTCACTCTGACCTAATTGAAATTTATAGAACACTTCAATCAACAACAGCAGAATACATATTTTTTCAAGTAAACTTGGAATATTCACCAAACTATATTTTGAATCATAAAATAAAATAAAATACACACAAAGGAAATCACAAGAAGTACTTTTGACACCCACTAAAATAAACCAGAAATTAGTAAAAGAGAAATACACACAAAAGGTATAAATATTTGTAAATTAAGCCACACACTTCTAAGTAACCCACTGATCAAAGTCATAAAGAAAATAACAAAATATTTTGAATTCAAGTCAACAAAATTAAAACACAATTGGTTAAAATTTGTTGAATGCAAATAGAATATAGTTTAGAGAGCTTCATAAGTTGAGAGTTTATATATTTTCTGCATAAGCATTAATTGCTTACATTAGAAAATAGGAAGGTTGTCATATCAATGACCTAAATTTCCACCTTTAGTCTCATAAGATTAACTAAGACAATAATATTTTACTTCTCTCTTGCATAAGGTGCAATGATGAACTTTCTGACTGAGTTACTCTCCTGGACTTCTCTCCTATAAGGAATGACTCATACATTGCTGTTCCATCTACCTTGAGACCCTACCTACCATAGTCAACACATGGCTTTCAAGCTTGCAAAAACAGAACATAGATAGCATATTGCATACTCAAACATTTCAGTTAAAAAAGAGACACTTTCACTCATATTCTAGCTACTAAACTCATTCTTCACTAAGGAACAGGGTGCTGAAGATAAAATCTTACTCTGGGTGTCTAGTTTCAGCAGCAATTCTACATCATAGAAATGGAGCATATATCTTTGTCAGCTAATTTTGAAGGTTATACATGTTGTTATTTGAAATTTCTCTTGCTCTTAATCTGCAGTAAATTACCCTAAGGAGTTCAGGAAAGACTAGCCTTAACATCTGCAAGTAGTAAATGATCAAAAATAAACCCTGATTTTAGCTTATGAATTCATGTAAATTCATGAGTCTCCACCCCTAGACAGGGACTTGGAAAGGAATGTCATAGAGACATGTGTTTTGAATTTTAGAATCTTTCTCCATATTTCTCAGACCTATTCCAGTAGCCTATTCATGGACTACATATTTTTTGTTTTGTTTTCATTATTCAGAACCCTTTCATGACATCCTTTCAGGAAACAACTTATAGACATTAAAAATGAGCACACAAATGTAGATATGATAGGAAGCCTACAATATTTCACACATACATACACCACGAGCTTTTTCTATAAGTGACAGAGTCAGAGGAACCCTAAAATACATAATTTTGTCCAGAATTTTGTCCAAACATTCAAAAGGCTTGCAAATACAAACGTGGCCTTTATTTATCCTTTCAATCAAAGTTATGCCTTTGAAAAAGAGATAAGCTATGATAATACAAGTTAAGATATAAAGAAAACTGCTTTTCTTCACTGTAGTTTGTTACCAGATTAGCAGATGCTTCACAAATGATAAAGTGCATTCCATAAAAACCCAAGAAAGTGTTTAATATAAAGGCACCTAGCCCCAATCTTAAGCTTTTAAACAAGAATTAATAACAAAGCAGTAAATAGTCCAGATAAAATTAAACTTGAGTAATCTAGATATCATAAATCACCTGAAAAGACCAAAAGGGACATTATAAAGATAATAAGCAATTCTCAGAGGAATATAAAAATCCTGAGAATAGGCATGGCTTCAGATGTCCAGCTACCAGGTTAAGCATTATGATCAATAAATAGAATGAACTAAACATTGGTATTAATAAATCTATGTCATCTAGGGACTTGTAGGAATAAGAATTATGATCATAATATAGTAATAGAAGCAGAGACATTACTTTGCTGACAAAGGTCCAACTAGTCAAAGCTATGGTTTTTCCAAGTCATGTATGGATATCAGAGCTGGATTATAAAGAAAGCTGAGAACTGAAGAATTGATACTTTTGAACTGTGGTGTTGGAGAAGACTTTTGAGAGTCCCTTGGACTGCAAGGAGATCAAACCAGCCCATCCTAAAGGAAATCAGTCCTGAATATTCATTGGAAGGACTGATGCTGAAGCTAAAACTCCAGTACTTTGGCACTTGATGCAAAGAACTGATTCATTGGAAAAGACTCTGATGCTTGGAAGGATTAAAGGCAGGAGGAGAAGGAAAAAACAGAGGATGAGATGGTTGGATGGCATCACTGACTCAATAGACATGGGTTTGAGCACACTCTGGGAGTTGGTGATGGACAGGGAAGCCTGTTGTGATGCAGTCCATGGGGTCGCAAAGAATAAGACATGACTGAGCAATAGAACTGAACATAATTGAATTGATATATTCACTTCAAAAAATAATAGAAAGTATTATAATGAGGATATCTTGGAACATTAGGTCATCACTTACATTTATCCATAAACATGAAATAAAAATACAGCCAACAGTAAGTGGAATACAATAAAGGGAAATAAATTATAAACTAACTGAAGTACTTTTCAGAATACATAATTAAAAAGAGAATATGGGAAATATTTTCTCAATGCATATTGTGAAACTGACTAAGGACCAAGTTTTAGAAAAGGTAGCTACAATTAGCTTAACATTTTTTGAAGGCTCATTCTGTCAAATGCATTTATTAAATGAATAACATTCCATGTGAATAAATAATTTCAAAGACAGAAAAGTAAAAGAATTCAGTGACTAAAGAATCCAGCTTTTACCTTGATTTTAATTAAAAAATCAGAATTTGGTGGCAAAATAAACATATCACTTGAGATTTAGCAATGCTGCTGCTGCTGCTAAGTTGCTTCAGTTGTGTCTGACTCTGTGCGACCCCATAGACGGTAGCCCACCAGGCTCCACCAACCCTGGGATTCTCCAGGTAAGAACACTGGAGTGGGTTGCCATTTCCTTAATGAAGGTATAAATATATATGAGAAAAATCTAAAATGCATCTAGACTTTATGAAGGTAGCTACTTTTGATGAAAATTTTAGAATGCACTCGAAAACCCATATAATAACTATTTCTGGGGCTAAAAAACATGGGGTATTGTTATAAAACTGCTCTGTAAAATATATATGCAGAATTTTCTTTTAATTTAAAAATATGTTTCTATATTTGGGTTTAAATTTATTAAGTTTTACTTTAGCGTAGTTTGAGGTTCACAGCAAAACTAGGGGGAAGATACAGAGACTTCCCATAAAACCACACATGCATAGGGTCCTGGATTATCAACATTCCCCACCAAAGTGGAACATCTGTTACAACTTATGAACCTACAATGACATATCATAATTACCCAAAGTCTAGAGTTCACATTATGATTTACTGATCGTACTATACACTCTATGGGGTTTAACAAATGTGCAACATATAACCACTATTATAGTATTACACAGAGTATTTTCTTTTTTTATATATTTCACACATTTTTTTTAAGTTTCTACAGTGTTTGTTGGTTTCTGCCATACAGCAACACAAATTAGCCATAATTATACACACATCCTCTCCCTCCCTAGCCTCCCTCCCCTACCCCCATCTGATTCTTCCAGGTCATCACTGAGCACCACACTGGGCTCCCTGTTCTCCACAACAACTTCTCACAAGCTATCCACCTTATACTTGATAGTGTATATATGTTGATGTTACTTTCTCCATTCATTCAACTCTCTCCCTCCCATACTGGGTTCACAAGTCCATTCTCTGCATCTGTGTCTCCATTCCTTCCCTGCAAATAGGTTCACCAATATATCATTTTTCTAGGTTTTATACATATATATATATATACACACACACACACATTAATATACTATGCTTTTTTCTTTCTGACTTATTTCACTTCTGTATAACAGGCTCTAGGTTAATATACCTCACTAGCACTGACTTAAATTTGTTTTTGTGGCTGAGTATATTCCATTGTATATATGTACCACATCATCTTTATACATGTATCAGTTGATGGACATACAAGTTGCTTCCATGTCCTGGCTTCTGTACACAGTGTTGCAATGAACACTTGGGTACACATATCTTTTTCAGTTATGGTTTTCTCAGGGTATAAGCCCAGTAGTGGGGTTTCTGGGTCATATGATAGATTTGTTCCTATTTTTTAAGGCATCTTCATACTGTTCTCCATAATGGCTGTATCAGCTTACATTCCCACCAACAGTATAGGAGGGTTTGCTTTTTCCCACATCCTCTCCAGCATTTACTGCTTGTAAATTTTTTGATGATGGTCATTCTGACTGGTGTGAGGTGACACACAGAGTATTTCACTGCCCTTAAAATCCTGTGTGTTCTACTTATTCATTTCCCTCCTACTTCAACCCCTGGCAACTGAGGATGCTTTTACTTTTGATACAGTTTTGCCTTTTCCATAATGTCATATTTGTGGAGTCATATAGTGCATGGTATTTTCAGATTGCCTTCCTTAGCAATATTCATATAAGGTTCTTCCATGTCTTTTTATGGCTGAGGATCTCATTTCCTTTTAGTGTTGAATAATATTCTATTTTCTGGATGTACCATAGTTTATTTATTTGTACAGTTTCTAAAGCATATAATGGACAAAGTATCTCATTATCCTTGAAAGAACAGACATACTTCTAGCTTCACTGTGCTTAAAATAATACTGCCACATATTCTACCCAGTAGTATTTTTTCCTCAATTACAGGTCCATAAAATGTGGTTCAGGGTAGGCCTCTAATATTGGAATAGAGAATTCTTATACCTGGCAATAATTTTTTTTTTTAAATAGCTGTTTAGTAAGACAGTTTTGCACATATTCCTTGTGGAAAGCATGACAAAACAAGAAATTTGAGCCCTTGCAGTTAATTGATTACACTTGCAATTATAGTTAAGCTGGTTAAATGACTTCGGGGAAATCAATTTACTCCACATCACCAGTAAATGTCACCACTATACACAGTGAATTCTCCACTAAAAATGCACATTCAAGAAATAAATCCACTCAAAGAACAATTTTATTTCATATCATGTTGCTGTGCTTCCAGTGATTTTCTTACAGTTCCTACCATCAAGCTGCAAAAACAATGGTTTCTCTAGGTTCTCTGAAAAGCAATGACAGGAGGATTAATTAACAGTTTCAAATGGATGTATAATTGCCTATCTGGAATCCTGCCAATTTCAAAAGAGAAGGCAGGAAAAGTAAATTAAGAAACAACTAATAAATCTAAACTACTATAGTTTCTATTTTAAGTGTTTATGGAGAACTTAAAATGGAAAATTTTCTACATTAAAAAAGACATTACATTTTCATACATATTTTGGCATCCTTTCCAGCTTTTTTTCTCTGATTAGGGAGGAGGGTTGATAAGAACACTATTAATTTTGTCTGAGATGGTAAGGCAGAACAGCATCTATTTGCCTTTAGCCATCTAATTTTATTGTTTGTTACCCATTTGATCACCTGACTTTCCTGTTTGCTCCCATGATAATTATGGAAAGATTTGTAATACTGCTTCCCGAGGGACTGAAATGCTGTCAAAGCCTTGCTTAAGAGACAAACACTTAATGTGAGAAGAGTTTTGCTCTGTGTCACTTGAACTTTGGCCTTTCCACTGGAGCATTTGACAAGAGTGGTAAATCTGATAGTAGCCTCTGATTTATCCTATTATGGCTATTCAGATGAATAGCCCTTAAGCATTCAGATGAAACATCCAATCCATTTCTAAGAGACCTTGGACACTGACCAGATGGTAGTTCTTTCAGTTAAAACTGAGTTACACCTCTTGATGAAAGTGAAAGAGGAGAGTGAAAAAGCTGGCTTAAAGCTCAACATTCAAAAAACTAAGATCATGGCATCCAGTCCCATCATTTCATGGCAAATAGATGGAGAAACAGTGGCTGACTTTATTTTTTGGGGCTCCAAAATCACTGCAGATGGTGATTGCAGCCATGAAATTAAAACACACTTCCTCCTTGGAAGGAAAGTTATGACCAACCTAGACAGCATATTAAAAAGCATAGACATTACTTTGCCAACAAAGGTCTGTCTAGTCAAGGCTATGGTTTTTCCAGTAATCATGTATGGATGTGAGAGTTGGACTATAAAGAAAGCTGAGCACCAGAGAATTGATGTTTTTGAACTGTGGTGTTGGAGAAGACTCTTGAGAGTCCCTTGGACTGCAAGGTGATCCAACCAGTCCATCCTAAAGGAGATCAGTCCTGGGTATTCATTTGAAGGACTGATGTTGAAACTGAAACTCCAATACTTTGGCCACCTGATGCAAAGAAAGGACTCATTGGAAAAGACCCTGATGCTGGGAAAGATTGAAGGTGGGAGGAGAAAGGGACGAGAGAGGATGATGTGGTTGGATGGCATCACCAATTCAACAGACACGAGTTTGAGTAAACTCTGGGAGTTGGTGACACACAGGGAGGCCTGGCGTACTGCAGTCAATGGGGTTGCAGATTTGGACATGACTGAGCGACTGAACTGAACTGAACTTAGCTGAAACTTATACTTAAATGTGAACTATTTCATAGAATACTTCCTTATGACACAAGGTTCTCCTTTACTAATTTTCTTAACATTGTGCCCAAAGAAAATCTATGAGTATGAAAGTTTTAAGTTAGAAATAATAATATTATTGATGGCAGGAAATCTCTTATAAACTTTCTCCAGACACTAATACTTTGATATTCTCAATTACTGAGACTCAGTCATACTTTACCTAATATGTATCAGAAACTTTGCATTCATTATCTTCTTTGATACTAAGAGTATCCTGTTAAAGTGATATTATCACCAGTGGGTGAAAAAACTAAGGTTCAAATAGGCAAATTGATTTTTTTGAGGATTCACACCTAATATGAAGTCCTGGATACCTTCAAAGCCCATTCTCATTCCATTCTAATTCAGAGCTCTTTATACCCTGATACCAAAGTACCTTTGTACATTGTCAAAGTTTAGGTCCAACAACTCCCTGTAAGTTTAAATTTTTCTGGAAGTCACCCTGGAATTAAAGATTTCTATAAATCATCTTGGGAATTATGTACATTTTGCATTATACTATATGATACATCTTTTTTTTTTTTTTTTTTTGTCTTTTTATACAGTTCATTAGGTTCTCATGGCAAGTATACTGAGGTAGTTTCCCATTCCCTCCTCCAGTGTATCACAATTTGTCAGAACTCTCCACTATGACCTGACCATCTTGGGTGGCATGGCATGGCTCATAGTTTCTAGAGATATACAAGCCCCTTAGCCACTACAAAGCAATGATTTGTGAAGGGATCACTGAAGTCCATGCAGTCACAAAGAGTCAGACACAATTCAGTGACTGAAAAACAGCATGATATATCAGCAATTGTTTTAAAAACATGCAAAATTATTTATATGTTAAATTGCTTATTTTTCTTCAAATACTAGAGATAGAATGATGCTCCCATAAGTTTGACTATGCTTATTCTGTTACAGAGCCTTCTACTTCCAAAATTACAGAGATATACATAACAGTTTGAGAAGCATAAAACAGGAAGTAAATGGTAAGAACAAAGCCATGGAAGGTAAAGGGACTTCAGTGAAGGTGAGAAATATGGATTGATATACGCCATGTTAACTAGAGAAGAATCATAGAAAACATGAGTTAAAATCATTTTTTTTTAATTTAACTAACTTCTAATATATTTGGAAGAGAATAGAAAATAACTAATCTATAAAAATAATGCAATCCAACACATCCTATATTAATTGGGTTTAAAAATGACAAACTTCATGTTAAATGTTGGAATATTACAAACATGTGTAAAACACATTTCCTGCCCTCAGGATACTAACAAGAGAAGGCAGTCACATAAAACTATAAAAACATGTAATGTGGTAAGTATCATCATAAAAGTATGCAGAGGACACACAAGAACCACAGAAGAAAGTGTCATATCTGGGATGCTGTTCTCCTAGGTTTGTAAGGATCTTATACAGCGGATGGGTGGTAAGTACTACACAATTACTAAAATAGTGTGAGGTGTTTTAGTGAATGTTAAATTGTTTAGGGTGCTTGACTGCAAAGGAATATCCATGCTAGAGAAAAGTGTAATGGGAAGAACAGCACATAAAGTAGAATAAATATTAAGACCCCCTTAGAATGCTCACATGGCTTAATGCACTTTTCCTTTATAAAATTCAGTGTCCTTCTAATTACTTGTTTAGTGACTATCTTCTCCACTAGACTATAAAATCAAAAATTGCAGGGGCTGTCTCTTGTTCTTTCCTACTCTGCACAGTTACCAACACACAGCATGCATAATGTCCTGGGAAAAATCCAAAGGAAGGGAAATATGTATTTGATATGGTGCACCAGATAAAAATTGACAAGAAAGTCACAGTGAAGGGAGTAGCATGTGTTAAACAGTGTCTTTAGAAGATCTGACTGGAAGTAATGTGAGGGATGGCTTAAATGAGGTATTAATTCACACTCAGATGAATGGTATGGTCACACTGGGATGGTAATAAGCCTGGAAAGAGTAATGACAAACCGCTAGGAAGAAAAGTATGATTTAGAGGTGTATGTTTAAGATAAAACTGTCCATATTTTTAAAAGGAAGAATAAAAAGGCTGAAGAAAGTAACAATATAGAAACAAAGACTGTTAACTTCTAATTTGCAGGACAGGAGGAAAACTGATTCTGAAGGAAAAGGAATTAATTTGATGGAGGAAATTAACAAGACTTGATAAGAAATACAATTCAAAACTAATAAGATTTGTTATTGAAGTAATTTATCTGCCTAGGTCTGTTGTCTTTTTTATTGTTGATGAGTTAAAATCTAGTTTAAGTGTAAATATAACATCATAATTGCTTGTCGTCATCATTGTTGTTCAGTCACTAAGTCGTGTGGACTCTTTGAGACCCCTTGGACTGCAGAATAACAGGCTTCCTTGTCCTTCACTATCTCCTGGAATTTGCTCAAACTCATGTCCATTGAGGCAGTGATTCCATCCAACCATCTCATCCTCTGTAACTCCCTTCTCCTCTTGCCCTCAATCTTTCCCAGCATCAGGGACTTTTCCAAAGAATCGACATTTCGTATCAGGTGGCTTAAGTATTGGAGTTTCAGCTTCAGCATCACTCCTTCCAATGAATATTCAAGGTTTATTTCCCTTAGGATTGATTGGTTTGATCTCCTTGCTGTCCAAGGGACTCTTAAAAGTCTTCTCCAGCACCACAGTTTGAAAGCATCAGTTCTTCAGCACTCAGTCTTCTTTACTGTCCAACTCTCACATCTGTACATGACTACCAGAAAAAACATAGCCTTGACTATATGGACCTTTGTCAGCAAAATGATGTCTCAGCTTTTTTAATATGCTGTCTAGATTTGTCATTGATTTTCTTCCAAGGAGCAAACATCTTTTAATTCTGTGGCTGCAGTCACCAGTGATTGCAGTGATTCTGGAGCACAAGAAAATAAAATCTGTAACTGTTTCCACTTCTTCCCCATCTATTTGCCATGAGGTGATGGGACCAGATGCCACAATCTTTGTCTTCTGAATGTTGAGTTTTAAGCCAGATTTTTGACTCTCCTCTTTCTTTTTATAAATTGTTTAACCTTACTTTACTGATTTATATGTTTATTTTTTCCTTAAGCCACACTTTGAAGAGTGTATTTACAAATATGAATACTTTTTAAAAAATCTATAATTTTGCCTAGAAAAATGAATCACAAATTCTGACCTCCATTTTCCACAATGACTCCAATAAACAGGAATTTACATCCTTGAAAACAGTTTTAAACAGGGTGCTATGAAGTATATCCTTGGAATCTCTCCTCTGTCTAAACTTATCAATGAAAAACAACTTGGGACTCCCCCATAACAATATTGACTTTATTTTATTTCTTCAAGAGAAAATATCAATCATTTTCTTAAGTTTTTAGGGTTTTGAGGGTTAATTTTTTAGAGAAAAAACCTTTCTGGTATACTACATTTGAATAACTTTTTTTTTTTTTTTTTCTTTCAGATAATGAGCTTATGGGGACTACAGGTCTGGATCAATAGCACAAGCACATCAAGTTTTCTTAAGCCCTGGATGAAATGCAGAGGGAGATCAATTCATGGCCTCAACCTTTCTTCAAATGTTTTGTTTCCCAATGACCAAATGAAAATTATAGCTGTGTTTGCTTTGCTTTTTCCTATAACCAGAATTTTTCAGGTTGATTTTTAGAGTGAAGTACACCAGTTTTCATCTTTACTTACAAACTTAATTTTAGCAAGAGAAAAAGATGGTTTAAATGTACTATAAGAATCACAAGTGAAGGCAAGTAAAACAAGAAAAAATATAAATTTTGGGCAATAAGGAAAAAGAGACAGGGAAGCCTTAAAACATTATTTATTTTAAGAAGACAAAATATTTAGAGTGAATGAATAAAGTTTGAAACTTATAGGACCATGATTGGGTGGGGGAAAGGAGTGAAATTAAAGATATTTGACTCTAATAGCTCAAGTAGCACACTGTCCATGAAATAAACTTAGAAAATGGAACAGAGGCCCAGAAAAGTAGTACCAGGAAAACACTGACAGCTTCTTCTTTTTACACAAAAATAGTAAAAAAAGGGAATACTAGGGCATGATGGAAAAGGACATGGCACCCCACTCCAGTATTCTTGCCTGGAAAATCCCATGGACAGAGGAGCCTGGTGGGCTGCAGTCCATGGGGTCGCTAAGAGTCGGACACGATTGAGGACTTCACTTTCACTTTTCACTTTCATACATTGGAGAAGGAAATGGAAACCTATTGCAGTGTTCTTGCCTGGAGAATACCAGGGATGGGGGAGCCTGGTGGGCTGCCGTCTATGGGGTTGCACAGAGACGGACATGACTGAAGTGACTTAGCAGCAGGGCAATGATGGAGAGACAACTAATTACACTGAAAATATTTATCTGGATTAAAGTTTATGATATGCAACCCAAGTCCCTATATTATGAATTTTAAGAATCCAAACACTCATATGTTTAAGTTTACACAAGGAAACATATATATATGTGTGTGTGTGTGTGTGTGTGTGTGTGTGTATTATATATATATGTTATATATATAACATATATGTGTGTGTGTGTATAGTACAGATTAATGTATAGTTATAATTTATAAAATAGACTGTACTATTGTTTTGCAATTATAATTTTAGATGGATAAATAAGCCAAACCAGTTTTTTCATACTCAAAAAGTATATGTCAATTTTTGTTTGATAATCACCTATAGACATTGAATAGTTTTCAAATTTCTCTCAGTTCAGTTCAGTTCAGTCACTCAGGCCTGTCTGACTCTTTGCGACCCCATGAATCGCAGAACTCCAGGCCTTCCTGTCCATCACCAACTCCCGGAGTTCACTCAGACTCATGTCCATCGAGTCAGTGATGCCATCCAGCCATCTCATCCTCTGTCGTCCCCTTCTCCTCTTGCTCCCAATCCCTCCCAGCATCAGAGTCTTTTCCAATGAGTCAGCTCTTTGCATGAGGTGGCCAAAGTACTGGAGTTTCAGCTTTAGCATCATTCCTTCCAAAGAAATATCCTTAGAATGGACTGGTTGGATCTCCTTGCAGTCCAAGGGACTCTCAAGAGTCTTCTCCAACACCACAGTTCAAAAGCATCAGTTCTTCGGCGCTCAGCCTTCTTCACAGTCCAACTCTCACATCCATACATGACCACAGGAAAAACCATAGCCTTGACTAGACGGACCTTTGTTGGCAAAGTAATGTCTCTGCTTTTGAATATGCTATCTAGGTTGGTCATAACTTTCCTTCCAAGGAGTAAGTGTCTTTTAATTTCATGGCTGCAGTTGCCATCTGCAGTGATTCTGGAGCCCAAAAAATAAAGTCTGACACTGTTTCCACTGTTTCTCCATCTATTTCCCATGAAGTGATGGGACTGGATGCCATGATCTTCGTTTTCTGAATGTTGAGCTTGAAGCTAACTTTTTCACTCTCCACTTTCACTTTCATCAAGAGGCTTTTTAGTTCCTCTCCACTTTCTGCCATAAGAGTGGTGTCATCTGCATATCTAAGGTTATTGATATTTCTCCTCGCAATCTTAATTCCAGCTTGTGCTTCTTCCAATCCAGCGTTTCTCATGATGTACTCTGCATATAAGTTAAATAAGCAGGGTGACAATATACAGCCTTGACGTACTCCTTTTCCTATTTGGAACCAGTCTGTTGTTCCATGTCCAGTTCTAACTGTTGCTTCCTGACCTGCATATAAATTTCTCAAGATGCAGATCAGATGGTCTGGTATTCTCATCTCTTTCAGAATTTTCCACAGTTTATTATGATCCACACAGTCAAAGGCTTTGGCATAGTCAATAAAGCAGAAATAGATGTTTTTCTGGAACTCTCTTGCTTTTTCGATGATCCAGCAGATGTTGGCAATTTGATCTCTGGTTCCTCTGCCTTTTCTAAAACCAGCTTGAACATCTGGAAGTTCACGGTTCACGTATTGCTGAAGCTTGACTTGGAGAATTTTGAGCATTACTTTACTAGCATGTGAGATGAGTGCAATTGTGTGGTAGTTTGAGCATTCTTTGGCATTACCTTTGTTTGGGATTGGAATGAAAACTGACCTTTTCCAGTCCTGTGGCCACTGCTGAGTTTCCCAAATTTGCTGGCATGTTGAGTGCAGCACTTTCACGGCATCATCTTTCAGGATTTGAAACAGCTCAACTGGAATTCCATCACCTCCACTAGCTTTGTTCATAATGATGCTTTCTAAGGCCACTTGCCTTCACATTCCAGGATGTCTAGCTCTAGGTCAGTGATCACATCATTGTGATTATCTGGGTCATGAAGATCTTTTTTGTACAGTTCTTCTGTGTATTCTTGACACCTCTTCTTAATATCTTCTGCTTCTGTTAGGTCCATACCATTTCTGTCCTTTATTGAGCCCATCTTTGCATGAAATGTTCCCTTGGTATCTCTAATTTTCTTGAAGAGATCTCTATCTTTCCCATTCTGTTGTTTTCCTCTATTTCTTTGCATTGATCGCTGAAGAAGGCTTTCTTATCTCTTCTTGCTGTTCTTTGGAACTCTGCATTCAGATGCTTATATCTTTCCTTGTCTCCTTTGCTTTTTGCTTCTCTTCTTTTCACAGCTATTTGTAAGGCCTCCCCAGACAGCCATTTTGCTATTTTGCATTTCTTTTCCATGGGGATGGTCTTGATTCCAGTCTCCTGTACAATGTCACGAACCTCATTCCATAATTCATCAGACACTCTATCTATCAGATCTAGGCCCTTAAATCTATTTCTCACTTCCACTGTATAATCATAAGGGACTTGATTTAGGTCATACCTGAATTTCTCTATGATGCATTAATTAATCATGCTGGGTTACACTTCTATAACTTTATATACCTGTTTTAATTAAACTATTATCTGCCCTAATTTAAATCACTCAGGATAAACTGAATATTTATAAACAAGTTGTTATATAATATTCAGATATTATGAACAAGGAAGTATGATATAGCCATTATCTTCAATATGTGTAAAATCTAAGCAAATGTTCCAGAACCATATCTTGAACATTTTTTCTGTTTCTGTTTTCTGTGTTTCTGGAGCCAGAAAATCTGTTCAAAATCCAATAATGATACCCAGAATTTATAATTGTGAAAGGAGTTTACTCCTTTGTGTCTGAAGATTTTTTTTTTTCAATTTTAACAAGAGGGCATTAATTGTCTAAATATATTATGAGAAGATTAAAAAGACAGAAAAACAAAAGTAAATAGACTATAATGATATCATTATATATAATAACATGTTTCCTTTGTCTCTGCACTGATCATACAGTCTTTCTAAAAGGGAGAACAACAATGGTAGAAAAGTTTCCTTTTATTTTATCCCTGTACACATATCCTTTCTCCTTAAATGACAATGGAAGTTGTTTCTCTTACTTTTCAATAATTACAGGTACCTGCTATTGCATTTCTTTTTACTAGTGCCTGGATATCTGCTTTGAATCCCAGCCTGGTAATCACAGCTCTGCTAGGATATGGCCAGGCCTCCTGTTACTGCCTGCCCTTCTAACTCCAACCTTCAGTGTCCGTTAAACCAGCTGCTTAATCTCCCCTTGTCAAAGAGCTTCTTAGTCATATTTTCAGTTCATGGAATTGGAGAAGTGTAATTTTTATTCACTAACTTTTTGTTTGAGACATAATAGTATATTTAAGATGTGCTTAGACTCAAGAAGAGGTAAAATGATGGAAAAGAGGAGAAAAAGAGAGTGTGGTATGGAATATTTGACTTCCAAAGACAAAGTAATCATTTAAAACATCTAGTTTTTTAAATAAATGCTCTATTCTAAGAGAGAAGAAAAGATTCTACCCCAAACCAGAATTACTGTAGTGGGATTTGGGCTTATATATTCTTTTTATACAGCCCAGGTGTGTTCCACAACTTTCTTGACATGCTATGTATAATGCAGTGGTTATTCTCCTGGTTCATATCCCTCTCAAGTGCTAAATCATCTCATGAAAAATATGAAAGCTCTGTTACACCACACTTAAAACACTTATTCATCATTAGGCAGGCCACTGACAGTAGGAAGCAACTACATAGACTGACCACAACAAAAACATTAGGAAATAGGAAAAAAGCACATGGAGAAGTGCAGGCTTGTAGTTACTAGAAGTGATGACACAGGGTGAAGAAAGAAAATAGTTACAGTCTCATGATGCCATTACTGTGAAGGAGCCCAAGTAGTAATTCTTATATATTCCTGGAACTTGAATATTTACTCAAGTAAAACTACATTTCCTACTTGAGTATAATTTCCTGTGGTTCTTACCATTAGCTGTCACTTTTCTTACACTGCTGATTTATATATATGAAACAGTGTCCTGGATGTTCCCTCGGGGGTCTGTAACCCTGGACTACTGTTGGCTGCCAGAATACTGGCGTGATCAAGATTAATATGAAACTTTTGTTTACACAACATAGTTATTCTGAAAGAGAGAGAGGTGTTCCATGTGGATAAGGACAGAAAATAGTTTAAAAGGATTTATCACAGGAGATTTTGCAACAAATATATTTCCTTACTATCCACTTGATACACTTTTTTAGATATTCTCAGGAGGTGGAAAGTAAATGGAGATTTCAAGGTCTTTTCCTTATTAATTGAGGGTGTGGTCAGGAGCTCCAGAAAGTGAAAAATATCACTGTCCTATAGGTGGTGTTAGCTGGATGTCAATTCTATGACAGAAGAGTACCATTTTCATAAGTGCACCTCCAATATTACTACCAGTTATTGGCCCTAGAAAAATTATTGGTCATCGTGACAATGTTTAAGAGATATTCCAGGAGTGAAGCTTAAGCAGATTGAGATCTGTCCAAAATTTCAAACCTATAGTTATTGTTCAAAGGTGTTCAGTTATCAGAAAAGTTATGTGTTCAAAGAAGGATCACTACCTGTATGTATGGACTACATTTGAAAATGTGAACAAATCTCACTAGCTGCCATGTAGAGTAATGGTCCAGTTATAGCACCTGTGGCAGGTGTCTGGCAAAATAGAGCTTCCAGTCTTGCAGAAAAAATAATAATCTTAATATTCGATGACATCTTCCACATCAATTTATATCTCAATGGTAATAAATATAAACATTATAATTTCTGACAAATTATCTTGATGTATAGATCTCCTTTTTATTTAGGTAAAAAAATTTCCATATACTAATTTCTTTTAAGGAAGTAATCTGAGATTTTACCATTTCTCTTTGTGTTGATAAAATAATTTTCCTTATGTATGCTATGAAAATAAATGTTATTAAATAAGTATAAAATATTAAATAGCTGACTCTGGCTATTTATGTCTTCTAGATAGCAATAATCTCTCTGGTAGAATAAATAGATCTTTCAAAACATAAAAAAAAAACTTTAATGGACTCTGATGGGCCTGTTAGTTAAGAAAGACAAGGACTCTTGTTCACAAATTGTTTGTGGATATTCTTCAATTGTCTTGTGTAATAAAATGGGAAGTATTCAAATTAACAAACCCAGCCAGAGAGAAATAACATGGTGGGTGCTAAGAAATATAGTGGAAGAAAAAGTGAAAAGGCAGAGAGGACTAGAAAGTGGAGAAGAGCAGAAGGAGAGAGAGAGAATATTCAGTCGTGTGGTGGGATGCCAGGGTGCATCAGTGTTACTTAAGTTGTCCAAGACCTTAAAAAAAATTGGAAAATAGTTGATTTCAGGTCAACAAAACAAGTGTTTGGTCTACCAAGATATGACAAAAGCCAGAATGGGACCTGGAAACTATCAACAGCAGAGAATGAGGAGCTGGAATGTTGCAAAGTAATGGAAATTTGCAAAATCACTAAAAGTATAATAGCATTCAACTTTGGCAAAATCACTACTAGTATTATAGTAGCCAACAATCTAAAAAAATCTGATTCATTTTTAAATGTTTATAATTTGCTTTACTGGGCATTTCTTTTACATAGGAAATAAACTTGGATTAAAAATTTAAAAGAAGTCAATGAAAAACCAGATTCATTTTATGAAATGTCATTCTGAGAAACATTTTTCTAAATCACAGTGACTCCATTAATATGTATACTAAAAATACTCTATTTTTAATGCAACAGAACTAGCTATATTAAAATTATTGAGGCTGTATTTGTAAAACCATTTCTTTTATCTCTCCCAAAACCTACAGCAGGAAATAACATACTTTTCATTCATTTTACACTAAAAGTGGAAAAGTATGTCATCTATCCAATTTTCAAGGTTTCTTGCTGTAAAGATAATGCTTTTGTTTTCCAATCACTGCTTCTCCAACTGGTGGGTAGTAGAAACAGAAAACATGCAAACTCAAAATTGACATGCTTTGCAGAATCTGAGACAAAATGTTTCTCTGCCTATCAGTTCAAGCAGAACATATAATTATTTTCACATCTCACAGGAGTAGTCCTTTTTCAGTGTTAGATTTCCTTAATGCTCTGAGTTGGCAATGACAGGGAGAAAAAGAAGAAGGAAAAAAACACATTTGGGGACTGTCATTTGCAATCAGTTCTTTGAAACTAATTTTGGAATGACTTTTAAATTCTGCAAAACATTTATCAGGCAATTCTCTTGATGGAGAAAACAGTTATTTCTCAGGTAAATTTGCCATGAAGTTTTCCCAACTCTTTGTCTCATTTTTGACAGGCTATTTTCAGGAACATCATCACCATAAGGAAGGTAGAAGTATGGCTCCTATCCTAGGAAGACTTTCATTAATGCATTATCTTTTTCCAGCTTTACAGCCACATTAGGTATTTTTTTTTTCACATTAGGTATTTAGGTATTGACTATGGCAAGGGTACTTGTATGGGTAAAAATCACAATAACATTATCTTTAGGATTCAACTTGCAGACTGGAAAATGACTCAAATTTAAATTCTATGAAAATTATCTTCCTTGGCAACACAGTTCATGGTTAGATTTGGTAGGTAGTTCAATATAAAATGTCTTGTTAAGAGCAGTGAAACAGTTAATACCCTGATATTGAAATTATGCTAAGGTGTTAGGGGGTGTAATGAAACACAGGTAAATTAAAAGGAGCTACAGTAAAACTATAGTTTGATCATACATCAGACTTTAATCCATTTCTAATACTTGCAGCAAATGTAAAACATAACAAAAAACTGTACTGAAGAAAATAGAGGAATAGCAAGGTTATTTCCTTTGTGTCCTAAAAGATATACATATTAAATAAGGACGTGCAGGGTAACAGAATCTTATTGATCATAATGAAAATTCTCAATATTCTATATCTTTATTTCCATAGATTTACATCGATGTTAAACAAAGAATACATCTGAATGGTACAACTCTTGATATAACTCTCTGAAGATGCATCCTGAAGGCTCACTCTGAAATAAACTCAGTTCTGAGAACTGCTGAATAGTGATATAAATAGAAATTATTCTGGAAACACTGTCAGGGTTTAAATTAGAAGCAATCACAGTGGATTGCAAATGTGTCATTTGAAAAAATCTTTCTATGCTGTTTCACTGAAATTAGAGAGAGCAAACAACAATTACTAAGTTATTAACACTATGGGTAGAATCAAGCCTTAAAACTTTAGCACTAGAGATAGAGTCCTTCAAAATCTATAGCCAGTCTACTACTCAGATTGATTTCTTACCAGCTTTCTTTTCTTCTTCCACTACTTTTACCACGTCACCACTACTTTTACCAGGTCGCCCACTTAGAACCAAGTAACACTTTATGCACTTCCATAATCCCATACACTTGTGTGTGTACATTGTTGTCTCTTCGTGTATAACTATTTCCAAGGTTAAAAATGGTGAATTGCTGTTCATTCATTCAAACCCAGCTCTGATAAATATTCCCTGACAGCACAAGATAGCCATCCATTCCTTGTTTGTACCATAGCAATTTGCAGTGTTCTATTAGGATGGGAACCATTTTAAATGTCTTTTATATGAGAACTGACGTTTTCCTATCAGAGGTACATCCAAAGTGATAAATTATTTCTGTTAAGGTGATCATCCACTACACCTGCACTTTTAAGTCACTGACATGTCTCTGTCCCATTATCCTCTATGACACCATAAGGAAAAGAGGAGTTAAGATAAATTCCATTGCATATCTTTGTCCATTTTTTTGTATAGACCCTCTCCACCTCTTTCTACCACGACCATGACTCTCAACCATCAGTAAAAAAGGAAGTTCAGGGTTAAGGTAGATGATGTGACACAGTTGGAGACTGAACTTATGACACAGTTGGAGACTGAACTTAACACACACAAGTTACATTATAAAACCTAAGTATTAGGAATGAGGCACCGAATTTGGCAGCTTTGGTACAGCTGCAAGACTTTTGCCCCGAAAACAAAATGCAACAGGATCATCTATGATGCTGGATGCTTGGGGCTGGTGCACTGGGATGACCCAGAGGGATGGTATGGGGAGGGAGGAGGGAGGAGGGTTCAGGATGGGGAACACATGTATACCTGTGGTGGATTCATTTTGATATTTGGCAAAACTAATACAATTATGTAAGGTTTAAAAATAAAATAAAATTAATTTTTAAAAAAGCAAAAAAAAAAATTAAAAAAAAAAAAAAAAAAGAAGCCATGCATAAAGTTAGAAAAAAAAAAAAGACTAGAAGGTGACATGACCTATAACCATCACAGCTACCCAGGAACCAGGAAGAGGGATAAGCATTAAATAGTAGGCTATTGAAAACAGTTGCAAACCACAGTAGCATTTTGAAAAGAAATCAGTTCTTAGACTGTAAGACTTCTCACAAACCCTGCTGTCATATATTGGGACACAATGTAATTATTTCTCAATTAATCTTCCATAAAGAAGACAAACTTTTTGAAATTATAAATATAATCTATTTTAATTTTCAATCACCAACATATTAAATAATAACTGATAAAATATTTTAATGAAAACAGAGTAATTAAAACAAAAACAGCACGATTTAAAAAATAGATATCTGGCAATTATTTAATGAGGAATTCATTATGTTTCAGACTATTCTTCTTAATAAAGTGAAGAGGAAATTCAAATAAAAATTAAGTTCCTAAATCCAATGTTTAGGTCAAATATTATAAAGTGATGTTGAAAGAGGAAATGTTAAAACATAACTTTAGCAGTAGTCAAGTTTGTGAAATTAATTTAGAAATCCAATCAAAAGTCCATCAAGTAGGCATTAATTTTTTTTAACAAATATTTATTGAGAAACTACATTTTATTTAGAAAAAGTAGGCATTTAGTCCAGTGGCCACAGAACTGGAAAAGGTCAGCTTTCATTCCAATCCCAAAGAAAGGCACTGCCAAAGAATGCTCAAACTACCACACATCACACTCGTCTCACATGCTAGCAGAGTAAAATACTCAAAATTCTCTAAGCTAGACTTCAACAGTATGTGAACCGAGAAATTCCAGATGTCCAAGCTGGATTTTGAATAGGCAGAGGAACCAGAGGTCAAATTGTCAACATCCGCTGGATCATGGAAAAAGCAAGAGAGTTCCAGAAAAATATCTACTTCTGCTTAATTGACTATACTGAAGCCTTTGACTGTGTGGATCACAACAAACTGGAACATTCATAGAGAGATGGGAATACCAGACCACCTTACCTGCCTCCTGAGAAATCTGTATGCAGGTCAAGAAGCAACAGTTAGAACCGGACAGGGAACAATGGACTGGTTCCAAACTGGGAACGGAGAACGTTAAGACTATATATTGTCACCCTGCTTATTTAACTTATATGCAGAGTTTATCATGCAAAATGCCAGACTGGATGATGCACAAGCTGGGATCAAGATTGCTGGGAGAAAAGTCAATAACCTCAGATATGCAGATGATATCCCCCTTACGGCTGAAAGAGAAGAGGAACTAAAGAGCCTCTTGAAGAAAGTGAAAGAAGAGAATGAAAAAGCTGACTTAAAACTCAACATTCAAAAACTGAAGATCATGGCATCTCATTCCATAACTTCATGGCAAATAGATGGGGAAACAATGGAAACAGTGACAGATTTTATTTTCTTGGGCTCCAAAATCACTGTAGATGGTGACTGCAGCCATGTAATTAAAAGACACTTGCTCCTTGGAGGAAAAGCTATGACAAATCTAGATAGCATATTAAAAAGCAGAGACATTACTTTACTGACAAAGGTTCATATAGTCAAAGCTATGGTTTTTCTAGTATCATATATGGATGTAAGAGTGGGACCATAAGAAAAGCTGAACACCGAAGAATTGACACTTTTAATTTAAATTTATTTATTTTAATTGGAGGCTAATTACTTTACAATATTGTATTGAAACTGGAGCCTATTATACAGAGTGAAGTAAGCCAGAAAGAAAAACACCAATACAGTATACTAACACATATATATGGAATTTAGAAAGATGGTAATGATAACCCTGTATGCGAGACAGCAAAAGAGACACAGATGTATAGAATTGATACTTTTGAATTGTGGTGTTGCAAAAGACTCTTCAGAGTCCTTTGGACCGCAAGGAGATCAAACCAGTCAATACTAAAGGAAGTTAAGTCCTGAATATTCATTCGAAGGACCGATGCTGAAGCTGAAACTCCAATACTATGGCCACCTGATGTGAAGAACTAACTCATTGGAAAAGACGCCGATGCTGGGAAAGATTGAATGTAGAAGGAAAAGGGGATGGCAGAGGATGAGACTGTTGGATGGCATCAGCATCTCAGTGGACATGAGTTTGAGCAAGCTCTGGGAGTTGTACAGGGAAGACTATACAGGGAAGCCTGGTGTGCTGCAGTCCATGGGGTCACAAAGAGTTGGACACTACTGAGTGACTGAACTGGGGCATTTAGAAAATAAAGTATTTTATATTCTTCAAGTGAGCACTATTTCTATAATTTTATATCTATATTTCCTATAGAAAACTATGATGTTCTATTAAATTAAAAACTTGAAAAGTAAGTTACATTTTATAGTCTTATTTTGTAAATATGTTTATAAATATAGGATATTATACTTCATCTTATTTTATAAATCTTCTTATAAAATATATAGTATATAATATACAATTTTACTCTATATAAATACATATACATATATATTATAAACTGAAATATAAACTGATACTTCCTATTTTCCTTCTTAGTCATTTTTCCTAAGTCACCTCTCTTCTCATCACCTCAAAGGAGTGATATGGTAGTATACATAGAAAGAAAGAAATTCTCATGATTTCAGACTTAATAGGGCTCTTATATTTAGTCAAAAGACTTGGGGTTTTAAAAGGGAAAGATTTTCCTTTTCTTCCCATCTCTCAAAGCTACTAAAGGTTTTCTCAGGTTTAGAGAATGGAGGAGAACTAGCAGGGAACTGCTGAGAATATAGACATAGAGAAATGTCCCAGAGTTTCTGTGTTTTGCATTCTTTCCCCAGCTACATGGAGAAAGAGTGCCTAGGAAGAGAGATTTCACAACTCAGAGCAGTTTATAGAAAGAAGACTGATTATTTCACTTCCCTCCAGTATCACACAGAAGTGTCAGGGAAGATGCCAAATTGAGAGTGGTTTTCATTGATTGATGCTTAAGATCATGAAGCAGGCGATGGAAGGTTCACCATAAGCAAACATGGATATTAAACAACCAGAGACCGGTACAACCCACACACATGACTCTGTGCCATGTAAACCCTCCAGCATTTAGATCTGACTTCAAGGTGAAAAAGGTCAGACTAAATTAAGTCTCAGCTACTCCAGCAGAAAGAGGTTTTAAGTTTATGAAAATCCTCTTCTACATTCTCCACTAGTACTATGACTGTGTAATTGAGATTCTTCCTTTTCTATCTGACTTTCTCTGCTCATTGGAGAAGGCAATGGCACCCCACTCCAGTACTCTTGCCTGTAAAATCCCTGTGGATTACCTGTGGACAGAGACGCCTGGTGGGCTGCAGTCCATGGGGTCGTCAGGAGTTGGACATGACCGAGCGACTTCACTTTCACTTCTTTGCTCATAGTGCATGAACAATCACATTTTTTCCACCTTTTTCTTCAATATCTTTAGCAGCTGAAAAAGATAAGTTACTTTTGGTAGCTCAATGAATAACACTGAAATTGGTCCTGCCTACTAGTGGCCACAGGACTGGAAAAGGTTAGTTTTCATTCCAATCCCAAAGAAAGGCAATGCCAGAGAATGCTCAAACTACTGCACAATTGCACTCATCTCATACACTAGCAAAGTCATACTCAAAATTCTCCAACCAGGCTTCAGCAATATGTGAAACGTGAACTTCCAGATGTTCAAGCTGGTTTTAGAAAAGGCAGAGGAACCAGAGATCAAATTGCCAACATCCACCGGATCATTGAAAAACCAAGAGTGTTCCAGAAAAATATCTATTTCTGTTTTATTGACTATGCCAAAGCCTTTGACTGTGTGGATCACATTAAACTGTGGAAAATTCTGAAAGAGATGGGAATACCAGAACACCTGACCTGCCTCTTGAGAAACCTATATGCAGGTCAGGAAGCAACAGTTAGAACTGGACATGGAACAATAGACCGGTTCCAAATAGGAAAAGGAGTACATCAAGGCTGGATATTGTCACCCTGCTTATTTAACTTATATGCAGAATACATCATGAGAAGCACTGGGCTGGAAGAAGCACAAGCTGGAATCAAGATTGCCAGGAGAAATATCAATAACCTGAGATATGCAGATGACACCACCCTTATGGAAGAAAGTGAAGAGGAACTCAAAAGCCTCTTGACGAAAGTGAAAGAGGAGAGTGAAAAGTTGGCTTAAAACTCAACATTAAGAAAACGAAGATCATGGCATCTGGTCTCATCACTTCATGGGAAATAGATGGGGAAACAGTGGAAATAGTGGTTGACTTTATTTTGGGGGGCTCCAAAATCACTGCAGATGGTGACTGCAGCCATGAAATTAAAAGATGTTTACTCTTTGGAAAGAAAGTTATGACCAATCTGCTGCTGCTGCTGCTAAGTCACTTCAGTCATGTCAGACTCTGTGCAACCTCACAGACAGCCTCCTACCAGGCTCCTCTGTCCCTAGGATTCTCCAGGCAAGAACACTGGAATGGTTGCCATTTCCTTCTCCAATGCATGAAAGTGAAAAGTGTAAGTGAAGTCGTTCAGTCATGTCTGACTCTTAGTGACCTCATGAACTGCAGCCTACCAGGCTCCTCCGTCCATGAGATTTTCCAGGCAAAACTACTGGAGTGGGTGCCATTGCCTTCTCCGATGACCAACCTAGATAGCATATTGAAAAGAAGAGACATTACTTTACCAACAAAGGTCTGTCTAGTCAAGGCTATGGTTTTTCCAGTGGTCATGTATGGATGTGAGAGTTGGACTGTCAAGAAGGCTGAGAACCGAAGAATTGATGCTTTTGAACTGTGGTTTTGGAGAAGACCCTTGAGAGTCCCTTGGACTGCAAGGAAATCCAATCAGTCCATCCTAAAGGAAATCGGTCCTGTGTGTTCTTTGGAAGGACTGATGTTGAAGCTGAAACTCCAATACTTTGGCCACCTCATGCAAAGAGTTGACTCATTGGAAAAGACCCTGATGCTGGGAGGGATTGGGAGCAGGAGGAGAAGGGGACAACAGAGAATGAGATGGCTGGATGGCATCATCGACTCAATGGACATGAGTTTGGGTAAACTCCAGGAGTTGGTGATGGACAGGGAGGCCTGGTGTGCTGCGATTCATGGGATTGCAAAGAATCAGACACGACTGAGTGACTGAACTGAACTGAACATAGATTCTAAATGGGCTTGATGTCTAATCTTCAAGACTGCACAATCTTGTTTGAGTGTATGTATTGACGTCATTTAGATTTATTACTTTTGCTATCATCTTTTCTCCAAACTTTTAAAGGATATTCAATAACCCTGTTTCTCTTTTGAGTTCTTCTTTGACCCACTAGCTGTTTTTGTTTAGAAAGTAGAACTTAAATGTTCTTACCAAAAAAAAAAAAAAAGATAAATATGCAATGTGATGGATCTGTCAAGTTAACAATAACAACAAAACCTGGATAATGAGGTCCTGCTATTATTAACATTCTCAACTGTCTCTTCTAAACAACTTAAGAGTCAATCATAGCCAATACATATATTTAGTATTTATTGAATAATAAAGTGATAGACAAAATTTTTCGGAGCCTCTGGACTAAAGTAGAACCCTAAGAACATGGAAAAATATTTTCAGAAAAACAAGTAATAAAGACTTCCTAGTGGTCTAGTCATCATGAGGCTCTTATTTTTTCTAATAAAAAATTATTGGCTATGATTGACTCTTAAGTTGTTTAGAAGAGACAGTTGAGAGTGTTGAGAATAGCAGGACCTCGTTTTCCAGGTTTTGTTGTTATTGTTAAGTTGACAGATCCATCACATTGCACATTTATCTTTTTTTCTTTTCTTTTTCGTCGAGTCAGTGATGCCATCCAGCCATTTCATCCTCTGTCGTCCCCTTCTCCTCCTGCCCCCAATCCCTCCCAGCATCAGAGTCTTTTCCAATGAGTCAACTCTTCACATGAGGTGGCCAAAGTACTGGAGTTTCAGCTTTAGCATCATTCCTTCCAAAGAACACCCAGGACCAATCTCCTTTAGGATGGACTGGTTGGATCTCCTTGCAGTCCAAGGGACTCTCAAGAGTCTTCTCCAATGCCACAGTTGAAAAGCATCAATTCTTTGGCACTCAGCTTTCTTCACAGTCCAACTCTGACATCCATACATGACCACTGGAAAAACCATAGCCTTGACTAGACGGACCTTTGTTGGCAAAGTAATGTCTCTGCTTTTGAAAATGCTATCTAGGTTGTGGACATGAGTTTGAGTGAACTCCGGGAGTTGGTGATGGACAGGGAGCCCTGGCATGTTGCAATTTGTGGGGTAGCAAAAAGTCTGACATGACTTATTATTATTTTTTGAACTGAACTGAACTGAACTGAAATATATATATATGAACAAAAGAAAATAATGAAACAATGTCTTTACTATGGGATAACCTTTAATAATATATATTCTATTCTATTATTTTCTATCTCATTTTAACATAATGGTCATTACTAGAGTGACCATAAATATTGGTTTTCTCAGAAAAATTCTGGTTTACATCTACTGACAAACATTATTAATTGCATCTTATTTCTCTCTCAAAATTGTCTTATGTAATGAAAGATTTGCTTATTCTACTTAAGGCCCACTAACTTGGTTTCTCAACACAGTATTAGTTGGAACTCAAATACGTGAGTGTCCTTCTCTTGGATCTGAGCTCTGCTTCTCAGAAAATAACTACAACTTCTCATAATTTACCATCCTCCACTATACTATAGACTGAAGAGAGTTTCACTATTTTCTGAAAAATTTAACTCATTTTTTGGTGACATGCACAGAGATGGACTATAGCAGGTTCTTGATACCATGTGATTCTTATAAATTTAGATAGCAGTGTAATTAAATTTATCATGATATATGTAAATTTTGCTTATTATTTTGTAAAGCATCACTCAATGCTTAGTGAAAGTGAAAGTGTTAGCCACTCAGTCATCTCTGACTCTTTGCTACCCCATGGACAATAGCCTGCCAGGCTCCTCTGTCAATGGAATTCTCTAGGCAAGAATTCTGGAGTGTGTTGTCATTTCCTCCTATAGGGGATCTTCCTGACCCAGGCATCAAACCCAGGTCTCCTGCATTGCAGGCAGATTCTTTACCGACTTAGCCACTAGGGACACATTATTTTTTAAAGTACTACTCAATGCTTAAGTGATAATTTATTAAAAATCACCTTATATATCCTAGAATTTATTTACATTATCTTTGAAACTGATTTGAAACTAGCCTCTTGGATAAAATCATAAAATTTGAAATTTCACTCATGAAGCAAATAGTTTAAGCTGGCTAAGCAAATTCTCACTCACAATAGCAACAACCTCTTCTCATGATCATTTTTTTCTCATTACTGGGCCAACCTTGGGCCTCAGTTTTGGTCTATAATATGTAAACAGAAGTCCTTACTAAAAGAAAAAAAAAGTATCTTTCTTTATTTTTTTTTACCATTTACTTTTTACTAACTCACCCTCTTCATTGTACTTAGTGTTCTTCTTTCTCTCAAGAATAAAATAAAAGTAGCAAAGGGATAGCTTCCACTATGTGAGTGTAATACAGCAAATGTCAAGAGGAAACTCTACATACTAGGAATGTGTGACCAGAAGAAGAAATTTTGTCCCTTTTTAATACTGGATTGCTTACCCTTGGATAACTTATGGTGCAAAACCAACATACTGTTATACCTTCAAGTCACTACAGTAGGATTTTATGCTATCTGCAGAATATAAAATGCCAACAGAAGTGGATGCTACAAGTAACAGAACCTGAAATGTGACTTATATGACAGGAGAGGTGAGGACCTAGATAGTGTGTATGCCATAATACCAGCTTGAAAAATAAGTAAACCATGGTTAGAGGTGACAAAATATTTGATAAAATATTTGCTTGCTGAACCTTGTGAAACAGAACACTCATCTTCTCTGATGTTAGGGGAACCTGTGCTGTGATTTATTATTCCCAGAAAATCTTTACAAGAGAACAATGTTTTCAAACTAAACTTAGTCATATACCTTATACACATGTGTACTTTTCCTCATTAAAAAAAAGAGTCTGTAAACATTTTACGATAATTATAGTCCATTGATAGTCTTCAAATGAACAAACTTTGATATAAGAATCAAAATTGACACTAATTATTGAGATAGTTCTTAGGATATACAATGCAAATAATGAAAATCTTGAAGAATTACCCAAATATGATTGATAAATGCACACATTTTTAGTCATTTCCTCCATACTTCTGCTTGAGATTTTACTTCAGAAATCACAGAGGAAAAGGTTTCAAAATAGAGTCGGGGTGGCAGATGCTGTTTCAGTAAATATTTCCTAGAGACACTCCTTACAAAGAGTTTTGATGATGCATTCAAATTTAGGATACACCACCTATTTTCCCTGTATCTGTAAAGAAACTTTAACAGGAGGAAACCCAGTTCCTAAAACAGAGAAAGAAGTTTAACTGACTTCAGAGGGAATACTGAGATTCATGCCCTGGATTTAGGAGGTGATTTTCTCAGTTACCTTTGACACAGAGCACTGTGCTGGAGTAAATGACCATAGTTTCTAATACTGGATCGTTCAATGTCCAAACTAGAAGTAAAGTGATACATACATATACATGTGATATATTCTTTGAACCTGGGCATGTGTTACCTTTCAGATCAGGTCAGTCGCTCAGTCATGTCTGATTTTTTTGTGACCCCCACGGACTGCAGCACATCAGGCTTCTCTGTCCATCACCAACTCCTGGAGCTTGTTCAAACTCATGCCCATCAAGTCAGTGATGCCATCCAACCATCTAATCCTCTGTCGTTCCCTTCTCCTCCTGCCTTCAATCTTTCCCAGTATCAGGGTCTTTTTCAATAGTCAGTTCTTTACATCAGGTGGCAAAAGTATTGGAGCATCAGTCATTCCAACCATAAGTCCTTCTAGGGTTACATAGATTTGAATCTGACAGGATCCTGAGTGAAGAATTGTCTACTGACTGCCTAGGGCTAAGCTTAAGTAGTAAATTTACATGGTTTCAAGAAACAGCTACAGCACAAACTGAATATACTTTCGTTTGCTTCACAATGATCTTCAAAAGTAAACTGAACCATGAGCCCATTGGTTCAACCAAACTATGAATTCTTAACCATTTTGTAAAGAGTTAATAGTCTTAAGTATGAGTTACCAGATTTCATGCTAATATCATAGATACAAGATATAATGCATCAATAGCCTCAGAAACGCAGATGACACCACTTTTATGGCAGAAACTGAAGAAGAATTAAAGAGCCACTTGATGAAAGTGAAACAGAAGAGTGAAAAAGTTGGCTTAAAGCTCAACATTCAGGAAACAAAGATCATGGCATCCACTCCCATCATTTCATGGCAAATAGATGTGGAAACAATGGAAACAGTAGAGACTTTATTTTGGAGGGCTCCAAAATCACTGCAGATGGTGACTGCAGCCATGAAATTAAAAGACGCCTGATCCTTGGAAGAAAAGTTATGACCAACCTAGACTCCATATTAAAAAGCAGAGACATTACTTTACCAAGAAAGGTCGGTCTAGTCAAAGCTATGGTTTTTCCAGTAGTCATGTACGGATGTGAGAGTTGGACTATAAAGAAAACTGAGAGTGAAAGAATTGATGCTTTTGAATTGTGGTGTTGGAGAAAACTCTTGAGAGTCCTTTGGACTGCAAGGAGATCCAATCAGTAAATCTTAAAGGAAATCAGTCCTGAATATTCATTGGAAGGGCTGATGCTGAAGCTGAAACTCCAGTACTTTGGCCACCTGATGTGAAGAACTGACTCATTGAAAAAGCCCCTGATACTGGGAAAGATTGAAGGTGGGAGGAAAGGGGGATGACAGAGGATGAGATGGTTGGATGGCATCACCGACGCGATGGACATGAGTTTAAGTAGTCTCTGGGAGTTGGTCGCAAAGAGTCAGACACGACTGAGTGACTGAAATTTTTAATTATGCTTTATGGAACAGTAAATATTACTTCCATGGAAAAAGTTAAAATAAAAAGCAGGGATTGGGTATTTAAGGGCAAACATCTAGACAGAGAAAGAAAGTCAAAGAGGAAGGGCATGGCCCAGGAATACATTGGAGGGCTAAAATCTTTATAAGAAAAGAGAGCAAATTTAATTGTATGTGAAGGAATGATTAGGTAACTATTAAAAACAGTGTATTTAATTTTCAGATTTAAGTCTTATGTAGCAATATCATATCCTTCTAAATGAAATCTTTAAAGCTAGCCTTGATGTGAGTCATATTTCAAGGGGAGAAGGAATCAGAGTGGTGTCAACAGGTGGTCATGATGCAAAAAAGATAAAGAATATATCTGAGTTTAAAAGGAAAATGGATTTTTAGAATCTTATCATCAACTTTGAGACAAAAGTCTTTAAGGGAAGCACTGCTTTGTATCCACTGCCCAAGGTATCCCTTAGAGTTATTGACAGGACTGCAATGTTTTCTATTATATGGGGAATAAGGTCAATTTTCTAAATCTTAAATTACTGGATGTGCTGAAGGAGCTGGAGAGTTTGGGGTTATTGAGGAGAAAGACTTAAAAGTTACATCTGTACTACACACCTTAGAAGTATTTTCTTTTTAAGAATTTTTGAAATGGTTAAAAAGAAAACCATATTTCACAAGTTCAGTAGGTGAAATTATAGAAAATAAGTTTCTCTGCTACTTTCTAAGATTGTAAGTATGTGTCCTAAAAAGGGCATTCAGAGATGAAGTATAAATAAAAGCAGTTCAGGCCAATCAAATTAAACAGTCACATTAAAGAAAATGTAAGGTTATCCATTCTTTTAAACAGACATTGCTAATTTTTCTTTTTAATATACATTGGATATAAAGACAAATATGGAAAGGTTCCCATTCTTGAACAATTCATTGTACAGATTAAGCAATATATACGTATGCAAATGATTACAATAAAAAGTTCTAAGTGTTTCAGTAATGATGGACACATAGTAGTTGAAAACACCTAGGGAAGAGCAACTAATGCTTAACCAAGATGTCAACACATCATTTATATTACACAAAGTCTTGAAGAGAAGTCGGAATTTCCTAAGAATGTAGAGAAGAAAAAATTCAGAGGGAACGATGTGTGCCAAGAGCTAAGAAATTTGTAAGACTATGACACTCCCAGGAAGTAGACAATAATTTAGTATCAGGAGGAAATAGTGAAAGATGACATTGGAAATAGAGGCTGAAATCACTTAATTTAGGTCTTTGAGGATCAGGCTGGGAAGTCTGGGCAATATTCTTAGACCACTTAAGTTTTAAGTAGTAAAGACAGGCATGATGCATTACAAAAGTATATTTAGGCTAAAAGTGTGCCTGAAAATTACATTGATAAGTTAAGACAAAGGAATAAATAACCCTAAAAAATTCAGTGGCTTAAAACTCCATAATTTTTTTCTTGCTCATCTAACATGTCCTTATGGGAGTTTAGGTCAGCAAGGCAGCTCTCTTCCAAGCTATCATGTAGAGGCTTAGGTTCTGTCTCTCTTGGGACTCTGCCTTCTTCTGCATTCAGCTGGTGCAGAAAGGAGAGCATGAAGGAGACACAACTACCCTCCCAGGGTAAGTACGGGAATTGTTACAGATCACTTTCATTGATTTGAATATAGTCATGAAGTCACGCCATTACAAAATGGACTAGAGAATCTGTTCTAACCTATTCTTTATGCATGGCCAATGTGAAAAGTGCATGAGGTGCAATTTAAATCCAAATGTCTCACATACACTTTACAAAGATCTAAAGGTTCCTACTAAAGATAATGCATGATTATACTTACCTGGCAGGGGAGATACCATGATCACGAAGGTGGTTTTCCCAGGGCGAGGCTTATCCATTGCACTCCAGATGTGCTGACCCCTGCGATTTCCCCAAATGTGGGAAACTCGACTGCATAATTTGTGGTAGTGGGGAGAAAAAAAAAATAAAGATAATGCATGATTAATGTGCTAACTATTGAGACCACTACAGCATAGAATATTGAAGATACATATGTGAATTCAGTAGCAATAAATGGGAAAAAGCTTAACAACTCTAACATCACTGTACTTGAAAAAAAGAGCATTTTCAGTCAAGTATTTGCTTAAAATGCAGTATAGAGATCCTTTAAAACATTTATCCAAAGGGCCCTTTCATCTAGTGACCTCTAAAGAGGCTCCTGGGGCCCAGGACTGACTTAAAACAAGAAGGACACACTTACAGACTGAGGATGACTCAAGATAGACAAAGATAAGACAGCAAATGATTCCACAAGCAGTGAACAAAATAAGCATATGTTGTTTGTGAAAATCAGTGATTTTAGTTGAACCTGAATACTTGGACTAAAAAAGGAACCATCTGATATTTTAAAGAGTAGGCAAAATGATGAGAAGAGTTAAAAAAGGATAAGAAAGAGTTATCTTTTGAAAGAATTTCAAAATAATGTGTATGCAGGATACAAAATTCTCTTGACCTGAATACATACTGGGAAGAAAGGAGTTTTCCTAGGACTCTTTGAGCCATATTTATAAAACTACTTAGATACACAGGAGACAGACTTGACACTAGTGACCTAAACAAAACCAGCTTCCTTCTCCTTCTCATCTTCATTCACCACAATCATGATGTTACTTGCTACCTATGGTTAGTATCTGTAGCAACCTTCCTTGAGCACTAGACATTGCGGGGAATATGCAAAGAATCTATATTTAATAATATTAAATCAATAACATATTAATTAATGCTGCTGCTGCTAACTCGCTTTAGTCGTGTTCGACTCTGTGCAACCCCATAGACGGCAGCCCACCAGGCTCCCCTGTCCCTGGGGATTCTCCAGGCAAGAACACTGGAGTAGGTTGCCATTTCCTTTTCCAATGCATGAAAGAGAAAAGTGAAAGTGAAGTCGTTCAGTCGTGTCCGACTCCTAGCGACCCCATGGACTGCAGCCTACCAGGCTCCTCCGCCCATGAGATTTTCCAGGCAAGAGTACTGGAGTGGGGTGCCATTGCCTTCTCCGAAGTACCACTCTAACTGTGGAACAAAAAATGTCATTGTTTTAAGTCTCTATTTTTTCTCATTTATTTACCAGAATAACTTGTACCTTGGCTAACTTTACTACAATTCATTCTACATATTGCAGCCAGAATAAATATCCTAAAGTGGAATTCTGATCATCTTACTGCCTAGAATAAACCTTTTCAGGGAATCTGTATTTTATACAGACTGTACTCCCTTGCATGTCATCCATTCCTCTCCATCATCCAAATCCTGCCTACCTTTTCATTTTACCCTTACTTATTGTCATATTATGCTCAAATTATGCTGAAATATTTCCTCAAATAACAAAAATTTTCCATTTTTATATGGTTATACATTTCCTTTGAATACTCTAATTTTTATCTACATTAATACCTACTTCAATATCTATTTCAAATACTCCATTTCCTTTCACTGTTCTTCACAGTCTGAGTGAGCTGCTTTCTTGACACTCTCAGGCTGTCCAGGCATATCTCTTTCACTGATACCTTTAGATACTGCTTTAAGCACTGGTTTATCTATTAACTCCCATATTAACTTTTATGATATTTGGAAGTATGACCTGCATCTGTTTTCTTCCTCCTTTTTTGTAGTCCGTGTTTGGTACAGTAAATGATATCTAGTACATACTTGATAGGGCTTCCCTGGTGGCTAAGTGGTAAATAATTCACCTGCCAATGCAGGACACACAAGTTCAATTCCTGGGTCAGGAAGATCTCCTGGAAAAGGAAATGGAAGTCACTCTAGTATTCTTGCCTGGGAAATCCCATGGACAGAAGAGCCTGGCAGGCTACAGTCCATGGGGTTGCAAAGAGTTGGACACAGCTACTGAACAACAACAAAACCAAACACACTTGGTGTTTGTTGATTGATTTCCGTGTAGTGTGATGGACACAGAGATCATGGAAGTAACTGCTGCTCAGGTGTAAATAAACCAACTAATCTCCTTCAGAGTTTTCCTTCACAATGAGTCGCCACACTCAAGGGAGTTTGCTTCTGTGTGCAGCTTTTATCTGATGACTCATGACACCATTGGTATAAAGACCTTGCTATTAGGCCTAATGTAGGACACCTGATGGACCATGTACATTCCTCCATAGTGATGGCTCAAGATTCTTGGTCCTAAAGTGCTTTAGGACTTTTCAGTCTACTCAATACTTCCATCCTCTCCTTCCATCCCCTCAACATCCCAGATGTTGATTCCTAGTTAATAGCCTGTATGCTAAATTCCAATTTATCTTTTCCTTATGGACAGCTAAGTGTGACAGATGTTACCAGAAGATGTCTGATAAAGCAGACTATTAGATGGGGTTCTGAAGTGAATCATTTGTTACCTGGTAGGATATGAGGACCCTATCACTAATGATAGCTGAACTTTAGAAAGCTCCTAGCATGAGTTGAATTATTAAAATCCTCACCAGTGAAAAACTGTGATAGTGAACAGATAGAAGGACCTGTACTAGTAGGTGCCACTTATTAGATGTTTGAGAAGTATAGAGGAAATAATAGCTATAAGGACAATGGAACTGGATGGCTAAATGTCACTGATACTCTAGAAAAATGTAACAGAAAGCTGCTAGATGTTCACAGGCAATTAAAATTCAGTTCAGTTGCTCAGTCATGTCTGCTTCTTTGCAACCCCATGGACTGCAGCACTCCAGGCTTCCCTGTCCATCACCAACTCCCAAAGCTTGCTCAAACTCATGTCCATTGAGTTGGTGATGCCTTTGGCATCACAGGAAATTAAAAGTCAACTCTGAAAACCAAAAGACCACCCTGGCAAACTATGAAGATACTTTTGTAATTCAAAGGCAAAGAAAACTAAGGACTGGACAAAGGACATAATAGTCACAAAGGGTGAACTCCCAAGAAGGGTAGACATACAACCAAGGCATTGTCTATTATAGCAGCATTAGACCCCCAGTTAGGACCAACAGAAATCTTGGAATTTATTAAGAAGATACATGGGAGAATTCTGCACAACATTTTCCAACACCTGACTTCTCTGTTGACTATGAATCTGCTAATTAAGAGCAAGCACTCCAAGAAGAGAGAAAAATACACAGAGAACTTCCCCCTATAAGACATGTGTTTCTTTAAGACCTTTCATCACCTTTGCTTCTGGCTACTGGACCTATAACTCACATTAAGTTGCATCATAGTTCAGTTAGGGGCATGTTGGGCCTCATAAGAAAGAAATAGGGCTATACTCCAAGGGAGCTGCAAGCCTGAACTAGAATATACCAGCTAAAGTTAAGGAGCATGTACAGACTGGATTATAAGAATGCTTGATGAAGGTAGTCAGAACATAAAATGGAGATAAGGGAGAGGTTATTGATTTAGGAGCATTATTCCAAGTTATAGGATTTAACAGCAGGAAAGTACCCCTAAAACGTTCTAAGCAATGTGGAGGAAGAGATGACACATTCGATGTGGAGTTAAAAAGCCACAATTTCCATGGCTGATGATTTAGGAAAGGATTAAAAGGCTCAATGTAAGACACATCACAGAATTACATTCATGAGATAGCCTATGTGCACCATTTACTAAGACCTTAAGGGATATGCTGGTGAAAGGGACACTAGCATAATTATAAAGTCAGTAATGGCTCTCCTCATTTTTGGGGAAAAGTCATTATAGAATTGGACTAGCTGATAAAAATTAGCACAACAGAATCCTAAAGCAATAAAGGCAAGGTTCAATCCTTAACTGCCAGAAGTTGACTAAATTTCATAATGAGTAACAGGCTTAAATTGCAGATTTAGGAGTAATGACTCACAGAAAGTTGTGGAAGTGGTTAAAAGAACTTAGTGTCCTAGGGAAAACAGTAATTATAAATGGGAAGCCAATAAGGACACCACTCAGCTTATATCATAAGAGAGAAAAAAAAATCATAGCTGGACTACCAAGTAGCTAGTGGGAGTTAAACCTCACCTTACCCTCCACCAGATAAAAGGTAATAAACTCTTGCCAGTTTTCAGGCATAGAACCCATTTCCTGACGATTCAGCTGGGCCCACTGGAAGAAGGACCCTGCAACATTATAAAAGTAGTTTGATAAAAGCTCTGTAAGTGCTTCCCCAAAGATTCTTACAATAATGTGACGTATCATGATGCCCTCTCCTTACTCCTCCCTGCCCTGGTATGAGAGTACGAGCATGTGATTGATGTGTTCATGTAAAATATAAAGTTCTGGTTAAGATTCAGATTATTTTGGTTCCAGTGAATCCAAACACCTGTCTGATTTTAATTTTCATGTCCCCCAACTATATAATTTGACTTGCATACACAACAGTTTGTGCAAGCCAAACACTGAGCCTAAGCCATAGGTTAATAGCTTTTATGCAGAAGGCCAGATTTTTTATGTAGAAGGTCGATCTAGTCAAAGCTATGGTTTTTCCAGTAGTCGTGTATGCATGTGAGAGTTGGACTATAAAGAAAGCTGAGTGCCAAAGAACTGATGCTTTTGAACTGTGGTGTTGGAGAAGACTCTTGAGAGCCACTTGGAGACACCAACCAGTCCATCCTAAAGGAAATCAATCTTGAATATTCAATGGAAGGACCGATGCTGAAGCTGAAGGCCAAATACTTTGGCCACCTGATGTGAAGAACTGATTCAATGGAAAAGACTCCAATGCTGGGAAAGATTGAAGGCAGGAGGATAAGGAGATGACACAGGATGAGATGGTTGGATGGTATCACCAAGTCATGGACATGAGTTTGAGTAAGCTCTGGGAATTGGTGATGAACAGGGAAGCCTGATGTGCTGCAGTCCAAGGGGTTTCAAAGAGTCAGATACGACTGAGTGACTGAACTTAACTGAGAAGACCAGATAGCAATCAATGAGACTACCGCTTATCACAAGCAAGACAATAAGTTTTAAAAAAATTACATCACAAGGGATTGGGAAAAATCACTCTATTCTTAAAGATCTAAAATACACAGGAGTAGTGGTTTTCATTTAGACAGACTGGGCCATAGGAGCAAGAAGTAGCTAGTGGTCTTCCACTTCAGTAATACTGTTAAGAATTTAGTGATCACTGGCATGCCATATCATATGTTCCAAAGTAAAAGACCAATAATTGAAGCTTGTACCTCCAAACATAATGAAATTAAAACACACACACACACACACACACACACCCTGATAAGCTTCTTTAGAGGAGTATACTCCACATCTGGGCATACTGTCTAGGCTCATATACTGTGTAACACAATGTTACTAGCTTTGAGCATGGCCCCAAATAGGAAAGAGCTCTACAGCAGATCTGGTTTGCAGTGTAAGCTGTCATGCATTCTGACAGACCTAATGGTGTAAGAGATAGTAGTAATGGTTCAGTTTAATGCAGTTCAGTCACTCATTCGAGTCCAACTCTGTGATCCCATGAACCACAGCATGCCAGGCCTCCCTGTCCATCACAAACTCCTGGAGTTCACCCATACCCATGCCCATTAAGTTGGTAATGCCATCCAACCATCTCATCCTCTGTTGTCCCCTTCTCCCCCTGCCCTCAATCTTTCCCAGCATCGGGTCTTTTCCAGTGAGTCAGTTCTTCACATCAGGTGGCCAAAGTATTGGAGTTTCAGTTTCAACATCAGTCCTTCCAATGAACACAGGTCCTTTAGGATGGACTGGCTGGATCTCCTTGCAGTCCAACAGACTCTCAAGAGTCTTCTCCAACACTACAGTTTAAAAGCATCAATTCTTCAGTGCTCAACTTTCTTTATAGTCCAAGTCTCACATCCATACATGACCACTGGAAAAACCATAGCCTTGACTTGGTGGACCTTTGTTGACAAAGTAATTTCTCTGCTTTTTAATATGCTGTCTAGGTTGGTCAGAAATTTCCTTCCAAGGAGTAAGCTTCTTTTAATTTCATGGCTGCAAACACCATCTGCAGTGATTTTGGAGCCCCCCAAAATAAAGTCAGCCACTATTTCCACTGTTTCCCCATGTATTTGCCATGAAGTGATGGGACCAGATGCCATCATCTTCATTTTCTGAATGTTGAGCCTTAAGCCAACTTTTTCACTTTCCTCTTTCGCTTTCATCAAGAGACTCTTTAGTTCTTCTTCACTTTTCTGCCATAAGGGTGGTGTCATCTGCATATCTGAGGTTATTGATATTTCTCCTGGCAATCTTGATTCCAGCTTGTGCTTCTTCCAGCCCAGCGTTTCTCACGATGTACTCTGCATATAAGTTAAATAAGCAGGGTGACAATATCCAGCCTTGACATACTCCTTTTCCTATTTGGAACCAGTCTGTTGTTCCATGTCCAGTTCTAACTGTTGCTTTCTGACCTTCATACAGGTTTCTCAAGAGGCAGATTGGGTGGTCTGGTATTCCCATCTCTTTCAGAATTTTCCACAGTTTATTGTGATCCACACAGTCAAAGGCTATGGCATAGTCAGTAAAGCAGAAATAGATGTTTTTCTGGAACTCTCTTGCTTTTTCCATGATCCAGCAGAAGTTGGCAATTTGATCTTTGGTTCCTCTGCCTTTTTTTTTTTTTTTTTTAATTTTATTTTATTTTTAAACTTTACATAATTGTATTAGTTTTGCCAAATATCAAAATGAATCCGCCACAGGTATACGTGTGTTCCCCATCCTGAACCCTCCTCCCTCCTCCCTCCCCATACCATCCCTCTGGGTCGTCCCAGTGCACTAGCCCCAAGCATCCAGTATCATGCATCGAACCTGGACTGGCATCTCGCTTCATACATGATATTTTACGTGTTTCAATGCCATTCTCCCAAATCTTCCCACCCTCTCCCTCTCCCACAGAGTCCATAAGACTGTTCTATACATCAGTGTCTCTTTTGCTGTCTCGTAAACAGGGTTATTGTTACCCTCTTTCTAAATTCCATATATATGCATTATTATACTGTATTGATGTTTTTCCTTCTGGCTTACTTCACTCTGTATAATAGGCTTCAGTTTCATCCACCTCATTAGAACTGATTCAAATGTATTCTTTTTAATGGCTGAGTAATACTCCATTGTGTATATGTACCACAGCTTTCTTATCCATTCATCTGCTGATGGACATCTAGGTTGCTTCCATGTCCTGGCTATTATAAACAGTGCTGCAATGAACATTGGGGTACACATGTCTCTTTCCCTTCTGGTTAAAAACCAGCTTGAACACCTGGAAGTTCATGGTTCACATATTGCTGAAGCCTGGTTGGAGAATTTTGAGCATTACTTTACTAGCATGTGAGATGAGTGCAATTGTGTCATAGTTTGAGCATTCTTTGGCATTAGCATTACCTTTCTTTGGGATTGTAGTGGTGGTAGGGGGTAAAATAATGTCCCATGGAAGTTACAGAAAGTGCTAGTTAAGAAACATAATAAAGATCTCTGGGGCTCTGGAGCAAGGCCATGCCTTCTACAACATACAGGCCTCTTGAGAAAAAAGTCCTGGCATGTTTTCGGTGGAGAAGTGCCTGATGAGACAACAAAAACCTATGAGACTGAACTATCCCCATGAGATGGATTCTGTCATTTGAACCAAGTTTTAAGATTTTCAGGAATATGATGCATACATAGTCTCATAGGTTTTTGTTGTCTCATCAGGCACTTCTCCACCGAAAACATGCCGATGGAGTATTACTCAGCCATTAAAAAGAATACATTTGAATCAGTTCTAATGAGATGGATGAAACTGGAGCCTATTATACAGAGTGAAGTAAGCCAGAAGGAAAAATACCAATACAGTATACTAACGCATATATATGGAATTTAGAAAGAGGGTAACAATAACCCTGTGTATGAGACAGCAAAAGGGACACTGATGTATAGAACAGTCTTATGGACTCTGTGGGAGAGGGAGAGGGTGGGAAGATTTGGGAGAATGGCATTGAAACATGTAAAATATCATGTATGAAACGAGATGTCAGTCCAGGTTCGATGCACGATACTGGATGCTTGGGGCTAGTGCACTGGGACAACCCAGAGGGATGGTATGGGGAGGGAGGAGGGAGGAGGGTTCAGGATGGGGAACACATGTATACCTGTGGTGGATTCATTTTGATATTTGGCAAAACTAATACAATTACGTAAAGTTTAAAAATAAAATAAAATTAAAAAAAAATAAAGTTGTACCTCTGTGATCAGATACAATTAGGGCTAGAGGTTATAAACAGCTGTGTGAGCAAACAGCTCAGATCTGCATATCATTCACCACTGCTGGACCAGTGCTGTTCTTGCAGGCTACAATCTGATATATAAAGAATCTTGTTTGAACAGCAATAAAGTAAAAACTGACACTTTATGAATGTGCCAAATATAAGCAATATCTTCACTGAAGTCTTCCTCAAGAGTGGACTTGAAAGTTAATGATGAATGAAATATATCCCAATGGACAGCTTCATGCTGTCCATATGAACATCATTTTGTTGTAAAAAAAATAAAAAGAAAAGTGGTCTGATACTATAATTTATATGGTGCCATGAGCAGTGGCAAATAGCCTAGCTGTTCATGACCTGGGCAATGAAAGTATGGAATGGGTCCATGGTATGAACCTATGGCAGACATAAGGGAGCAGGAACAAAGCGTGAAGACCTTTGTATGGATGCACATCATAGAGCATGTACCACAGGAGACTAATTAACAAGCAGAACACTCAGCTCATTGGCATTAAGGAGCCTAAGTCATCAACTATACTCCTGCTGCTGTGTTGTATACAAAAGAGAGTGGTCACATCGGAAAAGATGAGACTATTCATTGGACCAACAATATGAGCTCCCATTCAATGAGGGGCATTTATGTACATGATACTGAATGCTCATACTGCTGGCAACAGAAACTAATGCTTAGTTCCCAGAATAACACTATTCCTCAAGGAGACCAATTGGTAAGAAATTATACATTATGGTCCTTTTAATTTGGAAATCCACATATTTGCTCTACTAGAAAGAGATAAATACTGAGGATATAGAGTTTCCCTATTGCTGTGCTGACCCAACCACTGCCGTGATCTCAGGGCTGATTCCCTGGCATGAAATCCCTTGCAATATTGTACCAGACCAGGGGAATCAATTCATAGCAAAGGAGATATAAGAGTAAGCCAGGTTACATGATATCTACTGTCTGTATCAAATACCATACCACCCTACCACCTTTTTTTTTTTTTTTTTTTTTTTTTTTCCCCCAGCCTGATAGAGAAGGGCATGGTTTCCTGAATACACAGTTGAAGGATAGTTTGAAGATGTTATTACCTGAGGATTAGGTACCATCTTTAGGATGTAGTATATATACTGAATCCGTATATACACATGCTACTGTTTTCCTAACAGGAAGAATACCTGGATACCTGCTGCTGCTGCTGCTAAGTCATTTCAGTCGTGTCCGACTCTGTGCGACCCCATAGAGGGCAGCCCACCAGGCTCCCCCATCCCTGGGATTCTCCAGGCAAGAACACTGGAGTGAGTTGCCATTTCCCTCTCCAATGCATGAAAGTGAAAAGTGAAAGTGAAGTCGCTCAGTCGTGTCCGACTCTTAGCGACCCCATGGACTGCAGCCTACCAGGCTCCTCCGTCCATGGGATTTTCCAGGTAAGAGTACTGGAGTGGGGTGCCATTGCCTTCTCTGACCTGGATACCTAGATCCCTACAGTTCTGTCTATGCAGGTACAGGTCTCAACATGTGGCACTTTTTTAGCTGTAGGTTGTTTTTTTTTTTATATTAGTTTATTTATTTTAATTGGAGGTTAATTACTTTACAATATTGTATTGACACTTTCATCAGAGAACTCTGCAAAAAGTCACTTTGGGCACTCTGATGAGTCATTATACTCCCAAGATCCTTTCTGGGTTATCCTGCAACATAATTACAAGCTAGAGCATTAACCTCTAATAAATATCTTGCATACCAAACTCCATCTCAATCTCTGCTGCTAGAAACCTCAACTGGTAACAAGCAGTATTAAAGTGTAATCGCTATACTACATAGGAAGTGTATGTATACTACATATGAAGAATATCCCTAAAGCTTCCTTTAGAGATATATATTTTATGGACATATCACTGTTGGAATTTCTGTTAACTTTTACAGTAAATCCCTATTTGGAGCTCTTGTAGCCTGATAAGCAGGGAAAATGGCAGGTTAGTAAATTTAAAAACAACAGTGACACAAATATGTCACATTTATGAACATGATACATAATTAGCTTCTACTCAGTTGTCCTGTGACTAGCCCAGAAAAGTCAGAATCTCATTTATGCTAGCTGTGTACTGTGTTTAGTCGCTTCAGTTGTGTCCGACTCTTTGTGATCCCATGGATGGTAGCTCACCTGGTTCCTCTGTCCTTGGGCAGTCCCCAGGAAAGAATACTGGAGTGGGTTGCCATGCCCTCCTCCTGGGGATCTTCCAAACCCTGGGATCGACTTAGGTCTCCCACATTGTGGACGAATTCTTTACTGACTGAGCCACCAGGGAAGCCCAAGAATACTGGAGTGGGTAGCCTTTCCCTTCTCCAGGGGAACCTTTCTGATCTAGGATGTGAACCGCAGTCACCTGCACTGCAGGCAGATTCTTTACCTGCTGAGCTACCAGAGAAGCCAAGCCATGCATCATTTACTATTTAATACATTAACAACACAGGCTGCTGCTGCTAAGTCACTTCAGTCATGTCTGACTCTGTGCCACCCCATAGACAGCAGCCCACCAGGCTCCCCGTCCCTGAGATTCTCCAGGCAAGAACACTGCAGTGGAATTGAAAATGAAGGAATATAATTTCATCAAAATTGTTCCATGAGAGAGAGGAGAAGGAAGAAGAAACAGATGAGAAGTAGAAAACCTAATATGGAAATACAGATATATTTGGGTGAAAAATCAAACATCCATACTCTACAAGTATCATCTATTATTGATGTTTACTAACCTGTGCACTTCTGCGAAGGAAGATTCAAGCAGAACCTTGGAAGTTGCTGGAGAAAACATTTCTTACATTCCAGATTTAGGTTAACATTAATCAAACACTAACCTTGACATTATGCCATTTACTGTTTATCAAAAATCCAAAAAATGCAAGTCTAGTACCTATTTTAACAGTATCATGTTTGCTTTTTAAAAATATCATTTTGACAACAAAATCTATAATGCAGATTATAAAATCAAAAGTTTAGAAACTGAGTGTTATAACCATCAGACTCGGACTTAAAAGTATTAGATTTTCATAAAGTGCCTTTCTGAGAAGATACATACCCATCTGTAAAACGTGTGCACTAAGCAGAAAAAGAGCAAAATACCAATGAGGCAGCAGTTAACCCCAGATGCTGCACTGGAGGCATTTTTTTAAAGGCATTATTTTAAAAGAAGGAATGTTACAAAAACAATTACTACAATTATACTTGAAGGCGGTGCCATGTGATGCTTAAATAAAATCCTCAGTTATTTACAATCATGTTCTCAATGTTTAGAGAAATGAGGCTCAGGAAATTTAAGTAACTTACCCAAATTCACAAAGCTGGACAGGATAAGGGTTGGCAGTAACTCATGCCTGTGACTCTGCCTAATCAGGTTATTATATAATATACCCTGTGAAGAGACAGTTTTCCAAAAGTGGTGAAGAATTGAGGAGAAGAGGAAAGTCACTCACGGAACAAATATTAACAAGCCTGGAATACCTACGTCTACGTCGCATCACGTCATATCACGTCTACCTCAGGTGTACTTCAAGTCATGCCTATCTATGTCACCTCACGTCACGTCTGTTTACGTCTACATCACTTCACGTCACGTCTGGCACCTCCTCTACCTCCATAGCTCCACCTATGTAGATATACTGACATAAATGTTGTCTTGGGGTGTGTCAGGGAGGCTTTTATTTGAGGCAGTTGGCAGACAGTATTTTCAGAGAGGACTTGTCTTTAAGGAGGACAGTGGCTTCCAACTATATAGCATGTACTTAGGTTTTCTAGTAGTAAGTATTGTAGAAAGAGAAGAAGCTAGGAAGAATGGTAAAAAGTTTGAAATTTGCAGTTATGAGGAGACAACTTACAGACTGAACTTGGATCAACTGGCCACTTTTCAAGCCTTTTTGCTAAGTATGACCCTCAGGAAAGGGAGTGATGTTTGGCACTGTGTGAAATATTAGAAACTCACACTGCATGGCAGAGCTCAGACAGACCAGTTAAAGAGAGCGTGAAACCTGAGTGGAACCTCAACCACCCATTCTTTGACAATTTCACAATGCCCTTGTGCCCGAAGACTGCTTGTAAGCAAGCCCCAGGGCCACACATAAAGAGTTCTGGAAGCAGTCATAGTTTGCTCTATATGTGGTTTTACCATAATAAACTGAGATTTATAAAGGAGGATGCTGATTTCCCTTTTTTCTTTGTAGTCTTTGTGTTTACTTGAGAAATTTTTGTTTACAAGAATCTGTTTTGTGTTAAGAAACAACTGAAAAACCTAGACGAAACCAAACTTTACAATAATCACCACCTTAGGGGTTATGCTGAATGTACAAGATAAGCATAAGCAAATTTCCCAACAAAATAGTGTCTCACTATGCGTTTGCTGTTGCTAAGGGTCGTTTGAAAGTGACTAAGCAAATGACAATTATGGTAATAATAGATGACATTTTACTAGTTACAAAATATCTTACTTGTTTTTTTAAATCTTAATTATACGAAGTTATATGGTATTAACTCATGTTTAAAGATGAGGAAATAGGTTTAGAAAGATTAACTGATTGTTTTCAAAAAACATACTCAACTAATGGCAGACCCTTTGGTTCCAGTTGTCATGCAGTCTACTGCAGCATACTGGCTTTCTCTCTTTGGGGGAAAAAAAAAATGTGTGTGTGTGTGTGTGTATATATGTGTGTGTGTGTGTGTGTGTGTATATATATATATATATATATATATATCAGAAATATACTCTTTTCATCATGGCACAATAATCTAGAAAGAAAAAATGCTTATCATAATGTAAGACTTATCTTTGAGTGAAGGGTAGCTATTTTAAATAACAAAAACCCTTTCAGTTCATAGTAGTAGAACTACTTTGAAGACAGCTGGTGTAAGTGAAGACAACATGGTAAATGTATTCAGCTCTGAAATAGCCTCTGATACTGCTCAGCTAACTTTTAATGTGTCTCACAGCTCAGCAAATGATTGAGGGTGCAGTCCTGCTGCACTTGCATTTCTTTTGTGCTCACATAACTCCCGTTAACATTGCTCAAAGTTCAGGGTACCAGGAACTAAGGGCAATTTTTCTATGTTTCCTCAGTTCTCTAAAGCTTTGAAGTCATAGACATTTAGCAATATTTTCTCAATAAGAAAGGGATATTTTGCACAGAAATAAGAAAGCTGCAGGGAAGCCCTTGCTTACTGTAGGAAATCGCTGATGTACAGAGTCACGTGACACATGGCTCTGGTAGGGCACCAGCTGCTTGGAACCACCTCAGGGCTGTAGGCTGTGGGAAGATAACTCCCATTGGCTGTATGTACACCTGATTGGCTGGATGACAGCAATGCCTTCCAGCCCTGCAGTTTCTTTTCCAATATTCACCAGATGCAATTAGCAGAGTCAGAAGGAAGCAACTTAAAATCTGCCAAAATAGGTCAGTAACCTCATTGTTTGCCCATTAGTTTAATCACAGGATATGTGTTTAGAGCCACAAAAGTCCTATGAAAATTATACAAAAGCACCCATTCACTCCTAAGTTTTGCCATAGTTCCTTATTCTGTAAACATCATATGTAAAATAGATCTCAATGAAAAGCGGAGCCGTATCCAATTGAGAGGTGGCTCAGATGGAAAGCATCTGCCTGCAATGCGGGAAACCTGTGTTCAATCCCTGGGTCGGGAAGATCCCCTGGAGAAGGAAATGGCAACCCACTCCAGTACTCCTTCCTGGAAAATTCCATGGACAGAGGATCCTGGTAGGCTACAGTCCATGGGGTTGCAAAGAGTCAGACACGACTGAGCGACTTCACTTTCACTTTTCATATACAACTTAGAAAAATCTTAAGTTTCCTTTAAAAGTTAGTAGTTGGAGAAATGCAGGATATTGATATTATTATACACTACAGCTTATAGATTAAGATATGCACATGCTTTTCCTATTTCCTCAACTTGCACCTTACCCTAATATTTTCCTATAAATAATGATTCATAGATAGATTTCAAAAAACTAAATCATATGGTAAATACACTCTGTAGTGTTATTTAAAAGAATGCAAACAAATTATCATCCCTTAAAGGCTGTGAACCAGAGAAGGCAATGGCAACCCACTCCAGTACTCTCGCCTGGAAAATCCCATGGACGGAGGAGCCTGGTAGGCTGCAATCCATGGAGTCGCTAAGAGTCAGACATGACTGAAGGGACTTAGCAGCAGCATCAGCAGCAAAGGCTGTGAACAAAGCTTCACCCTTAAAGCAAAATGTTGCCCCTTAATTGATTTTTTGGAGGAATCTGCTGCCTTTGAGATTTGAACTGACCCCTGCATTCAACATATTTTTTTCTGAATTTTTGGCATGCAGATGTCAAAATCTTACTAGCTAAAATATAAGTTATGTTTCAAAACAGAAGCAGTTGACAATCTTTTTCAACCTTCCTGATACATAAATTAAGACATAAGAAAGAAGCTAGAGTAAAAAGAGACAAATGGAGATAGTACAGGTGTGCTTTTCATCACATCTCCAGAAAAATTGCTGTTTTCTTCACTGATTTCTTCCTTTGCTTTATTTTTTTTTATATAAACAGTGTAACATATGTTACAATTAATCATATATAAGCCACTGGGAGAATAAATGCTGTCACAGTAATTAATGGTTTAACTTACTCTGAGTATTTTCAATATTAATAACCTAAATGGGACTATTGTGTTACTGTGAACAGGAACATATGTTGCTTTTTGCATTTTGTCTCTTAGAAATAAAAAAGTAAGCCTGCTTATTCTTCGTAGGTTTTGGTCAGTGGCTTAAGATTAGAAGCAGGCTGGAGGAATACTGTCAACACCCTGTGTTCCAGGATGGATTGGTACAATATGCTGCCATTCCAATAGGCTTCAAACCTTACCTTTTTTGCCTCTATTCTTCAGATAGTTTAGGATGGTATAAGGGATTTTGGACATAATGAATAGTGCTCTTCATCAAACAAGCAAGCAAGCAAATAAACAAAACTTGAATAATCATCAAAGCAATTTTTACCAGTTTGTAGGATTATATCAAGAGCCCTCTTGTGAAGGACTCAACATCAAACCTTAATGTTCCTTCCCAATAGTACAGGGACTCATTATTTAAATCTGTTTTCTGTTCACAGGTCTTATAGAAAGAGCATCATCTAGCAGCATAAAAAATATTTTTGCTTCCCACATATTGTTTGCTCATTATGGTCTTTTATGTTTCTGTTAATTATTTATTGTTTTGTTATTGTTGTTCTATATTAAGATAGGACCCTCATAATTTAGAGTATCCTCATGGTTATAGGAAGATTTTGATTGTAAGAAAGCAATAGGTAAAAGAGTGTTTGGCTACCACTCACCATTCAACCAGAAAGGTAAAATGATTCCCACTTAGAAAGATAATTTCTAAAAATTCCTTTCATTGAAAGAATAGACCCAGAAAAAAAATGTGTTAATTTTAGCTAATTTTATTGTTATTTAACTTAGGAAGGAAATATCAAAATAAAAAGATAAAAGTAGCAGTAAATTTAAAAAATAACAAAATAACCAAAATTCCAGGAAGAAAATGTTGGTATATAGAAGAGAGTGATAGAGCTATTATAATTATTATAACAACCTTGAAGCAATTAAGTGATTCATTTAGAATAATCCCATGTGAACTAGACCTGTATTTCTGTCTGCTATTACACACTGAGTGGCCAGAACCTGGTTGAGTCCCAGGAAAATAGGATTAGAGCCAAAAATGTGTATTTTATAACAATATATGCAAGATGAGTGGATAGGCTGTAGGTAAGCACAACCATAAAAATAAAATTATGCTCATGTTAAATGTTACAATCAGAATATTTGCTTTATTTAGTGAGTCTCAGTATTCCAAGTTAAAAAGCCTCAATCATCTTGGCCAAGTGAAGTACTTAAGCTATCACAAGTGCCTTAAGAGGGACAGTGTTACTTGAAGTCAATCATTTAAGAATCTCTTACAAAACAGTACCCAAAGTTGAAATATTCAAAAACATTAAACTCTTTTATATTTGTATTTTAGGAAAAAAAGCTTCAACTAGTTTATTAACTTTCACATATTTTTCCTACTTATGAAGAAATAATTTTTCCTTGAACGTTTTAATATTAGCTAACCCAGCAACATAGTGCTGAAGAAATTTTGTGTAATTAGATACAAGATGGAACTGGGTGAATAATTATAATTCCTGGATATTGACATTAAGAATTCAACAAGGCTTTAGTTCTTTAAAGTTACTGAAGCCAGTGACATTTTTTTCCATATAGTGTTCTGGTATAGTTTATGACAGTCACCATGGTTAATTTCAAAAATTCCTTTTAATTATTAAGGTCAGGGGCCTTCTTCCAATGTTTATCTGAAAATCTGAAAGACAGAAATAAATGCTATTTCTGGCCTCAGAGTTGTATAAACACATAAGGAATTTAATTATTTTGAAAAATTGAGTCTAAAGGTTTTATTTGCTTAATGTGGTATTCTCTTTGTATAATTTCACTTTTACTTAAATGTAAACCAGCACATCTTTGGGACTACATCTCAATTTTAAGGCCTGAGTTCACAAAACCAGGAAGTGATACATTAAGCCACCACAACAGAACACTTGATAATCAGTGTCCTAAACCACAAGATGACCCATTATTTAATGAAAAATCTGAAGATAGGAAGTTGAACGATTGTTTCAGTAGTTCATTGATAGTATTAAGTTTGTGTTCTCTTTCTGTCTTTTTGCTTTGTGTTTTGGCTTTAGTTTATTGTGCTTGATGCCTGTGGATACAATGTGACTTTAACAGTTCTATACATCATGTTACCATTCAATGAAGAAAGAATAGGAAAGGAACTGCCAGTGAGATATTACATTGTGTTTTGTTTTGTTTTTTTTTAATCAGTAATAAATTTCACATTAGTTTCCTAGAAAATTTTCTGATTTGTCCTTGTACTTCATTGATTAAAACTCACAGGGCCATCTCACTCTCAAAGAAGGTTGAGAAATTAGGTTTTTTTTTTTTTTTTTTATTTCTTAATTGAGGTCCCAAGGGATAAAGGGGATGGAGTTTTCTTTGAATACTTCTGATTTTGTAAAACCAAACTTGGCTCAAAGTTTATGAAATATAAAATTCATAACATATAAAGTTCTATAACATAATGAGTTAGGAAGTGAAAGTGTTAGTCATTCAGTTTTGTCTGACAGTGCAAAGCCTGCCAGGCTCCTCTGTCCATGAAATTCTCCAGTCAAGAATTCTAGAGTAGGTTGCCAGGCTCTTCTCAAGATGATCTTCCTGACCAGGGATAGAGTCTGGGTCTCCTGCATTGCAGACAAATCCTTACAGTCTGAGCCACCGAGGAAATCCAATATGAGTTAGAATATTTCCTAATTATAATTTGAAGACCATAGGATAATTGCTTTATTTTTTATTGTAATGATCCAATGAGAATTTCAATGATGTGTTTCTTTCTACCAAAAAGTATGTTAGGAGAGACTTACTTTAGATTTAGTCTTATAAAGACTCATTTATACTATCCAGGTTTATTGATATAATTTGTCATAGTTTAGCACCAGTCATTTTTAACTGAAAAATATACTAATAAATGGAATCATGTGCTGTAAATCTTTTTGGGAAGAGGGAGAATTGGAAGTAAGTGAAGTTAAAAACTGAACAACATATTTCAAGAGCTAATGCTGTAACAAATAATGAGAGATAAAAGTTACTGTTGCTCTTCTCATTGCTGGTATCCTTATAGTTAACTTTCACACCCACAGAACTGGTAACTAATAAAAATAAAGACAACAGACACTATTTGTAACCTCTATGCTGCTGTTTCTTAAACACTGTACCTCAGAATCTAGCTACCTACTCATTTCTGTAACTTTATTCATTATCACCACTAATAGCTATTGGATGCCTTATGCTTCAGTGAGGCTGGTGGTTTTAGTTGCTAAGTCATGTCCAACTTTTTGAGACCCTGTGGACTGTAGCTCAACAGGCTTCTCTGTCCGTAGGATTTCCTTGGCAAGGATATTGGAATGGGTTGCCCATATCCTTAACGAAGGGATCTTCCTGACCCAGGGATTGCACCTGCGTCTCTTGCATTAGCAGGCACATTTCTTTACATCTTAGCCATCAAGGAACCCTGTGCTTCAGTATCACACTGTTGAATCAGTATGCTAGCTGAAAAGGAGTTTGATAAGTTGTTTTTATTCCTTCCTTAATTCTGAGATACTGAAAGATACACAGAAGTGGGTAGGCTGAGAGCCACAACCCAGAATAAGTAAAGTCAGTTTCAGTATCAAGAAGATGACAAATTGAAGAAAAATCAATGAAAAAATAAAATTAGTTACACACACACACACACACACACACACACACACCTCCCAGGGCATTTTATAAGATCTGGATAAATCAAATTGGTAGTAAAGATGATTTCTTGTTCTCTCATTTGATTTTAAAGATATTTATAAGCCAGCCAATTTGCATTCTGACCATAATATAAATAATTTAACAATTGAGCTTTGGTTTTTTTCCCTGTGGGATATGAAAATATTTTATTAAAATAACCAGCATCATTTATCAAGCTGATATTTTGCATATAATGATAGGCATTTCCTTTTCAGGAAAATAAATTCCATTTATTTTCAACATGCTCATTGTATTGTACCTCTAGTAGTTCCTATGAGTGATGTTGCAAGATACTTCTGTTCATCTTATGCAGTTAGATGACAAATGTTTGTTCTTCTGCCTTGATGTATTAGAAAGTCAGAACTCCCTAGACTGCTAATGCAAAACACCTCTTTAAAATCAGACTCATGTAAAATTCTAAATATTCCCCAAGCTTTTATAAAATTTGATTAAACTATTAGATCTGTCAGTGTGCATTGTTTTACATTTTTCTTTTGAAGAAGTGAAAGAGAGCAGAGATGTATGAAAGAAAACATGATTAAAAGAGGAAGACAGAAATATGTTAATAGAAACAACTGATATCATTTTCTCTGAACTTAATATAGTATATAATTTTGAAGAATTCATTTTTATAAGTCATGACTTTCTCATTTTTAAGGATTTATATGTCCTTTGAGTTTAAGAAAGTTTCTGTGTTCAAGAATAAAGAGCATCTATCTATAATCTTTTACAGATTTCTACAAATTCATCTGAAATGAACTTATATAAGTGACTTATTAGATAATGTTTTTTAAGTATGTCACACTGAAGACAGTGTGCCATTAATGAAGAATTATGGAATGCCCTTTCAAAAATATATAGAATCTATATTTAAGATTTTTATAACTTCTTGTTATATTCTGAAGTTGTGTAAGTCCAGAATACAGAATAGACTCTATTACATGTTTAATGGTTCTATCTAATATTTTATTAATATACTTTCAAGGAATCTTACTCAAGCTTATTGTTGTTGTTCAGTCACTAGGATGTGTCCAACTCTTTATGACCCTGTGGACTGCAGCACTCCAGGCTTCCCTGTCCTTTACTATCTCCCAGAGTTTGCACAAGCTCGTGTCCATTGAATTGGTGATGCCAGCCAACCATCTCATCCTCTGTTGCTCCCTTTTGCTCCTGCCCTCCATCTTTCCCAGAATCAGGGTCTTTCCGAATGAGTCAACTCTTCATATCAGGTGGCCAAAGTATTGGAGCTTCAGCTTCAGCATCAGTCCTTCCAATGAATATTCAGGGTTGGTGTCCTTTAGGATTGACTGGTTTGACCTCCTTGCTCTCCACGGGACTCTCAAGAGTCTTCTCCAGCACTGTAATTTGAAAGCATCAATTTTTCAGTGCTCATCCTTCTTTGTGGTCCATTTCTCACATCTGTACATGACTACCAGAAAAACCACAGCTTTGACTATATGACTTTGACTTTTGACTGTGTCACTAACTTTGTTAGCAAAGTGATGTCTCTGCTTTTTAATATGGTTTCTAGGTCTGTCATAGCTTTCTTCCAAGGAGCAAACATCTTTTAATTTTGTGCTTGCAGTCACCATCCACAGTTATTTTCAAGCCAAATAAAATAAAATCTGTCACTGTTTCCTTTTCTTCCCTTTTTTTGGCCATGAAGTGCTGGGACTGGATGCCATGATATTAGCTTTTTGAATGTTGAATTTTAAGCCAGTTTTTTACTGCCCTCTTTCACTCTAATCAAGAAGTTTTTTAGTTCCTCTTTGAAAGTTCTGCCATTAGAATGGTATCATCTGCATATCTGAGGTTATTGATATTTCTCCCGACAATCTTCATTCCAGCTTGTGCTTCATCCAGCCCAGCATTTTGCATGATGTACTCTGCATATAAGTTAAATAAGCAGAATCATGTAGGAGACAGGAAGAATAAAAGAAAAGCAGGCCCCAGCAAGGGCTGCAAAAGAAATCTATAATTATTGATAAAATGGATGCTATATGGCATGAGACTCTTGGAACAAGTCCAGAGGGAACAGTTCATAATCTTGAAAACAAGATATGATCCTGGGGTTGGAAAACCGACCCCAGACTGTTTCTCAACTGGCATCTCAGAGTCACATGTTTTATGTATCTAGTGGAAAATCTATAGATAAGAATATTAGTCTTAGTTACTGATTTGTTATTGATTACTGTTTCCTAATTACTCAATGGTTAATGATCATTTTGTTCTTTGGCCGTGAAGGCCACATGAGTTATAGTTTGACTCCCCGCATATTCTCTCATTCACGGCTGGAAGTATAATAAAGCTGGCTTGGGTTCAGTTTTGGCACCTTCACCTTCGAGTGGTGTTGGTCCCCTGATCCTCGCTTTTCTATGAATTCTTGTGTCTCATTTCTCATTCTCTCACCATATTGTGCTCTTTGGAAACCCTGCTTGTTGAGCTGGTCTCGACAGAATCACAATACACACCCTTGACATACCCGTTTTTCTTTGAGCCAGTCCATTTTTCCAGGTCCAGTTCTAACTGTTGCTTCTTGTGTTGCATAAAGGTTTCTCAGGAGACAGTTAAGTTGGTCTGGTATTCCCACCTCTTTAAGAATTTTCCACAGCTCATTGTGATCCACACAGTCAAAGGTTTTAGCTTAGTCCTAATGAATCAGAAGTACAATTTTTTTTTTAAAATTCCCTCACTTTTTCTATGATCCAACAGATATTGCCAACTTGATCTCTGGTTATTCTGCCTTAAGCTTGTGTACTGAAGCTTATATAAACAGGTTAACTGAATTTTGTAAGTATCATTAAAAACTATATTTTGAGGTAATTTTTAATAAATTTCATGAAGCACTATTTCCTCCTAATATGACTACATCACCATATTATTGATATTTTGTGTGCATGTATATATGTGTGGGGATGAAAACTACTTTTTTTTTTTTTGTAATAACTGGTGGAAAATGTGGACAACTTCCATACCCAGTGATTATGAATACTTGTGATAACTTTAGAATACTTTTGTTACCGTCTTGTTTTTAAAATATATAAATGATCTAGTTCTTTATAATATCTATTTTACATTTGAATAGAAAAATGAAAATGTGAGTAAGGGAAAGGTCTTGAGTTTTCATTCTGCTTCTGCTATTATGAAAAGCTGGAGAGATCATTAAAATTTTTCGAGCACTAACATTTTAACCTATAAAATGAAATAATTCATGTGGCTAATTTTAACAGCTTTTTCCCCAGATATAAGGAAAAGATCAAGACTCTGATTTGGAAATTCCTAAGTCAAAAATTACCCTAATAATGCTGTTTCTGTGTGTCATATGTTATGTTATATCTTTGTGGGTGTTTGAATTCTTCAGTAATAGTGGTTCTTCAAATTCAAAGTTACATTTAAAGTTTGTGTTCTGACAATATATAAAAAGCAAACAATGCACAAAAAGCATGACTTTACTCAATTTACTGCTAAACGTAATGATATTTTCTCTCCTAAATGTCTCTGCTTTCTGTTGTGAGCTTCTCATTGAACAAAGGGGTTATTTATTATAACTTCTTGCATATAATCTGAAGCACTTTTAAGTGAATAAGTTTTTCATTTTAACACTGTACATCACACATCTATTCATGTCACATAGAATGTCTTAGAACAATTTAAAAAGGTGGAGCTTGTGGTAAAGAACTCACCTGTCAATGCAGTAGACATAAGATACCTGGGTTTGATCCCTGAGTTGGAAAGATCCATTAGAGAAGGAAGTGGCAACCCACTCAAGTATTCTTGCTTGGAATAATCCTATGGACAGAGGAGCATGGAGGGCTACAGTCCATAGGGTCCTAAAGAGTCAGACATGACTGAAGCAACTTAACACATAGCACACATCTTCTGTTGATTTACTTATAGACCTTTTAAGCAGTCCAGACTTTTACATACAACTTAAATAAGTTTCTGGAGAATTAAATAGCAACCCACTCCAGTACTCTTGCCTGGAAAATCCCATGGACGGAGAAGCCTGGTAGGCTACAGTCCATGGGGTTGCAAAGAGTCGGACATGACTGAGCAGCTAAACTGTCTAAACTTTTCTAAATAAGTTTATCTGCATTGTGTCCATAATTCAATGTAAACAATAGGGATTTTAGAATATAAAAACAAACATGTTTTTATTGTGTCTCATGTTTTATTGTCCCACAGAATGAAATATTTTTTGCTTTAGCTATAATATTAATGACATGTTGCTTTTTCCTTGTCGGTGTTTCCTTCAACCATTCATAAAAGTCTACGTTGATATAAATTTTCTTAGTACAGACAGTTAAGACCTTAATTTACGTCTGATTTTTAAACTTGATTTTGAATGTAAGAATTCAGATTCTGAAAGCAGAAGCAGTTATTTTTCTTCCTCATTTCAAGTATGTTATTTTTATATATAATGTTTATCTGAAGAATTTATGCTTAAACAAATTCTGATTATTACATAATAAGGCATTAATGATTGAACTTAGCCCCTAGATGTTAAGTGCTGTATTAATAAATTTTTAGACTTAATCATTTACACAGAGTTCTCTGTCTCATTTAAATCCATTGTTACTAATTTTTTTGGCAATCTAGTAGATTGTTTAAAAGTTAACCCTTAATGACTTTGCAATACAGAATTATCAAATATTTTGCCCTCTTCTCTCATTAGTCAAAACAACATGAATAACGAAAATAAATCAAGTAGTATAGGATTATAAACAAATGTATAAAATAACTATGAGTCCATACTGATAAATAAATGACTGCATTAATTTAAAAATGGAGGAGAATAAACAAATCTCCCATGAAGAACTTCAAGTAATTCATGTAGATACTTTATCCTCAAGAAAAGGAATCATAACTCACCAATTCTTAAGTGTAAGTTTTTCATAGTGGAAGAGGAAGGGGAGGAGGAGGAGAAGTGGAGAAAAAGGAAGAAGGAAAAGCAGCAGCATCACTTGCTGCTACACTTGGCTCTTATCATGTCTTACACAAAAATCAATTTGAGATGAACCATTAGGCCTAAACTTAAAATCAGTAAGACAATAAAAGAAAACAAGGAGTATTATCTTCACAATTTTTAATTAGACTAGATTTCTTAGAGAGGACAGAGAATGTATGAACTATGAGATGAAACATTGTTAATTGGAATTTATAAAAATTCCAAACATCTGTGCTCTTCAAAAAACATAATCAATAAGTATCTGGTAGAAAATATTTGTAACGTCCGAGGTCAGGGGCGGCGGCCAGGAACAACCCCACCTCCAAGGAGCTGGCGCAGGATGGCCTAGAGGAGCTATTCCACGCTCAAGGTCAGAAGGTAAGGAGCAGAAACTGCGCTTTGCTGGAGCAGCCATGAAGAGATACCCCACGCCCAAGGTACGAGAAACCCAAGTAAGATGGTAGGTGTTGCAAGAGGGCATCAGAGGGCAGACACACTGAAACCATACTCACAGAAAACTAGTCAATCTAATAACACTAGGACCACAACCTTGTCTAACTCAATGAAACTAAGCCATGCCCGAGGGGCAACCCAAGACGGGCGGGTCATGGTGAAGAGGTCTGACAGAATGTGGTCCACTGGAGAAGGGAATGGCAAACCACTTCAGTATTCTTGCCTTGAGAACCCCATGAACAGTATGAAAAGGCAAAATGATAGGATACTGAAAGAGGAACTCCCCAGGTCAGTAAGTGCCCAATATGCTACTGGAGATCAGTGGAGAAATAACTCCAGAAAGAATGAAGGATGGAGCCAAAGTAAAAATAATACCCAGTTGTGGATGTGACCGATAATTGAAGCAAGGTTCAATGCTGTAAAGAGCACTATTGCATAAGAACCTGGAATGTCAGGTCCATGAATCAAGGCAAATTGGAAGTGGTCAAACAGGAGATGGCAAGAGTGAACATCGACATTCTAGGAATCAGCAAACTAAAATGGACTGGAATGGGTGAATTTGACTCAAATTACCATTATATCTACAACTTCTGGCAGGAATCCCTCAGAAGAAATGGAGTAGCCATCATGGTCAAGAAGAGTCCAAAATGCAGTACATGGATGCAATCTCAAAAATGACAGAATGATCTCTGTTCATTTCCAAAGCAAACCATTCAATATCAGAGTAATCCAAGTCTATGCCCCAACCAGTAATGCTGAAGAAGCTGAAGTTGAACGGTTCTATGAAGACCTACAAGACCTTTTAGAACTAACACCAAAAAAAGATGTCCTTTTCATTATAGGAGACTGGAATGCAAAAGTATGAAGTCAAGAAACACCTGAAGTAACAGGCAAATTTGGCTTTGGAATACGGAACGAAGCAGGGCAAAGACTAATAGAGCTTTGCCAAGAAAATGCACTGATCATAGCAAACACCCTCTTCCAACAACACAAGAGAAGACTCTACACATGGACATCACCAGATGGTCAACACCGAAATCAGATTGATTATATTCTTTGCAGCCAAAGATGGAGAAGCTCTATACAGTCAGCAAAAACAAGACCAGGAGATGACTGTGGCTCAGACCATGAACTCCTTATTGCCAAATTCAGACTGAAATTGAAGAAAGTAGGGAAAACCACTAGACCATTCAGGTATGACCTAAATCAAATCCCTTATGATTATACAGTGGAAGTGAGAAATAGATTTAAGGGCCTAGATCTGATAGATGGAGTGCCTGATGAACTATGGAATGAGGTTCATGACATAGTACAGGAGGCAGGGATCAAGACCATCCCCATGGAAAAGAAATGCCAAAAAGCAAAATGGCTGTCTGGGGAGGCCTTACAAATAGCTGTGAAAACAAGAGAAGCGAAAAGCAAAGGAGAAAAGGAAAGATATAAGCATCTGAATGCAGAGTTCCAAAGAATAGCAAGAAGAGATAAGAAAGCCTTGTTCAGCGATCAGTGCAAAGAAATAGAGGAAAACAACAGAATGGGAAAGACTAGAGATCTCTTCAAGAAAATTAGAGATCCCAAGGGGACATTTCCTGCAAAGATGGGCTCGATAAAGGACAGAAATTATATGGACCTAACAGAAGAAGAAGATATTAAGAAGAGGTGGCAAGAATACACAGAAGAACTGTACAAAAAAGATCTTCATGACCAGATAATCACGATGGTGTGACCACTCACCAACAGCAAGATATCCTGGAATGTGAAGTCAAGTGGGCCTTAGAAAGCATCACTATGAACAAAGCTAGTGGAGGTGATGGAATTCCAGTTGAGCTATTTCAAATCCTGAAAGATGATGCTGTGAAAGTGCTGCACTCACTATGCCAGCAAATTTGGAAAACTCAGCAGTGGCCACAGGACTGGAAAAGCTCAGTTTTCATTCCAATCCCAAAGAAAGGCAATGCCAAAGAATGCTCAAACTACTACACAATTGCACTCATCTCACACGCTAGTACAGTAATGCTCAAAATTCTCCAAGCCAGGCTTCAGCAATACGTGAACTGAGAACTTCCAGATGTTCAAGCTGGTTTTAAAAAAGGTAGAGGAACCAGAGACCAACTTTCCAACATCGTCTGAATCATGAAAAAAGCAAGAGAGTTCCAGAAAAACATCTATTTCTGCTTTATTGACTATGCCAAAACCTTTGACTGTATGGATCACAAGAAACTGTGGAAAATTCTGAAAGAGATGGGAATACCAAACCACCTGACCTGCCTCTTGAGCAATCTATATGCAGGTCAAGAAGCAGCAGTTAGAACTGGACATGGAACAACAGACTGGTTCCAAATAGGAAAAGGAGTATGTCAAGGCTCGATACTGTCACCCTGCTTATTTAACTTCTATGCAGAGTACATCATGAGAAATTCTGGGCTGGAAGAGGCACAAGCTGGAATCAAGATTGCTGAGAGAAATATCAATAACTTCAGATATGCAGATGACACCACCCTTATGTCAGAAAGTGAAGAGGAACTAAAAAGCCTCTTGACGAAGGTGAAAGAGGAGAGTGAAAATGTTGGCTTAAAACTCAACATTCAGAAAACGAAGATCATGGCATCTGGTCCCATCCCTTCATGGGAAATAGATGGGGAAACAGTGGAAACAGCGTCAGACTTTATTTTTGGGGGCTCCAAAATCACTGCTGCTGCCGCTGCTAAGTCACTTCAGTCGTGTCCGACTCTGTGTGATCCCACAGACGGCAGCCACCAGGCTCCTCCATCCTTGGGATTCTCCAGTCAAGAACACTGGTGTGGGTTGCCATTTCCTTCTCCAATGGATGAAAGTGAAAAGTGAAAGGGAAGTCGCTCAGTTGTGTCCGACTCTTAGCGACCCCATGGACTGCAGCCTACCAGGCTCCTCCATCCATGGGATTTTTCAAGCAAATTACTGGAGTGGGGTGATGGTGATTGCAGCCATGAAATTAAAAGATGCTTACTCCTTGGAAGGAAAGTTATGACCAACCTAGATAGCATATTCAAAAGCAGAGATATTACTTTGCCAACAAAGGTCCGTCTAGTCAAGGCTATGGTTTTTCCAGTGGTCATGTATGGATGTGAGAGCTGGACTGTGAAGAAAGCTGAGCACCAAAGAATTGATGCTTTCAAACTGTGGTGTTGGAGAAGACTCTTGAGAGTCCCTTGGACTGCAAAGAGATCCAACCGGTCCATTCTGAAGGAGATCGGCCCTGGGATTTCTTTGGAAGAATGATGCTAAAGCTGAAACTCCAGTACTTTGGCCACCTCATGCGAAGAGTTGACTCATTGGAAAAGACTCTGATGCTGGGAGGGATTGGGGGCAGGAGGAGAAGGGGACAACAGAGGATGAGATGGCTGGATGGCATCTCTGACTCGATGGACATAAGTCTGAGTGAACTCTGGGAATTGGTGATGGACAAGGAGGCCTGGCATGCTGCAATTCATGGGGTCACAAAGAGTTGGACATGACTGAGTTACTGAACTGAACCGAACTGGTACCTCAGCTGGTAACAATCTACCTGTCATTCAGGAGACCCCAGTTTGATTCCTGCTCAGGAAGATCCCCTGGAGAAGGGATAGGCTATCCACTCTAGTATTCATGGGTTTCCCTGGTGGTTTAGTCAGTAAAGAATCTACCTGCAATGCGAGAGTCCTGGGTTTGATCCCTAGATTGGGAAGATGTCCTAGAGGAGAGATGGCAACCGACCCCAATATTCTTTCCTGGAGAATCCCCATGGACAGAGGAGCCTAGTGGGCTACACCCAAAGGGTTGCAGAGTCGGACACAACTGAGCAGGTAAGCACATACACACACTGTACACGATATGGACAGAGAGATCTCTACATACTGTATATGAAATACCTACATGACAGTTATTGGTAACAATATTTTGCTGAATATTTTGTGTTAAAAATATAGCTTTTCATTTAAAAAAAAGTATTTTCCTTTTAGTACTAATGGCACGAATTGAATAAGACTCCGTGTTTTCAATTAGTCACTAAAACTACAGCATAAGTTGTAATTGAGTTGTCTCTCTCTCTCTCTAGCCTGAAAATCAGAAGCTCAGCATCAAAATTCAATAGACATTCATACTTCTTTGAAATGAAGAACCAAATAAATTTCTTTTTACAATCTGATGCTATCTCTATTCCTGTTGACACCAGAAGTTTAAAAAAAAATGTAAGTTGAGTTACTTCCCCCAAATCATAAACAACTACAGGCATAAACTTAGTATTTCAATTTGTCATGCAATAGCAAAGAAAGAATCCCTATTAGCATAAATATTCTTTTGTTTTTCATGTATGGACAATGTTTGCTAACATAAAGTCCTAATATAGACTTAAATATTCATAAGAAAAATTAATAATAGTCAAAACCTCAAATTTTGTATTATTACTATATTAATGGCTTTCCATTGCTGTAGTTAACAACAGTAATTACTTTCCATTGTTTAGGACCCATAAAACCATGTTTCTGTTTTCCTGTTCATGGTCTGATAAGGGTAGATTTATTTGTGTCTTTTCATTAAACTCTTTCTAATGAAACTTTAATTATAATAACTTGTATCTATTCAGTAATTGTTATATACTTTCTTGAAAATGATTTCTTTTTTTCTTAAAACAGTGCATGTTTTATAAGATGATACCTATGACAAAGGAAAATGACTGGGAAGTAGTATTTGGTCTGTGGATTTTAGCAAGAGAGAGAGAAAAAGAAAAAAAAAGGAGAAACTCAACTCACATGATGTAATGATTAAGTCATCCCAAAATAGATTTTATTAAAGATAGAATCCTACTGTCTGCACTGTATGCTATTCAGTGGAACTCACAGCCATTTAACTTCTTAAAACCAGTGTATTGGAAGGTTGAACAATAAATGAAGTATTAGCAATTTATAGAAATCAAATTTAAATTAAGTCATTGATTTCAACTTAAGAGTTGACCATTGACAGTCTCTTAGAAAACGTAGAATAAAGCCATTTGAAAGAAGAACCTCAATGAAATACAAATAAACTTTCTCAGCTCAGTCAGTTCAGTTCAGTCACTCAGTCATGTCCGACTCTTTGTGACCCCATGAATTGCAGCACGCCAGGCCTCCTTGTCTATCACCAACTCCCGGAGTTCACTCAAACTCATGTGCATTGAGTTGGTGATGCTATCCAGCCATCTCATCCTCTGTCATCCCCTTCTCCTCCTGCCCCTAATCCTTCTCAGGATCAGGGTCTTTTACAATGAATCAACTCTTCGCATAAGGTGGCCAAAGTATTGGAGTTTCAGCTTCAACATCAGTCCTTCCAAAGAACACCCAGGACTGATCTCCTTTAGGTTGGACTGGTTGGATCTTCTTGCAGTCCAAGGGACTCTCAAGAGTCTTCTCCAACACCACAGTTCAAAAGCATCAATTATTTAGTGCTCAGCTTTCTTCACAGTCCAGCTCTCACATCCATACATAACCACTGGAAAAACCATAGCCTTGACTAGACAGACCTTTATTGGTAAAGTAATGTCTCTGTTTTTGAATGTGCTATCTAGGTTGGTCATAACTTTCCTTCCAAGGAGTAAGCATCTTTTAATTTCATGGCTGTAGTCACCATCTGCAGTGATTTTGGAGCCCAAAAAAATAAAGTCTGACACTGCTTCCACATCTATTTCCTATGAAGTGATGGGACCAGTTGCCATGATCTTTGTTTTCTTAATGTTGAGCTTTAAGTCAACTTTTTCACCCTCCTCTTTCACCTTCATCAAGAGGCTTTTTAGTTCCTCTTCACTTTCTGACATAAGGGTGGTGTCATCTGCATATCTGAGGTTATTGAGATTTCTCCCGGCAATCTTGATTCCAGCTTGTGCTTCTTCCAGTCCAGCGTTTCTCATGATGTACTCTGCATAGAAGTTCAATAAGCAGGGTGGCAATATCCAGCCTTGACTTACTCCTTTTCCTATTTGGAACCAGTCTGTTGTTCCATGTCCAGTTCTAACTGTTGCTTCTTGACCTGCATATAGGTTTCTCAAGAGGCAGGTCAGGTGGTCTGGTATTCCCATCTCTTTCAGAATTTTCCACAGTTTCTTGTGATCCATACAGTCAAAGGTTTTGGCATAGTCAATAAAACAGAAATAGATGTTTTTCTGGAACTCTCTTGCTTTTTCCATGATCCGGCGGATGTTGGCAATTTGATCTGTGGTTCCTCTGCCTTTCCTAAAACCAGCTTGAACATCTGGAAGTTCTCGGTTCACGTATTGCTGAAGCCTGGCTTGGAGAATTTTGAGCTTGACTTTACTAGCGTGTGAGATGAGTGCAATTGTGCGGTAATTTGAGCATTCTTTGGCATTGCCTTTCTTTGGGATTGGAATGAAAACTGACCTTTTCCAGTCATGTGGCCACCGCTGAGTTTTCCAAATGTGCTGGCATATTGAGTAACAATAGGCATTTACTTACCAAAGAATTACTTTGATAGAAAGATATTTTTGCACTAAGAAAAAAACTTATCTGTTTAAGAAATAAAATACCAATAATTTGAATTTGATAAAAGTGTTTTTTCTAGGGTACTCTCATAACTCTGCCTGTGTAAGATTGCTTTTAATTATTTTTCATCCCTAACTTTGGTAATTTGATTTTCTTTATGAACTTTTCAAACACAGTTATATTAAGAGACATATTTTGAAACAATCAGAATAATTACTTTTGTTTTAAGAAATACCAAGTGGAAAAGTTATAATGCCTCCTGTTTTAGTCATATCAATATTAAACTTCTAATACAAGTTCTCTTTAATAACAAAAGAAAGTAAACCACCTAAATTAGACCATAAGTTTTTTAAGATGAGTCTAAATTACAGTGCTCTTAATTCTTTTAAATATGTTCATATTAAGTATGTTTTCATTAGTTCTGAATGTGTCACAGCTATATCTAATACTCTGTTAAAAAGAAATCCAAATGCCAGAAAAAAACAAAGGACAATTTGCCCTGTTCTTTTATAAACCTAGTTTAAGGCACATTTTCAAGTCAAATAATAATGAATACATTAAGCATATGTAATTATTATAAAGAAGTATAAACCAGAATTTTCATACCACAGAGGTTTTCATTTCTTGCCATAGAAAATTTGTTACTTACTATGATAAGTCTCCAATTAAAATATGAAATTCAGATAATGGATCTTTGATGGAGCAAAGATAAGAATCAGGGCTTAATTATCTAGAGATCATGTATCTGAATAAGAAAACTTTTAATATGCCTTGATAGATAACTATTCTTAAATAAAATAATAGCCAGATATTATAATTTTTTATTATAACTATTTAATGACTGTGCAAAATAATGACTTTCCATGGAATAGGTCATAAAACCAATTTTTAATATTCCTCTTCATGATCTTACAGAGGCAGATTTATTTGTCTTTTGTTGAATCTTTAATATATATGTGAGAGAAATCTGTATGCATGTCAAGAAGCAATGGTTAGAACCAGATATGGAATAACAGAGTGGTACCAAATTGGGAAAGGAGTACATCAAGCCTGTATATTGTCACCTTGCTTATTTAACTTATATGCAGAGTACATCATGAGAAATGCTGGGCTGGAAGAAGCACAAGCTGGAATCAAGATTGCTGGGAAAAATATCAATGACCTCAGATAAGCAGATGACACCACTCTTAAGGCAGAAAGCAAAGAACTGAAGAGCCTCTTGATAAAAGTGAAAGAGTACAGTGAAAAAGCTGACTTAGCACTCAGCATTCAGAAATGAAGATCATGGCATCCTGTCCCATCACTGCATGGCAAATAGATGGGGAAACAATGGAAACCATGACAGACTTGATTTTCTTAGGCTCCAAAATCATTGCAAATGGTGACTGCAACCATGAAATTAAAAGACCCTTGCTCCTTGGAAGAAAAGCTATGACCAACCTAGACAGCATATTCAAAAGCAGAGACATTACTTTACCAACAAATGTCCATATAGTCAAAGCTAGGGTTTTTCCATTAGTCATGTATGGATATGAGAGTTGGATCATAAAGAAAGCTCAGTGCCAAAGAATTGATGCTTTGATCTGTGGTGTTGGATAAGCCTCTTGAGAGTCCCTTGGACTGCAGAGAGATCAAACCAGTCAGTCCTAAAAGGAAATCAGTTCTGAACAATCTTTGGAAAGACTGATGCTGAAGCTCCAATACTTTGGCCACCTGATGCAAAGAACTGACTCATTGGAAAAGACCCTGATTCAGGCAAGTTTGAAGCAGGAGGAGAAGGGGATAACAGAGGATGAGATGGTTGGATGACATCACTGACTCAATGGACATGGGTTTGAGCAAGGTCCGGAAGTTGGTGATGGACAGGGAATCCTGGCATGCTGCAGTCCATGGGGTCACAAAGAGTCAGACATGACTGACGGACTAAACTGAACTGAACACACATATATGGAGACAATTATATATATATAACATACATTATTATAAAATGAATAAAAAGCAGTTACAAACAGGCAAAGTATTATTCTAACTATCTCAGTTATCACTTTAAATATATCAATAGGTTTAGCACACCAGGGCAATTGGTATTGAGAAAAAGAAGCAACTCTTGATGTATATTGTTTATAAGGAACAGACTCTAAGTATAATGACACAGGTTAAAAGTTACATGATAATCAAAAGAAAGCTGAAAGAGCAGTATTAATTTCATTCAAAGCAAAGTCTAAACAAAGATTATCAGGGACAAAGAGGTCCATTATATAATGAGAAAGAGTTAACTCTCCCAGAAACTAAAAAATTCCAATATATATACACTTAACAATACACAGAGCTTCAAAATATTTGAGGAAGAAACTGATACAACTTTAAGAGAGATATGTACTCATAAATCTATAAGCTGCATCTATTAAATTTTTACTAACAAAGTAAAAATAGTTCCTAATATATAAAAAATACAATTATACTTTTACAAATCAACCAATACCTGTTAGTTGTTTATCGTTAATATTATATACAGGCATACCTCAATTTGTGTTCCACAGAAGTTGCATTTTTTACAGATTTAAGGTTTATGGCAATCCTGCCTTGTCAGATGATGGTTAGCATTTTTTAACAATTACATATGTTTTAATTAAGGTATGTATATTGTTTTTTAGACATAATGCCATTGTACACTTAATAGGCTAAATGTAACTTGTATGCACTTGGAAGCTAAAAACATGTGTTTCTCTTTATGGCAATATTTGCTTTATTGTGGTGGTCTGGAAATGAATCCACAATATCTCTGAGATATACTTGTAAGATTTTTAAACCATGTAACAATATAGATTTGCCTTTTTATCCTTAATATCTAACAATGTCATTAGTAACAGACTTAGCACTTACTAAAATGAAACATTGTAACATCAGTTAATTCTACCTTCCTTAAAATTTTTGATATCAGGATTAGTTCGTATTTCTAAAACTATGGTAAACCCAAAGAACTTTTGGTAAATGGATATAATTTATCTATATCTACTATACTAACATTAAAAATGAGATTTTTGTCTGAAAAAAAATGAGACTTAAAAAAATACTTAATTCATTAATAAATGATAGTAATAAAGCCTTCACATATTTATATATTTTGTGATTTGAAAAATACTGGTTCATTGAATTATGCATTTATTTGAAGTGGTGCAATATTTCATTAAAATGTATTTTTGAACATAGCAAACCTTGTTGTCAGCCCTGAAGCTAATTAAGTTATCGACTTCATGGTGGCAAATAAAAATTTTCCAGACTTGTATTTTGGCTAAAAGTTTTAATTTTATTTTTTGCAACAGTAAGAGTTGGTTTCTTGAAGTATCATATGCACTGTACTTTCCAAAAAAATAAGCAAATCTAAATAATCATAATTTGCTGTTCATTCAGGCATAAATGTAGTTTCTTGATAAAAACTTAGTTATGTGTTAGTTCAAACAGTTGCACTGCTGTTTTTATTTAAGGTATCGTACTTCAGAACACAACAGAAATATTTAGGAACACTTCTCTTTTCATGACATAGAATATTAAAAACAGGTGTCAGTTCAGTTCAGTCCCTTTGCAACCCCATGAATCGCAGCATGCCAGGCCAGCCTGTCCATCACCAAATCCTGGAGTTCAATCAGACTCACGTCCATCGAGTCAGTGATGCCATACAGCCATCTCATCCTCTGTCGTCCCCTTCTTCTCCTGCCCCCATTCCCTCCCAGCATCAGAGTCTTTTCCAATGAGTCAACTCTTCGCATGAGGTGGCCAAAGTACTGGAGTTTCAGCTTCAGCATCATTCCTTCCAAAGAAATCCCAGGGCTGATCTCCTTCAGAATGGACTGGTTGGATCTCCTTGCAGTCCAAGGGACTCTCAGGAGTCTTTTCCAACACCACAGTTCAAAAGCATCAGTTCTTCCACGCTCAGCTTTCTTCACAGTCCAACTCTCACATCCATACATGACAACTGGAAAAACCATAGCCTTGACTAACTAGATGGACCTTTGTTAGCAAACTAATGTCCCTGCTTTTCAATATGCTATCTAGGTTGGTCATACCTTTTCTTCCAAGGAGTAAGCCTCTTTTAATTTCATGGCTGCAGTCACCATCTGCAGTGATTTTGGAGCCCAGAAAAATAAAGTCTGACCAGTGATTTTGGAGCCCACAAAAATAAAGTCTGAACTGTTTCCACTGTTTCCCCATCTATTTCCCATGAAGTGATGGGACCAGATGCCATGATCTTCGTTTTCTGAATGTTGAGCTTTAAGCCAACATTTTCACTCTCCTCTTTCACTTTCATCAAGAGGCTTTTTAGTTCCTCTTCACTTTTTGCCATAAGGGTGGTGTCATCTGCATATCTGAGGTTATTGAGATTTCTCCCGGCAATCTTGATTCCAGCTTGTGCCTCTTCCAGCCCAGCATTTCTCATGATGTACTCTGCATATAAGTTCAATAAGCAGGGTGGCAATATCCAGCCTTGACTTACTCCTTTTCCTATTTGGAACCAGTCTGCTGTTCCATGTCCAGTTCTAACTGTTGCTTCCTGACCTGTATATAGGTTACTGAAGAGGCAGATCACATGGTCTGGTATTCCCATCTCTTTCAGAATTTTCCACAGTTTATTGTGATCCACACAGTCAAAGGTTTTGGCATAGTCAATAAAGCAGAAATAGATGTTTTTCTGGAACTTTCTTGCTTTTTCCATGATCCAGAGGATGTTGGCAATTTGATCTCTGGTTCTTCTGCCTTTTCTAAAGCCAGCTTGAACATCTGGAAGTTCACGGTTCACATATTGTTGAAGCCTGGCTTGGAGAATTTTGAGCATTACTGTACTAGCGTGTGAGATGAGTGCAATTGTGCAGTAGTTTGAGCATTCTTTGGCATTGCCTTTCTTTGGGATTGGAATGAAAACTGAGCTTTTCCAGTCCTGTGGCCACTGCTGAGTTTTCCAAATTTGCTGGCATACTGAGTGCAGCACTTTCACAGCATCATCTTTCAGGATTTGAAAGAGCTCAACTGGAATTCCATCACCTCCACTAGCTTTGTTCATAGTGATGCTTTCTAAGGCCCACTTGACTTCACATTCCAGGATGTCTGGCTCTAGGTGAGTGATCACACCATCATGATTATCTGGGTCATGAAGATCTTTTTTGTACAGTTCTTCTGTGTATTCTTGACACCTCTTCTTAATATCTTCTGCTTCTGCTAAGTCCATAAGGTTTCTGTCCTTTATCGAGCCCATCTTTGCAGGAAATGTCCCCTTGGGATCTCTAATTTTCTTGACGAGATCTCTAGTCTTTCCCATTCTGTTGTTTTCCTCTATTTCTTTGCATTGATCGCTGAACAAGGCTTTCTTATCTCTTCTTGCTATTCTTTGGAACTCTGCATTCAGATGCTTATATCTTTCCTTTTCTGCTTTGCTTTTCGCTTCTCTTGTTTTCACAGCTATTTGTAAGGCCTCCCCAGACAGCCATTTTGCTTTTTGGCATTTCTTTTCCATGGGGATGGTCTTGATCCTTGTCTCCTGTACAATGTCACGAACCTCATTCCATAGTTCATCAGGCACTCTATCTGTCAGATCTAGGCCCTTAAATCTATTTCTCATTTCCACTGTATAATCATAAGGGATTTGATTTAGGTCATACGTGAATGATCTAGTGGTTTTCCCTACTTTTGTCAATTTAAGTCTGAATTTGGCAATAAGGAGTTCATGGTCTGAGCCACAGTCAGCTCCTGGTCTTGTTTTTGTTGACTATATAGAGCTTCTCCATTTTTGGCTGCAAAGAATATAATCAATCTGATTTCGGTGTTGATCATCTGGTGATGTCCATGTGTAGAGTCTTCTCTTGTGTTGTTGGAAGAAGGTGTTTCCTATGACCAGTTGCATTTTCTTGACAAAACTCTATTAGTTTTTGCCTTGCTTCATTCCATATTCCAAGGCAAATTTGCCTGATACTCCAGGTGTTCTTGACTTCCCACTTTTGCATGCTAGTCCCTATAATGAAAAGGACATTTTTTTTGGGTGTTCATAGATCTTGTAGGTCTTCATAGAACCGTTCAACTTCAGCTTTTTCAGCGTTACTGGTTAGGGCACAGACTTGGATTACTGTGATATTGAATGGTTTGCCTTGGAAACGAACTGAGATCATTCTTTTGTTTTTGAGATTGCTTCCAAGTACTGCATTTCAATCTCTTTTTTTGACCATGATGGCTACTCCATTTCTTCTGAGGGATTCCTGCCTGCAGTAGTAGATATAATTGTCATCGTAGTTAAATTCACCCATTACAGTCCATTTTAGTTCACTGATTCCTAGAATGTCAATGTTCACTCTTGCCATCTCATGTTTGACCACTTCCAATTTGCCTTGATTCATGGACCTGACTTTCCAGGTTCCTATGCAATATTTCTTTTTACATCAGATCTTGCTTCTACCACCAGTCACATACACAACTGGGTATTGTTTTTGCTTTGACTCCATCCCTTCATTCTTTCTGGAGTTATTTCTCCACTGATCTCCAGTAGCATATTGGGCCCCTACTGACCTGAGGAGTTCCTCTTTCAGTATCCTATCATTTTGCCTTTTCATACTGTTGATGGGGTTTTCAAGGCAAGAATACTGAAGTGCTTTGCCATTCCCTTCTCCAGTGGACCACATTCTGTCAGACCTCTCCACCATGACCCGCCCATCTTGGGTGGCCCCTTGGGCATGGCTTAGTTTCATTGAGTTAGACAAGGCTGTGGTCCCAGTGTGATTAGATTGACTAGTTTTTTGTGAGTATGGTTTCAATGTGTCTGCCCTCTGATGCCCTCTTGCAACACCTACTGTCTTACTTGGATTTCTCCTACCGTGGAAGTGGGGTATCTCTTCATGGCTGCTCCAGCAAAGCGTAGCCGCTGCTCCTTACCTTGAACGAGGGGTATCTCCTCACTGCCGCCCCTTCTGATCTTGAACGTGGAATAGCTCCTTTAGGCCCTCCTGCGCCCGCGCAGCCACTGCTCCTTGGAGGTTGGGTTGCTCCTCCCGGCCACGGCCCCTGGCCTTGGGTGTGGAGTAGGTCCTCCCAGCCACCAACCCTGGCCTCAGACATGGGGTAAAAATAAAAACAGGTGTACTTAAGGACTAATAGTGATTAAAATAAATAATTTACTGCTTCATCAAGGACTTTTTTTTGTTGTTGTGCTGGGTCTTCATTGCTGTGAGACTACTTCCTAGTTCAATTCATGAACTTTTATTGCAGTGGCTTCACTTATGTGGAGCACAGGCTGTAGGACACAAAGTCTTCACTAGTTGTAGCACTGGGATCAGTAGCTGCATCTCAAAGGCTCTAGAGCACTGGCTCAGTAGTTGTGGTACACAGGCTTAGTTGTTCTGAGGGATGTGGCATCTTCCCAGATTAGGGATTGAACTCATGTCTCCTGCATTGGCAAGTGGATTCCTTACCACTGAGACACTAAGGAAGACCAAGGACACTTTTTATGTGCTTTAATTTTTATCTAACTGTGCCAGGGTCCAGCCCCAGCTGATCCAGGGTATTCGAAGCGGGGATGGCGTCAGCAAGGATCACGATACAATAGCTTCAATTAGATATTAATTAGAGATGTAAAGAGTAATAGAATGAGGATAGCTCAGTAGGAAAATTCAGTGGAGAAAAGAGGCTGAGTACCTTGGTTTACGCAGGAGACCAATAAAACTTCAAGACAAGAAGCTTGCACCACTTACGTAGGCCGCAGGCGTTCTTCTGCTCTCCTGAAGGAGAGGAGACACTGAGGCCTCCCCGGTCGGATCTTAGAAGCCCAGGCATAATTAGTAAGCATGGTGGGTTCTGCGCTCCAGATGGAGACTCAGCCAGAGTTTGACAGAGAGAGCGACATGGGGAGACCAGTCTTTCGAGGAACTGATCCCAATTCTTTATTTTCCATGGTCTACTTTTATACACGGAGATGTTATGCAAAAGTCACGTGGGGTCAGCAGTCCTGACTTTTATCAAAGTCAGGTGCTTCATACAAATGTATACAGAGGTCTTAGGGGTGTTACATCATCTTCTGGCCAGGGCGCCTGCTGACAATTTATGACCTTCTCCTTGTGACAGCGGTCAGTCAACCAGGACACTTATTTCTCTAGGGGTGATTATTCTTAAAACAGACGCCATCCAAATAAAGTTACATTCCTATAGGGTGAGGGTGTAGTGGGTTTTAATTAAGGAAAGAATTTACTTAGCCTAAGGTCTAACGTGATTAATATCAAAGGTTAATACTTATTTCTTCTATATATTCATTAATGTGTATAAGGGCAGGGGATGTGAAGACTTAGCAACAAACATTGACTCAACAAATGAAAAACCTTTCACCAATACAGTTTCTAATCAGCTCACTATACTTATACTAATGGTTTTCTAACTTTTCTAAGGAACCTGTTTTTAGAAGGTTTAAAGCATCTCGTGCCTCTCACGGTTGGGAGGCTGTGAGCAATCACATGTGGCCAGACAAGCCTGTCAGGCAGGCTAGAGAACCTTCAGAGGAGTTTGTAGGTTAAAACACTCTTGTCACACCCAGGAGTTTTTATTAACTGGAGCTCTAAGTTAACTCCTTCTCCGAAAGAGGTGGTGGGGGACAGCCCCACGTAAAGTCAGAGGTGTAGGTGAGAGTTCAAAGTAGTAAAGTAGGCAGGCTCTGGTTATGGGGGTAGATGCTTGAGGATTTCCAGGGGGACTCCTGAGGCTCGATCCCGCCTTTGCGTATGTGGAGCCTCCGTCCTCATGACCTTTGCCACGGGCAGAGTGCCTTGCGCTGACCCCCAACATTTCCCCCTTTTTTTTTCCTTAAAACAGCCAGATGCAGCTCAATTGCGAGCTTCCGAATGCTCTGCCGAAGAATCCTGACAATACAAGGAAGAATGATTTTGAGAAGTAGGATTAGAGCACCAAGGACAGCATAACTAGGGATATTAGACAGAATATTTTTTCCAGAAATAAAGTTAGAGAAGGTGTGAAAAAAGTCGTTAGCTGCTCCAGCGGCGGTAAAATCCAGTCGAGAGTGTTCCAAGGTCTGTATTTGATTATGAAGTTTCCCTAAGTCCAGGCCAATATCAGAACTATTCCAAACACCTGAGATATGATTTTTAATCTTTTCCCATTCATAATCTGTCTCGTTTACCCTCAAAGATGTCACGCATATCCACCTGTAATCAGCGTGGCATGTCAAAACCATTTTCACCTTTAAAGCCTGTAACTCAGTCCCAATATGCATTACTGTCTCTTCCAAGGCATCTACCCTCATTTCCAACTTTCTATCTATAGCTTCCTGTGTTGTTAGAGTTAGAGAAACATTTTTAGACATGGTATCAACATATTGGGCAGTATGCACTTGTTGAGTCAATGATATTGCTGCCACAGTAACAGAAGTAATTGCGGTTATTAAAGCTGATATTTCTAAAATAAGTAAGCCCACAAACCATCGCAATCGCATTAAATCCTGTAGTTGTTGTAACACAGCAAGACTATAGCTATCATATAGGCACCATAAGATAGGATGGGCGTTGTAACACCACAAAGGAGCAAACATTACATTGAGGGTTTAAACAAGATGAAAGCATACATTGTTCACAAGTTACTATATTAGGTCCACCCGAATAATTTATACGTACATTGAATTTTTTGGAGTCATTAGTAAAAAGAAAAACATAAGGCAAGGGTGGACAAGCTAAAACAGAATAAATAGAATTATTTTCTGGTTGGAGTTCGCACTGCAGCAGCCCTGTCAGTCTTGCCGGGATCTCGATGTTTATCTTGCCTCCCCTGCCTGCGGGTGCCGCCCCTGCTCCCTCGCTGAACCAGCCTTGGGCTCAGCGGCGGCCAAGCAAGCGCAGACAGACAGAAGCACAGACAGGGCTACCGGCTGCAAGCGCTGTGCGCTGGGCCCCAGCAGCCAGGCTGGTCCGGTCCGTGGCTCCAAAGCGCGGCTGTTCCGTCTGGCATCGGTAGGGGCAGAGGAGTGCGCCTCCTCTTTTGTGATTGAAGCAATGGGGGAATCGGATGTCTGGAGGACTGCAACATGGTGAATCAGCCTGTCGGGGATCTAAATTGGAGAATCTGCATCCTGTGGAAAAATACAAGCACATCCTCGACCACTAGTTAATAATGGGTCAGGACCCTTCCATTGTCCAGAGAGGAGGTCCTTCCATTTCACCAATGGCTCTGTATTTGTTGTTCGGGACGAATCAGCATTTAGGTTATTTATTACAAAGAGAGCATGTTGTAAGATCTGATGGGGGGAACTATACTTAAATTCCCCTTCCTTTAATTTTTTGAATTTGTATTTTTAATATTTAGTGTGCTCTATCTACTATAGCTTGTCCCTGGGGATAATAAGGGATGTCCGTGTTATGTTTTATTTGAAATTTTATACAAAATTTTTGATATCTGGAATAGGGAACTGTTTATATCTAACAGGGAAAATAACTGGGTGTCTAGATATAAAATTTGACAAAACACTGGAGGGTAAATGATGTAAAAATTTGACCACAATAGTTTCCTATAGCAATCTGCCAATTTTCATCAATCATTAGAAGAGCATCAAGTTGTTCTTTATTATATGGAATTACAATTTCTGATGGCTCTTTACCAAATAATTTAATGCTCCGCTTTTTTCCTTTAATATCAAAGTAGCTATCAATCCTGGATAAGAAACCGCTACTTTTTTAGTTTGAGCGGGAAGATGGACACACTCTAGGGGGCCGTTTTGCCATAAAACCAATTTTTGTCTGGCTACCCCAATTACACCTATGGGGGTTTTATGGCAAAGGAATTGTCAAGCAGTTGTCAATTTAGTTTTTTAAATTTTAAAATTTACATTTTAACAACATAAATTTAAGGATATGTTAATTTAGGTCTAGTGTTTACTTTAGGTCTCTGTATAATTTTAAATAATAAATATATAACCTCCTTATCTCATTTTGGTATACAGATACACCTAAATGCAAATGTATTTATGTATGTATTTATATATGGCAACAAGTATAAACTTATTGACATATAATATATATAAATCAATATACTTGAATTAATCTTTATAATTAATATATTAATTAATATATTTACAGCAATACAACACATACACAGCTAATACCAACCAACACAAACCAATGTACTATAATAATACATGTCATACATATATAATTATACAGTATATAGAACATATATCATCACAGCACATCAATCTATACCAATTAATATCAGCCACACACACATTATATTACTGCAATACATATTTAATTATACAGCATGTATATAATATGCATATACAGTATACATACTAATTTATATACAGATTAATTAAGTATAGATCCATAAATAGAATTAGGTATACCTTTATTATATTTTATTTATACCCATATCTAATTAGGCAAACTGTAATTAAGCAAATATATGTATATGTTTATAACAATATATAAAGTATTGTTAATTGTACCACCTGTTGATAACTAAGAAATTGAGAAAACCCTTCTCTGAGTATCTCTTATTTGAGACAGCATGTCCCTCTCCCCATAGGGAGCACGTAGGAACTACATAGGGTTGGAAAGTTGCACAGATATCCTCAAACTGCCAATCTAACATTTTTGAACTTTTAACTACTGTGGGGGCTTGAGGGCAAATGAAACAAAATTTGACCCCTGAAATCTATCAGGGCAACTTGCCAATCATCACTATTTTGTAAAAGACTTGCAGTTGATCTGGAATTACTATATTTGCTACTTCTTTTCTAAAAAGTTCCACACTTCCTCTTTCCTCCTTTTCTAATTAATTGTGCCTCCAAGCTGGGATAAGATAAAACTATTTTTCTTGGGGTCACTGGTAGATGGAACCAATGGGCCTTTTTGTCACAAGCACCCTGTAGGTGTATGTTTTGGGGCAAGAATAATTTAATCTCATCTTTTGGTAATATTAATCCTAATTAACTGATCATTTAAAGTCTCATCTACTTTAACAAGAGCTGACTCTGACTCATTAGTCAACTTTCTCTTTGAACTGGAATTAGGATCGCTTTTTAAGCAATCAAACAAAGGCTTTAAATTTGCAGTAGTCAGTTTTAAATGTGGGTGTATCTAATTAATGTCCCCTAATAATTTTTGGAAATCATTTAAAGTTAGTAAACAATCTCTCCTCAGCTTCAAAGGGGCATTATCAGTTTTCAAAACTTTTGGCAGACCTAAATATGAGAAGCAAGTAAAGAGGTGCTGCACAACATCTGTATAAGCTTCTCCAGTTATCATTTTGTAACCTAAATCTGGTCTATGTCTTTTTAGATGACAATCTAATCTTTGCTTGAATACTTCCAGCAACAGGGAACTCACTACTCTTCAAGGTTTTAAACTTTCCCTCACCTTTTTCTCTACAGCATTCTCACCCTGCGTACCACTTTCTCTAATCTCACCAACTCATTTGGGCCAGGAACTGGGCCAGTCTTTCCCAGCAATGTTAAAAGATGTCTGTTCTTGTGTCTAATAGCCCTGACATTTTGTTTTCTTGAATTAAAAGATCTTTTAAAGGCCTTGGAGCTGTAATTTCCTGCACCCAAAAGACTAGATCACTAAATCCAAATGTTCTATGGCTCCTAGCCTGAGAAGTCAAGTTTTTTCTTGTCTCATAATAAGGTAAAAAGCAAAAGCTGTGTTATTCTTTGACCTTTATTAATTTGCACAGTTTTAGTAGGCGGTGAGATCAAAACTTTAATTTCTCAATATAATCAGAATCTACTACACCATGCACCACCGAAATTTTTCTTTTTTTCTTTTTCTTTTCTTTCTTTCTTTTTTTTTATAAAAAAGAAAGCGAGCTACACCCGAGTACAAGTCCTACAATGCCCTCAGGTAGGGGGCCAGCCCTCCCGAATTGGAGTAACCGGCTCGTCAGGGGTTAATATTGTTGCTAAATCCCCTTACCGGTCAGCTTTTCTCTTAGCCTGGGTGAGACCCCCCCTGAGGGGTTTTTCACCAAGGAGCACGCTCTGCATATTGTGCATGCAGTCTGTTTTAAAAGCGCCTTAGTTGAAAAAACTTTTTATCTTTTTCAGGCTTAGGCAACACTTTGAGAGGCTTTGGGGGCAAAGTGGGGAACTTTTGGGCCTTGGAAGGCACAAATGGAGGCGGCTGCGATCGCCTTAAATCAGAAAGTGGTGGATAAGTTTTTTTAAAAGTTTGCGCAGAGGGGGAGGGAGCTCGCCAGGGCGTCTGGCCACAGTGTCCTGTAAGTTCTCTCCTCTGCTGATTTTTTCTTCCTTCTTCTCTTTAATCTTTCTCAAGTTTTATTTCCCTCACTCTTTTTTCCTTCCTCTTCTCTTCTCTTTTACTTTCAATCATTTCCTTCTTGTTTCCCTCTTTCATTCTCCCTTCTTCCTTCTTACTGTCTCTCTCTCCCTCTCTTCCTGACTTTCTCACTTTTCTCTCCCCCTTCCTTTCTCGCTACCTTCTCTTTCCTTCGTTTCTTTCCTTTTACTCTCTTTCTCTCTAACTTTTTCTTCCCTCCTCCCCATCTTTCTCTCTCTCTGTTTTTCTAACTTCCTTTCTTCCTTTCTCTATCTTGCTGCATTCCCTGATTCCTTCCTTCTCCGTTCCTCTCTCCTTTTCACTCTTTAGTTCTTTTTCTATCTTTAGATCTTTCTCTATTTTCTTTCTTTTTTTCTGTTTTCTTTTTCTTTTCCACTTATTTTTTATCTTTTTATTTTCTCTCTCTTTTTTTTTTTTTTTTTTTTGCTTGGGTGAGGCCCCCCCTGAGGGGGTTTTCTGCAAGGAGCAGGCTCTGTATATTGTGTATTCTTTAAAAGCTCCTTTGTTTAAAAAGAAGATTTTTTAAAATCTTTTTCAGCCTTAGGCAATGTTCTGGGAGGCTTTGGATGTAAACTGGGGAATTCTTAGGCCCTGGGAGGTGCAAGTAGAGGTGGGGTAGTCGCCTCTAATCAGAAATTGGTGGATAAATTTTTAAAGGTTTGTGTAGAGGGAGAGGGGGTTCGCCAGGGCGCCTGACCGCAGCGTCCTGTAAGCCCTCTCACTCCTCGGGAGGTAGAGCACAGTCTCCCTCCTTTTCTTTGTCAATGGCAGAAAATATGATCTGCACAGAAGGTGGAGACCCACTACCATCCACTGCTATAGCCTCTCCCATAGGATATCCCACAGCCTCATGATGAGGGTCCAGAACATTTTTAATCATATTTATAGGATAAGTTTTTAGTTGTTTTTTTTTTTTTTTAACCTTCACCCAAGTATCTAAATTAACAGTACTCTCTTCTGGAAACCAAGGACACTGTTCTTGTACAAATGAAAAAAAAAAATTACTCCTATAAAGAGCTGTCTTTCGTTTGATTCAGTGTTACCCATGTCAGAAAATTAAGTATAATAGAAGATAAAGCTTTTAGCTTTCAGAAGATCAGGCTTTTCTTTGGCCTTTTAACTTCAGAAACCGTTTTTTCTAACTCCAACTCTTTAACACTTTCAACACTCCCCACTCCTACTCGCCCTGTCTATCCTACGGGGGGGTGGGTGGGGAGTCCGTGGCACCCTGAGTGGGGTCCTAGCCATCCCGAACACTGGGGGAACAATAGGGCTGACGACCCTAATCGTTCCGAGGGAGGAGCAGTAGGACTGATGATCCAAACTGTTCCGAGGGGGAAAAACAGGGCTGATGACCCAGATTGTTCCAAGGTGGGGGGACAATAGGGCTGATGACCCTAATTGCTCTGATGGGGAACAACAGGGCTGCTGACCCAAATTGTTCTGGGGAACCTATCTTCGAATTGCCTGTCACGGGCGCCACCTGCCAGGGTCCAGCCCGGGCTGATCCAGGGAGTTCGAAGCCGGGACGGCATTGGCGAGGATCAGGATACAATAGCTTCAATTAGATATTAATTAGAGATGTAAAGAGTAATAGAATGAGGATAGCTCAGTAGGAAAATTCAGTGGAGAAGAGAGGCTGAGTAACTTGGTTTATGCGGGAGACCAATAAAACTTCAAGACAAGAAGCTTGCACCACTTACGTAAGCCACAGGCGTCCTTCCGTTCTCCCGAAGGAGAGGAGACACTGAGGCTTCCCCGGTCAGATCTTAGAAGCCCAGGCATAATTAGTAAGCATGGTGGGTTCTGCGCTCCAGATGGAGACTCAGCCAGAGTTTGACTGAGAGAACGACATGGGGAGACCAGTCTTTCGAGGAACTGATCCCAATTCTTTATTTTCCATGGTCTACTTTTATACACGGAGATGTTATGCAAAAGTCACGTGGGGTCAGCAGTCCTGACTTTTATCAAAGTCAGGTGCTTCATACAAATGTATACAGAGGTCTTAGGGGTGTTACATCATCTTCTGGCCAGGGGGCCTGCTGACAATTTATGACCCTCTCCTTGTGACAGCAGTCAGTCAACCAGGACACTTATTTCTCCAGGGGTGATTATTCTTAAAACAGATGCCACCCAAATAAAGTTACATTCCTATAAGGTGAGGGTGTAGTGGGTTTTAGTTAAGGAAAGAATTTACTTAGCCTAAGGTCTAACGTGATTAATATCAAAGGTTAATACTTATTTCTTCCATATATTCATTAATGTGTATAAGGGCAGGGGATGTGAAGACTTAGCAACAAACATTGACTCAACAAATGAAAAACCTTTCACCAATACAGTTTCTAATCAGCTCACTATACTTATACTAATGGTTTTCTAACTTTTCTAAGGAACCTGATTTTAGAAGGTTTAAAGCATCTCGTGCCTCTCAGGGTTGGGAGGCTGTGAGCAATCACATGTGGCCAGACAAGCCTGTCAGGCAGGCTAGAGAACCTTCAGAGGAGTTTGTAGGTTAAAACACTCTTGTCACGCCCAGGAGTTTTTATTAACTGGAGCTCTAAGTTAACTCCTTCTCTGAAAGAGGTGGTGGGGGACAGCCCCCCGTAAAATCAGAGGTGTAGGTGAGAGTACAAAGTAGTAAAGTAGGCAGGCTCTGGTTATGGGGGTAGATGCTCAAGGATTTCCAGGGGACTCCTGAGGCTCGATCCCGCCTTTGCATATGTTGAGCCTCCTTCCTCATGACCTTTGCCACAGGCGGAGTGCCTCGCGCTGGCACCCAATATAACTGAACATATGGAGGTGAAAATACTCTAACTTCAAATACAGTTTGAGGCCAATGCCTTGATTATATTAAAACACAAGCAGTTTATATGCTACTGCCTTTGCACCCTTAGTTCAAATGCCAACAAAGATACAAAGGCAAAGTCAATCTGGTAGGCAGAATAATATCACTCAAAGATAACTCTTGTCCTAATCATAAGACTAGATGGATCCTTGTTGGCAGAGTAATGTTTTTGCTTTTTAATATGCTGTCTGGGTTGGTCATAACTTTTCTTCCAAAGAGTAAACATTTTTTAATTTCATGGATGCAGTCACCATCTGCAGTGATTTTGGAGCCCAGAAAAATAAAGTCAGCCACTGTTTCCACTGTTTCCCCATATATTTGCCATGAAGTGACAAGACTGGGTGCCATGATCTTCGTTTTCTGAATGTTGAGCTTTAAGCCAACTTTTTCACTCTCCTCTTTAACCTTCATCAAGAGGCTCTTTAGTTCTTCTTCACTTTCTGCCATAAGGGTGGTGTCATCTGCATATCTGAGGTTATTGATATTTCTCTTGCCAATCTTGATTCCAGCTTGTGCTTCCTCCAGCCGAGCATTTCTCATGATGTACTCCACATATAAGTTAAATAAGCTGGGCGGCAATATACAGCCTTGATGTACACCTTTTCCTATTTGGAACCAGTCTGTTGTTCCATGTCCAGTTCTAACTGTTGCTTCCTGATCTGCATATAGGTTGCTCAAGAGGCAGGTCAGGTGGTCTGGTATTCCCATCTCTTTCAGAATTTTCCACAGTTTATTGTGATCCACACAGTCAAAGGCTTTAGCACAGTCAATAAAGAAGATGTTTTTCTGGAACTCTCTTGCTTTTTTGATGATCTAGCAGATGTTGGCAATTTGATCTGTGGTTCCTCTGCCTTTCCTAAAACCAGCTTGAACATCTGGAAGTTCATGGTTCACATATTGCTGAAGCCTTGCTTGGAGAATTTTGCGCACTACTTTACTAGCGTGTGAGATGAATGCAATTGTGCAGTAGTTTGAGCATTCTTTGGCATTGCCTTTTTTTGGGATTGGAATGAAAACTGACCTTTTCCAGTCCTGTGGCCACTGCTGAGTTTTCCAAATTTGCTGGCATAGTGAGTGCAGCACTTTCACAGCATCATCTTTCAGGATTTTAAATAGCTCAACTGGTATTCCATCACCTCCATTAGCTTTGTTTGTAGTGATGCTTCCTAAGGTCCACCTGACATCACATTCCAGGATGTCCAGCTCTAGGTAAGTGTGAATGATCACACCTTCATGATTATCTGGGTTATGAACATCTTTTCTGTACAATACTTCTGTGTATTCTTGCCACCTCTTCTTAATATCTTCTGCTTATGTTAGGTCCACACCATTTCTGTCCTTTTTGAACCCATCTTTGCTGAAATATTCCCTTGGTATCTCTAATTTTCTTGAAGAGCTCTCTAGTCTTTCCCATTCTGTTGTTTTCCTCTATTTCTTTGCATTGATCACTGAAGAAGGCTTTCTTATCTCTCCTTGCAATTCTTTGGAACTCTGCATTCAAATGGTTCCATCTAGTCAAGGTTCTGGTTTTTCTAGTAGTCGTGTATGGATGTGAGAGTTGGACTATAAAGAAATTTCAGTACTGAAGAATTGATGCATTTGAACTATGGTGTTGGAGAAGACTCTTGAGAGTCCCTTCGACTACAAGGAGATCCAACCAGGCCATCCTAAAAGAGACCAGTCCTGGGTGTTCATTGGAAAAACTGATGTTGAAGCTGAAACTCCAATACTTTTGCCACCTGATGTGAAGAGCTGACTCATTGGAAAATACCCTGATGCTGGGAAAGATTGAGGGCAGGAGGAGAAGGGGACAGAGGATGAGATGGTTGGATGGCATCACTGACACAATGGATATGGGTTTGGGTGGACTCCAGGAGTTAGTGATGGACAGGGAGGCCTGGCGTGCTGCTGTTCATGGGGTCACAAAGAATCAGACATGACTGAGTGACTGAACTCAACTCAACTCAATCATAGGACATGTCAATATCAAAATATTCTAATACCCAGAAGCTGTGTACACGTGGCTTATATAACAGGGACTTTGCAGATGTCATTAAGTTACTGACCTTGAGTTTGGGAGATTATTCTGGGTTGTTTAGTTGACCCAATATAGTCACCTGATCCCTTAAAAGTGGGAACTTTACCCAGGTACAATGAAAGAGAGAAAGGGGGTGGGGACAGAAATTTCCATTGTGAGAGACATTTAACTCACTGTCACTGAATTGAAGATATAGAGAGCCATGGGCCAAGAAATGTGCATAATTTTTGGAAACTGAAAATGGTCCTTATTGACAACCAGCAAGAAAATGAAACCTCAGTCCTACAACTGCCTTGAATTAATCTTCCAACCACCTGAGTTAAGAAGTGAACAGGTTTTCTCATAGACCACCCAGAAAGAAAAATAGCCATGCTGATCTTTTTCACTTTAATCTGGTGAGGCCTGTGTTAAGACTTGTGATCTATAGCACTGTTAATTTGCTTTCTTTTTAAGATGCACAGTTTGTGGTAATTTGTAATGCTGATGCTGACAAGGGCTCAGTCATGTCTGAGCCCTTGCCACCCCATGGACTATAACATGCCAGACTCTTCTGTTCTTGGGAGTTTTCTAGGCATGAATACTGGAGTTGGTTGCCATTTCCTTCTCCAGAGAATCTTTGAAACTCAGGGATCGAACCTGGGTGTCTTGCTTCTGCTGCACTGGCAGGCATATTCTTTACCACTAGCACCACCTGGGAAGCCCTTTAAAAATGATATGATTATTATAAAAATCAGAACTCACTGTCCCCTGCAAAGCGTCTCAGGAACCTCAAAGGGTTCAAGAGTTCACAAATTGAGAAATGATCTTCTAGACCTACAGATATCACTTCATAGTAGAATTTGATTGTAGCCAAATTGTTTGTAATGCTAAGTTTCTAATTTTTGTCTTTTTGATAGTGACATCTTTCTTTGGAACAACAGAGCTTTGTATTATGAAAAAGTCATATTTTTTTCCATGTCTGTTACTTCAGATATAGTAAATCAAAATAAAAAACAACAAAAGTAGTTTAAACTGAAAAATTTGCTCCCCACTAGACCCTATACAAATCTAACTTATATCCTCCTGCCTTGTGTTTCTCACATACTATTCAGTTACTAAACATTCCAGCATTTACTAATGAAGAGCTACCATAGAGACAAGAACATACTTTACAGTTCTATGAAAGTGTACTTGACTTCAGATGCCTAAGTCTTCGGAGAAAAATCAGTTATATCAACAAATTATAAACCACTTGACTTTAATTACTTAAGTTTTTGCAGTAGCATATAGATATATTATTTGAAAAGTTCAAACAACAGTTTTAAGAGGACATTCAATATAGGACAATACAAATTAAATAAGCAAATAATGTATTTTTTCTTAGGGAAATAATTTACTCCAACTTACATAGATTTTATATTCATATATATGGGGATATTAGAAAAGTATAAGATGAGAAAACCACAGTAAATAAGTTGTTATGATTTTACTAGTGATTTTCTTAAAAATTACAATACTGAATATATCAAAAATAAATGTAAAATTAGGTAAAATATTTAACATTGAACCAGAAATATATGTTCCTTAAAATGAAAACCAACAGCCTTGCTCAGTTCTTTTATAAGTAAAACATAAATATCATACAGACATAAAATAGTAATGAATTTTTTTTTATATAAAAATCTCTAAGTTGCTAAAGAGCAATAGGTCTGTCTGTCAAGCTAATGACAAGCTAGAAGCTGTTTTGGAACTTCATTCTTGTTCTACATAACAACCTTTTAGGTCTTTGCTGAGTCAGCTGTTTTCTACCATGTAGTTTTTCAATTTAAGTATCCCATCTCAGGAATCCCTTTCCTAATCACCTTTAACCCTTGAGCAGTGTTCATCTGTGCAAAGCCCTAATTTACTTTATTAAGCTGTTTGTTTATCCTCAGGATCCCCACTTTGATAGGAGCTACCTTGTCTGCCTTTTTCAACATTATATCCCAAGTGCTTAGAATAGTCCCAGGCAGGTAAGAAATACTACACAAACGTTTAGTAGAAGAAATAATAGGTAGGCAATTCTCAGTTCACTTTGAAAAACCAGGGCCAACTTTCATGTGTTTTTGGTCTAGGTTTATAGCTGTGTTAGGGATGCTTGCAATAGCAGCCTAATAAGAAATCTGCTGCAGACAATCAGAAATAGTATTTATTCCAGTAGGAGCAGGATGGCATTAGAAACTTCAAGACATATTCTGGAAATAGAATGAAATCTGTGTATGAAAAGGTCATGTGTTTACTTAATAGATAGTGTAAGTCAGGCCCTAACACATGAAAAAAAGCATAGTCAGTGTGTCACAAGGGGGTCTTTCTATACTGCCACAGAAATCTGCACAGTATCACCTTGGGCCTGCAGGATTACACGATTATCAGATTGCACCTTGAGCAGACATATTTGAAGCACCCACAGGTCAATTTAAACTCAGAGTTAATATGCTTGCAGGAGAAGAAGCGGGGGAAATTTCAGTTTGTTTTTTCCTGCCATGTTCCCAGAATCTCACTAGGCAATTAGTTCTCACACCATCTTGTGAAACAAAATTAAATCACTATTTTACAGATGAGGCCACTGTAAGTCATTCACTAATTTCCCTAAGGTTATAGTTAGAAAATTAAAAATTAGAGTATGAACTTAGAATTTTTTAGGTACGTAGTCTATTGTTTCTACTACAGTATATTGACAATAAATTTTCTTAAAATTTAAGACTTAGTGAAGAAAAAAATGTTTAAATATTAGACCATGTATGAGCATTTGTATTATTGTCTTACCTAGCATTGAAGACTCTTGTGACTTTTTTTTGAATAATAATTAATTAAATAGAAGTTTTAACACAGTGCAAGTCTGCCTTAACTTAGGGCTTGAAAAGTGAAAGTGAAGCCGCTCAGTTCTGTCCGACTCTTTGCCACCCCATGGACTGTATAGCCTGCCAGGCTCTTCCATCCATGAGATTTTCCAGGCAAGAATACTGGAGTGGGTTGCCATTTTCTTCTCCAGGTACTTAGGGCTTAAAAGGTGTTTAACCTGGTGAGAAAATGTTTTTGAATATCAAGAGAAACACAGGCATACTTACAAAGGACTGTTGACAACAGAGAGTAAGGATGGTCATTAGACCTGAGAATCACACACCAGAGATAAGTATATCTTATATACTTATAAGTATAAGAAAAGGATACAAAAACACTTAAAAATACCTACATTGCTAATGAATAGAGGCTTTAAAAGTGTGAGGAAAGAGTGAGGAAAAGAGGTCAAGAGCGAGAGAGAGATGTGCTTTTATTCCTTTCAAAAGTTTCAGCTAAATTGGTTTATCTTTCTTGGGTACAGCACCCTTATGACCATGGATGCTGATGGCTGACAAGTGTGAGAGTATGACTTGGACCTTATTCATGAGTATAAACTATTAATGCGGATCTACAGTTAATTTGTCTGCTGAATTTTCTGCTGGTATAAAGAATACACTCCAGCCTTGATCAGTGAGTTTTTTTTGTTGTTGTTTTTAAAGAATGTTCAGTAAAACATCATAGCTGGAAGCCAGTGATTCTCAAAAAATTGACTCATTGGAAAAGACTCTCATGCTGAGAGGGATTGGGGGCAGGAGGAAAAGGGAACAACAGAGAATGAGATGGCTGGATGGCATCACCGACTCGATGGACATGAGTTTGGGTAAACTCCAGGAGTTGGTGATGGACAGGGAGGCCTGGCGTGCTGTGATTCATGGGGTCGCAAAGAGTCGGACATGACTGAGTGACTGAACTGAACTGAAACATAATTATATTTTGATGCCTAGACAGATGCATATTTTGACACACATGACAGGACAGTAGTCCTTCTTCACTGTGGTTAGCAGGGTCAGGAGACTTGAGACCTGCACTGAGTCCTCCACCTAAAGAGTGTAAGACCTTGAGTGTAAGTCCTCCACACCCTATGAGTGTAGGACCTTGAGAGATGAAATTCATATCTAGGGTCTCAAAGCTGCTTAGGAGACAGCTCAGTTCCTGGCCTGGTTTTATTGTCAATAAGCTGCCTCTGCCCAACTCCAGATTTACCTGCCATACCTTTCTCCTATAAACTTGGTTTCCATTCCCATTCACACCAATTCTAACATTAACTCTGAAAGCCTGAGTGAGCTCTGTACTTTGAGGAAATACAGAGACATTTATGTTAGTCCTAACACTCATAATTGTCATTCTCTTCTTCAGTATACTGAATTCAGTAATGATTTTCATCCAAACCTTCACACAGTCTCCTATCCATAAACTGCTTTCTGTTGTTATTTGATTATTCATTTGCGTGTGTGTGTTGCTTCCGCAACTAGTGTGAATGTTTCTTAAGGGCAGGGACACATATTACAATCATGTAAAGAAAAACAAGGAAACAATTATATATGGGTCACTATTTACCTAATGGTTTTTGAGGGCAAGAAAACTTACAGGGTAAAGGCCTTTTAGTGGCTATCAGCTAATTAACAGTAGTTGCCATAGAAAAGACAGTTACTTGTTTGTTGCTTTGCCTTCATTTCAAAGTACAGATGCTTTGTTATTATTTTTGTAGGTTATTGCCTTAACTCCTCTATATTTATCACTCCCCTATGTTTGGCTGTGAAAGCTAGAGTTATAAATAATTTGAATCTCTTACATATTAAAATATATTCTAACATTTATCCAGGTCACTCTTTTAAATATATCTTGCTGACTTCCATATGAATACAAGAATGTATATCTGACTGACCTAGAAGACCACTTCAAGTCTGAATCAATAAGATTAAATCCTTTGTTTTGGGGAAAACAAGACTTCAGATGTTCACATTTAAAGCAAACAAGTTTGAAAATTTGTCACATTTTTATTTCTTTACATATGGTTTCAGTATTATGTATTTAGATATATTATAATCAGTTGTTTGAGAAAGAATGCAAACATAAGCCTTTTACCAGTCAGTATAAGTGGTTTCTATTGATACTGGATTTACTTGTGTGCCTGATCTTGAACCAATATTGCCATAAAAGTAAAAAAAATTAATTATTACCTGCTGGAAAAGTGTACAAGTGTGTGAATTATTCAAATTCAGTGATTGATGGAACAGAGGCAAATCTGTGCAGTGGACAGAAAGATATTGTCTAGTTTTACTTTCAAATAGTGGGAAGGCTCTCCTGGCTGGATATAATGTTTCACTACAATTTAACTTCCTTTCCCCAACCTGCTTATTAAGAGTGGTACTACAAGTGGGAGAGAAATAGAGTTTCAAAAGTTAAAGGGTTGGAGAGATTTCCTGAAAATTTTGTTTTGGGTATAAATTAAGTAGCTATCATTGTCTGAGACTTGGAAAAGTATTGAAAAATCTATGAGGGAGAAAGCACATAGGAAAGGTATAAATTCAGAGTGTGGTATTAGAAGACTGACTTAATATAAGCATGAAGAAGCTCTGAACTGTGGTGAATTTCACTATGGCATTAAGGACTGGGATGATATATGGGAATGTCTTCTCATGCTTCAAATCTCTGACTATAGAGGGAAGAACATTTCAGAGAACACATTTATGCTTCATAGACTGAGATAACTAAAGGAGAATGTGTGTATATACACACATACACTCACAACAGATATGTGTTGCATATGTGTGTACACACATACCTATGTAAACTAACAATTAATACAGGTAAAATTTAAATAAGAAAAGCAGTAGAATAAATTTGAGTGAAATAACAAGTAATAATACGCTACAAAGAAACAAACATTTTGAGCTACTTTGCAAGGAACAGCTGTGTTGCATTTTACATTGAAGTAAATACCATTAACAGTAATATAAGAAAGAAAACATAACTAGGAGATCTAAATTATCTCCGAGGTCTTGGGTTTTTATAATTATAATTTATATGATTCTGCTGATCTACATAATTATTTTTTTGTGTGTAAAGTATATGCTCTCCATAGTTACAAATACTTAATGGGTAAATTTTATCATCTTTAAAATTATTAAAAAGCATTCTAATTTAAAGGAATCTCATCTTCCAATATGGAGCTGAAATATTGTTTCGTTTGTCTCAAAACTGACTGTGTTATGTGCTGAAACAGTAGCTAAGTGGATAATATACTTAAAAAGCTAATATTTGTTTCACAATTATAATTTATTTCCTTGATATTCTTCTGGTTTTCACTTGTATATGAAAAGTGACTCTTAAACATCTAAAAACAACTGTCTTTCAAGTTAAAATATTTTAACAAGTGCTTTTTAAATTACTAAATATACAATATTAAAAATTAACTCTAATTTGCAAGATTGCTGCTTTAAATACGCTTATGGCCTGAAGTGTTCTCCCCCTTTCATGTGTTGAAATTTGAACCTCCAGTACCTCAAAATGTGACTTTCTTTGGAGATGGGGCCTTAAGGAGGTAACTAAGATAAAATGAGGTCCTAGAGGGGCAGAGTCCTAATTGAGTATGAATGGTGTCATAAGCAGAGGAGATGAGGACAGAAAAGACAAATGCAGGAAGACCACGTGAGAGCACAGTGAGAAAATGGACATCTACAAGCAGGGAGAGAATCCTCAGAATAAACCAGATTTGCTTACACCTTGATTTTGGACTCCTATACTCCAGGATGGTGAGGGTGAAAAAAAAAAAAAACAAAACTATTATTTAAGCCACTATTTCTACAGTATTTGGTTATGGCACCTTACAAACTCATACAAATATTAGAGACAAAATGTAAGCTTATAAGGCATTGATCTTGTCCATTTCTTGTCACCATTCATAACTCCCATCCCTACAGGAAAAATGTTTAAATGTTAAGCATAAGCTTTCACCTGAGAGGGAGAAAACTTGAAGATGTCTCCCTCAAACTTATTGCAGAAAAACAAAATTACAATTTTTCTTGAGCCTTTCAGAACTATATATGCACAGGTGTATCAACTAAGTTGAAATATAAGGAAAAACAGTCACCTGTATGAAGAAATGTGGTATAAGAACTTGTTTATCTGAAAGAGGCCAGCCCTAATACAAGCCAGATAGGAGAATTTGATTACTGATCTTAACCAGTTGCTGAAGGCCAAGTATGTGGTAACAGGATATCATGGAACCCTTTTAGCCACAGATAGACTTCACACCTGCCTGAAGTCTCATTTTCCTTTTTTCTTCTTTGAACATACAAGCAGGGTTGGGAGCAGAGTGACAGAGAGGTTGGAGAAACCCTCTTTTGCGAAGGCTTGAAAGGAAACGGAGAGAAAGACACAATGACAAAGGAGGACAATAATCTCTGCAAGACAGAAAACAAAAGGGATAAGTTCCTATAGTTCCTTGAGAAAGTTTTCGTCTTATAGCACAGAGAAAGAGGAAGTCTAGAGTTCAGCCTGCTATCTGATTTGAGAAGTGGGAGCTATGAGTCTGGGAAAATAAGTGGCTAAAGTTTGTAGGCAAGAGTGTAATAGAGCTGCATCAAGAAAGGACCTCAGAGATCTGCCCAGACTCGCAGTATTCAGCCTAATATGCATGAGTGCAGGCATGGAAGGAAGTTACCTGGGAGTAAGAAAAGAACCACCTGAAGTGATAAAAGAGAAAGAGAAAAGCCAGATAGGCTTTTACGTAGAGCTTGGGATTGTGCCTGTTCCTGCCAGATAAATTGGAAAACTCACAACTATGAAACATTGGATAGAGTATCCACAAGAGTTTTGCCCAAAAAATGGGGAACACTTAAGCTCAAACATTTTTCTGTCTGGTACAGACTAACAAATTTTAGAAACAAGACCTGAAAGATCAAACTGTTTCCATGTTACTTATCCATGTCTCAGAACAAATCTCAAATATAAGAATACAAAAATATTCATCACTCACCAAGGTAAAATTTGCAATATGTGGAGCTAATAAAAAATTATCAGGTGTCCAAAGAAGCAGGGAAATATTACCCACAATGAAATGAAAAATCAATTCATCAGCATAATCCCAGACTAAAGCAGATGCTTGAATTACTTCCCAAAAACATTAAAACAGTTATCAAACTGTTTTCAATATGTTAGAATTTTATGGTGATGATATTACAGGAAAAAAGAATTACTAATTTCAAAAATATCCAGCCATTATTTTTTCAAAGATTTTTTTTTCTTTAATCCCATATCTCTCCTCTTTATTCAGCATTCCAATTACATGTACATTAGGCCACCTAATGTTCTCATACATCTCAGCTGATGCTCTAGACATTGCATTTGATGTGTTTTATTTTGTGTTTCATTTTGGATACTTTTTATTGCTATCTTGTCTACATTACTAGCCTTTTCTGAAATATCAGCATCCCATTAATCTCATCCAGTATATATTTTTCAGTTGTTACCTTTAGAAGTTGGAGCTCATTCTTTTCTATACATCTTATTAATCTGCTTACATTTTTTAACATATTTAATACAGGTATTAAAACTTTTAATATCTTTTGGTAATTAATATATCAGACTATTCATACATATTTAAAAATTAAACAACATTCTTTTGAGTAATGCATGGGGTCAAAGAGGAAGTGACAAAGGAACCTAGGATATATAAGGACTTGAATGAAAGTGAATACTGTAGGCATACCAGAATTTGAGGAAAGTGGCTAAAGTAGTGCACTATGGAAATTTAAGTTATAAATTATCCTTATAAGAAGCTATAAAATAAAATACAAAATACCATCCAAAAGAGCAGAAACAAGATACTAATAATAAGATAAGAACATAGTCCATAAAATTTAAAGCAAGAAAATAATGAAAATTATTTTATTATTTTTAAATATGAACAAAATGGAAATCCTCTAGTTAGACTGACCGGGAGGAAAAAGAGAGTGATAGTGGACACATAAATCACAAATGTCAAGACTGAAAGAGGAAACCTTATTACAGATCATAAAGACTTTTCAAATATAATAAGAGAATATGACAAAAATGTAAAAAACAACTTATATATGTACACTTAAGAGGGAATAGATAACATGAGTAATCCTGTATGGATTAAAGAAATTGCATAATAAAAATATTTAGAGAAAAAATATTCCTGGCCCAGAAAATTTCTTTAGCAAATTCAACCAAACTTTTAGAAAACTATATTGAGAAAGATATCTGCAGTGATGAAGCAAAAACCTCTATAAGTCTGGAGCTCCATAAGTATACAAGAACGTTAGCAAACACTGTCTAAACCAATACAGTATACTAATGCATATATATGGAATTTAGAAAGATGGTAATGACAACCCTGTATGCGAGACAGCAAAAGAGACACAGATGTATAGAACAGTCTTTTGGACTCTGTGGGAGAGGGAGAGGGGGATGATTTGGGAGAATGGCATTAAAACATGTATAATATCATATAAGAAACGAATCACCAGTCCAGGTTCGATGCAGGATACAGGAAGCTTGGGGCTGGTGCACTGGGATGACCCAGAGGGATGGTATGGGGAGGGAGGTGGGAGGGGGTTCAGGATGGGGAACAAGTGTGCACCCGTGGCAGATGCATGTTGATGTATGGCAAAACCAATACAATATTGTAAAGTAAAAAAAATAATAATAATAAATTAAAAAATATTTTAAAATTCAGGTAATTAACTAAAGACTTGGAATAATCTGATAAATATTTATGTAAGAAAAATGGCTGATTCTGATGATGAGATTAGTGACATTTTAGTTTCCCTTATTCCATTTCCATCACTCCTATCCACATTAACTTTGAAAACCAATAACCTCACGATCATAGTAGTTATGACATCATGGAGACCAGCAGCCTTCCAAATATAATGTGTTTCAATCTCCCCACAAAGTCACAACACCAGATAATTTTTATTTTTGGTCTGTCTTGCAATTCTGTTGAAATAGCCACTGGCATTGCTTGTTTTTACTTGAGCTAAGAGCTCAGTTTTAACAGCCTTTTCCCTGGGAGCCTTATCAAAAACAATTAGTGACAAATATTTATCATCATAACTTTCTGAGGCAGCAATAACAGTTTGTTTAAACAAGAAGCTGACCATGAAATGAAATGGTGGGAATGAGATGTCAGTAGAGACCTTTGCAAAGCTCCAGTCTGTTCCTGGAAGTCTAAAAAGCCAGATGCATGTGAAATCTATGCACAACCCCACCCAGTATATAATATTAGGTTGATCTTTTGGATAAGTGATAGCACTCAGTAAAGTAAAGGCAGAATTTTAAACTGCAAAAGTGTTTAAAGTGTCCCTCAAGGTACTCATGAAACCTATTGACAAAGGCTCAGAGACACTTAAGAAAAAAATGTATGTCTAACCATTGTGTGTACTGTGTGCTCAGTTGCTTATTTGTGTCTGACTCTGTGTGACCCCATGGACTGTAGCCCCCCCGAGTCCCTCTGTCCATGGAATTTTCCAGGCAAGAATAACTTTCCATGCAAGAATAAGGGAGCCAGTTGCCATTTTCCTACTGCGGAGAATCTTGCCAACCCAGGAATCAAACTCACGTCTCTTGGGTTCCCAGCATTGGTAGGCAGATTCTTTACCACTGTGTCATCTGGGGATTCCATGTCCAGTCATTAGCTTACTCTTAATATAATCAAGCAGATACCACAATGATCGTATACAACAAATAATCAAATGTTACAGAATTATTTGAGGAAAATCACAAATAAAAAGTAGTCACTAAAACAACCACAATAATTCCTGAGGAATCAAAGAGATCTGATTTCCAGAACTGTCATATTATATTGTTTAAAATGCCCAGTTTTCAACAAAAAATTACAAAGCATGTAAAGAAACAAGAAGGGGAAAAAAGTAATAGAAACTCTTCTTAAAAAACTGTACAGACATTCAATTATTGTACAAAGACTTGTAAACAGCTATTAAGAATGTATTTAAAGAACAAAAGGAAACCATGTCTAAGAAATTAAAAATATGAAAACAGTATCTTGGCAAGTAGAAACTATCAATAAAGGAGCAGAACAATATTTGTAGAAATAATAGTCAAAACATCAATTTTGATGAAAAATTAATCTTCATATGCTATAAATTAAAAAAACGCTAGAGAACATAAACCTGAAGATATTCACACCTAGCCATATCATAGTTGAACTGTCAGAATCCAAAGAGAGAATCTTGAAAAAGATATTCAAAGTGCTGAAAGAAAAGGAAAGAATGTTAACTAATAATTCTACATACAGGAAATTTATCCTTCAAATGTGAAAAAGAGCTTCTTTTACATCTGGGAAGATGTATATATATACTTTTTCCTATCCTCCTACTAAGTACAGCTAACTTCCAAAAATATCACATATACAGAACAAATATAAGAAAACTGAGAGGTAGAGAGAAGGTAGATAAACTAAAAATCTAGGAGCAAGGGGCAAAGTACATTGAGTTCCTGTTGTGCTGTTGTTGTTGTTTGCCTCACATCTGTCACAGTTGGAGATGAAAAAACATAAAAAATGGAAATGATAAATCTCAAATGAAAGCCTTTTCTCTCTAGCTAAATGACCAGGAAAAAGGGAGAATCTAGCCAGACAAAAATCTTTAGACAATACCCACTCTACTCCAATCAAGTGCCACAGAAAATATCACATCTATATACTTACCTACAGCAAAATGATAAGGAGGAGCCTGAGCTGCCACACTCATAAGACTGTAATGAGATTCTCCAGAATCTTCACCAGGTTACTGTCAGAGAAAGCCAAGAGACCATTCAACTCCACCATTATTAGCAAAACCTCCACTCATCATGATTTCAGTGGAGACCAGAAGGAAAGCCTAAAGTGTCACTGGCACTAAGCATTAAGGAGGAACTCCTACCCATCTCCACTGTGGTGCCCTTAGAGGAGACTTAATGGTGTGTCACCACTTTCAGGAGTTACCACCACACCACTCTATCAGTAGATATGGAACTGCTACCTTTACCTAGATGTCCAGCTCACTCAAGTGTCAGTGGAGGCTGAATTGAAAGCCTGTGCTTTTACCTTTAATTGAAATTTACAAGACTGTCTCTCTCCCCTTCCCTTGTTGGAGTAATATAACAGGAAGCCAGCTTAGGTTTTTTAAAAAAAGTTTTAAAAGTTTCAGCAGTATCACAACATGATATGAAAATGCCCTGTTTCAACTGAAAGTCAATCATTACACTAAGATCTTGGAAAATCTCAAACTGTTAAAAAAAAAAAAAAAATCACTAGGTCCCAACATAGCCATAAGAAATATACTAGAGAATTACTTGATAAAAAGATTTTAAAGCAGCTACAATAAAAATTCTTCACTTAAGTATGAACATATTATAGCAAATGCAAAATGGTAATTCTCAGAAAAAAATAGAAATTATAAGGAAATTATAGAGGATAAAGAAGAATCAAATTAACATTTTGTACCTAAAAATATATAAACTAGAAATTTTAGAAAGATCAGTAAATGGGTTCATCACTAGATTGGAGGGAATAGAGGAAGTAATCAATAAACTATAAAATACTTCTTTTATTATGAAAGTAGAAAATGATAGGAGGATAGACCAAAAAATAAATAATATATAGACAACGATAGCAAATGAAAGCAGAACTTATGCCTTTTTAGTTCTTAAAGGTAGATGGATTAACACTTCAAAAAATAGCAGAGATTGGCAAAAGGGTAAAACAAAAACATGATGGAATTCTGTGTCGGCTTTGAGTCATACCTTAGATTTAAAGATACAAATAGTTTATAGTAAAAGGGTAAAAAAAGAATATGCTATCTGACATTAACCATAAGAGGCTATGTTGGTATCATATCAGAGGCTATGTTGATATCAGAAAAAAAAATTGACTCTTAAGGCAACAATTATTACTAAAAACAGAGAAGGATGTTTTAGTTGATAAAAAGATCAGTTCATCAAGAAGACTAAACAATTACGAATACATGCACCTAAGAACAGAGCCACAAAATCCATGATGTAATAAACAGAAATAACTGAAGAGAGAAACAGAAAATTTCATGATAGTTGGAAGCCTCATTATCCCACTTGGAACAGTAGATATAACAAGTAGGTATAAAATCATAAACAAATAGAGGTTTAAGCAACAGTATAAGCCAATTAGAGAGCTACACAGCACTCCATGAAACAATAGAATAATATACATTCATTCAGCTGCATATTGAAAATTATCTATGATAGACTGTATGTTAGACCAGAAAACAAATCTCTATAAATGTTAAAATAATTGAAACAACATAAAGTATGTTTATCAAATGAAGGTAGGCAACAATAACAATGCAATTTGGGAAGCTTTTAAAATTGTAGAAATCAAACCACATTTTCCTAAATATCCAATAGCCCATCAAAGAAAAGGGAAATTAGAAAATATTTTCAGTTGATTGAAACAAACACACACCATGCCAAAAATTATAGCTTACCATTAAAATAGTAAATAAAGGGAAACTTGGGCTTCCTAGGTGGTGCTAGTGATAAAGAATTCACTTGTCAATTCAGGAGAGTAAGAGACATACGTTCAATCCCTAGGTCAGGAAGATCCCCTGGAGGAGGGCAATACTCCAATATTCTTGCCTGGAGAATCCCATGGACACAAGAGCCTATTAGGCTTCAATCCATAGGGTCGCAAAGAGTCAGACCTAACTGAAGACACTAAGCATGCACACATTGAATGTAATTTAGAACTGTAAACTTGAGTATTTAAAAAGAAGAAAGATCTCAAACCAATAGCCTAAACTTCACACGTAAGGAAGTCGAAAAATAAGGGAAAACTAAACTCTGAAGAATTAAAAGAAAGGAAATAGTAAAGACTAGAATAAAACTATTAACAAGAAAATAAATCAGACAATAAAACCGACACAACAAAAAGTTGTTTCTATGAAAAGATAATTAACTAGACTGAACTCAAAACACAAACAAAACAAGTAACTCAGATTCATATATCAAGAATTGTGGGAACATTACTATTGAATGCTGCTGCTGCTAAGTCGCTTCAGTCGTGTCCAACTTTGTGCGACCCCACAGAAGGCAGCTCACCAGGCTCCTCCATCCCTGGGATTCTCCAGGCAAGAATACTGGAGTGGGTTGCCATTTCCTTCTCCAATGCATGCATGCATGCTAAGTCGCTTCAGTCGTGTCTGACTCTGTGCAACTCCATGGACAGCAGTCCACCAGGCTCCTCTGTCCACGGGATTCTCTAGGCAAGAATACTGGGGTGGGTTGCCATGTCCTTCTCCGACTATTGAATAAAAGATACTAAATTTCAAAAGGATATAATGACATAATAGAATACTTTAAGCCAACAGGTTAGATAACACAGATAAAATAGATACATTCCTATAAATCTATAATGAGTAAAAAGTTTGAATTAGTAATTAGGAAACTTCTCACAACTCAAATCTTGGCCCAGATGGCTCACTCTTGAATTCTACAAAATACTTAAAATATGAACACAATTTTTTTTGCAAACTAATCCAAAAAGTAAAAGAGGAAGAGGAGACCATTTTGTGAGGCCAGCATTAACTTGTTATCAAAACCAGATATGGCAATAAAAGTAAACTATAGAATGATATCTTAAAAATATAAATTCAGAAGTCCTAAGAAAATTACCAGATAGAAACAGTGTATTAAAAGTTTTATATATCATGAACAATTAAGATTTATCCTATTGATACAGATTTGACACAGGTTTGCTTACAATGGTGATGAAAAGGTTTTTTATAATTAGATAATGATAATGATTGCATATCTCAGTGATTATACTGAAAATCCACCAATCCATACATTTAAAAGGATGAGTTTTATGGTATGTGACTTATAGCTCACAAAACTACTCTAAAAAGTAATATGAATACTACACAATTTTGTTCAAATAATTTAAGAAGTGGTAACACTTTATTCCAGAGAAGGCAATGGCAACCCACTCCAGTACTCTTGCCTGGAAAATCCCATGGGCGGAGGAGCCTGCTAGGCTGCAGTCCGTGGGGTTGCTAAGAGTCGGACACGACTGAACGACTTCACTTTCACTTTTCACTTTCATGCATTGGAGAATGAAATGGCAACCCACTCCAGTGTTCTTGCCTGGAGAATCCCAGAGATGGGGGAGCCTGGTGGGCTGCCATCTCTGGGGTCACACAGAGTTGGACACGACTGAAGCGACTTAGCAGCAACACATAATCCATATTATAAAGCATGTGTTGTATGTGTGCTCAGTTGCTAAGTTGTGTCTGACTTTCTGCAACCCTATGGACTGCAGCCTGCCAGGCTCCCCTGTCCATGGGATATTCCAGGCAAGAATATCGGAGTGGGTTGCCATTTCCTCCTCCATGGGATCTTCCTTACCCAGGGATAGAACCAGTGTCTGTCTCCCACATTGGCAGGCAGATTCTTCACCATTCTGCCACCTGGGAAGTCCCAAACCATGTGTTACCTGGATCCCAAATTAGAAGGCAGCAAAAGAAAAACAAATTTGCAACACAATATTCCTCCTGAATACAGATGCAAAAATACTGGAACAATAATCATTTGAATTTTGCAACATGTATAACACACCATACATGATGACCAAGTGGGTTTTACCTAGATTCTCCTTTGAAAAGTGGTCTATTTAACTCACCATTCTCAGCTAGTAGAGTGACTAAATGTCTCTGAAATGCTAATTGTTTATGAGAATGCAAAGCAACTGGCGTTCTCATATTTTATGGTGGGAATGCAATGGGTATAGTCACTTGGAAAAAGCTTGCCAGTTTTTTACGAAGTTAAACATTTACCAGATGACTTTGCAATCTCTTATCTAGGCATTTTCCAATTGAAATAAAAAGTTTCTGTTTATACAAATTCTTGAATACAAATTCTTTTTACATCTTTATTTGTTAGAAGCAACTCACCTTCAAATGGAGAAAAGAAAAACGTGTGCATATAAATGAAAGGAACAAACTCATGGCACATAAAGCATTAATGAATCATAAATGCATTATTTTAAGAGAAAGAAGCTAGACTCTAAATGATTTCAAGTGTATAAACCATTTACATGACATTCTAGGAAGGGTAAAACAAGAAGCACAGAACTGAAATCAGTGATTGGCAGGGACTGGGGTGAAAAACGTGCTTGTCTACAAAGAGGAAAGCCTCTTTTATTAATGTTAAAATATTCTTATGTTAAGTGATACATATTAGAATATGACACATATAACTTAAGCATACTACACATGAATCAAATGACTATGTATAACATGCCTAAATTAAATTATATGCAATAAATAGGTAATTTAAATGAATATGACACGTCATATATGCATCCTAGAAATTTGTAAAAATTGGACAAAGCACCAGAGTTATTTTAATTTTGATGAACTTCCTTCAGTTTTAAATATCCACATATGTATGTGTATGTGGTAAACTACATGTATATGATTCTGATTGTTTTGCATAATTTATTGCAGTAACCACACTAACATCAATAATAACCAATAGCTGCATTTGATTTTCACTCTAACTCCAGAAACATAATGTTAGTGTTTTAAGTTTTATTAACTTAAAATCTTGGAGAGATTAAGACACCATCTCAGAAATTAGAGAGTAGAGCAATTTGGATATTGAGTAAAAGGTACATCTGTGGTGGATTCCTGTTGATGAATGGCAAAACCAATACAATATTAAAGAGTAATTAGCCTCCAATTAAAATAAATAAATTTATATTAAAAATAATAAAAAAAACATTATACTGGACCACTGTATATTTAACTATATCTCCAAATTTAAAATGTAATGATGCTTTTAATTTTCTTAGATCTTAAAAATTACATTTGGCACATAAAAATTTTATTTTCATGTTTCAGAATTCCATATTATATTTTCCATTTTATTTTATTTTTTTAATTTAATTTTATTTTTAAACTTTACAATATTGTATTGGTTCTGCCATATATCGAAATGAATCCGCCACAGGCATACATGTGTTCCCCATCCTGAACCCTCCTCCCTCCTCCCTCCCCATACCATCCCTCTGGGTCGTCCCAGTGCACCAGCCCCAAGCATCCAGTATCATGCATCGAACCTAGGCTGGCGACTCATTTCGTATATGATATTATACATATTTCAATGCCATTCTCCCAAATCATCTCACCCTCTCCCTCTCCCACAGAGTCCAAAAGACTGTGCTATACATCAGTGTCTCTTTTGCTGTCTTGTATACAGGGTTATTGTTACCATCTTTCTAAATTCCATATATATGCGTTAGTATACTGTATTGGTGTTTTTCTTTCTGGCTTACTTCATTCTGTATAATAGGCTTCAGTTTCATCCACCTCATTAGAACTGATTCAAATGTATTCTTTTTAATGGCTGAGTAATACTTCATTGTGTATATGTACCATAGCTTTCTTATCCATTCATCTGCTGACGGACATCTAGGTTGCTTCCATGTCCTGGCTATTATAAACAGTGCTGTGGTGATGGGACCTAATTAAACTATATTTTCCATTTTATTTAAGCATTGGTAAGCATCTCTTAATAGTAAAATTCATATTAACCTAAAAATGAATACAATGTACTATCATAAAAAAGGTTTTTACTCTCAACACTTCCCAAATATTCCTTATCCAATAATAAATAATAAGACATTTTCCCATTATTTTTGAAGTCTTATTTGCAATTTATTTTATTTATAGATATGAATGCTAGATATTTATGTGTTTTTATTTATTTTATGCTGCCTGTGGGTTTCAATTATTACAACCTCAAGACATACAGTTTTTGTGCACTTAAAAATCTATTGACAGTAGATCTCATGTTATCACAATAAAGATAAAATAAAACTAAATATATGTATAGTCATAGTATTGGACTTCATTATTTTTCTGTTCTCTCTTTTTAAAAGCTATCATTTTAGCACTCTTTCACCTAAACTTTAAGATTGTTTTCTAAAATGATTTAGAAAAATACATTAAAGAATCAAACTTTTCAACAAATATGCTTTTGATCAGTAAACAATAATTAATATAGGACACTCAAGCGGAAAAAAAAAAAATAATAATGTTTCTTGTAAAACCAAACTGACATTCAAACAAAAAGCACAAACTATAATGAAGGTAAAACAACTCCAGAAATGCATTTTCTATGAACATTTTCTGATTAAACTATTAGACAAACTATCCTGTCTTGACTACTGCAAAGACTTTCAGATTGTCAGCATACAGATAGATACCTAAAGCTGAGCAGAAATTAAGCTTAAAAACAGCTCAATTCCCAGTTGAGAGAATTACATTTTAGCTGATCACTTAGTTGTAGCATATGAGAAACCCTAAACCACAAGACCCAGGTAATATATGCCTGGATTCCTGACCTAAGGAAACTGTGAGCTAGTAATTGTTGTGTAATTTTGAGTAACATTTTGAGTAAATTTTGAGTAACTAAATTTTGAGTAACATTTTGTTTATGAAGCAATAGATAACTGCTTTCAGTTTATATCATTTTAGAATAATCCAGTCCAGCTTCATTTTCCCCAGCTTTATTTATGTATAATTGGCAAATAAAACCATAAGATATTTAAAGTGTACAAGGTGATGATTTGATATGTCCATACATTTGAAAGGCTCCCTCCTACATGGACTTAACTTTTCCATCACCTCACATGTTTACCTTTGGTTTTTGGTGTGTTTTTGTTTGTCTGTTCATATACTTGGGGGTGTGGTGAGAACATTTATATTATACTCTCTTAGCAAGTTTTGAATACACAGTGGTAACCATGTATACATTAGATCCTCAGACTTTATTCATCCTGCAGCTGAAAGGCTTATACCCTTTAACCAACCTTTCTCTATTCCCCCACTCACCTGACTCCTGGAAACCATTTTTCTACTTGCTCTTTTGAGTTTGCCCTTTTAATTTCCTTTTTGATATTCCACATATAAGTGACACAATGCAATATATGTCTTTCTCTGCCCGAATTATTTCGCTTAGCACAAGTTTATTTTTGATAAACAGATTTTTACCACTAGGTTCAAAGTCTTAGAGTAGTACATGACTTAGTTTGTTCTCTCTAGAATAGAACTCATCATTTCTAGCTGTCTTCTCTGGAAGTTGGATGCTTTTGGATGGTGCTGTGTTACATATCTTGTGCATACCAGATCCCAGAGACCCCACAGAGACTGAGACAGAGCTGTGTTTGAGTGTCTCCTGAGAAGGTGTGGGTCAGTAGTGGACTGCTGCAGGGGCATGAGCTCTGGGTACAGTAGACCTGGTATGGCATAAGCCCTCTTGGAGGAGGTCTCCATTAACCCCACCATAGAGCCACCAGAACTTACACAGGACTGGGGAAACAGACTCTTGGAGGGCATAAACAGAACCTTGTATGCACCAGGACCCAGGAGAAAGGAGAAGTGACCCCACAAAGAGACTGACCCAGACTTGCCCAGGAGTGTCCAAGAGCCTCTGGCAGAGGTGTGGGTTGGCAGTAGCCTGCTCTAGGGTTGAGGGCACTGAGTGTAGTAGTGCATGCAAGGGACCTTTTGAAGGAGGTCACCATTATCTTCATTACCTCCCCACCATAGTTTGCCCTCAGGTCAAACAGAAGGGAGGGAACACAGAACCACCCATCAACAGAAAATTGGATTAAAGATTTACTGAGCATGACCCCACCCATCAGAACAAAACCCAGTTTCCCCCTCAGTCAGTCTCTCCCATTATGAAGTTTCCATAAGCCTTTTATCCTTCTCCATCATAGGGCAGACAGACTGAAAAACATAATCATAAAAAACTAACCAGTCTGTTCACATGGACCACAGCCTTGTGTAACTCAATGAAACTATGAGCCATGCTATGTAGGGCCACAAAAGAGGGACAATTATGGTGGAGAGTTCTGATAAAATGAGGTCCACTGGAGAAGGGAATGGCAAACAACTTCAGTATTATTGCCTTGAGAACCCTATGAAAAGGCAAAAAAAAAAAAAAAAAGGACACTGAAAGATGAACTCCCGAGGTTTGTAGGTTCCCAATATGCTACTGGAGATCAGTGGAGAAATAACTCCAGAATGAATGAAGAGATGGAGCCAAAGCAAAAACAATATGCAGTTCTGGATGTGACTGGTGATGGAAGTAAAGTCCAATGCTGTAAAGAGAAATATTGCATAGGAACCTGGAATGTTAGGTCCATAAATCAAGGCAAATTGGAAGTGGTAAAACAGGAGATGGAAAGAGTGAACATCAATATTTTAGGAATCAGCAAACTAAAATGGACTAGAATGGGTGAATTTAACTCAGAGGACCATAATGTCTATGACTGTGGGCAACAAACCCTTAGAAGAAATGGAGTAATAAACATAGTAAACAAAAGAGTCTGAAATGCAGTACTTGGATACAATCACAAAAATGACAAGATTATCTCTGTTTATTTCCAAAAAAAAAAAACATTAAATATCACAGTAATCCAAGTCTATGCCCCAATCAGGAATGCTGAAGAAGCTGAAGTAGAACAGTTCTGTGAAGACCTACAAGACCTTCTAGAACTAACACCCAAAAAAGATGTCCTTTTCATTATAGGGGACTGGAATGAAAAAGTAGAAAGTCAAGAAATACCTGGAGTAACAGGGAAATTTGGCTTTGGAGTACAGAATGAAGCAGGTCAAAGGTTAACAGACTTTTGCCAAGAAAAGGCACTGGCCATAGCAAGCATGCTCTTCCAACAACACAAGAGAAGACTCTGCACATGGATGTCACCAGATGGTCAATACTGAAATCAGATTAATTATATTCGTTGCAGCCACAGATGGAAAAGCTCTATACAGTCAGCAAAAACAAGACCAGGAGCTGACTGTGGCTCAGATCATGAACTCCTTATTGCCAGATTTAGACTTAAATTGAAAAAAGTAGGGAAAACCACTAAACCATTCAGGTATGACCTAAATTATTTTACTACAATTTTGCAGTGGAAGTGACAAATAGATTCATGGGATTAGATCTGATTGACAGAGTGCCTGAAGAAACTATGGACAGAAATTCATGATATCATACCCAAGAAAAAGAAATGTGAAAAGGGAAAATGGTTGTCTGAGGAGGCCTTGCAAATAGCTGAGAAAAGAAAAGAAGCCAAAAGTAAAGGAGAAAAAGAAAGATATACCATCTGAATACAGAGTTCTAAAGAATAGCAAGCAGAGATAAGAAAGCCTTCCTCAGTGATCAACAAAAAGAAATAGAGAATAGAATACATAGAAATAGAGAATAGAGAATAGAATGGGAAAGGCTAGAGATCTCTTCAAGAAAATCAGAGATACCAAGGGAACATTTTATGCAAAGATGGGCTCAATAAAGGACAGAAATGATATGGTCCTAACAGAATCAGAAGATGTTAAGAAGAGGTGTCAAGAATACACAGAAGAACTGTACAAAAAAGATTTTCACCACCAAGATAATCACGATGGTATGATCACTCACCTAGAGCCAGACATCCTGGAATGTGAAGTCAAGTGGGCCTTAGGAAGCATCACTACAAACAAAACTAATAGAGGTGATGGAGTTCCAGTTGAGCTGTTTCGAATCCTAAAAGATGATGCTGTGAAAGTGCTACACTCAATACGCCAGCAAATTTGGAAAACTCAGCAGTGGCCACAAGAATGGAAAAGGGCAGTTTTCATTCCAATCCCAAAGAAAGGAAATGCCAAAGAATGCTCAAACTACCACAGAATTTCACATCTCACACACTAGCAAAGTAATGTTCAAAATTCTTCAAACCAGGCTTCAACAGTGAAGCCATGAACTGTGAACTTCCAGATGTTCAATCTGGAATTTGAAAAAGCAGAGGAACTAGAGATCAAATTGTGAATATCTGTTAGATCATCGAAAAAGCAAGAGAGTTCCAGAAAAATATCTACTTCTGCTTTATTGACTATGCCAAAGTCTTTGTGTGGATCACAGCAAACTGTGGGAAATTCTTAAAGAGATGGGAATACCAGACCACCTGACCTGCTTCCTGACAAATCTGTAGGCAAGTCAAGAAGCAACAGTTAGAACTGGACATGGAACAACAGACTGGTTCCAAATCAGGAAAGGAGTACATCAAGGCTGTATATTGTCAACCTGCTTATTTAACTTCTATGCAGAGAACATCATGAGAAACACTGGGCTGGATGAAGCATAAGCTGGAATCAAGATTGCCAGGAGAAATATCAATAACCTCAGATATACAGATGACACCACTCTTATGGCAGAAAGTGAAGAAGAACTAAAGAGCCTCTTGATGAAAGTGAAAGAGGAGAGTGAAAAAGTTGGCTTAAAACTCCACTTTCAGAAAACTAAGATCATGGCATCTGATCCCATCACTTCATGGCAAATAAATGAGGATACAGTGGCTGCCTTTATTTTTTTTTGGCGGGGAGGGCTCCAAAATCACTGTAGATGGTGACTGCAGCCATGAAATTAAAAGGTGCTTATCATTGGAAGAAAAGTTATGACCAACCTAGACATCATATTAAACAGCAGAGGCATAATTTGTCAACCTACATAGCATATTCAAAAGCAGAGACATTACTTTACCAACAAAGGTCGGTCTAGCCAAAGCGATGGTTTTTCCAGTAGTCATGTACAGATGTGAGAGTTGGACTATAAAGAAAGCTGACCTCTGAAGAACTGATGCTTTTGAAGTATGCTGTTGGAGAAGACTCTTTAGAGTCCCTTGGACTGTAAGGCGATCCAACTAGTCCATCCTAAAGGAAATCTGTCCTGAATATTCATCAGAAGACCTGATGCTAAAGCTGAAACTTTAATACTTTGGCCACCTGGTGCAAAGAACTGACCTATTTCAAAAAACCCTTATTTGGGGAAAGATTGAAGGTGGGAGGAGAAGGGGACAACAGGTGATGAGATGGTTGGATGGCATCACTGACTCAATAGACATGATTTGAGTAAACTCTGGGAGTTGGTGATGGACAAATAGGCCTGGCATGTGCAGTCCATGGGTTTGCAAAGAGTTGGACACAACTGAGTGACTGAACTGCACTGAACTGATGTTACTTACTGAAAGACTTCAGTGCTTATGGTTTGAATATTCTCTGAATTTCTTATTGCCCTTCATACTGATGTAAATTCCCACCACTTAGAATGTTTATATTTAATGCCAACTTTTGCATGATTCTGATACTCTCTAATCAATCTATAGTTCGTAGGACATGCACTAACAAATCTATAAATAAACACACACACACACACACACACACACACAGTTATAAGGCTTTCCCCACTGCAATGCAGGAGACCCAGGTTCAATCCCAGGTCGGGAAAGTCAGAAAAGAGAATGGCAAACCACTCCAGTATTCTTTCCTGGAGAATTCCAAGGAAAGAAGAGCCTGGGAGGCAACATTGCCTGGCATCACAAAGAGTTGGACATGTCTGAGCGGCTATCATACACGGTTATACTTTGAACTACTAGACAGAGTTCTGAGCATATGTATTCAGAAGTATCCTGAAGCACAGCTCACACCATAAAAGCAGAATTTTTTCACCGTGCCAGACAAGTCTTATTATGGGTTCCTGACTCTCTCAATACTGACTTTTCCAAGGATGCTAATAGAATGTGATTGAGAAAAGCTTTAGTTTTGCAGTTAAATTTACTAACCATGGCAGAAATTACTGCTTCATGTATTTAAACATGTGCACTTAAAAGATTTTAGTCTTCCCTTTAGAATCAAATGAAGTAACATATGGAAAGTAGCACAGCTTTTGGTCCAGATTAAATGGTGACTATTATTATCACTAATTTTCATATACTACATTTATCAATGTAAAAACTTCCTTACATAAAAAGTTCTCCCAAAGAAAGTTAGAATTTTAGATTAATTTAATATAACAATTAATTAAATCTACCCTACACAGTGTGTGTGTGTATATAAATATAAATATATGGATTAATAATACTGCCTGGGTAGCTCAGCTGGTTAAGAATCTGCCTGCAATGCAGGATACCCCAGTTCAATTCCTGGGTCAAGAAGATCCCCTGGAGGATGGCCTGGCAACCCATCCCAGAGTTCTTGCCTGGGGAATCCCCATGGACAGAGGAGCCTGGAGGGTTACAGTCCATGGGATTGGGAAGATTCGGACATGACTGAGTGACCAAGTACAACAGCAACAATGTTATAAATCACACTGAAAGTACGGACAATACACAAAAATGTTGAACTGTGGCTTCTCAATATAGTTTCATTATAAAATAACTCAATATTTGCAATACATAACAGATAATATAGACAGGTCATACAGATTATAATTGAATCCTTGGGTGTGTCATGCTAGGAGAGTAAGAAAAAAAAAAAAAAACAACTATATGCTGTACCCTTGATAACACCAGTCATTAAAAAAATACTTTTACAAAAATAAACATTGCCCTTCCTATTAATAGAAAGATATTCTTGTATATTTATTTACATAATTTAATTTCTTATAGTACAACTTAAATATACAGGATGTAAAGCTAAATAAGCTTTATTTGATAGTTCATGTGTAGCTTATAGAACATGTTTTATTTGGGGTTTTGTTTGCTTTGTGGATAAACAAAAAAATTTCAAAGTAAGCACAAATCAAATAAAAAGCCATGACTTTCTTAATAGCTTAGTAATTTAATGTAACTAAAACTAAAGTATAAAATGGAGTTAACTACAAATACAGTTTGTGTTTATTTTCTTTTAATGTTAGTTGATTTTTCTCATTTTGAACATGTTGGGTTATTGATGCTATTGCCTTTATAGTTGCTTTATTTTGTTATGGTGGTGGTTTAGTCACTATGTTGTGTCTGACTCTTGTGACCCAAATGGACTGTAACCTGCCAAACTCCCTCGTCCCTGGGGTTCTCCAGGCAAGAATACTGGAGTGGGTTGCCATTTCCTTCTCCAGGGAATCTTCCCAACCCAGAGACTGACCCTGGCCTCCTGCATTGCAGGCAGATTGTTTACCGGCTAAACTACAAGGGAAGTCCTTTATTTTGTTATACTGCTAATGAATTTAAATGAAATTAAAAGTCCATTATTTTTAATGAGGAAATAAAACTTGTACCCCAAAACACAATAACAAGAAAAATCAAAGAACCTGTCAACTGTATATGAGCAATGGCATATTTCATATCTGGTTAGATATAAATTAGTGAAAACAGAGGTTGAGTCATTCAACTTACAGAGTGCTTATAGAAGGAGAATAAATATTGACCCCAAGTTTTTTTTTTAGGAACAACTCTTAGTTGTGCTGTTTTTGATGCAGTAACACTGCTGCTGTGGCACTAAATGAGTTTCAATTTTAAAATCTATTTGAGTAGGAATGGTGCCTAAGGGATCTGGATATTTTATATATATATATATATATATATATATATTTATTTATTTATTTATTTATTTATTTATTTATTTAACTTAAAAATGTACTAAACAAAACCCAAATCATTGTTGTTTGCTGTATCTGGAACCGTATGAAGTCAATACTATTTACAACATTAAATATTTCTACATTTACAGCAGGTCTATATAACCAAAATTATTGAATTTTTACTGTGGCTTTTAAAGTTATTTTGTTTCACAATAAGCTTTCTTGATTTTTAAGAAGGAAAAACAAACAACAGAAGACATGTCTGCATTAATAATCAGTGTGGAGTTAATAAAAGTAATAATACTTTTAAAAATAATACATCTAGTGTGGGAAAATATATATTATAGCTTTCTCTCTCTCTTTGTCTCCCTCTCCCTCCCTCCCTGTCTTATTCTCTTCCTCCTTCCTTCCTATTCTATCTCTCTCTTTCAAACAAAATTTCAATTGAAAGTAGAAGACAAGTTAATTTGATTCAAAATTAAATGGATTTATTTCCTCCTATTTGGATTTCCTCTTGGTAATGATGGATGCCAGAGTTATTGCCACATGTAATAGTAGTTTAGGTGATGGCCAATAGTTTGAATAAATAAAGCCAAATCAATATTGTTTACTAATTAGCACTGCACTAACAGGTTTATCTTTGGATATTAGGGACAATATAGGAAGAGAGAGGAGATGAAAAGAGAGATTCCATATTCATACATTACAACTAAAATAATGAAAGAACTCAACCTAGAAAAAAGATAATACAATTTACATTTCCACCAAAAGTATCCAGAGTTTCCAATTTCTTCATATTGTCAATGACATTTACCATATTTTTGTTTTATCTTTTTTTTTAATGTTTTTGATAATAGCCATCCTAATGGGTGTGATTTTGCTTTGCATTTTCCCCTGATGATTATTGATGGCTTCCCAGGTGGTGTTAGTGGTAAAGAACCCATCTGCCAATGCAGGAGACATAAGAGACAACAGGTTAAAACTTTGGGTTGGGAAAATCCCATGGAGCAAGGCTTGGCAATCCTCTCCAATATTCTTGCCTGGAGAATCCCATGGACAGAGGAGCCTGGTGGGCTATGGTCCGTGGAGTCCTAAAGAGTCGGACATGACTGAAGTGACTTAGCATGCATGTACCGATGATGATTATTGATGTTGGTTATCTTTCCATATACCTCTTGGGCACTTGTTGTCTTCTTTGGAGAAATGTCTATTCAAGTTTTTTGTCCTTTTGCTATTGAGTTCTAGGAGTTTCTTATATAATTGGAAAGTTAACTCTTCATCAGATATATGATAGAAGCTAAGGTACTGAAAAGCTAGTTCTCTGACAGTGACAACAGAAGATTTATGGAAAATCAGGGTTTGGCTTCCCATTATTTCAATGGGAACAAAATGTAAGAGAAAGTATAATTTATCTAGTAAAGTACTTTAAAAAAGTCTGGATGTTTCCAGTTTTGCATCATTTCTCTATTTCACCAGCATTCTCTACTACACTAGTATCTTATTTTGTCCTGCTAAGTGTCTCTTCTGACTTCTCTCCCTCTTCCTCGGAAATACCAAATTTTCCTTACTAAAAATACAGTTGCTTTATGTCATGTTTATGGTTGAGCACCTCTACTCAATTCATGTTTTTAAAATGAAAACATACACCCTCTATTATGAGATAAAGCTCTTTCATAAAATGTCCTATTCTCCATTTTCTTTATGGTATGACTTAGTTAAATTAACACCTGTTAAGTAGAACTCAGGGTGTTGAATGACAAAAGACCACCGGGCAGTTGAAGTGGAGTAATTTATTACTCTCAGGTCCTGGATGAAATGCAAGGCACACCTACAGAGGCTACAAGGGGAGGTCAAGGAAGGGTGTAGTCACAGAAACAGAGAGAGAGGCATAGGATCTGGGACTCGTGTCTTTATTGGGCTCTGTCAGTGGAATTCTTAGGGATTCCCAGGTTAAAGCCAGATTGGTCAATTAAAACCAAAAATAAAAGGGTTTTGGTAAGCTCTGCAGTGTCTTATCAGAGAAGGCAATGGCACCCCACTCCAGTACTCTTACTTGGAAAATCCCATGGATGGAGGAGCCTGGTAGGTTGCAGTCCATGGAATCACTAAGAGTCGCACACAACTGAGCGACTTCACTTTCACTTTTCACTTTCATGCATTGGAGAAGGAAATGGCAATCCACTCCAGTGTTCTTGCCTGGAGAATCCCAGGGACAAGGGATCCTGGTGGGCTGCCATCTATGGGGTCGCATAGAGTCGGACATGACTGAAGTGACTTAGCAGCAGCAGCAGCAGCAGCAAGCAGTGTCTTATATAATGGATGTGAATGAGGGAAGGCATAGGTCCTAGGAAGCAAGGGAGATTGTTTATCACAAGGGCCATTGATGAAGTCATGTCAGGAACTTACATTTACTTGCCACTTTGAGGGCTATCACGTAGAACATGCTCTTGCAGTTTACATTTTAAGATACGTCTGCAGGCTGTTTGGGCAAAAAAATGGAGGTCGAGGAGGTAGCAATACCATGGAACACCTTAGCTAAATTCTTATGACATTTACCAACATTATTTCTATTGCAGTATGGTTAATGTGTGTGCTGGGCATTCATATCTTTCTTTGTACCTTTTCCTCTCCATTTAATGTTCTTGACAGTTAGAATATTTGGATTTAAATAAAATGAGCTATCTTCCCTTTTGTCAGACATTCCCTCACTCTCTGGAAAAAAAAAAAACAAGCTGTTTTTCTCGAAATCTCAAACATATTGTTTAAATCTCTTGTTATAATACTCAGCCTATCAGGTTTCATTGTTAGTATTCATTTATTCAGCTGTGTTCTTCATTAAACTGTATTTATTGAAGATGAAAAAAAAATTTTGCTCTCATTTGTTTCCAAACTTAATGTAATTCTATGAACACCCTAGCTGTTTAGTCAATAGCTCTTAAATATTCAAATTTCTTTAACTAGGAATTTAATTCTACAAAAGTATTTATTTTTACTAATAATTTATTGATGTCAGTTTGTCAAAATTTAAATGGAAACAGACTATGCTTTATTTTTTCTTAGCATCTTATCCTTCCTGTATTTTTCTAGTATTAAAATGTTTTACAAGTCATTTTTTACTTTGGGCTTTATCCAGTATATTTTGTATATTTTTATTAAATATTTTAGATATCGGCTTTTGATGTAAAGCCTAATGGTTTTAGTTTTGACAATAAATTTTATTTCATAAAAAGGAAAAACAAACACTTTGACATTATAATAGCTTTCACAGGTGATATTTCAGAAATCAGAGAAAACAAGTGTAGGCATCTTTCAGTCCACTTAATAATCCCATTTCTAAATTTGTAGCCACACACCAGTTGTTACTAAAGAGAAGGCAGATTAACTTCTTTCTATAAGTTGACTTTGAATAATTTGGAGTTAAATTTGAACTGAATTTGGAAAAGTGCCAGATGAAATGGGATGGCCATCTGTACCATATGGTCTTGGAGAGGTTGTTAATGCCTAAGTACTAAGAAAGAAGTTCAGAAAGTTCTTTCTTTTACTGAAAAAATTGTATCAGCCACTACTACAAAACATTAGCTGTGAAGAGTGTGAATGTCTTAAGTAATAGAACAAAAACAAAGCCCAAAGATATGTTTGAAAAACATAATACCTGAGAAAAAATTAATGATTATCTGTTTATGGCAAATAAGAGAAAAAAACAAATAGTCATAATAACAAGAAGGTGCCAAGCTAAGATAAGCAAAATAAACCACACATATTTCTAGACAGGGACCATAGAAATGAACTAATATAAAAATTGCTGGGATAGTTGCTATTAAAAAAAAGGAAAAGAAAGGTAAAAATATTTGATTCAAAGCTTGTTCCAAGTGTAATTTTGTGAAGGCTAGCAATCTGTTTTATTCAAGTATTGCATAAAGAGCAAAATTTCACATTATGCTGAGAACAAAGGACACTGTTACTTGTGCCCAAGACAGTGCTTCTTTAACTTTATTGTGGTAGCAATTAGAATGTAAGAACTCATAAAAGTTTACCTTTTTTTTTTGTCTTTGGTGATTTTAGGTTTGTTTCTTTGTTGCTTTTATGCAGTTTGGTGACTATATAGATATCACACGATGAGTCCTTAATGTTTTTCGCCTTTTGTTTTTGGCAGGGATTTATTTACAGAATAGATGTTATTGGTGTTAACTTCCTCTCCTCTATAGAGCAGCATAAACAAATGGCTTAGGTATTACACAGATATAAGAAAATAGAAGCTGTTGTCAGTAGCCCAATCATTTTAGAGGTATTGTGTCAGAAACTGCTCTACCTCAAGCAAATCACACCAGTATAAAGACTAAAATCACATACATTGAACGATGTAAACTTACCCATCTAGGTTTCTTTTACTCATATCCCCCTGTCCCCAGCCCCCATACACCTTCCTAAATATCTAGGGCTTTTCATTGATGAAAGTCTTTTTCCATCATCAGAATGAAAAGATAGGTCAAACGTAAAACCAACAATAATAATCTAAAATGCATGTAATTGATATTTGAATCTTAAGCCTGTTCTAAATTTGAGTCTGTGGAAAAGTAAGATGTAGCTAGATGTTCTGATAAGAGGGAAATTAGAATTTTATATTTCATTTACTCACTAAAAATGCTCTTCTTTTGGATTGCCACAAACTTATAAATACATTTTACATGTAGAGGGCTAGACACTCGGGCAGCTTCTTTGAAGTGGAACCAATTACATGTTTCTGTAAGTCATGTAAATGTAAGAAACATAATATACATTGTTTTAAAAGAGTGGAAAGTATCACAAATAGCTGTATGAACCCTTTCAAAGATAGTCTCTCTCAAAACTCTTTCCATGAAGTTACTTTTGTGTAAATTAGTGGAGGAGTAAGGTGTTGGAGAAGACTCTTGAAAGTCCCTTGGACTGCAAGGAGATCCAACCAGTCCATTCTAAAGGAGATCAGCCCTGGGATTTCTTTGGAAGGAATAATGCTAAAGCTGAAACTCCATACTTTGGCCACCTCATGTGAAGAGCTGACTCATTGTAAAAGACTCTGATGCTGGGAGGGATTGGGGACAGGAGGAGAAGGGGACGACAGAGGATGAGATGGCTGGATGGCATCACTGACTCGATGGACATGTGTTTGAGTGATCTCTGGGAGTTGGTGATGGACAGGGAGGCCTGGCATGCTGTGATTCATGGGGTCGCAAAGAGTCGGACACGACTGAGCAACTGAACTGAACTGAGCTGAACTGAAGGAGCTTCCTGGGAGAATAAAGATTGACCAGTTCCCTTCAGGCATTCAGTATTTCTAGAACTTTCAAACGGATGGAAATGATGTTTATTGAAGAATCTGGGCAGTAAAAGATAGCAGGAGGCTTTAAAATTGATAGAACAGATATTTGGGCCTCAACTATATTTAAATATTATGTAGATAGATTAGTTTACAAGAAGAAATGAGTTTAAATGAATTACTGAAGTTTTCTCTTTTATTTATTCATTTTTTATTATGGGTCAAATTATGGGAGCTGACTCTTAACTATGTTATTCATTAAAAGCATGTTATCCAAACTGGGCTTAAGGTAATCAGGAAATTTGCTGACATGCCCAGTATGCATAAAAAAAATAAAAGATATTAAACACAGGCACATACTCAAGCAGTGATAGAATAGCCATTTAATTAAATCTGGCATAATTCCAAATAATCAATGTTACTATGTAAGACTATATAAAAGTCAGGAAATAAAATGATCTTTGTAAACAATTAATACAAAGAGTTATATGTATAATTCAAATGATGTATCTCTTTCTATCATTTATTCTATATCTGTTTTTTATAAATATTCTTTTAATCTTAAAATAACTTTTATGTAGGAATTAAATTATTCAATAATAAATTTATAAAATGCCTACAATCACTACAACATATTTCTATTTAGCTTAATTAAGTCCCATTCATTTTTCATTCTCTGTTAAATGATGAAGAAATAAATAATGCAGTTTATTATGACTTCCAAGATATCCATTGAAATATTTTACTTAACTGATCTTTATCTTAAAAATTTGAAGAGATTCTCAAATACATAAATTAATTAATATTACTTGTAACAATAATCATTTCATATGATCCTACTATATTGGAACACTTGCATTAATATAGATTTTGAGATATTTATTTGTTGTGAATATTATCATCTTTGCAATTTGTTAGTGCTAAACTTGTACTAACAGACTATGGAGAAGAGAGTCACGATTGGTAAATGTTTTAGTTGCATTTACATTAAAAATCAGTTTGATTAAGTATATAATAATATGTTCCTAAAATGTTTCATAGCTTTTTTAATTATTGGTGAATTGTTAGAAATAAAAGAAAGTAAAGACTGAAATTGACTTTTCTGTATAATCTCGCCTCCATCAAAATTTTCCATTAAACATAAATATTTTTTTCTTCAGTTACTGTTCTTTGTCTCAAAATGATACTTAAGCTAGAAATGTCTAATTAAATATGTACTGAAAAATTTTTCCAGGGAAAACTTTATAATATGAAAAAAGTACATTTTAAGAATAATTAAAAAAAAATGAAAAAGATGTACTTTTCATCATAGGGTACTGGAATGCAAAAGTAGGAAGTCAGGAGATACAAGGAGTAACAGACAAGTTTGCTCTTGGAGTAAAAAAATTAAGTAGGGCAAAGGCTAACAGTTTTGTCAACAAAGCACACTGGTCATAACAAACACCCTCTTCCAACAACAAATACGATGACTTTACATATGGACATCACCAGAGGGTCAATAACAAAATCAGATTGATTAATCTTTGAGCCAAAGTTGGAGAATCTCTATACAGTCAGCAAAATCAAGACCTGAAGCTGACTTTGGCTCTGACCATGAGCTCCTTATTGCAAAATTCAGGCTCAAATTCAAGAGAGTAGGGAAAACTGCTAGGCTATTCAGGTATGACCTAAATCAAAGCCCTTATGATTATACAGTAGAGGTCACTAATAGATTAAAGGGATTAGATCTGGTAAACAGAATGCCTCAAGAACTGTGGACAGAGGTTCATAACAATACACAAGAGATGGTGACTAAAACCATTCCCAAGGGGGAAAAAATGCAAGAAGTCAAAGTGGTTGTCTGAGGAGGCCTTACAAACAGCTGAGAAAAGAAGAGAAGCAGAAGGGAAAGATATGCCCAACAGAATGCAGAGTTCCAGAGAATAGAATGGAGGGAAGAAAGCCTTCTTAAATGAATAATGCAAAGAAATAGAGGAAATCAATAAAATAGGAAAAACTAGAGATCTCTTCAAGAAAATTGGAGATACCAAGGGAACATTTCATGCAAAGATGGGCACGTTAAAGAACAGAAGCAGAAGAGATTAAGAAGAGGTGCCAAGAATACACAGAATAACTGTGTATGAAGAAGATGTGGCAAGAATAACTGTACAAAAAAGATTGTAATGACCCAGGTAACCACTATAGTGTGGTCACTCACCTAGAGCCAGACATCCTAGAGTGTGTAGTCAGTGGGCCTTAGGAAGCATTGCTATGAACAAAGTTAGTGGAGGAGATGGAATTCCAGCTGAGCTATTTCAAATTCTAAAAGATGATGCTGTTAAACTGCTGCACTCAATATGCTGGCAAATTTGGAAAACTCAGCAGTGGCCACAGGACTGAAAAATGTCAGTTTTCATTCCAATCCAAGAGAAAGGCAATGTCAAAGAATGTTCAAATTACCATTCAGTTGTACTCATTTCACATGCTAGCAAGAATATGCTCAAAATCCTTCAAGCTAGGCTTCAGCACGTGAACCCAAAACTTCCATATCTACAAGCTGGATTAGAAAAGTCAGAGGAACAAGAGATTACATTGCCAACATCTGGTGGATCATAGAAAAAGCAAGGGAATTAAAAAAAAAAAAAAAAGAACCACACATATGCTTCATTGACTACGCTAAAGCCTTTGACTGTGTGGTTCACAAGAAACTGTGGAAAATTCTAGAAGAGGTGGGAATACCAGATCACCTTACCTGCCTCCTGAGAAATCTGTATGCAGGACAAGAAGCAACAGTTAGATCCAGACATGGAACGATGGACTGGTTCAAAATTGAGAACGGAGTACGTAAAGGTTGTATATTGTCACCCTGCTTATTTAACTTGTGAGCAGAGTACATTCTGCAAAATGCCAGGCTGGATGACTCACAAACTGGAATCAAGATTGCAGGGAGAATTATCAATAACCTCAGATATGTAGATTATACCACTCTAATGGCAGAAAGCAAAGAGGAGCTAAAAAGCCTCTTGATTAGAGTGAAAAGGAAAGTGAAAATGTTGGCTTAAAACTCAACATTCAAAAAACTAAGATCATGGAATCCAGTCCGATCACTTAATGGCAAACAGATGGGGAAAAAGTGGAAACGGTGACAGATTTTATTTTCTTGGGCTCCAAAATCGCTGCAAATGTTGACTGCAGCCACAAAATTAAAGACGCTTTCTCCTTTTAAGAAAAGCTATTACAAACCTAGACAGAGTATTCAAAAGTAGAGACATCGCTTTGTTGGCAAAGGTCCGTATAGTCAAAACTATAGTTTCTCCAGTAGTCATGTACAGATGTGTGAGTTGGACCATAAAGAAGGCTGAGCACCAAAGAATTGATGCTTTCAAACTCTGGCACTGGAAAAGACTCTTAAAATTCCCTTGGACAGCAAGGAGATCACACCAGTCAATCCTAAAGGAAATCAACCCTGAATATTCATTGGAAGGACTAATGCTGAAGCTCGAGCTCCAATACTTTGGCCACCTAATGCAGACAGCTGACTCATTGGAAAAGACTGATTCTGGCAATGATTGGGGACAAGAGGAGAAGGGGGTGACAGAAGATGAGATGATTTGATGGCACCATCAACTCAATGGATATGAGTTTGAGCAAACTCTGGGAGACAGTGAAAGACTGGGAAGCCTGGTGTACTGCACTTCATGTGTTCACAAAGAGTTGGACATGACTTAGCGATGGAACAACAAAGTTTTATACTCTTGAGATTATGTTTCTTTAGACATACATGTATAATGTTATTTGTTTTACTCATTGCTTGCAACTCCAAAACAATTACAAAGTTAATTATATCCCATGGAAAATCCTTGGTATCATTGTTTTTCAGTTCAGTTCAGTCGCTCAGTCGTGTCCAACTCTTTGCGACCCCATGAATCACAGCATGCCAGGCCTCCTTGTCCATCACCAACCCCTGGAGTTTACCCAAACTCATGTCCATCGAGTCGGTGATGCCATCCAGCCATCTCATCCTCTGTCGTCCCCTTCTCCTCCTGCCCTTAATCCCTCCTAGCTTCAGAGTCTTTTCCAATGAGTTAACTCTTCACATGAGGTAGCCAAAATATTGGAGTTTTTAGCATCAGTCTTTCCAAAGAACACCCAGAACTGATCTCCTTTAGAATGGACTGGTTGGATCTCCTTGCAGTCCAAGGGACTCTCAAGAGTCTTCTCCAACACCACAGTTCAAAAGCATCAATTCTTCGGCGCTCAGCTTTCTTCACAGTCCAACTTTCTCATCCATACATAAACACTGGAAAAACCATAGCCTTGATTAGACGGACCTTTGTTGGCAAAGTAATGTCTCTGCTTTTCAATATGCTATCTAGGTTGGTCATAACTTTCCTCCCAAGGAGTAAGCGTTTTTTAATTCCATGGCTGCAATCACCATCTGCAATGATTTTGGAGCCCCAAAAAATAAAGTCTGACACTGTTTCCACTGTTTCCCCATCTATTTCCCATAAAGTGATGGGACCAGATGCCATGACCTTAGATATCATTGGTTTTGCTGCTGCTGCTGCTAAGTCGCTTCAGTTGTGTCTGGCTCTGTGCAACCCCAGAGACGACAGCCCACCAGGCTACCCCGTCTCTGGGATTCTCCAGGCAAGAACACTGGAGAGGGTTGCCATTTTCTTCTCCAGTAAATGAGAAAATGAATCCAGGCCCATGATTATTTTTATCAAGATCCTTCAAGTCTTATTTTTATTCTTCCTATCCCACTATCTTCCTGAACCTGGTTCTGTTTCTGCATCATACACTAAATTTTACAGTATGTTTTCTTGTCTTTAGGCATCCTTCACTTTGACACTGCAAGGATCCTCTTAAACTCTGCAGTCTCAAAACTTTTTATTGAGTGAAGTTCTTAATTATTCCCCAACAGGTACAGGCTTGTTGGTATCAATATACTTCTACTTCCAGCCATAGCCTAGGTTGCTATGGCAGTGGTAATGATACTTTGTTTTTAGTATATATACATAATATTATCAGATCAGATCAGATCAGTCGCTCAGTTGTGTCCGACTCTTTGCGACCCCATGAATCCCAACATGCCAGGCCTCCCTGTCCATCACGAACTCCCAGAGTTCACCGAGACTCACGTCCATCGAGTCAGTGATGCCATCCAGCCATCTCATCCTCTGTCGTCCCCTTCTCCTCCTGCCCCCAATCCCTCCCATCATCAGTCTTTTCCAATGAGTCAACTCTTCGCATGAGGTGGCCAAAGTACTGGAGTTTCAGCTTTAGCATCATTCCTTCGAAAGAAACCCCAGGGCTGATCTCCTTCAGAATGGACTGGTTGGATCTCCTTGCAGTCCAAGGGACTCTCAAGAGTCTTCTCCAACACCACAGTTCAAAAGCATCAATTCTTCAGCGCTCAGCGTTCTTCACAGTCCAACTCTCACATTCATACATGGCCACTGGAAAAACCATAGCCTTGACTAGACGAAACTTTGTTGGCAAAGTAATGTCTCTGCTTTTGAATATGCTATCTAGGTTGGTCATAACTTTTCTTCCAAGAAGTAAGCGTCTTTTAATTTGATGGCTACAGTCATCATCTGTAGTGATTTTGGAGCCCAGAAAAATAAAGTCTGACACTGTTTCCCCATCCATTTCCCATGAAGTGATGGGACCAGATGCCATGATCTTCATTTTCTGAATGTTGAGCTTTAAGCCAACTTTTTCACTCTCCACTTTCACTTTCATCAAGAGGCTTTTGAGTTCCTCTTCACTTTCTGTCATTAGGGTGGTGTCATCTGCATATCTGAGGTTATTGATATTTCCCCCGGCAATCTTGATTCCAGCTTGTGTTTCTTCCAGTCCAGCGTTTCTCATGATGTACTGTGCATATAAGTTACATAAACAGGGTGACAATATACAGCCTTGATGAACTCCTTTTCCTATTTGGAACCAGTCTGTTGTTCCATGTCCAGTTCTAACTGTTGCTTCCTGACCTGCATACAAATTTCTCAAGAGGCAGGTCAGGTGGTCTGGTATTCCCATCTCTTTCAGAATTTTCCAGTTTATTGTGATCCACACAGTCAAAGGCTTTGGCATAGTCAATAAAGCAGAAATAGATGCTTTTCTGGAACTCTCTTGCTTTTTCTATGATCCAGTAGATGTTGGCAATTTGGTCTCTGGTTCCTCTGCTTTGTCTAAAACCAGCTTGAACATCAGGAAGTTCATGGTTCACATATTGCTGAAGCCTGACTTGGAGAATTTTGAGCATCACTTTACTAACGTGTGAGATAAGTGCAATTGTGCAGTAGTTTGAGCATTCTTTGGCATTGCCTTTCTTTGGGATTGGAATGAAAACTGACCTTTTCCAGTCCTGTGGCCACTGCTGAGTTTTCCAAATTTGCTGGCATACTGAGTGCAGCACTTTCACAGCATCATCTTTCAGGATTTGAAATAGCTCAACTGGAATTCCATCACCTCCACTAGCTTTGTTCGTAGTGATGCTTTCTAAGGCCCACTTGACTTCACATTCCAGGATGTCTGGCTCTAGGTGAGTGATCACACCATCATGATTATCTGGGTCATGAAGATTTTTTTGTACAGTTCTTCTGTGTATTCTTGCCACCTCTACTTAATATCTTCTGCTTCTGCTAGGTCCATACCATTTTTGTCCTGTATCGAGCCCATCTTTGCATGAAATGTTCCTTTGGTATCTCTGATTTTCTTGAAGAGATCCCTAGTCTTTTCCATTCTGTTGTTTTCCTCTATTTCTTTGCATTGATCGCTGAACAAGGCTTTCTTATCTCTTCTTGCTATTCTTTGGAACTCTGCATTCAGATGCTTATATCTTTCCTTTGCTCCTTTGCTTTTTGCTTCTCTTCTTTTCACAGCTATTTGTAAGGCCTCCCTAGACAGCCATTTTGCTTTTTTGCATTTCTTTTCCATGGGAATGGTCATGATCCCTGTCTCCTCTACAATGTCATGAACCTCATTCCATAGTTCATCAGGCACTCTATCTATCAGATTTAGGCCCTTAAATCTATTTCTCACTTCCACTGTATAATCATAAGGGATTTGATTTAGGTCATACCTGAATGGTCTAATGGTTTTCCCTACTTTCTTCAATTTCAGTCTGAATTTGGCAATAAGGAGTTCATGATCTGAGCCACAGTCAGCTCCTGGTCTTGTTTTTGCTGACTGTATAGAGCTTCTCCATCTTTGGCTGCAAAGAATATAATCAGTCTGATTTCAGTGTTAACCATCTGGTGATGTCCATGTGTAGAGTCTTCTCTTGTGTTGTTCGAAGAGGGTGTTTGTTATGACCAGTGCATTTTCTTGGCCAAACTCTATTAGTCTTAGCCCTGCTTCATTCCATATTCCAAAGCCAAATTTGCCTGTTACTCCAGGTGTTTCTTGACTTCCTACTTTTGCATTCCAGTCCCCTATAATGAAAAGGACATCTTTTTTGGGTGTTAGTCTAAAAGGTCATGTAGGTCTTCATAGAATCGTTCAACTTTAGCTTCTTCTGCGCTACTGGTTGGGGCATAGACTTGGATTACTGTGATATTGAATGGTTTGCCTTGTAAATGAACAGAAATCATTCTGTCGTTTTTGAGATTGCATCCAAGTACTGCATTTCAGACTCTTTTGTTGACCATGATGGCCACTCCATTTCTTCTGAGGGATTCTTGCCCGCAGTAGTAGATATAATGGTCATCTGAGTTAAATTCACCCATTCCAGTCCATTTTAGTTCGCTGATTCTTAGAATATCGACATTCACTCTTGCCATCTCTTGTTTGACCACTTCCAATTTGCCTTGATTCATGGACCTGACATTCCAGGTTCCTATGCAATATTGCTCTTTATAGCATCGGACCTTGCTTCTATCAGCAGTTACATCCACAGCTGGGTATTGTTTTTGCTTTGGCTCCATCCTTCATTCTTTCTGGAGTTATTTCTCCACTGATCTCCAGTAGCATATTGGGCACTTACTGACCTGGGGAGTTTCTCTTTCAGTATCATATCATTTTGCCTTTTCAAACTGTTCGTGGGGTTCTCAAGGCAAGAATACTGAAGTGGTTTTCCATTCCCTTCTCCAGTGGACCACATTCTGTCAGATCTCTCCACCATGACCCAAATATATATTTATTTATTTTTTTCCAATAAATTGCAAACAAACAATACCATAAAGTGTAATAAAAAGGAAAATACTATACAATAGAGAAATAAAGACATAAATATGCAAGATCATTTCAATTGTTTTTACAGTCCTCAGATAAGAAGTGCTTCAACAAATTTCTATGGAAGTGTAGTAAAAACAGTCTTGATATCTCTACTTACCATGTGACAGACTAGGTGATAGTTCATACAATGGCTCTGCTCAGTGGACTATATTTTTGAGTAATGATTTGTTGGAAGACATGCAAAGCTATAGGCACGTCCCTTGAATTATGAATATTATTTTTTTTAAATTAAAAACTGTTATCAATTAAAGTGTTGCCACATCTGGATCTCAGCTACATTATAAAATCTTTATAGTTTTTCTATATATATAATAAACCAGAAGGGCCAGTTCAGTTCAGTCGGTCAGTCGTGTCCGACTCTTTGCAACCCCATGAATCACAGCACGCCAGGCCTCCCTGTCCATCACCATCTCCCAGAGTTCACTCAAACTCGTGTCCATCGAGTCAGTGATGCCATCCAGCCATCTCATCCTCTGTCATCCCCTTCTCCTCCTGCCCCCAATCCCTCCCAGCATCAGAATCTTTTCCAATGAGTCAACTCTTCACATGAGGTGGCCAAAGTACTGAAGTTTCAGTTTTAGCATCATTCCTTCCAAAGAACACTCAGGACTGATCTCCTTTAGAATGGACTGGTTGGATGTCCTTGCAGTCCAAGGGACTCTCAAGAGTCTTCTCCAACACCACAGTTCAAAAGCATCTATTCTTTGGTGCTCAGCTTTCTTCACAGTCCAATTTTCGCATCCATACATGACCACTAGAAAAACCATAGCCTTGACTAAACGGACCTTTGTTGGCAAAGTAATGTCTCTGCTTTTGAATATGCTGTCTAGGTTGGTCATAACTTTTCTTCCAAGGAGTAAGCGTCTTTTAATTTCATTCCTTTATATTTTAAGTAAATGTTTTATTTATATTTATTAAGGAACATAATTATCAAGCAGTGGGATAAGTTTTGGTGTGTTGGCACCAAAACTAGGGTACATTCTGGTCTGTGTAAGCAGAATCTGGTCAACTAAAGAAGCAGGGCATTTAGCTAAGGTATAAGAAAGGTAAAAACATCAAAATCATAGAAAAACAAACACTTAAGAATATATTAATATGTATTTGATTCAGTCTCAGTGTAAAGAATATAAGCAAAATCATGCTGATGTGAATATGATTCCACCTTTAACATGCCTAACCTCAAGTTATTTGCCTTTTCTAAGTCAAAAAATTTCTGGGGTCTACACAGCAGCATTGTATAATGAACTGGGGCACTTATGATTCTGGCAGATAAAACTGGTAGACAAGACATGGCTTTCTCCCTCATTACCTGTTAAAATATCAAGAGAAGTTTATTAGAGTATAGATTTGAATAATGTAGCAGAGTTTGGCTTTCAGAGATCTGTGGTTATAGGGATCATTGTAGAAATTAGCCTTTTTTAATTCACAGAGTTGAAATACACACTAATTTCTAAAAGCAAAAAGAGTCTATCTATGTATACTGAGTCTTACCTACCTCAGAGAGTGTAGGGATCCTGGATAGCAATAAACTTTTCTTTATATGTGCTAACAGGAAACCATCAACAGACGTTCCACAGGAAGCCTTCCTATGCATGCCTAGTTCAGAGAAATAGAGACCGCCTAGCTCCTTTCCACCTAAGGATTCCTAGGTTTTAAAAATAATTTACTCCCAGAAACCAGAAGTAAATCTCAGTGAACTGCAGTCTGAATGCAACAAAGTCAGGTGTTTGTTGTAACAATAGCATTAATAAGCTCAAACTCTTCAGTCATAATGGTACAGAAAATCTACAATTGAATACTTGCAATGTCCAAGATACAATCCAGAATAAGTGTACATATAGAAAATAAGAAAAGTGGGATTAATTCTCAAAAGCAAATACCATCTGAAATGACATTGATTTTGGATTTATCAGACAAAAATTTCAAAGCAACAATTATAAAACATGCTAAAAGATGTATTCAACAGTATCTCCTCAACTCCTTTCTAAAAGTTTTATTCTAAGGAATTTTACATAACAATAGTTACACACATTAAAATTAAAAGAAAATATGTACTTTAAAATGCAAATCATTGAGGAGTATAAAAGGACATTGGGTAATGATAAAATTCAAAACTTATAGAGAAAACACAATAGTTATACAATTGTATGCACCAAATAACAAATCAGTTAAATACATCTTTTAAGATTAAAATTACAATTAAACCTTGATAAAAATTTCAGTCTAATTAATAGACTTCTGTAAACATCATTTCAAATTAGGCAGATATGTTAGAAAATAATATGTCTAGAGAAATTAAAAACATATGAGGATTATATACACATACAAATATATGTACACTGTGTTTATTATATATGTTCAACCAGGAATATGAATTGATGGTTAAATAGAAAAATCACTATTTAAGCTGGTAGTCAGGATTTAGAATAATCTATAGTAATGCTAAAATGTGATTGAATGCCGTTTCCCCCTTATGTCTCCACATTGAATTTAACTTTCAACAAACTGTTGGAAACCAAAATTAAGACAAATCAATTCAAAATAAATATAGCTTGTATTGATATTTATTTAAATATAGCTTTATTATCTATTGAATGCAAATGAGCCTAATTTGACAGATTGTTAGATAGGCCTCTGTGCCTTCAACATCCAGACCCAGTATCACATTTCCTTTAGAAATAAAAAGTTAAATGTGCTGCTTCCTCCCTCACTGCAAGAAATCTCTTTCCTGGTGTGAGCATCATTTGGCATTAATTAAGCCTACCTATCTCACCAGACATCTAGCAGTTTTAAAAATCTTTAGTTCACAGCTGCCTTGTGGAATAAGCTACAAGTCAGAACTGCTGCTTGCATTTAAAACTATCACTAACTTTAAACTTTTTCAGTTATAATAAGAAAATAGGTCTGATTTTATATAATGGAGATAAACAAGTGCATTGTGAAATACTAACAACGACTAAGAGTTTCAAATTATGGATTAAAATAGGGAGATGGAAAATTATGGTGATGCATATAATTCTATTCTCAAAAAGTAAATGAAATCATTGAAATCAAATAAAAGACACTTCAAGAGAAAAGTGAATGGACATTGTTTTCTTTACTTTTTTTTTTCAGTTTTATTTATTTTATTTTACTGTACAATATTGTATTGGTTTTGCCATACATTGACATGAATCTACCATGGATGTACATGTGTTCCCCATCCTGAACCCCCCTCCCACCTCCCTCCCCATCCCATCCCTCTGGGTCATCCCAGCACCAGCCCCGAGCACCCTATATCATGCATCTGGCGATTCGTTTCACATGTAATAATTTACATGTTTCAATGCCATTCTCCCATATCATCCCACCCTCGCCCTCCCCCAAAGAGTCCAAAAGACTGTTCTATACATCTGTGTCTCTTTTGCTGTCTCGCATACAGGGTTATCTTTACCATCTTTCTGAATTCCATATATATGCGTTGGTATACTGTATTGGTGTTTTTCTTTCTGGCTTATTTCACTCTGTATAATAGGCTCCAGTTTCATCTACCTCATTAGAACTGATTCAAATGTATTCTTTTTAATGGCTGAGTAATACTCCATTGTGCATATGCACCACAGCTTTCTTATCCATTTGTCTGCTGATGGACATTTAGGTTGCTTCCATGTCCTGGATATTATAAACAGTGCTGTGATGAACATTGGGGTACATGTGTCTCTTTCAATTCTGATTTCCCGGTGTGTGCCCAGCAGTGGGATTGCTGGCTCATATGGCAGTTCTATTTCCAGTTTTTTAAGGAATCTCCACACTGTTCTCCATAGTGGCTGTACGAGTTTGCATTCCCACCAACAGTGTAAGAGGGTTCCCTTTTCTCCACACCCTCTCCATCATGTATTGCTTGTAGACTTTTGGATAGCAGCCATTCTGACTGGCATGAAATGGTACCTCATTGTGGTTTTGATTTGCATTTCTCTGATAATGAGTGATGTTGAGCATCTTTTCATATGTTTGTTAGCCATCTGTATATTTTCTTTGGAGAAATGTATGTTTAGTTCTTTGCCCACTTTTTGATTGGGTCATTTATTTTTCTGGAATTGAGCTGCAGGAGTTGCTTGTATATATTTGATATTAACTCTTTGTCCGTTGCTTCATTTGCTATTATTTTCTCCCAATCTGAAGGCTGTCTTTCACCTTGCTTATAGTTCCCTTTGTTGTGCATAAGCTTTTAATTTTAATTGGGTCCCATTTGTTTATTTTTACTTTTATTTCCAATATTCTGGGAGGTGGGTCATAGAGGATCCTGCTATGGTTTATGTTGGAGAGTGTTTCGCCTATGTTTTCCTCTAGGAGTTTTATAGTTTCTGCTCTTACGTTTAGATCTTTAACCCATTTTGAGTTTATTTTTGTGTATGGTGTTAAAAAGTGTTCTAGTTTGATTCTTTTACAAGTGGCTGACCAGAGATTGTCTTTTCTCCATTGTATATCTTGCCTCCTTTGTCAAAGATAAGGTGTCCGTAGGTGCATGGATTTATCTTTAGGCTTTCTATTTTTGTTCCATTGGTCTGTACTTCTGTCTTTGTTTTGGTACCATACTGTCTTGATGACTGTGATTTTGTAGTAGAGACTGAAGTCAGACAGATTGATTCCTCCAGTTTCATTCTTCTTTCTCAAGATTGCTTTGGCTATTTGAGGGTTTTTTTTGTATTAGCATACAAATTGTGAAATTATTTGCTCCAGTTCTCTGAAAAATACCATTGGTAGCTTGATAGGGATTCCATTGAATCTATAAATTGCTTTGGGTAGTATATTCATTTTCACTATATTGATTCTTCCAATCCATGAACACGGTATATTTCTCCATCTATTTGTGTCCCCTTTGATTTCTTTCACCAGTGTTTTATAATTTTCTATATATAGGTCTTTAGTTTCTTTAGGTGGATCCATTCCTAAGTATTTTATTATTTTCATTGCAATGGTGAATGGAGTTATTTCCTCAATTTCTCTTTCTATTTTCTCATTGTTCGTGTATAGGAATGCAAGGGATTTCTGTGTGTTGATTTTATATCCTGCAACTTTACTCTATTCATTGATTAGTTCTAGTAATTTTCTGTGGAGTCTTTAGGGTTTTCTATGTAGAAGATCATGTCATCTGCAAACAGTGAGAGTTTTACTTTTTATTTTCCAATCTTGATTCTTTTATTTCTTTTTCTGCTCTGATTGCTGTGGGCAAAACTTCCAAAACTATGTTGAATAGTAGTGGTGAGAGTGGGTACCCTTGTCTGGTTCTTGACTTTAGGGAACATGCCAGATTTTGATATCTATGAGTCTTGAATTTCATTATGGCATGTGGTTATTCACTTACTTGTCTAGCATGCAACCAACATATTTGATGTATTATGTAAAGTACTAGAAATAGAAAAAAAAAGCAAAAATTTTTTTTCAGGTTGCAAAGAGCCCACAGCTCAGGTGAACCAGTTGTTTTAAAGATAGCTGCTATTACAATCACCAGAAAGTGGATGGAAGGTTGTCTATAAAAAGTACAGTTAATCAGGTTTCATGAAGTTAAAACTTTGAATGCTGTTATCTAAAATATTCCAAGATAATTCTAAGGGGAAATAAGATTTGAGAAACATACTCACGCATCCCATAAAAAGATATATAATTCACCAGAAAGTTATCTCTCAAATATAAAGTAAATTTTAGGATATTTTCTAGTCAAACATTAAACAAAATACTCAAAAAATTTTAAAATATCTACTCTTTATCTAATTGTTAATGTGATAAATATGCAATAAACTTTAAGACTACAGAATTTGTCACATATATTTGGCAGTAAAAATACAAAATAGAACTAAAATACTGTAATTTTGGATGGAGAGATCTGTTAAAATGTTTTAAAATCTATTGTATTTGAGAATATTACTCTGTCAATGTATTCTAGAATTTAAAAGTAAATATTCTAGGTAAAAATATTAAAGTACCAACTAAAATAGTTTTATTTTAATGTTCAGTTCAGTTCAGTCGCTCAGTCATGTCCGACTCTTTGCGACCCCATGAATTGTAGCACGCCAGGCCTCCCTGTCCATCACCAACTCCTGGAGTTCACTCAGACTCATGTCCATCAAGTCGGTAAAGCCATCCAGCCATCTCTTCGTCTGTCATCCCTTTTTCCTCCTACCCCTCCCAGCATCAGAGTCTTTTCCAATGAGTCAACTCTTTGCATGAGGTGGCCAAAGTACTGGAGTTTCAGCCTTAGCATCATTCCATCCAAAGTAATCCCAGGGCTGATATCCTTCACAATGGACTGGTTGGATCTCCCTGCAGTCCAAGGGACTCTCAAGAGTCTTCTCCAACACCACAGTTCAAAAGCATCAATTCTTCAGCGCTTAGCTTTCTTTACAGTCCAAACTCACATCCATACATGACCACTGGAAAAACCATAGCCTTGACTAGACGGACCTTTGTTGGCAAAGTAATGTCTCTGCTTTTGAATATGCTATGTAGGTTGGTCATAACTTTCGTTCCAAGGAGTAAACGTCTTTTAACTTCATGGCTGCAGTCACCATCTGCAGTGATTTTGGAGCCCCAAAAAATAAAGATGGACACTGTTTCTACTGTTTCCCCATCTATTTCCCATGAAGTGATGAGACCAGATGCCATGATCTTCGTTTTCTGAATGTTGAGCTTTAAACCAACTTTTTCACTCTCCTCTTTAACCTTCATCAAGAGGCTCTTTAGTTCTTCTTCACTTTCTGCCATAAGAGTGGTGTCATCTGCATATCTGAGGTTATTGATATTTCTCCTGGCAATCTTAAATACATCCAAATTGATAGCAAGAAATGTGGCATGGAAAAGGGTAATCTTAATCAGTCCATATGTAATGGACTGTAGTATGTTTATGATAATGTTAGCTAATTAAAATAGGAAAAAGGAGTCCAGAATGGCGGTGGCTAAAAAACAAGAAAAGGAAAAGCCTGTGAAAATAGAACAAAGGAAAGTCTAAGGACCAGAGTGAGGACCTTAGGTAGAACAAACAGCACTCCTGATAACCCAGTTTACATAGGGCAGGCCTGGGGGAGGAGAAAAAAACATATAAAGAGGAGCCAAAGGGCTGGGAGTCTCTCTCTCATCCATGCTTTCTCGCTCTGTCTCTCTCTTTCTCTTTACTCTTGCGTCTTTTGGACAGGCATGCCCTCATGCCTCTAGGATATATTTTCCTTTATTTTCTAAATAAAACTGAGCTGTAACACGGAGCTGTAACACTGATCTGTTCGAGAGCTGTGACACACCGTGGGCTTTAATGTTTGTCGCTTCATATTTTTGTTGTGATGAAACAGAACCAAGGAAATTATACACTCCACTGACAGTAATAAAAGAACAAAAGAAGGGTTTAGAAAATCGAGGTGATTTGGAAGTACACAATATATATATAACTAAATGCAAAATAATTGGTAACAATATGATATGCAAATTAAACAGTAGATTAAAAACAAAAATAATAATGGTCTGTGTGTATGAAAATCCAAAATCAAACTATAGCTTTTAATGAGATTAGTAACAAAGTGTTCAAATATTGAATGCCTGAAAGACAACTTATGGGTGGAAATCTGCATAAAATGTTAATCTGAATAAAGATATGCTAATTTAATTGGAGAAGGCAATGGCACCCCACTCCAGTACTCTTGCCTGGAAAATCCCATGGATGGAGGGGCCTGGTAGGCTGCAGTCCATGGGGTTGCTAAGAGTCAGACATGACTGAGTGACTTCACTTTCACTTTCATGCATTGGAGAAGGAAATGGCAACCCACTCCAATGTTCTTGCCTTGAGAATCCCAGGGACAGGGGAGCCTGGTGGGTTGCCGTCTACGGGGTCGCATAGAGTCATACACAACTAAAGCGACTTAACAGCAGTAGTAGCATGCTAATTTAATACAAAATAGATTTTTTTCATCAAGTAGAAATCACTATGGAATTACGAAGAACTAAGTCACTCAAAAAGCATGAAAAATTTTATACTTGTCTTCATGTAATAAGAGAGCCTTGGTAAACATATTTTTAAAAGTTGATAGAAGTTCAAAGAAAAGGAGTACACCAAGTCTGTATATTGTCACCCTACTTATTTAACTTATATGCAGAGTACATCATGAGAAATGCTGGGCTGTTGGAAGGACAAGCTGGAATCAAGATTGCTGGGAGAAATATCAATAATCTCAGATACACAGATGACACCACCCTTATGGCAGAAAGTGAAGAACTAAAGTGCCTCTTGATGAAAGTTAAAGAGGAGAGTAAAAAATTTGGCTTAAAGCTCAATATTCAGAAAACTAAGATCATGGCATCTTGTCCCATCACTTCATGGCAAATTGATGGGGAAACAGTGGAAATAGTGGCTGACTTTATTTTTCTGGGCTCCAAAATCACTGCAGATGGTGATTGCAGCCATGAAATTAAAAGACGCTTACTCCTTAGAAGGAAAGTTATGACCAACCTAGATAGCATATGAGAAAACGGAGACATTACTTTGTCAACAAAGGTCCATCTAGTCAAGGTTATGGTTTTTCCAGTGGTCATGTATGGATGTGAGAGTTGGACTGTGAAGAAGACTGAGTGCCGAAGAATTGATGCTTTAGAACTGTGGTGTTAGAGAAGACTCCTGAGAGTCCCTTGGACTGCAAGGAGATTCAACCAGCCATCCTAAAGGAGATCAGTCCTGGGTGTTCATTGGAAGGACTGATGATGAAGCCAAAACTCCAATACTTTGGCCACCTCATGCGAAGAGCTGACTCGTTGGAAAAGACCCTGATGCTGGGAAAGATTGAGGGCAGGAAGAGAAGGGGACAACAGAGGATGAGATGGTCGGATGGCATCACTGACTCAATGGACATGGGTTTGGGTGGACTCCGGGAGTTGGTGATGGACCGGGAGGCCTGGTGTGCTGCAGTTCATGGGTTCGCAACAAGTCAGACACGACTGAGTGACTGAACTGAACTGAACTGAACTGAGAAATATAAATATGAAAAAAATGGAAATTTAAAATCAATTGGGAATGCAAAGAGACTAAAATTGTTGCATATAAAAACATGAGTTTCTAATGTAGTATTTTGAAGAATAGTATATACATAGAATAGAAAGAGAAGCTTACATTTTAAGCACAGAGGTAACTTAGAATAACAGAATGAAGGCAGGAAGAATGGAAAAACTAAATTTTAAGATATAACATATTAGCAAAGGCAAAATTTATCTTTAAAAGAATAATATCTAAAAATAACTTTGAGATTGGTAAAGAATGCACAGATAAGCAATTACTATACATTGTAACATAAATGAAATTAAATGTTTAAAAACTGTAATTACCAACAGAATTATTAAAAAGTGTTGTCTGAGTAATCCTGTAAACATTCAAATAACATTTTGTCTTTTTAATCTTTTTTCAATTTAAATTTCTGAAGTCAATGGATAATTATGTTCAAACCAAGAAGGAAAGATGTATTTAATACTGAAATTCTATAAATAAATTTCATTACAACAACAAAAGAAAAAAAGCAATGTATATCTCAATACCAGAAGATAAAGATTGGGAAAAAAAAATCAAAACACATGTATCAAAACATTTCATACAAATTTGGATTGAAGAGAAAGCTTTGCTAACCCAATAATTTGGTAAATTTTTCCACATTTGCTTTTGTTTCAACAACTTAAAGATCTATTAAACAATTTATAGATATTGTTTACATACTAACAGAATAACACTACACTTTACATTAAATTTATCTGTGATTTTTATTGTGAAATAAAACATTCACTGAAAGTATATGAGAGAAATATACAGCATAGTTAATGATTATACAATAAATTATTGTAAAACAATCATCCAATAAATAAAGTTTCAGTCACAACAGAAGTCTCCATCTCCATAGTATTCCCCTTCTAGATCCCCCTGATCATTTTAGAGTAAACACCATCCTGACATTTATAGTTGTAACTCTCTGCTTTTCTTTACAGTTTTAGTGTCATATATGTGCTCTTTAAGTTGTAAATGGTGATATAGACAAATAAATTAAAAGCCTGGAAACTCAAGGATGAAACTTATGGACCTGAGACTCAGAAGGCAGAAAAAGATTGGTTAATGGAATTTTGAAGAAACTACAAACTGGGCTTGATTACTGCCTCTGGAATTATTAGTGAACTGCTGGGGTCCAACTGAAGGGACAAGAAACAAATGGAAGGATAGAGTCATTCCTTTCTCCTTCAGTTTGCAGGGAGTCACTGACATCTCTATTGACACAACTAATTGGAAGTTAGCAGGTTTAGAGAGTAGTACGCCAGATCATAAGGCATAACATAGAATAGGTTTAAGCAGAGAGAAAATATTCTAATAATCATCATTACTCCTGTATAGTCTCCTTACTTCACTTTGAGCTCCTATAAATGACACTGAAGACAGCTCCCATAAAGAGATTATCAAAATGGAAGTCCAGCTATATCACTGCCCTCTAGTGTCCCTCAAGGTGTCTCAGGATAAATGAGTATTTAAAATAAAAGACTTTGGAAACTGGTCAAGATGGCCAAGTAGGAGGCCAGCTCTTCCTCCTCAACCACACAAAGCATTCAGAAACTAAGAGCAACATTGAAAAATTAAGATTCAACATTCAAAAAACTAAGATCATGGCATCCAGTCCCATCATTTCATGGCAAATAGATGGGGAAACAATGTAAATAACAATAGACTTTATTCTCTTGGGCTCCAAAATCATTGCAGATGGTGACTGCAGCCATGAAATTAAAAGACACTTGCTCCTTGGAAGAAAAGGACAAATCTAGACAGTGTATTAAAAAGCAGTGACATTGTTTTGTTGACAAAGGTCTGTCTAGTCAAAGGTATGGTTTTTCCAGTAATTATGTGTGGATGTGAGTGTTGGACCATAAAGAAGCCTGAGCACTAAAGAATTGATGCTTTTGAACTGTGGTGTTGGAGAAGACTCTTGAGAGTCCCTTGGACAGAAAGGAAATCAAGCCAGTCAACCCTAAAGGAAATAAATCCTGAATATTCATTGGAAGGACTGATACTGAAACTGAAGCTCCAGTACTTTAGGCACCTAATGCAAAGAACTGACTCATTTGAAAAGACCCTGATTCTGGGAAAGATGAAGGCAGGAGGAGAAGGGATCAACAGAGGATAAGATGGTTGGATGGCATCACCAACTCAATGGACATGAGTTTGAGCAAGCTCAAGGAGATGGTGAAGGACAGGGAAGCCTGGCATGCTGCAGTCCATGGGGTTGCAAATAGTTGGACAAGACTGAGCAACTGAACAACAACAACAAATAGAACAATTTTCTTTGAAAATTAACTGGAAATTGGCAGGAAAACTTCTATACAACCAAGGCTCTAAGAAATATTCACATAGAATGAAGAAGGAAAAGGAAAGAAGCACTTGGGTTAGGACCTGTACCCTTGGGAAGAGATTCAGAAGAAAAGGAAGGTTACAGGTGTAGAGATCCTCCCTGGAGAATGAGTAGTCTGAGACATATTTGGTGCTCCAGTCCTTAGGCCAGCACAAGGAAGATGAACTCCCTTGGCTGCTTGGAAAGCCAGTGGGACTACAAGTGTCTACCAGTTTAAAGCAAGTACACAGTTATAGGACAACATGTCAGAACCTGATGGTAATCCAAAAAAAAAAAAGATACACAAAAATTAAAAAAAAAAAATCCATGAATACAATGCTTTCAAGACACTCACTTCAGAACTGAAGACACACATGAACTGAAAGTGAGGGGATGGAAAAAGATATTTCATGTAAGCAGAAAGAACAAGAAATAAGAGATAATGATAGTTATATCATTATAAGTATATTATTATATTTTAATATAAAAGCTATAACAAAAGACAAAGAAGGACATTATATTGATAAAGGAATTACTACAAGACAAGAATGTTACTCTTGTTAACATATGCACCGAATACAGTGCATATACAGAACACCAAAATATATAGAGCAAACATTAGCAGAAATAAAGGGAGAATTTTATAATATAATAATAGGAAGGGGCTTTAATACTCCACTTCCACCAGTGTACAGATCATCCATAAAGAAAATTTATAAAGCAACAGTAATCTTGAATGACACAATAGACCAATTAATCTTGATAGATATGTATAACACATTCCATTCAAAAAGCAGGAGAATATCCATGGACCATTCTCCAGTAGAGATCACACCCTGTGTCACAAAACAAGCCTCAGTAATTTTAGAGGCTAGACATTATATCAAGCATTTTTTTTTTTTTTTTTCTGACCACAAGAGTAGGAAACTAGAAATCAACTACAGGAAGTAAAAGGAGAAAATAAAAAACACACGGAGACTAATGAACAAGCTACAAAAAAACTAGCGGGGCAATGAAGAAATCAGAAAATATCTTGAGACAAAAGAAAATAGAAAAAACAGCTTTCCAAAAGCACTTTCAAGTGGTATGTAGTGATGCAGGCTTACCTCATGAAACAAGAAAATTCTCAAATAAATAACCTAGTATACCTTATAGAAGGAGAAGGCAATGGCACCCCACTCCAGTACTCTTGCCTGGAAAATCCCATGTGTGGAGGAGCCGGTAGGCTGCAGTCCATGGGGTCGCTGAGGGTCGGACGTGACTGAGCGACTTCACTTTCACTTTTCACTTTCATGCACTGGAGAAGGAAATGGCAACCCACTCCAGTGTTCTTGCTTGGAGAATCCCAGGGATGGGGGAGCATGGTGGGCTGCCATCTATGGGGTTGCACAGAGTCGGACATGACTGAAGCGACTTAGCAGCAGCAGCATACCTTATAGAGGAATTAGAAAAAGAACAAAGTAGTGTCAGCAGAAGGAAAAAAAATAATATCATCACAAGTACAGACACAAAGATCAATTGAACAGAACACATTTTCCATAAATAAACCTGCACATTTATGACCAACTAATCTATAACAAAGTAGGCAAGTATATACAGTGGAGAAAATATAGTATGTTTAATAAGTAGTGCTGGAGAAAAAGGAAGATCTGCATGTAAAACAATTAAATTAGAACATTTCCTAATGGTGTATACAAAAATAAATTCAAAGTGAGTGGAAGACCTAAATGCAAGACCTGTAATCATAAAATTCCTAGAAGAGGATATTGGCAAAACACTCTTAAACATGTATCTTGGTAATACTTTTTGGGTCAGTCTCCTAAGACAAAAGAAAGAAAAGAAAAATAAACAAATAGAACCTAATTGAACTTAAAAGGTTTTAGCAGAGCAAATGAAACTGTTAGCATAACAAAAAGACTTAATGGGAGGAAATATTTGCAAATGATATGACAGACAAGACATTAATTTCTGACATATATAAATAGCTTATACAACTCAATGTCAAAAAATAAACAACCCTGAGGGAGGCGCCAAGATGGCGGAGGAGTAGGACGGGGAAAACACTTTCTCCCCCACAAATTCATCAAAAGAGCATTTAAACGTCGAGTAAATCCCACAAAACAACTTCTGAATGCCGGCAGGGGACATCAGGCACCCAGAAAAGCAACCCAACTCTTTGAAAGGAGGTAGGAAAAAATATTAAAGACAATAAAAGAGACAAAAGAGGGAGGGACGGAGTTCCGTCCCGGGAAGGGAGTCTTAAAAAGAGAGAAGTTTCCAAACACCAGGAAACCTTCTCACTGCCGAATCTGTGCCGAGCTTTGGAAGCACAGAGGGTAACATAACAGGGAGAAAAAATAAATAAACAATTAAAACTGCAGATTGCGAGCCCTACGGTAACTCCCCAGCGGAGAAGCAGTGCAGACGCCTGCATCCGCCATTAGCAAGCGGGGCTGGGCAGGGGAGGCGCGCCGGGCTGCATCGCTGAGAGTGGGAATCTGGCCTGAATACCCTGAGCACTATCTGAGCGAAATAATTTGGGCTAGCAAACCAGACTGTGGGATATCTACCATGCGAAAAGCCGGCCCTAACCTAGGACACTGCCAGCCCGCGCACGGAGCAAAGAACTGAACAGAGATAGCCGGCTGCGGACCTTCCCCCTCCGGTGACAGGCAGCCAGAGCCAGAGGGGGGCAATCGCAGCCCCAGAGAGACATTATCTATAAAACTGGCTTCTTTGCTAACTAAAATTTATTGGGGGTCTGGACGGTCAACATCTGCCTGAGAAGGTGCGCTGGTTTTACACCCAGATAACCGAGTGGCGGGGAGGCGATAAGTCGCAGCATTGGCGCTCGCCAAATACCTCATCACCTGAGCTGCTCGGACCTGGGAAGAGCACAAAACGCAGGCCCAACTGAGTTTGTGCCTCTGAGGACTACCTGAGTGCCTGAATCTGAGTGGCTTGGACCTTGGAGGTGCATGCAACCCAAGGCCAGCCTCGGATTGTTCCCGGCGGAACAACCTAGAGCCCGAGCAGTGTGGGCAGGGAGGCTACACGCGCCGTGAGCGGGGGCAGACCCAGTGTGGCTGAGGCACTGCGGGTGCACGCCAGTGTCAGTTGTTTGCAGCATCCCTCCCTCCCTCCCCACAGCACGACTGAACAAAGAGAAGAAACACAGCTCCACCCACCAGAACACCGACACAAGCTTCCCTAACCAGGAAACCTTGACAAGCCACCTGTACAAACCCACACTCAGCGAGGAAATGCCACAATAAAGAGAACTCCACAAACTGCCAGAATACAGAAAGGACTCCCAAACTCAGCAATTTAAACAAGATGAAGAGACAGAGGAATACCCAGCAGATAAAGGAACCGGATAAATGCCCACCAAACCAAACAAAAGAGGAAGAGATAGGGAATCTACCTGATAAAGAATTCCAAATAATGATAGTGAAATTGATCCAAAATCTTGAAATTAAAATGGGATCACAGATAAATAGCCTGGAGACAAGGATTGAGAAGATGCAAGAAAGGTTTAACAAGGACCTAGAAGAAATAAAAAAGAGTCAATATATAATGAATAATGCAATAAATGAAATTAAAAACACTCTGGAGGCAACAAATAGAATAACAGAGGTAGAAGATAGGATTAGTGAATTAGAAGATAGAATGGTAGAAATAAATGAATCATAGAGGATAAAAGAAAAACGAATTAAAAGAAATGAGGACAATCTCAGAGACCTCCAGGACAATATTAAACGCTACAACATTCGAATCATAGGGGTTCCAGAAGAAGAAGACAAAAAGAAAGACCATGAGAAAATACTTGAGGAGATAATAGTGGAAAACTTCCCTAAAATGGGGAAGGAAATAATCACCCAAGTCCAAGAAACCCAGAGAGTCCCAAACAGGATAAACCCAAGGAGAAACACCCCAAGACACATATTAATCAAATTAACAAAGATCAAACACAAAGAACAAATATTAAAAGCAGCAAGGGAAAAACAACAAATAACACACAAGGGAATTCCCATAAGGATAACAGCTGATCTTTCAATAGAAACTCTTCAAGCCAGGAGGGAATGGCAAGACATACTTAAAATGATGAAAGAAAATAACCTACAGCCCAGATTATTGTACCCAGCAAGGATCTCATTCAAGTATGAAGGAGAAATCAAAAGCTTTTCAGACAAGCAAAAGCTGAGAGAATTCTGCACCACCAAACCAGCTCTCCAACAAATACTAAAGGATATTCTCTAGACAGGAAACACAAAAATGGTGTATAAACTCGAACCCAAAACAATAAAGTAAATGGCAACGGGATCATACTTATCAGTAATTACCTTAAACGTAAATGGGTTGAATGCCCCAACCAAAAGACAAAGACTGGCTGAATGGATACAAAAACAAGACCTCTACATTTGTTGTCTACAAGAGACCCACCTCAAAACAGGGGACACATACAGACTGAAAGTGAAGGGCTGAAAAAGATTTTCCATGCAAATAGGGACCAAAAGAAAACAGGAGTCACAATACTCAGTATCAGATAAATTAGACTTTAAAACAAAGGCTGTGAAAAGAGACAAAGAAGGTCACTACATAATGATCAAAGGATCAATCCAAGAAGAAGATATAACAATTATAAATATATATGCACCCAACATGGGAGCACCGCAGTATGTAAGACAAATGCTAACAAGTATGAAAGGAGAAATTAACAATAACACAATAATAGTGGGAGACTTTAATACCCCACTCACACCTATGGATAGATCAACTAAACAGAAAATTAACAAGGAAACACAAACTTAAAATGATACAATAGACCAGTTAGACCTAATTGATAGCTATAGGACATTTCATCCCAAAACAATGAATTTCACCTTTTTCTCAAGCGCACATGGAACCTTCCCCAGGATAGATCACATCCTGGGCCATAAAGCTAGTCTTGGTAAATTCAAAAAGATAGAAATCATTCCAAGCATCTTTTCTGACCACAATGCAGTAAGATTAGATCTCAATTACAGGAGAAAAACTATTAAAAATTCCAACATATGGAGGCTGAACAACACGCTGCTGAATAACCAACAAATCACAGAAGAAATCAAAAAATAAATCAAAATTTGCATAGAAACGAATGAAAATGAAAACACAACAACCCAAAACCTGTGGGACACAGTAAAAGCAGTCCTAATGGGAAAGTTCATAGCAATACAGGCACACCTCAAGAAACAAGAAAAAAGTCAAATAAATAACCTAACTCTACACCTAAAGCAACTAGAAAAGGAAGAAATGAAGAATCCCAGGGTTAGTAGAAGGAAAGAAATCTTAAAAATTAGAGCAGAAATAAATGCAAAAGAAACAAAAGAGACCATAGCAAAAATCAACAAAACCAAAAGCTGGTTCTTTGAAAGGATAAATAAAATTGACAAACCATTAGCCAGACTCATCAAGAAACAAAGGGAGCAAAATCAAATCAATAAAATTAGAAATGAAAATGGAGAGATCACAACAGACAACACAGAAATACAAAGGATAATAAGAGACTACTATCAACAATTATATGCCAATAAAATGGACAACTTGGAAGAAATGGACAAATTCTTAGAAAAGTACAACTTCCCAAAACTGGACCAGGAAGAAATAGAAAATCTTAACAGACCCATCACAAGCACACAGAAAAAAAAAAAAAGAAAGAAAATGGGAAAAAAAAAAAAAAAAAAACCTTGGCCAATACAATTAATATCAACTTTTTAAAGAATGTTTTATTTTAATTTATATCTTTAAAATTATAAATGAGATTACACATCATATATATTTTTCAGCCATTTTTTAGCTTCTGTTTAACTTCTGTTTGTGTTTTTTTCCATTTTTTTATTGGTTGTCTCTTATTGTAAGAACTCTTTATATATCAAGAACAATTTTCTTTGTCACATGTCTTGCAAGCATTTTCTCCATCTTGTCATTTATCTTTTGACTTTATTGTATTATTTAAATTTTGATATGGTCATCTATGTAAGTATTTTACTTTATGCTTTCAGAGTTTCTCCTTGATTATTTTAAGAAAATCATCTCATGCTTTCTCCTAGCACTTTAATTCTTTTTCTTTTTACTTATATATATCTCTGACCTATTTAGGGCAGATAATTTTTATTAAATAATCCACCTTTTTGTCATTGATTGAAATATCTTATCAGATACTTAATCTCTCTGTTTTGGGGTCTATAACTGATCTGTTTTCCATTCCATTGATCTTTTTTGTCCATTCATGTGTCTGTACCAACATGCATGCAGGAATACTGGAGTGGGTTGCCATGCTGTCCTCCAGGGGATCTTCCCAACCCAGGGATTGAACCCAGGTCTCCCCCATTTTAGGTGGATTCTTTACCACCTGATCCACCAGGGAAGCCCAAGAATACTGGAGTGGGTAGCCAATCCCTTCCCCAGGGGATCTTCCTGACTCAGGAATCGAACTCGGGTCTCCTGCATTGCAGTCAATTCTTTACCAGCTGAACTACCAGGGAAGCCCACATGCATAGAATACTGTATCTTTAAAAATACAGTGTGTGTGTGTGTATGTGTGTGTGTGTGTGTGTAGCTCTGTGCAGTTTTATCCCATATGTATATTTGTGAAACCATCACCACATTCAATATGTAAAACTGTTTCATAACTACAAAGGAACTCCCTGGCACTACCCATTAATATTTCTACCCCACCTTGTCAAGCTTCTGGCAACCACTTTGTCTGCCATGTCTATAGCTTTGTCATTTTGAGAATGTTATTAAATGGAATCATGCAGTAAATAGCCTTTTTAAATTAGCTTTATCATTAAGCATGATGTCTTTGATATCCATCCAGGTTATTATGTTTATCCCTAGTTCCCCACCCCTCCCTCTGCTTTTTTTTTTTTTTGCTGAGTAGTATTTCACTGTATGGAGGTGCCAGGTTTCCTTTAACCTTTCACTACTTTTTAGTTGGTGTTGTTTGGGTTGGATGTTTGGTTTATTTTCAGGTTCTTTATTGCAAATAAAGCTGCTATGAACACTATTCTTGGTAAAGAGAGTATTGGATTAAATACGATCCTTGGTTTATGATACAATTTCATCACTGGTCCAATGCAGAGATCTATTATTCATGTGTTGCTTTTCAATTTTTTATCTGTACTAATAAATAAACATCCATGAATCTACCATCCAAGCTAACAACAACAAAAAAAATAAATAAACAACCCTAAATAGACATTTTTCCAAAGAACTCACACAAATGGCTGACAGTAGCATGAAAAGAGACTCAGGATCCTGAAGAGGCCCTGAATGAGGGCATGACAACCCACTCTTGTACTCTTGCCTAGATAATACAAATGGAAACAACAATGCATTTATGACCTCTCATCTATCAGAATGGCTATCACTGAACAGTCTTCAAATAAATGTTTCTGAGGATATAGAGAGAAGGAAACCTTTTACACTGTTGATAGGAAAGTAATTTCATGGAAAACAGTATGGAGTGTCCTCAAAAAACTAAAACTAGAACTGCATTATAGTCTAGCATTTCCAGGCCTGGGTACATATCTGTTAAAAAAATGTAAATACCAATTGAAAAAGATGTTTAAACCCTGATGTTCACAGCAAAAATATTTATAACAAGCAAGATATGGAAGCAACCTGTCTGTCCGTGAAGAGATGAATGGATAAAGAAGAGATAAACACACAAATACACACATACACTGGAATATTACTCAGTCATAAAAAAGAAAAATTCTGCCATTTGTAATAATATGGATGGACTTGTGGAAATATTATGTTTAGTGTAATCATTCAAACTGAGAAAGACAAATAATGCATGTTACCACTTATATGTAGAATCTAAAAATATAAACCAAGTGAATGTACATAACAAAGCAGAAACAGACTCACAAATATAGAAAACTAGTGGGTATCTGTAGAGTGAATAAAGGATGGAAGGGCAAGATTGGGATGAAGGATTAAAAGATATAAACTACTATGCATAAATAAATAAGTAAAAGGATATATTATTATATACTATATAATATATAGTATATTGTATACTATATTACTGTATAGTACAGCAAATTATAGCCATTATCTTTTAATAATTTTAAGTGAACTGCAATCTATAAAAACACTGAATCACTGCACTGTAAATCTTAAATTAATATATTTGATAATATTGTAAATAAACTATGTTGCAATAGAAAAGTAAATAAATAAAATGAAATGACTTCTATGGACCTTATAATCTGACCTCCCATTTCTTCATTGTCTTTTTTCTCCTAAATCTACTTTGATCTCAGTGCTATTTCTGGAATGAGTCAGGAATACCCTCTCTTGGGATATTTCTATGCATTATTCAACTTTCTCAGCATTCCCACAGCTTACAGTTTCAGCTCACTCCTATATTTCCTCAAATTCTTCTCTCAGTAGGCCTTCTCTATTTCAAATCCTGAAAGATGGTGCTGTGAAAATGCTGCACTCAATATGCCTGCAAATTTGGAAAACTCAGCTGTGGCCACATGAATGGAAAAGGACAGTTTTCTTTCCAATCCCAAAGAAAGGCAATGCCAAAGAATGCTCAAACTACCGCACAATTGCACTCATCTCACACGCTAGTAAAGTAATGTTCAAAATTCTCCAAGCCAGGCTTCAGCAATATGTGAACCATGAACTTCCAGGTGTTCAAGCTGGTTTTAGGAAAGGCAAAGGAACCAGAGATCAAATTGCCAACATCCGCTGGATTATGGAAAAAGCAAGAGATTTCCAGAAAAACATCTATTTCTGCTTTATTGACTATGCCAAGGCTTTTGACTGTGTGGATCAAAATAAACTGGGGGAAATTCTGAAAGAGATGGGAATACCAGACCACCTGACCTGCCTCTTGAGAAACCTGTATGCAGGTCAGGAAGCAACAGTTAGAACTGTACATGGAACAACAGACTGGTTCCAAATAGGAAAAGGAGTACATCAAGGCTGTATATTGTCACCCTGCTTATTTAACTTATATGCAGAGTACATCATGAGAAACGCTGGGCTAGAGGAAGCACAAGCTGGAATCAAGACTGCTGGGAGAAATATCAGTAACTTCAGATATGCAGATGATACCACCCTTATGGCAGAAAGTGAAGAACTAAAGAGCCTCTTGATGAAAGTGAAAGAGGACAGTGATAAAGTTGGCTTAAGGCTCAACATTCAGAAAACTAAGATCATGGCATCTGCTCCCATCACTTTATGGCAAATAGGTGGGAAAGAGTGGTAACAGTGGCTGACTTTATTTTGGGGGGCTCCAAAATCACTGCAGATGGTGATTGCAGCCATGAAATTAAAAGACACTTGCTCCTTGGAAGGAAAGTTATGACCAACCTAGACAGAATATTGAAAAGCAGAGACATTACTTTGTCAACAAAGGTCCATCTAGTCAAGTCTATGGTTTTTCCAGTGGTCATGTATGGATATGAGAGTTGGACGATAAAGAAAGCTGAGCACCAAAGAATTGATGCTTTTGAACTGTGGTGTTGGAGAAGACTCTTGAGAGTCCCTTGGACTGCAAGGAGATCCAACCAGTCCATCCTAAAGGAGATCAGTCCTGGGTATTCATTGGTGGGTCTGATGTTGAAGCTCAAATTCCAGTATTTTGGCCACCTGATGCCAAGAACTGACTCATTTGAAAAGACCCTGATGCTGGGAAAGATTGAGGGCAGGAGAAGAAGCAGATGACAGAGGATGAGATTGTTGGATGGCATCACTGACTCAATGGACATGGGTTTGGATGAACTCCTGGAGTTGGTGATGGACAGGGAGGCCTGGTGTGCTGTGGTTCATGGGATCACAAAGAGTTGGACATGACTGAGCAACTTAACTGAACTGAACTCATCATCAAATTTACCTTACTTTTTCTGTCTTCACCACTTTATCTTTGTGCTGCTATATCATTCACCATTTTGACTATCACCTTCCAGCTCTTATATTTTGCTTATATTTTGTATTGTCTTTCTCTATGTAGTAGAATATAAGCTTCACAACTGTAGGCATTTTTATCTTTCTAAATCCCTAGTGCTTAGAACAGTGACTTTTATCTAATAGAAATTTTATTTAATTCCAGTGTTTGGTGTAATGTTTTTAGCAACTTGATGTCTAGCTCATTTTTATAGTCTGTACTACTTCTTATATCATAGGGCTTTATAAGAAATACAAGAAAAACCCACACACAATAAAACATTTTTCATGTTCCTCAACACATATTTGACAATCAGTTAATATCAGCTATATTTATGCTGTTATTTATGATAGTTTATCATCATTAATTACTCCCCACTCCAGTACTCTTGCCTGGAAAATCCCATGGATGGAGGAGCCTGGAGGGCTGCAGTCCATGGGGTCGCTAAGAGTCGGACACGACTGAGCGACTTCACTTTGGCTTTTCACTTTCATGCATTGGAGAAGGAAATGGCAACCCACTCCAGTGTTCTTGCCTGGAGAATCCCAGGGACAGGGGAGCCTAGTGGGCTGCTGTCTATGGGGTCGCACAGAGTCGGAAACGACTGAAGCGACTTAGCAGCAGCAGCAGCAGCACTAGTGATCAGCTTCCCCAGGACCTCAGGGTAAAGATTCAACCTGCAGTGCAGGAGATGAAAGAGACATGGGTTCAACCCCTGGGTTGGGAAAATCTGGAGGAGGGCATGGCAACCCACTCCAGTATTCTTGCCAAGAAAATCCCATGGACAGAGGTCCCGCTTCCCTGGTAGCTCAGAAGTGAAAAATCTGCCTGCAATGCGGGAGACCTGGGTGCAATCCCTGGGTCTGGAAGAGACCATGAATGAGGTCATGGCAACCCATTCTAGTACTCTTGCCTAGAGGATCCCATGGACAGAGGAGACTGGCAAGCTGCAGTCCATAGTATCACACAGAGTTGGACATGATTGAAGTAACTAAAAAGCAGCAGCAGCAGCAGCAGAAAAGACTGGTGGGCCTTTGTCTATGGGGTCACAAAGAGTCTGATATGACTGAAGAGGCTGAATATGAAGTCATAATTAAGAGCAGTCATATTTGTGAAGGGGCAGTGAAAAGCAGATTTTTTTTAAAGGGAGGATACATTTTCAGAAACATTAGAAAATAATCTTGACACAACAAGACTCTTTAATGGTGACATTTTCACTTGTAGTAAATATGGTAGTCTTGGTTTGCTTAAGTAACTATTTTCTTGTATTGTTTTTGGATGCTTTGGCATGCCTTCTTGTTGTTAAATATGCTGTCTAGGTTTGTCATAGCTTTTCTTCCAAGGAGCAAGTGTCTTTTAATTTCATGGCTGCAGTCACCATCTGCAGTGATTTTGGAGCCCAGGAAAATAAAGTCAGCCACTGTTTCCAGTTTCCCCATCTATTTGCCATGAAGTGATGGGACTGGATGCCATGAGTTTTTTTGAATGTTGAGCTTTAAACCAGTTTTTTCACTCTCCACTTTCACCTTCATCAAGGGGTTCTTTAGTTCCTCTTCACTTTTTACCATAAGGGTAGTGTCATCTGAATATCTGAGGTTATTGATAATTCTCCTGGCATTCTTGATTCCAGCTTGTGCTTCTCCAGCCTGTCATTTCACATGAAGTACTCTGCATATAAGTTAAATAAGCAGGATGACAATATACAGTCTTGATGTACTCTTTTCTTAATTTGGAACAAGTCCATTGTCCCATGTCCTGTTCTAACTGTTGCTTCATGACCTGCATACAGGTTTTCCAGGAGGCAGGCCAGGTGGTCTGGTATTCCCATCTCTTGAAGAAATTTGTTGTGATCCACACAGTCAAATGCTTTAGTGTAGTCAATGAAGCAGAAGTAGATGTTTTTCTGGAACTCTCTTGCTTTTTCTATGATCCAACAGATGTTGACAATTTGATCTCTGGTTCCTCTGCCTTTTCTAAATCCAGCTTTAACATCTGGGAATTCTCGGTTCATGTACTGTTGAAGCCTAGCTTGGAGAACTTTGAGCATTACTTTGCTAGCATATAAAATTAGTGTAATTGTGAGGTAGTTTGAACATTCTTTGGCTTTTCCCTTATTTGGAACTAGAATGAAAACACATTTTCCAGTCCTGTGGCCACTGCTGAGGTTTCCAAATTTCTTGACATATTGAGTGCAACAATTTCACAGCATCATCTTTTAGGATTTGGAATTCCATTACCTCCACTAGCTTTGTTCACAGTGATACTTCCTAAGACCTATGCTTGGTATCTTACAAAGTGCTAGCTAAGAGGACTTCATTTCCATATACCAACACCCTTAATCTAGGAAGGCCATGCCACTCTAATGGTAGAAAGCAAAGAGGAACTAAAGAGCCTCTTGGTGTGGGTGAAGGAGGAGTATAAAAGAGCCAGCTTAAAAATAAATATGAATGAAATTTTTTTATGAAAGAAAAAAAAAAAAAGATCATGGCATCTGGCCCCACATTCCACGGCAAATAGAAGGGGAAAAGGTGGAAGTAGTGACAAATTTCCTTTTCCTGGGCTCTAAAATCACTGTGGATGGCAACTGCAGCCCTGAAATCAGAAGACAATTGCTTCTTGGCACGAAAGCTGTGATAAATCTGGACAGTGTGTTGAAAAGCCGAGACATTACTCTGCTGACAAAGGTCCGTATGGTCAAGGCTATGGTCTTTCCAGTGGGCACATAAGGTTGTGAGACCTGGACCATAAAGAAGGCAGAGCATGAAAGAATTGATGCCTTCAACCTGTGGTGCTGGAGAAGTCTTCTGAAAGTCCCTTGGTCAGCAAGAAGATCAAACCAGTCAATCTTAAGGGAAATCAACCCTGAATACTCATTGGAAGGACTGATGCTGAAGCTGAAGCTCCAGTATTTTGGTCATCTGATGTGAACAGCTGACTCATTGGATAAGTCTCTGATGCTGGGAAAGATTGAGGACAGAAGAAGAAGAGAGCATGAGAGGATGAGATGGCTGGATGGCATCACCGATACAATGGACATGAACTTGGGCAAACTTCAAGAGATGGTGAGGGACAGGGAGACCTCGCGTGCTGCAGTCCATGGGGCTGCAAAGAGTCAGACATGACTGGGCAGCTGAACAAAATCAACATAAAAGCAAACCCAGCAATAAAATTCTAAGACAATGATTCTCATATGCACGTTTTTCAGGAATTCGTGGAGTATTAGAAAATATTCTAGCCAGAGACTTCAAACTGAAAGTGTCAGATGATTTTCAGGAAAAGACAGTTTCTAATGAAAAACCTTTTAGGTCTAGTATTTCCAGATTCATTGAATCTCAGTATGTGAGTAATTTCTTTCTCAATCCAATGGAACAAAATTCAGAACCACATATCAGGTTTAATCTTTGTGCTCTTATTCTTTATTTTCTCAGCTTTCTAAAAGTCCTGAAGATTTAAATTTGGAAATAAGATCTAGAATCTAACTTTTTTTGATCCCAACTTAAAAGTGAACCACCAAGTATAACCGTAATCTTTCTCTTAATTTTCATTTGTATTTCAGTGCTTTTAATTTCAAGTCTCAAATGTTGTACCTTTTCCAGTAACATCACATTATTTTATAAATGACCATTAAAGAAGTTCAAGGAAATCTGACACTTTCAGAAGTTAAGCCTTATCTATATCCTACCAAAACACTTGAAATAGTGGTACATATCTGGATTGAACATGTCTTCAAGATTATGTCCTTGATTTAGGCTGAAAAAATGACTTGAAGACTGAGAACAGAAGTAAAGATTGTATACATAACTGATGGATGTGTGAACTGTTATATATACTTGGTTAAATAATTTGGCATCATTTTTAAAAGGCAGTGCTTCCCTCTATCGTATGACTCAACAATTGTATTCCTGCAATCTGAAAAATTTACTTCTGCGTATGTACACTAAAAGATTCAAAACAAAGATAAGTAACATCTCTGTAATAGCACAAACCTGAAAGCAATGCAAAGGCCCATGAAATTAAAATAAAACAAACAAATAAACAGTATACTTAGAATCATATTTTAACAGTGAAAATGAGTCAAAATAATTTCACATTACAGACTGTATGAAAATTAGTGACAAAATGTCTAATGAATAAAAGCAAGTCATAGATATATAACTTCATAAAATTAATAAATAAGCAGAATTTTTTAAATGTTAATAACAGAGGAGGGCAAAGGTTATTGAGAGATCAGCAAAACTGTGATTTTAAATAGGCTGACCAAAAAGACTTACTAAGGTAAATTTGCATAAAAACTTCAAGAATGTAAAGAAATCAACTATTTGTCCATCTAAGAGATTAGTAATTCTGGTAGAGAAAAATAACTGAGGTAAAAGTCCCACGGCATGCCCAACTGCTGTCTAATTTGAATCCTATATCTGAAATATTTGTTCTACCCATCATTTTCTTTATGTTCTGCAGTCTTTTTTAGACTGGCTAATTGCTACTTAAATTTTAATAAGTCATCTCCTGTGATATATTAAAAGCCTAATTTGAATTATTTTAACTGATGTAGATGCTCCCCCTTTTGCTTTTCTCTCACATAACGGCATACTATTGACAATTAAATTTCATTGTTTATTCTATTTCTTCTAGGTCCTTGTTAAACCTTTCTTGCATCTTCTCAATCCTTGTCTCCAGGCTATTTATCTGTGATTCCATTTTAGTTTCAAGATTTTGGATCAATTTCACTATCATTATTCGGAATTCTTTATCAGGTAGATTCCCTATCTCTTCCTCTTTGGTTTGGTTTGGTGGGCATTTATCCTGTTCCTTTATCTGCTGAGTATTCCTCTGTCTCTTCATCTTGTTTAAATTGCTGAGTTTGGGGTGTCCTTTCTGTATTCTGGCAGTTTGTGGAATTCTCTTTATTGTATTGTTTCCTCACTGTGTGTGGTTTGTACAGGTGGCTTGTCAAGGTTTCCTGGTTAGGGAAGCTTGTGTCGGTGTTCTGGTGGGTGGAGCTGTATTTCTTCTCTCTGGAGTGCAATGAAATGTCCAGTAATGAGGTATGAGATGTCTATAGTTTTGGGGTGACTTTGGGCAGCCTGTATCTTGAAGCTCAGGGCTGTGTTCCTTTGTTGCTGGAGAATTTGCTTGGTATGTCTTGCCCTGGAACTTATTGGCCCTTGTGTGGTGCTTGGTTTCAGTGTCGGTATGGAGGCATTTGATGAGCTCCTGTCAATGAATGTTCCTTGAGTCAGGAGAGTCCCTGGAGTCAGGGTTTGGACTTAAGTCTCCTGCTTCCGATTATCGATCTTATTTTTACAGTAGTTTCAAAACTTCTCCTTCTATACAACACCATTGATAAAACATCTACATTAAAGATGATAAGTTTCTCTACAGTGAGGGTCACTCAGAGAGGTTCACAGGGTTACATGGAGAAGAGAAGAGGGAGGAGGGAGTTAGAGGTGACCCAGATGAGATGAGGTGAATCAATAGTGGAGAGAGTGGGCTAGCCAGTTGTCACTTCCTTATGTGCACTCCACAACTGGACCACTCAGAGATGTTCACAGGGTTATACAGAGAAGAGAAGAAGGAGGAAGGTAACAGAGGTGGCCAGAAGGATAAAAGGGGGGAATGAAAAGGAGGGAGACAGATCCAGCCAGTAATCAGTTCCCTAAGTGTTCTCCACCGTCTGGAACACACAGAAATTCACAGAGTTGGGTAGAGTAGAGAGGGGTTAGGGAGGAGACACAGGCGACCTGGTGGAGAAAAAGGAGGGTCCAAAGGGAGAGAGAGCAGTCAAGCCAGTAATCTCACTCCCTAGTGAAAAATGGGTCCTGAAGATTGGGTCCTTAAAGGTACAAAATTGGTAACAAATACATAAAAGCAAAAATTAAAAATCTAGAGTAGAGTTTGGAATTTCAAAAAATACGACGTTTATTCTATCTCTTCATACATAAAACAAGCAGAAATAGCTTTACAGTTAGTGTTTCTTCTGAGAAATGCACACCTTTTTCCAGATAAAAATTATGTCAAGACAGTGACAAAAGGTGATAAGATAAAACATAAATTCCACAGCATTAACATTTCTCAAGGAAGAATCATTTATGTCTCATATTCAGCATTCCAAATGGAAATTGTCAGTGATAGCCATTACCTTTGTGGAAATGGAATAAAAGAAAAAACTTGACAGCTAAGTTGAAGGAAGAAAAGATATTGTCTCTTCAAATAATAACTGGCATAATGGAAATCCACAATAATGCTTTTGGAAAAGTACCTTCTCAATTGATGTAATGTCTGTCAGATATGTAAGTCATGTGAAATATTTAACTTGTCTGAACAAGTAAAGAACTAAAAAAGCAAACTTGGAATCCCCTCATTAAAATAATTAAAGATTACCTAGAAAAGCTATAAAACTTTCCTCCTTATCATGAAATTTGATAAAATGAAAAGAAGGAAGGAAATCACACACATTCTTAGCCACATTTCCTTTTCTAAGTCTATGTCAAATTAGATGATGCTAACTAAGAGGACTCATTTGGTCTAATATTTAGCTAGATGTTATAAGAATATTTCCAAGAACCTACTTGGCTTTCTGTTCCTGAACTCCTGTTTAGAATATATTTAGTTTTCTATAGCAAGTTTGATATCACCTGTGTATCTCTGCTTAAGGCAATTACAAAACTCCTCTTCTAAGAAGTTAAATGACTTAGCTTTAAGGTGATTTTTGCCACCAATCCTAATTACAGTTATTACTTTTTTTTTTTTTTGCCTGATGGTGGGTTTTGAGGTCTACTGTCAATTTGGTTAAATTCTTTCTTCTACTTGATTCCCTAAACAGTTACTTTTGTTGCCTGTCACACCCAACATCCTTTTGGTGCCTAATTTTAACTTTTGTTCCATTGTCCCCATTAAAACTTTTTCTCCTAGTTAACTCAAACTTTTGAATTTACATGCCACCAGCATACACAGTAATTATATATGTTGTATATATCATGGATATGATATGATAGGTGTCCATATGATAGTGGACGATAAAGACTTCAAACCAAGCTTGTTGTATTCCAAAGTCTGTTCATTTCTGGCTGTTTGTTTTCCAGGGTTAGTCATGAAATTGCAGATAATGCATTCTGGCAAATATACAAGGATACAATGCTTTCGGCTTACATTGTCTGCTGTCAGCCTCCCTCCAAAGATCACAAGGAAAAATGATACTGAAGGAAAGCTAAGTTCATTAAAAGAGTTGAAGTGAAGAACATAATCTTGAAAAAAAAAAAATTAAGTAGTGCCTAGAAAGAGAGGGTCAGAAAAGTGTATCTATAAGCTTGAGAATCTGGACCTGGGCAACTTCAGGTGATTTTTTTTTTTTTTTTTTTATGAAGGGGGACAATTTATCATATTACTGGGTATTAATTGGGCAAATTTAATAACATAATGTAGAATTCATAGACACAGTAAGGAGAGGCCAAGGGCCTTGATAAGTAAAGTGTTTGACAAAACAAGTTGTTTGCCCCATGTGAGCAAATTTTTGTCTGGGTGAATTGATTTGTAAGATTTTCCAAAACCAAATAATGAAATTATTTGTTGGCTTACAGTCTTCTCTGCCTAAGAGATAATTTTGGAATTAAATAGTCAGCTAATATTGAAAGAAGTAGTTTTCCTTCTTCAGTTCAGTTCAGTTCAGTTGCTCAGTCGTGTCCAACTCTTTGCAATCCCATGAATTGCAGCACGCCAGGCCTCCCTGTCCATCACCAACTCCTGGAGTTCACTCAGACTCACGTCCATCGAATCACTGATGTCATCCAGCCATCTCATCTTCTGTCGTCCCCTTCTCCTCCTGCCCCCAATCCCTCCCAGCATCAGAGTCTTTTCCAATGAGTCAACTCTTCGCATGAGGTGGCCAAAGTACTGGAGTTTCAGCTTTAGCATCATTCCTTCCAAAGAAATCCCAGGGCTGATCTCCTTCAGAATGGACTGGTGGGATCCCCTTGCAGTCCAAGGGACTCTCAAGAGTCTTCTCCAACACCACAGTTCAAAAGCATCAATTCTTCGGCACTCAGTCTTCTTCACAGTCCAACTCTCACATCCATACATGACCACTGGAAAAACCATAGCCTTGACTAGATGGGCCTTTGTTGGCAAAGTAATATCTCTGTTCTTGAATATGCTATCTAGGTTGGTCATAACTTTCCTTCCAAGGTGTAAGCGTCTTTTAATTTCATGGCTTCAGTCACCATCTGCAGTGATTTTGGAGCCCAGAAAAATAAAGTCTGACACTGTTTCCACTGTTTCCCCATCTATTTCCCATAGAGACTTTTTAGTTCCACAATAATTAAACTTTGTAGATACAAATAGTCTCAGTCTTCAACATATATCATGGCAAATGTCCTATACTTGCTGAACATAAGTTTAAATTATGCATTTGAACTCATGTTGGAATATTTGAAGTGTGCATTGTGTTGTTTTGCTTGTGAAACTGAACATAGAGTAAAATCCACTTAATTTCTAGAATAATCTCCTCATAAATTTATAGATAAGTTCTGAAGCCTTAACCTTAGGACTCTACCTAAAGGAAACACACAAAAAAATGTTATCATTTTCAAAGTGGTTTAAGTGAGAAAGCAGGCACCTGGATTTAGGTTCAGGAAATTGTGATTAATTATGTACTTGAAAACCAACCTAGGGCAAGACAACTCAACTTACCTTAGGCTTTTTTGCCTCTTTCTGGTACTGGGTTCCATTAACAATCCCCTCACCACTTTGTGCCCCATTTAAATATTTCAAACTTTCTCTCACCTGAGTCAACATTTATTTAAATAGTTCTGTTAATTTTCCTGATAAATAGAATTTTGCCTAATTCTTCAGGAGTCTCTATGTCACAGACCTCATTTCTAGAGAGTGAATCTGTCTTTTTCTTGGTGTTTAGGTCTGTTTGTATAATCTGTCTATTATCTCTGATGCCATATACATTTTTCTTTGAAGCTTGTAATTAGTGTGCCAGACATACTTTTATTGTTGTTTTTAAATTGATTAATTGATATTCTGCATATTCAAGGAAGATATAAGTCATTACAGAGAGAAAAAAGCTATACCACTATAAAATAAAGCAAATAAATAGAAGAATAGACTAGAGTAGAAGAAAAACTTTGCTATAAAATAAAAAGAAATTGAAACAAAGACTTCGTGTAACAAAGTATAATTGCTAGAAATAGATTCCAAATAGTCTTTGGACTTGCTAGAAAGACAGAGAGGTGATCATAAACCTTTATACAAATTACTCAATGGACTTTCCTGATTGTGTAGTGGTTAAGCCTCTGCACTTCTGGTTCAGAGGACATTGGTTTGATCCCTGTTTGAGAAATTAAGATCCCCAGGTAGTGTGATCAAAAGAAAAAAGTTATTCTGTTCCAAGCAAGCCAGTTGTTTGGGAAAGCATGGCCTTAGAGGAAATCTATATGATATGATATAGTAAATATTCTACTCTGTATTTTATCATTACTATGATATTTAATGACTTGTCACTTTTCCTAACAATACCTTTGAATGCCAACTGACAATATACTATCTAAGGGAAATCATTTAAAAACAAATCTGAAGATATCTAGTCTAAATTCACAACTTTTACATTGTTGTTCTATCAGAACATATATTTGAATTTGCTAAACATTAAGACAAGGAATTTTCAAAAGACTTACAGAGATACAGAAACTGTATTATCCAAATTAATAGTGAGAATTATTTCTCTAGGAACCACAGTGAGGATAATTGATACCTGTTTTATGTCTGAGACCAGTGATGTAAGGACTATTGGAGAGAATGCAGAGAAAGCTGTTTCCTTGGGCAGATCTAGATAAATATTATTGATAAAGACATTTAGAGAATATAGAAGAAGGGGTATGATGAGTTTATGAGTAAATTTGACTCAGGTAAGGGATACTAAGATACCCAGTAAAACATTATTTCTGGTTGTGTCTGTGAGGTTGTCTCTGAAAGAGATTAGCATTTGTATCAGTAGACTGATCACTGTCACTGTTGAAGGCCAGAGCAGAACCTAAAAGTCAAGAAAGAGCAAATTCACTCTCTGTGCTTAAGCTGAGACATCCATCTTTTCTTGCCCTTGGATATCAATGCTCCTGATTCTTGTGTTTTCCAGTTTGGACCAGGACTTACACTATCAAACCACCACTTCTCTTCCCCCAATTGTCATGTCTTTTGACTTGGGTTGGGTTGCACCACCAGCTTCCCTGTCTTCAGCTTGCAGATTTGTGGATGACAGAGCATGGGACTTCCCAGTTTCTATAGTCACATTAACCAATTCCTATAATAAGTCTCCTTTTCTCTCTTTCTATCTCTCTATCCATCCATCCATCCATCCTGTTAGTAGTTATATTTCTCTGGAGAACCCTGACTAATGCAGGAGCTACAGATTTAAGAGAGTTCATTGATGTTTGACCATGATTCTAAAATGATAAGTAAGAGAGTTTCAGGACTTGGGAGAGAGAGTGATACTGGAATAAAGTAAGAACATATATATCCTTATTGGAATTTTAATGTAGAAAATGAGAGGGGGCCTGGGAATCTGGGATTTATCTTGGCAAATGTCATAAAAATCTTGGTAATCTCAAGGCAGATAACAGTACCAAGACTGTGAGTTTTGGAAAGCTAAAATGAGTGTGAAACCCACTAATGACAGTGAGGAAGGCTAAAGGAAGAGAGATCTTAACAATTGTGGATAACATTTTCTCAAAATATATAGTATACTATCCTGATTTCTAAATAAATGCTAAATAATATGTATATACTATAGGTAATTATACTTACAATCTATTGCTAAATTTAAATCAGTTGCACTGAAAAGCATTAAACTTCATTAAATTTACATTTAAGAATCATGGAAACTTGGGATTGAATTTGATAGACATCTTTTTATTTTATAAAGAAGGGGACAGTGTAAAATAATTTGTTCAACTTATCTACAGTTATAGAATAGAAGACTGAGAATTAAAGCAAACATATATTGAATTGAATCCTACCCAAGTTTCTTTTCTGATTTCTGGTGTTTTTGAATGGTGAATGGAGGGGTATGTCTACCTTTTTTTTTTTTTTTTTTTTTAACCACATCATCTGTATATCAGAAGTGATTTGAAGTGACTTAAAGGAAATCGTTCTTTTAAATGTTCAAAATTTAGTTAGGATATAGACAGGATATATATAGGATATAGACAGGTTAAGATATATTGTAGTAACAACCCCAGGTTCACTTATTATTTGTGTGATATATGGTTATTATAATTTAGTTATGGTTCTGCTCCATATTCTCCTATTCTAAGTACACAGCCTAACAAAACCTCCACCATCTAGATGTCACCAATTGCTGAATAAGAGAAAAGAAAGATAGTAAATTATATACTTGCTCTTAATGTCTTCAACCTGAAATTGACACAACAGTTTCTATTCATTTGTTTCAAGGCAGATGTCATGCCTTCACCTAATTATAAGTATGTGCAAAACAACACACACAGGAGAACTGGAAGTAATGTAAGCACACAAGTGACTACCATGATCTGCCTTCAGGTGGTAGTGGTTTAGTCACTAAGTCATGTTTGACTCTTGAGACCCAAAGGACTGTAACCTGCCAGGCTCCTTTGTCTGTGGGATTTCCAAGGCAAGAATCCTGGAGTGGGTTGCCATTTCCTTCTCCAGGGGATCTTCCCAAACCAGGGATCAAACATGCATCTCCTGCACTGCAGGCAGATTCCTCACCACAGAGCCAACAGGGAAGCCCAATTGGCCTACTAGTCACCAGATATTCACCTTCTTTCTCTAAGATCCAAGAATACTCCCTTTTTAAGGGAGAAATCCAAAACTCCTGTCACTTTATTCACATCTAAGAATTTCTGTGAGTTCATGGCAGTCCTTGAGTTGGGGTGCTGTGAAATGGTCCTAAACTGGTTCTAGATTTCTAGATGTGGTTTTATTTGATCTGGAGACCTATGAATTAAGAAGAAATAGTCCATGGCAAAGTTAAAACTGAGGCCTAGGTCTTTGCACAAAGTTGTATGTATAACATAGGCCTTGTATATATACTATTTTTTTTGACAGCATATTTTTATTTATTTTTACTTTACAATATTGTATTGGTTTTGCCATACATCAACATGCATCTGCCACAGGTGTACATGTGTTCCCCATCCTGAACCCCCCTCCCACCTCCCTCCCCATACCATCCCTCTGGGTCATCCCAGTACACCATCCCCAAGCTTCCTGTATCCTGCATCGAACCTGGACTGGCGATTCATTTCTTATATGATAGTATACATGTTTCAATGCCATTCTTCCAAATCATCCCCCGCCACCCAACAGAGTCCAAAAGACTGTTCTATACATCTGTGTCTTTTTTGCTCTCTCGCATACAGGGTTGTCGTTACCATCTTTCTAAATTCCATATATATGCCTTAGTATACTGTATTGGTGTTTTTCTTTCTGGCTTAACTCACTCTGTAAAATAGGCTCCAGTTTCATCCACCTCAATAGAACTGATTCAAATGTATTCTTTTTAATGGCTGAGCAATACTTCATTGTGTATATGTACCACAGCTTTCGTGGAAGAAATGGACAAATTCTTAGAAAAGTACAACTTTCCAAAACTGAACCAGGAAGAAATAGAAAATCTTAACAGACCCATCACAAGCACAGAAATTGAAACTGTAATCAGAAATCTTCCAGCAAATAAAAGCCCAGGTCCAGATGGCTTCACAGCTGAATTCTACCAAAAATTTAGAGAAGAGCTGACACCTATAATACTTTTTTAAAAAATCAATAGAAAATAGATTTTCTTTTTCTTATTGGAATCCTAGAAGAAAAAAAAATTGGAAAAAGTGAGAAATACACATCACTTCATGTCAAATAGATGGGAAAATAATGAAAACAGTGACAGACTTTATTATTTTGGGCTCCAAAATCTCTGCAGATGCTGACTGCAGCCATGAAATTAAGACACTTGCTCCTTGGAAGAAAAGCTATGACCAACCTAAACAACATATTAAACAGCAGAGACATTACTTTGCCAATAAAAGTCCATCTAGTCAAAGCTATGGTTTTTCCAGTAGTCATGTATGGATGTGAGAGTTGGACTATAAAGAAAACTGAGCACCGAAGAACGGATGCTTTTGAACTGTGGTGTTGAAGAAGACTCTTGAGAGTCCCTTGGACTGGAAGGAGATCCAACCAGTCCATCCTAAAGGAATCAGTCCTGAATGTTTATTGGAAGGACTGATGCTAAAACTGAAACTTCAATAATTTGGCCACCTGATGTGAAGAACTGACTCATTGGAAAAGACCCTGATGTTGGGAAAGATTGAAGGTAGGAGAAGAAAGGGACAACAGAGGATGAGATGGTTGGATGGCATCACCAAGTCAATGGACATGAGTTTGAGTAAGCTCCAGGAGTTGGTGATGGACAGGGAAGCCTGGTGTGCTGCAGTCCATGGAGTCACAAAGAGTCAGACACAACTGTGTGACTGAACTGAACTGACTGGAGAAATACCTATATTGTCTGAAGTATGCTATCTCTACAACTTTGTTCCAAAGCTTGACCAAACTTGATATCTACTTTTGGAATTCAGAATTCTTTCTTTTACTTTATTTGAGACATTATTTTAGGCCAGAAAATAAAATGAGTTAACACTGGTCAATCATTTATTGTCATGTTGTACTGAACACCTTTATATGTTATATTTAATTTGATCTTCTATCATTATTATAGACACAAGGAATATAAATTTTTCTGAAGTGTTAGGGTTGGTAGTTGGTAGAAACAGATTTAAATATCTGATATATGTCTCAAAGTCCACAACCCATGGATTTCTTTTCCCCAATGTCTCATGTCATCTCAAAGTTCAAATTCAATATGTATTACCTCACAAGACTGTGCTAGACCCAGTGTAGAGGGGAAAAAAAAGCCCCAGGCTTTTCCCCCAAGTGATTTATGATCTTGGAAGGACTGGAAAACAGAAAGGTAATAGTTGGCTTTGGTGAGTAAGGTTTTCTGAGCTTTGGCTCCTGAGCACTTGAACTTTGCATTGTGTGTTGAGAACAACATTAGAAAAGTTTCAGAAGGGAGTGTGCATTATCTCTATATTAACATTGCCTTTAGTGAGAATGAATAAATCTGGTGAGGAAACAGGTAGTGGATGATAGAATGCTTTGAAAACCATAGAGATAATGTGAACTTACCTTTATCCAGAATCTTAAAGTGAATTATCCTTGCCTTCTTACGAATTCAATAGATATATTTTTTTAATTTATTTATTTTAATTAGAGGCTAATTACTTTACAATATTGTATTGGCTTTGCCAATAGATATTTTTAAGATACTAACTTCTCCACACATCCTTATCTGAATACTTATTACAAAACAGTGAACTCATCTCATGCTTTTCAACTATTTTAAAAGGTAGTTCCTTAACTCTAAACCAAACTGAAAATATTATTCTCAGAGCTTTATGCAATTGCAAACCTGTTCCTAGGAAGACAACATAACTTTTGGTCTGAATATTTGCTTTGGATCCTGATATTTTTGTGTGAATTCTACTCCTGTTCGTTAGCTCAATGTCCTCTCTAATGTCCTTGTTTACTCCAAACCCAATATTCTGAAAAGAGAAATGGGATGATATATTTGGTTTAATCTGGACACTGACTGAGTGATGACATTTAAGCACATTGTGAGTTAGAACTAGTGCAGTATAAACTGCAATTTCGGCTGAGGAGTAAGGAGGATGGGCAATTATGCTTCTAGTAGGCTATTTTTCATGTCCATAACTGGACATAAATATAGGCAATTCAGAGCAGGAAGAAATATGACTAGAACTTAGCTTGGCTGACTTAGTTGCAAACAGAAAAAGGATCCTGAAAAAGCCTGGAAGTTGGTCCGTTTTAGCCTCATTTGTTTTCAAGATGAGTCTGTTTCTGCCTCATCAATTTCTACTCCTCATTGAGTCATGCTCCATGCTTGTTAAATATCACTTCATTGCTTTCAACTTCATCCTTCTTAGTCAACATCTCTCAAGCAAGCCACAGCATAGTAACACCAAGTTTCAGTCCCCCAATGAAGCACATCTTGGCCCTATTTTTCCAACTCTGTTCATTTATCACCCTGATCTGAGCCAAGAATCCTGCTCTCTTCTCTCCTTGTCAGCCACTGTGTTACATCACATCAAAGTCCTTGTACCCATCAGGAGCAGCAATGGGAACAGTTGTCACCTTGAAGTATTTCACTAGCACAGAAGGTGAGATACAGAATACAGAAAAGAAAAAAGCTTTCCTTCTGCCCTCAATAAAATATCTCTTTCATTCTTCTGCCCTCAGCAGGCATATCTTTAGTGGCTTCTAGAGGGAGAAATTGCAAAGAGCTCCCCATGCTAAATGTTCAGGATCACAGTTTGAACTGACTGAACTGCTTACTTTAAAGCAGGAAATTGATGAGGGCTGATATCTCTAATCCTTTTATTCCTGTTCATTTCAGACCATCAATTATCCAGAGAATATCCATCACCACACCTCTCACCTTCTTGTAGATCTAATGCCCTACCCCTTTCTTCCTCCACACTTTAGACATGTGATTTTTAAAAGTCCTTTCTAACATAAACACCTTCTCTTGATATTTCTTTAATCTTCCCACTCTTAGTGAGAACTGGAGTTCTCTTGCTCATTGAATAATCAATTTTCCTTGTAGGCTTCTCTAGTGGAAGATGTTTTATCCCTTTTATTTCTTATAACTAGGCATCAGGGATAGTATGTGTTTTTCCTGTATTCCACTTTAAAATGAAGATCATTTGTCTAAGCTATTCCTTCAAAATGTCAGTTTATTTGAAACTCGTGCCATTCACTATTGAAAAAAAAATTAGCTCTCCTAATTTGTCATTTACCAATGCTTTACAGATCTGTGTCACTCTTTTTAATCACTGAAGGGTATTTTTTGTATTCTGCTTCACTTTTTTTCTCCCCTATCTCAGGTATTACCACCTCAACTATATCATCACCCATTTTGGAGTCCACAAACACTGGCTTCTCAGGCTCTTGAACTACTCACTTTCAATTATTACTCTCTCAGTTTTATCTCTTTTTCTCTAGTCACACCTTGTAATTGATCATATTTATTTTTTTATCATTTTTGTGTTATATACTTTTTCCATTTCATTACATAGAATAATGAAATTTTATATTTAATAAAGTAATAATTTTTGCTCATTCATAAGGCTAATCTTAAGTGAACCATCTTTTTCCTTTTGGGTTTTCCTGTTGGCTCAGACGATAAAGAATCTGCATGTAATGGGGGAGACCTGGGTTTAATCCCTGGGTTGAGAAGATCGGCTGGAGGAGGGCATGGCAATCCACTCCAGTATTCGGGCATGGAGTTAAAAATAAAATTACTACCACTACCATGATTCACTAAGTGGAGTCAGCATATTTATCCACCATTACTTTTGTATTAAAACTGTGAATACACTGTATCAATACAGTTAAGGAAAAATAACATCTCAATATTATTTTTAAAATACTTTTGAAATTGCAAGTGTCTGAAAAGTGGCTTAGGGAAGCCCATCGGTCTATGAACTGAACTGAGAACAACTGTTGTAGAATATTTGTTTGAAAGTGAAGTAAAACCTCACATGAAGCATACATTTTAAATTAGATACAGAGTTCTTGATGTTTTGAAATTTGTGTGATGCTAAAGTGGACAAAAGTGTTATTTTAAACTGGTTGTTAGAGCAATATGTAGTATATGCTATCTCTTAATTCTTAAAAATGGCTAGGATTTTGAAAAACAGAAGAAAAGGATGTCTAAAAGACCAGTTACACACTTCACTTAAGCATTGAACTGTTTGGTTTTCATGGTCAAGGGAGAGTGATTTAAGGTACAGTAGACTGTTAACTTGTAGTAGGTAAGTGGAGTTAGGGTAGAAATATTCAGCTATGATTTGTACTATGAAGTTGGAAGACTTGGTTCTATTTTGTTTTGAGGGAAAATCAAAGACTATTGGTTAGGGACACAAGGAAGTAGAATTTAGAGAAAGTGTTTCTAATCATTATGCCAGTCCCATAAATGGTCAAGTTCTCACTGAAAATATTCATGTTCAAAATAAATTGTCATTTTTCCCCATCATGCTCCACAGATAAGTGATACTTTGAAATAAAGTTGGACTAGATTAGCTCTCTGGGACCTCTAAAGCCCATTTCCTAACTAAGAGCTTACAATTTTATGATATACTGTGATGCCCACATGTACCACTGCTAAGGCCCAAGATATATTAACGCTTAGATATGTAACCAGATTTTTTTTTTTTTTTCTCCACTATTACCCAGTTACCCACTCCAGTACTCTTGCCTGGAAAATTCCATGGACGGAGGAGCCTGGTAGGCTACAGTCCATGGGGTCGCAAAGAGTCGGACACGACTGAGCGACTTCACAGAGACTTCACCCAGTTAGGCAAACTTGCCTCTATTTAGATTATTTATTTCTCCAAGGGCTCATCTCATTTTGGAACCTACATAACATGTTTTTGTTTCGCCCATCTTGGACTGAGAAATATAAAAAGTGATTCTATACATGTTTGTGTGTCCAATAAACACTGAAGGGCATTTAAGAGATCAGCTTTCATTTTCAGGAAAAAAAACAAAAAAACAAAAACTATTTGCTTAAATACTTCTGCACTGGGTGGAAAGGAGAGAGCAAAAGACTGTCATTTTTTAAAAAGCTTGAAAGCCAGAGAAGCTAATGAAAGTCAACTACCAGAAGCCTTTTTTTTTTTTTTTAACTTCATTTCACTTTTGGAATCTGTGATGCAGTTATTTTGGGATTCAGCACTTTCTAAATGCATATATGCTGCCTCTAAATTCTGGGTTGGCCTCTCATAGCCTAATTTGGCTCTTTGGTAAGCAATCATCCTGATATGTGCTGGAAAAGTCTAGTTATTTGGATACAGAATCTAATATTTTCTGGCCAGTAGTATTTCAATGACATTTCCAACTACTATGTACCTATAATATATAGAGGACCATATCTAGAGCTCCTTAGCATTCATAGCTTAGCCTCCTAGAACAATTCATTTCATACAGAAACAAGAGTAATGGAAGGTAAAGATAGGTTCACCCCTACATGGTGCAATCCCAAATTACCAAATATAGTTAGCTTTGAATTCTCTGGTTCTGAGGAATAAGAGCCAAAAGAGAAAAAAAAAAGTAAAGTGGCTATTTGAGGCCACATTTTCTAAAGGTTATTTAATCTGGAATATTGTGCTTGAATCTAATTATTAGGACAGAATAATAAAATTTTAGTTTGAGTATAAAAAGTCAATCTTGGATTTTCTATGCATAATTTGCATTTAGACACATTCAATACTTTTTTAACTTAAACTGCTTATTGAAAAGCAATATGTGAACATTTTTAATATTCCAAAATAAATAAAGACCTTTCCGTTACATACATTCTCTTTTAAGGCACTTTTTTTTTTTTTTTTTTTTTTTTTTGGTATATTCTCTCTCAGAAATTCTCTGGGCACATGTTAATTTTCAAATGAGATCATATTATACATAGTTTTAAATTGCTCTCATTTTTACTAGATTTTTATATCCTCCCATGTTAACATATACTCATTTTCACTTTCTTTTTAACGGTTTAAGAATGTTTCATTGTATATAAACACTATAATTTACATAAGTCCTCCAGGATGAACATACTGATTCTCATTCTTGATACTTGCAGAACAATTTATAATGAATATTATTGTCATATATTTTTGTGAATTTATAGTATTATTTTTATAACTTTTCAAGTACACTTGCTGAGGTAAAAGGTATATACTTATATTTTTGTACTTATAGTTTGTCTTATATTTAGCTGATATATATAATTCCGTGATATGTTTAGCCGATTTTACTTACACTTTTTATGAGTAAATGGAAATTTTTGAACTGAGAATGAGAAGTCTGAAGTATAGAACAATAGTTTAAAAAAAGAGAAAATCTTCTTAGTAATATAAAATTGATGCTGTTTGTTCCATATCTGTTACATACAAATGGAAACTGATCTGATGTTTTATTCAGAAAGTTCAAGATGACTTAAAAATGAGGTTATACTTGATATATCTTATTTTAAACACAAATATCACAGTTTATTAATTACATGGGCTTTATTATTTGTATTTATGAGTGATATGGGTATTTATTTGCCCTTTGTCCCAAAAGCTTTTGTTTAAAGAAATACCTTGTTCTATAATTACAGTGTTTTACAAGAGGAAATAGAGATTTAAAGCATTAAATATTAATGTTTTCATATTAGTAGGCCTAAAGAAAAATATGATTATTTTCATAGATGCTGAAAATACTTCCATCGAATTTCAATACCCATTTCTGGTTAAAATGTGGAGTAATATGTTAAATGATGCTATTTTTATTACCCTGACAAAGCACATATACTTTATTCTGAACTAACATCTTTCTTAATGGGGAAAATTGAAGTATTTCCATCGTCTAATGGAAAAGGGCAGAGTTGACCATGGACTTCTGTGCTATTTAACATTTTATTGGAATTACTAGACAATGCAATTAAATAAGAAAGAAAATAAATGAAGGGATACAAATTTCAAAAGCAGTATAAAATATTTTCTGTTTGTGAATGATATAATTAACTGGAAAAACCAAGAATGATTGATAAAATCAATGAAAAATTAATTTTAAAATATAGGACATGAATTTAGTATGCAATAAATAGTCTATATTCTCAACAAATAACAAATTATCAAATATTATGAGACACAATATTTTGTTGGTTATTATTAATAATCTTGTAATTATTTATAATAGCAAGAAAAATATAAAATAGTGATAAAATAAATTATACAAAAATGAGGAAAGTTTAAAACACAGATGAAAGACACAAAAATAGACTTGAACAAAGGGAAAGCTCTTATTTTTTGCATAAGAGCCTTCAATATTTTAATGACAACAATTCAATCTAAATTAGTTTATATATTTAATGAAATCCTGGTTAAAATACTAAGATGTGTGCCTCACCGAACTAATATTATCTATCAAGCATACGAGAAATAAATGTGAAGGATTTCCATTATTATCTATGAAAAATCTTCTGATATTGGACTCACATTGCAAAGTAAACAAAAAAAACCTGAGAAAAAGATAACAGTTACAGATATTGAACAATAGGAAAAATACAACTGTTTTTTCCTTCAGTTCAGTGCAGTTCAGTTCAGTTCAGTCACTCAGTCGTGTCCAACTCTTTGTGATCCCATGAATCGCAGCACACCAGACCTCCCTGTCCATCACCAACTCCCAGAGTTCACTCAAACTCACGTCCATCGAGTCAGTGATGCCATCCAGCCATCTCATCCTCTGTCGTCCCCTTTTCCTCCTGCTCCCAATCCCTCCCAGCATCAGAGTCTTTTCCTGAGTCAACTCTTCACATGAGGTGGCCAAAATACTGGAGTTTCAGCTTTAGCATCATTCCTTCCAAAGAACACCCAGGGCTGATCTCCTTCATAATGAACTGATTGGATCGCCTTGCAGTCCAAAGGACTCGCAAGAGTCTTCTCCAACACCACAGTTCAAAAGCATCAATTTTTCCCTTATAGATAATAATGAATGAGACAATCATGATTTCCCTGACTTTATGCCCATATGCCCCATCTGGATCTGGCTAGAGAAGGGTGTCTTTGAAATACAAGCTGCCCTTTGGTCTAGATTGTTGAGAATGAAGTTAATATTTGGGAGGACCAGAACAGTGAACATTTGTGCGGCTGAGTAACAGAGAGAAGGAAACTATAGATAAGGGACTCCAGAAATATGAATTTTTAAATAAATTTCAGGCTAAATGGTTGTGTATTGTGAGACTTTATGAAGTCAGACATTAAAAAACTATAATATTCAATTTCAAGAGTATGCACACACACACACACACATATTCATGCACAACAACAGCAAAACAAACAGACAAAAACTAAAGTGTAAGGTCAATAATTAACAGAGCTCCTACCATGGTGGGTGACATTTGAATTTTAATCTGCCCTAGTAGGGAAAAACATAGTAAATTTAGTAGAGACCACAGAAGGTCACACTTTATCAGTAGAGATCAATTAGCTCTGTAGTAAAGAATGCTTTATTTTTTTTTCTTTCTAAATGCTTTATTATCTACAGTTACATATTTGTTTAGTTATTTTCTTTATATATAAAATGTTTATATTTATACATAAAGTACAATAACATTTATAAACCTTTCATGTACATGTATTGAGTACAAATGCATACATACACCTGTGACAAATTCTGTCCAAGATATAGAACATCACTGTTAGTCCAGGAAATCAACTTCTGACCTCACACTCATACAAACAATATCAATATTCCACTCCTTTTAATTACTATGTAGCATTATTTTCCATTTATCTTTTTTGATAAAATTTACTTTTGCTTGTATTTGTTTAGTTTACTGTTTTGACTAACCTAGACAGCATATTAAAAAAGCAGAGACCTTACTTTACTTAAGTCAAAGCTATGGTTTTTCCAGTAGTCATGTATGGATGTGAGAGTTGCACCATAAAGAAAGCTAAGCACTGAAGAATTGATGTTTTTGAACTGTGGTGTTGGAGAAGACTCTTGAGAGTCTCTTGGACAGGAAGGAGATCAAATAAGTCAATCCTAAAGGAAAGCTGTCCTGAATATTCATTGGAAGGACTGATGCTGAAGCTGAAACTCCAGTACTTTGGCCACCTGATGAGAAGAACTGACTCATTGGAAAAGACCCTGATGCTCAGAAAGATTGAAGGCGGAAGAAGAAGGGGATGACAGAGGATGAGATGCTTGGATGGCCTTATCAACTCAATAGACATGAGTTTGAGCAAACTCCAGGAGTTGGTGATGGACAGGTAGGCCTGGTGTGCTGCAGTCCATGGGGTCACAAAGAGTTGGATATGACTGACTGAATTGAAGTACATATGAATCCCTATAAAGAAACAAAATGAGAATAAATGACTCAAACAAATTCTTACCAAAGAAAAGGTAAAGAAAAAGAATCAAACGTATATCTTACTATCAAAGGAAGTATTGTGTTTATCATATTTGATGAGATTGGCCCATGAGATTAGCTCTAGTGCTTTGTAAAGACCACCTGTTAATAAATAGGAGAATTAGAAACAAGATGAACTAATAAAATTTATATTATTTAACCTCAAAACAATAATTATTCAGGTGCACATTATTACTGGGTTAGGCATCATTCATAAATGTTACTTACTATTATCAGAGAATTTAAAAATGTACCTTTACAATGAGAAGATCTCATTGTCTCCAAAGAAATGAAATTATTCAAATGAGCATGATTATAAGCTTTCATGCTCATTAATGATTATGAGCATTCATCCAAATGAGCAGGACAGTTTGACAGTATGTACATCCTTGTGAGGTTCAATTAACTAGCCAACCAACTATGACATATTTTTTCAAACAAATTGTGTAACCTGTGTCTGATTTGTCTTTAGACCTGTGTTCCAGTACACAAAGAATACAGTATATGAAGGAAAAAATTGAATAATATAACAAAGAGAAAAGCAGTCAAGTCCAGACATCAGTACAGTTTGTAAAAGAGCTATCCTGATCTTGTAAAAAATTAAATAATCATTTAAATAATATGAAGAGATTTGCATCAAATGCAATGTGTGATTGCAAGTAAAGAGTTGTTCAGCTTATCTGAATATGATTACTTAGTTGCAAGGTTCAATAAAGAAACAAAAAAAAAGCAAAGATAGATGAATAAGTAGATACACTAGATTATAATGATATATATAGATGTTAAATCAAATATGAAAAAATATTAATTAGTCATTTTATTATTTTAATGTGTTCTGTACTTTAAAAAAATTCATAATAAGACTGCAAAATATAAATTTTCAAAAGAGAGTTAATTCCTCACGCCAGTCAGAATGGTGGCAATCCAAAAGTCTACAAACAATAAATGCTGGAGAGGGTGTGGAGAAAAGGGAACCCTCTTACACTGTTGGTGGGAATGCAAACTAGTACAGCCACTATGGAGAACAGTGTGGAGATTCCTTAAAAAACTGGAAATAGAACTGCCTTATGACCCAATAATCCCACTGCTGGGCATACACACCGAGGAAATCAGAATTGAAAGAGACACATGAACCCCAATGTTCATTGCAGCACTGTTTATAATAGCCAGGACATGGAAGCAACCTAGATGTCCATCAGCAGATGAATGGATAAGAAAGCAGTGGTACATATACACAATGGAGTATTACTCAGCCATTAAAAAGAATGCATTTGAATCAGTTCTAATGAGGTGGATGAAACTGGAGCCTATTATACAGAGTGAAGTAAGCCAGAAAGAAAAACACCAATACAGTATACTAACACATATATATGGAATTTAGAAAGATGGTAACAATAACCCTGTGTACGAGACAGCAAAAGAGACACTGGTGTATAGAACAGTCTTATGGACTCTGTGGGAGAGGGAGAGGGTGGGATGATTTAGGAGAATGGCATTGAAACATGTATAATATCATGTGTGAAACGAGTTGCCAGTCCAGGATGCACAATACTGGATGCTTGGGGCTGGTGCACTGGGACGACCCAGAGGGATGGTACGGGGAGGGAGGAGGGAGGAGGGTTCAGGATGGGGAACATGTGTATACCTGTGGCAGATTCATGTTGATATATGGCAAAACCAATACAATACTGTAAAGTTAAAAAATAAAATAAAAAAATTAAATTAAATTAAAAAAAATTTGGACAGTGTAAAAAGTGAAAAGTAGGTAAACTTCACTTCCATTTGCTAACACATTGTATGACTCACTTAGATACAGTAAATATTCTCTTATTCATCATCACGATCTTTTTTGCTCCTGACACACAGAATGTCCTCAATAAAAAATTAAATTGAATGGAAATAACAAACGTTTTCATAATTGGCCTTTGTCTTTAGTTTGGTTATATTTAATATGTTTATGAGCTTTTCTTAACGTGTTACATTTTTCTCAGAGTTAGTAATTGACTGCTGCTGCTGCTGCTAAGTTGCTTCAGTCGTGTCCGACTCTGTGCGACCCCACAGACGGCAGCCCACCAGGCTCCTCTGTCCCTGGGATTCTCCAGGCAAGAGCACTGGAATGGGTTGCCATTTCCTTCTCCAATGCATGAAAGGGAAAAGGGAAAGTGACACGACTCTTAGCGACCCCATGGACTGCAGCCTACTAGACTCCTCCGTCCATGGGATTTTCCAGGCAAGAGTACTAGAGTGGGGTGCCAGTGCCTTCTCCGAGTAATTGACTATTTTATACCAAAGTTTAATATTTGAGAAAATGGTAATTTCCAATATGTTGATGTGAAAATATATTTGAATAAGAGTTAACTAAGGGTGGAGCAGTGGTAAAGAAGCCATCTGCCAATGCAGGAGACACAAGAGACTGGGATTCAGTCTCTGAGTTGGGAAGATCCTCTGTGTTTAGTCACTCAGTTGTGTCTGACTCTTTGCAAACCCATGGACTGTAGCCTGCCAGGCTCCTCTCACCATGGGGATTCTCCAGGTAAGTTGGGTTGGGTTGGCTGGGATGGATTGTCATGCCTTCCTCCAGGGGATTTTCCCAACCCAGGGATCGAACCCAGGTCTCCCACATTGCAGGCAGATTCTTTACCCTCCGAGCCACCAGGGAAGTCAAAGAATACTGGAGTGAGTAGCCTATGGCTTCTCTAGGGCATCTTTCAGACCCAGGAATCAAACCGGGGTCTCCTGCATTGCAGGCGGATTCTTTACCAACTGAGCTACCTGGGAAGCCCTGGTAAGATCCTCTGGAGTAGGAAATGGCAATCCACTCCAGTATTCTTGCTTGGAAAATTCCATGGACAGAGGAGCCTGGCAGGGTACAGTCCATGAGGTCACAGAGAATCAGACACAACTGAGCACATACACACACGCACATGATACACTGATATTTATAGAGTAAGGGGAGGAGAATAACTCTATATCCAACTCCTATGAGTCACAACATCTTAAACATTAGAAATCCTCAAAATGCAGTTTTAGTACTTTTATTTTCAAGAAAAATTTCTCAACTAGCTTGATAACAAATGCTTCACATTTTTGCTTTTCTAAAACTAAACTGTATATTCAAGAAAATATTAGGTCTAATTGGCTGGTGTTCTAGCAGAGTAGATGCAGCTTATAAGTTGATCTACTTTGTCATGCCAAGATTTTTTGGAGAAGTTCCAGTTTTCGTGCTGATCTTTGTGGTTTTCAGTAATTTTATTTTATTATGCTAGGAGTCCTTGGCCTCTCTTAAAGTATATTTTAATATTGCCTTAATTGAGACTCTGACTCATAATTCAAAAAAGGCTTTTATGACTTTTTAAATTATATGCATTTATAAGTCTTCTAGGTCTTTTGGTATACATTCAGAATTTCTTTTTTTCATGAATGATATATATATTTTTTAATCTCAGCTTCCAATTATGGATAAAAACTAAAGAGCTTATTTTCCCCTTAATTGTTAGTGACTTTTAAGGTTTTTTTTCTTTATTTTAGAATATCTTGATTCTCTTGTTTTTGTTGTCTTTGCAGAATTTTTTTATACTATGCACAATAAAAATTCCTGCTTTGTATTCACTGAATTTACACAAATGTTGAAATTTAGCTGTGTCTTCATTGCTCCTTCAAAGCAATCTTTTTCTCTTTCCATCTCACTATTCTGCAAATATACACCAATATATTAAATATGAAGACCTGAATAAGTTACAAGCTGGAATCAAGACAGGTGGGAGAAACATCAGCAACCTCAGATATACTGATGATACCATTCTAATGGCAGAAAATGACAAGGAACAAAGGGCCTCTTGATGAGGGTGAAAGAGGAGAGTGAAAGAGCCAGCTTAATACTAAATATTAAAAAAGCTAAGATCATGGCACCTGGCCCCATTACTTCATGGCAACAAGAAGCGGAAAATGTGGAAACAGTGACAGATTTCTTCTTCTTGGGCTTTAAAATCACTGTGGATGGCAACTGCAGCCATGAAATCGGAAGACAGCTGCTTCTTGATAATCCTGAACATGTGTTGAAAAGCAGAGACATTACTCTGCTCACAAAGGTCCATATAGTCAAGGCTATGATCTTTCCAGTGGTCACATAAGGTTGTGAGACCTGGATGGTAAACAAGGTGGAGGACCAAAGAATTGATGTCTTTGAACTGTGGCACTGGAGAGGACTCCTCAAAAATCCCTTGGACAGCAAGGAGATCAAACCAGTCAATCTTAAGGGATCAGTTCAGTTCAGTTCAGTCGCTCAGTTGTCTCCAACTCTTTGCAACCCCATGAATCACAGCACGCCAGGCCTCCCTGTCCATCACCAATGCCCGGAGTTTTCCCAGACTCATGTCCAACGAGTCAGTGATGCTGTCCAGCCATCTCATCCTCTGTCATCCCCTTCTCTTCCTGCCCCCAATCCCTCCCAGCATGAGAGTCTTTTCCAATGAGTCAACTCTTCGCATGAGGTTGGCCAAAGTACTGGAGTTTCAGTTTTAGCATATTTCCTTCCAAAGAAATCCCAGGGCTGATCTCCTTCAGAATGGACTGGTTGGATCTCCTTGCAGTCCAAGGGACTATCAAGAGAGATATATAGAAAACTATAAAACACTGGTGAAAGAAATCAAAGAGGACACTAATAGATGGAGAAAATTTGAATCAGTTCTAATGAGATGGATAAAACTGGAACCTATTATACAGAGTGAAGTAAGCCAGAAAGAAAAACACCAATAGAGTATACTAACACATATATATGGAATTTAGAAAGATGGTAACAATAACCCTGTGTACGAGACAGCAAAAGAGACACCGATGTATAGATCAGTCTTATGGACTCTGTGGGAGAGGGAGAGGGTGGGGAGATTTGGGAGAATAGCATTGAAACATGTATAATATCATGTATGAAACGAGTCGCCAGTCCAGGTTCGATGCACGGTACTGGATGTTTGGGGCTGGTGCACTGGGACGACCCAGAGGGAGGGTAGGGGAGGGAGGAGGGAGGAGGGTTCAGGATGGGAAACGCGGGTATACCTGTGGCAGATTCATTTCGATATTTGGCAAAACTAATACAATATTGTAAAGTTTAAAAATAAAATAAAAGTTAAAAAAAAAAAAAAGAGTCTTCTCCAACACCACAGTTCAAAAGCATCAATTCTTCAGCACTCAGCCTTCTTCACAGTCCAAGTCTCACATCCATACATGACCATAGGAAAAACCATAGCCTTGACTAGACAGACCTTTGTTGGCAAAGTAATGTCTCTGCTTTTGAATATGCTATCGAGGTTGGTCACAACTTTCCTTCCAAGGAGTAAGCGTCTTTTAATTGCATGGCTGCAGTCACCATCTGCAGTGATTTTGGAGCTCAAAAAAAAATAAAGTCTGACACTGTTTCCACTTTTTCCCCATCTATTTCCCATGAAGTGGTGGGACCAGAGGCCATGATCTTCGTTTTCTGAATGTTGAGCTTTAAGCCAACTTTTTCACTCTCCACTTTCACTTTCATCAAGAGGCTTTTGAGTTCCTCTTCATTTTCTGCCATAAGGGTGGTGGTGTCATCTGCATATCTGAGGTTATTGATATTTCTCCTGGCAATCTTGATTCCAGCTTGTGTTTCTTCCAGTCCAGCATTTCTCATGATGTACTCTGCATATAAGTTAAATAAGCAGGGTGACAATATACAGCCTTGACGTACTCATTTTCCTATTTGGAACCAGTCTGTTGGTCCATGTCCAGTTCTAACTGTTGCTTCCTGACCTGCATACAAATTTCTCAAGAGGCAGATCAGGTGGTCTGGTATTCCCATCTCTTTCAGAATTTTCCGCAGTGTATTGTGATCCACACAGTCAAAGGCTTTGTCATGGTCAATAAAGCAGAAATAGATGTTTTTCTGGAAGTCTCTTGCTTTTTCCATGATCCAGCGGATGTTGGCAATTTGATCTCTGGTTCCTCTGCCTTTTCTAAAACCAGCTTGAACATCAGGAAGTTCATGGTTCACATATTGCTGAATCCTGGCTTGGAGAATTTTGAGCATGACTTTACTAGCGTGTGAGATGAGTGCAATTGTGCGATAGTTTGAGCATTCTTTGGCACTGCCTTTCTTTGGGACCGGAATAAAAACTGACTTTTTTCCAGTCCTGTGGCCACAGCTGAGTTTTCCAAATTTGCTGGCATATTGAGTGCAGCACTTTCACAGCATCATCTTTCAGCCGATAGTTTCATCAAGTACCTTTTCACCCATTTCTCTCTTCTCTTTCTAGGACTCTTAAAATATGAATGTTAGTGTTCTTGATGTTGTCCTAGAGGTCCCCTATCCTCATTTGATTTTTTTTTTTTCCCTCTTCTGACTGGGTAATCCATCCTGTCTCTTCCAGTTTGCTTATGCATTCTTCTTTATTATCTAATATGCTTTTACTTCTTTCTAGTGTATTTTTCATTTTAATTACTGTATTTTCAACTATGATTCTTTTTTTGTATTTTCTAGTTCTTTGTTGAACTTTTACTGAGTTTAGTAAATTTTTTTTTTCTTTACTGTTGCTTTGAACTCTTTATAAAGTAAATATCTATTTTACTAGGATTCCCCCCTTTGAGTTTTGTCTTTTTCTTTTGTCTGAAACATATGCCTTTGTCTTCTCATTTTGTTTGACTTTCTCAGTTTGTCTCTATTAATAAATTAGATGAGACTGTTACCTATCCTAGTCTTGAAAACACGTCCTTGGGTGGGAGCATGCCTGTGCAGTTTGCATGTGTCCAAGTGGCTTTGGTGAGATAGTTGGATCTGAGGAGAGCAGATGAGAATTCTCCTATAATATACAGATAGCCACTGCATGATGTGAAGAAGGAGGGCCTAAGTCAGGGTCTATGGCTAGAGCCCAGTTTGAGCCAGGGTTTATCCAAGGCCCAACAGCATTTGCTGATATATCCTGGGTGAGGCCATACCCCAGCAGGATGGGACAGACACTCTGAGATAGTTGGGCTTTGCCCCAGCATAATGGAAATTCTTTATTGGGCTGGATTTCAATTCTAAATTTTGAAAACCACAACTTGTCAAACTGGAGTAAGTTTTGTGTTACTTATTTGCATTTTTATAACTAATATATAGAAATGTAGGGTCTTTATGAAGTGTTAGCAGCATTATCTCTTTATATTAAATTTAATTACTGCCTGTATTCTGAAGTGGAACTGAAAATGAAGTCCTTATGAAGTATCAGTAAATATTACAGAAATTCCATTAATTATCCTTCAATAATTTCAACTAATATATTTATTAATATTGGCAATTTTGATGTGAATTATAAAAATGATACTTCATCAATCTTTAATAATTGATAGTATTTTATGGAAAATAATCACCACATTATTGGCTTTGATATACCCACCTTGATTTGTTTTCTTTATCTATTTATTTTATATAATTCTTTTAAAATTAAAAATATTACTTTATTGAAGTATAAAATATTTAAAATACTACATTTTTGCCAGGTTCCAGGTATACAGCATAGTGATTCAGTGTTTTTATAGATTATACTCCATAAAAAGTTACTAAAAGATAATGGCTATAATTCCCTGTACAATACAATATATCTTGTAGCTTATCTACATTGTACACAGTGGTTTGTATCTCTTAATCCCATGTTCCTATCATGACCCTCCCTGCTTTCCTCTCCTCACTAGAAATATGTTTCATCATCTCATTTCCAGTCCTTGTGTGTCTTTAGCCTTGAACTGAGTTTTGTAGGTAGAATATTGAAGGGCCTTTTTGTTTTCTCTCAGCCATTCTACATCTTTTGATTGGCATTTAGTCCATTAATAAAGTAATTTTTGATAGGTAGTACTTACTGCCATTTTATTACTTGTTTTCTGGTTATTTTTGTTGTTCTTCACTATTAATTTCTTCTTTTTGTTTCTTCCCTTATGGTTTCATGATTTTCTTTATTAGTTTGCTTGTGTTCCTTTCTTTTTAGTTTTTGTGTATCTATTACGTATTTTCAATTTGAGCTTACAGTGGCATTCATATATATTGACCTATAATTACATCTGTGTGTGTGTGTGTGTGCTAAGTTGCTTCAGTCGTATACACTCTTTGCAACCCTGTAGACTGTAGCCTGCCAGGCTCCTCTGTCCATGGGATTCTCCGGGCAAGAATACTAGAGTAGGTTGCCATGCCCTCTTCCAGAGGATCTTCCTGACCCAGGGATCGAACCTGCATCTCTTATGTCTCTTGCATTGGCAAGTAAGTTCTTTACCACAAGCACCACCTGGGAAGCCCCATAATTATATCTATTTGTTATTAACAAGTAGTCATTTTGTTCAAACACATTCTAAAATATCTACATAAAATCTCCACATTTCATGTTTTTTATATCATATTTTCACATCTTCATGCTCATCCCTTATTTGTTTATTGTATTTATAATTGCTTTTGCATTTTTCTTGTCTTTTAATCTTCATAGTGGCGCACTTAACTGGTTGATCCTCAGTCCTTATTCTATCTATATTTGCCTTTTCTAGTGGTGTTTACCTTTTCCTGTGGAATCCACTTAGATTTTCATATTTAATTTCATAGATTTCCACTTAGAGAAGACTTTAACATTTCTTTTAGGGTAGGCTAAGTATCAATTCTGAAGGAGATCAGCCCTGGGATTTCTTTGGAAGGAATGATGCTAAAGCTGAAACTCCAGTACTTTGGCCACCTCATGCAAAGAGTTGACTCATTGGAAAAGACTCTGATGCTGGGAGGGATTGGGAACAGGAGGAGAAGGGGACAACAGAGGATGAAATGGCTGGATGGCATCACCGACTCGATGGACATGAGTCTGAGTGAACTCCGGGAGTTGGTGATGGACAGGGAAGCCTGGCGTGCTGCGATTAATGGGGTCGCAAAGAGTCGGACACGACTGAGCGACTGAACTGAACTGAACTGACCGAAGTATCAATGAACTCATTTAGTTTTTGGTTGTCTTAGAAGTTCTATATTTCTCCTTCTATCTTAAATGATGATACTGCAATGTAAAGTGTTCTAGGATAAAAGTTTTCCCCTTTCGAGACTTTGAATATATACTATGCCACCCCTTCCTGGCCTCCAAAGTTTCTGCAGTTAAATCACCTGATAATCTTATGAGGATTACCTTCTATATGACTCTGCTTTTTTCTTGCTGTCTTTAGAATTCTCTCTTTAATTTTTGCCATTTTAATTGTATCATATCTTGGAGTGAGTCCCTTTTATTTCATCTTTCAACTTTCTGTGCTTCCTATGTCTGGAAATCTGTTTCCTTCTTCAGGTTTGGGAAGTTTTCAACCATCATTTCCTCAACTGCATTTTTGATCCCCTTCTCTCTCTGTTCTCCTTCTGTGACCCCTATTATGAGTATGTTCATATACTTAATATTATGCCAGAGATCTTTAAAAATTGTTCCCATTTTTAAAATCTGCTTTTCTTTTTTATGTTCTGATTATTTCCATTATTTTAACTTCCAGTTCACTTATTCATTCTTCTGTATCACTTAATCTGATATTCATTTCTTGCTGAGAAATGCAGCAAGACTTTCATAGTAAATCCAGATACCACTAGAGCAGATCTCTCTCTTCCCTGAATGGGTCCTGCCAAGATGTGCATTAAAAAAAAAAAAAAGTTCAGCCATTGAATTAGTCATTTTTAATTGATTCATTTTTATATTTTCTATTTCCTTGTTAAAATAGTCCTGTTTACAGTGTTTCTTTCACTAATTCAGTTAACATTTTTATTACCAAGTACCAATCTTTTGAATTCTTTATCTGATTTTTAGTTTCTGTATCATTATTTTTTCCCAGGGTATTCCATTAGTCTTTAATTTGAGAGTAGTTTCCCTGACTTTTCATGCTGGTTCTTTCTGTGCCTTTATGAATTTAAATGAAGGAGTTACCTGTTCTGATCTTGAAAGGATATCCTGATAAGGAAGCATACTTATACCCATTGCATGTGTCCATTGCCTTTGGTGGGAGAGCTGGATTTGAGGTGGATGAAATTCATGTCTTCCCTCAAGATGTGCTGGCAACTTATATCTTGGTTGGGAGTGGGGCTGTAATTGGAGGCAACAGGTGTGAGGCGGTACAACCTCTTGATCTGGTACAACCTCTCACTGCCCTACTAGGGATGGATGACCTGATTTCAAATTGCTGAAGCAGAAGCTCCAAGGGTCAGGCTCAAGCTGAATCTACTCTTTTCAAGGGTGTGTTTTTTTCCTTTCCCCTCACTAGGAAATTTACCCCAGAGGAGGGGAGTGCTGAGGCAAGTGGGACCCTTCCATAAACAGAAGTCCAGTGGGCTATGTGTGTATGTGCCTACACCTCTGCTCAGGCCCAACCTCAGTTAAGCATAAATCTCTCATAACTGATAACTACCCCAGCCTCCACTGCCCCTACCCTGTTATGGAATCACTTAGCAGGGCTGGACCTGTGTAGACTCTCAGAGTGTATCAGGAGGTGAGATGTGATGGAGACGCTTCTGAGATGCCACTTGAGTAAGCACCAACAGTAGCTACCACTGCTTCATTCAGGCTCTGCCCCATGACTTGGTCACCTATGGCTCATGACTGAGTCTTTTCCTCAGTCAAACGTGCCCTAGATCCACTGCTGAACTGAGATATGGGGTAAGCAGGCTCAGCATTTTCATTCAGATCAGGCTGAGGTACACAGCAAGGCTTTCATAGTACATCCAGACACCACTACAGTAAATCTCTGTCTCCCCCGAATGGGTGCTAGCCAGCATGTGCTTGTTCCTCATCAGCAGAGTCTAGGCTTCCCACAGCCATTTTGTCTGTTCTAATGTTCCTCCAACTAGATAAGGGGGTTTATCTCTCCCACATAGGACCCCAGGACATGAGCATCCAGTCTGTGACTGGAACTGCTCATTCCTCAGGGTGTCTTTCCACCCATTCAACTTCCTTTTTCTTCTGAGTTCCCCTTCCAGGGGCATAGGTTCTGACATAATCGTTCTTTTTCCCTTCCTACCCAATTATATTTGTATCTTTCTTATAGTCTTGGTAATACAAGAGTCCTTCTGCCAGTTTCCTATTAGTTAACAGTGAGAATTATCCCACATGTAAATGAATTTTCATGGGAGAGGTAAGCTCCTTGTCCTCTTACTTCCTCATCTTAATCTTTCCATTCAGTTTAGTTTATATGGTTGACTCTTATTGATGAAGTATCATTGTTATTCATTTATATCATGCTTTACTGTTTGAAGAGCATGGTGTCTATTGACTAATTCTGGTATAAAAGGCAATTCTATAGCTATCATTCTCCTTATCAGAGATAAAGTAAACTGGGAAAAGTCTGCATTTATATAAAAATAATGTGTGGAATACTTGTTCTTTAAAAAATGTATCATAATTTAGTATTCTACCCTGAAGAAATTACTTAAACTCAAATTTCTAAATTTTAACATTTTCTACAGTAGATTCTCAGGAACTGTTAAATCATGTTGAGTTTTGTGACATTACATTAACCTTCTCTAAGAAAGTGCCTGTGTTTCTCTTTTTGGAATTTAAAAACAATTTTAAACAACCCAATCTCTTTGACCTCTTTAGGTTTTATTTAACACAATCTCCCTGTTTCTTAAAATACTTTGAATCTTGGTAGAATTATCTGAACTTTGACAATCATGACAGAATGCTTTAACATCCCAATACAGACTAAGTGATGCCTAGCTTTACTTGTGGCAAACAAAACTAAACCTTTACTCCTAGAGAGTACTGTTGTTTTAAATGTAAGTATCAAAACTTGGCAAATCTTCAAGTAATTCTACAAATATGCTTGACCAGTTTGATATTTTTGCAGTGGACCATTGTTTCTTTTGGGGTGTGATGTAGTGAATACTAACTCTTTGCAAAATATGTTACTATTTTTCTTAAAGAAAAAATTAATGTGTATTTTCAGCTCTTTATAATATGGGATGTCAAAGGTTGTTGTCTCAGTTAATATGAGACAATTGTTGAAGACCTTTGCATATGATTTAACAGGCACTTTTGACAGAGTGAATTTGATATAGTTTTGATGTTAATAAATATTCTTTACTACCTCATTTGTATAGGACACTGAACAATTTTATATAGTTTTTAATGTATACTTGGAGTGCACCTACTTGTATAGTTTGAGTAAATTGAATGAGAAAATGAATCAATGCCTTCAGCAGCAGAGTACTGAGCATGGAGAAAATAATTTGCAAATATTAGCTAGCTAACATGAGTCTCATTAGTCATATTACAACATGTTGATCTTTCACTAAACAAATTTCTAATTAGATTAATTATTGTATATAGTTTTGTTAAGTATTTAGGGGCATTGTGTCTATAGGCTTTTTTAATCCTGCTATTTCTTAATTATCCATTAGTCTTTTTCTTTTCCTTTATTTGCACTAAAATTCTCAGTCAATTTTTAGTGTTTTCCATTTTTGGCCACTAGTCTCAGTGATAATTTATATCTAATTCAGTCAAAGACATCTAAAAGTGTAGTGTAATTTGACTTTTATATCCTAAAATTTTCTTTGAATTTTGAAATACAATCTTGTTCACTGTTGAAAATCAATATCTTAAAAGCCTTAGACTTCATAATCTGAGCCCTTGTTCCATGTGGAATTTAGAATGTTACACTTCTTAAAGTGAGAAGTTACATACTGGCTAATTTGTGTTACTTGAAGTTGTTGTCAAGTACAAGACAGTAAATTGTTAGGCTACCAAAGTAATTAGCCACTGTATTAGGTTTTGCTAGGCTATGGTGCATAGAAGATTAAAAAGCATTTGTGAACAGAATTGAGTCTGCAGCTGCTCTGTAGCAACCCATACAAAATTCACTCACTATCTTGAAAGATTAGGATGGGGTACATGTCTCTGGGGTGAATGCTTTTGAAAAATAATTCACATTCACAGTCCTCCCATATTCAGGAAGCCTGATTTCTTACAACAATCTTTTGAGTGGCAGTACTTGAACTTCCCATTCCAATACTAATGATTAATGTATAAGAGTTGCAGTTTAATATCATTTTTTTTTCTCCCGAAAGCTTCTTGGATCCTGATTTCAGTAACTGATTTAACATATAAATTGGCCCAAACTTGGCAAAAATCAAGAATATTTAACAGGGCACAGATGGTGCAGCAGAAAGCAATATCCAGAGATTTGGTGACTCGAGTGCTCTCTAACCCTCCACCAGCTGCTTTAGCTCAAGTGTGAATAAAGACCTTTTAAGAATCAATGAAATTGTGTTATGTTGTGCCTAAGTAGTGCCCACCCAACCAAATTGACACCGAAAACAGAAACAACCATATGGTTTTAAGTGTATTAGAGAAAAGTAGGCTGCAGCTTGATACTTAAGTATGTTAAAATACTACTGCTGATTTCTTGTGCACTGCATATGTCTAAGAAGCATCTTATATGAAAAAATATACTCAGCTCTGAATCTCTTAGTTTTCTGATTTAAATGTACAAGAAGGTAAAACAGACAACCACAGCCCAAGTCCAGAAGACATGCTACAGATTACTTAAGGAATTGAAACAAAACCACAATCAATATATTTTTAATATATTTGGGCCCTGGTACAACATGAATGGAAGTGAGCATTTTTTTTTTTTTAATATCCAGAGATGCTTTCTATGGCTCCTTTAGTTTGCAGAAAATGATGACTGATTTTACACACTGATTATCCTTAACATGTGAAATTTTATCCATTTCAGGTAGCCGAAGACTTCCTGGGATGGGTTTCATTTTCAACAGGTAATATAAAATAAATGGATCATATTTCTATAAATATTCATTAAAACTCAAGTGGCTGTGGCTAATATAGAATGTGTTTCTAGCTTAGAATATAAAAATACTTAATTTAAATAAGATTTTATATTTTTCATGACATTTTATTAATCACAAAGAGTAAGCATTTGAAAAGAACTTGTTAAAGTAGTAGGAAATAAAAGAAGCATTATTAAGACCAAAAATATGAATTGAAGTGAACCTCTTCAATAATATATAAAGAGAATTATTTAAATATCTATACTATACATTAGTATATTTCACTAAAAATGTAAATCTTAAAAATTAAATGGTTTAAATTACCTGTCATTATAATTGTATATATACATGGTGATTTATCATAACTGTATATTTTAAGTGACTTATTGTTGGATATATTTAAGAAAAAATTCATTGAAATTTGCCCTGTTCCAAGTTGGATTATCCTATATGTCACCTGTAAGAGTAAAATATGACAACTCTTTAAATGACTATTTGATGTCATATATATTTTATATATTTTTAGTTGAATGCCTGGTCATGCTTAGCCACTCAGTCATGTCCAACTATTTGTGACCCCATGGACTGTGGCCCACCAGGCTTCTCTGTCCATGGAATTCTCCAGGCAAGAATACTGGAATGGATTTCCATTTCCTTCTCCAGAGAAAGGTCCTGACCCAGGGATTGAATCCAGGTCTCCTGCATTACAGGCAGATTCTTTACCTTCTGAGCCACCAGGGATTCCCAGTTGAATGCTCTATTGGAATATAACTGTGAAGCCTTAGTATGAACTTTATCTTCAAGCAGAATAGTAAAGATACATTAAGATAAAGCTTCAGAAATTTGGAAGCAAACAAAAGGCGCCAATGACAATCTTTCAGTGTGTTTATTTGGGATTTTTACCTTAATTATTTTAAAAGTACCTAAGAAGATTTCTTGCCTGGAGAATCCCAGGGACAGAGGAGTCTGGTGGGCTGCCGTCTATGGGATCGCACAGAGTCGGACACGACTGAAGCAACTTAGCAGTGGCAGCAAAAAAGATTATGTAATGAAATATTTGGGACTAGACTAGGTGAGAAAATAGAAGAGACAAAAACTAGAATTCAATCTCAAATTTTTATTGGAAATTAGACAAGTAAATCAAGAGTTATTGAGGAGGAAAAAGAGCCAGATAATAGATAGCTTAAGCGCTAAAGACAAAACAGGCTGTCATCTAGGATGCTGATTCATTTGTGTGATTAAAAGAAAAAAGAAAGCTTAGTCAGCTGCTACAAGGATAGATACTCTTGCAATTTTCATTCATTTTTTAGATATAATCCTATTATCAGACTCAAAGCACATTGACTGAGGTGGGGGTTCTTGAGGAAGACATTGTCCCAATGCCCTTTAATCCTTCCTTAAAGATATCATTGGGAAAAGAGAAATATCAGGCATTTTGCATCTGTTATATACAGAGTCCCACTAGCACTGATCCTGAATTGCTATTATAGCCTCCTTATTGGAGGGAGCCTTTTAGGTTGAGGTAATGCATGGAATTCTGGCATAAACATCTCCCATTTGGACACATAGTGGCAGAAGAGTCCTCATGGTGGCTTCCTAACTTGATAGGTATCCTATCCTTTTCTTCCAACTTAATAAATCATAAGTGATACTTTGTCTTGAGAAAAATTGTTGAAATCTTCAGTGCAATTCTCTTTAAATGATGAAGAGGTTTGTGGTCCCTGTTACATAGTCTTCATTTCACCTCTGTCATCCCTGCTTAAAGAATGACCCAAATGTAACTCAGTAAACTTATTCAAGTGGTATTTTCAGCAGTTTTGTCCTATATGGTATCTTTAGATAAATTTTTAAAGATTTCCACAAATTTTCCATTTGTACCATTCTTCCAAGTGATCCGAGTTACTTGATTTCAGTTTAATTCAATTATATCCCTTCCACCTTGGAAAAGGAAGTGATTTGTTCTCACAAGAATTGACAACTCATCCAACTATAAATGTTTGCCAGTAACAGTGGCAAGTCTTATAGAAAATTATATTTACTGCCATAGACAGGAACATAATATAGTTCTTTTTATGTCTTTGGTGGCACTTGTAATGCCTCTTCTTTTATTTCTGAATGTATTTATTGGAGTCTTCTCTCCTGCTTCTCTCTCAAATACTTTATTATTTTGCTTGTCATCTTTGTGCAGGGCTCATGCTAATCTTCTGTGTATCATTCTGATTTTACTATATGTGCTGATGAAGTTAGTATTTCTCTTTTTCTTGGTTAGTCTAGCTAAAAAGGCTTGTTATTTTTTATTTTCTCAAAAGATTAGCTCTTAGTTTCATTGACCCTTTCAATTGTCTTTCTAGCTCTGTTTAAATTTTTATGCTCTAATCCTTTTATTGCTTTCCTTTCACTAACTTTAGAGTAGCTTGTTATTTTTGTTCTCTATTTTCCTTCCTGGAGGTCTAAATTAGACTGTATATTTGATTTTTTCTTAATAAAGGCATTTATCACTATAAACTTCCTTCTTAAGACTACTTTTAATATATCCCTTACGTTTTAGTATGTTTGTTTTCATTTTAACTTGTCTTGAGATGTTTCCTAATTTCTCTTTTGATTTCTTCTTCAAGCCAATTGTTGTTCAAGAGTGACTTGTTTAATTTCTATATATTCATGAATTTACCAGTTTTATGTATGTCAGTTAGGTCCATTGGTCTATGGTGTTTTTCAAGTCTGCTGTTTATTATTTGTTTTTTGGTCTGGATATTATATTCATAATTAAAAGATAGTAAAAGTAATAAAATATAATAATAAATATAATAAACAACAATAAAACTCCTACTATTATTGTATTGGTGTCTCTTTTTCCTTTCGGTTTTGCCAAATTGCTTTATACATTTAGATGCCATGATGTTGGGAGAATTATACATACATATTTAATCGTTGTGCCTTTCCAGTGAATTGATCCTTTTGTTGTTGTTGTTATTTTTGTTACAGTCACTAAGTCATGTCTGATTCTTTGCTACCCCTATGGACCATAGCCTGTGAGGCTCCTCTTTTCATGGGATTTCCCACTCAAGAATACTGGAAAGGGTTAGGATCTTCCTGACCCAGGGATCAAACCTGTGTTTCCTTCATCTCCTGCATTGGTAGGTAAGTTCTTTACCACTGAGCCACCAAGGTCATTATATAAGGTCCTTGTATATCTCTGTGACAGTGTTTGACTTAAAGTTAAATTTAATTTGATATAAGTAATAACAGTCCGGTTCTCTTTTGGTTCCTATTTGCATGGATTACTTTTTCTATCTCTTCAATTTCAGTTCATATGTATTCTTATAACTAAAGAGTCCCTTCTGTAAACAGCATATAGTTGGCTCTTGAGATTTTTGTTTTGTTTTGCCTAAAAAAATTATTTCAGATAGTCTGTGTCTTTGTATAGGGGAGTTTGATTCATTAATATTTAAAGTAATTGTTGATAGAGAATGCCTTGCTATTTCCATTTTATTTTTTTTCTGTCTGCCTTATAGTATTTGTCCCTTTTTCTCTCTGGCTGTTTTTGTGTTTCATTGATTTTTTCTGCATTGGTATACTTTGATTCTTTCCATTTTTCTTTCATGCATATTCTATTGGCATTTTCTTTCTCATTATAATGGGACCTACATAAAACAGTCTACGGTTATAACAGTATTTTAAGCTGATAACCTGATGACATATGGTATATAACCTTTGCTCCACTTGCTTTTTGTCTTTGTCTTTGTTGGTCATTATATTATAATGTGTCTTGATATAAATTCCTCTTATTGGTAACCTTTGGACTCCTAGATTTAGAGATTCATTTTTCCTTTCCAAGATTTGGGAAATTTTGGACCACTATTTCTTTGAATAACATTTTACTACATCTTTGTCTTTTGACCCTCTTATGGCATTCCATAAGTCTCTTTAGCATTTTTCATTCTTTTATTGTTTTTCTTATTGTTGTTAGCTCCTCTTATTGGATAATTTCCAATGTCTTTTCTCTGAGTTTACTTATCCTTTTTTATGCTTGATATAGTCTTCTGAGAAGCCCTTCTAGTGAATTTTCTAGTTCACTTATTGTGTCCTTCAACTCTATGACATCTGCTAGGTACTTTTTAGTATTTTCTATCTCTGCTAATATTCTCAGTTTGTTCATGTGTTGTTCTTTAGACCTCACTGAATATGTTTATGATGGTTATTTTAAGTTTTATTTCAAGTAGCTTATATATCTCCATTTCATGAGGGTCCGTTTCTAGAAATTCATTGTGTTCCTTTGCTTGGAACATATTTTTATCATTTTTTCATTGTCTTTGATTCCTTATATTGGACAATACAGTTGCTTTTCTCATTCTTCTTGTACTGGTCTTGCACAAGTTAAGACCCAAAGTAGTTGTCCCAGTCAGAGATTCTGAGCAGCCTTTCAAAACTTCATGCCAGTTCAAACTGTCATATTGTTCTCAGTGGCCCCCCAGGCATCTAGTGCTAGGTTTGATCAGTGCTCTAAGACACGACAGAATCCAATAACTGAGAAAACTATGAGAAAAACCAGAGTATTGGACACACAATGTTGTTTCCTCTCTTGGAGAATCTGGGGACTGGGTTTCTTTTTGCCTGAGCTGGGATGTGTGATGTGGTATGTGTTAGTTTGACAGTTTAGGCAACAGTTTTTGTCCTCAATGGTCCCTAAGATCTAGAGTATCCCTGGTCTCATCAGAGATCAAAAACAGGTGAGACAGAAGTATGTGCCTCAGGAAGCCCACAGAATCATCATAATGTTGAACCTATGGTCTAGTGCTTTCCTTCCATCCCGAGGAAGAAAGTGGGAACTGGAAGTATCTTTTAAATAACATGGTCCTGTGCCCTGTTAGGACTAATGATGAAATATCACTGCCAACTTTGATGTGGCTCAGTCTGTGCTCACCCAGCATTCATAAACCTTTCAGTCAGTTTCTGGATTTCTCCCAAGGGAAACTGTTCTGTGGATCATCACTAAATATGTATGTCCATGAGGGGAAGATATTGTCAGGACTTCCTATTTATCATCTTGCTGATGTCCCAAAATATATTTTATGTCATAAATATTTTAAAGATCCAAGTAGCATATAGACACACACAAATCAATATTATTAAAATAATTCAAGAAGTGTTTAATAGACTGTTTTATTTACAAAGTACAAGTGAGTGAAAGTGTGAGGAATAGTGTTAAGTCACAGAGTTAATAAGAAGGAGCTGTAGCTCCCTGTAGAGCAGAAGGAATGAAGGGAAGACATGGATATCAGAACCTGGAAAAAGAGCAAAGTGGAGAGGATAGAGAGTATAATAGGCTAAATAATGTCCTCCTGCCAAAAGATCCACCTTCTAAACACTGGAACCTCTGGATGTTGCCCTGTATGAGGAAAACAAACAAACAAACTTTACATATGCAATTAACTTAAACATCTTGAAATAGGAAGAATATCAAGGATGATAAAGTGGGACCTAAACATTATTACATATATTATTATAAGAGGGAGGAAAAGGGAGATTTGAAACAGAATAAGGTAAAGTGATATGATTACAAAAGCATCAGAATTATACAATGACAAGCCAAAGAATGATGGCAGTCATCAACATCTGGAAGAGGTTAAAAATGGGTTCTTGCATAGACCTTCTGGAGGACACGTGGCTCTGGCAACCCCATGATTTTGGCCAAGAGATACTGATTTTAGACTTATGACTTTTAAAACTATGAGGGAATACATTTCTGTATTTTTAAAATCCCAAATTTATGGTAATTTATGTCATCTGCAAGAAACTAACAGTGTAAAGGGAAGAGAAAATAGAGGATAAAAAAATATAAAGTTGGAAACAGAGTGGAAACATAATTGACTTTGGAACCAGAAAGATTTGATTTGAATTTCAGATTCCAAACATATCATTTCTGTAACCTAGTTGTTAGCAAGATAGTGGTAGTTTTCAGTTAAGCAGTATTTCTTACAGCCTATGGGATTTGCCATGTATATTGTTTAAAGATATTTCTGGCACTTTTGTTAAATAGTAGCCTCTATCATGCAAGACAATTAATAGAAGGCAAAGTAGAAGATATTGACATAACAATTATGGAAAGGAGAATTGAAATTATGCCATATGACGAATTGAAAGAACTGGCACCATATGTTACTAGAAGCAGTGAGTAGAAGCAACAAAACCATAGTAGAAACAATATATCCAAAGTGATAATGACAAATAAGGGGGAATATTCTACAAAAGTGTGCCAGGAATTCAGGAATATGCATCCAGAATATCAAAACTGACAGAAACTAGTCCACTTGAATGTTGAAACATAGGGGTTTAAAAGATTTTAAAAATTCCTTAATGTAGGTAAGAATTAGTTCCTGATCTTATTGTAAGACTGTGGTTTAAAAGTGTGTGAGTGTACAGGGCAAGAAACTGGAGGTAAAATGCTGTGCAGCTTTGGTGGCTTTATCAGTCTGGAGAGTAAGTGTTATGAGAAAGCACTACTCCATATATATACCTATTTCATATTCTCCTTTACACCATAGTGAAGTGAAAGTCGCTCAGTTGTGTCCAACTCTTTATGACCCCATGGGCTGTATAGTCCATGGAATTCTCCAGGCTAGAATACTGGAGTGGGTAGCCTTTCCCTTCTCCAGGGGATTGTCCCAATTTAGAGATTGATTGAACCCAGGTGTCCCACATTGCAGGCAGATTTTTTTACCAGCTGAACCACAAGGGAAGCCCCCTTGACACCATAAGTATTCTTTATTTGAGGGAATAGATTCAATAGACTGAGTGCCTGAAGAACTATGGATGGAGGTTCTTAACATTTTACAGGAGGCAGTTATCAAAACTATCTGCAAGAAAAGGAAATGCAAAAAAGCAAAATGGTTGTCTGAGGAGACCTTACAAATAGCTGAGAAAAGAAGGGAAGTAAAAGTCAAAGGAGAAAAGGAAAGATCCCATTTGAATACAGAGTTCCAAAGAATAGCAACGACAAGTAAGAGAGCCTTCCTAAGTGAACAATGCAAAGAAATAGAAGAAAACAATAGGATGGGTAAGACTAGAGATCTTCTCAAGAAAATTATAGATACCAGGGGAAACTTTCATGCAAAAATGGGCATAATAAAAAACAAAAAAGGCACAGACCCAACAGAAGCAGATGCTATTAAGAAGAGGTGGTACGAATACATAGAAGAACTATACAAATAAGATCTTAATGACCCAGATAACATTGATGGTGTGATCACTCACCTAGAGGCAGACATGCTGGAGTGTGATGTCAAGTGGCCTTGAGAATAGATGCAGAGAAAACCTTTGACAGAATTCAACATCCATTTATGATAAAAACTCTCCAGAAAGCAGGAATAGAAGGAACATACCTCAACATAATAAAAGCTATATATGACAAACCCACAGCAAATATTATCCTCAATGGTGAAAAATTGAAAGCATTTCCTCTAAAGTCAGGAACAAGACAAGGGTGCCCACTTTCACCATTACTATTCAACATAGTTTTGGAAGTTTTGGCCAAAGCAATCAGAGCAAAAAAAAGAAATATAAGGAATCCAAATTGGAAAAGAAGAAGTAAAACTCTCACTGTTTGCAGATGACATGATCCTCTAAATAGAAAACCCTAAAGACTCCACCAGAAAATTACTAGAACTAATCAATGACTATAGTAAAGTTGCAGGATATAAAATCAACACACAGAAATACCTTGCATTCCTATACACTAAAATGAGAAAATAGAAAGAGAAATTAAGGAAACAATTCCATTCACCATTGCAATGAAAAGAATAAAATACTTAGGAATATATCTACCTAAAGAAACTAAAGACCTATAGTTTTCTATGTTTTATAGAAAACTATAAAACACTGGTGAAACAAATCAAAGAGGACACTAATAGATGGAGAAATATACCATGTTCATGGATTGGAAGAATCAATATAGTGAAAATGAGTATACTACCCAAAGCAATTTATAGATTCAATGCAATCCCTATCAAGCTATCAATGGTATTCTTCACAGAGCTAGAACAAATAATTTCACAATTTGTTTGAAAATACACAAAACCTCGAATAGCCAAAGCAGTCTTGAGAAAGAAGAATGGAACTGGAGAAATCAACCTGCCTGGCTTCAGCCTCTACTACAAAGTAACAGTCATCAAGACAGTATAGTACTGGCACAAAGACAGAAATATAGATCAATGAAACAAAATAGAAAGCCCAGAGATAATCCATGCACCCATGGACACCTTATCTTTGACAAAGGAGGCAAGAATATACAATGGATTAAAGACTATCTCTTTAACAAGTGGTGCTGGGAAAACTGGTAAACCACTTGTAAAAGAATGACTGAACGCTTTCTAACACCATACACAAAAATAAACTAAAAATGGATTAAAGATCTCAACGTAAGACCAGAAACTATAAAACTCCTAGAGGAGAACATAGGCAAAACACTCTCTGACATACATCACAGCAGGATCCTCTATGACCCACCTCCCAGAATACTGGAAATAAAAGCAAAAATAAACAAATGGGACCTAATTAAACTTAAAGCTTCTGCACAACAAAGGAAACTATAAGCAAGGTGAAAATACAGCCTTCAGAATGGGAGAAAGTAATAGCAAATGAAGCAACTGACAAACAACTAATCTCAAAAATATACAAGCAACTCCTGCAGCTCAATTCCAGAAAAATAAAAGACCCAATCAAAAAATGGGCCAAAGAACTAAATAGACATTTCTCAAAGAAGACATACAGATGGCTAACAAACACATGAAAAGATGCTCAATATCCCTCATTATCAGAGAAATGCAAATCAAAACCACTATGAGGTACCATTTCACGCCAGTCAGAATGGCTGCGATCCAAAAGTCTACAAGCAATAAACGCTAGAGAGGGTGTGGAGAAAAGGGAACCCTCTTGCACTGTTGGTGGGAATGCAAACTAGTACAGCCACTATGGAGAACAGTGTGGAGATTCCTTAAAAAACTGGAAATAGAACTGCCTTATGACCCAGCAATCCCACTGCTGGGCATACACACTGAGGAAACCAGAAGGGAAAGAGACACGTGTACCCCAATGTTTATCACAGCACTGTTTATAATAGCCAGGACATGGAAGCAACCTAGATGTCCATCAGCAGATGAATGGATAAGAAAGCAGTGGTACATATACACAATGGAGTATTACTCAGCCATTAAAAAGAATACATTTGAATCGGTTCTAATGAGGTGGATGAAACTGGAGCCTATTATACAGAGTGAAGTAAGCCAGAAAGAAAAACACCAATACAGTATACTAACACATATATACAGAATTTAGAAAGATGGTAACAATAACCCTGTATACGAGACAGCAAAAGAGACACTGATGTATATAACAGTCTTTTGGACTCTGTGGGAGAGGGAGAGGGTGGGATGATTTGGGAGAATGGCATTAAACATGTATAATATCATATATGCAACAAGTAGCCAGTCCAGGTTTGATGCACGATACTGGATGCTTGGGGCTGGTGCACTGGGACGACCCAGAGGGATGGTATGGGGAGGGAGGAGGGAGGAGGGTTCAGGGTGGGGAACACATGTATACCTGTGGCGGATCCATGTTGATATATGGCAAAACCAATACAATACTCTAAAGTTAAAAAATAAAATTAAAAAAAAAAAGAAGAAGAAGAAGAAACATCACTATGAACAAAGCTAGTGATAGTTTATGGTGAACTGTGTAGGATTCTTGATCTCCAAAGAGGAAAATTTAGCTTCAGGACCAGGGGCCAGCCTTGATCCCTCAAGAGCTTTTGTGTACAAGAGTTTTATTAAAGTATGAAAAGGGACAGAAAAACTTCTGACATAAACATCATAAGGGGGACAGAGAGTGCCTCCCTCGCTAGTGTTAGCAAGGGAGTTATATACATTTTTAATTAGTTATTACAATAAATCAAAAGAATGTCTCAAGTTTGTGAAAATTTTACCAGACCCACTTCCACAATTTACATTTTGGGCTAACAGGATTCAGTCCACTTCCGTTCAGCTGCTCAGTCGAGTTTGACTCTGTGACCCCATGGACTGCAGCACGCCAGGCCTCCCTGTTCATTACCAGCTCCTGGCGTATACTCAAACTCATGTCCGTTGTCGGTGATGCCATCCAACCATCTCATCCACTGCCATCCCCTTTTCCTCCCGCCTTCAATCTTTCCCAGCATTGGGGTCTTTTCAAATGAGTCAGTTATTTGCATCAGGTGGCCAAAGTACTGAGGTTTCAGCTTCAGCATCAGTCCTTCCAATGAACATTCAGGACTGATTTCCTTTGGGATTGACTGGTTTGTCTCCTTGCAGTCCAAGGGACTCTCTAGAGTCTTCTCCAACACCACAGTTCAAAAGTATCAATTCTTTGGCGCTCAACTTTCTTTATGGTACAAAACTCACATCCATACATGACTACTGGAAAAACTGTAGCTTTGACTAGATGGACCTTTGTTGGCAAAGTAATGTCTCTGCTTTTTAATATTTTGTCTAGGTTGGTCATAGCTTTTCTTCCAAGGAGCTTTTATTTCCATGACCGCAGTCACCATCTGCAGAGATTTTGGAGCCCCCCAAAATAAAGCCTGTCACTGTTTTCACGGTTTCCCCATCTATTTGCCATTAAGTTGTCGCCTAAAAAATGATCTACAACTTGCGAGTTGTGAGTTAAATTTTATTTGGGGCAAAATGAGGACTTTAGCCCAGGAGCCAGCATCTCAGATAGCTCTGAGAGACTGCTCCAAAGCATCAGTGGGGGGAAAGTCAATATATAAGGTTTAGGGGAAGGGGAAGTTCAGTACCATGAAGCACTCAATTTACAAAAGGTTTTTTGTTAGTCATGAGGGTCTGATGTCACGATGAAGGGATTTAGTACTTCTCTAGATATGAGGAGATGCAAGGATTGAGATCATAAAGTCTGTTCCTAAAAACATCCAACTATCTAAAGACCTGTCCCACCAGATTCCCTGGAGCACAGAGTGCCTCACTCCACCCTGAACTCCCTCAGAGACTGTTGAAGATCAACAGCTATAGAAGCATGGGATTCAATCTCCATAGAGGCATATGGCAAAAGCCTTTGTTGTTCAGTCATTGGCAATGCTCTTTAGTTCAGTTCAGTTCAGTCGCTCAGTCATGTTCGACTCTTTGCGACACCATGAATCACAGCACCCCAGGCCTCCCTGTCCATCACCAACTCCCAGAGTTTACTCAAACTCATGTCCATCGAGTCAGTAATACCATCCAGCCATCTAATCCTCCGACGTCCCCGTCTTCTCCTGCCCCTAATCCCTCCCAGCATCAGGGTATTTTCCAATGAGTCAACACTTTGCATGAGGTGGCCAAAGTATTGAGTTTCAGCTTTAGCATCAGTCCTTCCAATGAACACCCAGGACTGATCTCCTTTAGGATGGACTGGTTGGATCTCCTTGCAGTCCAAGGGACTCTCAAAAGTCTTCTCCAACACCACAGTTCAAAAGCATCAATTCTTTGGTGCTCAGCTTTCTTCACAGTCCAACTCTTACATCCATACATGACCACTAGAAAAACCATAGCCTTGACTAGATGAACCTTTGTTGGCAAAGCAATATCTCTGCTTTTGAATATGCTGTATAGGTTGGTCATAACTTTCCTTCTAAGGAGTAAGCATCTTTTAATTTCACGGCTGCAGTCACCATCTGCAGTGATTTTGGAGCCTAGAAAAATAAAGTCTGCCACTGTTTCCACTGTTTCCCCATCTATATGCCATGAAGTGATGGGACCAGATGCCATGATCTTAGATTTTTGAATGTTGAGCTTTAAGCCAACTTCTTCACTCTCCTCTTTCACTTTCATCAAGAGGCTTTTTAGTTCCTCCTCACTTTCTGCCATAAGGGTGGTGGTGTCATCTGCATATCTGAGGTTATTGATATTTCTCCCAGCAATCTTGATTCCAGCTTGTGTTTCTTCCAGCCCAGCGTTTCTCATGATGTACTCTGCATATAAGTTGAATAAGCAGGGTGACAATATACAGCCTTGATGTACTCCTTTTCCTATTTGGAACCAGGCTGTTGTTCCATGTCCAGTTCTAATTGTTGCTTCCTGGCTTGCATATAGGTTTCTCAAGAGGCAGGTCAGGTGGTCTGGTATTCCCATCGCTTTCAGAATTTTCCACAGTTTATTGTGATCCACACAGTCAAAGTCTTTAGCATAGTCAATAAAGCAGAAATAGATGTTTTTTCTGGAACTCTCTTGCTTTTTCACTGAAACGGATAGGAGGAGTTATTTCCTCAGGAGAAGAATTCCTAAGAGAATTTTTTCTTCAAGTTTTCTCTGGAGTCTAAAGAATATTGTGACCACATTGTCAAAAATTGTGTTTTTTGTGTGTGACCTTAGTTTTATAGCCAAAATTTAGACCAGATAGTACTCAGCTTGGCCTGGTAACAAGGGTAGATTGGTTCCAGGAGGGATTGTCCCTCTGGGGAAGTAAGGATCTTAGTTTGATCAGTCTCAGGCTGTTGATTAGAGGAGGAAGACCTGTACATAAAGGAGCTTCAGTTCATTTTCCTATCATAAGTCAATAAAGATCTAATATTTTTAGGTCATTTTTCTTGTCATTGGATCATAGCTATAGATTGACCAGTCGTTTAAAAAAATTTCCCAAGAAGTCCCAGGTGGGGTGTGGAACCTTAGAGTGAGTAATTCACATATTAGCTCGAACAGTTTGTACCAGATGTCTGTGCACTCAAACCAAACCGAACCAGAACTTCACCAGCCAGGAGTCACACTCCAAATGAAGCAAAGGCAAAGAAATGCCCAGAAGTCAAAAGCCAAGTGGCAAGAATGCCCCCAAAACATGGTAAAATGATGCCCTAAGATCAAAAGCCAAATGGCATAAATGCCAAACATGACTTCCCAGTTCCACTAGACCTGTGACCTGGCAAAGTCAGTGCTAGCCGCCTTTTTAGTTCTGATAGTTTCAAGCAATTTCGTGCTGATTTTCTGAGAAGAAATTGCTCTATTAATTCCTCTTTTAGAAGCTTCTAGATATCATTCACTTTTCACCTTCATGCATTGGAGAAGGAATTGGCAACCCACTCCAGTGTTCTTGCCTGGAGAATCCCAGGGACAGGGAAGCCTGGTGGGCTGCCGTCTATGGGGTCACACAGAGTCAGACAAAACTGAAGCGACTTAGCAGCAGCAGCAGCAGCAGATATCATTCAAAGCTCAGACGGCCTTTTCTAATTGTGCACACAAAAATATCAATTTTAGAATATCAAAAGAACCCCAATTTGGCCATTTTAGGTTGAGATCTCTTTTAGTATAATTTCTTCAATTAACGAGATACTTGCAAGTATGAGCTCCGTATGTATTGTACGTGAATCTGGCTAGATTTAGAATTATTTAGAATTAGTCAGAGGCTGGTTTTCTGACAATCCTTTGTTTCTGTTGAGAGTTTCTGTTTCCCATTTTAAGCTGAATTTGTCAGGGATAAAAATCACTAGTGAACTTGTGTAGCAGGCCCATGTGCTGCTTGTGAGCTTAACTCCTCCAGGAGTCACCCCAAGTCCTTTCAGCTCCTCTGACATGTCTCGGATTCTGCCTCTGTCAATCTAAAACCACCATGGCTGCTCAGGTTGCTGAATGGCCAGTTCTTATTTGTGACGCCCGGATGAACAAGTATCTTAATTTATGAGTGGATTTCCCTATGGGACCACTGCACGGTATGAGGACTAGACCTCCACCTCTCCTGTAAATTTCTGTCACCTGAGAAAACTGAAACCAGCTGGGAGGAGTTTTGTCCCTTTTCTTCAGAGCAAAGTTCTCATGTATTTTCCTAACTTTTATCCTGACAAATTCTCTAAAGGCAGTCAAATTGAGGAAAAGTGTCAGATCAGCCTCTTACTTAACCACTCAGCCAAGACCATTCAGTCCCCTACAACAGAGCGACCTCAGCATCCTTCAGCTGAGCCCCGGGTATTCCTCTATTTTTTTTTCCCAGTTGAGCCCCCTTACCCGTACCTTTCCACTGTTTGGGCAATTCTCCTGCCATCTTTCAGCCAGCCCACCACCCAGTATCTTTTGACTGGGTAGGAATTCCTCAACATCTTTCAATCAGAATCTCAACCAATATGGGAGATTCAGGAACCAGGAGAGACTTACCGAAATTCGTCTGCACTCCCCAAGGAGGCAGATGGGCACAAGCGTCCACTGCTGGTACCAAAGCTCCGGTTCCCTGTGGAGTCCAGTCAAGAGGAGGAAGTTCACTGTGGGTCACCATAATTGTCAACTAAAAAAAGATGTACAACTTGATGTATAACTTGCGAGTTGTGAGTTGTTTTATTTTGGGCAAAATGAGGAATGCAGCCCAGGAGGCAGCACCAGATAGCTCTGAGAAACTGCTCCAAAGTGGCATGGGGGAACATCAATATATAAAGTTTTGGTGAAGGGGGAGTTCAATACCATGAAGCACTCAGTTTACAAAAGGTTTTTTGTTAGTTGTGAGGATCTGATGTCACCATGAAGAAATTTAGTGCTTCTCTAAATACATGAGGAGATGCAAGGATTGAGATCATAAAATCTGTTCCTAAAAACATCCAGCTATCTAAACACTTGTCCCACCAGATTCCCTGGAACAGAGTGTCTTACTCCACCCTGAACTCCCTCAGGGATTATTGAAGGTCAACATCTATAGCAGCACGGGATTCAATCTCCATACAGGCAGATGGCAAATGCCTTTATTGTTCAGTCATTGGCAATGCTCTTGGTAAGTGCCAATTTGTAGTTGACAAAGTGATGGGACCAGTTACCATTATCTTCGTTTTCTGAATGTTGAGTTTTAAGCCAACTTTTTCACTCTCCTCTTTCACTTTCATCTAGAGGCTTTTTAGTTCTTCTTCACTTTCTGCCATAAGCGTAGTGTCAACTGCGTATCTGAGTTTATTAATAACAGGTTTAGAACTTAACAATAGAAAGATCCTATCAGACCCACTCCCATAATATACATTCCAAGATATCAGGATTAATCCAAAGGTTTTCAGGAAGGAGAAACTGTCCTCAAATAAGATACATCAGTTCAGTTCAGTTCAGTCACTCAGTCAAGTCATGTCCGACTCTTTGCAACCCCCGTGAATCGCAGCACACCAGGCCTCCCTGTCCATCACCAACTCCCGGATTTCACTCAGACTCACGTCCATTGAGTCAGTGATGCCATCCAGCCATCTCATCCTCTGTTGTCCCCTTCTCCTCCTGCCCCCAATCCCTCCCAGCATCAGAGTATTTTCCAATGAGTCAACTCTTCACATGAGGTGGCCAAAGTACTGTAGTTTCAGCTTCAGCATCATTCCTTCCAAAGAAATCCCAGGGCTGATCTCCTTCAGAATGGACTGGTTGGATCTCCTTGCAGTCCAAGGGATTCTCAAGAGTCTTCTCCAACACCACAGTTCAAAAGCATCAATTCTTCGGTGCTCAGCCTTCTTCACAGTCCAACTCTCACATCCATACATGACCACAGGAAAAACCATAGCCTTGACTAGATGGACCTTTGTTAGCAAAGTAATGTCTCTGCTTTTGAATATGCTATCTAGGTTGGTCATAACTTTTCTTCCAAGGAGTAAGCGTCTTTTAATTTCATGGCTACAGTCACCATCTGCAGTGGTTTTGGAGCCCCCCAAAATAAAGTCTGACACTGTTTCCACTGTTTCCCCATCTATATGCCATGAAGTGATGGGACCAGATGCCATGATCTTCGTTTTCTGAATGTTGAGTTTTAAGCCAACTTTTTCACTCTTCTCTTTCACCTTCATCAAGAGGCTTTATATAATCTTGAGTGAGTGAGTGATTGAGTGAAGTCACTCAGTTGTGTCCGACTCTTTGCCACCCCATGGACTGTAGCCTACAAGGCTCCTCTGTCCATGGAGTTTTCCAGGTAAGAGTACTGTAGTGGGTTACCATTTCTTGCTCCAGGGGATCTTCCCAACCCAGGGATTGAATCCAAGTCTCCCACATTGCAGGCAGATGCTTTACCATCTGAGCCACCAGGGAAGTCCCTATAATCCTTAGTACAGAGTTTAAACTGAGATGTTTGTTGTGTAATCATCAGTTCTGGGCTTAAAGAATAAAACACTTTATGTGACTAAGGCTAAGGAATGGAGGGATTAAAAAAAAAAAAAAGATGTTTGTCCTTTCCTTCTCCTTGAGAATTCCAGACCTCTATCTCCGCTTTGAGAGCCTCAGACCCCTTTCTCCTCCTTGGGGACCTTGGACTTCTTATCAACCTGCCTAGGAATTGACTCTCTCACTAGTGGAGGTGATAGAATTCCAGCTGAGCTATTTCAAACCTTAAAAGATGATGCTGTGAAAGTGCTGCCCTCAATATGTCAGCAAATTTGGAAAACTCAGCAGTGGCCACAGGACTGCAAAATGTAAGTTTTCATTCCTATCTCAAAGAAGGGCAATGCCAAAGAATGTTCAAACTACTGTACAAATGCACTTATTTTGCATGCTAGCAAGGTAATGCTCAAAATTCTTCAAGCTACTCTTCTACAGTAAGTAAACCAAGAAAATCCAGATGTACAAGATGGATTTAGAAAAGGCAGAAGAACCAGAGATTGAATTGCCAATAGCCATTGGATCACAGAAAAAGCAAAGGAATTCCAGAAAAGCACCTACTTCTGTTTCATTGACTATGCTGACACCTTTGACTGTGTGGATCACAATAAATTGCTGAAAATACTTAAAGAAATGGAAATGCAAGACTACTATATCCACCTCCTGAGAAACTTGAATGTGGGTCAAGAAGCAACAGTTAGAACCAGACATGGAACAATGAACTGGTTCATAATTGGGAAAGTAGTACGTCAAGGCTGTATTTAATTTCTATGCAGAGTACATCATTCAAGAGGTTGGGCTGCATGAATCACAAGCTGGAATCAAGACTGCTTGGAGAAATATCAACAACCTCAGATATGCAGATGTTGTTGTTCAGTTCATCAGTCACGTACAATTAACTCTTTGCGACCCCATGGAATGTAGCCCGCCAGTCTTCTCTGTCCATGGGATTTCCCAGGCAAGAATACTGTAGTGAGTTGCCATTTCCTTCTCCAGGGAATCTTTGCAACCCAGGGATCGAACCCATGTCTCCTGCATTGGCAGGCAAATTCTTTACCAACACCACTGAGCCACCACTCTAATGGCAGAAAGAAAGTGAAGAGGAACTAAAGAGCCTCTTGATGAGGGTGAAAGCGGAGAGTGAAAAAATTGGCTTAAAACTCAGCATTGAGAAAACTAAGATCATGGTATATGGCCCCATCACTTCATGACAAATAGATGAGGAAAAAGTGGAAAGAGTGACAGATTTTATTTTCTTGGGCTCTAAAATCACTGTGGACAGTGACTGCAGCCATTAAATTAAAAGACACTTGCTCCTTTGAAGGAAAGCTATGACAGACTCATTGGAAAAAACGCTGATGCTGGGAAAGATTGAAGGCAGGAGGAGAAGGAGATGATAGAAGTAGAGATTGTTGGATGGCATCACCAACTCAATGGACATGAGTTTGAGCAAGCTCCAGGAGTTGGTGATGGACAGGGAAGCCTGGTGGGCTGTAGTCCAGGGGGTCACAAAGAGTCGGCTATGACTGAGCAACTAAGCACACAGTACAGTTCAGTTCGGTCACTCAGTCATATCTCATTCTTTGTGACCCCATGGACTGCAGCCCTCGGGGCTCCTCTGTCCATGGGGGTTCTCCAGGCAGAATACAGGGGTGGGTTGCCATGACCTCTTCCAGGGATCTTCCCAACCCAGGTCGCCCACATTGTGGGCAGATTCTTTACCATCTGACCCAGCAGGGAAGCCCATGACAAACCTAGACAGCATATTAAAAAACAGAGACATCACTTTGCCAACAAAGGTCTGTATAGTCAAAGCTATGGTTTTTCCAATAGTCATGTACAAATGTGAGAGTGGGACCATAAAGAAGTCTAAATGCCAAAGAATTAATGCTTTTGAACTGTGGTGCTGGAGAAGACTCTTGAGTCTCTTGGACAATATGGATATCAAACCAGCCAGTCCTAAAGAAAATCAATCTTGAACATTCATTGGAAGGACTGATACTGAAGCTGAAGCTCCAATGCTTTGTCCACCTGATGCAAAGAGCTGACTGACTGGAAAACACCTGATACTGGGAAAGATTGAGGGAAGGAGGAGAAGCAGGTGACAGATGATGAGCTGATTGATGAACATCATCAACTCAATGGACATGAGTTTGAGCAAACTCTGGGAAATAGTGAAGGAGATGGGAGCCTGATGTGCTGCAATTCATTGTGTTGCAAAGAGTTGGACATGATGTAGTGACTGAACAGCAACAAAGCATGGGGAAATTTGAGGGCTTGGAACTAAAGAAAAAATGTGAATGAAACATAATAAATCTCTTTCAAGCCTTGGATAAGAGACATATGTCTATTTAAGAAATAGCTCAAGAGAGGCAGTGATTGATGGCAGAAGAAAAATAAAACCTAGTCTTAAATTTTCACAGAGAGGTATAGATCTGTAATGAGGTGGTCTGTTAAGAAACAAATTGAGTATTCAAAAAACTTGATAAGATAAAGAAGGAAGAGGAAAAAGATGAAGAGAATAAGGGGAAAAGGAAGGAAGACAAATAATAGAAAGATATCATGGGAAAGAAAAGGAATTAAGAACTCAAACTAGATTAAAGAGAACCCTGACAATACTTGAAAGAGTGAAGAAAATCAGCCAATTTATAATCATAAGAGAGCATGACACTTTCAAGCAACAGAAAGTACCTGTGGCTGGACTCCATGGGTTATAGAATAAAAACAATTTTGGAAATCAGTTGAGAAACATATTAAATGTCCTCTTATGGCATTTTACAGATTTCAGGATGGTTGTGTGAGGTTTGCCAAAATCTACAAGCATTGTTAAAAACACAGTATATAAAGAAAATTATAAATGTAACTTATTATTCTGTAGGCTTACTTAGGGCAACTCTAATCACTGGATAGTGATTTTATTTTTTAAATAAATCTAAGTTTTGTGATTTGTAAGAATATCAATATAGCAAGCAAAATTAGAAATAAATAGCAAATAGTATGATTTGTATATATTTCTCCCATTCTCTGAAAAAGCAAATACTTGTAGACATAAATTTTCCATTTAATGTTTAAAAGGTTATTGTTTTTATTATTAGGTGAACAGAGATGAATTTAATACATTCAGTTAGAAAACTCATTATTCAACACTTAGTGCTATTGCTATCATATTAGGTATGCTAATTTATACAATTAACCTTATGTAATTGGTTTAAAGACCTTGTATAACAGGGCAGTATATTAGCTCATTGATGGAATAAATGAAGAAACCTTAAATTGAAGTAATTTCATAAAGCTCATTATTATTACAATATATGGTTCCCTTTTGGTTTTCTTTTTATCTTTACCAATATTTAAAGTTAGTACTTAAAGGAAATCAATTCTAAAAAGTATAATACAAGAGTATTGTTCAGAATCACCAAAAAAAAATTAATTTCTGTCTGATTAGGTATATAGTTCATATTATTCCAGAAGAGCAAGTGAAGGAAAATCATTATTCCAGGTAAAACTGGTTCATTTCAGTCACTTCAATTAGAGCCAAAAATTCAATCACATAAGCTTTCAGGAAAAGAAAGAACATAAATACAACAGTAAAGCAGTATATATTTGTGTATTAAAATTAAGGCACCATATGCAATTTTTGTGCTTCATTGCCCCACACATGCTGATGGAGAGAAAAGGAGCTAGTGAAAGACATTAACCCAGTAATAGATTTTAGAAATATTGGCCTGGTGACAGACTACTAGATCAATCAACTCAGCACAGCAAAAGCATCGTGTTCTAAAATAATGCCAAGGCAATAAACATAGGCAAACCAAAATATAATACATGATTTTAGTCACAGATTTCTGTCAGATCATCCCATAAGTACTTGAGACCCTACATATGTAGAATGGGAAACATTATCTCTTTTTCAAAAAACCTCGGTCATTTTTATTTTTTTTTTTTTTTTTTTTTTCTTTTTTTTTTTTTTTTTTTTTTATTCTTCCAATTTTATTTTATTTTCAAACTTTACATAATTGTATTAGTTTTGCCAAATATCAAAATGAATCCACCACAGGTATACATGTGTTCCCCATCCCGAACCCTCCTCCTCCTCCCTCCCCATACCATCCCTCTGGGCCGTCCCAGTGCACCAGCCCCAAGCATCCAGCATCATGCATCGAACCTGGACTGGCAACTCGTTTCCTACATGATATTTTACATGTTTCACTGCCATTCTCCCAAATCTTCCCACCCTCTCCCTCTCCCACAGAGTCCATAAGACTGTTCTATACATCAGTGTCTCTTTTGCTGTCTCGCATAATCGGGTTATTGTTACCATCTTTCTAAATTCCATATATATGCGTTAGTATACTGTATTTGTGTTTTTCCTTCTGGCTTACTTCACTCTGTATAATAGGCTCCAGTTTCATCCACCTCATTAGAACTGATTCAAATGTATTCTTTTTAATGGCTGAGTAATACTCCATTGTGTATATGTACCACAGCTTTCTTATCCATTCATCTGCTGATGGACATCTAGGTTGCTTCCATGTCTTGGCTATTATAAACAGTGCTACGATGAACATTGGGGTACACGTGTCTCTTTCCCTTCTGGTTTCCTCAGTGTGTATGCCTAGCAGTGGGGTTGCTGGATCATAAGGCAGTTCTATTTCCAGTTTTTAAGGAATCTCCACACTGTTCTCCATAGTGGCTGTACTAGTTTGCATTCCCACCAACAGTGTATGAGGGTTCCCTTTTCTCACACCCTCTCCAGCATTTATTATTTGTAGACTTTTGGATCGCAGCCATTCTGACTGGTGTGAAATGGTACCTCATAGTGGTTTTGATTTGCATTTCTCTGATAATGAGTGATGTTGAGCATCTTTTCATGTGTTTGTTAGCCATCTGTATGTCTTTTTTGGAGAAATGTCTATTTAGTTCTTTGGCCCATTTTTTGATTGGGTCGTTTACTTTTCTGGAGTTGAGCTGTAGGAGTTGCTTGTATATTTTTGAGATTAGTTGTTTGTCAGTTGCTTCATTTGCTATTATTTTCTCCCATTCTGAAGGCTGTCTTTTCACCTTGCTAATAGTTTCCTTTGATGTGCAGAAGCTTTTAAGGTTAATTAGGTCCCATTTGTTTATTTTTGCTTTTATTTCCAATATTCTGGGAGGTGGGTCATAGAGGATCCTGCTGTGATGTATGTCAGAGAGTGTTTTGCCTATGTTCTCCTCTAGGAGTTTTATAGTTTCTGGTCTTACGTTTAGATCTTTAATCCATTTTGAGTTTATTTTTCAGGCAGCCAGAGCCAGAAGGGGGCAATCACCTCGGTCATTTTTAATGTTCTACTTTTCATAAGAGCTTCTGCTTAGGGAATTTTAGCCTGGAAACACTGGAATCATAGTCAAATTTTCACTCTGGTTCATTCTTTACATTTGACTTGTTATTAATTTGCATGTTGTGCTGTGTTATGTTATGTTGTGCTATGCTATGTTATGTTATGTTACATTTGACTTGTTATTAATTTGCATGTTGTGCTGTGTTATGTTATGTTGTGTTATGCTATGTTATGTTATGTTATGATGTTTGTTCTGTCCTATCCTATCCCATTCCATCCTCTTATTTTAGTCTATTTTGTTTCAAGTGTATATCAGAGATTCCAAAGCCCTGGGCTGTAGAACTGTAGTGGTCCTCAGTCTATTAGAAACTGGGCCACATAGTAGGAGGTGAGTGGCAGACTAGCAAGCAAAGCTTCATCTGCAGCTCCGCATCGCTCCCCATTGCTGGCATTATTGCCTGAACCATTTCACCTCCCCTGTACCACCATCCCCATCCCTGGAAATATTGTCTTCCACAAACTCTGTTCCTGGTGACAAAAAGGTTAGGGACTGCTGCTTTAAACTGTCATCCTTTCTCACTTCCATGGTTCTATTTCTAATGTGCTTTAAAATTTAACTATGAATTATAATATTGCTTAAAATATATTTGTGTCCAGTCGATCCTTATATTTGCTTTCTGAAATACTCTTAACACAAACTTAGTTATTTGTGGGGCTTTCAAATCTGCCAAGACACTGAGCTACCTTTGTGGATTCAATTTTTTCTATTGAACTCATTCAAACCCCTCCAGCCATAACATATTACTTTTTACCTCTTGAAAATGGCAACTTCTGTCTTACCTCATTTTTTGATTTGTGTTTTGTTTGTCTCTCATGCTAAGGTATTCTTTATGAACATCCAGTATGTTTGATGAAGAATAGATTTCTATAACAGATGTTGCTCATGGCTTCTAAAATCCATGCATACTTTCCGAGTTTTATTGGACATATAGCCTGCCTGCTAGAAACTCTCTTTCTTAACTTCCTTTGAAGATTAGTGTGCCACATGACTAAGTTATAGCTAAAAGGATGTGAACAGAAAAAAAAGTATGCAGTTTCAGTGTCATGTCTTTAAAAGAAAACTACTTGCTCTCTGTATCTTTCCTCTTCCAACAGTGAAAACTGTAGATGTTATGATGATGAGCCAGTTTTAACCATGTGATTAAATCAGTTTTCTTGGTAATAGCAGACTTACAAGATAGATAATATCTTGGTCTAGTTGTTACTGCTTATACTGACCTGAGTTTCATCTCTGAATAGTTTGGCTATTACTGTTAAATTTATTTTAAAAAAAAGATATTATACTGTTAAATTTATAAAATAAAGATATTACTTATTAAAGTTATGTGAAGGGAAAAAATATCTTATTTAGACACTATAGGTTGAAATCTATTTATTACATCATACGAGTGATTCTCAAGTTTGGCAATGTTATCTATTCTATATATTCAATTCAGAATATATTCATGCAACAAAATAATTTATTCAGCTCCTTGAATCTCTATCCAGGTTGAAGGATGATTCTGCTTCAACTTTTCCTACCTACTGCTTGCATGAATTTCTGGCATATGGTGTCCTCAAGGAAAAGTTGTACCTATATGGTGTTGTCTCATCAACACTTAGAGATCACCTGGTCTTGAGTACAAAAAGTTAAAAAAAAAAACAAAACTAGACTCTATATTGATCTTACTACTCCTTCCAATGATGACTTTATTTCTTCCATTTTCTTTATAAACAAACTTCTGCATCAAGCAGTCCCAATATGTTACATCCATGTTCTCAACTTCTACTTACTCTTTAACCTCTCTAATCTAGTTTTTATTCATGTCACACCACTGAAAATTCTCTCCCACAGATTACCAATAGGCTCTGTTTTATTAATTTTCCAAGAATGTAGGTGCTGTTTCTGATTTTTCTGTGTTCTTTCAGTGGACTGTTAACCACTGCTTTCTTTTGAATTACTCTTCCCTACACTTTCTTACGGGTTTCCCAGGTGGTGCTAGTGGTAAAGAACCTGCCTGCCAATGCAGGAGACATAAGAGAGACAGGTTCAATCCTGGGTTGGGAAGATCCCCTGGAGGAGGAAGTGGCAACCCACTCCAGAATTCATACCTGGAGAATCCCATAGATAGAAGAGCCTGCCAGGCTACAGTCCATAGGGTCGCAAAGAGTCAGACACAACTGAAGCAACTCAGCAATAACGTCTTGGTTTAATGAAGGTCAGAAAATCTGTGCCATTCCTCTCTCTTCAGCTCCCTGTCCTTTCAACTCTAGTGAGTTAGGACTCACACACACTTTCTTATTCCTGTCCTTAATTTCTGTTCACATGCCAGGCACATCCTCATCCTTCTCTACTCTGACCTAAGTTTCTGAAACTCTAATGTCTGTTTATATTTCACCAGTGGATGTCAGAGTGTTCATCACATAACTTCAGAAGAAGTGAGGAAGAACAAACTAACAACATGCTCAGAAAATGGTGTCCCTGGAAAATCACTCTGCTAACAATGTACTATTTCTCAATTGATTATCAAGTCTAAGTCTGAATTGTAATTTTAAAGTATTTTTAAGAATCTTCAAGTTTATCTCTACTTACCAACCTTATTTCACCTGGAAACTGACTAACAAAAAGAATTTACTAGTAATAACTTACTAGAATGTTGAATGCCAACATGACTGGTCCCCTTCCTTCTCCACTTAACACATATCTAAAAACCCACTACCAACTTTAAACCCGCTATAATTTTCCATGAACATAGTCCCCTATAGCACCATTTTTTATGCAGAAATTTTTGGCTACAAAAGAAAAGACTGTAGTGCTTTCCCCTGTCTTGGATGAGCCTAGAGGTAAAGTATGAGGATAGCAGATTCTGTCTGAGTTTACAAGAGGCACATAATTTCATTCTCTCAGACTCAATATTTCTAAAACTAAGTATTTTCACTAAAGATATATTCCAAAGGAAAATATATATTGCAAACATATTTATTATGGTGTGGTGTAGTATGGACAATCTGAAGCCAAATTGAACATCTGGAGACTGGATTACTATTCCTTAAATATTCATATATAAAATTAATAAAATATTTCTAGCTATATAAATGGTCATTGTAAAGATTTATGTGATTTCAGATAATTATGGGTGAAATTAAAAAGTTTAATGAAATAATGTACTACACCAATTAAAGTAGGAAGGTGTCTAGAAATTATGGGTACACCTAATATCTTACAAATCTGTATATGTTTATATTAAATCACTATTATAATCAACATATTGTACATTATGAGAAAAAATAGAAAGAAAATAAATATTAGATATTAGAAGGATAAATATTGAAGACGAAACTAAAGTTTTGCCATTAGGAGCTTCTTTCTTGGGATCTCCTAATTATTATGTATTTGTTTCTTATTGAAATCTCAAAAAGAGCATAACTGATCAGGGGAATTGTTTATAAAGGGCTACCAAAACAACAGAGATAAAAATATGTGTTTTGAAGCCAGGAAAAATTAGAGACCCTGATATTAGTATTCTCTTTTGGAGTCTTCAGATATATAGCTACAGAAGGCAAAACAGGGTCATAAGCAATACAAATATCACATTTCCTGCTTAGGCCTGATCATTGATTTTAGGTATTTGGTGGTCAAGAGCTAGTAGGAAATGAACTGTATAAAAACATGAGCCCACAAGGAGAAAAATCCATATTGTGAGAAATATGTAGGAATGTTATCCTATAGAAGGTGCTTGTATAATTTTGTTATTTGAGAAAGTGTGTGTGTGTGTGTGTGTTAGTCATTCAGTCCTGTCTGACTCTTTGTGATCCCATGAACTGTAGCCCACCGGACTCCCCTGTCCATGGGATTCTCTAGGCAAGAATACTGGAGTGGGTTGCCATTTCCTTCTCTGGATTTGAGAAGATAGAAATGTAAATAATTCTTAAGTGGATTAACAGTGTCAAATTGGTAATCAGAAAGACACAGAGAAAACCCTAAGATACCATGGAAGTAACCTGAGCATGAAACACTTGCTACTTTTAGGACTCATGGGACAAAGGAAGTGGTTTGTGTCATTAAAATTTAGGAGCTTGGAGAAAGGGGCCTGCACGACTAAAACTCTGAGCTCTGAGGAGTGGGTCATGGCCATTTGCCACAGGTGTGTCTGAGTTTGAAGAGAACCATGCCTTTGAAGATAAGGTGCCAGCCCAAGGTGCTGGTGTCCCTGAGAGGAACGATGGTGCTGTGCTTGTGACTTGTGCAAAAAGCTGCAAACTATTAATAGATTCAACTGCTGTCACTGTATGTAACTGCTGCTGCTGTGGTGAAGATACATGATTGCTAAAGAAACAGGAGGCAAACAGGAAACAAGGCCTTCCTCCCTCTTCCAGTTTCTGTCTTTCTCAAGTGGCTATTATTGGAAGAACCTGAAAGGGAACAAGAGGGCAGAACAAAAACGTGGTGTGGAAAGTTCTAGTCGCATCATTGTAAAAACAAGTCACTGAGAAACAGATGCTCATCAACTGGTACCAAAAGAGTCCCTTGAAATCACTGGTCACATAAAAGTCTTATTGGTGAGAATGTGTATACATTGAGTCACTTATGCATTCATTTGTGTATCAGGTACCATGAACATTAAAGTACATTGATTACGTGAAAAGCAAATTTTGAGTCTTCATATATAAATAGTATAATATATGGTCCCTGATCTTGCTGTTCCTGTTGCAATGCCAGTTGTCTCACTGTTCACATGATTCACTAAACCCAGGGAAGGAGACTCGAGGAGCTATAGGAACTGCAGACATGTTTATTCTCTCCTGGCTAGCACAGTAACCATAACACAGCTTCTCTCTTGGCTGACAGCAGCTGTAGTAGCAGCCATAACATAACCATAATGTAGCCACAAGGTAACCACAACATAATCTCACATAACATGATCATGATGTTGCTCTAATGTCCCCCCAATGCAGGAGCAGCCAGGGCTTTCATGGTGAAGCTCATACAGGTGTACCACACAAAGTAGCCCGTGACCAAGCAAGTATCTCATGACATGCATGCACAGTGCTGTAAATGATCTCAGCTGTTTCATAGTCATTATTTACAAAACGGGAGGTGAGAGAGCCTGAACAGTCCATCTTGGCTAATTTGTTCTCTCCCCACAGTCCCCAAACTCCACATGATTATTATTTAGTACTGAGTTTTATCCTGGGTTCTATGTTATATCTAAATAGTTTGGATATATATCAGGTAGCCTGACATTATTAATAACAACATCACATTTTACTTTTAGAAGTGTTCCAATTCAGGTGATAAATCATATTGTTACTGAACACATACCTTACAATTAAATAGAAATGTCCAATAGACATTAATTTGTGTTTTACCAGCAACATACATAAGGGATGTGCTATGCTGTGCTTAGTCACTCAGTTGTGTATAAATTTTTATGACCCTATGTACTGTCGTTGAAGCTCCAATACTTTGGACACCTGACGTGTAGAGATGATTTATTAGAAAAGACCCTGATCCTGGGAGAGATTGAAGGCAGGAGAAGAAGGGGACAAGTTGGTTGGATGGCATCACCGACTCAATGGACATGAGTTTGAGCAAGCTCCAGGAGATGGTGGAAGGAAAGGGATGTCTGGTGTGCTGCAGTCCATGGGGTCGCAAAGAGTCAGACATGACTGAACAACAGCAACAACAATGGACCATAGCCCGCCAGGCTCCTCTGTCCATGGGGATTCTTCAGGCAAGAATACTGCAGTGGGCTGCCATGCCTTCCACCAGGGGATCTTCCAACCCAGGGATCGAACCCAGGTATCCCACACTGCTGGTGAATCTGAGCCACCCAGGAAACCCAAGAATACTGGAGTGGGTAGCCTATCCCTTCTACAGAGGAACTTCCCTACCCAGGAATCAAACTGGGATCTCCTGCATTGAAGGTGAATTATTTACCAGCTGAGCTACCCAGGAAGCAAATATAAGGAATAGTAGTGATAAAATTGAGGGAACACACAACTATGTTAGTTAGATAGTACAGATGATATGAAAGGAAACATTCTAAAGGGAGGAGCTGTGTAAGTTGGGTGTTAGAAGATTAGTGGAAGTTTATCATCGTGATGATGCAAATAAGGACACTTGAGACAGCAGAGGCAGCAGAGAACATGTGGGGAATTTATAAAGTTCTAATCAAGGCTTTAGCAAGTCTTGGAATCAATTAGCAAGTTTATATGCGACCATAAACAACAAATCAAAAGTATCCACTGCTGACTCTGAATCTACACAGACACTTCAATTTGGAATAGTCCAATAATGAACTTGTGGTTGTCAGAGGCAAGAATGGGAGAAAGGAACAGTTAGGGGGTTTGGGATGGGCATGAACACATTGCTATATTTAAAATGGATAACCAACAAGGACCTCCTATATAGTACATGGAACTCTGCTTAGTGTTATGTGGCAGCCTGGATGGTGGTTTGAGGGAGTTGGATACATGTATATGTATGGCTGAGTCCCTTCACTTTTCACCTGAAATGATCACAGCATTCTTTGTTAATCAGCTATGCTGCTGCTGCTAAGTCGCTTCAGTCGTGTCCAACTCTGTGCAACCCCATAGACGGCAGCCCACCAGGCTCCCCCATCTACTGCAGTACAAAATAAAATGTTTAAAATAAATTTAATAAATATATACATATGTGATACTGGAAAAAAAAAGAATAGTCAAATATTGATGATGCTAAGGGCATTGCAAACATAGTCTCACTTAAAATTGAGAAAATAAAATCAAGGATATTTCTAGTTTTTTACTATTTCAAATATAGCTTCTGTAACATTTATGTACATACTTCTACTTGAACATAGATCTTCATTTCTCTGGAAAAAATTTCCTAAGCAGTATAATTACTGGTTTGAAGATATATCATTTTCAGTGGAGTATTTTAGCTGTTCTGCTTATATATCTTTGTCTTTTCTTTTCGACACTTGAATAACTGCCATAATCCTGTATTTGCACTTGGCAGGGTGTGAAAATGACCAATGTGCATGCATGAGTGTCTCTGTGTGTATGTCTGTGTAGTAATGTCACTCAGAGGAAGTGGTTGGGTAGAGAGGTGACAGTTACAAAAGGAAAGAGATAAAGATGAACCTTCCAAAACTTGCTTTGTCAGTCTTTACAGCTCTAAGCATTTGGTGAGTAGATGTTAACAGGAAATTTGCTATTTAATAAAATATGTGCAAGGAAAGCACTGTACGTTTCTTTCATGGATTTGAGAAATTGTCTGTCTTCTCTTATTAAAGGATGTGTTTACTTCTTTTACACAAGTATAAATAAGTACAGTGATTCTTAGACATATTAGAGATATCCATCTGGGTATCTTTTCAGAGAGAAACACACCAGGGAACTGAAAAATGCTACACACCACTGAGCGGTAACATCTAATTATTGCTGGTGGGGAAAGCCATACCAAGTGGGTCAGCTTTTAGATAGTGCTGCTGTTTCTCCTGTCAAGCTATCTACTTGTCATTTTCATAGCTACTGATGGATGCCTCCATTTTGTCAGAAGTTTCTGAAAGCATTATTCCTTTGGAAGACAGGGATTAGTATAGGGGTTTGAAAATACAGTATCTGAATATATGGACCAGAAGAGCACTTTTAATTCCTGACTCTTCTGTAGGAAGTGAAATATTTAGTAAATTGAGTTCTGTAACAATCTCCTGGAGACCAATAAAAGCAGACATATGCAATTACTGAAACTGGCTCCAGTCTCATCAACACTTAAAAAAAATAAAACAATAAAAGCTCTCAGCTGAAGTCTGAGCATTTATCCTATTCATCTGATATTGTATTTCAGTTTTATTATTTTTAAGGAATTTCTCCATGTAATCTTTCTGTTGAAGGTTATATTTTAATTTTTCCTAGATAAAAGCTGTGCATAACATTAACTGAATATCTACCAGTCACTCAGAATATCCAAAATAATCATTTTTAAGAAAGACAAAACAGTCATTTTGTTAAATTTTTTCCAAAGTTTAATATAAGTATATATGATATATTCCTTTAGTTTTTACATTAAGCAAATACAATGATGAAATATTATTGTGGGATAATATATCAGATAACTTGTCTAATAGAAGTAATTGTGCTTTATTCTAAAAACTCTTGGTATAAATGAAACTCACATACTCTTTGGTATAAGAATACTATTTACTTGAGAAGTATATCTCTGAATATGGTATCACTGGTATATTTAGGTATTTTAAGAACTATTTTCCATAAGAAATAGTCACTTCAATATAATTTTTTCTAAAAAGTTAGTATTCTAAAATCCACTACATATTCAATAAATGGTTCAGTACAGCAGTTGAAAACACGTTTCAGAAAGACCATATTGAAATTCAACATTTATTTTTACTTTCTTGTTAAGTTTAGCCATATCTTTTTATTCAACTCTCCCTTCACTGAAAATTCTTTAAAGGAGTAGATTACAGATATCTCCCAACACAATGTATATCATTCATAGCAGTCTCATGACCACATACTCTTGATACATACTCATACCACATCTCATAATAGACTTTAATAACCACCTACTGTGTTGTCCATTATTCTCTCCCTGACAGATACAACTCTATTATCTTACATTCAGGAGTCTATGTACTTATATTGATTAGGGATAAATAGGTAATTATTAACAAAAGCATGATATTGGACTTTAGTGTTAAATTTGTCATTCATCAGTTCAGTTCAGTCTCTCAGTTGTGTACGACTCTTTGTGACCCCATGAATCACAGCACACCAGGCCTCCCTGTCTATCACAAACTCCTGGAGTTCACTCAGACTAACATCCATCGAGTCAGTGATACCATCCAGCCATCTCATCCTCTGTCATCCCCTTCTCCTCTTGCCCCCAATCCCTCTCAGCATCAAAGACTTTTCCAATGAGTCAACTCTTTGCATGAGGTGGCCAAAGTACTGGAGTTTCATCTTCAGCATCATTCCCTTCAAAGAAATCCCAGGGCTGATCTCCTTCAGAATGAACTAGTTGGATCTCCTTGCATTCCAAGGGACTCTCAAGAGTCTTCTCCAACACCACAGTTCAAAAGCATCAATTCTTTGGCACTCAGCCTTCTTCACAGTCCAACTTTCACATCCATACATGACCACTGGAAAAACCATAGCCTTGACTAGATGAAACTTTGTTGGCAAAGTAATGTCTCTGCTTTTGAATATGCTATCTAGGTTAGTCATAGCTTTTCTCCCAAGGAGTAAGCGTCTTTTAATTTCATGGCTGCAGTCACCATCTGCAGTGATTTTGGAGCCCAGAAAAATAAAGTCTGACACTGTTTCCACTGTTTCCCCATCTATTTCCCATGAAGTGATGGGACCGGATGCCATGATCTTCGTTTTCTGAATGTTGAGCTTTAAGCCAACTTTTTAACTCTCCTGTTTAATTTTCATCAAGATGCTTTTTAGTTCCTCTTCACTTTCTGCCATAAGGGTGGTGTCATCCTCTCATCTGAGGTTATTGATATTTCTCCCGGCAATATTGATTCCAGCTTGTGCTTCTTACAGTCCAGCGTTTCTCATGATGTACTCTGCATATAAGTTAAATAAGCAGGGTGACAATATACAGCCTTGACGAACTCCTTTTCCTATTTGGAACCAGTCTGTTGTTCCATGTCCAGTTCTAGCTGTTGCTTCCTAACCTGCATACAAATTTCTCAAGAGGCAGATCAGGTGGTCTGGTATTCCAATCTCTTTCAGAATTTTCCACAGTTTATTGTGATCCACACAGTCAAAGGCTTTGGCATAGTCAATAAAGCAGAAATAGATGTTTTTCTGGAACTCTCTTGCTTTTTCCACGATCCAGCAGATATTGGCAATTTGATCTCTGGTTCCTCTGCCTTTCCTAAAACCAGCTTGAACATCAGGAAGTTCACGGTTCACGTATTGCTGAAGCCTGGCTTGGAGAATTTTGAGCATTACTTTACTAGCATGTGAGTTGAGTGCAATTGTGCGGTAGTTTGAGCATTCTTTGGCATTGTCTTTCTTTGGGATTGGAATGAAAACTGACCTTTTCCAGTCCTGTAGCCACTGCTGAGTTTTCCAAATTTGCTGGCATAGTTAGTGCAGCACTTTCACAGCATCATCTTTCAGGATTTGAAAGAGCTCAACTGGAATTCCATCACCTCCACTAGCTTTGTTCGTAGTGATGCTTTCTAAGGCCCACTTGACTTCACATTCCAGGATGTCTGGCTCTAGGTCAGTGAGCACACCATTGTGATTATCTGGGTCATGAAGATTTTTTTTGTACAGTTATTCTGTATATTCTTGCCACCTCTTATTAATATCTTCTGCTTCTGTTAGGTCCATACCATTTCTGTCCTTTATCGAGCCCATCTTTGCATGAAATGTCCCCTTGGTATCTCTAATTTTCTTGAAGATATCTCTAGTCTTTCCCATTCTGTTGTTTTCCTCTATTTCTTTGCATTGATTGCTGAGGAAGGCTTTCTGATCTCTTCTTGCTATTCTTTGGAACTCTGCATTCAGATGCTTATATTTTACCTTTTCTCCTTTGCTTTTTGCTTCTCTTCTTTTCACAACTATTTGTAAGGCCTTCCAAGACAGCCATTTTGCCTTTCTGCATTTCTTTTCCATGGGGATAGTCTTGATCCCTGTGCCCTGTACTATGTCACGAACCTCATTCCATAGTTCATCAGGCATTCTGTCTATCAGATCTAGGCCCTTAAATCTATTTCTCACTTCCACTGTATAATCATAACGGATTTGACTTAGGTCATACCTGAATGGTCCAGTGGTTTTCCCTACTTTCTTCAATTTAAGTCTGAATTTGGCAATAAGGAGTTCATGATCTGAGCCACAGTCAGCTCCCGGTCTTGTTTTTGTTGACTGTATAGAGCTTCTTCATCTTTGGCTGCAAAGAATATAATCAATCTGATTTCGGTGTTGACCATCTGGTGATGTCCATGTGTAGAGTCTTCTCTTGTCTTGTTGAAAGAGGGTGTTTGCTCTTTCAAGAAAATGACCAGTGCATTTTCTTGGCAAAATTCTATTAGTCTTTGCCCTGCTTCATTCCATATTCTAAGGCCAAAATTTCCTGTTACTCCAGGTGTTTCTTGACTTCCCACTTTTTCATGCCAGTCCCCTATAATGAAAAGGACATCTTTTTTGGGTGTTAGTTCTAAAAGGTCTTGTAAATCTTCATAAAACTGTTCAACTTCAGCTTCTTCAGCATCACTGGTTGGGGCATAGACTTGGATTACTGTGATATTGAATGGTTTGCCTTGGAAACGAACAGAGATCATTCTGTCGTTTTTGAGATTGCATCCAAGTACTGCATTTCAGACTCTTTTGTTAACCATGATGGCTACTGCATTTCTTCTGAGGGATTCCTGCCTACAGTAGTAGATATAATGGTCATCTGAGTTAAATTCACCCTTTCCAGTCCATTTTAGTTCGCTGATTCCTAGAATGTCGACATTCATTCTTGCCGTCTCTAGTTTGACCACTTCCAATTTGCCTTGATTCATGGACCTGACATTCCAGGTTCCTATGCAATATTGCTCTTTACAGCATTGGACCTTGCTTCTATCACCAGTCACATCCACAGTTGGATATTCTTTTTGCTTTGGCTCCATCCCTTCATTCTTTCTGGAGTTATTTCTCCACTGATCTCCAGTAGCATATTGGGTACCTACTGACCTGGGAAGTTCCGCTTTCAGTATCCTATCATTTTGCCTTTTCATACTGTTCATGGGGTTCTCAAGGCAAGAATACTAAAGTGGTTTGCCATTCCCTTCTCCAGTGGACCACATTCTGTCAGATCCCTCCACCATGACCCACCCGTCTTGGGTTGCCCCACAGACATGGCTTAGTTTCATTGAGTTAGACAAGGCTGTGGTCCTAATGTGATTAGATTGACTAGTTTTCTGTGATTATGGTTTCAGTGTGTCTGCCCTCTGATGCCCTCTTGCAACACCTACCTTCTTATCTGGGTTTCTCTTACCTTGGACATGGGGTATTTCTTCATGGTTGCTCCAGCAAAGCACAGCCAGTGCTCCTTCCCTTGGACAAGGGGTATCTCCTCATTGTCGCCCTTCCTGACCTTCAACGTGGGATAGCGCCTCTAGGCCCTCCTGCACCCATGCAGCCACCGCTCCTTGGACGTGGGGTTGGTCCTCCCGGCCGCCGCCCCTGGCCTCGGGTGTGGGCTTGGTCCTTTGTAACATACCACAGTTGATCATGACATGCCTGCATCATAACTCAATAGATGAAAAATATCATTTTTTAAAAAAAGTAGTGACACATATAATAATTGTGGTGAATATGAAAAAGCTTGCTTTAGATATAAAAATGAACTGTGCAAAATTTGTTATAAGTTCCTTGCCAAGCTTTTAAGTTATGTATTTCTATTTCCACAATTATATTTTTAAATTATAACTTAATATAAACTACACATAATATGGGTGTATTTTTTCATTGTTAACATTATGATTAGAGAGAAGATAAGTGGAAAAGATTATCTTTATTGCACTGAGAAGGTTAATTTATAAAGTAAAAATACACTTCCTTTATCAAACACAGAAATTCAAAAATTAAAAAGAAGATTGATTTACAAACAGAAATATTTAAGATTAGATACAAGGATCATAGCTGTATATACTAGATACCCTGTATCTAGTATACTGTATATACTAGATACCCTGATACTCAACCTCATACAAGTTCTCCCTTCTCCATGAAGTTTTACCATCTTTTATGAACATTTCTTCCTTTGAGCGCCTACAGATCCTAATGTCTGTGTCATTCATTAGGTAATTACTCTTTTACTGCATTATAATAAACCATACTGCTATCATCAACTAATATATTCTTTTCTTTTTTGTTTACTAAATGACATTTTCCTTAGGTAGTCCATGTGTTAGTGCTAAGTCACTTCAGTGGTGTCTGACTCTCTGTGACCCCATGGACTCTAGCCTGCCAGCTTCATCTGTCCATGCGAGTCTCCAGGCAAGAATACTGGAGGGTGTTGCCATGTGTTCCTCCAGGGGATCTTCCCGACCCAGGGATCTAATCCATGTCTCTTAAGATTCCTGCATTGGCAGGCGGGTTCTTTACCACTAGTGCCACCTGGAAAGCCCTAGGGTCATTCATTCAGTTCAGTTCAGTTGCTCAGTTGTCTGACTCTGTGACCCAATGGACTGCAGCATGCCAGGCTTCCCTGTCCATCACCAACTCCCGGAGTTTGCTCAAACTCATGTTCATCTAGTCCGAATGTCATCCAACCATCTCATTGTCTATTGTCCCCTTCTCCCAGCATCAGGGGCTTTTCCAATGAGTCAGTTCTTTGCATCAGGTGGCCAAAGTATTGGAGTTTCAGCTTCAGCATCAGTCCTTCCAATGAATATTTGGGACTGATTTCCTTTAAGATTGATTGGTTTGATCTCCCTGAAGTCCAGGGGACCCTCAAGAGTGTTCTCCAACACCACAGTTCAAAAGCATCAATTCTTCAGCACTCAGCTTTCTTCATAATCCAATTTCATAAACCTCTGCAAATCAGAGGTCTTTTGTTATATTTTTTTGCCTATCAGTATATAAAACTAAGCTATCTTGTTGTTTAATGGTTTTAAATTAGAGACAGGTGTGGCCTCCTAGCAATGCCGTGCTTTTTTTTTTTTTTTGGGATTTCAATCTCTTGACAGCTGTACATGTTGTACCAGTAAAAAGTAATTGCTTTAATGGTCTGTCAGCAATGTGATGGTGAAGTGTTCAAGGGAGGGGAATGTTCTACAGTTCTGTGATTAGATCTCAGTCTTTTAGTGAGGTTATGCCCTGGAATGTGAATTTCACTATAATTTCTCATTTATCTTTTTCCCCTCCCATTTTGTGGGACAGGATGTGTAGAGGTGGTTGGAGATGGGTACTTCCCTTCTCCCATATAGAAGGCTAGTACCATCTCTAGCTCATTATTTCCCTTCCCTAGTTCAGTTAGGCTCTGATAATAACCAGCTGAATATGCTTCTCTTAACTAGTTTCTTCTGTAGTCAGCCTTTGTTAACTTATTATTGACTAGGGGATTTTTGTAGAAACTAATGCCTGTGGCCTGCAAATTTTATTGTGGACAGCCCCAAATTAATTCTATTAATTCTCTAATACTTTGCAGGTTATTACATTCAATAGTTTAAACTGACACACCTATAAAGTTTTCTCCAGCACCATGAGTTTCATTTTCACTTTCTGATCAGAATTAATCACTAAGGTTTTTTGTTGATCTAAATTCGTATTATCTGAATCAGAACTATATTCTGAAAAGCTGTCATCTTCTGAGATGCTAAATGTCATTCGGACAATCAAAGAAAGTATCTGTATAAACATCACTGAAAAATTATCCTTCATTCAAAATTGCATAATACATTGTTTTTTAAAATATTATGGTAAGAAATTTCTGTTTATAATATACACAACGTTGGAACGAAAACCTAACGGAAAAAATTATGAATGATAAGGACAATCATCAATGTTGAAGTCAAGTGGCTCAGTCATGTCCGACTCTTTGCGACCCCATGGACTGCACCCTACAAGGCTCCTCTGTCCATGGGATTTTCCAGGCAAGAGTACTGGCTGCTGCTGCTGCTAAGTCGCTTCAGTCGTGTCTCACTCTGTGCGACCCCATAGATGGCAGCCCACCAGGCTCCGCCGTCCCTGGGATTCTCCAGGCAAGAACACTGGAGTGGGTCGATATTTCCTTCTCCAGGGGATCTTCCCGAGCCAGGGATCGAACGCGGGTTACCCGCATTGCAGGCAGACACTTTACCATCTGAGCCACCAGGGAAGCCCAACAATTTCACAAAGTAATGTTAATTGTATCACTTTAAAAATATATATTGACATGTCTCTGGTCAGTAATGGGTTAAACACCCCCGGGTATTTCAAATGGTTTATATTCTCCTCTTCCTGCCAGAGACAGGAGGTGTTTTATTCTGAGATATTTACTGTTAGAAATTGGTCGAGCTCATGGGAGCAAATCTGACAGTACTGTGCATCCCCTCTCTGTCTGAGTCTCCCTGGAGTTTTTAGCTCTCCAAGTTGTCCGCACTGAACCTCCAACAACTCATCAGTTACAGTTCAAGGTTTTCCTTCCCCAGCACTGGTTTCCAGGGCAGTTTCTACTGGGGAATTTGTGCTGAAGTAAGTTGAGATTTTTATTTGTTCATCTCTCCAATCTTAGAAGCAGTAGTTTCTCCCGTGTCCTAGCCTTTCTCATGGATACACGAATTGTTGATTTTTCACTCTGTTCAGCTTTTTACTAACAAGAAAGCAGGGGAAACTTTCAAACTGTTGAATACAGAAATGGAACCAGAAGTCTAGGGTTTTTTTCTGAGATGATAAAAATTGACTATATGATAGTGTACATATCTGTGAAAATAGTAAAAACTAAAAACTATTGAATTAATCATGTTACAATGATGAATTTTATGGCATGTTAACTATCTCAATAATGCATTTTTTAAAAAGGACAATATGGATGTATTTTTGTTTGAAACTCCTTTTTTTCTACCCTATGGGACTTAAAAAACAACTATAAAAAGTAATAATAGTAAATCTTTTTTATGGAGTCACAATGTATAAAGATATAATTGGTGATTTAACACTAAAGGAGGATGAAACAGAAGTATATAAAGTGAAAGTTTTTGCATAATATTGAAATTAAGCTATTAATGTGAACTAGAATCTTTTAAATTAAAATCAATTGTAATCCTTAGTGCAGTACTTAAAAAATAACTCAAAATATATATTAAAACAAGCAACAAGACACTTAAAATGTCACATTATATCTACTTAACACAAAAGAAGGAGGAACTGTAGAACAAAAAAGGCATAAGCTGCGTGAAAAAGACAAATTATATAAAATAATAAAATAATTCACTTTTGCATTTGTAACATAAAAATTATGTATAACAATAAAAGCACAAAAAAGGAAGGCAGAGAAGGCCATAAAGGAGAAATAATTATATGTAATTATAATTATACATAATTATACTGTAATTATTTTTATGCAGGAATTATCATAAATAAGTAGATTTTGGCAAAATAAGTTGTATATTATGAGCACTGGAGCCAACACAAACATGTTAAGTTAAAACATATATAGTGAAAAATAATCTTAAAGGAATGACATTGTTGTCCTTGATGTATTCACTTAAGGAAAAATCATATATTAAAAGAGCAAAAGAAAAAAATTATATATATAATAAAACAAAATGTAGCATAGCAAATGGGTATAGCTATATCTAAATTATTAACCTAGTTGGAAAACAACTTCACTAACTAATGTACAGTGTTTGTGTAAAGTCATTTTTGTCTTTAAGTACTTCATACATTTCCAAAGTTACTCTTGTTTGCATTTCCCCCAATCCCTTAGAAAGACTGATTCATGAATTTCTAAAGCACATTTTTTTTCTGCATTCCATCCTGAACTCATTAAAATACCCTCTCCTGTGTATTTAAGTTCCATGGATTTTGAAAAAATCAAAATCATGTAATAGCCACCATTATGCTATATTAAACAGAATAATTTCATTGACCTGAAAATCCCCTTTACTTCATCTATTCAGACCTCTCCTTCTCTTCTGGTACCTCTGATAACTACTTATTATTTCACTATCTCTGTAGTTTGACCTTTTCTAGAATGTTATAAAACTGGAATAATATGTTACAAAGCATTTTCAGACTATTCTATTTTAGTAATATGAATTTACTCTTTATATATTTTGTATAATTTATAGTTCATATGTATATTTTGTCACAGAATAATATTGTCATATAGATTAATATAGCATGTTTATCTATTCACCTATTAAAGAGCCTCTGCACTTTTTCCAGCTCTTAGTGATTATGAAAAAAGGTACTTGTAAGAATTTGCATGCTGGTCTGTCTTTGGACGTAGATAACAATCAGTTGAATAAATATGTAAGACTATGATTAGACTGTTGTAGAGTAAGAATGTAAAGAATCCACCTGAAATGCAAGGGACCTTGGTTCGATTCCTGGGTTGGAAAGATGCCTGGAATAGATAGGTCACCCATTCCAGTATTCTTGGCCTTCCCTGGTGGCTCAGACGGTAAAGAATCCGCCCCCAGTGTGGGAGAACTGGATTTCATCACTGGGTGGGAAAGGTCCCCTAGAGGAGGGCATAGGCAACCGACTGCAGTATTCTTGTCTGGAGAATCACCATGGACAGAGGAGCCTGGCGGCGTACAGCAGTCTGTGGGGTCACAAAGAGTTGACCACAACTGAGCAACTAAGCACAGCATAGCAAGAATCAGTTTCATTTCATAAGAGACAGTCAGACATACTTCCAATATGGTTGTGCCATTAACAAATGACCAGCAACACTGAAGAAGCTGAAGTTGAATGGTTCTATGAAGATCTTCAAGACCTTCTAGAACTAACACCCCCAAAAATGTCCTTTTTATTATAGAGGACTGGAATGCAAAAGTAGGAAGTCACGAAACACCTGAAGTAACAGGCAAATCTGGCCTTGGAGTACAGAATGAAGCAGGGCAAAGGCTAAAAGAGATCTGCCAAGAGAATACAGAGGTCATAGCAAACACCGTCTTCCAACAACACAGGAGAAGACTCTACACATGGACATCACCAGATGGTCAACACTGAAATCAGAATGATTATATTCTTTGCAGCCAAAGATGGAGAAGCTCTATACAGTTAGAAAAAAACAAGACCAGGAGATGACTGTGGCTCAGATCATGAACTCCTTATTGACAAATTCAGACTTAAATTGTAAAAGGAGGGAAAAGCAGGAGACCATTCAGGTATGACCTAAATCAAATCTCTTATGATTATACAGTGGAATTGAGAAATAGATTTAAGGAACTAAATCTGATAGACAGAGTGCCTGATGAACTATGGACGGGGGTTTGTGACATTGTACAGGAGACAGGGATCAAGACCATCCCCAAGAAAAAGAAATGCAAAAAAGCAAAATGGCTGTCTGAGGAGGCCTTACAAATAGCTGTGAAAAGAAGAGAAGCCAAAAGTAAAGGAGAAAAGGAAAGATATACCCATTTGAATGCAGAGTTCCAAGGAATAGCAAAGAGAGATAAGAAAGCCTTCCTCAGTGATCAGTGCAAAGAAATAGAGGAAAACAATAGAATGGGAAAGACTAGAGATCTCTACATAAAAATTAGAGATACCAAGTGAACACTCCATGCAAAGATGGGCTCAACAAAGGACAGAATGGTATGGATCTAACAGAAGCAGAAGATATTAAGAAGAGGTGGCAAGAATACATGGAAGAACTATACAAAAAAGATCTTCATGATCCAGATAATCACGATGGTGTGACCACTCACCTAGAGCCAGACATCCTGGAATATGAAGTCAGGTGGGCCTTAGGAAGCATCACTACAAACCAAGCTAATGGAGGTGATGGAATTCCAGTTGAGCTATTTCAAATCCTAAAAGATGGTATTTGTGAAAGCGTACACTCAATATGCCAGCAAATTTGGAAAACTCAGCAGTGGCCACAGGACTGGAAAAGATCAGTTTTCATTCCAATCCCAAAGAAAGGCAATGCTAAAGTATGTTCAAACTATGGCACAACTGCACACATCTCACATGCTAGCAAAGTAATATTCAAAATTCTCCAAACTAGGCTTCAACAATACATGAAAAGTGAACTTCCAGATGTTCAAACTGGTTTTAGAAAAGGCAGAGGAACCAGAGATCAAATTGCCAACATCTGCTGCATCATTGAAAAAGCAAGAGAGTTCCAGAAAAACATCTATTTCTGCTTTATTGACTATGCCAAAGCCTTTGACTGTGTGGATCACAATAAACTGTGGAAAATTCTGAAAGAGATGGGAATACCAGACCACCTGACCTGCCTCTTGAGAAACCTATATGCAGGTCAGGAAGTATCAGTTAGAACTGGACATGGAACATCAGACTGTTTCTAAATTGGCAAAGGAGTATGTCAAGGCTGTATATTGTCACCCCGTTTATTGAACTTATATGCAGAATACATCATGAGAAACGCTGGGTTGGAGGAAGCAGAAGCTGGAATCAAGATTTCTGGGAGAAATATCAATCACCTCAGATGTGCAGATGACACCACCCTTATGGCAGAAAGTGAAGAAGTACTAAAGAGCCTTTTGATGAAAGTGAAAGAGGAGAGTGAAAAAGTTGGCTTAAATTTCAACATTCAGAAACCTAAGATCATGACATCCAGTCCCATCACTCATAAAGTGTCATAAACAAATAGTTGGAGAAACAGTGGAAACAGTGGCAGACTTTATTTTCCTGGGCTCCAAAATCACTCCAGTTGGTAACTGCAGCCATGAAATTAAAAGACTCTTACTCCTTGAAAGGAAAGTTATGACCAACCTAGATAGCATGTTAAAAAGCAGAGACATTATTTTGCCAACAAAGGTCAATCTACTCAAGGCTATGGTTTTTCCAGTAGTCATGTATGGATGTGAGAGTTGGACTATAAAGAAACCTGAGCACCGATGGATTGATGCTTTTGAACTGTGGCATTGGAGGAGAGTCTTGAGAGTACCTTGAACTGCAAGGAGATCCAATCAGTCCATCTTAAAGGAGATCAGTCCTGAATGTTCATTGGAAGGACTGATGTTGAACCTGAAATGCCAATACTTTGGTCACCTGATGTGAAGTACTGACTCACTGGAAAGACCCTGATGCTGAGAAAGATTGAAGGTAGGAGGAGAAGGGGATGACAGAGGATGAGATGATTGGATGGCATCACCCACTCAATGGGCATGAGTTTGTGTAAACTCTGGGAGTTGTGATGGACAGGGAGGCCTGGCATGCTCCAGTCCATGGGGTTGCAAAGAGTAGGACATGACTGAGTGACTGAACTGAACTGAACTGATAGATATATGAAAGTGAAAGAAAGTGAAAGTCGCTCAGTCATGTCTGACTCTTTGCAAACCCCATATAGTACATATAATTCTCCAGGCCAGAATACTGGAATGCGTAACCTTTTCCTTCTCCTGGGTATCTTCCCAACCCAAGGATCGAACTCAGGTCTCCCGCATTGCAGGAGGATTCTTTACCAGCTGAGCCACAAGGGAAGCCCAATTATACTGGAGTGGGTAACCTATTCTTTCTCCAGCGGATCTTCCTAACCCAGGAATCAAATCGGGGTCTCCTGCATTGTAGGAAGATTCTTTACCAACGGAGATACCAGGGAAGCTATGGGTATATAGTGGCATCTTATTTTACATTTTCTAAATGGCAAATAATTTTGAACATATTTTCATTTTTTTATTTTTAAAAATATAAATTTATTTATTTTAATTGAAGGTTAATTACTTTACAGCATTGTATTGGTTTTGCCATATATCAACATGGATCCACCACAGGTATACACGTGTTCCCCATCCTGAACCCCCTCCCTCCTCCCTCCCCGTACCATCCCTCTGGGTCATCCCAGTGCACCAGCCCCACCATCCAGTATCATGCATCGAACTTGGACTGGCGATTCGTTTCATATATATTATTCATGTTTCAATGCCATTCTCCCAAATCATCCCACCCTCTCCCTCTCCCACAGAGTCCAAAAGACTGTTCTCTACATCTGTGTCCTTTTTCTGTCTAGCATACAGGGTTATCGTTACCATCTTTCTAAATTCCATATATATGCGTTAATATACTGTATTGGTGTTTTCCTTTCTGGCTTACTTCATTCTGTATAATCGGCTCCAGTTTCATCCACCTCATTAGAACTGATTCAAATGTATTCTTTTTAATGGCTGAGTAATACTCCATTGTGTATATGTACCACTGCTTTCTTATCCATTCATCTGCTGATGGACATCTAGGTTGCTTCCATGTCCTGGCTATTATAAACAGTGCTGCAATGAACATTAGGGTACACGTGTCTCTTTCAATTCTGGTTTCCTCCATGTGTATGCCTACCAGTGGGATTGATGGGTCATAAGGCAGTTCTATTTCCAGTTTTTTAAGGAATCTCCACACTGTTCTCCATAGTGGCTGTACTAGTTTGCATTCCCACCAACAGTGTATGAGGGTTCCCTTTTCTCCACACCCTCTCTAGCATTTATTGCTTGCAGACTTTTGGATCACAGCCATTCTGACTGGTGTGAAATGGTACCTCATTGTGGTTTTGATTTGCATTTCTCTGATAATGAGTGATGTTGAACATCTTTCCATGTGTTTGTTAGCCATTTGTATGTCTTCTTTGGAGAAATGTCTATTTAGTTCTTTGGCACAATTTTTGATTGGGTCGTTTATTTTTCTGGAATTGAGCTGCAGGAGTTGTTTATATATTTGTGAGATTAGTTGTTTGTCAGTTGCTTCATTTGCTATTATTTTCTCCCATTCTGAAGGCTGTCTTTTCACCTTGCTGATAGTTTCCTTTGTTGTGCAGAAGCTTTTAAGTTTAATTAGGTCCCATTTGTTTATTTTTGCTTTTATTTCCAATATTCTGGGAGGTGGGTCATAGAGGATCCTGCTGTGATGTATGTCAGAGAGTGTTTTGCCTATGTTCTCCTCTAGGAGTTTTATAGTTTCTGGTCTTACGTTGAGATCTTTAATCCATTTCGAGTTTGTTTTTGTGTATGGTGTTAGAAAGTGTTCTAGTTTCATTCTTTTACGGAATGAAAGGTGTACCTTGACCAGTTTTCCCAGCACCACTTGTTAAAGAGATTGTCTTTTCTCCATTGTATATTCTTGCCTCCTTTGTCAAAGATAAGGTGTACATAGGTGTGTGGATTTATATCTGGGCTTTCTATTTTGTTCCATTGATCTATATTTCTGTCTTTGTGCCAGTACCATGTTGTCTTGATGACTGTGACTTTGTAGTAGAGCCTGAAGTCAGGCAGGTTGATTCCTCCAGTTCCATTCTTCTTTCTCAAGATTGCTTTGGCTATTTGAGTTTTTTTGTATTTCCATACATATTGTGAAATTATTTGTTCTAGCTCTGTGAAAAATACCATTGGTAGCTTGATAGGGATTGCATTGAATCTATAAATTGCTTTGGGTAGTATACTCATTTTCACTATATTGATTCTTCTGATCCATGAACATGGTATATTTCTCCATCTATTAGTGTCCTCTTTGATTGCATTCCTATACACTAATAATGAGAAAATAGAAAGAGAAATTAAGGAAACAATTCCATTCACCATTGCAACGAAAAGAATAAAATGCTTAGGAATATATCTACCTAAAGAGACTAAAGATCTATATATAGAAAATTATAAAACACTGGTGAAAGAATTCACATACTTTTTATATCTTCTTTGATGTCTTGACTTTTTGGATATTTTTCTCATTTTAAAATTGGATTTTCTAATTTCCTAATGTTGAATTTTAAGTGTTCTTTGTATATTTTGGATATGATTCCTTTATCAGATATGTTCTTGGTTTTGTTTGCAAATATTTTCCTTCAATCTTGTCTTTTCATTATCTTAATATTATTTTTGTGGAGCAGAACCTTTTCATTTAATGAAATTTAAGTTATTTTTTTTAAATGAATCATGTTTTTTGGTTTTGAGTGCTTAAAAATCATTGCCAACCCCAAGACAATAAAGATATTCTCCTTTATTTTCTCTAGCAACTAAAAAAAAGTTTTGCATTTAAGGTTATGATGAGTAATTTTGAGTTACTATCATGAAAAATGTAGGTGTATGTCCACATCCTTTTTTTTTTTTCCATAAATAGTCCAATTATCCCAGCACCTTTTGTTGAAAAGAATATCCTATCTCCCTTAAATTACCTTTGCTCCTTTGACAAATACTAGTTGACTATATTTGTGTTGGTGTATCTCTGGAACTTCATTCTGTTCCATTTAACTTATGTGTCCATTCTCTCACCAATATCATCCTGTGCTGTTTATTGTAGCTTTATAGTAAACTTTGAAGTTGAATTGAGTGAGTCCTTTGAATTTCCTTGTCTACTTTAGTTTTGTGTTGTCTTTTCCTTCTTTGTATAAACTTGAGAATCATTTTATAGATATCTACTGAACAGCATGCTGGCATTTTTAGATTGCCTTGGAATATATACATCAAAATGGAAAGATTTTCCTAAGTTTCCTAGTATATAAGTGCAGAATATCCCTTTATTTAGGTCTTACTTAGTTTCTTTTATCTGTTTTATATTTTTCTAAAAATACATGCATATATTTTACCATTTGCCTACTTAAATACTGGGTTGGCCTAAAGGTTAGTTCATTCCCACCCCCCCCCCCCATAAGATGGTTCTGGCAGTGGTTAGTTGTCTTAAACTTCATTTGAAACAATTTTGTTAGATTGAATTGTGACAGCTGTCATATTAGTGTGCATGAGATACAGGAGATGTGGGTTTGACCCCTGGGTCAGGAAGATCCCTGGAGGTGGAAATGACAACCCACTTCAATATCCTTGCCTGGAAGATCCCATGGACAGGGCAGCCTGACAAGCTGCAGTTCATGGGATCACAAAAGAGTTGGACACAACCTAGTGACTAAGCAACAATTTGCTTGAGTGGTTTTAATAAAACCTCTTTGTGAAGGTAATTTATTGAGTAGAAACCTGATGTATGAGAAGGAGCCAGTCAAACAGATTACTGGAAGAAGAATACTCTGCTCTAGTCTTAGTTCCCCCCTAATTTGGGATTGAGAGAGATAATTCAGTTTTCATCAAGGTATGCAATAAACCGTAATCCCATACAGATGATGTATCAGCAGGGTTATTTGCAAGGGTTAACAAAAAGCAGGCTTCCCACGTGGTTCAGTGGTAAAGAGTCAGCCTGAAATGCAGAAGAACTGCAACGCAGGTTCCATCCCTGAGCTGGGAAAATCCCCTGGAGAAGGAAATGGCAGTCCATTCCATATTCTTGTCTGAGAAATCCCTTGGACAGAAGAGCCTGATGGCCTACAGTCCATGAGATCACAAAAGAGTTGGATACAACTGAATGACTAAGCAACAACAATATTTCATTTTAGGTACAGTGTTGAATCTTACTGTCTTTATTTTCAAAATCCAGTTGTTAATTATTGTTATAGAGAAAATCAATTAAATTTTGTACAGTAACCTTGTATATTGCAAATTTGTTATAATCACTTATTAGCTTCAGGAGTTTTTTGTTGTTGTTGATCCTTTAGGATTTTTTATTTATATATGATATATCATATATAAGCAATTTTATTCCTTTTTATCTTTTATTTTATTTTCTTGTCTAAAGTGTATTGCCTAACACAGTATGACATTGAAAAACACTAGTGAGTGAAGTATACTTGCCTGTTCTTTTTTTTCTTCTTCTTTTTTTTTTTTAAATTGTATTTATTCTTAATTGGAGGATAATCACTTTACAACACTGCATTGGTTTCTGCCATACATCAACATGAATCAGCCATAGGTATACATAAGTCTCCTCCCTCTTGAACCTTCCTCCCACCCCCACTCTGCCCCACCCCTCCAGAATGTCACAGAGCACTGGGTTTTAGCTCCCTGCTTCATATAGCAAATTAACACTGGCTATCTATTTTACTTATGGTAATGTATATGTTTCCATATTACTCTCTCAATTTGTCCCACCCCCTTCTTCTCCCACTGTGTCTACAAGTCTGTTCTCTATGTCTGCATCTCAATTACTGCCCTTCAAATATATTCATCAAGCCATCTTTCCAGATTCCATATATACATGTTAATATATGATATTTGTTTTTCTGACTTACTTCACTCTGTGTAATAGGTTGTAGGTTTATCCACTGCATTACAACCGACTCAAATGTGTTCCTTTTTATGGCTGAGTAATATTCCATTATATATATGTACCACAGCTTTTGTCAAGGATTTTTACATTGTTCATAAGAAATATAGGCAGTAGTAGTTGATTCTTTTGTAAATATTTTAATTTTGGAGGTTCGCTGACCTACAGTATTGTGTTAATTCCAGGTGTATAGCAATGTGGTTAGGAGAAGGCAATGGCACCCCACTCCAGTACTCTTGCCTGGAAAATCCCATGGATGAAAGAGCCTGGTAGGCTGCAGTCCATGGGGTCACTCAGAGTCGGACACTACTGAAGCAACTTAGCAGCAGCAATTCGGTATACATGTATGTATATATATATATACACACACACACACACTCATTCTTTTTTAGATTATTGTCTAATATAGGTCATCACAAATATTTAGTAGATTTCCCTGGGCTATACATCAGGTTCTTGTTATCTATTTTTTTTATATATTCTCCAGTATTCTGGCCTGAAGAATTTCATGGATTGTATAGTCCATGGGGTTGCAAAGAGTCAGACAGGACTGAGTGACTTTCACTCTTTCACTTTCACCACTCATAATATCTTTATCTGGTATTGGTATTAGGGTAATGCTGGCATCACAGGGTAAGTTTCCAAGAATTCTCTCAACTTCTATCTCTGGAAGAGATTTTAAAGCATTGTTAACTTATTTTTATTAAACATATATGAGAATATACTGGTGAAACCATCTGAGACTAATGGTTTCTTTTTTCAGAACACTAATTACTTGCATTGGTTTTTTATTATTATTATTTTATGAAAACTTGACATGAGATCTACACTTTTAACAAATTTTTACATTATACCTGAAATTTTTTTCCACCTTTTTTTTTGTGTGTGTGTGCTGTTGTTGCCTATATTTGGTATGGTATTTATGAATAATTGCCAAGACAAATGCCATGAAATTTTCTCCTATTTTTTGTTCAAGAATTTTACAATTTTGGTATTATGTTCATTCTTCAAGCCAGGCTTCAGCAATATGTGAACCGTGAACTTCCTGATGTTCAAGCTGGTTTTAGAAAAGGCAGAGGAACCAGAGATCAAATTGTCAACATCCACTGGATCATGGAAAAAGCAAGAGAGTTCCAGAAAAACATCTATTTCTGCTTTATTGACTATGCCAGAACCTTTGACTGTGTGGATCACAATAAACTGTGGAAAATTCTGAAAGAGATGGGAATACCAGACCACCTGTTCTGCCTCTTGAGAAATGTGTATGCAGGTCAGGAAGCAACAATTAGAACTGGACATGGAACAACAGACTGGTTCCAAATAGGAAAAGGAGTATGTCAAGACTGTATATTGTCACTCTGTTTATTTAACTTATATGCAGAGTACATCATGAGAAACGCTGGACTGGAAGAAACACAAGCTGGAATCAAGATTGCCGGGAGAAATATCAGTAACCTCAGATGTGCAGATGACACCACCCTTATGGCAGAAAGTGAAGAGGAACTAAAAAGCCTCTTGATGAAAGTGAAAGTGGAGAGTGAAAAAGTTGGCTTAAAGCTCAACATTCAGAAAATGAAGATCATGGCATCCGGTCCCATCACTTCATGGCAAATAGATGGGGAAACAGTGGAAACAGTGTCAGACTTTATTTTTCTAGGCTCCAAAATCACTGCAGATGGTGACTGCAGCCATGAAATTAAAAAACGCTTACTCCTTGGAAGGAAAGTTATGACCAACCTAGATAGCATATTCAAAAGCAGAGACATTACTTTGCCAACAAAGGTTCGTCTAGTCAAGGCTATGGTTTTTCCTGTGGTCATGTATGGATGTGAGAGTTGGACTGTGAAGAAGGCTGAGCGCCGAAGAATTGATGCTTTTGACCTGTGGTGTAGGAGAAGACTCTTGAGAGTCCCTTGGACTGCAAGGAGATCCAACCAGTCCATTCTGAAGGAGATCAGCCCTGGGATTTCTTTAGAAGGAATGATGCTAAAGCTGAAACTCCAGTACTTTGGCCACCTCATGCTAAGAGTTGACTCATTGGAAAAGACTGTGATGCTGGGAGGGATTGGGGGCAGGAGGAGAAGGGGACGACAGAGGATGAGATGGCTGGATGGCATCACTGACTTGATGGACGTGAGTCTGAGTGAACTCCAGGAGTTGGTGATGGACAGGGAGGCCTGGCATGCTGTGATTCATGGGGTCGCAAAGAGTTGGACACGACTGAGCGACTGATCTGATCTGATCTGATTATGTTCAAGTCCTTTAACCCACTGTGGAGTTGATTTTTCTGTACATTGTAAGATGGTGGTCCAGTTTTATTCTCTTGTATGTAGATATCTTGCTTTCTCAACACCATTTGTTGAAAGGCCTATCCTTTCTCTGTACTGTTGAAGCTACCTTTGTTTAAGATTAATTAACTGTAAATGCATGGAATTATTTGGGGGTTGTTTATTTAGCTTCATCAATCTAAATGTTTCTCTTTATGCCACTACCATACTATTTCAGTTATGTGGTTTTGTAACTTATTCTGAAATTAGGAAGTATGATGCCTCTAGCTTTGTTCTAATTTCCCCAAATAGTTTTGGGTACTAAGTATCTTTTTGGTTCTATATTAGTTTTAGTATTTGTTTTAACTCCTGTGAAATATGACATTGTGATTTTGATAGGGATTGCATTGAAACTGGATAAGTTTGGGTAGAATGAAGATTTTAGTTGTATGGTTTCTAATACATGGACACAAGATTCCTTTCCATTTTTTTTTTTTTTTGCATCTTTATTTCATTAATGTTATGAGTCTTCAACATATAAATCTTGTACCTTTTAAATTATTCCTATGTGTTATTTTAATGGGGTTGTTTTCTTAATTTCCTTTTCATTTTGTTTCAGTGTGTAGCACTGCAACCAATTTTTAAGTGTTGATTTATATACTGCAACTGGATTGAATTCCTTATTAGTCCTAACAATTGTTGTATGTGAAATCTTTAGGGTTTTATAGATATAGAATCATATTATCTATAAACAGATAATTTTATTTCTTCCTCTGGTTTAGATGTCTTTCACTTTTGATTTGAAAGATTGCTCAGGACTTCTATACTTTAGTTTTGCCAATATCACTCTGCCAGCAAAATATTGATGTTTAATTCAATTCTTAGTAGGTATAATGAATAGGTTGTCTTCCCAGGTAGCTCAGTGGTAAAGAATCTACCTGCCTGTACAGGAACCACGGGGCAAACAGATTTGATCTCTGGGTTTTGAAGATCCTCTGGAAAAGGAAATGGTAACCCACACCAGTATGCTTGCCTGGAAAATCCCAAGGACAGAGGAGATATGTGGGCTGCAATCCATATGGTCACAAAGAGTCAAAGAAAACAGTGACTGAGCATGCAAGCATGGATGTAAAATGAATAGGTATATTCATATGATCTATTTTTCCTCATATTTGATAATTTGTGTATTAAAAGGAATTATTCCATTTTAGTTATCAAATCTATGGGCGTTGAGTTGTTCAAAATATTCTGAATTTTTTAAAAAATGTGAATATTAAGCTTCCTCTTTAATATCTGATGTGAAATTTGTCTTTTTTCATTTTATCTTAGTTAACCTGACTGGAATCTTATCAATTTTGAGTATTTTTTAAAAAATCTAGCTTTTGGATTTGAATTATTTTTTTTGTTCTTTTTCACCCTTTTTTGTTCTCAATTTCATTGAATATTGTTGTAATAGCATTTCTTTTCTTCTTGCTTTGCAATTAAATTGTTGTTCTTTTTCAGGTTTCTGAAATTGAAAATTTAAAGTATTAATTTTAATCTCTCTTCTTTTCTAAGATATAAATTTAATTCTATAAATATCCCTGTACCTCTTGTTCCTACTCTATCTCACAAATTTTGATGTGTTGTAATTTAATTTTTGTTATTTTCAATGTAATTTTAAAAGTTCTCTTGAGAATTCTTGATATTTTATTTAGAAGTATGCTATTTACTTTCTCAAATATTTTTGTATTTTCCAGCTATCTTTTTGCCATAATTTTTAGTTTGTTTCCATTGTCATCTGGAACATAATTATTGGTTTTTTTTTTTTTTTTTGCCATTGTGTGTTATATGGCTTAGAATGTGGTCTTTCTTGGTGCAGGTTACATGTAAGCTTGAGAAGAATCTGTATTCTACTGAAGGTGGATATAGTATTTATACATGTTGATTAGAAGAAAAAGAATGATTGTTATATTTAGACCAATTATATCCTTTCTGATTCTTCTACTCCCTTTTGATTTCAGTTTGGGAAATTTCTATTGACCTATTCAAATTCACTCTTTCCTTGGTTAAAGTTTGTAATATTTTAATCAGTTATTTAAATTTAAATTTAATTTATATAAAAATAAAATCTATGTTATATATATATGATTTTTGTTCTGATGTTTACTTTGTCTTTTCAGATTCTGTGTGTGTGTGTGTGTGTGTCTGCCTTTTAGAACACTTTGTAATTCTTTTGTGAACACAGTTTTGGTTTTGAACTATTAAACCTGTGCAAAAGCCATAGAGTAGATACTGCTTTGTCTGTGCATCCATATTGGAATGATTAAATTGAATTGTATGTGCTTATGTGCTTGACAGAAGAAAGAATAAAAATTCAAAAACATATAATAATACATTTCAAATAGTTTAAGTGATTACATCCAAAAATTTTCTTATTTTTTCACACTGTCATTCTACAACAAAAACACTCTTTTATTTCCCCAAGTTGCATTCACATTACTTCATTTGATCCTTAACTAAAGAAACAGCAATGGATTCCAGCACTAGTTGAAAAAAGATTTCAGTTAGACTTGTTACAAGTAAGAATACCAGTCTCCATTGTAATACATTCTTAAGCAAATCTTATGGTTAATTTTGATTATAAATTATTTTTACTTGGTTTCTTCATTTTGAAGTCTAGCTAATTTGTATCTGAATCATGATTTTAATTGTAATTGTTTATTTTTTGTCTTATTCTGATACTCTTCATATACATGGAAGAATTAATTAATTATCTGCTATACATTCAATTAGGAACTGGAAAGTACTATTTTATTTTAAGGATTCCCCATGCTCCTGTAACTTTCCTAAAGCATTTTTATTTTCACATTTGCAATGAGCCTTACCTTAGTGGGCCACTCAGTAACTGTTTTAAATAAACATAGGCATACATGCACACATGCACACACACAAGAAAATAGTATAGCTGATAACAGAGAAAGCAGAGTAGTAGAAATTACATTGGTGTATCATTTATATTAGAGTCAAATAATTTTTAAGGTCTCAGTGCTCCTTTAGGGTTTTACTACACAAAACCATGGTAATATTATTAATGTTAATGATATAATTTAGTCACTAACAAATGTGTAAACAAGTTCAGCATACATCTTAAGAAATGAAGTAATGTACAGTTAATTCTACATCAAATTGTTCTTTTCTGTGTATTTTGTACTCCATCTTATTCAAAAAAAGATAAGCAACTAATAATAGTACTTAAAATTTAAGATGCCCTAAATTAAAGTAAGAAAACTTTATTAAAAACTGTAACCAATAAAATCTAAATTTAGAAACTAACTTTATGTGTCAACTATAATAATCAAAATTCTTTATGTATTCATCTGTCCACCTATTTAAATATATATATTCTTACTTATTTAATTTTGTTTCACATTTTTTGTTTCCTACTGTAAAAGGATGTTTTTAAGGTCAATTAAAGCTATTTGATATAGTTTTTAAGATAGAAAATTGTTAGTTAATTGATAGCCCTAGTTAATTGATAATACTAGATAAATATTTATTAGTGAACTTAGATTTAAGGCTTCAGTAGAGCATGTTGCTGCTACTGGTTAGTCACTAAGTCATGTTTGACTCTGTGACCCCATGGACTGTAGCCTGCCAGAAAATGAATAAACATCTATATCTATATTGCTCAACAATAGCTTGTATGTGTATATTATTACTGGTTTAATTGATATATACTACTGCTTTTTTTATTCATTTATTTATTTATTCATGAATGTTTTTATTCATTTATTTATTCATTTATTTATTTATTCATTTATTCATGAATGTTTTTTATTCATTTCAAAGAGACATTTCCCTTAATATAATTTACTTTTGAAATAAAACAGAATTTTCTCTCTGTTCTATAGATGTACTCCAATTATTAAAATGCAAGAAAGTTTATGTAAGTAGTATAATTTATTTTTAAATTGATTTGAAAATTTCTCTATGATATAATGATATTTAATTTCTCTTATCTATTTTAAAATGATGTATTTCTTTTTACATTATGAGTGAATCTTTTTTCCTCCAAATTCTTTGTATAAATTATGGCATACTCATACATCAAGTAGCTACACTTAATTTGTAATCTATGTTGATGTTTGAAAACTGTGGTTTAATACTTAAGGCTTTGCTGAATCAGGAGAAATTTGTTGAGAGAAAGGCTGGTCAGTGATATTTCTTGTTTGTTTTCTAAAAGATGAGCTAAGTGGCTTAAACATATAGAACACTCCTAAGAGTTCAGAGAATGCTTAATTCATCTCTCTAGTGTACAATGAATCTCTTCTTTGAGCAGGTTTATTTCTTTTATCAAACAGGGGTTCATATAATGGATAGCACTGGTATAAAACAATGACCATGTTGTGATGGATATTTCTGGGTTCAGGAGTCCTCTCAGTGATGAAGAATGGAGAGACCTAGCATAATACAAGTGTATAACCCAGACAGACTTTAAAGAAACAATTTCCATTCAGCTTTGAGAATGATTTGTGCCTTTGCTAAGGTACAATATCCCTTAGTGATGTAAGCTTTAAAAAAGGTGAATGCTGCTGCTGCTGCTAAGTGGCTTCAGTCATGTCTGACTCTGTGCGACCCCATAGGCAGTGGCCCACCAGGCTCCTCTGTCCCTGGGATTCTCCAGACAAGAATACTGGAGTGGGTTGCCATTTCCTTCTGAATAGATGTTAAGAAATCTTTCTTAAACACATCAGCATGAATCCTGCATCAAGATCTACAATCTTTCTTTTCCAGATCTCTGAACATTTTCCCAACTAAAAGGTTGCTTTTCTCAGCTTGTGTGCATATGAATGTTAGGTGAGGAAAGAAAAAAAAAGAAGATGAAAACTCAGATACAGATATAAGGATTTAGCCTAATTTTGTGATGTGATGTCACTTTGTCTTTGATTTCTGTCTCTGTTTTGGCCTTAAACTTCATTTACAGTATCTATGGTTAAGTTTCTAAACTTTTAAAACCTCAATTCTTAACAACAATAATAGCAAAAGAAGAGTCAGTGCTGACCTTCAGTGATTGGGGTAATGAATTTTCAGGCTTTAAAATTAATAGACTCTCTCGCAAGAGATGAATTTCTGGTGCTTTGGTCAGGTCAATATTACCAGGGGAAAAAAAAGTTTTCTAACGGTAAATTTATTTCAGGATATCTGCTCCCAATGCAAGCTCAAATATGAAAGAAAAGGGCATTGTGACTCTTCCTATTGACTCACTGGCTTCTCTCGAGTCATACACTTTCTAAAGCAGGAGAAACTTGTCAAGTTGATCCATGGTCCATACTTGGTTCACTTCTAAGGAGCTATTAGGAACAAGAAAATTACTCTTAGCTCAAAGACAGACAAGAACCAACAAGAATGTGAATCAAACCCACAAAGTATTGAAAGACAACTAAGGTTTTGGATCAGTAGTTTAGAGAATAATGGTTTTTTCCATGGCTGCCAATTTGGACAAATTGTAGCATTTTTCAGCAGGCATGCAAAATAAAATGCTGAATGTTTCGATCTTTTCATCAAAAAAAAAAAAAGGAATAAAAGGAGGAAAAAAAAAAACCTGAGTTGTGGCTATAAACAATTTCTTATGATAAATTCCATTTAGCTTTACTGACTGAGTAGTAAGAAAGTCCCTTTAGATATGTTTGCTCCAGGCTGGAAAAGGGAGGAGATGTATTTACAGATGCTTACTTTCTGAAGGTCATTTAAATTGCCCAGATTAGGGTAAAAATTATTTTGAAGACATGACTTACAAAATACTTGCAACTTATATATTTGAATGAAATACTTTTAAGATGAAGCAGTCGGTTCGTCAAAGCACTAGTCTGAGGGAATTAAAACCTAAAATAATTAAATGGTATGGATGTAATGAAAACATGAAAAAATAATTGATGTTCTCAGAAAATCAAGATGAAAAAACTATCTTTAAATGATAAAATAATTGATAATGTCCCAAAGTCATCAGAATAGAAATTGCCTTACCTCAGGATCAGAGTGAGGAATCAAATCTCCAGAAACTTACATTCTGAACACAAAGGTCTACATTAATCAATAACTTTGGTGGGGCCAAAAGCTCCCAGGTAAGAATCCCCCCAAAGCAGAATCAAATAGCTACTTATACCTGTGGAGTGTTAAATTTCAGTTTATCATATGTTGTGCTAAAATCCTTTACATCTGCCAGAGAGTCTGGGAGTCATTGAATGGAGGAAGCCCTGAATGTGTGTACTTTAGAATGTAATCAAATTCTAACAGATCTGAAGGGAGAAATTGATAATACCAAATAGTGTAGGCATGCTCAGTTGCTCAGTTGTATCCTACTCTTTCTGACACTGTGGACAGTAGTCTGCTATGCTCCTCTGTTCATGGGTATCTCCAGGCAAGAATACTGGAGTGGGGGTGCTACCTCCTCCTCCAGAGGGTCTTTCTGACTCAGGGATTGAACCTGCTACTACTGCATCTGCAGGCATATTCTTTACCAATGAGCCACCTGAGAAGCCCTCCAAATAGTAGAGGACTTAAATACTCCCATTTAACCTTGGATAGATCATCTAGATAGAAAATAAAAAATGAAGTTAGACTTGAACCATACTTTAGGCCAAATGGATCTGCCAGACCTCCATAGAATATTCCATCCAAAAGCGGAAGAATACCATTCTTCTCAAGAGCACATGGGACATTCTTCAGAAAAGATAATGTGTTGGGCCATAAATAAAGTAAGAAGCCTGAGATTATATCAAGTATCTTTTCCAGTTAAAATGGTATGAAAATAAAAAATCAACCACTTGTAAAAGAATGAAACTAGAACACTTTCTAACACCACACACAAAAATAAACTCAAAATGGATTAAAGATCTAAACATAAGACCAGAAACTATAAAACTCTTAGAGGAGAACATAAGCAAAACACCCTCCGACATACATCACAGCAGGATCCTCTATGACCCACCTCCAAGAATATTGGAAATAAAAGCAAAAATAAACAAATGGGGTCTAATTAAAATTAAAAGCTTCTGCACAACAAAAGAAACTATAAACAAGGTGAAAAGACAGCCTTCAGAATGGGAGAAAATAATAGCAAATGAAGCAACTGACAAACAACTAATCTCAAAAATATACAAGCAAATTCTGCAGCTCAATTCCAGAAAAATAAATGATCCAGTCAAAAACTGGGCCAAAGAACTAAATAGACATTTCTCCAAAGAAGACATACAGATGGCTAACAAACACATGAAAAGATGCTCAACATCACTCATTATCAGAGAAATGCAAATCAAAACCACTATGAGGTACCATTTCACGCCAGTCAGAATGGCTGCGATCCAAAAGTCTACAAGCAATAAATGCTGGAGAGGGTGTGGAGAAAAGGGAGCTGTCTTACACTGTTGGTGGGAATGCAAACTAGTACAGCCACTATGGAGAACAGTGTGGAGATTCCTTAAAAAACTGGAAATAGAACTGCCTTATGATCCAGCAATCCCACTGCTGGGCATACACACTGAGGAAACCAGAAGGGAAAGAGACACGTGTACCCCAATGTTCATCGCACCACTTTTTATAATAGCCAGGACATGGAAGCAACCTAGATGTCCATCAGCAGATGAATGGATAAGAAAGCAGTGGTACATATACACAATGGAGTATTACTCAGCCATTAAAAAGAATACATTTGAATCAGTTCTAATGAGGTGGATGAAACTGGAGCCGATTATACAGAGTGAAGTAAGCCAGAAAGAAAAACACCAATACAGTATACTAACGCATATATATGGAATTTAGAAAGATGGTAATGATAACCTTGTATGTGAGACAGCAAAAGAGACACAGATGTATAGAACAGTATTTTGGACTCTGTGGGAGATGGGGGGGTGATTTGGGAGAATAGCATTGAAACATGTATAATATCATATAAGAAACGAATCGCCAGTCCAGGTTCAATGCAGTATACAGGAAGCTTGGGGCTGGTGCACTGGGATGACCCAGAGGGATGGTATGGGGAGGGAGATGGGAGGGGGGTTCAGGATTGGGAACACGTGTACACCCGTGGTGGCTTCATGTTGATGTATGGCAAAACCAATACAATATTGTAAAGTAATTAGCTTGTAATTAAAATAAATAAATTTAAAAAATCAATAATAGGAAGAAAGTTGGAAAATTCACGAATATGTGGAAATTAAACAATACACTCCTAAACAATCAGTTAAAGATGAAATCAAAAGAGAAATTTTTAAAAGTCTTGAAACAAATAAAAATTAAAACACAACTCAAAAAAGCAAAATCAGTCTAACCAGGAAGTTTAGAGGGATAAACGCCAGCATTAACAAGAAAGAAGAGCTGAAAAAAGAGCACTTAATCTTACATTGCAACATACTATAAAAAAAGAACAAACTAAGCACGAAATTGGTGATGGACAGGGAGGCCTGGCGTGCTGCGATTCATGGGGTCGCAGAGTCGGACACGACTGAGTGACTGAACTGAACTGAACTGACTGAGGTGGCGCTAGTGGTAAAGAATCTGCCTTCTCATGCTGGAGACACAAGCAATGAGGTTCCATCTCTGGGTCTGGAAGGTTCCTTGAAGGAGGAAAAGGCATCACACTCCAGTATGCTTGCTTGGATAATTTCAGGGACAGAGGAGCCTGGTGGGCTTCAGTCCATGGGGCTGCAAAGAGTCGGACATGACTGAGCACATGTGCACACACACAGAGACACACACACGCCCAAAATTAGAAGAAGGGAGGAAATAACAAAGAACAGAGGAGATATAAATGGAATACAGACCGCCCCCCAAGAAATCAATGTAACTAAGAGTTGTTTTTTTCTTTAAAGATAAAACATACAAACGTTTAGACCACCTACCCAAGACAAAAAGAGGATTCAAATAAACAAAATCACAAATGAATAAAGACATTAACACTGACATGACTGAAATATAAAGTTCCCCCCAAAATTAAAACTAAAACTGCAAATGTTCCATCAATCCACTTTCTAGCATTTTATATATATATATATATATATATATATATATATATATATAAAAGTCCCTCCCATGTCTATTGCAGTATTATGTATAATAGCTAAGAAAGGGAAAGAACCTAAGGGAATGTTATTCATCTCTAAGGGGGGATTACTGCCATTTGCAACAACATGCTTGGAACTTGAGGGCATTATGCAAAGTGAAATAAATCAGACAGAGAAAGATAGTTACTGTGTCAGTTCAGTTCAGTCACTCAGTCGTGTCCGACTCTGCGACCCCATGAATCGCAGCATGCCAGGCCTCCCTGTCCATCACCAACTCCTGGAGTTCACTCAGACTGACGTCCATCGAGTCAGTGATGCCATCCAGCCATCTCATCTTCTGTCGTCCCCTTTGCTTCCTGCCCCCAGTCCCTCCCAGCATCAGAGTCTTTTCCAATGAGTCAACTCTTGCATGAGATGGCCAAGTACTGGAGTTTCAGCTTCAGCATTATTCCCTCCAAAGAAATCCCAGGGCTGATCTCCTTCAGAATGGACTGGTTGGATCTCCTTGCAATCCAGGGGACTCTCGAGAGTCTTCTCCAGCACCACAGTTCAAAAGCATCAATTCTTCGGCACTCAACTTTCTTCACAGTCCAACTCTCACATGCATACATGACCACAGGAAAAACCATAGCTTTGACTAGACAGACCTTTGTTGGCAAAGTAATGTCTCTGCTTTTGAATATGCTATCTAGGTTGGATATAACTTTTCTTCCAAGGAGTAAGCATCTTTTAATTTCATGGCTGCAATCATTGTTTGGTCTCATTCAAATGTGAATTCTAAAAACTGAACTTGTAGAGACACCATAGAATGGTCGTTGACAAGGGCTGGTGCTTGGAAAAAATCTGTAGATGTTGGTCAAAGGGTATAAACTCCCAGTTATAAGACAAATCAGTTTTGAGGATTTAAGTACATTATGGTGATTGTAGTTAGTAAAACAGTGCTATATACTGGAACTTGCTAAAAGTAGTTCTTCAGTGTTCCCACTATAAAAAAAGAAGTGGTAATGGAACAACAGACTGGTTCCAAATAGGAAAAGGAGTATGTCAAGGCTGTATATTGTCACCCTGCTTATTTAACTCATATGCAAAGTACATCAGAAGAAACGTTGGGCTGAAAGAAGCACAAGCTGGAATCAAGATTGCCGGGAGAAATATCAATAACCTCAGATATGCAGATGACACCACCACCCTTATGGCAGAAAGTGAAGAGGAACTAAAAAGTCTCTTGATGAAAGTGAAAGAAGAGAGTGACAAAGTTGGCTTAAAGCTCAACATTCAGAAAACGAAGATCATGGCATCTGGTTCCATCACTTCATGGGAAATAGGTGGGGAAACAGTGGAAACAGTGTCGGACTTTATTTTGGGAGGCTCCAAAATCATTGCAGATGGTGATTTCAGCCATGAAATTAAAAGACACTTACTCCTTGGAAGGAAAGTTATGAATATGCTAGACAGCATATTCAAAAGCAGAGACATTACTTTGCCAACAAAGGTTTGTCTAGTCAAGGCTGTGGTTTTTCCAGTGGTCATGTATGGATGTGAGAGTAGGACTGTGAAGAAAGCTGAGTGCTGAAGAATTGATGCTTTTGAACTGTGGTGTTGGAGAAGACTCTTGAGAGTCCCTTGGACTGCAAGGAGATCCAACCAGTCCATCCTAAAGGAGATCAGTCCTGGGTGTTCTTTGGAAGGAATGGTGCTAAAGCTAAAACTCCAGTACTTTGGCCACCTCATGCAAAGAGTTGACTCATTGGAAAAGACTCTGTTGCTGGGAGGGATTGGGGGTTGGAGGAGAAGGGGCTGACAAAGGATGAGATGGCTAAATGGCATCACCGACTCAATGGGCGTGAGTCTGAGTGAACTCTGGGAGTCGGTGATGGACAGGGAGGCCTGGCATGCTTCGATTCATGGGGTCACAAAGAGTCGGACACGAGTGACTGAACTGAACTGAACTGAGCTGCACTGAATTATGTGATGCAAGGGAGATGTTAACCAATGCTCTGGTGGTAATCGTTTTTTGTTATATAAGTATTCAGAATCAACACTTTGTGTACACAAAACTTATACAATGATATTTATCAATTATATCTCAAATCTGGAAAAGGTTTTAAATAGAAAATAAGAAAAATAAATACATTTCTAAAAGGAAAAAGTAGTACATTTCCTTTTCTCTTCCCTTAATCTGTTATACCTTTGCTAATAGCAAATCTTAGTACACACCTATCTGTACTTATGTGAATATATTTATATCTACACAATATATATATACACATTTATTTCTACATTCAAATAAAAGCATAACACATATCTTTTTTGTATTCCCTAAATAATCAAATGCACAATTTACCCCCAACTCTTCCAGGACACAAACTGTATTTAGAAAAGGAACATATTATCAGCAACACAAAGAAAGAGCTAATATTTTATAACTCCAAGTCAAATTTTGAATTTAATGGGAAAAAGATATCTTCAAAATCAATGAAAAATAGACTATTGATATCTTTTCTAAGGCAACAAGGTTAACATAGATTTATAATTTCTCTTTTGTACTTGAAGTTTAAGAAAGATTGTAGAATTGCTAGCTGAAAATTACTCAAGTAAACTGATGTTTTTCTTTCTCATCATATCAAGTTCATGAGAAAGATAAAAAATAATACTTTAACACTTTGAAAAGTGAAAGTGAACATGAAAGTCACTTGGTAGTGTCTGACTCTTTGTGACCCCATGGACTATATAGTCCATGGAATTCTCCAGGCCAGAATATTGGAGTGGGTAGCCTTTCCCTTCTCCAGGAAATCTTCCCAAACCAGGGATTGAACCCAGGTCTCCTGCATTGTGGACAGATTCTTTACCAGCTGAGCTATAAGGGAAGCCACTTTGATACTTTATCCTTAGACATTTAGGACCACATATTCAGGATAGGAAATGTAAATATCAGGTTTCAATAAATTGCTTAATACTATTTCTTATTAATTTCTTCAGATGTTCCTGGTTCATGTGTTACATTTGGCTATGTTGAAAGGAATGAAAATAATTATCACTATGATTTCCTCAGAGGTACCCAGATTAAGAAGTTTATGATATATAAATTTTAGCCTATCATTGATTTTTAAAAATATGTTAAATGTTCCACTTACTCTTCTTCCTGTTAGTTCATAGCAAAGGCAATAAATACAACTGTGAAAAGAAGGTAGAGCATATTTTATATCATACCTATACAAACATAAAATGTAATCTTATTCAGTTGGATGATATATGATTACTAATAGTAAATAACAAATTGAAAATGAGATTAAATTAAATTTCATTGGATAACTATAAAACATTCTATATCATTTATCAGAATAAACATGTTGTCTATCATGTCCTTGGAACTATGCTATTCATTTGGTATAAAGTCAATGAAAAAATTTCTGTCCTTAGCCCCACAGAATATGCATTTTAATAAAGGATATGGATAGCAAGCAAACAAATACATAGATTAAATTGTGTCCATTTGGTAAAGGAGCAGAACAGTGTGCTTTGAGAGAGTATAATGAATTGTTGAATATGGGAGTTAGGAGAGGATCTCTGAGGAGTGGCATTGAAACAAGTTTGAAAGATGAAGAGAAGGAAACCAGTGAGTAAAGAGGCAATAAGGATAGCATAAGAGAAGCTTGAGATCATTAGAATATTTTCTGGAATTCCTGTGGTGTTGAAAGATGGAAATAGCAAAGGAGAATGAAAAAAATAAGATTACAAGTCTTAGATGTATTTTCAATTATGTTATTCCATAGGAAGTAGTTGGAGAAAGAAATGGCAGCCCACTCCAGTCCTCTTGCCTGGAAAATGCCATGGACAAAGGAGCCTTGTAGGCTACAGTCCATGGGGTCGCAAAGAGTTGAACACAACTGAGCAACTTCACTTTCACTTTTCACTTTCATGCATTGGAGAAGGAAATGGCAACCCACTCCAGAATTCTTGCCTGGAGAATCCCAGGGACAGAAGAGCCTGGCAGGCTGCAGTCTTTGGGGTCGCACAGAGTCGGACATGACTGAAGCGACTTAGCAGCAGCAGCAGGAAGTAGTTAAGACTAAAAACTCAGGGGAATACACAATAAAGCATAACAGATTTTTCAAAGTGCATAGCTGTCTCAAAAAGAGGGAATGAAGGCTTAAAGAATAAGAAAAGAATAAATAAAGGAAATAAGGAAGGGAGGAATGAAAGAAGGCAAGGAAGATACAAAAAAAGGGTACAGAACTAGAAGTACAGCTTTAGAGTTTATGCACACAATTCCACATTCATTTTATTTGCTTAAAATCCAATCATAGTACTCTGTGTAAACTTCAAAAAATGTCAAGATTTGGAAGAGGAGGAAATGAGCTTGATTATTAGGTGGTACATCCTGCCACAATTACCTGTTGCATCCTAGTTTAAAGTATTTACATATTCTCAGAGACAGACATCTCTATAGCTGTTTGTCTCTAATTTTTCACCATAAATCCAATGACATTTCCTCATATGTATTTGGCTGACTAAGCCCTTTTGTTTATTTTTTCATCATTTTTTATATACCAATGTATACATATTTATATGCAATTATCTCTGTTCTATATATATATCATGTATAATGCATATGTAAACATAAATATGTGATTTATATTCATGTATTTTTCCATAAAAGAACACCTCCAAAGTTAGTGGCTTAAAGCCAAAATATTTTATCACTCATGGCTTTGCATGTTAACAGGGCTCTGATACATGATCTTCACTGGTGTTTCCTAAGCCTATTTCAGTCAATAGTTACTGGACTTGAAGTCTTCTGAAGGCTCACTTGTGCTGGGTATCTTGGCTCACATGTCTAATTCTTCAGCTGAGATGGCTAGAAAACTAGAAAGTTAGTCAAATGCTGATTACACTTTCTCCTCATAAGCCCTCTCCCCCGGGCTATTTTGGGCTCACTCAAAATGTTGCTTTCTTTTGTTCTTCCTACCTAGTAACCACCTTCCTCAATGGCCTAGAGAGAAGCTGGAAGGTGACTCAGAAATCTCAGAATATGAATTCTTCCACATTCTTTGAATGGTTGAGAGAGTCACTAAATCCAAACTACATTTAAAGGAAGGGCAAACACAATTCACCTCTATTTGTGAGAAGCAGCATTTTGATACAGAAAAGGAAGAGATCCATGGTGATCCTCTTTGGAGGAGAAGGAAGAGCTTTTGCAGCATTATAGAACTCAAAATTTGTGTGTATGTTGTTTGTTTATAGTCTTCCACTATGTTGTAAGCTTTAGAGAGCAGGGCTGTGTTTTTCCCAGTGACTTGAAGAGTGCTTTATGTTGAATGACTTCTTTAAAATATCTATTTAATAGATGCATATCAGTATAGCAATAAAACATTAGTTATTATCAGTGAACATATTTCAAAAAAATGTCAAGAGAATTAGAAAGAAAGAGTGGTGAAAGAGATGACACAAAGAGAAAATTATGTTTCCAAAGTGTTAAATGTCTTTCTTCACCACATGAACAATTTAGAGACATTTTCAGACTTACAGTGTGAAAGTGTTTTTCAATATCTTTGTATTAAGCAGCAGCAATAACTCATTCAACTACCTGTAGTAATTTAGCTATACTATGATATCTTAACTCAAGTTTCAAAAAAAAAAAAGAAACATTAAAATCATCACAACAAACTAAATCACTTATTCATAGTAATCATATGGAGAAAAGATAGATGTTTGGACTAAGATATCAAAAGTTGTTAGAAAGTTACAGAGGAATAATCACAAAGAAATGAAAGCCACAATTCTTACTAAGTGACAGACTGTGAATTTGTACATATGTATCAATAGCTCCTAAAAATTTGCATGCATTGATAAAGTGTTATAAAGATAATTTAAGAACATCTTCACTGTGATAATATATTAAGTCAAATAATCATTTTCAAGCCCAAGTTTAATTTAAATAAATGTACACATGTTAGAAAATTTGGCAAAAAATATGTTGTGTAATTAATATAAAATATAATATCATGCTGTATTTTATGAAATTTTGTTACAGATTTTAACACACTTATATTGGTTTTATTTATAGAGAAAGAGATGATATTACAGAAAAATATATTTCTCTCTAAATTGTAAATACATGATATCTATCAAGCAGTACACATTCTAGTGTTTGTACTGTGAAAACTTTTGAAATAATTTTGCAATTCAAAAATACAACATTATACAAATCTTAACTTTAATTGTATCCAACAGACTTTTCAGATATTTGATATTACAAATGTTTTATTTTTCTAGAATCTGATATATCAAAGCATTGTTCAGAGGAAAAGAATTGTAGAATCACAAAAGGAAATATATTAAATTTAAAAATAAATTCATATAAGATGAATTTGCATATTGTGACTGTATTTCAAAAGTATCCACTTAACATTCACTAATCTTAAAAAGAATTTAATTAAAACTGTTGCTGTTCTGTCACTGTCATATCTGAATCTTTGCTACCCCATGGATCACAGCACTCCAGTATTCCCTGTCCTTCATTCTCTCCCAGAGTTTGCTCAAACTCATCCACTGAGTCAGTGATGTCATCCAACCATCTTATCCTCTGCCTGCCCCTTCTCCTCCTGCCCTCAATCTTTCCCAACATCAGGGTCTTTTTCAGTGAGTCAGCTCTTTGCATCAGGTGCCCAAAGTATTGTAGTTTCAGCTTCATCATCAGTCCTTCCAATGTACTTTCAGGGTTGATTTCCTTTAGGATTGAATAATTTGTCCTCCTTGTTGTCCAAGGGACTCTAAAGAGTCTTTGTCTGTCAGTCTTACTTTTTCTGTACAGACTAGCTCTCCATGATTTTGCATTTACATCATGAATACTTTTCTCTATCATAGACACCACTCACATACATACATATGCACATGTACACTAGCCTCCAATCAGCCTCCAGACATCTACAGAGATTTAATCAATTGTGACCTTGAGAGGCTACACTTATAAAAGTATAATTATAGCTGCTGAAGAACACATATATGGTTAAACCTATAATGTTCTAGAAGAGAAGAAGGAGGGACCTGTTGGAAAGAATGACACTCAGAAATAATCAGAATGATAATTTGAATTCCAGCAGTATTAATTATAGGTAAATGACCTTGGGAAGGTTGTTAAACCCAGTATATAAACACATATATGTATGTGTTAACACACACACACATTTATATTTATATATATACACACACATATATCTCCTAGACTTATTTTTAGGTTTAATAAGTGATATATCTAAAATCACTTAAGAAATTTCCTGGCATGTATAAAGTATATGCTCAGTCACTCAGTCATGTCCTATTTTTTGCAACTCTATTGACTGTAGCCCAACAGGCTCAGATATATATGCAGATTCTAAAGCATATGTTGCATATGCTAAGTTGCTTAGGTCCTATCCAACTCTTTGAGACTCTATGGACACAAGTCTTCCAGGCTCCTTTGTCCATGGGATTCTCCAGGCAAGAATACAGGAGTGGATTGCCATTTCTTCCTCCAGGGAATCTTCCTGACCTGGGAATCGAACTCACACCTTCTGCATTGGCAGGCACTTCTTTTCCACTGAGCCACCTGGGAAGCCCTGGCTTGTATAAATTAGTAGGTAAATATTAATTATCTATTTTTATCAGAAGAAAGTAAGCATGCCTGGTAAAAGTAGAAGAGATGGTGAATAAAAAGTAATGTAAGCAATACTAGTGAGAATGCAAGTGTGAATGCAAGTTTGAATACAAAGAAAGTAAAACTCTGATTAAGGGAGTAAAGGGAACTAGCTGCTGCTGCTGCTAAGTCTCTTCAGTCGTGTCCGACTCTGTGCGACCCCGTAGACGGCAGCTCACCAGGCTCCCCCGTCCCTGGGATTCTCCAGACAAGAACACTGGAGTGGGTTGCCATCTCCTTTTCCAATGCATGAAAGTGAAAAGAGAAAGTGATGTCATTCAGTCATGTCCGACTCTTCACCACCCCATAGACTGCAGCCTACCAGGCTCCTCCGTCCATGGGATTTTCCAGGCAAGAGTACTGGAGAGGGGTGCCAAAATACAGGAGTTGAAGATTACAAAGATACCAGAAAATGTAGTAAATGAAGAAGCACTCTCATCCCTCCACCTTTAACCTCAAATATCACTTTGGGTATGAAGGACATAAACAAGCCTCAGTAAAAGTGCTGTTCCAATGTAATCTATATAAAGAGTCTATATATTTGCAGAGAATTATTGGTTGCAAAAGAAAGTGAGTGTCAGCTTCATCCTTTTGGAAGAAGAGACCTATTTGTTTATTTTTTATTGGTATTGTAGCTACTAGATCATCATGTTGTTTGTCTTATCTGCAGTCTCCTTTCTGGCCTTGCAATTCAGGCAAATGTAAATCAAAAGCCTTTAGAGTTATGGATCCTGATGATTCACAAGGTAATCTTGCAAACACAGCAGGGAAATATACGATTTGCAAATTGCTTAACTGACATCTCTGCTATTATCCTAAAATATTGTTGCAGTAGAACTCATTTTATAATATTTCAGCTTGATTATATTTTAAAACTTTACCTTTCTCAAGATAAATATATTGCCTCCTATTTGCATATTTTTATTTTTTTAAATGGTATGTGTATTGAAGCGCAGAGTATTTTATTTCTGGATGACCAAAAGTTCTCCTTTTCTCGTGAGTTATTCTCTTGTCAGTTAAACTTCTCCTATAGAATTCTTTTCTAATCGCTTTGCACTGGACTTTCTTACAGTTACAAATTATGATTGAGTTTTGCCTATAGATTAATATTACAACCTTGCTAAAGATTTTGAATTTTGAATTATGTCTATTTAATACAGAATTCATCTTTGGAACTTTCAAATGATGATAATATCTTTAACTAGAGCATTTTTCATCAATCTAATATACTTTCCCTACAGTAGGCATTAAAATGTACTTACCAATATTATACAAGGCTCTTTTCGCTCAAGTACCTCATTCTGCAAAAACGTAACTATAGAGCTATATTCTCACAGACTTTTATTAATTAAACCTAGAATTCATAGTGATGGTCATGGTAATTTCAATGCAGACATATACCTGCTTTAATACATGTTTAAAGAATAAAATTAAAATTATTTTCTTCTATTAGAAAATAGATCCATTCATCTTCATCTTGTCAAGTAGATATTATAAGGTTTAAGTGGATAGATACTGTTCAAAGCAGAGTACTAGACTAGAAAGAAGATGATTCAATTATAAATCATGTAATATCTTACACAAGAAAAGGGGGAATTAATGCAATTATCTCTAAGAACACTGCTAGTTTTAACTATTTAATGGTGATACTTTAAACCTCATTTATGAATGAATAAGCAAAATTGCATAAATATTAAAGTAGGTACGTGTAGGTATGTGGTTTAAATCCTATAAAGTAAAAATTAAATAAGAAAAATAAGAATGTAAGTGGTAAGGAGAAAAATGTTCCCTTGATGTAGAGACTTTTTTTCTTTGAAGGAAAAGATTAATTTAAAATATGACATTCTCCTTCTCTGTAGATGTTCAACCCAATTTAATTCAGATTTTGTCTGAGCAAGTAAAGAAGCCACCTTGTTCCACTCGTCATTTGGAAGTGACATTAATGTGAATTAGTATTGGAAAAAGAACGGAGACAAAGGACTTAAATCATATATTCAGAATAAACCAAAATTATATATCTTAACATCAATCTAGGAATTTTATAGGGTAGTATATAGAAAGGGAAACCATGTTAGAAAACATAGCAATGTAAGAGAAATTAGTTTTCTTGATCACCTAGCATATAAAGTCATTTACCAACATGAAACAAGCAGAGATATTTCTTTGGAAGAGGAGACAAAGACAAACGGAGAGAGAGAGAGAGAGAGAGATAATGCTTTATGTGGAATAAGTATTAATTCTCTCTGGCTAGTCTTCTAGCAATAATGTCTCATGTCAATCACAAATTGAAAGATAAATATTAATTTACTCTTATAAATACCTTTCGGAGGATATTGTCTTAGAAACTATCTGTACAGAAAGGATTACATCAAAGTTTTCTGTATTTTTCAATATTTCATATATTTATGATGTCTTGAATTCTAAGATTCATTGCTCCCTTCTGCTTGGGTTTATATTATTAACATTTAGTCTTAACTAATACATAAACAAGTTCCTTTGTTCTCTTTTTATCAAATTTTCCAATTCTTGGCAATACAGCACATCAAAATAGAAATTGATTCTAAAGAAGCTGCAACAAATGTAATATATATTTGTACCTCAGGGAAGAATATTGAATGTAGAAAATTTGAAGATCATTTTATTGTCAAGTATTAATTATATATTACATGTTATTTTTATGAATCTGCCCTCCCATACACATATACATTTTTAGTGTAGTTTTACAAATAACACATTTGAGCACATTTTTTCATCTATGTAAAAACAAGGAAATTTGTGATAATAAATAGTATGTGTGTCTAGTCATTCAGTCATATCTGACTCTTTGAGACCCCATGGCCTGTAGACTGACAGGTTCCTCTGTCCATGGGATTTTCCAGGCAAGAATACTAGAATGAGTTGCCATTTCCTCTTCCAGAGGATCTTCCTGACCCAGGGATCAAGCCCATGTCTCCTGCATTGGCAGGCAGATTCTTTACCACTGAGCCATATAGGCCTTTAATTATGAAGTTAAATATAATGAAACATATCAAAAAGCACAGACCACCTGATCTGCCTCTTGAGAAATTTGTATGCAGGTCAGGAAGCAACAGTTAGAACTGGACATGGAACAATGGACTGGTTCCAAATAGGAAAAAGAGTACGTCAAGGCTGTATATTGTTACCCTGTTTATTTAACTTTTATGCAGAGTACATCATGAGTAATGCTGGACTGGAAGAAACACAAGCTAGAATCAAGATTGCCAGGAGAAATATCAATAACCTCAGATATGCAGACTACACCACCCTTATGGCAGAAAGTGAAGAGGAACTAAAAAGCCTCTTGATGAATGTGAAAGTGGAGAGTGAAAAAGTTGGCTTAAAGCTCAACATTCAGAAAACAAAGATCATGGCATCCAGTCCCATCACTTCATGGGAAATAGATGGGGAAACAGTGGAAACAGTGTCAGACTTTATTTTTTTGGGCTCCAAAATCACTGCAGATGGTGACTGCAGCCATGAAATTAAAAGACGCTTACTCCTTGGAAGGAAAGTTATGATCAACCTACATAGCATATTCAAAAGCAGAGACATTACTTTGCCAACAAAGGTCCGTCTAGTCAAGGCTATGGTTTTTCCTGTGGTCATGTACGGATGTGAGAGTTGGACTGTGAAGAATGCTGAGCGCTGAAGAATTGATGCCTTTGAACTGTGGTGTTGGAGAAGACTCTTGAGAGTCCCTTGGACTGCAAGGAGATCCAACCAGTCCATTCTGAAGGAGATCAGCCCTGGGATTTCTTTAGAAGGAATGATGCTAAAGCTGAAACTCCAGTACTTTGGCCACCTCATGCGAAGAGTTGACTCATTGGAAAAGACTGTGATGCTGGGAGGGATTGGGGGCAGAAGGAGAAGGGGACGACAGAGGAGAAGATGGCTGGATGGCATCACTGAATTGATGGACGTGAGTCTGGGTGAACTCCGGGAGTTGGTGATGGACATGGAGGCCTGGCGTGCTGCGATTCATGGGGTTGCAAAGAGTCGGACTGGACTGAGCGACTGAACTGAACTGAACTGATATTATCCAATTAAGATCTGAGATCAGGGAACTTAAGTACTTTCCCTAAGTGTGGAATCATGGTTATGATGTGGCCTAAAGCAGTGGTCCCCAACTTTTTTGGCACCAGAGACCTATTTTATTTAAGACAATTTGTCCAGGGACTAGGTGTGAGGGAATAGTTTCAGGATGATTCAAGCCCATGACAGTTATTGTGCTGCTGCTGCTAAGTCGCGTCAGTCGTGTCCAACTCTGTGCGACCCCATAGACAGCAGCCCACCAGGCTCCCTTGTCCCTGGGATTCTCCAGGCAAGAACACTGGAGTGGGTTGCCATTTCCTTCTTCAATGCATGAAAGTGAAAAGTGAAAGTGAAGTCGTTAGGTCGTGTCAGACTCTTAGCAACCCCATAGACTGCAGCCTACCAGGCTCCTTTGTCCATGGCATTTCCAGGCAAGAGTACTGGAGTGGGTTGCCAGTGCCTTCTCCCACTTATTGTGCATTTTATTTCTATTTTTATTATAACAGCTCCACCTCAAATAATCAGGCATTGGGTCCCAGAGACTGGGGACTCCTGGCCTACAGTTTTTCAAAATATACCTTATCATCATTATTAAGGAGGCTTTCATTTGCTCATAAAATATGTACAAGTATGAGAAGTGAGAGGCAAGAAATGGGTGTTATGCAATTTCATAATTCTTTCTGAAGCTTCCTGTTAACAATTAAATATAAATGGGTAGAAATAAAGCTTTATTTCTTCATCAAAGAAGTCCAGAAAGAGGACATACTTTTAAAAAGTAAAGATTTAATAACAGAAAAGTAATATGTTGCTCATTCTATTAATCCATATTTTTTGCAGTTTTAGATGATTCTTTCTCTCTACACCTTGTCTTTTGTTACTTTATGTAGCAATGGCAAATCTTGCCTTAGTGAAATGTGTTAAAATGTTAATATCTCAATGGCACCATCCAACAATGCCCTTAATTGGAACCCTATGGGAAGTCTTTCAGAATTTTCCACAGTTGATTGTGATCCACACAGTCAAAGGCTTTGGCATAGTCAATAAAGCAGAAATAGATGTTTTTCTGGAAGTCTCTTGCTTTTTCCATGATCCAGTGGATGTTGGCAATTTGATCTCTGGTTCCTCTGCCTTTTCTAAAACCAGCTTGAACATCAGGAAGTTCATGGTTCACATATTGCTGAAGCCTGGCTTGGAGAATTTTGAGCATTACTTTACTAGTGTGTGCGATGAGTGCAATTGTGCGGTAGTTTGAGCATTCTTTGGCATTGCCTTACTTTGGGATTGGAATGAAAACTGACCTTTTCCAGTCCTGTGGCCACTGCTGAGTTTTCCAAATTTGCTGGCATAGTGAGTGCAGCACTTTCACAGCATCATCTTTCAGGATTTGGAATAGCTCAACTGGAATTCTATTACCTTCACTAGCTTTGTTCATAGTGATGCTTTCTAAGGCCCACTTGACTTCACATTCCAGGATGTCTGGCTCTAGGTCAGTGATCACACCATTGTGATTATCTGGGTTGTGAAGATCTTTTTTGTATAGTTCTTCTGTGTATTCTTGCCATCTCTTCTTAATATCTTCTGCTTCTGTTAGGTCCATACCATTTCTGTCCTTTATCAAGCCCATCTTTGCATGAAATTTTCCTTTGGTATCTCAGATTTTCTTGAAGAGATCTCTAGTCTTTCCCATTCTGTTGTTTTCCTCTATTTCTTTGCATTGACCGCTGGAGAAGGCTTTCTTATCTCTTCTTGCTATTCTTTGGAAGTCTGCATTCAGATGTTTATATCTTTCTTTTTCTCCTTTGCTTTTTGCTTCTCTTCTTTTCACAGCTATTTGTAAGGCCTCCCTATACAGCCATTTTGCTTTTTTGCCAGACCACCTTATCTGCCTCTTGAGAAATCTGTATGCAGGTCAGGAAGCAACAGTTAGAACTGGACATGGAACAACAGACTGGTTCCAAATAGGAAAAGGAGTATACGTCAAGGCTGTATATTATATTGTCACCCTGTTTATTTAACTTATATGCAGAGTACATCATGAGAAACACTGGGCTGGAAGAAACACAAGCTGGAATCAAGATTGCCGGGAGAAATATCAATAACCTCAGATATGCAGATGACACCACCCTTATGGCAGAAAGTGAAGAGGAACTAAAAAGCCTCTTGATGAAAGTGAAAGTGGAGAGTGAAAAAGTTGGCTTAAAGCTCAACATTCAGAAAATGAAGATCATGGCAACCGGTTCCACCACTTCATGGGAAATAGATGGGGAAACAGTGGGAACAGTGTCAGACTGTATTTTTCTGGGCTCCAAAATCACTGCAGATGGTAACTGCAGCCATGAAATTAAAAGACGCTTACTCCTTGGAAGGAAAGTCATGACCAACCTAGATAGCATATTCAAAAGCAGAGACATTACTTTGCCAACAAAGGTTCATCTAGTCAAGGCTATGGTTTTCCCTGTGATCATATATGGATGTGAGAGTTGGACTTTGAAGAAAGCTGAGCACCAAAGAATTGATGCTTTTGAACTGTAGTGTTGGAGAAGACTCTTGAGAGTCCCTTGGCCTGCAAGGAGTTCCAACCAGTCCATTCTGAAGGAGATCAGCCCTGGGATTTCTTTGGAAGGAATGATGCTAAAGCTGAAACTCCAGTACTTTGGTCACCTCATGCGAAGAGTTGACTCATTGGAAAAGACTGTGATGCTGGGAGGGATTGGGGGCAGGAGGAGAAGGGGACGACAGAGGATGAGATGGCTGGATGGCATCACTGACTCGATGGACATGAGTCTGAGCGAACTCTGGGAGTTGGTGATGGACAGGGAGGCCTGACGTGCTGCGATTCATGGGGTCACAAAGAGTCAGACACGACTGAGTGACTGATCTGATCTCATCTGATGGGAAATCTAAATAGGAATATATTGAGGAAGCAGAATGAGAAAACTATAGAAGAGAAAAGCTAAAAGATGCAAGGGTTAGGTTTACTGAATATAGGCAGGACCTGCTGAATAGAAGCATTAACAATGGGACATGTGGACAAGAATTCAAATTTATGTCTGCATAAATTGCTGAATTACAGCATTGTATATTAATAATTTTGGGACCAACTTGAGATGAGATGATTTCTTCTGTGCTTGCCCAGCAGTCATGTAATGTAACTTCCAACTGATTATGTATATATTATATATAACCCCAAGTTATTTAATATATATATATATATATATAAAACTTCAAAATTATTTTGTTATTGCAGCATGTTTTCCTTTTAAGCACTGTGTTCCACAAAGATCCTATGCCAGTGTTACACGTTTTGGACTTAGGCTTTGTTAGACTAACTGTTAGACTAACTGTTCTAATGAACAATTCCAAGGTCTCTCTGGATTTATTGCTCATATCACAGCCTAAAGCAGTTCAGTTTCTCCTTTCCAGATCAGATCAGATCAGTCACTCAGTCGTGTCCGACTCTTTGTGACCCCATGAACCGCAGCACGCCAGGCCTCCCTGTCCATCACCAACTCCCGCAGTTCACCCAGATTCAGTTCACCCAGTAGAAAATATTGCTTTTGGCACTACTTCATTGAACAGTCTTGGTCATATAACTCCTACTTGATTTAAAGATAAAAACTTTCTGTATTCTGAGGAGGAAATTGAAATATTTAGCTCAATTAATAGCATTGTCTCTAGTTCATGAGGGGATCTAAAAGTAGATATGTAAAGTGTCTTTAAAATATAAGTCACTATAACTCAGGATATCAGCTAAATCTAAATTTTAAGCCAGTTACTGACATTTGGTGAATAATAGGATACCAGAAATTTTTTTTTTTTCTTTTCTGTATTTTCACAAATAGCGTAATGCCTGACGACTCCAATTCTACCAATTAAATTACATGTGCAGTAATTAACAGCTATGGAATAGCCAGTGAAGTAATTCAATCATGTCTGATTCCCTGGACTATAGCCTACCAGGCTTCTCCATCCATGGAATTTTCCAGGCCAGAGTACTGGAGTGGGTTGCCATTTTCTTCTCCAAGGGATCTTCCCTACCCAGGGATCGAACCCAGGTCTCCTGCATTGCAGGCAGATGCTTTACCGTCTGAGCCACCAGGGAATCCCATCAATATAAACAGCTATAATATATAATAAACTATTTTATTTAAAATATATACTATATAATTCATTCAGGAATAGACCAACAGAAGAAAACACAAATAAGAAATAACATTCTTGGAAAATAATATATATATAAACTGTGATGGAAATAACTAAACATTTCCTTTTCACTTTCATCATACTATAAATCAAGAAAAATATTTAATTAGAAACCAATGGCTTTATTAGAATATTCCTCTCCCCTTATTTTTTTCAAAGCTTTCTGCTAACTTCTACCACCATTTCTGTTAACAAGATAAATCAGTCAGTTCAGTTCAGTCGCACAGTTGTGTCCGACTCTTTCTGACACCAAGGAATGCAGCACCCCAGGCTTTCCTGTCCATCACTAACTCTTGGAGCACGCTCAAACTCATGTCCATCGAGTAGGTAATGCCATCGAACCACCTCATCTTCTGTTGTCCCCCTCTCCTCCTACCTTCAGTCTTTCCCAGGATCAAGGTCTTTTCCAATGAGTTAGTTCTTCGCATCAGATGGCCAAAGTATTGGAGTTTCAGCTTCAGGATCAGTCCTTCTGATGAATATTCAGGACTGGTTTCCTTTAGGATTCACTGGTTGGATCTCTTTGCAGTGCAAGGGACTCTCAAGAGTCTACTCCAACACCACAATTCAAAAGCATCAATTCTTTCATGCTCAGCTTTGTTTATGGTCCAATTCTCACATCCTTACATGACTGCTGGAAAAACCATAGCTCTGACTACACCAATCTTTGTCAGCAAAGTAATGTCTCTGCTTTTTAATATACTGTCTAGGTTAGTCATAGCTTTATTTTTTTTTTTTTCTTTAGACAAAAGCACTTTAATTGACAGTATACAACTTTCCAAAATATATTTTTGTAGGAAAATGGCAATAAGTAATCATCTTTACAAACAAGTTTTCAGTAAATTCCAGTGTACTTAGACCCCTGTCCACTAAGACCCAGCTCCCCCAGTCTCCTGAGCAAACTCTTTAACAACTGTTAAACAACTCAGTTAAAGAGTTATGGCTTTTGTTCCAAGGAGCAAGTATCTTTTAATTTCATGGCTGCAGTCACCAACTGCAGTGATTTTGGAGCCCAAGAAAATAAAATATGTCACTGTTTCCACTGTTTCCCCATCTATTTGCCATGAAGTGATGGGACCAGATGCCATCATCTTAGTTTTTTGAATATTGAGTTTTAAGCCAGCTTTTTCAGTCTCCTCTTTCACTTTCTTCAAGAGGCTCTTTAGTTCCTCTTCACTTCCTGCCATAAGGGTGGTGTCATCTGAGTATCTGAGGTTAACATTTTTCCCAGCAATCTTGATTCCAGCTTGTGCCTCATCCAGTCTGGCATTTTGCCTGATATACTCTGCATGTAAGTTAAATAAGCAGGGTAACAGTATACAGCCTTGACATACTCCTTTCCCAATTTGGAACCAGTCTGATGTTCTATGTCCAATTTTAACTGTTGCTTTGTGACCTGCATACAGGTTTCTCAGGAGGCAGGTAAGGTGGTCTGGTATTCCCATATCTTTAAGAATTTTACAGTTTGTTGTGATCCACACAGTCCAAGGCCTTGGCATATTCAATAAAAGAGAAGTAGATGTTTTTGTGGAATTCTCTTGCTTTTTCTATGATCCAAATGATGTTGGTAATTTGATCTATGGTTCCTCTGTCTTTTCTAAATCTGGCATAAACATCAGGAAATTCACTGTTCACATACTGTTGAAGCCTGAGTTGGAGAATATTGAGTATTACTTTGCTAGTGTGTGAGATGACTGCGATTGTGCAGTAGTATGAACATTCTTTGGCATTGACCTTCTTTGGGATTGGAATAAAAATTGACCTTTTCCAGTCCTGTGGCCACTGCTGAGTTTTTCCAAATTTGCTGGCATATTGAGTACAGCACTTTCACAGCATTATCTTTTAGGATTTGAAATAGCTCAACTGAAATTCCATCACCTCCACTAGCTTTGTTTGTAACGATGCTTCCTAAGGCCCACTTGGTTTCACATTCCAGGATGTCTGGCTCTAGGTGAGCGATCATACCATCATGGTTATCTGGGTCATGAAGATCTTTTCTGTATAGTTCTTCTGTGTATTCTTGCCTGGAAATCCTATGGATGGAGGAGCCTGGTAGGCTACAGTCAGTCCGTGGGGTTGCAAAGAGTCGGACATGACTGAGTGACTTCACTCATTCAGTGTATTCTTGCCATCTCCTCTTAATATCTTCTGCTTCTGTTAGGTCCATACCATTTTTGTCCTTTATTGCGCCTGTCTTTGCATGAAACTTTCCCTTGATATCTCTCATTTTCTTGATGAGATCTCTATTGTTTTCTGTTGTTTTCCTCTATTTCTTTGCACTGATCACTGAGGAAGGCTTTCTTATCTCTCTTTGCTCTTCTTTGGAACTCTGTATTCAAATGGGTATATCTTTCCTTTACTCCTTTGCTTTTCACTTCTCTTCTTTCCTCAGCTATTTTTAAGGTCTCCTCAGAGAACCATTTTGCCTTTTTGCATTTCTTTTTCTTAGAGATGGTCTGATCACTGTCTCCTGTACAATGTCATGAACCTCTGTCCATAGTTCTTCAGGTGCTCTATCAGATCTAATCCCTTGAATCTATTTATTAATTCCACTGTATAATTGTAAGGAATTTGATTTAGGTCATAATTGATGGTCTGATGGTTTTCTCTACTTTTGTCAATTTAAGTCTGAATTTGTCAATAAAAAAGTTCATGACCTGTGCTACAGTCAGCTCCCGGTTTTTTTGTTGTTATTGTTGTTGTTGACTGTATAGAGCTTCTCCATCTTTGGCTGCAAAGAATATAATCAATCTGATTTTGATATTGACCATTTGGTGATGTCCATGTGTAGTGTTCTCTTGGCTTTGGAGTACAAAATGAAGCAGGGAAAAGGCTCAGAGTTTTGCCAAGAGAACACACTAGTCGTAGCAACCACCCTCTTCAAACAAGAAGATAAATAAAGCAATAATAATGGATAGAGAAAACATAAGGAATTGTTAAAACCAAACTATAAAGTGTATATACCTGATGTAAGGTGAACTCTCTGTAAATACTGAATATATGAATTTAGAAATTCAAATTCTTTGAAAGCACTCATTTTTAAATTACTGTAAGACAAGTCTGTACATCATCCTACTGAGGATGATTATTGTGAGGGATATAAAACTGGTAGGATCCTAAATGAATGACAGCAAGAGGGTTCAACTTTAGAAGATACTATAAGTCATAGAAAGAATATACATACGGTACATGTAAACTAAGATCCTTAAGTAGGAAAATTTTTGAAAAGAGTGACAAGGAACTGTATTTAAAAGAGGCTTGAAAAAGAAAACTCAAAGGGCAAGGAAATGAGGAAGAAAAAGGAAGTCTCAAATAAATATGTAAAGTTGCACAGAAGTAGAAAAAGCATATATCGATGTATACAGAAAAAAAGTCAAAATGCATTAAGTATCATGACTTTTTAAATAAGGTGAAAGCATGAATTTTGATTGAAAAAATTAAAAAGTTAGATAAGTAAAATAGCCTAAAAGACTAATTTACCTTCTCAACTACTCCAAATGAAAAAAATAAATAAATAATGTTTTTAAATGAAAAAAAAAAAAAAAAAACAAACAGAGAAATAGAATCAGACATGTAAGAACAAAGTGAATAAGGAAATAATTTGTAATCTTGTTAGACAAAAAAGGGGCTTCCCTGGTGGCTCAGATGGTAATGACTGTGCCTGCAATGCAGGAGACCTGGTCTTGATCCCTGGGTCAGGAAGATTCACTGGACAAGGGAATGACAACCCACTCCAATATTCTTCCCTGGAGAATCCCATGGACAGAAGAGTTTTGTGCTCTCACTAATAAAGACATTTTAGAGTCTTATTAGATAGTGCATTTAGCCAGAGTTGTCCAAATAAACAGAACCAACAGAATGAAAGTATATATGTGAATGAGAATTGGCTCATTAGTTTATGGAGGCTGACAAGTCATAAGCTGGCTAACTGGAAATCTATGAGAACTAGTGGTGCAGTTTTAGTCTGAAGGCCTAAAGATTTGAGATGCAGTAAAAGCTAATTCAGTTCATTCTGTAGAAATTTTTTTAAAAATGATGTTTTTTATTTATTAAAAAAAATTTTGGAAGGCAATCAGGCAGGAAAAGTTTCCTGTTATTTGGGGGAAGATCAGTCTTTTTTTCTATTCAGGCTTTAAACTGATTAGATGGAGCCCACCCACATTTGGAGGGAAATCTGCTTTACTCAGTCTATTGATTTCAGTGTTAAACTCATCCAAAAACACCCTCACAGAAATCCCCAGAGTAGTGTTTGACCAAACTTCTTGGAATCTATAGTCTAATCAAGTTGGTATATGAAATTAATTATCACAGATAGAAAGTAGGCAAACTAGATGGTTTATAAAACACAACCTGAGAATACTATAACCAAAAACACATTCTAAAGTAGACTACTAAGAAGATGGAAGCAGTCTGAATGCCTTAGAACCCAGGGTTATATATTTGGGTAATAGATGAGCAGGCAGTAGTTTTCTATGGGCACCAATGGCTTTAGCTAGAGGCTAAAGCAGAAAATGTTAATGCCTGAAGCAGAGGTCAGGGTATTATCAGACTTCAGTTTACTGACTTAGGTAGAGCAGATATCCCCACACCCAAAAGGCACAATGCTGGATGCCATATTTCTACCTTGTTAAGGATCACAAGAGCCAGGCAACAAAGATCTTGGTGAATGAGCTTTCTTACATATGAAGCTCCCATATGAAAATCACCAAATTTGTGAGGAAAATTCTCATGGTGAGAAATATATTTTAAACTTAAAAATGCATGTAAAGCTAATCATGAAGCAAATAATACAATATTTAAGATAACTGTAATTAATACATTTATAAAGCATGAGTACAAAGGTAACACATGAAAAATACATCAGGAAGATGCAACATATGTTGAACATGATCTAGAATGAACAGCAAATGTAGTAGAGAAAACAAATACATTGTGTAGAAGCAAAATTTATAAAGATGAAAAATATTCATCTTGAAAAGACATTCAAAGCTATAAGCAAAATGAATCATAGGAAATCCAGTTCTAAAAATTCTATAATAAAAAATTCTGAATATCATGGGTGAAGAATTCATTTAAACTTTCAGAAAGAAAATTTAATGAATCACTCCCATAGGTAAAAATTATAATGGTATTGAACTTTTCATTAGTAACACTAGTTGACAGAAGACAGAAATAAAGGGAAGAGACACTGGTGGACGACTAGCATATGTAACTAGAAGGATTTATAATCATGTTTTGCAGATATTCTCCCTCTGCCTCCTACCTTCTTTCTGTCTCCCTCTTAACTTTGTCTCTTTCTTTGACTTTGCCTATGTATGTTATGAAGTCTGTCCCCAAGGAAAAGCTCAGTGATTTGTCTAAATATATCAGTAACAATGTGGCTAAGAATGTTTATTTCAAGGGTAAAGTCTTAGAGGTTGGGTTTGACTGGAAACCACATCCTTGAAAGAGCTTTATCAGTAAGATATGGACTGTTTTGAACTCTATTTGCCTGATTAGTTTGTCTAACCAAAGAGTCAGACACAACTGAACAACTAAGCATGCACACACACAAAATGCCTGATTAGTTTATCTAACCAACTGTCAAAAGATTAAGGAGAGGATTAAATGATATTCAAGTATTTCACTATATGGTACATTATTGGTAAGTAAAAGTACAAAATTGGTAAGTAAAAATGAAAGCTTTTCATATTGATTTGAAGGTAATTTGAGTTTTGATCATGGTCATTACACCTTACAGTGGTTTTATCTACATGCAGTTGTTTGTGAGTGCTAAGTCACTCTTTGCAACCCCATGGACTGCAGACCACCAGGCTCCTCTGTCCATGGAATTTTCCTGGCAAGAATACTGGAGTTGGTTGCCATTTCCTCCCCCAGGTGATCTTCCTGACCCAGGATGGAACCCAAGTCTCTTAAGTCTCCTGTATTGGCAGGCAGGTTCTTTACCACTAACACTACCTGGGAAGCGAACAGCCTGTTGTTTTAGAAGGAAGATAATTCTTTTTTTTTTTCTCTCTCTCTATTTTCCTGTGTTTTTAAGCCAGACTTGCAGTCAATAACATTGAGTCTGGGTTCTATATATTCTACAATCATTAGTGAAGTTGTAGCTTTAAATGATGTTCAGACCGAGGGAGCCCATATTAAACTGGGTGTCAATATTTCATTCTCCTTGATGATGTTTTAATCTGTATTCAGAGCAAAAGTAGCCAAGTACAGAGAAGCTGTATATGAACTTGTGAGGCTTACTATAAAAGAACATGGATTAAAGTTGATAATTATGTAAGACTGGATATAACTATATTTCAGAGGTTTTGTCACTCTGAGCATTAGCACTTGATTATGTAAATAAATTTTTAAAATGTCAGTATAAACAGTAATTTAGATGAACATAGTGAATTTCCTAATAAGACAATTTTAACAATCTGTATATTTGAAACACTCTGTCTCTAATAATGGTTTCCCCAGAATTTCAAAGATAAACTGGAAGGGTTAGAATATATGATACAATCTTATTGTCAAAATGAGAATGTTGGGAGAATAATGACAAAATTTTAAAAGCTAATTGCTTAGCTGAAGGAATAAAGTGATTATTTTAAGAGAATTATGGCTATCACCAGAACATATTGGGAAGGTATGAAAGGATCACTTTATATTTTAAATTTCAGGAAAGACATATACAAAAATACAAGGATAGTCTCCCAGATTTGACTGCTCTCAAGGAAGCAATAGAAAAAGGAAGCAGTGCTTTTATGGTCAGAATATGAACAAAGGTGTGTGTGACCAGTAACAATGTAAAAACGAAGGAAAGAAAGGTAAAATATAAGAATGCACACTGAAATAACTTCTGCATAGGAACTCGAGCCAAGGAAAACACCACAATGTCTCTTGAAGACCTTCAAATAGAGTCCTTTAAAAGAGCAGAGGGGACAAACAGCCGTTGTACATTTGGAACTTCTAACAACTTATTATTGAAAATCTGTACAGCTTTGCAAAATGAAAGACAAGATAATAAATCTGAAAATTTAACACCAGGGCTTCCCTGATCGTTCAGTTGTTAAAGAATCCCCCTCAATGCAGGAGACCCAGGCTCTATCCCTGGGTCAGGAAGATCCCCTGGGAAAGGAAATAGCAATCCACTACAGTATTCTTGCCTTGGAAAATCCCATGGAGAGAGGATCCTGGCAGCCTGCAGTCCATGGGGTCACAAGAGTCAGACACAACTTAGTGACTAAATCAAATAAAATTTTTAAATACATATGTTAAATTAATATTAATTATATAAATACATTAAAATATTATATATGCCAAGATAAAAGAAAAATTATCTGTGGACTTTGGATTATGATTGAAAATTTATGGAATGTGAACTCCATAGAAAAGCAGAGTGATAAGACTATTAATGGAAAGCTGCTGCTGCTGCTGCTGCTGCTGCTAAGTCACTTCAGTCATGTCTGACTCTGTGCAACCCCATAGACGGCAGCCCACCAGGCTCCCCCGTCCCTGGGATTCTCCAGGCAAGAACACTGGAGTGGATTGCCATTTCCTTCTCCAATGCATGAAAGTGAAAAAATAAAGTGAAGTCTCTCAGTCGTGTCCGACTCCTAGCGACCCCATGGACTGCAGCGCACCAGGCTCCTCCGTCCATGGGATTTTCCAGGCAAGAGTACTGGAGTGGGGTGCCATTGCCTTCTCCCGGGCACACGTGTAATTCCATTAAAATTATAGAAACCAAAATGGAGCCTATGAATGTATAAATAAATATACTATGACTAGTGCTATTTATCTAAGGAATGTAAGATTCATTTATTTTATGAAAACAAGTCCCTGTGGTGCACCATATTATTAGAATAGACACAAAAATGTGATAATGCCAGTAAACAAATAAAAGGTACTTAATGAAATCTAACATTTTTCTTGATAAAAACATCTCAACAATTAAGATTGGAATAGAATTTCCTCAGCTTAATGAAAGACATCTGTGTAAAGCCTGTAGCTAACATCATTCACCATGGTAAAAAAAAAAAAAAAAAAAGAATGCTTTCCCCTTAATATCAGGAACAAGACAAGGGTACCCAGTCTTTCTACTTCCATTTACTATTGTACAAGATACTCTTACCAGCATAATAAGCCAAGGAACAAATTCAAGGGGCCCAGCATGTAAAAGAAGAAATACAATTATCTATATTCATAGATGTTTTGGTATCGTATGAAAAAAAGTTCTGAGGGATCCACAAAAACACTCAACTACTGAGTCAGTCAGTAAGCTCTGAAACAGTCTTAGTAATAAGTGATTTCAGCAAGGTTGTAGATTGCAAGATGGATATATCAGTTTCATTTTTATACATTAATGAAAAGTCTAAAATGAAATCTAGAAAAAGTTCATTTACAATAGCATTGGAATGGATAAAATACTTAATAAATTTATCAAAAGAAGTTTAAGATTTGTGCACTAAAACTATACATTTTCTGGCAGAGAATGCATTCTCTGTAGAGCCAAATAGGAGAGACTCAGTAGTCTGCAGCTTCCATCTATGAACTTTGCTTAATACATATATTTTTCTAATTACTTTTAACTCAGCAACATTTGCTATAATGAAATTGGTGGTGGTTTAGTCCCTGAGTCATCTCTGACTCTTGCGAACCCATGGACTGTACCCTGCTAGGCTCCTTTGTCCATGGGATAATGAAATTAAGCCATGACTTCTACTTGCTGTTAAATCCTGTGGACCCACTAATGATTCACTGGACTTGAAGGTGATCATGAAAACCCATAATTGTAGACACTTATTCCTAAAAACTTTTTTTTTCTTTGCTTTAGAAATGCCAATGAATATACAAATATCTCAGAACTTAACCAGGAGTTCAGTAAGGCAGATGAATACAATATAAAGAAAGAGACCATAATATTGTTCCTAAATAACATGATTTACTGGAAATAAACACATTTTCACAGCATTCATCTGAAAACTAAAAGATTTTGTAATAGCTAACATTCTGAAAAAAATGTGGTCTGTTTAAATATATCTTTCATGCTAATTGATTATGAATTAGTTGCTAAAATATTATTTGCTCATTACAAATAATACACATAGCAATATTCATTCTTAAAGTTCTTCATATCTTGTTTTAGGAATTAGAAACTTGTAGAGAGAATGCATGAAATATGGCCTAATGCTGTGATATCAAAAAATGAAGAAATAAGTGACAGCATTCGATACTGACTATCAAAAATAGCAGCATAATCAAGTCATGATAGGTAGGACAGAGGGATAATCCTAAATTTGACAGAGGACAGAGGAGAGATGCTGAGCTTTGTAAAAAATTTTGCAATTATTTGAACAAATTTCAAGCCATATTTTCTACAAATGAAAATTACCAACTGTGAAAATAGAACAGAGATATTTTAAAGAACAGAGATGAGGTGGATGAACCTAAAGCCTATTAAACAATATGAAGTAAGAAAGAGAAAAACACGTTTTGTGTATTAACACATGTATATGAAATCTAGAAAAATGGTACTGATGAACCTATTTGCAGGGCAGGAATAGAGACACAGATGTAGAGAATGGACTCGTGGAAACAGCAGAGGAACAAAAGGGTGGGACGAATTGAGAAAGTAGCACTGACAAATATACACTACGATGTATAAAACAGAGAGCTAGTAAGAAAATCCCATGGATGGAGGAGCCTGATAGGCTGCAGTCCATGGGGTCGCCAAGAGTCGGGCACGACTGAGCGACTTCACTTTCACCTTTCACTTTCATTCATTGGAGAAGGAAATGGCAACCCACTCCAGTATTCTTGCCTGGAGAATCCCAGGGACGGAGGAGCCTGGTGGGCTGCCGTCTATGGGGTCGCACAGAGTCAGACACGACTGAAGTGACTTAGCAGCAGCAGCAGCAGTGGGAAGCTATATAGCACAGGCGACCCAGCCTGGGTCTCTATGATGACCTAGAGAGATGGGATGGAGGAGCGGGATCGGAGGAGAGGGAGGGAAGGGGTAACATTGTTAAATACTTAATAGTAGATTAATAAAATAGTCTCTTCTCCAAATTGCAAGAATAGTAAAGAACATTTTAAAGCTCTTGAAAAAAATAAGAACATTGCTAAGACAATTATTCACAAAACTATTAAAGGTTTTTGATTGGACCTGAAACTATGAAAAAACACTGAGCAATCAGATTATTCTCATAAAATAGCTGGTGGCAGCAAATTGGCAAATAATATAGCACTTCCCTTGGTTATTTACAGCAACACATAATTTACAGCTTAGTTTGCATTTTACATCAGTTTCAGAATCGCTTAGGTTAATTCAACCTGCCTAAATTCATAAAATTCAAAAGATCATGATTCACATGGCTAATCTAAAAATTTTCAAATACAGATATATGTACATATTGGCTATTTGTCAGTGTAGCATGTCCCCCTAGGAAACACAGAGGGATACAAGTTACTACTATGATTCACAGTGAACTTGTAGTTACTATGGCAGATATTAGCAATATCAAGGTCTGACTGTCTAGTTCTTCTATCTGAACAATTGGCATATATTTGTCACCAGTCTCCTCTGAGTTAAAGCACAACTTGCTTTGATAGTATGGACAGTATCACTTCTTGTTATTACCTCTGTTTCTTTATATTGCTTCTTAAAGAAGCATTTCTTCCAAACTATATCCCTTTCTTTCACACATGCTAGGAGTTTCAGTTTAGGCCTGTGTAATATTGTACCCACTAGACACACATGGCAAGTGAACACTTATAATGGGGCTAATGCACCTGAGGAAGTGAGTTTTTAATATTATTTATCTTTAATCAATTTATACTTTAAAGCTGAAGCATATAAAATATTTCTTACTGAGAAAATTTTATTATTTTTATAATACTAACTTTTACTTTATTGTATCATGCAAGATATTTTGTTGTAGTTTGATAATTGGTGAAAATCTCATTTTACCATTATGTATAAACATAAATCTTTCATCTATTCTGTGCTATCGGATTGATTTAACTTGAATGATTTTTCTAGGCATAAATATAATATGATTATGTGCCTATTTGAATATGTTATACAGATAAAACAAAACACAGTGTTATCTGTTTAAGTCATAATTGGTAATTAACTTAAAATAGTTATAATTTTAATATAAATTATCTCAGGTTAAAATTAAGTATGGGCAATTTTTAAAATTTAAAATAAAGGCATATATTTGTTGCAGTATTTCTTGGAGATGCACAAACTAGTTCTATGATTGGAATACCTCAACAAGATATGAATTGCATGTTAGAGTGAATGGCAATTTTGAATTTTTTGCAGCAGAGTAAAACAAAAAGGTGCTTATGGCCTGTGTGAAAGAAAAAAAAAAAGAGTTTTAAAGACAATAAAGTGGGGAATGTGAAGAGACCTTTTCTGTACATACATAGCACATTTGATAAGATGTTTCCTCTAAATAGCCAAAACATAATATGTGAGATTAATCACTTGATATTACAATTTAAACATCCACAAAAATATTTTAAACTTTTTTTAAACAGAATCTAAGCTTGTAGGTTTGGCAAACTTTAAAGTAGCTTAGATTCTTGAAAAAATAATGAAAAAATACAAATAATGATTGTTTTTGTTAGAAATTTTGTTAGAAGCTAGTGAAATAAAAAAACTATTAAAGATATTTTACAGTAACAATCTTCACTTAAGCTACCAAACAATTAGTTTTAGAATATAGGATCTTTTAAAAATATGTAAATTCATTTAACTTTCTAAGTATATCAAAGATCAATTTATTCAAATTTTGAAAAGTGTTAAGTACACTCTATAGCTTTAGGTGAATATTGCAAAGTAAGAGATAATGTGAAATTATGACATTTGGTGTGTTTTGTGTCTAAGGCCTTTTAAATTTACTAGTAAACATGTTACTGAAATCAGTAAAAACAGTAATATCGAACTCTTGCACAGACTTCTGTTTAAATTTACATTTATCACAGAATATCAGCTAAATGTGAAAACACTACTTAGTTGCTGTTTCAATGAGCTATACTCCAGTCATGTGAGATATTAATCTTGATTGATTGGAATTTTAAAACAAAAGGCTGATTTTCCCCTTATTGATTTCCTCCACTCTACTAAATATTGAAAATATTTCCATTTAGTTTTCTGGAGTAGATTCTGTGGAAAATATCATGGGTACAGTTGTTAAAACCATTCATAGTGAATAATTTACACAACTGATGAAAGACTAAAAGATATTGAATTCAATGAATGAATTTACTTAGTTATTTTCCAATACTCCTTGGTGATGGTATAACTACTTTACACAAATTTAATCTATTATTAATGAAAAATCAAGATTATCTGAGTTTTAAAAATGCATTTTTTTTTCCTCCATTGCTGCCCTATGAATAAATTCTTCAGTACCATTTGTCTAGATTCCGTATATGTGCATTAACTTCGGTTCAGTCGCTCAGTCGTGTCCCACTCTTTGCGACCCCATGAATCGCAGCATGCCAGGCCTCCCTGTCCATCACAAGCTCCCGGAATTCACTCAGACTCAACGTCCATCAAGTCAGTGATGCCATCCAGCCATCTCATCCTCTGTTGTCCCTTTCTCCTCCTGCCCCCAATCCCTCCCAGCATCAGAGTCTTTTCCAATGAGTCAACTCTTCGCATGAGGTGGCCAAAGTACTGGAGTTTCAGCTTTAGCATCATTCCTTCCAAAGAAATCCCAGGGCTGATCTCCTTCGGAATGGACTGGTTGGATCTCCTTGCAGTCCAAGGGACTCTCAGGAGTCTTCTCCAAAACCACAGTTCAAAGGCATCAATTCTTCTGCGCTCAGCCTTCTTCACAGTTCAACTCTCACATCCATACATGACCACAGGAAAAACCATAGCCTTGACTAGCCGGACCTTTGTTGGCAAAGTAATGTCTCTGCTTTTGAATATGCTATCTAGGTTGATCATAACTTTCCTTCCAAGGAGTAAGCGTCTTTTAATTTCATGGCTGCAGTCACCATTTGCAGTGATTTTGGAGCCCCCAAAAATAAAGTCTGACACTGTTTCCACTGTTTCCCCTCTATTTTCCATGAAGTGATGGGACCGGATGCCATGATCTTTGTTTTCTGAATGTTGAGCTTTAAGCCAACTTTTTCACTCTCCACTTTCACTTTCATCAAGAGGCTTTTGAGTTCCTCTTCACTTTCTGCCATAAGGGTGGTGTCATCTGCATATCTGAGGTTATTGATATTTCTCCTGGCAATCTTGATTCCAGCTTGTGCTTCTTCCAGTCCAGAGTTTCTCATGATGTACTCTGCATAGAAGTTAAATAAGCAGGGTGACAATATACAGACTTGACATACACCTTTTCCTATTTGGAACCAGTCTGTTGTTCCATGTTCAGTTCTAACTGTTGCTTCCTGACCTGTATACAAATTTCTCAAGAGGCAGGTCAGGCGGTCTGGTATTCCCGTCTCTTTCAGAATTTTCCACAGTTTATTGTGATCCACACAGTCAAAGGCTTTGGCATAGTCAATAAAGCAGAAATAGATGTTTTTCTGGAACTTTCTTGCTTTTTCCATGATCCAGAGGATGTTGGCAATTTGATCTCTGGTTCCTCTGCCTTTTCTAAAACCAGCTTGAACATCAGGAAATTCACGGTTCACATATTGCTGAAGCCTGGCTTGGAGAATTTTGAGCATTACTTTACCAGCATGTGAGATGAGTGCAATTGTGTGGTAGTTTGAGCATTCTTTGGCATTGCCTTTTTTTGGGATTGTAATGAAAACTCACCTTTTCCATTCCTGTGGCCACTGCTGAATTTTCCAAATTTGCTGGCATAGTGAGTGCAGCTTTTCACAGCATCATCTTTCAGGACTTGAAATAGCTCAACTGGAATTCCATCACCTCCACTAGCTTTGTTCCTAGTGATGCTTTAGAATACAATATTTATCTTTCTCTTTCTGTCTTACTTCACTCTGTATAACAGGTTCTAGTTTCATCCACTTCGTCAGAACTGACTCAAATATGTTCCTCTTTTATGGCTGAGTAATATTCCATTGTGTATATGTACCACGACTTCTTTATCCATTCATCTGTCAATGGACATCTAGGTTGCTTCCATGTTCTATCTATTGTAAATTGTGCTACAATGAACAATGTGATGCATGTGTCTTTTTCGACCCTGGTTTCCTCAGGGTATATGCCTAGGAGTAGGATTGCTGGGTCATATGGTGGTTTTATTCCTAGTTTTTTAAGGAATCTCCATACCATCTTCCATATCGGCTGTATCAATTTACATTCCCACCAACAGTGGAAAAGCATTCCCTTTTCTTCACACCTTCTTCAGCATTTATTGTTTGTAGACTTTTTGATGATGGCCATTCTAACCAGTGTGAGGCGATATCTCATTGTAGCTTTAATTTGCATTTCTCTAATAATGAGCGATGTTGAGCATCTTTTCATGTGTTTGTTAGCCATCTGTATGTCTTCTTTGGAGAAGTGTCTGTTTAGGTCTTTCTTCCACTTTTTGATTCGGTTGTTTGGTTTTCTGGTATTTAGCTGTATGAGCTGCTTGTATATTTTGGAAATTAATCCTTTGTCAGTTGTTTCATTTGCTATTATTTTCTCCCATTCCAAGGGTTGTCTTTTCACCTTGCTTGTAGTTTCCTTTACTGTGCAAAAGTTTTAAGTTTAATCAGGTCCCACTTATTTACTTTTGTTTTTATTTCTGTGACTCTAGGAGGTGGGTCATAGAGGATCTTGCTTTGATTTATGTCATCGATTGTTCTCCCTATGTTCTCCTCTAAGAGTTTTATAGTTTCTCGTCTTATAGTTAGGTCTTTAATCCATTTTGAGTTTATCTTTGTGTATGGTGTCAGGAAGTGTTCTAATTTTATTCTTTTACATGTACCTGTCCAGTGTTCCCAGCACCATTTATTGAAGAGGCTATCTTTGATCCATTGCATATTCCTGCCTCCTTTGTCAAAAATAATATACTCATGGGTACATGGGTTTATTTCTGGGCTTTCTATCTTATCCCATTGGTCTTTATTTCTGTTTTTGTGCCAGTACCATGCTCTCTTGATGACTGTAGCTTTGTAGTATAATCTGAAGTCAGGAAGGTTGATTCCTCCAGCTCCATTTTTCTTTCTCAAAACTGCTTTGGCTATTCGGGGTCTTTTGTGTTTCCATATGAATTGTGAAATTTTTTGTTCTAGGTCTGTGAAAAATGCCATTGGTAATTTGATAGGGATTGCATTGTATTGGTAGATTGCATTTGGTAGTATAGTCATTTTCACAATATTGATTCTTCCTGCCCAGGAACATGGAATATCTCTCCATCTGTTTATGTCATCTTTGACTTCTTTCATCAGTGTCTTATAATTTTCTGTGTACAGTTCTTTTGTCTCCTTAGGTAAGTTTATTCCTAGATATGTTATTTTTATTGCAGTGGTGAATGGGATTGATTCATCTGATTTTTCTTGTTAGTATACAGAAATGCAAATGATTTCTGTGTATTGATTTTGTATCCTGCAACTTTGCTAAATTCACTGATTAGCTACAGTAAATTTCTGATTCTATATTTAGGGTTTTCTATGTATAGTATCATGTCATCTGCAAACAGTGAGAGCTTTACTTCTTCTTTTCCAATCTGGGTTCCTTTTATTTCTTTTCCTTCTCTGATTGCTGTAGCAAGGACTCCCAAAACTATGCTAAAGAATAGTGATAAAAGTGGACAACTTTGTCTTGTTCCTGATCTTGGGGGGAATGCTTTCAGTTTTTCACCATTGAGAATAATGTTTTCTGTAGGCTTATCATATATGGCCTTTATTATATTGAGGTAGGTTCCTTTTATGTCTATTTTTTTTTAAGAATTATGATCAGAAATGGGTGCTGATTTTGTCAAAAGATTTTCTGCATCTATTGAGATTATCATATGGTTTTTATTTTTCAAATTGTTACTATGGTATATCATATCAATTGATTTGCATATATTGAAGAATCTTTGCATTCCTGGAATAAACCCAACTTGATCAGGGTGTATGACATTTTTGATGTGTTGCTAAATTCTGTTTGCTAAAATTTTGTTGAGTATTTTTGCATTTAGTTTCATCAGTGATATTGGCCTGTAGTTTTCTTTTTTTGTATTGTCTTTGTTCTGGTTTTGGTATCTGGGTGATGCTGGCCTTGTAAAATGAGTTTGGAAGTGTTCCTTCCTCTGCAATTTTTTGAAAGAGTTTTAGAAGGATAAGCATTAGCTCTTCTCTAAATGTTTGACAGAATTCTCCTGTGAAGCCATCTGGTCCTGGACTTTTGTTTTTTGGGAGATTTTTGGTCACAGCTTCAATTTCCATGCTTGTAATTCAGTTGTTCATAATTCCTAGTTCTTCCTGGTTCAGTATTGGAAGATTGAACTTTTCATTATCCATTTTATTGTTATATAGTCTCTTGTTCATAATAGTCTCTTATACTCTTTTGTATTTCGGCATTGTCTGTTGTACCCTCTCCTTTTTCATTTCTAATATTGTTGATTTGAGTCTTCTTTTTTTCTTGATGAGTCTGGCTTGTCAATTTTGTTTATCTTTTCAAAGAAACAACTTTTAGTTTTATTAATCTTTACTATTGTTTCTTTCATTTCTTTTTCATTTATTTCTGCTTGGATCTTTATGATTTATTTCCTTCTACAAATTTTGGGTTTTTTGTTGTTGTCGTTTTTGTTGTTCTTTTTCCAGTTGTTTTAGGTGTAAAGTTAGGTTGTTTATTCAATCTTTTTCTTGTTTCTTGAAGTAGGGTTGTATTGCTATAAATTTCTCTTTTATTACTGCTTTTGCTGCATCCCATAGGTTTTGAGTTGTTGTGTTTTCATTGCCATTTGTTTCTAGAATTTTTTTTTATTTCCCTTTTTATTTCTTCAGTAACCTGTTGGTTATTTAGAAATATGTTGTTTAGTCTCCATGTGTTTGTGTTTCTTACAGTTTTTTCCTTGTAATTGATATCACCTCATAGTGTTGTGGTTGGAGAAGATGCTTGATATTATTTCAATTTTCTTAAATTTACTGAGGTTTGATTTGTGACCCAAAATGTGGTCTATCCTAGAGAATGTTCCATGTGCACTTGTGAAGAAGGTGTATTCTTCTGCATTTGGATGGAATGTCCTGAAGATATCAATGAGATACATCTCATCTAATGTATCATTTCAAAATTGCATTTCCTTATTAATTTTCTGTTTTGATGACCTATCCATTGGTGTGAGTGGGGTGTTAAAGTCTCCTACTGTTATTGTGTTACTGTCAATTTCTACTTTTATGTCTATAAGTGTGTGTCTTATGTATTGAAGTGCTCCTATGTTGGATGCATAGATATTTACAAGTTTTATGTCTTCCTCTTGGATTGATCCCTTGATCATTATGTAGTGTCCTTCTTTATCTCTTGTAATCTTCTTTATGTTAAGGTTTATTTTGTCTGATATGAGGATTGCTACTCCAGCTTTCTTTTGCTTCCCATTTGCATGGAATATATTTTTCTATCCTCTCACTTTCAGTCTATATGTGTCTTGAGTCTAAAGTGGGTTTCTTGTAGACAGCATATATATAGGTCTTGTTTTTTTAACCATTCAGCCAGCCTGTGTCTTTTGGTTGGTGCATTCAATCCATTTACACTTAAAGTAATTATTGATGTATATGTCCCTATTGCCATTTTCTTAACTGCTTGGGGTTGATTTTGTTGATCTTCTTTCTTCTCTTGTATTTCTTAACTATGTAAGTCTGTTTAACATTTGTTGTAAAGCTGATTTGGTGGTACTGAATTCTCTTAACTTTCGTTTGTCTGAAAGCTTTTGATTTCTCCATCAGTTTTGAATGAGATCCTTGCCAGGTACAGTAATCTTGGTTGTAAATTTTTCCCTTTCAGTACTTTAAATATATCCTGCCACTCCCTCTGACCAGCAGATTTTCTGTTGAAAGATCAGCTATTAAACGTATGGGTTTTCCCTTGTATGTCACTTGTTGCTTCTCCCTTGCTGCTTTTAATATTCTTTTTTGTGTGTGTGTTAGTCTTTGTTAGTTTGATTAGTATGTGTCTTGGTGTGTTTCTCCTTAGGTTTATCCTGTATGGCACTCTTTGTGCCTCTTGGACTTGATTGAATATTTCCTTTTCCATATTGGGGAACTTTTCAACTATAATCTCTTGAAAAATTTTCTCATACCCTTTATTTTTCTCTTTTTCTTCTGGGACCCCTATTACTTGAATGTTGGTGCATTTGATATTGTCCCAGAAGTCTCTGGGACTATCCTCTGTTCTTTTCATTCTTTTTACTTTATTCCACTCTTCAGAAGTTATTTCCACCATTTTATCTTCCAGCTCATGGATTCATTCTTCTGCTTCAGATATTCTGCTGTCAATTCCTTCTAGAGCATTTTTAATTTCAGTAGTTGTGTTGTTTGTCTCTCTATGTTTATTCTTTAATTCTTCTATGTCTTTGTTAATTGATTCTTGCATTTTCTCCCTTTTGCTTTCAAGGTCTTTGATCATCTTTACTATTATTATTCTGAATTCTTTTTCAGGTAGTTTGCCTATTTCCTCATCATTTATTTGAACTTCTGTGTTTATAGTTTGTTCTCTCTTTTGTGTAGTGTTTCTCTGCCTTTTCTTTTTTCTTTTAACTTATTGTGTTTGAGGTCTCCTTTTCCCAGGCTTCAAGGTTGAATTTCTTCTTCCTTTTGGTTTCTGCCCTCTCAGGTTGGTCCAGTGGTTTGTATAAGCTTCTTATAGTGTGAAATTTTGTTTATTTGTTTATTTTCCCCCTGATGGGCAAGGCTGAGTGAGGTGGTAATCCTGTCTGCTGATGATTTGGTTTGTTTGTTTTGTTTATTGTTTAGAGGAGGCATCCTGCACAGGGTGCTATTGGTGGTTGGGTGAAGCCAGGTCTTGTATTACAGTGGTTTCTGTTATGTGAGTTCTCACTATTTGATACCCCCTAGGGTTTCAATTCAAGATTATCTGAGTTTTAAAAACGCTTGATAAAAATTATTTAATCAAAGATAGTAAGTGTCCTCGTGATTTATATTCTCTCACAATGCTGCACTGAAAATGTCAGAATTAACTTACAGCTATAAGGGGGGGAAAAAAGCTTATTTGTGACCTAGTTAGGTAAAAAGGTTTCTGTTAAGAACCAATTTTAACTTGATACACACCAATAATGGTGATTTTAGAAATTATATTACATATCTAAATAGAGATTTTAATTTTTATCACCAATACTATATGAATTGGCTGCAAAAAAATAAAAGATTAAAGGGAATATTTTGATATTGATAAACTTAAAACTGCTTTTCAATTTATGCATCACACTTGAATTTGGCATTAATAGTACTGAATTCACCCAAGAGTTAGATGATTTACCTATTTACAGATGCAATTTTGAAATTGACTTGTTTTTAAAAATGAAATGATTCGTTCTTGAGTAGATGAATGAGTTAGTGTGTCAGTGTTGGATCAAATATTAAACAATTTTTGGTCCTCTGGCCAATTATTGAAAATTTTAAATTTTTTTGAAAAAACTTAGTATATATGTCTCCTTTTTCTACTTTAATTTTTATAAAAACTGAAGACAAGGAATTTAGAAAGATGGTAACAATAACCCTGTGTACAAGACAGCAAAAGAGACACTATGTATAGATCAGTCTTATGGACTCTGTGGGAGAGGGAGCAGGTGGGGAGATTTGGGAGAATGGCATTGAAACATGTATAATATCATGTATGAAATGAGTTGCCAGTCCAGGTTCAATGCACGATACTGGATGCTTGGGGCTGGTGCACTAGGACGACCCAGAGGGAGGGTATGGGGAGGGAAGAGGAAGGAGGGTTCAGGATGGGGAACACAGGTATACCTGTGGCAGATTCATTTAGATATTTGGCAAAACTAATACAATATTGTAAAGTTTAAAAATAAAATAAAAATTAAAAAAATAAAAAAAAGAAAAAAGAAAATGTAACTGCAAAATAGCAACTTATCTAGGAGATTATTATGAGAAAAAGCTTGTGAAATATCTCATTAATAATTTCTATTGGCTACATATAAAAATAGTATTTTGATATACTTTAACACATGTTGGAGAAGGCGATGGCACCCCACTCCAGTACTCTTGCCTGGAAAATCCCACGGACGGAGGAGCCTGGTAGGGCTGCAGTCCATGGGGTCGCTTAAGAGTCGGACACAACCGAACGACTTCATTTTCACTTTACACTTTCATGCATTGGAGAAGGAAATGGCAACCCACTCCAATGTTCTTGCCTGGAGAATCCCAGGGATAGGGGAGCCTGGTGGGCTGCCATCTATGGGATCGCACAGAGTTGGACATGACTGAAGTGACTTAGCAACATATGTTACCAAGATGAATTCAACTTGATTTAAATTTTTTGATTTGACTACGATAAATTTTATTTTATTTTTTTAATTAGTTTTTAAATTTTTTAATTATTATTATTTTTTTACTTTACAATATTGTATTGGTTTTGCCATATATCAACATGCATCTGCCACGGGTGTACACGTGTTCCCCATCCTGAACCAAAGCTTGGGACTGGTGCACTGAGATGATTTGACTACAATAAATTTTAAATTATACATGTGTCTCTCATTACTTTTCTGTTAGAAAATACTTATCTATCAGAAAATAAGAAAAGTCTGCCTCACCTCAAATATACTGTCTCAAGAGATGAAATATCCTTTATATATTTTCATTTGTGCCTTTTGTGGCCTAACATGTCTAAAGATATACTGTCTAAATATTTTCAATTGATGCAGAAGCTCATTAAGTATCTGTCCCTGATTATCTAAACTTTTACGTAAAGATATATAGAGAGTTACATTTCTATAATTCTGTATAGTTTCTCTCTATGTATATACTATCCACTTTATAAGATATTTTACACATAAAAATATAGCACTTTCAAATTTTAGAGAAACTCCTGATTTTCTATTAGCATATAGTGAGCAAAAAATTCATTGTTCTAATTAAATATGCCTTTACAATTTTACAGTCCTTAATTTTACCCTTCATTCTTCATGTGTGGACTAAAAGTCACCAAACTAATGTTTAATGTATTAAAAATATTTTGTTATCCTTTTGTTAAATTAAGGTACCTCTAAGTAAACACCTGGTTCCCAAGATGAAAATATAAGCAAATTACAAAACACAATTTAGGTATCATTAAAATGTTCTCACAAGGTTGTAGGATTTTTAGAGTCTATAACTGTATGCATCCTGTTGTTGACCTCAGTTTTCCTAAGAAAGCACATCTCAAAAAAGAGAGCATGGGTAGTATCATAATTTCTACTTCCCTGAGGAGAAAATAGCTGCAATATTAAGGAGCATTCATATAAACAAAGTGTGAACTGCACAAATGACTTAATGTATCTCCTTTTTTGTGTACCTGAGTTCAGCTATAATGGACTAATTTTTTCTTTCACTAATACTCCTGCCCAAGAATTAAGGATCTGTTCGGTTGAATTGTTATAAATGATTACAAAGACATAGGAGAAAGAAAATACATATCCCAAATTCAAAATTAATACCTTAAGTTATTAAGGCTAACATCTAAAAGTTAGATGCCAAGTGAATAATTATAGCAAGATCATTGTGTGTGACAGCAACCTTGGTCATCAGCTACAGTTTGAGAGTCTGAATGATGATAGAATATCATAGTCCCTTTATCAAAGAATGGGAAAGCTAAAAGCTTCCTGGTGCAGCTGATTGGTTTCAGTTTCTAACAGAGAAATCTTTATCTCCTAATTGAATTCAAATTGATTTTTCAGCAATGATATTTCTGAGTTGATGATTAAGATTCTGGAAGGCTCCCAAAAAGTAAAGAGCAAACATAATAAAACAACTTACTATTATTATATCTTAATGCAGTAGTTTTCTTCTGATTACCTTTCACTGAGAATTGTCTGATCACTTTGATCATTTAATAACTAGTGGTTATAACTAACCCATCTGTAGTCTACAATGTGAAAAATTATATTCACTTGTCATTTATCTGCTCCTACTCTCACTCACATATCCCAAGACTCACTTTCATATGAGTACTGTATGGAAAGCTGATAGAGCACAAAGACAATTCATTTTGTAGTTGTCTTAGAACTTGGGGATTTCCTAAAAAGCTTAACATTTATAAGTGTAGGCTATAGTTACAGCTGTAAGTTACAAAGTAAGAGTTAGGATATCCATCAATACAACATTCAATACTCTAGGCACTGCCAAATTTTAATAACAAACATTTTGAGAAATTAATAGAACAAAATCAAATAAAATAAAATTGTATCTATCTAAAACAGATACAATAATATGATATATTCACGGGTTTTATTTAAGCCAATCCTCCTGAGTGTAGAGAACATAATTCATTGTATGTGGTAAGAATGAATAAAACCAAGTACAAAATAGGTATGATGATTTTAGAGTGTGAATGGTAATCTGGAGGCACACTTGATGGGGAGGAGGAAATCATCTGCTAGCAACTGTTAGGGTTGGGGATTCATTGAGATTTCCCTAACCAATTTAAACTTGGCCTAATATATACCCATAATATGCAAGAGTGAGGGATACAAGGTACTAAAAATAAAGTGATATTAATATATCAGCTGATCTCTTAGATAAAAATAAATGTAACCATCTGTTGCTTCTGTAGATTCTGTTAGCATAGTGATGTCTTGATCAATGATGCAAATATAGTGAACACATGCAGTTCCCAATTCACATAAGGAATGAGAGTCTCAAAGTTTTGTAATCAGTTTGGTGTAAAAATTTGGATTAAGTATTTTCTCTTTGGTTTCCTCTATCAAAATCTTGGAGTCGTATTGCACAAAATAGAAACTCCTTGATGTAAATACGTGTCAAGACAGTGTTTGCTGTGATAATAAGGATGATAAAGAAAAAGAGTCTTTGTAAGACTATCAGTCAGGGCATTTACATGTAAGGAAGAGCACAATTGATGCTTATTGTAGCTGACTGTAGTTTCTGACATATTCAGAAAAGCAACTGTTGTCTTCTTATACCTGCTTATGTCAAGAAATCCAACCAGATCAGATCAGATCAGTCGCTCAGTCGTGTCCGACTCTTTGCGACCCCATGAATAGCAGCACGCCAGGCCTCCCTGTCTATCACAAGTTCCCAGAGTTCACTCAGACTCACGTCCATCGAGTCAGTGATGCCATCCAGCCATCTCATCCTCTGTCGTCCCCTTCTCCTCCTGCCCCCAATACCTCCCAGCATCAGAGTCTTTTCCAGTGAGTCAACTCTTCGCATGAGGTGGCCAAAGTACTGGAGTTTCAGCTTTAGCATCATTCCTTCCAAAGAAATCCCAGGGCTGATCTCCTTCAGAATGGACTGGTTGGATCTCCTTGCAGTCCAAGGGACTCTCAAGAGTCTTCTCCAACACCACAGTTCAAAAGCATCAATTCTTTGGCGCTCAGCCTTCTTCACAGTCCAACTGTCACATCCATACATGACCACAGGAAAAACCATAGCCTTGACTAGACGAACCTTTGTTGGCAAAGTAATGTCTCTGCTTTTGAATATGCTATCTAGGTTGGTCATAACTTTCCTTCCAAGGAGTAAGCGTCTTTTAATTTCATGGCTGCAGTCACCACCAAACTAAAAATCCTAAAACATGTTAGTTACTCAGTCGTGTCTGACTCTGTAGCCCACCAGGTTCCTCTGTCCATGGAATTCTCCAGGCAAAAATACTGGAATGGGTTGTCATGCCCTTCTCCAGGAGGTCTTCCTGACCAAGGGATTAATCTTGGGTTTCCTGCATTGCAGGCAGATTCTTCACTGTCTGAGCCACCAGGGTCTAGCTATATCACTTTACCCTAACTAACAATTATTGGAAAAGATAAAGACAGGAGAGGACAGGGACAAATATTACTGGAATCTCATTACTTGTCTAATAGATCTTCTTTCTTATTATGTGTGCTAAGTCACTTCAGTCATGTCCAACTTTTGCAACACTATGTATCATAGCCCACCAGGCTCCTCTGTGCATGGAATTCTCCAGGCAAGGATACTGGAGTGGGTTGCCATGTCCATCTCCAGGCTATCTTCCTGACCCAGGGATCGAAACTGCTGACATTGGAAAGTCCACTTATTAGTAGGTAATAAGAAGACTGCAGGAATTCCCTAGTGGCTCAGATGGTAAAGAATCTGCCTAAGATGAAGAAGAACCAGGTTCAATTCCTAGATCAGGAAGATTCCCTGGAGAAGGGAATGGCTATCCATGCCAGTGTTCTTGCCTGGAGAATTCCATGAACAGAGGAGCCTGGAGATCTGCAATCCATGGAGTCACAAAGAGTGACAATTGAGCAACTAACACATTCACTTTCATTTTCAAGAAGACCATAAATATAATACATTAATTTTAAATGGTGAGCTTGGGCAAGAAGCCAAGTAAATATGGAGAGAATAAAATTCAGGACAAGGGCAACAGTTAAGAGTTGTGCTCAAGGACATGATAGCCATTAACCACATGTGGCAATGGAGCACTTGAAATGTGGCTAGTAGAGCTGAATATTAAATTTTTAACCTAATGTATTTATAATTATAATTAAATTATAAAAACTCATACTTGATTTGCTTATTCACAAAACTTTAATTATATTTAGTACAATTTGGTTATGTAAATCTACTTTTCAACTGTAAATTTTATAAAATGCATATAGATTAAATGTTACCAAAATTTTTTAGCATATAAATTGTGATATGCTATTGTAGAGTACATATCCAATTTCAAATTTAGTATAATAACACAAAATATTACATTAATAATTTTTTATGATTACAGGTGGAAATTATAATATTTTACTTTTAATTGAGGTATAACTGATTTTAAGTGATAATATTTTAAATATATTAGGCTAACTAATATATTGTTAAAATTACTTTTACATATTTCCTATGACTTTGTGACATGGATTGGATGCAAAGAATATGTGAGAAAATTATACTTTGGAGTTAAATGAGATGTTCATATATGAGTAGAGAGTTTGGCAGCTTATGCACATGAAGATGGACTTACACTATAGGTATGGGTAGGTGGAAAACTTAATGGAGAGATGGAGAAAACAGAGAACCTCGAAGAACACTTTAGTTGGTGAGATGAATCGATCTATAAGAGCATTAATGCAAGGACAGATATTTTAGTCAAGCAATTTCTCACCCTGATATTCTTTCCCTCCTAGTTTTGCAAGAAAGCAACAGAGGTTGATAATGTACATAAATCATCTATTTTTGTATACTCTCATGGTAGTCAGATACTAGGACTCTACTGGAGTAGAATATAAAAGTGAACCTAAACAAGCTGAGATCGATGCCAGCTTTCTTCCAATCTGAGTAATGAGGGAAAAACATACAGTTTGGGATACTGGGCATTAGAGTAATTAAAGATAAATTCAGTAATTAAAATAATGACCCGTCTCTAGTCTAGATCAAGTTTCATATAAATTTAAACTATATGATAACCTCCTCAACTTAACCACCCCAAACTAAAAACACTTTGTCATCTCAGGAAATAAACATTTACAGAATAAAATATTATGGTCCAGGTTTCTCAGTTCATTCTTATAAAATGGCTGGATTGAAGTTTTAAAACACACACACATGCACAAGGAACCAGGTGAATGTGTCCAAAACTCAAGAGAAAACACATTATCTTATACGTTTGGATGATTCAGGTATTTTAATTACAAGTCCTTAAAAACAAGTTTTACAGAGTTTAAGTATTTTTAAGAACAATTTTCCTGTCCTTGTTGTTCAGTCACTAAGTCCAGTACTTTGGCCACCTCATGTGAAGAGTTGACTCATTGGAAAAGACTCTGATGCTGGGAGGGATTGGGGGCAGGAGGAGAAGGGGACGACAGAGGATGAGATGGCTGGATGGCATCACTGACTCGATGGACATGAATTTGAGTGATCTCTGGGAGTTGGTGATGGACAGGGAGGCCTGGCGTGCTGCGATTCATGGGGTTGCAAAGAGTCGGATACGACTGAGCAACTGAACTGAACTGAACTGAAGACTGGAGCATGCCAGGCTTCCCTGTCTTTCACTATCTTCCAGAGTTTGCTCAAACTGATGTCTGTTGGGTCAGTGATGCCTATCTAACCATCTCATCCTCTGCCTCTCTCTTCTCCTTTTGCCTTCAGTTTTTCCCAGCATCAGAGTCTTTTCCAATGAGTTGGCTCTTCCCATCAGGTGGCCAAAGTACTGGAGATTCAGCATCAGCATCATTCCTTCCAATGGATATTTAGGGTTGATTTCCTTTAAGATTGACTGGTTTGATCTCCTTGCAGTCCAAGGGATTCTCAAGAGTCTTCTCCAGCACTACAATTCAGATTTTCCAGGCTAGGATTTTCCAGATAAGAATACTGGAGCAGGGTGCTATTTCCTCCTCCAGAGGATCTTCCCAACACAGGAATCTCTTGTATTTCCTGTATTGGCAGGTGGAATCTTTACCAATAGCATGACCTGAGAAGCCCCTATCACTGTCCTTATTCAAACCAAATAAAGTATCCATATTTTCACTCTAAGAAAACACACATAGCTCACTAAACTATTAGGGTATTAAGGACTGAAATGGAAATGCAGAGAGACTAAGATGATCACTGACAATAACAAGCAAAAGGGAGGGGATATATGTATACCTATGACAGATTTATGGAGAAGGCAATGACAGATTTATGTTGAGGTTTGACAAAAAACAACAGAGTTATGTAAAGCAATTTTCCTTCAATTAAAAAATAAATAAATTTTAAAAAACATAAGTACAAAAAAAATCTACAACCTTCAAGTAACTCTAATTTTTCATAAAATTGTATTTAGAAACTTTTACTAGCAAAAAATAATTGAAGTAGAATTCCTTTATGTATGTATGTGGTATCTCTCAAAGATACTTAAAGAGAAAATAGTTCTAAATTTACATCAACCTTAACTTCTCTTCCTTTCTCTTTTTCTCTATCCCTGTTAATCCCCTCCAGCTAATACAGAAAATTTTACTAAAGACAACTTTCAAACATTTCAATTTTTAGCCTCCCAATTTCTCTATGACTTCAGTTTATCAGCTGTTGTTTTTTTTTTTTTTTTTTTAATTTGGACATATGGCTTAGACATTTTTATTTTATCCTGTCAATATTGCAAATTCCTTGAAAGAAAGGATAGCATGGAATTTACCTAACAAAGAAAAATTTCCCTATTTCAAAGACTAGTCTCTTTTTCTGGGGAGATAATTATTCCAGTGTGTTTCAGTTCAGTTTAGTCTCTCAGTCATATCTGACTCTTTGCAAACCCCATGGACTGCAGCACACCAGGCTTCCCTGTGTATCACCAACTCCCAAAGCTTGCTCAAACTCATGTCCATGAAATTGGTGATGCTATCCAATCAACTCATCCTCTGTGGTCCCCTTCTCCTCCTGACTTCAGTCTTTCCCTGCATCAGGGTCTTTTCCAATGAGTCAGTTCTTTGCATCAGGTGGCCAAAGTGTTGGAGCTTCAGCTCAATACTTTCAATACTTCCAGTGTGTACAATTCCATATTATCCCAGTTCTAGTGAGGCATTTTGTGTTTACCATCCATGTTGGAAATCAGGTTTCTAGACTTATATTGTACATACCCAAATTCATACACTTGTTACATTTGACTTTTCAAATTTCACTGAATTAATGTTTTGAATAACCTTGCATATAGTACAATACATATTGTATGTCATACATTGATATATATATATATATATACACACATATATATATGTATACATATGTGTATGTATACAGAGGTTAGTTGGCCAATAAGAAATTATATTTATCAAGATTTTATATGTTCCATGTTCTGTTCTAAGATTTTTATATACATCAAGTTATTTAGTATTTATAATAATGTAAAATACAACTTATTGATGTTGTTTTTGCACATGAGAAAGCTGAGACTCAGAGAGATCAAACTTCATTAGTACTTATGTGAGAGAACCAGAGACGAAATAAGGAAATTCTGATAACTGCTTAGTCTAGCATGTAAGACACTGAGCCCTAGGTATGAGTCTTAGTTTTCAATTTTATTCACATACAATAATGTCTACTTTAATATTATAAACAAATATTACCAAGTACGTCTTGTGAGAAATGAGCAGCTAAGGTGTCCTGGAAAAGACTGAGAATGATAAGAATGAGATAAAGTAAAGGAATATAGGTAGTACTTTTTAAAAGAGGTACAAACTAATTAGAAAGAATTAATAATTCTATATTAACCATTTTAATCTATATTAAGGATTTTTTTACATATTTTGTTTGCATCCTACACATTCAACCATTTTCTATATTTGCTAGGGAAAGAGATGTGCATGCTGTATACAGGTATTAAACTGAAGCATTAATTATTACATTTTCTGCTTAAATTTCAAGGTTTTATCTAAACTTGTTGACCTTCCTTTCTGTTATCATAATCATTTTGTATTTCTTTCCACCTATTTCACTTAGTAAGGAACTACAAATATAAATTGCTTCCAAGCTAATGAAAATTAGGGTTGGAGCTCTCTTTCCAGTTCCCCTCCCTTAATCATGCACATTTGCCATGATATGACAGTTGTTCTGAAATTATTTTTCCAAGGATGTATAAGATGCTGGTTTAAAAATTGACTTAGGGATTAATGAAATCCATTGTAAAACATGCTCAGACAATTTTTGTCCATATATGAATCTCACTTTCTATTTATAACCCTTAAAAATTGAAATATATTAGACACTAATTATGAAAGTTGTGTATATATACTCATACAAATCAACATATATCAATATTATGTATATATTAAGCATACATTCAGTTTAAATAAAGTGGGTAAAAGAAAATATCCACATATTCAGAAATAAAAGTTGACCTCTATATTTGAAGAACCCTAAATACCTGTTTTTCATGGCTTCTTCTCTTTCTTTCTCCTCCAGGATAATTTCTGAGCTTTTGTTATACTCTAATAGAGGGATGGTATGGGGAGGGAGGAGGGAGGAGGGCTCAGGATGGGGAGCACATGTATACCTGTGATGGATTCATTTTGATATTTGGCAAAACTAATACAATTATGTAAAGTTTAAAAATAAAATAAAATTAAAAAAAAAAGTTTGCCACATTCATACGAATCCTTTTTTAAAAAATCATTGTATTTTTTTACTTCTTTTTGTCTGTGCTGGGTCTTTGTTGCTGGGCACTGTATTTCTCTAGTTGCAGAGAGCAGGTCCACTCTCCAGTTGTGGTGTGCAGGCTTCTCATCGTGGTGGCTCTCTTCTTGCAGAGCACAGGCTCTAGGACACTTGGGGCTCAGTAGTTGTGGCACACAGATTTAGTTGCCCTAAGACATGTGGGATCTTCCTTGATCAGGGATTGAACCCATGTTCCCTACATTAGCAGGAGGACTCTTAACTACTGGACCACCAAGGAAGTCCCCATATGAATCCTTAAGATATTGTTTTATTTTTTATATAAGTAGGATAACATTATATATATTTTTCTACAGTTAATATTCCTCCTCTGCTTTTGTGTTTTAAAAACTTTGTGTTTTTAAGTTTCATATTTGTGGATGCATCTGTGTATATTTCATTTGTTTTCATTGTTGTGTAGAATTCCTTTATATTAGTAGAGCAAATGATAGATCCCATTGCTCATGGAAACTTGAGTTACTTCCAGTGTTTGCTATCTTGAAGAATGCTGCTGGACTTTCCCAGCAGTCCAGTGGTTAAGACTCCACCTTCTAATGCAGAGGGCGAGGGTTTGATTCCCTGGTCAAGAAACTGAGGTCCCACATGCTGTGGGGTATAGCCAAAAATTAATAGCAACAGAAAGAATGCTGCGATAATCTCTCATCGTATAACTCCCACAATTTGGTTATCTAGTCTCTGTTAATGTACATTGGTGGTGTTTCAGTGTGAGGATATTACAAATCATGATGCTGTGAACATTCATGCAGGAGTCTTTCTGGACTCATATATATTTTCATATATTCTCTTTTCTTGTGTAAATACCTGAGTGGATGTTTGGGTCATGTGTTAAGTGAATGTTTATAAGAAATGTCGATTTCTTTTTTTTCAAGGAAATGACCAAGTTTGCATTTCCACCAGCACTATATCCAAATTCCAACTGCTCTATATCCTGGCCAGTATTTGGTACTAAATCATTGTTACTGTAAACTTCCCACTGTGTACACAGTAGAATCATAATATGGATATGAGGAGCTGTTTGCAAGTGCTGTTTCCAAGAGCAACTCCTGTTGCTCATCTTTTCATGTTTATTTATTGCTTACTCTTAGATATTCTTTATGAAGTGTCCAAATATTTACCGTATTTTGTGAACTTTTTGTCTTCTTAACATTGAGCTTTGATAGTAATTTATATTTTTTCAATAAAAGTTTTTATCTGACACATTTGGCAAATATTTACTTCCATTTGTGACTTGGATATTGATTGGGATTACATTGATCACAGTTTAGGCATCAGTTCAGTTCAGTTGCTCAGTCGTGTTCCACTCTTTGTGAACCCCATGGACTGTAGCATGATAGGCTTCCCTGTGCATCACCAATTCCTGGTGCTTGCTCAAACTCATGTCCATAGAGTCAGGGATACCATCCAACCCTCTTATACTCTGTTGTCCCCTTTTCCTCCTGCCTTCAACCTTTCCCAGCATAGGGGTCTTTTCCAATAAGTCTGTTCTGCGCATCAGGTGGCCAAAGTATTGGAGTTTCAGCTTCAGCATCAGTCCTTCCAATGAATATTCAGGGTTGATTTCCTTTAGGATGGACTTGTTTGATCTCCTTGCAGTCCAAGGGCCTCTCAATAGTCTTCTCCAACACCACAGTTCAAAAGCATCAATTCTTCAGCCCTCAGCTTTCTTTATGTTCCAACTCTCATATCCACACATGACTACTAGAAAAACCATAGCTTTGTCTACATGGACCTTTGTCGGCAAAGTAATGCCTCTGCTTGTTAATATGCTGTCTATGTTGGTCATAGCTTTTCTTCCAAGGAGAAAGCTTCTTTTAGGTATAATTATCATGAAAATTGATTGGACACCCTACATATCTTATATTGTACTATCTAGATGCAGTGCTTCCTGAAAGAGTGTCCTGATGAAGTTAAAACTGATGGTCCATCTTGGAAGGATTCTGCAACACTTAGGTGCCATCCTCCAAGGCATAGTATATGCACTGAATCACATATCATTATTTTGTCTTCAGCAGGAAAACTGTATGGGTCCAGAAAACTGAGTTCACCTTACTTACTATCACTGTCAGTGACTCATGGGAGAAATTGTGTTTAATTGATAGTATTATATGCTTGAGAACTCTCTTCAAACCAGACATGATTATAAGAAATCTTGGAATTACTTATATGCTTGATTGACTTTTATGAGCAAAATCCTCACCAACCCACAGGGAAGATATACATTTAGGGAGAAATAAACCTTAGTTTTATTCAGCCACTGAGAGTTTTGAATAATTTGTTACCACAACATAACTTGTGGGTTATACAGCCTGATAATACATTCACTTGGCAATTGCCTACAAATAAATGAATGAATGAAAGGATATGAATGAGTGAATAATGATGACTGAAATAGAGTGGAATGTCTCCTTTCTGAGGTTTTTTATACTGTATTTATATGAGTCTATGGTAAGTTTATCATATTCTTCACACAAATTCTAATCATGCTTGTTTTCTAATTTTCATATTTTTTATTTCATCCGATATTACTAGACTAAAATCTAAGAAAAAAAAATCAACACTAAGGAGATTTCTTTTTCTAGGAATATAACTTTGCATCCTTTTTCTATATGAATTAATCCATACTTATGAATGAAATATGATATTATATTTAAGCAAGTTTGTCAACACCAAGATAAGATCCAGATTTATTTCTTTTAGATAAGTTTTATTAAATACATTTATTATAATAAGTAATTAAAAGTCACAAAATATTCAACATGTTTATTTTTTAAGTATCTTAAAAATTTTTTCCCTATACATAATATATTTAAGTCATTGTTGGTATGGCTTGCTAAGTAGCACTTGTTTGGATATAATTTTAATACACTGTTTTCACACAGAACTCCCTATATATTATCTGAAAATAATTTAAATAAATGGCTTTCTTGTCTTGCTAAGTTACACCTATAGAAGATATAGCTAATGAGGTGTCTTCTATAATTTTACTAGATGTGTACAGCTAAAGCCACTGCATGACTTATGTAAAGACTTTTTAAAAAATCTTAGGTATTCCAGTGCACTAGCCCCACTGGGACGACCCAGAGGGATAGTATGGGGAGGGAGGAGGGAGGAGGGTTCAGGATGGGGAACACATGAATACCTGTGGTGGATTCATTTTGATATTTGGCAAAACTAATACGATTATGTAAAGTTTAAAAAAATAAAAAAATAAAAATAAAAAAAATCTTAGGTATTCCAATCAATAGGTATATTAATATATTATTTTCAAAGTAAATATATCATTTTAAGTGTACATTGGCTGAAGAGTTTCCATTTCAATCGACAATTAAATGGACTTTGAAATAAAACCTCTAGATGTATTTACATAATTGAGAACAAACTCATCAAATCCCTGTTTGAAAGGTCAACAGATGAAGCACACAAGTCATTAAAATTCTAAGATTCCAAGTAAATTTAGTATATTTGTGTATAATAACCATTACATTTGTATTTTTAATTTTAGATAAATTTCATCTGCCATCACAGGAGGAAAATGAGAGAAATGTTAATCCTATAAATTAAATGAATAGAGATTGAGGTATTTGACCCAGACAGAAAAGAGACTTTATGTATTTATGCAGACACAGGGTAAATTAGGGGAAAATAATCACTTAGATAATTATAAAATATTACTAAGGAGGATATTGGAAGTATTTCCATTGATATCATTTGATATATATTTGATATATATTTCCATATATCAAATCATTTGATTTAAATTTAATCAACTTATCAAATATGTTCAAGTTTAGATATATATTAAACCTCAGTGCACCACTCCAATTGCACAACCATCTCATGCTCTGTTGTTCCTTTCTTCTGCCTTCAGTCTTTCCCAGCGTCAGAGTCTTTTCCATTGAGTTGTTTCTTTGCATTAGGTGGCCAAAGTATTGGAGCTTCATCTTCAGTAGTAGTCCTTCCAATGAATATTCAGGGTTGATTTCTTTTAGAATTGACTGGTTTGATTTCCTTCAGTCCAAGGGACTCTCAAGGGTCTTCTCCAGCACTATAGTTTGAAAGTACTGGAGCTATCCCATCCTAATTTATCCAATGCTCACCAATATTGGAATGTTGAATTTTCTAAATCTTATTCATATCCTAAGGGAAATATTTTTCCATTTTACAATGTGAAGAACATTATACAATTTCCCCCCAACCAGATAGCTACCATTTAATGTTTCGTTTTTTTACACTCAGATCTATCTAACATTAGTTCAGTTCAGTTCATTCTCTCAGTCGTGTCCAGCTCCTTGGGCCCGATGGACTGCAGCATGCCAGGCTTCCCTGTCCATCACCAACTCCCAGAGTTTACTGAAACTCATGTCCATTGAGTCAGTGATGCCATCCAACCATCTCATCCTCTGTCATCCCCTTCTCCTCCTGCCTTCAATCTTTCCCAGCATCAGGGTCTTTTCAAATGAGTCAGCTCTTCACATCAAGTCACCAAAGTATTGGAGTTTCAGCTTCAACATCAGTCCTTCCAATGAACATTCAGGACTGATCTCCTTTAGGATGGACTGGTTGGATCTCCTTGCAGTCCAAGGGACTCTCAAGACTCTTCTCCAACACCACAGTTCAAAAGCATCAATTCTTTGGTGCTCAGCTTTCTTTATAGTCCAACTCTCACATCCATATATAACTACTGGAAAAACCATAGCCTTGACTAGATGGACATTTGTTGGCAAAGTAATGTCTCTGCTTTTCAATATGCTGCCTAGGTTGGTCATAACTTTCTCCCAAGGAGTAAGGGTCTCTTAATTTCATGGCTACAGTCACCATCTGCAGTGATTTTGGAGCCAAAGTAAAAATAAAAGCAGCCACTGTTTCCACTGTTTCCCCATCTATTTGCCATCTATTTCTCCATCTAAGTGATGACACCGGATGCAATGATCTTAGTTTTCTGAATGTTGAGCTTTAAGCCAACTTTTTCACTCTCCTGTTTCATTTTCATCAAGAGACTCTTTATTTCTTCTTCACTTTCTGCCATAAGGGTGGTGTCATCTGTATATCTGAGATTATTGATATTTCTCCCTACAATCTTGATTCAAGCTTATGCTTCATCCAGCCCAGCATTTCTCATGATGTACTCTGCATATAAGTTAAATAAGCAGGGTGACAATATACAGCCTTGACGTACTCCTTTTCCTATTTGGAACCAGTCTGTTGTTCCATGTCTAGTTCTAACAGTTGCTAACTGAACTGAATACAGATTTCTCAAAAAGCAGGTCAGGTGATCTGGTATTCCCATCTCTTACAGAATTTTCCACAGTTTACTGTAATCTAAGGGCTTATGATTATACAGTGAAACTGAGAAATAGATTTAAGGGCCTAGATCTGATAGATAGAGTGCCTGATGAACTATGGAATGAGGTTCGTGACATTGTACAGGAGACAGGGATCAAGACCATCCCCATGGAAAAGAAATGCAAAACAGTAAAATGGCTGTCTGGGGAGGCCTTACAAATAGCTATGAAAAGAAGAGAAGCGAAAAGCAAAGGAGAAAAGGAAAGATATAAGCATCTGAATGCAGAGTTCCAAAGAATAGCAAGAAGAGATAAGAAAGCCTTCAATGCAAATCAATGCATTTGATCTATTTCCTCAGCAATCAATGCAAAGAAATAGAGGAAAACAACAGAATGGGAAAGACTAGAGATCTCTTCAAGAAAATTAGAGATGCCAAGGGAACATTTCATGCAAAGATGGGCTCGATAAAGGACAGAAATTATATGGACCTAACAGAAGCAGAAGATATTAAAAAGTGGCAAGAATACACTGAAGAACTGGACAAAAAAGATCTTCAGGACCCAGATATTCATGATGGTGTTATCACTGACCTAGAGCCAGACATTCTGGAATGTGAAGTCAAGTGGGCCTTAGAAAGCATCACTACGAACAAAGCTAGTGGAGGTGATGGAAGTCCAGTTGAGCTCTTTCAAGTCCTGAAAGATGATGCTGTGAAAGTGCTGCACTCAATATGCCAGCAAATTTGGAAAACTCAGCTGTGGCCTCAGGACTAGAAAAGGTCAGTTTTCATTCCAATCCCAAAGAAAGGCAATGCCAAACAATGCTCAAACTACCACACAATTGCACTCATCTCACACACTGGTAAAGTAATGCTCAAAATTCTCGAAGCCAGGCTTCAGCAATACGTGAACTGTGAACTTCCTGATGTTCAAGCTGGTTTTAGAAAAGGCAGAGGAACCAGAGATCAAATTGCCAACATCCACTGGATCATGGACAAAGCAAGAGAGTTCCAGAAAAACATCTATTTCTGCCTTATTGACTATGCCAAAGTATTTGACTGTGTGGATCACAATAAACTGTGGAAAATTCTGAAAGAGATGGGAATACCAGACCACCTGACCTGCCTCTTGAGAAATCTGTATGCAGGTCAGGAAGCAACAGTTAGAACTGGACATGGAACAACAGACTGGTTACAAATAGGAAGATGAGTGTGTCAAGGCTGTATGTTGTCACCCCGCTTATTTAACTTACATGCAGAGTACATTATGAGAAACACTGGACTGGAAGAAGCACAAGCTGGAATCAAGATTGCAGGGAGAAATATCAATAACCTCAGATATGCAGATGACACCACCTTTATGGCAGAAAGTGAAGAGGAACTCAAAAGCCTCTTGATGAAATTGAAAGTGGAGAGCGAAAAAGTTGGCTTAAAGCCCAACATTCAGAAAATGAAGATCATGGTATTCGGTCCCATCATTTCATGGGAAACAGATGGGGAAACAGTGGAAACAGTGTCAGACTTTCTTTTTTTGGGCTCCAAAATCACTGCAGATGGTGACTGCAGCCATGAAATTAAAAGACGCTTACTCCTTGGAAGGAAAGTTATGACCAACCTACACAGCATATTCAAAAGCAGAGACATTACTTTGCCAACAAAGGTCCGTCTAGTCAAGGCTATGGTTTTTCCTGTGGTATGTATGGATGTGAGAGTTGGACTGTGAAGAAGGCTGAGTGCCGAAGAATTGATGCTTTTGAACTGTGGTGTTGGAGAAGACTTTTGAGAGTCCCTTGGACTGCAAGGAGATCCAACCAGTCCATTCTAAAGGAGATCAGCCCTGGGATTTCTTTGGAAGGAATGATGCTAAAGCTGAAACTCCAGTACTTTGGCCACCTCATGCAGAGAGTTGACTCATTGGAAAATACTCTGATGCTGGGAGGGATTGGGGGCAGGAGGAGAAGGGGACGACAGAGGATGAGATGGCTGGATGGCACCCACTGACTCAATGGATGTGAGTCTGAATGAACTCCGGGAGTTGGTGATGGACAGGGAGGCCTGGCGTGCTGCGATTCATGGGGTTGCAAAGAGTTGGACATGACTGAGCAACTGAACTGAACTGAACACAGTCAAAGGCTTGGCATAGTCATTAAAGCAGAAATAGATATTTTTCTGGAACTCTTGCTTTTTCAATGATCCAGTGGATATTGGCAGTTTGGTCTCTGTTTCCTCTGCCTTTTCTAAAACCAGCTTGAACATCTGGAAGTTCATAGTTCACGTATTGTTGAAGCTTGGCTTGGAGAATTTTGAGTATTACTTGGCTAGCAAGTGAGATGAGTCCAATTGTGTGGTAGTTTGAGCATTCTTTGGCATTGCCTTTCTTTGGGATTGGAATGAAAACTGACCTTTTCCAGTCTGTGGTCAGTGCTGAGTTTTCCAAATTTGCTAACATATTGAGTGCAGCACTTTCATTGCATCCTATTTTAGGATTTGAAATAGCTCAATTGGAATTCCATCACCTCCACTAGCTTTGTTCATAGTGATGCTTCCCAAGGCCCACTTGACTTCGCATTCCAGGATGTATTATTTTTATAGCCTGTTACAAAGAGGACATGTATTATGATATCATAACCTAGTGAGTAACATGTATACAAGACATAGAGGATAGAAAAAGATATAATCTATTTTTAATTTATTTTTTAATTGAAGGATAGTTGATTTACAGAATTTTGTTTTTTTTTCTATCAAATCTCATGAATCAGCCATAGGTATACATCTATCCCCTCCCTGTTGAACCTCCCTTCCGTCTCTCCCCCCATCCTATCCCTCTAGGTTGCTATAGAGCCCCTGTTTGAGTTTCCTCAGACATATGGCAAATTCCCATTGACTATTTATTTTACATATGGTAATGTAACTGTTTATGTTATTCTCTCCGTACATCTCACCCTCTCCCTGTGTTCATAAGTCTGTTCTCTATGTCTGAGAAAAAGAAATAATCTTTAAATTAGTAATTCCTATAGCAAAGTAACATGGAATGAAAGCTTAGATAGGACATGAAAACTAAAACAGAGGAGCATTAACCCTATCATGAGTAGGCAGCTTTCTCTCTTCTGTCCTGAGTTTTCTTATCTCATCCATTAAACTGGAGTGGGTAAAGATAATAACTAGTGTTTATGAAAAAAACAGAATGGTCAAAGGAATTGGTGACATAAAGAGATACAATATAACCAAAGAACATCAGGTAGAGACTAGCAATTTGTTTAGAAGTAATCAATGATAAAGTAAATGAAGTATTGTATAAAAATAAACCTCATTTAATCAAATACTTTTATAGTCAGGTGAATTCTTGAAAGTTTATTGGTTGAGCACCCTTCTGACACTCGGCTCTCCATAGAAATCCTCATTGGTTTGCAATGAATAAAAAAGGTATGAAGGCACAAAGAACCACACAATAAAAACTGGCTGGAAAATAACAGATCCTGAGATCAGTCTGTTTATTAACACAACTAGAAAGGCTTCTATTTAAGCACACTGCCATAGGTAGATGTGCTGGAATGAGTCTTAGAATTGAGAGCTTTAAAATGGGTCTTTGAGATGGAGTTTGTCTGCAGCACATTTATTAAGAAGTTCCCTGGGGATCCATACCTGTATCAGGAAAGGGAAGGAGGCAGAATTGAGCAGAAGGGTGAATTGAAGCAAAATCCAAGGAGTGCTCCACATCTCCATCTCTCAAGTGCAGATGGTTTTCAGTGCTTCCCACCATTATATATACACCATTATTGTATATTTGAGCCTCTTCTCAGCCTCATTTAGCACACCTTCTGGCCTTAGTGTTTTAACTGGTCACTTGAGCCACAGAGTCTAAATCCTACTCTTTATGTTCTTCTCTGGCCAGAAATCCTTATCTTGTCTTTATTGTCACAACTGGACCAGTCATTTTGATAGGTGGCCCCAAATTAATTAGGTACTAAAATATAGTAATGCATCATTGTTCTACTAGTTCACAGCAGCATAGTCAGTTACCCATGCCAGTAAACTAACTCCTGTTTTTGCCTGGTGGTCCCTTGGCATGGAAGCCTCAAGTATCTAAAGAAACAGTTAAAGATTATAATCCAATGGAGCTCCTGATGTGGACCCTGTCAGAAATGTCCCCCTTTGAGAAAAAATATCCTCAGGAGGGCACATGTTGCCTTACAGAGATGAAGTCTCTGCATCAACTCCAAGTAAGGGGGTATGGCTCCAGCAGCAATAGAGAAAGACAAATAAATTCTGAAGGCTGATAGTTCAGAATAACTTTGCTAAACATTTTTGAGGGTTCATTACAAATTGCATTATCCCACAAGGAGTGGGTCTATTCTCTCTCAGCCAAGGGACTGAATTTGCCATAGCAGACATGCTTTGGTTGGGTGCTTATTGTCCTTTGGGTTTTAGAAACTGACCATTCAAGTCCTGAGACTGATTGTCAGCTTTCTCTGCCCTCCAACTGCAGGGAGTATGAGCTGCTTTCTAAAGTTTTTGCAGTTGTTCTTGACAATAATTGGGAATTGATAACTCAAATATATTTTAATCTTTTCCCAAACTTTCCTGAACTTAGTAATAGGCTACCAATTCTTTGCCTTTATGGTTAGTGTTTGTCACAACTTTTAAATGCCTGTTAAATACATGAGCTAATGCTCTCCTCTTCATCTGTATGTTAGTCTTATTCAACATATTTAACAGTTGGTTTGTCATTTTATGCAAAGCACTGTGTGTGCTGACCTACCACCAATGATAGGGTCTTCAGGGGCAGTCAATAGCTGAGTGACCTATTTCCAAAATGCCATCATAGTGCCTGATTTATCAAACAAGTGTTACAGGCTAATTTCCCCAGGAAGGTGACTCTAAAACTGAATGAGACATGCAGGTTGTTTATTATTAATAATGAGAATATTTGGGATCAACACCTATTAAATGGAGAGGAAGGAGAGAGAATTGGGAAAATAGTTGTCTTACTAATCTTTTTGAGATCCTTGAAATAAGAATAGCTCTTCAGAGTTAGCCTGAGTTCAGTCCTTTATGGTCAGTTCTTTGTATTTTTTATTCATGTGGATATTAGAGGTGAACCAGCCCAAGAAGCAATATGACTCTGAGCCAGCGTGAGGCAATCTCCCAAAATCCCTGTTAGTTGGTTTCCTGCCATCAGTACTCTCAACAGCCGCAGCTAGAAGCCCTTCATTTGAAAAAATATCTATGTGGTACACTGCAGAATCTACTACATCGGCCATCAATAAAATTATTATTGTTTTCATATGGAGAGCTATTCATTGAAATTAAAAATTTACATCAATAGTTTGTACTTTAAGAATTTGCTAGTAGTTTTTACATACCAATCTTAGACAACAAAATAAACCTTTAAGCTTTGAAAACTTCTCTTAGGAAACTCAAGAAAAGAGATTTAAATTGCTCCAGTCATATAAATGAGACTTAAATGGTACTGTTTCCTGACTCTAAAGTTTGAATATTAGTATATTAATAAGATGATTAACTAGTCAATACAAATAATAAGTTTTGACTTCCTAGTATGAGTCAAACACTATCCTAGGCTGTAGCAATGAAGAAAACAGACAAACATGCCTGTCTTCATGAAACTTGCTCAGTGAGGAGGCAGACAGTTTTAAAATGTACAATTAAATTCATGGGATGTAATTGTAAGTTGTATGGAGGAAAAGGGAAAACAGAAAAAAAAAATAGAAGGAAGGAACATTTGATGAACATGTAATAATGTGTTCTAAATGTATGCAATAGTGTAGGAGTTATAGTAGTTTTAATTTTACTAATGAGAAAAATGAGGCAAAATTTTAATAATTAAATAAATTGCTTAAGTTCACATAGATAAGTGGTAAAGTTAATACTCAAACACAGATAATTTTGGCTTTAACATTCTAGCTCTTAACTTTATACAACTGCTATAAATAGTAGACAGAATGGATTTGGAATAATCATAAATGTTATAAATATTATTTCAGAGAAAGTGGACAATAATCTTTGAGTTTCTGGTGCTATCAAGGTTAATGGCTCTGTACATATTAATACCAATAAAGCAACAATTCTGTTACTGCTTTATATAAAAAGATATCTATTCTTTCTGTTACAGGGTAAGATATATAGACTATGCATCATATTTGTAATATGTTGGGCGTAAACATTGAGATATATGTTTTGTATAGCATGTATATATATGTGTGTGTGTATGTGATGTCTATATCTGTATGTTTCTGTGCATATATGATTGGTGGAAGAAGAGAGAAATATGAGATCCTGTAATATAGAGTATAAGAAAGTATCACAATTGCTATATTGCATAAAAAAGAGGAATCGTGGATTACTTCCTAAAAATTAAAGTATTAGAAATAAAGTGGAGTGTTTATGATTATTGATGATTCTTCATACTATAGCAATTATTTCAAATAATCTAATGAAGCTAGTATCTTAATCATCATTTCCATCTGTATCTGTGCTAGGTACAACCTCTGTACAGTTTGTGCCTGTGTTAGGTTTAGCTCTTGTGTGTGGTATAAAAACAAGCAAAAGTGGGATTATTCACAAAAGAAGGTCTCATGAGGAGTTTTTAAATGATACAATTTAAAAAATGTTTCTGGATAGTCGTAAAGTATTGATGAAAGAAAAAGCTATTGCTAAATAACACCTCCACCACCTTCTACCTTATGTGGAAACATATACAGATTCGCTGAATAAATGAAAGTGTTTAACCAGAATGTGCCCAAATTAAAATGAAGATCACCATCCAGTCAAACAGGGCACTCAGGAAAAAAACATATTTTTACCACAGTACATAAAAATTCAACTTATGTTATGTGTTGTCCTGAATATATACTATTAGACTAATTATCTTTTTTGACAGCTCTGGTTAATAGATTTCAATCAATAATTTAACTTTTCTATATATAGTTTTATATACTGTTACTGCATAAAATTGAAAAATATTTTTCAAGACTTTTTTAAAAAAATGAAGTATAATTTTGATTTGAAATAGAATGAACAAAATCCTATATAGCCTGTGCCAGTGTTTAATTGCATGCTATATAATTTTTCCAACATATTTTTATTATACATTTAGTGTTTTTCCTAGTTTTTTGACATATCATAAACATTTGTTGATTTGATAGTTATGTATTATAAAATTATTACTAACTTACTTTTAGCTAACACTTCCATCATGTCACATATTATCACATGTTTTCCTGTGATGAAAACATTTAAGGTATACTCTCTTAGAACTTTCAAGAATAGAATACAACATTGTTATCTATAATCACAATAATGTACATTAGATCCCCAGACTTACTCGTCTTCAAACTGTGAGTTTGTACTCTTTGCCTTGCAACTCCCCATTTCTCCAAAAGGGCAACCCAGAGGACTCATTCTATTCTGTATCACTGGGTTCAGCTTTTTTTAGATTCCTATATAAGTATTCAAATACGCAGTATTTGTCTTTCTGTATCTGACATTGCACTAAGAATTATGCCCTCAAGTTCCATCCATGTTGTCAAAAAGAGTAGGATTTTCTTCTTATGACTGAATAATATTCTGTTGTGTGCATGTATATACATATGCATCACAACTTCTTTATTCATCTGTGAGAGGACCCTTAGATTGTATCTATATATTTATTATCGATAATGCTGCAGTCATCATTAGAGTTCAGGTATTTCCATGATGTCTTATTTTCATTTTACACAGGAATTTTGTTTTAAATTTTTAAGAACTTTTCATAATATTTTACATAGTGGCTGTAACAATTTATACTCCCATCAACAATGAAAAAGGATTCCATTTTCTTCACATCATTACTAACATGTATATCTTGTTTTTTGATCATAGCCGTCTTCACAGGTGTGAGGTGAAATATCTCATTGTATTTTGATTTGCATTTTCCTGATATCTCTGCTCTTTTGTTTTTGATTGTATTTTTTTTTCTTTTTGGTATTGAGTTGTACGAGTTCTTTATGTATTTTGGATATTAACTTATCATCAGGTAGAGGGTTTGCAAATATTTTCTGCCATTACATAAGTTTCATTTTGTTTGCCTTTTATTTTGTTGGTTATTGTTGTTGCTGTGCTTTTTAGTTTGATGTGGTCCCACTTACTGATTTTTGCTTTTGTTGCTTATGCTTAGGTGTCATATTCAAATAACTGTTGCCCAGACAAATATCAAAAAACTCTTCTCCTATGTTTACTTCTAGGAGTTTTCTGGCTTCAAGTCTTATGTATAAGTCTATTCCATTTTGTTTTACTTTTTGCGAATGGTGTGAGATAAGGGTTCAATTTTATTTTTGTCCTGTGGTAATCTAGTTCCCATATCACCATTATCTATTGTGATTCAGTATTTTATGTCTAAGTTATTGGTGAGACAGTCATACCATTAATTAAATAAGAAGGAAAGAAGACAAAAACTTGAAGGGAGAAGAAATTGAATCTTAATTTGAACATGTAGAATTTTGTGTCAGTCATTGGTTTTAACTGGTGATTTCTAGCAGGTTTTTGGAAAAACAGGTCTGAAGAAGTTAAAAAAGGAAACTTTAGGTGGTGATCAACTCACCACTAAAGCTTGAATGGCTAGATAGAGTTACCATGGGTAGAAAAACTAAACAGACATTATTTAACATCAGAAAAAATATCAGAAGAGATGAAACTCTATAATGTAGATGTCATCAATCATGTTGGCATGTATAATTAATAATAATTTGAAAAAATATGTGAAGATAATTATTATAAAAACATAAATACATCATGCTAAAAAACATTAAAAAGTTCATTAAAAAATAAAACCAGTAATTTATTAGATTAAAGTAATATTTCCATAGCTTAGCAGTTCTACTCTTTTGATCATAACATTATTGCCTGTTAAGAAAAACTGTTATTAAAATCTACCAGGGGATGACTTAGCTGCTGCATAAACTATTTTAACTTGCCTATTTTGTCCTTTCCATATGTGGATATATCTACTTTGTGAAGTGCAATTATGATGTGATATGATACATCATTTTTCTAACAAATCATTGTTGTTTAGTAACATTTCCCTTACATTGTCAAATTCCCAACTATTCTGTCATATTTAAAACATGTTTTTTACAGTTTTATTTTAGTTTAGGAATTTAGGGTGATGGTATCAAAAATTCAGGCCACAATTTCTATAAGATTCAGTACTCATTAAACTTGGAATTTTGCTATTTGTGAATGCTATACTGTAATGTTTATGTTTGATGTTAATTTTAACAATTCCTTAAGACACATATTATTATCTGTCATTGTTTTCAAAGTAGAGTTCAAAGAATTCTGCATTTAGCACTCAGATATGCTTGTTCCATAGGCTAGATTAAAGATGAAATATCACTGGCCAAAATGTTGCATTCTTTAAATTTCCCATCATTTGGATTTGAAAATATGATTCTATTTCCTTCAAATATAGGAAAGGAAAATTCTTGTTTAAAAACTATCTGGGATATTCAAAATTCTCTACATCCTGATTTTTGAGTGTCGTATTAAGCAGGTAATATAGTACTACTTGCAATTTTTAGTTTAAATATGTGATTTTCCTATAATGAAACCCTGGGAACAAAAATTCCACCTGACTTATTGCAGGCAGTTATAATGGCTCTTTCCTTACCTTCTTTATACATTTTGTGATCTATATAATACTTTCTGAATTACTTTTTGGTAGGTAACATGGAAGCTAATTCTGTGTTATGCAGCTATTTCTAAATATAACTTTATCAGCAAGTGATTTTAGCACTTAAAAAAAAAATTGAGCCATGTTGCTGAAGAAAAATTTTATTTTTTTAATATAAATTTATTTATTTTAATTGGAGGCTAATTACTTTACAATATTGTATTGGTTTTGCCATACATCAACATGAATCTGCCACGGGTATAAACGTGTTTGAAGAAAAATTTTATTTTCACTTGTGTTCATTAAGTTGGTAATTTTCCTCACTATATCCAAAATATTAAACCATTCAATAGTTGCTCAGGAATGACTATTTTTTAAATTTATTTTTGCTGAAAAATAATTGCTTTACAGAATTTTGTTGTTTTCTAAGTCATATTTTATTGATGTGCACAGGGTTTAATTGAATTATATTATTAAGTAATAAAATGTTTCATCTAAATTAAACTAGTTTGTGTACAAACCCAAAAGAACCTTGGTAAGTCAACAGTTGGTACAGATGTAATAATGAGTAGCCTATTAGCATATGCATTTGCAGTATGTTTTACAAGTAGGGTTGAGGCTATTAATTAATCTCTAAAATCAGTTTGATGGAAGTCACTTATGAAAGTTTGTATATAATTTCTGATCTTATCAATAGTTCATTAAAATTGATAGCTTCAAGCTCCTTTAGAGAATTAAGAGAAAACCATGGAAGTATAATGTGTTAGTAGAACAAAGGGGTTAAGCAGTGAATTACTGGTGTCATAAATATCCCTAGTGGGAGCATCCAAATGGTTAATACTTAAAATCCCAAGGTTAAGGATCCCAGTTTCCTATGGCCTGTTAAGTATAGGCTGTAGCAAACAGGGGAAAAAAAAAAAAAAAAGGAGATGGTAGTGAGGGGGCATCTGCTTCCTTAACAATTTGGCTCAGATAGTAATTAATGCCTCATTGTTAGGGAAATAAACCATCTCTTGAATGATAAACATCTGCATGAGTACTTGGAGGTGGCAGGTATATTATTGTTCTGCATTTCTATTGGCTACACCAGTGAATATGAGAGAAGTGTTACTAGTAAATGTATTTAATTTTTGCATTGTTAACAACACCCTGCCAATCTTTTTCTGAGCACATAGAAAACCAAGTTCATTATTTTTTGCACACCAACTATAAAGAAAATAAAAAATCCTAATCTCTTAATTCATTTTGTTTGTTTGTTTGTAAATACCAATGACTGGTTGGATGATATGCACTCCTAAAATAGCACCTTATAGTTCACCTTGTGATAAATGCTTTCTATAAATTTGCTTGGTTTAAATGAATAAGACTGCCTTCCTATTGCTCTCATTCTCAGTGAATTGACTCATTGTTTATTTCAGTCTCAGCAGAGGTATAATGTAACCTTTGAAATAATGGAACCTCCCCTACTGTCAGAGAATACAAACAGTCACCTCGTCTTTCAGGGAAAACAACTACTTTTCTTTTAAAAATATATTTTAGTCTCTTTTCAAAACAATTTTATTAATATAACTGTGATATTCCCAAATAAAAATACTCATTTTTTTTATTGTTGCAGAAGAGAGGTTAGTTTTATAATAATGAAGGTGTAAAAATCAAATTGCTCCCCTTCTTTGTTTTCTTTTTTTTTTAACCTTTTATTTTGTATTGGGGGATAGCTGATTAACAGTATTATGATAGTTTCATGTACACTGAGAAGGGATTCAACCATACTTATACATGCATCCATTCTCCCCTAAACTGCCCTCCCATCCAAGCTGCCACATCACATTGACAGAGTTCCATGTGCTATACAGTAGGTTCTTGTTGGTTATTTTAAATATAGCAGTGTATACAGGCAACCATGAGTTTATTCTCTAAGTCTGTGAGTCTCTTTCTATTTTGAAACTAAGTTAATTTGTATCACTTTCCACATAAAAGTGAAGTCATACAATGTCTTCTTCTCTGTCTGACTTACTTCACTCAGTATAGCAATCTCTCCCTTCTTTGTTTTTTACCATTTAAAAAAAAAAATATGCATAGGTACAAATCATCACCTAAAGACACAGTCTCAAATTCTAAAGTCTAATTATACATGTGTATCTAATGAGTAAACCTATTGGTCTAAATCAGGGTGTAAAGATATATTTAAAAACAAATATAAATAAATATTTAAAATTCATACATCGTACAGATTGTTATTTATAAGAAAAAAGAGCTTATGTAGATATTTAACTTTTCACAGTACGTTCTTAGTTAAAAGGCATATATTAGATTGGTAGAAAAGTAATTGCGGTTTCAGACTGTGAATTTTAAATATTATAACTAGTCTCAAACACATCTTTATTAATCAAAGTAGGAACCATTATAATCAACACATTTTTGTCAACAATATATAAGTTTTATTCCTGTAGCATAAAAATCCATATTTGGACTTCAACAAACTCTTGGAAAGAATTTTCTGCCTCCTTCTGGTTGTGGAAGCATTTTCCCTGCAAAAAGTTTTTAAGATGCTTAAAGAAGTGGTAATCAGTTGGTGAAAGGTCAAGTGAATATGGCAGATGAGGCAAACTTCGTTGCCCAATTCATTAAACTTTTTTGAAGGGTTCATTGTACAACATGCAATAGGGCATTGTCGTGGAGAACAATCAGGGCCATTCTGTTTACCAATGCTGGCTGCAGGCACGGCAGTTTTCAGTGCATCTCATCAATTTGCTGAGCATACTTCTGAGCTATAATGGTTTCACCAGGATTCAGAAGCTACAGTGAATCAGATGGGTATCCGACCACCAAACAGTGATCATGACCTGTTTTTGGTGCAAGTTTGGCTTTGGGAAGTTAAGTGTTTGAAGCTTCTTGTTTGTCCCAACCACTGAGCTGGTCATCACTGGTTTTTGTATAAAATCCACTTTTTGTCACATGTTACAAATCTGATTGAGACATGGTTTATTTTTTTTGCATAGAATAAGAGAAGACACACTTCAAAAAGACAGGTTTTTTGATTTGTGGTCAGCTCATGAGGCACTCATCAAGATTTTTCACCTTTCCAATTTGCTTCAAATGCCAAACAAACCATAGAATGGTCATGTTGAGTTTTTTGGCAACTTTTGTGAGAGGATCAGCTTCAAAGACTGCTCTCAGTTGGTCATTGTCAACTTCCCATGGCCAGCCACTGCACTCCTCATCTTCAGGGCTCTTTTCTCCTTTGCAAAACTTGTTGAACTTTCACTACACTGTACAGTTGTTAGAAGCTCCTGGGCCAAATGCATTGTTGATGCTGTGAGTTGTCTAGGCTGCTTTACAACACATTTTGAACTCAAAAAAGGAAATAGCTTGAATTTGCTTTTTGTCTAACATCATTTCCCTAGTCTTATAAATATGAAATAAAGAGCAAGTAATTAGTCATTAGCAAAAAAGCATGAAGCAAGATGTGCAATAATCTGATGTATGACATAACCACGTTTATTTAAGAATGTATTCCAATATCAAATGGCAAATTTCAACAGTGCAAAACTGCAATTACTTTTGTACCAACCTAGATGCAAAAAATCAGTTGATCTTATCTGAACTTTGTTTCAGTTGTTTTCAGTTGGATCATAAACAGCATTAATTTAAATATTGATCCTGGCTAAGGCCCCATTTCATGCAAACATTGGCAAAATAAAGGACAGAAATGGTATGGACATAACAGAATCAGAAAATATTAAGAAGAAGTGGCAAGAATACACAGAAGGACTGTACAAAAAAGATCTTAATGACTCGGATAACCATGATGGTGTGACCACTCACGTAGAGCCAGACATCTTAGAGTGTGAAGTCAAGTCAGCCTTAGGAAGCATCCCTACGAACAAAGCTAGTGAAGATGATGGAATTCCAGCTGAGCTATTTTAAATCCTAAGAGATGATGCTGTTAAAATGCTACACTCAATATGCCAGCAAATTTGGAAAATTCAGCAGTGCCCACAGGACTGGAAAACATCACTTTTCATTCCAATCCCAAAGAAAGGCAATGCCAAAGAATGCTCAAACTACCACACAGTTGTACTCATTTCACATGCTAGCAAGGTCTTGCTCAAAATCCTCCAAGCTAGGTTTCAGCAGTATGTGAACCAAGAACCCCCAGATGTACAGCCTGGATTAAGAAAAGGCAGATGAACCAGAGATCAAATTGCCAACATCCATTGGATCATAGAAAAAATAAGACAATTCCAGGAAAACATCTTTTCTGCTTCATTGACCATGCCTTTGCCTCCTGAGAAATCTGTATGCAGATCAAGAAGCAACAGCTTAGACCCGGACATGAAACAACAGACTGGTTCCAAATTGTGAAAGGAGAACGTCAAACTGTATATTGTCATCCTGCTTTTTTAACTTCTATGCAGAGTAAATCATGCCAAATGCTAGACTGGATGAAGCTCAAGCTGGAATCAAGATTTCTGGGAGAAATACCAATAACCTCAGATATGCAAATGACACCACCCTCATATCATAAAGCAAAGAGGAACTAAAGAGCCTATTGATGAAGGTGAAAGAGAAGAGTGAAAAAGCTGATTTAAAATTCAGCCTTCAAAAAACAAATGGCATCCTATCCCCTTACTTCATGGCAAACAGATGCAGAAACATTGGAAACAGTGAAAGATTTTTTTTTTTCCTTAGGCTCCTAAATCAGTGCTGATGGTGACTGTAGCCACAAAATTAAAAGATGCTTGCTGCTTGGAAGAAAAGTTATGACCAACCTAGACAGCGTATTAAAAAGCAGAGACATTACTTTGCTGAAAAATGTTCATTGAGTCAAAGCTATGGTTTTTCCAGTAGTCAGGTAGGGATGTGAGGGTTGTACCAAAAAGAAGGCTGAGTGCCAGAGAATCAATGCTTTTGAACTGTGGTGCTGAAGAAGACTCTTGAGAGTTCCCTGGACTGCATGAAGATCAAACTAGTCAATCTTAAAGGAAATCAGTCCTGAATATTCATTGAAAGGACTGATGCTGAAGCTGAAGCTCCAATACTATGGCCACCTGATACAAAGAGCTGACTCATTGGAAAAGACCCTGATGCTGGGAAAGACTGAGGGCAGGAGGAGAAGGGGATGACAGAGGTCCAGATGGTTAAATGGCATCACCAACAATAGACATGACTTTGAGCAAGCTTCGGTCTGGTGAAGGACAGGGAAACCTGGTGTGCTGCAGTCCATGGAGTTGCAGCGTCAGACACAACTGAGCAAGTGAACAACAACAAAGGCCCCAGTGGACTAAAATAAAATCATAAGATTGTTAAGGACTCCAGAATTTATGGAGATTAATACACTATTGTTGAGTCCCTTCCGGGACTTCCAAGAATCCTCACTTGGTGAATAGCTACTTGGAAGACTAATTACAATCTAAACTGAGAGCCTATATAGTTTGTAGTTATGGCTATGACCCAATAGTAGGGATCAGCACACTTTTTCTTTAAAGTGCCACATTTTTAACAGCAATTAGTAAACAAATATTTTAGGTTCTGTAAGTCACACAGATTGTCTTTCTTTCATGTGCGTGCTAAGTTGCTTTAGTCATGTTCAACTCTTTGCAACACTATGGACTATAGCCTGCAAGCTTCTCTGACCAAAGGATTCTCCAGGCAAAAATACTGGAGTGGGTTGCCATTTCCTCCTCCAGAAGATCTTCCCAACCCAAGGATTGAACTCACATCTCTTTATGTCTCCTGCTTTGGCATGGGGTTCTTTACCTCTAGTGATACGTGGTAAGCCAAAGCGAAAAGTGTTAGCCATTCAATCTTGTCTACCTGTTTGCAACCCCGTGGACTATAGTCTGCCAGACTCCTCTGTCCATTCGATTCTCCAGACAGTGATACGGGAGCCACTCCATTCTAGAGGGGACCTTCCCAACTCAGGAATTGAACCTGAGTCTCCCACATTGAGGGTGGATTCTTTACTGTCTGAGCCACCAGGGAAGCCCTGTTTAGTCTTCTTTATTTACAACCCATGAAAGATGAAAAGCCCATTATTAGTTATCTGGATATCAAAAACAAAACAAAACAATAACAACAACAACGACAACGAAAAAACAGGCCAGTAGGACAAATTTGTTCTCCTAAACAGTAGTTCTCCCACCCCTACCCTGTAGGAACACAGATGAGAAAAATACAGGTAGCAAAGATGATTTCAGAAATACCATAAAGCTGTATTAATAAAGAATATTATAAAATAATTCAAATCCTAGGGCTGATAATTGATAGAAGGAAGGGAGAGTTTGAATGCATCCTTTTGGATAATGTTAACAAGATTTAAGATTTCCAGCAGAATATCTAGAAAACTGTGTAAGGGGAAATAAGAGAGGGCATGAAAGATAATTTAATGTCTTTAATTTTGACTTAATGTTATAAAGAGAATTAAACCTATTCTTTGAAAAGAACTTATATTGGTACCATCAATTCTGGTACCAGCAGCTAGGTCAAGTGGAGATTTATCACATCAAAAATTTCTGAATGATATTTTATGAACTTATTATAAACCAAGGAGAGGGGTGAAATTTTAATAGGAAAAAGGAATTAAATGTGCTGGACTAATTAAATAATTCTTCACCAAAGGACTAGAGATGGACATTAAAATGTTTTTTAAAACATTTATGCAAAGAAACCTGTGTAGACAGCTACAGTTCAAGTAGCTTGTATCTATATTTATTCATTTCCTGATAAATAGGATGAGATGGCTGGATGGCATCACGAATACAATGGACATGAACTTGGGCAAATTTAGGAGATGGTGAGGGACAGGGAGGCCTGGAGTGCTGCAGTCCATGGAGTTGCAAAGAATCAGACATGACTGGGCGACTGAAGAACAACAACAAGGATATAGCAGCAAGAGGTCAAGACATAGTAATCCAGGCAAAGGGGGAACTGAGCAGAAGCAGAACGTACTCTTCACAAAAAGTACTGATGAGGGGCTTTGATATCTCTGGGGAAATATGAGGCAACTTGGGTCTCATCTTTCTGGGATCACAAGCAGATGGAAGATTAAGGGAAAGGAGTGGGGAGAATTCCCTTTTCTTTTCACATTTACTCTTCCTGTATTCAAGGTCATCAAGACCTCACCGTGTTCTTTCAAGTGGAGATGTCCAGACAAGTTAGGTCAAATAAGACAAATTTCTTTGTGTTGTTCTTGGTGGGCTCTTGACCAGCAGCATTTGTCCACTCCACCTGAGAGATCCTTACTGCTGCTGCTGCTGCTAAGTTGCTTCAGTCGTGTCTGACTCTGTGCAACCCCATAGACAGCAGCCCACCAGGCTTCCCCTGGGACTCTCCAGGCAAGAACACTGGAGTGGGTTGCCATTTCCTTCTCCAATGCATGAAAGTGAAAAGTGAAAGGGAAGTGGCTCAGTCGTGTCCAACTCTAGCTACCCCATGGACTGCAGCCCACCAGGCTCCTCTGTCCACAGGATTCTCCAGGCAAAAGTGCTAGAGTGGGGTGCCATTGCCTTCTCCAGAGATCCTTACTACTTGACCATAAAAAGGACAGATAATACTGCAGTTAACAAAGTCAAATACCTACTTGTTTTTGATAACAACTAGTAAGGACTTCGGAGAAGGCAATGGCACCCCACTCCAGTACTCTTGCCTGGAAAATCCCATGGATGGAGGAGCCTGATAGGCTGTAGTCCATGGGGTCGCTGAGAGTCGGACACAACTGAGCGACTTCCCTTTCACTTTTCACTTTCATGCATTGGAGAAGAAAATGGCAACCCACTCCAGTGTTCTTGCCTGGAGAATCCCAGGGACAAGGGAGCCTGGTGGGCTTCCATCTATGGGGTCGCACAGAGTCAGACACGACTGAAGCGACTTAGCAGCAGTAGCAGTAGCAGTAGCAGTAGCAGTAAGGACTTGTCTCCCACCTCTGTTACCTGGAGCCAGGAAAGGAAAGAGTGCTCATACTTCTTGGGACCATAATGTAGACTGTACATTTTTACTCCTGAGTCTCCAGACCCAGTTCTGTTATACTAGCTAACCACTTCCTCTATACCCTGAGTTGTCTTCTTTCTTCCTTCCCTACCACAGCCCCAGCATCTTTTATCTGTCTTTCTAAGAAAAGGAGTACGTCAAGGCTGTATATTGTCACCCTGCTTATTTAACTTGTATGCAGAGTACATCATGAGAAACGCTGGGCTAGGGGAAGCACAAGCTGGAATCAAGATTGCCGGGAGAAATATCAATAACCTCAGTCCTGCAGATGACACCACCCTTATGGCAGAAAGTGAAGAAGAACTAAAGAGCTTCTTGATGAAAGTGAAAGAGAAGAGTGAAAAAGTTGGCTTAAAGCTCAACATTCAGAAAACTAAGATCATGGCATCTGGTCCCATCACTTCATGGCAAATAGATGGGGAAAGGTTGGAAACAGTGGCTGACTTTATTTTTCTGGGCTCAAAAATCACTACAGATGGTGATTGCAGCCATGAAATTAAGAGATGCTTACTCCTTGGAAGAAAAGTTATGACCAACCTAGACAGTATATTAAAAAGCAGAGACATTACTTTGTCAACAAAGGTCCATCTAGTCAAGGCTATGGTTTTTCCAGTAGTCATGTATGGATTTAAAAGTTGGACTATAAAGAAAGCTGAGTGCTGAAGAAGTGATACTTTTGAACTGTGGTGTTGTAGAAGAGTCTTGAGAGTCCCTTGGACTGCAAAGGGATCCAACCAGTCCACATTAAAGGAGATCAGTCCTGAATATTCATTGGAAGGACTGATGTTGAAGCTGAAACTCCAGTACTTTGGCCAACTGATGTGAAGAGATGACTCACTGGAAAAGACCCTGATGCTGGGAAAGATTGAGGGCAGGAGGAGAAGGGGACGACAGAGGATGAGATGGTTGGACGGCAACACCGACTCAATGGATATGAGTTTGGGTGGACTCCGGGAGTTCGTGATAGATAGGGAGGTCTGGCATGCTGTGGTTCATGGGGTCACAAAGAATCGGACACGACTGAGTGACTGAACTGAACTAAGGGAAGCACAATCTGGATTTTTCCTCTATTGTCCTAGAAATGTTTGTTCATGGTATAGCCTTTAGCTTTAGATTCTCATGCTCTACTGATTCCCAAAGACTCTTCTTTCAAATGTATGTCCTTTAGGCCTCAAAACTAAGAATTTAACCACAATTCAAAACCTACCTATAGTCTTTTCTCTTCTTCCATGCCTTTCTATAAAAACAAACTTACACTGGTGGCAATGCTCATAGAAAGTCCTTGTTGCTTCTTAAAAGAGGAGACGATAGGAAGAATAAAGACAGGAGAAATTGTGTTGGAAAATACCACAAACAATTTATGTGAAAATATTTCCATGAGACATACATTAAATAATAATGAGTCACACAGTTTGACTCTCTTGTTAAGTACATGTAGAGGTACATGTACAGCTGAACCTGGAATCCTTAATTGAGGCTATGAAATTAAAATCCTTGTTAAAAATTAATCTTCACTTGTTAATAGGGCTTCCCTGGTGGCTCAGAGAGTAAAGAGTCTGCCTGCAATGCTAGAGAACCAGGTTTGATCCCTGGGTTGGGAAGATCCCCTGGAGAAGGAAATGGCAACCCAGTCCAGTATTCTTGCTTAGAGAATCCTGTAGACAGAGGAGCCTGGTGGGCAATAGTCTATAGGGTCACAAAGAGTCAGACATGATTTAGATTTCACTTCACATTCTTTAATAGGTAACAGAGAACTGTTAAACTTTTGTAAAGTGGTCAGGATCTGCAGTTTCTACTAAACACAGATAAATTTAAGAGAGAAAGTAGACTGGACTGACAGAGGAGGAAAAGTGGAAATGATGACTACACATGCTCACTGAACTGCGAGGGGCCCATTTGCTACCAGTTGTCCCAGTATAACTATTTACTCACTTTTAGAAATTAAGTCAGTATAAATGATAGTTTGGGGCCATCCTAATTAAGGAAGTGTTAAAATGATTGACAGCATATTATAGGGAGCTAGGATTGAGAATGCAATGTTAAGAACAAATTTAAAGGAAGCTATGGAGTACTTTGATTGCCACAACAAAACTGTGAGACTTTTCTTATGAATATAGAAACTGCCCTTTCCAGTTTATGGGATACAGAATGGCAGAATACATTCCAGGTGTGTGTTTGTCTGTGGTCTGTGTGTGTTTTCAAATGACTTAGATTTCACTTACACTACAGTGCAATGCATTCAGAGTCAAATTTCTGTTCTACCATACTTTCCTCATTTGTGTTCCTTGAATTTTATTAACTCTTTCTATCATGTCCAAAAATGAAACAATTATTTCTCAAAAACAAATCAAAAGGAATTTCCCCAGGGAAGATATCCCTGACCTCTCTCAAAATAGAATTGATAGCACCTTCATCTTGTGATCTCTGTACCTAATACATTCTCTGATAATTCAGCTTCTGCCATTATTCTATAATTTGCTTCTTTCTGTATCTCTAACATATATTAGCTGTCTTGATAGAACAGATGCTTTCCTATTCATCCCAGTATTCTAAGTGACTGGCAATATGTCTGACCCACACATTTATTGAAATGAATTCAAGCTAATGGAATGGATTTGTGAATTTTCATACTGAGTAGTCAACCAATGGGAAAATAAAATCTGATTAACTCTGAATCCATGAAGTTGGAATTCTCTATTGTTTCCAGTAAGGCACTCTTCTGAGATTATAGATTAAATTATCCATCAGGATATGGAGGCTATTACAATAGTAGTCTCAGGTATTTTTAACTATTAAGAACAGCATCATTTTATATTGATTTTAAGCATTCTTAAATGATTAAATTATTTTTATAATCAATTTACTTGCAAAACTTACCATATCTACATGATTCTTATTTAGCGAAACAAGACACCAAGGCATGTTTTACATTGCAATTTGCCTTATTCTAGGTATTGCATATGTTTCCATAGATTTAAACTAATTTTAACATACAGAATTTTTAGAGGCAATTTTTAAAAATAAATAATTTCTCATCAATCTGATTTCTAAGAGGCTTTGTCATGCATGAATCTGGACAAGGCAGAAACTGAGAAAGCCAATGTTTTAGATTTGCTAAATAAACCTATAAACTATTGCATATTATTTTGTTATAGAATTATACAAGTTATAAAATGAATCCCTTCATTTCCAATTATCTCAGTATAAATTTTTTAAAAATTCCCTAAAGTTACCTTCATATTCACTTGACTTGTAATTTTGATCTCCTCCCCCAAATTATTTGTCTTAATTCATGTTTATAACTTTGTACAGTTTTAGAGATATATAATTTTCCCAATCTATTTTATAAGATTTTTAGTGAAATTCTGATGGGAAAAATGGATGTAAGAAAAATATGCTTCATCTGTATTCTGAGGATATTAATATCTAATTCCCCTTTCATTTATAGTTTTTTATTTATAGGTGTTTTATTTTCTAATTGTGACCTTTAATTTACTTTTTAATTTTCTTTTTCCTTTTATATATCTCTGAGGATGCCTTACAAAGAATGGAATAGATGCTCAATATATTTAAACATTTTTCTGAAGAACAAATATTAAACTAATCTGCACTCAGGTTAATTAGTTTCTTCAACTGCAAGTAACTTCAAGGGACAGAATGTGGTTCAATACAATGTATGAACTAAAAAAAAAAAAAAATAGTAAAATTTATATTTTTTCTAAAGTTATACCAAAGAAATATAAAAGTTTCTATTAGTTTTTTCTAGGTTCACTAAATTGCTACTTGGCTTCTGTAATATTACTGGATATATAAATCATAAATATACAGGAATGGTTGTTCTTATTTTAAAGGCATCCTTTCCCAGTTAGCATAGTAATAAGCCTCATGTTTTGTCAAGTCTCTATACTGCTGCTCAACTTTCTTGGTTATTTCACCATGGAGTTCAATGGCTAACCAAGCTTTGTTTTTATTTATATATATAGCACAGGATTAACTAATATCTTGTGCTGATAGCTCAGAAAAGAGTTTCAGGTTTAGATTGGGTTTTTCATCACTTACTGTAACAAATTTCCATTCATGGAATGGACCAAATTGAAGTTAAAATAATACAATGACATAAGGCTTATGTATAATGGCATTAAATGGAAAGTAAAGAAATGATTGTGGAAAGGCAGTCACTTTATATATTTTATGAGATTTTGTTACTACAAATGGATGTAGGTGACAGATGTAATTTAAAACCCAAATGTTCTTTCTGAACCATTTATTACTACTTCACGGGCCAGTCATTTCAAATTATTGACAATAAGTTTTAAAACCAAGTTGGTATCCAGAATTTAGTGAAAGTTGTGATGCAATGATACATTGGGAATATCTCAAGTTCCACTCTTTCCTTAGACACTTTCTGCCTTTTCCAAGATATATGGTGCTATATAGTATCACAATGAGAAAGACAAGAGTCCAGTGATGTGTATTAATTTATATTTTTGAACCATGATGCCACCTCCAAGAGAAAGACACATTCAAGAGAAAGGATGAAAATATGTGTCACCTGGTGAATTGCTAAGAAATAATGTTTTTAAAACCCTTTGGATGACTGATATGGTAGTTATCACACTGTACTTGCCAGGACTTCACTGAGCAGTGTGATGGTAGAGAGGGCTTGGGATTAGGCCAAATACTTTAGTCCTATTGATATAAAATAAGCAACCCCAACTTAGTGACATAACAGTCAATTTATTATACCCAGATTCTGTGACTCAAGAATTCAGGCAGAGCCAAATGGAACAGCTTGTCTCTGCTGTACTTATTTGAATCCTCAACCAAGAGAATTCAGTAAGTTGCAGATGATGTGAATGTTTGGAAACAGAAATTATTGGAACAATATTTCACTCATATGTCTGGTAAATGGGTTGTAATGACACAAAGGCTAGTCTCACCTGAATCTGTCAACCAGCATGCTTATGCATGTCCTATTTGTGTGGCTTGGGTGTTACACATTATGGCATCTAGATTCTGAAAGGCAGCATTCTAAACATAGAGGTTCCAAGAGAATCAGATAGACTGTGTAGCATTTTTTTTTACCTATTCTCAGAAGTCACATAGTGCCTCAGAAGGCACACTGTCCCAAACTGGTCCAAGCAACATTAGAGTTCCTAGATGAAGGCAAAAGATATAAAGCTTACCTTTAATTCGGAGGAGTCTATGATATATGACTTATTTTTCTTAACTGGCATGGAGGGATGAGGGTTAATTGAGAAAGAAAAGATTAGATAAAGCATACTATCCTGATATGGAAAGGCATGAAAAGGCACAGGGCTGAGCACTAAAAAGCTAAGGAAAAACCTTTAGCTTGTTGAGTAGATTTATAATTTTTATTATAAAATAAGATAATCATAAATCAATGTGGGCTAAAAAGCAGGATGTGTAAATTCAAATGTGAAGCATATGAATAATGAATAAATAAACAAAATGGGTAGATGGTCAATACAAGATTGAACATTTAGGAACCAAGATCCAGATAAACTTTTCCAGAAGCGAATATATGTCTGTCCTTTGTTTACAAACTTAGCATTCTCTTCCTTATACTTTAAAGATAACTGTGCAAATGATGCCATTAAAAATACATGTCTAAATACAATATATTTACAAAATCTTTATTGTAGAATCATGGATCAATTGCTGCATTGCTATGATAAGTTGTGTTGGAAATGTTGGGATTATGTCATTCTAAAATTAAGTAACAGGTAAATATGAGTGTGAACCTTAAAAATCTATTCACATATGGGAAAATACTAGCAGGGCCATTAGATATTGGATGAGTGAGTCAGTGAGTGAGTGAATGAAGTCGCTCAGTCATGTCCGACTCTTTGCAACCCCATGGACTGTAGCCTACCAGGCTCCTCTGTCTATGGGATTTTCCAGGCAAGAGTACTGGAGTGGGTTGCCATTTCTTTCTCCATGGAATAGTGACTGGTAATTCTATTTTATTCAGAAATAATATTGAGCACTTGTTAATTACAAGGCACTAAGAAAAGACCTAGCAAGAATAAGACAAATACAGCCACATGCAAGCCACAAGCACACTCATCCTACACACAAACAATTTGCAATTTAGTAGACTTAACAAAAAAACATACATGCACACTGAAAATATTTAACAGATCTTTAAAAATATGCTATTTTTAAACACACATACAGGGTAGGTAGTCAAATTTAAATATCATGCAGCCTAAGCATAATGGTATATTAAATATTAATAGGAAAATTATAGGATATAGAGATATAAATGGGATCAAAGTATTAAGTCTTAAAAACTGAAGTTTTTATACAAATGTTAACACTATTTGAAATTTAACAGTTCTCTATTTTTGAGTGGTAACCTGTCACTTGAAAGTAACAATATAGTTTAGTATAATAATCATGTAGCAAATTACATGCTTTTCTTTGCCTTCCACATTCGCTTGGCTAACATAGAGGTAAAGAGCTAGAAACATATCTAACGTTTTTTTATATTCTTTTCATAAAAATCAGAGTGAAGGGGGAAGTTCTTCCAGAAGGGTGGATTAAACAAACAAACAAAACAACAACCAAAAAACCCTCTAGAAATCTGATCCTCAATAAAGTGACAGGAACACTGGCAAAATTTCAAAAACAACCTCTTCAAATTGGAAATTAATGAATGTTCACAACAATTGAGGAGAGTTTATTTAACAAAACAGCTAACTTTTTGTAAGACTAGTAACCTTTGTGACATTTTATCTTGTCCTATTCCCATAGCTCTCTTTATAGACTCTATTTTTCCAGTCCTGCAGCAGACATAAAAATCAGCAGCCTTGTAACCTCCATAACTATGAAAATCAGAAGACTAGCAGAATAGTGGAGAATAAAATTAATTTATAGCTCACCAAAACTAATCCATTCTCAGGAACTGTTACTATTCCACATTCCTAAAGACTCTAAAGACAAGTCTGATTTACAGGGCTTATATATATTTTATCTGAACCAAAATTTCTTCAGTAAGAGATCAGGGTATATGTAGAAAAAATAATGGCAATTGTTTAACATCACAGGTGCCTGAGATGGCAGTACTCATTTGGGCAAACACGAGGCTGGCTGAAAAGCATGAAAGGAAAATATGGTCAAAATGGATGTAAATAGGGTTTTTGGAAATCTTGAATATTCAAAGGAATACGCCTGGAAATCTAAAAGACCATAAACATACATAGAGCTTTTTGAATGAACAGGAAATGTATAAAGAGACCTTAAGGTTTTAAGCTGACCTTAAGACATTTTATAACAAGAACATAAAGGCTGAGGCAGAGTTATAAATTGGAGAAACACTAAAGCTATACCCTAACACACATTCAAAGCCCTTCAGCAAAGTGTGGAAGAAGAATCAGTTTAAAGATTTAAGAAAATCCCTATTCAAACGCTAAGTAACCACTAAGTGAACCAATTATACTAGGCATCCACAACCAAGAAAATATATTTTAGGGAATTAGTTAAGTCATTTTACAGAGAAAAAGAACCATGACAAGATATAACAACAAAGAGCAACAAAAACAAACACCTGACACCAACACGGCATTGTTAATCAACTCCAACCCATTATAAAATAAAAACGTAAAAGTATATATTTAAAATATCCCACATACAATAAAAAATGAGATAAGCAAAAGAGAGAGAGAGAAAGTATTGCCCTGTATATATGGAGGAGACAAACAAGCAATAACAACTGTCTCTAAGGTGACCTCGATATAGGACTCGGAAGACAACTTTAAGTCAGTCATAAATATGTTCAACAACTAAAGAAAACCATTCCTAAAGATCTAAAAAACGACTCACAAAATTAAGCATATCAATAAAGGTAAAAAACTATTCAAAACTAAATAGAAACACTGGAGCTGAAAAATTCAATATGTGAAATTAAAAATTCAGAAGCAAATTAGAACTGGTAGAAGAAAAATAATTAGCAAACATGGAAAAAAGTCAATTGAAATTATCTTGAGGCAAGAAAAGAGTTAAGAAAAATGAACATACCATAAAGAGCTGTGAGGAAGTATTAAGTATACCAGAAATATCAGAAATCAGAGTGAAAAAAAAGAGCAAAGGAATAGTTGAAAAAAAATTTGAAAGGAAGTGTTAATTAGCACATCTAAAACCCTTAACAAACCCCAAGTACAATAAGCTCAAAGATATAAACATAACCATATTATCATAGACAAACTGTCAAATACCAAAGACAAGAGACAGTCTTGAAAGAAGGGAAAACATCATCAACAAGGCAATCTCAACATAATTAAGAGCTGACACTTTATCAGTGACTATCGAGGCCAAAAGACAGTAGAATAACATATTCAAAGTACTGAAAAAAATAAAGACTATCAACTAAGAATTCTATATACCGCCAGCCTCCCTTAAATATAAAGAAAGTTTGCAGAAACAGGATCATGTCTATTACTGTACAATCTGAAAACAACTCCATGTGCAATATAATTATTAAACAAACCAAAAAAGCTAGAAATACATTTAGCAAAAGAATTGGAAGACCTGTGCACTGAAAATTAGAAATTAAAGATGTGAATCAGTGGAAAGGTATCCCATTTTCGTGGAAAGGTATCCCATTTTCATAATTTGGAAGAATAAATGTTAAGATGACAATATTTCTGAAATAACTGTACAAAAGCAATCCTGCTCAAAAATCTGGTTGACCTGTTTGCAGAAATTGATAAATTGATCATAAAAGAGATCATGTGAAGGGGGACAAAAACAAACTAACAATAAATAAAAAACATAGAACACTCTGCCTAAATATGACTTCTCCTTTAACTTTCATGTCTTCATAAGTTTTATAGACTCTTATTCCAAAACTGATAATAATAGAAATGTAATAAAAAATCATATTAAGAGGTCAAAAGATGGGGATAAACATATGTATGCATATAATTTACCTCTAAATAAGTTTTTTTAAAGTTGGTATCTCCTTTAAAATATTTCTCTAGACTTGCCTGCATTATTGTGGATTTTGGCAATTTAAAATATGAACATTTTTATATGAAGAGCTTTATGTAATGAAATAGAGAAGGAAATGGCAACCCACTCCAGTATTCTTGCCTGGAGAATCCCAGGGACAGAGAAGTCTGGTGGGCTGCCATCTATGGGGTCGCACAGAGTCGGACACGACTGAAGCTACTTAGCATTAGCATGTAATGAAAATTTTAAGGTGAAAACCTTAGTCTTATAGTGCAAGTACATATATAAAGAGGAAAGAGAAAATAAATAGCAGGTTGTGTCCTAGGGTCATGCATTGATAATTAATATATTTTTCAAAGGACTGCATGGTACTTATAATTCAACAATATAATATTAAGTAGGTTTATTATAGTGCGCAGGAAACAGATTGATGAATTATTCACACATTTTAATATACTTGCATTAAAATAGTTACTATATTTATTTTTTTGGGAATCTTAACTTTGTATAAGTCCCTAAAAAACCAACACAGTGTTGAAATAAATTCACTGAAGTCCATTTAGAATTAAATCATTCCACATTTTTATTAAAAGTACTATTGGGAAAAAATAAACTTCAATATGATTTGAAAAAAATGAGATTTTTCAAATACTTTTCTGGCTAATACTATGCTTTATACCTTTAGAAGTTATCAAATTACTAATGAGAAATGCATAATTTATACTTTTGAAGTATATTCAAATGACTTACTTTAAAGGGACTGAGTTTCCTGATTCATTATGAAACAATTCCACAACAGGAGCTATAGATGAGAGCTATATGCTCTCTTTCTAGATTGAAAATGTTTTGTGCTTATGTTTTTAATTTATGACTGCCTATTTAAAAGTTCTAAAGGAATGTAATATTTTCTTTAAGAATCTGGCTCTAGTGCTGAATAAAATAAAACTGGCTCAAGTAGTGAAAAAGTGTTTGTACACAAATACAACCTGGCTTGGAAAGAAACTTGTTCCATTTTGTGAAAGTTGCTTTAAGGATTAAAAATAAATTGACATGATTAAACAAGTGCCCTAACTACCCTAACTATTATCCTGATATTAGAGTTTTAAATTTTGCAAATATAATTGACCCTAAGTCTGCAATTAGCATTGACCCAAAAGTGCTAGTCACAGGAATATTTCAAGCTTTGGGCATTAGGAATTTGAGACTGGTCTCTTTGTCTTTCTGGATTGGGGCTGAGTAACTGTTCTCTATATGGTGACCAGATGAACAGAATATACAGCCAAAGCTGTGAGTTCTACTCAGTTTCCTGAATACAACAGCATTTTTTTAGATGGTTTTGTCACGGAGTATTCTAATAATATTGCACTGCAACAAGAATAAATATTTTTTCCTTACACTGACTAGTGGGGACAACTATATTTTCAAAGAATTTCTTATTCATAAATCTCAAATTCCTCAGGTAAAATATTAAACTTCGATCATGGGGCATGTTTTTGTGCATTTCAAAGAACAGTTTTCAGCAACACTTGGAATGAAGGAAAAACATGCTATATTAACCAAACTCATTGCAGAATCCTGACATGCAAAACAGGTAAAAAATTAAATGGGTTTTTAAAGTTTTGTCTTGCTAAATTACATATCTGAAATCGAAATCACTGCCTACATATTCCAAAATGGTGAGTAGAAGGTTGAGGTTGTATTAAGTAAACAACTAAGAAATATTTAATACTATTTTTTAAAAATAAGAGATATCCACAAGTCTCCTTAATCCTTTGATATAAGAGCTGTCTCCAATAATAAAAACATGGCACACTGGTGCTAATAAAGGTTATAATTTGACCTTTTTCAACAAATCCTGCCTCATCTTTTGCCATGCTACTTCCATCTATGTCATCCTAGCTCCAACCACAAGATTCACTTTGCATTCTCAAGGTGTTTCGTGATCCATGATGCCTCTATGAATTTATCAATGTTATTATTTCCTCTGCCTCAGATGATGCTCTGGACCCCATCTTCCTAGAGAAGGTCTGGTGTTCAAGACTGCAATTTCACCAATTTATGTAGTATTTCCTCTCCTAAAGGCAGAACAAAATAATATTTTGATCATTACAGAGCATCTGGTATATATCTTATATAAAGCAGTTAGCACGGTACATTATGCTTTTTTTAAATTCTTGCACTTCAGTTTGGAGCCTTTTGAAAGCAGGAACACATTTTTTTTTAATACTCTGAACAATTTTTAGGACATAAGAGATCCCCAGAAAACTTTGTAAAATTGAAATAGTATGACATAAGCATGCATTAAAAACAAAATTTATTTCTGGATAACCCCAGAATCAAAGGTGGCTATCCAGGGCAAGAAAGGGGAAACCAGTTTTTCAATGTGTAGGCATAGTGGAGTGAGGAGAAATGATGTATGATTAGAAAAAATATGCTTCATCTTCTGGAGAAATGCAATCTCCTTTTCCTATGAGTTTTTATGCTCTTATTTTTCTTTCTCATTCTTTTCTACTCCTTTCCACTCTTTCCTCTTAGCACATTCTGATACCATCCCTGTCCCCATCCCTGCACATACATGCATACACCCTCACATGCTCACACACACACACACACAAGCACATGCATTGCTCCATGGGAAATATTGTCAATAAGGAAGAAAAGGGTAATCAATTTAGATTTTCCTTTGTCACTTGTTTTTAACTCAAAGTGCTTTAAATGTTTCATTTCTTTCTTTTGTTTCTTTCTTTTTTTCTCATATATCCCTCTCATGTGACCCCCATACCTTTACAACAACCTAGACAGAGTGAAGCTAAGTTCTGGAGTTTTTAAGTATTTTAGGTAAAAAATATGATTAGGATTATTGAAATATGTGTGCATGAAATAGGAGAAAATAAAGAGTGAATAGAGAAGGTGTTGGGAAAAATCTACATAGAAATAAAATGCACTGATTATTGTGTTACAATGAGAAATATAAAAATAAAAAATAAAAATATTTTTTAGATGTTATGTATGAGAATATAATCCTTCAAGGTAGACTTCAATAGTACACGAACCAAGAACTTCCAGATGTACAAGCTGGATTTACAAAAGGCAGAGGAACCAGAGATCAAATTGCCAACACCCATTGGATCATAGAAAAAGTAAGGGAATTCCATAAAAACACCTTCTTCTGCTTAATTGACTATGCTAAAGACTTTGACTATGTGGATCACAACAAACTGTGGAAAATTCTTCAAAAGACTGGAATACCAGACCACCTTACCTGACTCATGAGAAATCTGTATGCAGGTCAAGAAGCAATAGTTAGAACCAAACATGCAACAATGGACTAGATAAAAATTGGGAAAGGAGTATGTCAAGGCTGTATATTGTCACCCTGCTTATTTAACTTATATGCAGAGTACATCATGCAAAATGCTGAGCTGGACAAAGCTCAAGCTGGAATCAAGATTGCCAGGAGAAATACCAATAACTTCAGATATGCAGATGACACCACCCTTCTGGCAGAAAGGGAAGAGGAATTAAAGAGCTTCTTGATGAAGGTGAAAGAAGAGACTGAAAAAGCTGGCTTAAACCTCAACATTCAAAAAAGGAAGATCATGGCATCCTGTCCCATCACTTCATGGTAAATAGATGAGGAAGAAATCAAACAGTGACAGATGTTATTTTCTTGAGTTCCAAAATCACTCTGAATGCTGACTGCAACTATGAAATTCAAAGACGCTTGCTCCTGGGATGAAAAGCTATGATGAAACTAGACAGAGTATTAAAAAGCCAAGACATCCCTTTGCCAACAAAAGTTTATCTAGTCAAAGCTATGTTTTTTCCAGTAGTCATGTATGGATGTGAGAGTCGGACCATAAAGACGGCTGAGCGCTGAAGACTTGATGCTTTTGAACTGTAGGGCTGGAGAAGACTCTTGAAGAGTCCCTTGGACTGCAAGGAGATCCAACCAGTTCATCTTAAAGGAAATCAACCCTGAATATTCATTGGAAAGACTGATGCTGAAATTGAAGAAACAATACTTTGGCCACCTGATGTGAGGAGCTGACTCATAGGAAAAGATCCTAATGCTGGGAAAGATTGAGGGCATTAGGAGAAGGGGATGACAAAGAACGAGGTGGTTGAATGGCATCTTCGACTCAATGGACATGAGTTTGAGCAAAATCTGGGAGATAGTGAAAGATAGGGAAGTCTACTGTGCTGCAGTCCATTGGGATTACAAAGAGTCAGACATGACTGAGCAACTAAACAACAATGAGAATTTAAAATTTTTATATAGAGAAAATAAAAATTCACTTTATTTGCTTTATACATTGCTTAGTTTTTTTTCTCTTTCATATGGTATCTCTTCCTTTAATGTTATTAAGGACATTTTACAGAATGCTTAATTACTGTGTGCCAGGTGCTGTGTTTTATGATTTGTTTATTTGGATTTGCAGAAGAGCAAATTTGACTGATTAAGGGTTAATAGATTCACTGTGGGACATGGATCCTTCTCCTTCCCTTACCCACTTAGGGTAAGGAGAAGGATAGGGTTTTTGTTTGTTTTTTCAGATTTCAGGACAGAGCAGTCACTATGGAGGAGAGAGAAAAGGAGGAAGCTTGAACATGAAGGATCTTATGCTGCAGCACAGTTCTAAGACAGGTTTTCCCAGGCCCATGAGAATCTCCTGGTCACAGTCTCACTGAAGGATTGATTCTTGATTCTTGCTTCCCTTAGGAGTAAGTTAACCTTGGCTTGAACACTTTTTGCTCTTACACATTGTCTGGAGCAGCCTTTGGGAATCATGGAATCCGACAAGCACCATGTGCATTCAGAGGGCAGCAGATGAGGGCCTCTGGTCAATTTGTCTCTTTGTAGAGCAGAACTGAGTGCACATTTAGTCTTTTATTTCCTCTAATAGTGGCTTTCTGAGATTGAAAACATAATACTCATTTAACAGAAAAGGAAAGGAAGGCTTAAACAGGCCAAGTAATTTTCCTTGAGGTTCAATGACAAATAGACAGTGATAATGGAATTAAAACACAGATTTTTCTGACCTTTAAGTTGGAAGTACTACACTTCTTTTCAAATTGTTAAGAAAGCAGTCACAGAAATGACATAGTATCATTATACTTAACCCTGAATTGAGGTACTAAATTGTACTCATAAAATTATATTTAATTGAATAGTTTGCGTAGTTTGGCTGTATCATATGAAATATATCTCAAAATATCAAAATAACAACTCTGAAAAAGAAGTGATATTTACTAGCCAAGAATACAGGGTAGTTATTTTCCAAGCAAACATGTACTGGTGAAGGTTTACAATTTTTTTTTTTTTTTAATATCAGTTCAGTTCAGTTGCTCAGTTGTGTCCAACTCTTTGTGACCCCATGCATTGCAGCATGCCAGCCCTCCCTGTCCATCACCAACTCCCAGATTTCACTCAAACTCATGTGCGTTGAGTTGGTGATGCCAACCAGCCATCTCATCCTCTGTCATCACCTTCTCCTCCTGCCCCCAATCCCTCCCAGCATCCAAGTCTTTTCCAATGAGTCAACTCTTCACAAGAGGTGGCCAAAGTACTGGAGTTTCAGCTTTAGCATCAGTCCTTCCAAAGAACAACCAGGACTAATCTCCTTTAGAATGGACTGGTTGGATCTCCTTGCAGTCCAAGAGACTCTCAAGAGTCTTCTCCAACACCACAGTTCAAAAGCATCAGTTCTTTGGTGCTCAGCTTTCTTCACATTCCAACTCTCACATCCATACATGACCACTGGAAAAACGATAGCCTTGACTAGATGGACCTTTGTCGGCAAAGTGATGTCTCTGCTTTTGAATATGCTATCTAGGTTGGTCATAACTTTCCTTCCAAGGAGTAAACGTCTTTTAATTTCATGGCTGCAATCGCAATCTGCAGTCATTTTGGAGCCCCCAAAAAGAAAGTCTGACACTGCTTCCCCATCTATTTCCCATGAAGTGATGGGACTGGATGCCATGATCTTCGTTTTCTGAATGTTGAGCTTTAAGCCAACTTTTTCACTCTCCTCTTTCACTTTCATCAAGAGGCTTTTTAGTTCCTCTTCACTTTCTGTCATAAGGGTGGTATCATCTGCATATCTGAGGTTACTGATATTTCTCCCAGCAATCTTGATTCCAGCTTGTGTTTCTTCCAGCCCAGCATTTCTCATGATGTACTCTGCATATAAGTTAAATAAGCAGGGTGATAATATCCAGCCTTGACGTACTCCTTTTCCTATCTGGAACCAGTCTGTTGTTCAATGTCCTTGGCATATTCTCTGCCCACCCCTTTCCTTCTAACCTTTACAAGGACTATGGTACAGCCCAAGGGCAGGTAACATGTGGTGACTAACATGTGCTAGGGAAGAACTTTTGTTCTAACAGTTACTGAAAAACAAAGATTTTTGCGCAAATTGGAGTATCTGTTTGCACAATATATTGTCCAATACTCCTTGACCTCCTTTCTTATTTCTCCCTAGTTTAGGAAATTATTAATTACTTTGAGAAAATGAAGACAGGTGATCAAAATATTTAGAAGGATAGTACTAATTATTTATCTGTAACTTTGGCTCTATATGTGTATACAGGTAGTACATATATCATTCATTAAAACTGACTTTGTGTTGTGGAAATGAGAGAGTTAAGTAGCAAAATATCCTCCAAAGAATGTTGCAATGTCTTTTAAGAGAGGTGCTATGTTGTAGAAGATAGAATACCAATGATAATGGTAAATATGTAAGTTTTACCCTGTGTAACACTGTTCTGAATCATTGCCACCAAAGTTAACTCATTAAATCCTATGAAAGATATGATATTTTTGTTGTCATTTCACAGAAAACTCAAGAGGCTCGGAATTCATGTTCTATGTGCAAAATCCTAAATTGCGTTAGTGTCAAGATTTGAACCCAGGCAGACAACCATACAGGAAAGGACTTTTTGATTAATGTGATGATACTCCCTCACAATACTCATTTCAACATAGTCATTCCCACTGTGTTAATCTATAATGCGTTAAATTTGTCTCATATAGTAAAGATGGAACAAAGGAAATTAAGTTTTTCTGCAAAGACTATAAAAAGCTACCTTAGTAAAATAGCACCTTATGCAGTTTCTACTACCTAGATTTTTTTTTTCCCTTTTATATATAAGCAATTAGGAGCAGAAATAACAAGGACAGTGGAAACATATTTGCTGAATTCAGGGGAGTTGAGCTAGGAAGAATTTTCTTAAATCACTGAAGGTTAACAAGTTGTAGACAAAGAAGATGACAGCTCCCTCAGTTAGAACACTAGTGTGGATCCAGGAAGAGGCCTGTCCTGTATGTTTATTGTGAAAAGCAGAAATGAGAGATAAAAGACTGATAGAAGAAAAGTGAGGGCAAAAGAAGAAAAAAAGTATCCAGGAAATTGTTGGAGACATTATCTACATGTTCTTTCAGAGGATGGACCATTAAAACAATGAGGAAAGAATCAACATGCTTGCACAGTAATTGTGCAAAATTAAAGAGGAAAAAATTTCACCTGTATAAGTAACACAGTGCAATGTTAAATACTTCAATTTAGTGAACATTGTTTAGCACTTAGTAGGTTCTGGCTGTTTGGAATTTGTGACTTCTTCTGATTATCCTAACAAAGCCATTTGATAAATATGCATGCATGCTAAATTGTTTCAGTCATGTCCGACTCTGTGACGCCGTGGACTGCAGTCCACCAGGTTCCTCTGTCCATGGGATTCTCCAGGCAAGAATACTGCAGTGGTTGCCATTTCCTCCTCTAGGAATCTTCCCAACCTGGGGATCAAACCTGAGTCTGCTGTGACTTCTGCCTTGCAGGCTGATTGTGTACCACTGAGCCACCAGGGAAGCCCATTGATAGATAATAATTTTTTCTTTATCTGTCATCTTAGTCATTAATAAAGAAAACAGGCTTAGGGAATTTATTTTATTTGCTCAAGATTAAATATCTACTTATTAATAGAATTGGAATTAGAATCTTTGTCCTCCAACTCAAGTCCTATGGAAACTCAAGTTTCTACTGGGCTACATTTTTTCAAAAACCTAAATCCAGTGACACTTGTAGAAGATCAGAATTAGTTCACTATTTTCTGTATTATTAGCTGGATACTGATTCCCTGAAACCTTATCTAATTTATACCTTGAGTTTGTGTGGCCAGCTGCTGTTCTCAAATGAACAGTTTCCATCACCTAGGGCTACTTACTGGAGAAGGCAATGGCACCCCACTCCAGTACTCTTGCCTGGAAAATCCCATGGATGGAGGAGTCTGGTGGGCTGCAGTCCATGGGGTCGCTAAGAGTTGGATACGACTGAGCAACTTCACTTTCACTTTTCACTTTCATGCATTGGAGAAGGAAATGGCAACCCACTCCAGTGTTCTTGCCTGGAGAATCCCAGGGCCAGGGGAGCCTGATGGGCTGCCGTCTATGGGGTCGCACAGAGTCGGACACGACTGAAGTGACTTAGCAGCAGTAGCAGCAGCAAGGCTACTTACGTGTGTAACTTTCCATGGGAAGTTTAGCTCCAGGTTTGGATAATAATGCCTTCTTGAAATATTCCTGTACAAGTTGTTTGTAGCTTGTTGCCTTGGGCTGTCAGAATAACTTACAACACATATGACACCTTTGCTTTTTATTCTATTGGTAATTTTTAATAATTTATCTTAGTGTCATTCCTTACCCTGGTGTAGCTTCTATTTAAAAATGCATAAAAGGAGCAAGCCAATGTTGCTTATATTTGTGGCTTAGATGATCAACTTGGTCTCAAACAAAAGAGATTGAGTAAATTTACTTTATACCACAGAGAGTATAAACTCAAATTTAGTTTTGATAAAATCAAAGTTAATATTGAGATGACATCATGCATAAGCTCTTACTATGTTCTGATGGGAAGACAATTGTTCTTGGGAGTCTTACATATCATCATCTCTCCATCACTATAATACACATTTAGAGTTTTGCAGGCTGGCAATTAGTACAATCATTTGTTGCCTCTGGCTTCACTAGCATACATTTTTTTCTAGCTCTTTCAGTCAGACTCTTACATCTGACAGGTTTTCAGTCAGTTCAGGACAATGAGCTCTCAGCTAGTGTGGCAGAGATGAAATGATCTTTCTTAACTTGTCTAAAACTACCAAACCCAGAATTTTTCTAGGTCAAATTAGTGATGCAGTAAGCTATTCCTAAAACTAATTTATATCTCATTTTTATAGAACAACTTACCATTTTAAAAATAAGTTGATATATTTTCAGTCTCACAGCAACTTTACAGGATTGGGGAATGAGTTATTGTTCTCAGTATTTTTTGCAGAAAAAGAAGTGCAACAAAGGTAATTTGTAGAAAACCATAAAATTCTTAAGTGGCAGTGTCAGAACTTGAACCAGGTGGTTTTCTTGCTTCTATACCATAATTACTCATAAGTTTTGAATGATGTATGTATCCTCTACCCTGCTTCCAGCAGGCTTCAATAAACATGTAGATACTTGGTACACTGATTCATTCAACTTTTCTCTGATAATGACTCCTTACACACTTGCTGTATCAATGACCTACTAGACGTAATTGTAATATCATGACTTGCATTTTGCTCCTTTTCCCTTAGGTTATTTTAAGTTATTAATCAAACACCTTGGCTTGGCTGGTACCTTACATATTCTCTTGACTCTCAAGTTTTAAAATCAAATTTATTAAATTTCTATATACTTCCAGAAACACAAATATACATTCATTGGATAATTGAAGTTATAACCAAGGCAGAAATTCTTAGTTATAAAAACAATTAATCATAAGAATAAAAATTATTACCTAGATCATGGTTTCTCCTTTATTTAATGTATCAGAAAGCACAAAGTTTTTAGTCATAAATAAAGAAAACTCATTAATCTGTTTCCTAATCTGAATTGGTTTCCCTTAGTGAAAGGTCTAATTTGTATTTTTTTTAATGAAATGATTTTTTTCAAAATCCATTTTCAATACTCTGTTATGTACTATAATTGGAATTAGAGTAACAAAACACTAGAGTTCTGAAGCTGACTAGCTTTGGTGAATAGATAAGAATGAGTTGAAATTAGCTCATCAATTGCTTGTATGTAAATGATTTTTAGAGTGCTTAGACACCTGAAAATGGTCCTTCTATTCTTTTCAGTCATTTCAATATTCTCTGCGCAAGTATTAATTTTCCTACCAACCCCTTCATTATAGATAAGTCAAAGCTCAAGCCATTTTATTACAATTTAGTAAATGTCCTAAATGGATTATTGTAAAGTATGAATTGGTGAAATTCAAGCTAATGAGAGTGGACAATCATAACTAAAGATAAATATCTATCTAGCTTTACCACCATCATCAGAAGTTTTAGGACTTTATGGCTTTGTTACCACACTTTGCAGACACTATACAATTTTTAAATGTAATTCTTATACAATTAATACTCATAACTCTGCAAACACTATAACATGATTTTCAGAGGCATTTATAAAATTTAGAAAATTATTTGTGCTATATGGTTTTATAGAAGTAATGTGATACAGTGTTCCAAGGACAAGCTTAAAATTCAAGGGATCTAAGTTTAAATCCTAAGTTATCTTTTCAACAATTCACTAAATCCTTTCAAACTTCAGTACCTTCGTCTGAAAACCTGTGATATTAATATTTGCAAAAACAATGCAGTACTAATACCAATATTTAGACTTTGAGAACTGGTTGATAAATACAAATATAAAACACTTTGAATGTGTAAATTGCCACACAAAAATGACTCTAATAGGGAATTTCAGCTTGCCTATGCAGATGCTCAGTCGTATCTCTTTGAGACCCCATGGAGTGTAGCCTGGGGTGTAGCATCATGGAGTGTAGCATCTTGCCTATGCAGATGCTCAGTCGTATCTGACTCTTTGAAACCCCATGGAGTGTAGCCTGCAAGGCTCCTCTGTCCATGGAATTTTCCAGGCAAGAATATTGGATCAGGATGCCATTTCCTACTCTAGGGGATCTTCTTGACCCAGGGATCAAGCTCATGTCACCTGAGTCTGTCGTATTGGTAGGCAGGTTCTTTACCACTGAGGCACCTGGGAAACCCCCTATTCAGTTACACAGTATGAAAATCACTTCCATAGATTTGCTCCATTTGAAGTCAACACCACAGTTTAGTACAGTTCAGTTCAGTCACTCAGTCGTGTCTGACTCTTTGTGACCCCATGAATCGCAGCACGCCAGGCCTCCCTGTCCATCACCAACTCCCAGAGTTCACTCAGACTCACATCCATTGAGTCAGTGATGCCATCCAGCCATCTCATCCTCTGTCATCCCCTTCTCATCCTGCTTCCAATCCCTCCCAGCATCAGAGTCTTTTCCAATGAGTCAACTCTTCGCCATGAGGTGGCCAAAGTACTGGAGTTTCAGCTTTAGCATCATTCCTTCCAAAGAAATCCCAGGGCTGATCTCCTTTAGAATGGACTGGTTGGATCTCCTTGCAGTCCAAGGCACTCTCAAGAGTCTTCTCCAACACCACAGTTCAAAAGCAGCAATTCTTTGGTGCTCAGCCTTCTTCACAGTCCAACTCTCACACCCATACATGACCACAGGAAAAACCATAGCCTTGACTAGACGGACCTTTGTTGGCAAAGTAATGTCTCTGCTTTTGAATATGCTATCTAGGTTGGACATAACTTTCCTTCCAAGGAGTAAGCATCTTTTAATTTCATGGCTGCAGTCACCATCTGCAGTGATTTTGGAGCCCCAAAAAAGAAAGTCTGACACTGTTTCCACTGTTTCCCCATCTATTTGCCATGAAGTGATGGGACCAGATGCCATGATCTTCGTTTTCTGAACGTTGAACTTTAAGCCAACTTTATCACTCTCCACTTTCACTTTCATCAAGAGGCTTTTTAGTTCCTCTTCACTTTCTGCCATAAGGGTGGTATCATCTGCATATCTTAGGTTATTGATGTTTCTCCTGGCAATCTTGATTCCAGCTTGTGTTTCTTCCAGCCCAGCGTTTCTCATGATGTACTCTGCATATAAGTTAAATAAGCAGGGTGACAATATACAGCCTTGACGTACTCCTTTTCCCACAAATCCAGTGCAATAAACTGGATCTGAAAGACAGAAACCCTAATCCTGAATTACTAGTCCACATGGCAAATCCTTTCCTTCTTGCTCAAGATAATCACTTATCTCTCAGTTTTTCCTTAGAAAGTGATTGCTTGCTTTGGTTTGTTATACTTTCACTACCTAAGTATAAGCCCTTAAGTTTTGGTGTGACAGTTTTGAATTGAATATGAATGAAATAATACAGTGTATTTTCAATGTGTTTGATTCCTTTTGCTTAACATTGCACTTTTGGGATTAATAATGTAACCAGTGAGGTATCTGATTTTAAATTTACCAGCTTACAGTATCCTTTTTATTTGTTCTATGATTCTTTTGACTTCATTAATTTTATTATTCATTTTTCCCTTTTGTTTGGATATTATACAGTCTTTTCCTATTAATTGCTCATTAGGCTAAGGATTTTTCCATGTAAGTTAGGCTTATCAAAGTTGATATTACTTGGATATTTTACTCACTTCCATATATTTATTTATGTGGCTCAGATGGTAAAAAATCTGCCTGTAATGCAGGAAACCTGGGTTCGATTCCTGGGTCAGGAAGAGCCCCTGAAGAAGGCAATGGCAATCTATCCAGTACTCTTGCCTGGAGGATTTCATGGACAGAGGAGCCTGGTGGGCTACAGTCCATGCAGTTGCAAAAAGTCCAACACTAGTCAGCAATTAGTATATATATTTATAAACATTTTAGATGAGTTTAATCTAAATTGAAAACTACCTTAGCTAGGCCTTTAAGAAACATCCTCAGATTAGGTATTATCTCTTGGTGATGTATTAAAGAAGCACTTCCGAGAGAAACAGCAAAGTATAGAAAATTAAAAGAAAGAGGGAAAGTCTCACATAGTACCTTTGGAGTTTAAGCAATACCTCAGTTTTGTCCTGATCCATGACAAAGGAAACAGTTGTTTTGTTTTGCTTTTTTTTTTTTGGCTTCAGTGACCACAAGTTTTGGCTAAGAATGTGAGAAGGGTGGCTAACAGAAACAGAGGGGTGTAAGGATGGTAGAGAAATGGATATGGGAAATTTAAGTGGCGTGAATCATTGTTGGCTTTATGCCTCCCCTCAATTTAAATTCTATTTTTCCTGTTTATTAAAATTATAGTCTGTTTTGAACCCTACAGTGCATCACTATTACAGTTATGTCGGTTATGTTAATTTAGATCTAGATTTATATAATAAAATATACTTTAAAAAAAAATTAAGACCAATTTTTAGAATAGTTTAAGGTTCACATCAAAATCAAGGGGAAATTGCAGAGATTTCTCATACACCTCCTTCCCTAAAGCATGATGTGTGTGTGTGTGTGGTGTGTAGTTGCTAAGTTGTGTCAGCGTTTTGTGACTCCATGACCTGTAGCCCACCAGGCTCCTCTGTTGATGGGATTTCTCAGGCAAGAATACTAGAGTGGGTTGCCATTTCCTTCTCCAGGGAATTAACCTGACTCAGGGATGGAAGCCTGCATCTCCTGCATTACAGTCTTTCCAATTATCAATGTCTCCCACCAGAATGGTCCATTTTTCAAGACTGATGAACCTACATTGACAAATCATAGTCGCCTGAAGCCCATACTTTACATTAAAGCACTGTGGCTGACTCTTGGTGTTGTACATTTGGGCTTTTGGACAAACATGGTGACATGTATCCTCCATTGTAATATCATACAAATTATTTTTACTGACCTAAATAAACCTCTTGCTACATGTGTTCATAATTTATAGAAGGCTATTTATGGACTCTCTAATATGTTCTATGATCTATTTGGATATTCTTTTGCTAATACCACACTATCTTGATTACTGTGTGTGTGTGTGTGTGTGTGTGCACTTGTCATTCAGTCATGTCCAACTCTTTGCAATCCCATGGACCATAGCCTGCCAGGCTTCTCTCTCCATGGAATTTTCCAGGCAAGAATACTGGAGTGGATTGCCATTTCCTAATCCAGTGTATCTTCCCTACTATCTTGATTACTGTTTTTATAGGACAAATATCAGACAGTACATGTCCTTCACACTTTGTTCTTCAAAATCATGTTAGATATTCTGGGTATTTTGCCTCTCCATATAAACTTTAGAATGAGTTGATCAATAACCATAAAATAACCTTCTGGGATTTTGAATGGAAATGCACTGAATCTATAGATCAACTTGGGAAGAATTGACAACTTGACAATCAGGAGCCTTCATAACCATGAACATGGAATCTCTCATCATTTATTTAGTTCTTTGATTACATTCACCAGAATTTTTGTAGTTTTCCTGACAGAAATCTTGAATATATTTTGTTAGATTTGTAACTAAGCATTTCATTTTTGAAGGTTGCTAATGTAGATATTTTGTTTTTAATTTCAAATCCCCTTTATTTATTACTGATGTAAAGAAAACAATTGATTTCTTTATATTAAACTTGTGTCTTGAAGCCTTGTTAAGATAATATTTTAGTTCTGGATTTTTTTTCATGAATTCTTTTGGATTGTCTATATATGGGCATTGGAGAAGGCAATGGCACCCCACTCCAGTACTCTTGCCTGGAAAATCCCACTGACGGAGGAGCCTGGTAGTTTGCAGTCCGTGGGGTCTCTAGGAGTCGGACATGACTGAGCGACTTCACTTTCACTTTTCACTTTCATGCACTGGAAAAGGAAATGGCAACCCACTCCAGTGTTCTTGCCTGGAGAATCCCAGGGACAGGCAGCCTGGTGGGCTGCCATTTATGGGGTCGCACAGAGTTGGACAAGACTGAAGTGACTTAGCATAGCATAGCATATATGGGCATGTCATCTGCAAACAAAGACAGTCTTGTTCCCAAAACATACAATTTTTTATTTAATTTTCTTGTCTTATTGCATTAGCAAGGGCATTTGGTATGGCAATGAAGGACAGTGGTAACATGGGCCATCCTTGCTAAGTTCCTGATCTTAGTGAGAAAGCTTTAAGTTGTAGATACTTTTTTTATCAATTTAAAGGAGTTCCCTTCTATTCCAAGTTTATTGAAAGTGGTAATCAAGAATGTGTGTTAGATTTTTCAAAAGCATTTTTTTCTATTTATTGATATAATTGAATTATCTTTTTCAGCCTTTTGATGTGATGGATTTTATTAATTGATTTTCAAGTGTTGAATTGACCTTCTTTACTTGATTTAAATGCTACTTGGTCATGGTGTATAATTCTTTGTATATACTATTATATTCAACTCACTATTATTTTCTTTAGGATTTTTGTATCTATGTTCATGAGATATAGTGATTTGAATTTTTCTTTTCTTGTAATATCTTTGGCCAGTTTTAGTATTAGGGTAATGCTGACCTCAGAGAATGAGTTAAGAAATAGTTCTGTTTCTATCCTCTGTATAATTTTCCCCTAAATCTTTGATAAAATTCACCACTGAACCCTTCTGGGCCTGGGGTTTTCTGTTTTGCATTGTTATTAATTATTTATTCAATATCAGTAAGGTACAGGCATATTCCCATTGTCTGTTTCTTCATACGTGAGTTTTGGCAGATTTGCTCTTTCAAGTAATCAGTCCATTTCTTAAAGGTTATCAAATTTGTGAGTATAAAGTTGTTTATATGATCCTTTTGTTATAACTTGATTGTCCATGGGATCTGTGTTAATATCCTCTCTTTCATCTCTAATCTCAGGAAGTTGTGTCCCTTTCTCTCATAACCTGGCTATAGGTTTACCAGGTTCATGGATCTTTTAAAAAAACTAAGTTTTATTGATTTTTCTTTATTGACTTCCTATTTTCAATTTCATTCATTGCTGCTCTATATGATATATATATATATCATATATATATATGTATCATATATCATCATATATATCATATATATATATATACACACACACACACATACCCTACTTTCTTTGAATTTAATTTGCTTCTCTATTCCTAGCTTCCTAGGCTGGTAATTTAGGTAATTAATATTTTTTTTCAATTATATGTTTTCAATGTTAGAAAATTTTCTCCAAGTACTGCTTTCACTGCATCCCACAAATATTGGTAATTGTGTTTTGATTTTCATTTTATTGAAAATTTTAAAATTTCTCTTGTGATTGCTTGTTTGTCCCACATGTATATCAGTTCAGTTCAGTTCAGTCCCTCAGTTGTGTCCAACTCTTTGCCACCCCATGAACTGCAGCACGCCAGGCCTCCCTGTCCATCACCAACCCCCAGAGTTCACTCAGACTCACATCCATCAAGTCGGTGATGCCATCCAGCCATCTCATCCTCTGTCGTCCCCTTCTCCTCCTGCTCCCAATCCCTTCCAGCATGAGAGTCTTTTCCAATGAGTCAACTCTTCTCATGAGGTGGCCAAAGTACTGGAGTTTCAGCTTTAGCATCATTCCTTCCAAAGAAATCCCAGGGCTGATATCCTTCAGAATGGACTGGTTGGATCTCCTTGCAGTCCAAGGGACTCTCAAGAGTCTTCTCCAACACCACAGTTCAAAAGCAGCAATTTTTCGGCACTCAGCCTTCTTCACAGTCCAACTCTCACATCCATGCATGACCACTGGAAAAACCATAGCCTTGACTAGATGGACCTTTGTTGGCAAAGTAATGTCTCTGCTTTTGAATATGCTATTTAGGTTGATCATAACTTTCCTTCAATTAACTTTATGCTATATATTCTCACTACATTTGCCATGTGTCTTCTCTCTTCACAATTTTACAATCTTTTGTCTCAACTGGAAGCTGTATTTTTGTTCTAAAGTTGCTATTAGTCCCACCTGTTGAGTTTTTAATCTTTGTTATTGTGTATTCCATTTCTAGTTGTTCTTTTTGCAAATCTACAATGTCCTATTTATATTTTTCAATCCCTTGATGACATTTCAAAGTTTTAACTTTTCTGCCTAATAGAAAGAATGTCCATCTACCACGTGGAATATCAATGACCTTGTATCTGTTGTCAATTATTTCTACTAGTTCTCAGTCACCGTGATTTGCATTGTCCTATAACTGGAATATCTTACATGTGAAATAGTCACTTTAGAAATTTTTGTGACATAATTCGAGAACTAGAAGAGGATTACATTATCTCAGAGAGATTTTTTTTTTTTTTGCTTCTATAGCCCTGTAAAGGAACTAACAATCTAAAATCACTCTAAACCAATTTCACAAGCTGAAATTTTCTCTCCCACAAAAATGACTTGAAGCTAGGATTCCATATCTGAAAAACCTAGTTTAATTTTGATTCATGTTTACTTCTAGGGAACAGCTGTGCAGTGTAGGGAACATATGTAATTAAGTAAAAGCAGAGAATTGCTTATCAGATTCCCAGCGTTTTAGTGAACCTGAATTTTAACTTTCCTTTTTGTCTCAGGGCTTTCAAAATTGCTTCACAACATCTTAGCCCAGAACAAAAGCAACTTTGAATGCTAGCTTCACCTCTTGAGTTTTGTCTTGTCCTGGGTCTTGATATATACATATAAAATTTTAATTTTGTGTTTTGTTGCGAGTTAAGTTTTATGTGGGGCAATATGAGGTCTGCAGCCCAGGAGACAGCACTTCAGACACTCTGAAAAACTGTTCAAAGAGGTAGAGGGCAAGAAGAGTATATACATAATTTTAGTAAACAGGAAATACATGCAATCAAACATGTTTATTTTTCAGAAAGTTCTGGCTGTTCTTGTGAAGTCACAAGAAACAGTCATCACCATGAAGGATTTTAGTGCTTTCCTAGATATGAGGAGATGTAAGAATTGGGTTCATAAAAAGCACTCCTGAGAATATCTAACTATCTGAAGACCTGTCCTGAAGTTTTCTGGGTGCACAGACTCCACCCTGAACATCTTCAGGGAAGTGTTGGAGGTCAGCAGCTACAGCAGCACACAATTCAATCCTTGTAGAGGTAGATGGCAAGCACCCATGGCAAGTGCCAATTTGTGGTTGACAGTATCTATGTTTATATTCATGATTTTTATATTTAAATTATACATTATAAATATATATTTATATTCAATGTATAGTAACAGCATTTGTCATTTTTACAGGAGGATTATTGTTCTAAATTATCTGTGTATTCATTACTGACTGCCTTGCATTTTATACTTAAGTTCATTTTTTAATAATTCTCAGAAGGCTGGCATAAGCCTTTTCAAATAGCAACAATAAGCAGTACTTTAAAAGGTTTTTTTTTTTTTTTTCCAGGAAAACAACTCAATATTTTACTGTAACTATCTTGCCTATACAAATGCTTTATGGTTATAACCACTGTCATCATTAAATGGACCTTACATTTTGGGGTGTCAGTTCAGTTAAGTTGCTCAGTCGTGTCTGACTATTTGAGACCCCATGAACCACAGCACGCCAGGCCTCCCTGTCCATCACCAACTCCTGGAGTCCACCCAAACCCATGTCCATTGTGTCAGTGATGCCATCCAACCATCTCATCTTCTGTCGTCCCCTTCTCCTCCTGCCCTCAATCTTTCCCAGCATCAGGGTCTTTTCCAATGAGTCAGCTTTTCACATCAGGTGGCCAAAGTATTGGAGTTTCAGCTTCAACATCAGGCCTTCCAATGAACACCCAAGACTGATCGCCTTTAGAATGGACTGGTTGGATCTCCTTGCAGTCCAAGGGACTCTCAAGAGTCTTCTCCAACACCACAGTTCAAAAGCAGAAATTCTTCAGCATTCAGCTTTCTTTATCGTCCAACTCTCACATCCATACATGACTACTGGAAAAACCATAGCCTTGACTAGACGGACGTTTGTTGGCAAAGTGATGTCTCTGCTTTTCAATATGTTATCTAGGTTGTTCATAACTTTCCTTCCAAGGAGCAAGTGTCTTTTAATTTCATGGCTGTAATCACCATCTGCAGTGATTTTGCAGCCCCCAAAATAAAGTCTGACACTGTTTCCACTGTTTCCCCATCTATTTCCCATGAAGTGATGAGACCAGATGCCATGATCTTCATTTTCTGAATGTTGAGCTTTAAGCCAACTTTTTCACTTTCCTCTTTCACTTTCATCAAGAGGCTCTTTAGTTCTTCTTCACTTTCTGCCATAGGGTGGTGTCATCTGCATACCTGAGGTTATTGATATTTCTCCTGGAAATCTTGATTCCAGCTTGTGTTTCTTCAAGACCAGCATTTCTCATGATGTACTCTGCATATAAGTTCAGTAAGCAGGGTGACAATATACAGCCTTGACAAACTCCTTTTCCTATTTGGAACCAGTCTGTTGTTCCATGTCCAGTTCTAACTGTTGCTTCCTGACCTGCATACAGGTTTCTCAAGAGGCAGGTCAGGTGGTCTGGTATTCCCATCTCTTCCAGAATTGTCCACAGTTTATTGCAATCCACACAGTCAAAGGCTTTGGCATAGTCAATAAAGCAGAAATAGATGTTTTTCTGGAACTCTTTTGCTTTTTTGATGATCCAGTGGATGTTGGCAATTTGATCTCTGGTTCCTCTGCCTTTTCCCAAACCAGCTTGAACATCTGGAAATGCACGGTTCACATATTGCAGAAGCCTGGCCTGAAGAATTTTGAGCATTAGTTTATTAGTGTGTGAAATGAGTGAATTGTGCTATTAATACATAGACCTAAGAGTGTCACCTTAACAGAGTTTTTTAGGGTATTAAAATAATGCATAGATTGTTCAATGCATAAGTGACTAAATACATTACCTCCAGCATGATAACATGACTTAACTGACTGAAGGGACATTGAGCCTTTGGATATTGACTTTTTCCAATGGGAAAAAATAAAAAGATGATAATAAAGTATTTTTAAAATAGAACACAGTTTTAAAAAAGGTAATTCAAACTGAAGAGTCATTGAAAGCTGTTCTTTGTACTTTGCCATTCTTGCAGGCATCTGGTATATAAAGAAAGTCATGGGTAAACAAATTGTAAGTTTAAAGAATGTAGGGTTTTATAGTACTCTTAAGATCATAAGGTCAATTCTGAACTAATTATCATAGAATTGGAATAGTAACATTACATGCTCATAAAATCAAAATGCTTGCTGCTAATTTATCAAGAAATATGAGTTATATGCTTTTTAACACTAATAAATGTATTCCTTGTGATGAGCAAAGGAAAATACGCATTTCTATTAGGATTCATAACACTAAGCATGCACTGAAAGGACCTTGTTCAAGGGTTATTTTAAGGTAGTACATGATGTATTAATGCAAAGTGATAAACTTTACTTAATTTATATAAGTATATATAAATTTATATGTATATATAGTTTATAAATTTACATATGTATATATTTTATAAATTTGTAATTATACAACTCAATGTTCTGGTCATGTTTTTATCCTTCTTGTGAACACTATTTAAATCTACTTTATATTTTCCCTTGAGGCTTAAGGCATTTTTATGAGGAAGTAATGATATCAAAAGTACAAATCATTTTATAATCAACAATCTATAATAACTCTTTACATTTTAAAATCAATGGATCTATGAATCCATTCTTCCCAGCAGTACCCTATTTCATTCCCAAAACCTTCCTCTGAAGTTTCTTGAGCTTGCTACATATTGTATCATTTCACCAATTATGCTTTTAAATTATATTTTAACATACAACATGAATCTACAAGCAATATATGTTATAGATTCCTATGCTTTTAAAATAAGTTGGCATAGTTATATTTCAACTTTATTGTTTTCATTTATAATAGTTGTTTTTGAGATCTAATTATGTTAATGTATACTCTATTTGCTCCCTTATTTTATTTTTCTAGAATAAATATTTTAACATTTCTAGTGTTTAAAAGTTCAAATAACTTGGTAATACTTTTTTTATTGTAATTCTTCGTAAGTACATGTGTAAATGAGCATAGACCTAGAGGCAGACTTGCCTGATGTATGATATGAAACTTATCAGTTTTACTAGAAACTGTCAAATGGTACTTCAGATTATTGTGCAGGTTTATTCCACTGCTATCGAAGCGAGCTACCACAATGCATTGCCTTTCTTGAAGTTTCTACTTTCCTCAGAGTAAGAGATCATATGCCTCTAAATAGTCTTGTTTGTAGAAAACAATATAGCTGTACCAACACTATCAGTGAAAACAACCAGGCATGATGGACAGAAATAACAATGACATTTTCAATGTATATAATCTGGCAAAATAGAAATCCTGACTCCAAAAAATAGAATAAAGCAAGAAAACAGGTATTTAATCAGAGCACTGAAACCATTTTTCATCTTTACCATACTTGCCTAATTGTGTTATGTGTTATATTTAGATGGGTATTGAAACTGGGAGAATTACAGTTAATAATAAAACCACTTTGCAGATTCATTTCGATATTTGGCAAAACTAATACAATATTGTAAAGTTTAAAAATAAAATAAAATTAAAAAAAAAAACACTTTGGGAAATATACCTAAATCTGAATTGCAGGTAACCTGTGCAGTGAGGGAGATTCTAGGGTGGGAAGAGTCAGAAGCAGAGTGAAAATCAGGTAACTCATTTCCATGCGTGGATAGGAAGTACTTTCCATTTCCTAGGGTAAGATAGAGGAGAGGTAGTAGATGGTAATAGGACCTTAGGCCAAGATGGAAATGACTCACTGCTTTAGAATGAGATAGCCACACACTTTGAGCAGAGACAATAGCATTGATACTGGTGAGAAGTAACCCTATTTTCCGAGTCTTTCAGTAACAAGGGGCGCACGTACACACAAACACACATCAACTCACAAATAATAAAACAAGCAATGATAATTAGAAAAGAAGGAACTTGTGTGTACAACTGTCTTGCAGGTCTTTTCCAGAAGTAGCAAACAAAAAAATATTCATAAAGTCAGATATTTTTATAGTGGTAGTTTAAGGGGATATGTATGCTGCCTCAAGGAAATCAGGATATAAGAGGCTAAGGGAGGCATCACGTGACTTTACTAATGAAGGTACAATACCAGATAGGAGAAAAATGATGATAGTATGTAGTGAATGTTTCTGACCTGCCAATTGATAGGGCTTTATATATTTTTTCTCAATCCTGTCAAAAGCTGTAATGTAGGTATAAATATCATTCTCATTTTAAAGATAGGAAAATTGAGGTTAAAAGTTAAATTGTTTGTTCAAGGCCACACAGTCACATCAGTTGAAGATGAAATTTGGAACTATGTTTTATGACTGTAGAGGTTGAACTTTTAAGCATAATACAAGGTAAGCTATTATTAAATAAGGATCTATTTTCTCCCTTTTTTCAGGAAGTTGGAGCCAGGGAGAAATGGGATATAATGACACAATGGGTATGCACTGTAGGACACCTAAGACATTTTATTAGTTTACCAAGGAATATGAGTCTACTGTCTACATATATTGGAGAAGGAAATGGCAACCCACTCCAGTGTACTTGCCTGGAGAATCCCAGGGACGGGGAGCCTGGTGGGCTGCTGTCTATGGGGTCGCACAGAGTCAGACATGACTGAAGCGACTTAGCAGCAGCAGCAGCAGTCTACATATATGTGGATAGAAGTTTTTACAATATTCAGTATTTGTTGAATAAATGTTATCAAAGTATATAATTATTCTCATAGTTTTATCAACATAGATGATATTGAAACTCAATTCATTTTTTTATTTGATAAGTGCATGAAATTCTGTGTATTTTCTGGATTCTCACTCTGAGTCCTAATAATTCCTTTATGCCTGTAGTATAGTTCTCCAGACAGCTATTGTAAGAAAGTTTATATATGGGGTGTTTTGGAATGGAGCATACTTTTTTATAGATGTTTAAATTGCTCTGATCTTTTAAATGAATCTTTACCCTTTTAAAAAGAACCAGATAAATCTTATCAAAAGGATTCTCAAAATCTTATGTGAAGCAATTAATTTTGCATCATTGTATTCCACAATATATTATTAGCAGTCATTTCCCACAAAAACTCTGTCAGTATGAATGAAAGAGAATTTTGCTATAAGCATACATTCTCTCTATCCAATAGAATTTCTGCCTCAGAAGAATAGAGATGAATTTACTAGTAAATGTTTTTGAATAAGGAGTGGTCTCTCCATAAAAATGTCAATGTGTTGAATTTCTATGACATTGTTGATGACTGTTTTTCAAGTGCTAGAATGTTCATTTTAACCTTGTTAATCTTTAAGACAATTCAATAAGACAATAACCACATATCTTGTTACTTCACTAGAGAATCCCTTAAAAGAGCATCTCTCTGTGTGCAAGATCAATTGTAAGTTGTTACATAAACTTTTTGAAATTCTAACTTTGTGGCATAAAGAAAACATTTAACTTTATTTTCACTTCCTTACCTCCATGGGAATCTCCTCTTTTCTAGAAGACTGGGCTTTTGTTCAAAACATTTTAAATCTAAGAAGAGTTGCTAATCAATTTTTAACACTTTCCTGAAGAGAGAAGGGTCATAAAAAATCCATACACAAATTATTCTCACTTGTGGAACAGTTCCTGCTATGGCTAGCATGTTCCACAGTCATTGATGCTACTTAGTCAAAATGAATTGATCCTAGAAAGTTTTAAAAGAAGGTATCAGATGCTTTCCCAGAGTACCTGAGATTCCTAGTCTGGTATTCTTCCAATTCTGCCTGTGAGAACAAGAACAGAAGGAAGGAGTGGTAAAAGAATGATTTAGAAAAATAAGAAATTCAGGCAGGAAATAGTAATGTAACTTGAAATTTCCTGGAAAGTCTAGGAGGGAAAAAACATCTTGAAAGATGCAGTATGTTCCTAGGGATTTCTCATTCCTCTTTTTAAAGTCTACAGTCCTGTGCTTAAAAAAAAAAAAAAAATCTATTGAAGACGTTTTGAAAATGTCAATTACAGTTTTGTGTCATCTTTTCTTTCCAGAGACAGAGTAGATAAATTATTTATTCATGATTATCTACATTTCACTTTCTCTAATCTGAAGGGCATATTCACTGGTGGTTGAGAAAATAATTTTTAGAACTTGAAAGGCGTGTTTATTCTTAAATGTAGTATACACTTCTGCATCCATCTGCAATCTTGAAACAAAATGGTAATTTCTTGCAACAGACAAATCTTAACATCTAACAGAAAGATATGAGCAGATAAAGGACTTCAATTATTGAAGTTTCAAGATGAATAAGAACTGTGACTGCTCTTGAGTGGCCTAGAGGCAGATGATAGTATTTCAATCACAAGGATATCAATGAAAAAGAGAAGGAAAGACAGAAGCCATTAAAAGACTGCTTGAGGTAGTATATATTGCTTACCATGGAAATGAAAGATAAAAAATATAACAGAGAACTCCAGACCAGTGAACTTGTCACAAAAACAAGTAGAAAAGACATACTAACTTTCTAGCAGTTATAATGGGAGAAAAAGAGAACAGACATTTTGCAAAAGGGAATAAGAGCTATTATATATTTTCCAGATCTTACAGGGAAAAGAGATCAAGGTCATAGTATTACAACTTTAAGGCTGGCTTAGTAATGTTCATGAATCAAACATTTCTTATAACTAGAAGGCATAGAGTTTTATAACTTTCAAATGCATTTTAAAATATAGCTTTTATAACTGCCCCTCCCCCCAAAAAAAGTTCTCAGGCATCAGATTTATGGCTTAAAATGAGGACTGTACGCCTTTATGTTTCCTCTCTTGCAAACTATCTCACTGAAGTATTGTTAATTATGTACAAAGGGGAATAAATATATTACACTGAACTGATAACAGAAAGGGAGCTGGGTTATTTGGGACCAACAGCAGATATATTTCTTAAGAAGAGAGTAGGGGAGATAGAAAAGGAAAGGGCATAAGTCAGAATGGAGAACACTGCAGCTAAAATATACACTAAATAAGGCGACCCTAAAAGTAGTTATATTCATATTGGCAAATCCCCTAAGAATAATTAGGGCCTGAACCATAGCCGGCAGGAGGAAGCTGTGATTTATTAATAACTTTAAGGAACTTGTGAATCTTGTATGGAAGAGAGATCCAGATAGTCTCCCATTCCTGTGCTCATAGACAGTACAATATTACAAAGGAAATCATACTCAAAAATAATATCTGTTCTCTGAGAAACTGAATCATCTTTAATGGAATGCAAAAGATAGCTTAGAATGTTTAATGCATATTTTTCAGGGATAGAATCAAAATAATGGCTGGCACATAATTTGAAATGAATTTCTAGAGTACAAAGAAAAGAAAAAAATTGATGAAGAAATGGGGATATCAGAAAAATTAAAAGGCACAGGGAATCAGTCTAGCATAAACTATATCCAGATAACAGATACTCTATAAAAATAAAATAGAAAAAAAAATGACATAGTGGAGAGACAAAAGGAGAAAATAAACAAAAATAATATTAAAAACTTTTAATAAATGCATAATCTATAGAGATATGTGCATACAGAGTGTGAAACAGAATGTCCACATCTAGAAATATTCTTATGGAATCTCATTACATCATAAGTATAGATACAATTCTTAAAATTGTGAGAAAGAAAGACTCATTTACATGAAGAGAAATATAAATTGAACTGGTTTCACATTTTATCAGTGGCTCTGGATACTCTAGAGTATGTAGAGCGGCCATCCACAACCCATTATGTTGTATGTCCTTAAACAAGTTATTTAATCTCTTCCCAGTTTAACAGACAGGAATCCATTTGACCTTGAACTTTGGAATGGCAAATTTGGGAAAGGGAAAGAGGCAAAATGGCAAAAGGGAAAGAGGTTTCTGAAAGGAAACAAGACCAATCGTATTAGAATGATTTAAAAAAAAAGTAAATAACTATGTCAACTATCAGCAAAATACCATGGAAAAGAAGCAGAATGCTCTATTTATTGAGATACTTCTTAAAAAGTGGAAGTAAGTGCCAATTATGGTTCTGTATTGTATCGGAGGCATAGTAACACATGTTTGGAAAGAATTAGGTGAGAGCCAAGGTGTGTGAGTGAGGGATCAGAGAACAAAATTTGGGTTTTCTGTGAATCTATGAATTTAAGCTAGCCAAATTTAAAAATTTGAAAATTTCCCAAATACAGAAAATCTGCATCACAATTGCAATCAAGCCCAGAGAGTGCATAATTTACCTATATGCCTAATTTGTTTCATTTTGATTTAAATATTTCTGGACAAAATCACTGTCTGAAATAAAGTAAAATAAAAAGCCACTTTCCAGGTGCCATGGGTTAATCACTATGGAAAGTGATATAGTCTGTTAAAATGATTTCCCTCCTTCTATAACAGCCCAGGAATATTATAGGACCCAAAGTAGGAGTTAAACAAGTAGTCAACAATTAAATTAACATGATAATTTATAAACTTTAAAAAAATATTTGGTATTTTCAGAATCATTTTAAGTACCAACAGATCACTTGATTTATAAAACCTAAAGATTTCATACTTGACATTATAAATGTCACAATATAGCAAGTAAAGGATAAAAAGACCCAGAGATAAGATAGTATTTAGTAAAGGAGCATAAATTTCCTAGTCTTACATAAAGAAAAGAGTTGTGGCCTCTATCTGATGCTAAAGGAATAGAAATTTAAACATGTCTATAGAAAGGAATGGAGAAGGCAATGGCAAACCACTCCAGTACTCTTGCCTGGAAAATCCCATGGATGGAGGGGCCTGGTGGGCTGCAGTCCATGGGGTCGCTAGGAGTCGGACACGACTAAGCGACTTCACTTTCACTTTTCACTTTCATGCATTGGAGAAGGAAATGGCAACCCACTCCAGTGTTCTTACCTGGAGAATCCCGAGGACGGGGGAGCCTGGTGGGCTGCCATCTATGGGGTTGCACAGAGTTGGACACAACTGAAGCGACTTAGCAGCATAGAAAGGAAAATAGAAAATAGAATAACTAAAAATGAACATCTAATTAAGAAAACTATGAGAATAATGGAGAAGCATAAATTTGGATGCCATGTAAGAGAGTTAAGCATCATTTCTCTAGATGTGGAACTAAAATATATTCTGCCTAAATTTAATAATTAAGAATAGACAACATTTTTTTAAAACTAATAAAAAGATGATATTTAGATGATTGACAACCAAAGACTTTGTAAGTGTTCATTTGGGGGCAGGTCTAATCATTGAGGAGCCCAGGGCAAGAACACACATAAATTTAAGTATTTTAAATTTACTAAATTAATATAAATTATTAAATAAAATAGAATCTAGTTTGTAGACTGTTATAACTTCATAACAAAAAAAAAAGGGTAAAAGTCTTATTTCTATATAGCTGAAATTAAGCAATTAACCATTAATCATATACATGTCTGTTGATATTCAATAAACAGTCAAATATATATACTTCATGAATTATTGTATATTTACTTCCTAAAATTTGTTTGAATTATTTAGCAAAATATTAATTTTGTTACTTTAATCAAGAGTTAAATATATAACTAGAGTTCCACTGTGAGTAATGTCAAATTAAACAAACTTTTTTGAGTCTTTGTAGTTTTGATGTAATATTTTTAAATACTTATTTTAATTAGGAGAAGTTCCATTCTACTGAGGTAGCAACATCTGTTATCAGTTACGTTTTAAAGTGATACTTCAAAGTTAAAATGAAATTTACCATTATCTTGAAACATTGCAACAGAATCTGTCCTACATGCTGTTGGTGTCAAACTAGATCCTCTTTTCTGCTCTTTGTACCTCTAATGGCAACCCACTCCAGTACTCTTGCCTGGAGAATCCCATGGACAGAGGAGCCTGGTAGGCTGCAGTCCATGCGGTCGCTAAGTCGGACACGACTGAGCGACTTCACTTTCACTTTTCACTTTCATACATTGGAGAAGGAAATGGCAACCCACTCCAGTGTTCTTGCCTGGAGAATCCCGGCGACGGAGCAGCCTGGTCTATGGGGTCGCACAGAGTTGGACACGACTGAAGCGACTTAGCAGCAGCAGCAGCATACATGCCTTCTTCTCTGGTGAATCGTCTTTGCCCAAATGATAGCTAACTTGCCTGCATGGATACATTCTTTCCCCTACCTCCATCTTAGGCAAACTAGGGTTGTACCAAAGGCCAATCACTTGTCACAAGGTGGGCTAAATCTGTGATGCTATCTGTGCTATGAGACCACTTTCTTGTTAACTTTTTACCTCTTGCCTTATCCAGTTTCCCTCATTCCCTTCCTCTGCCAAAATAGACCTCAATGTATCATTTAAGAAGAATCCACACCTGATCTGGCTTCTAGGAGATGCAACTTAAGACAGGGCCCAATACAGTAAATTATCATGGATAAATTTGATATTTTAATTTTATGTTAAACAACATTTTCATACCATATATCATAATTTCCGCTGTTTCTTAAAGTGGTGTCTAGATCCATCAAGGAAGGTAAAGAATAAAAATTTTTCCATTTCACACCTGTCACATCTGGACTGAAGGGATACAAATGCAAGAGGGCTATAAACTCTGTAAGATTGTAGTTCACGTTTATTAGCTATGGTTGATAATAGTGTTCTAAATAGTGAGTACCTCTGAAACAGCTAAAAGAGACATGAGAGACATAAAAAAGAATGGCCTGCTACAACTGAGTGCATTAAACACAGTGCCACTTAAGATATTTTCCCTAATAAATAGGTGATAATTTCAGAATTCTGATATAATAACTGAGATAATAAGGAATATGCAGAAAAATGCCATGTAATCTTAGAAAGCACAAAGAATACTGTGATGCGTTACTACCTTATGCTATGCTATGCTGTCACTTCAGTCGTGTCCGACTCTGTGTGACCCCATAGATGGCAGCCCATCAGGCTCCCCCATCCCTGGGATTCTCCAGGCAAGAACACTGGAGTGGGTTGCCATTTCCTTCTCCAATGCAGGAAAGTGAAAAGTGAAAGTGAAGTCGCTCAGTCGTGTCCAACTTTTAGGGACCCCATGAACTGCAGCCTACCAGGCTCCTCCATCCATGGGATTTTCCAGGCAAGACTACTTTAGTTTAAAATAAAAAAGGACTAGATTCAATTTGTGTTTTGAAAAATAAATTTTGCTGTTTTTTCACATACATTTGAATTACACTGGATTTTCAGTTGATTGTGGTTAAAGAAAAGAGTAGTAGATTGGAAGTTTGGAAACTTAGTATCTTGTCCCAACATCCTAATGAACTTGAATGATTTTACGCAAATCAACTCAATGTGTGTAAAAACAACTAAGAAGTACCCACTCCTCTATCTCCTCCAGCCCTGTCTTGCTACTTCCTTGTGTGTGAATGGGTGGGTGATTGTATTATTTGGAAATGTATCAGAGTTACCAGAAGTTCCCAAATAGAAATAGTGATAAAGAACCTGTCTGCCAATGCAGGACACATAAGAGATGCAGGTTTAATCCCTGGATCAGGAAGATTCCCTGGAGGAGGGCATGGCAACTCATTCTAGTATTCTTGCCAGGAAATCCTATGGACAGAGAAGCCTGGCAGCTACAGTCTGTACAGTCACAAAGAATCCGACACAACCGAAGCAATTTAGCATGCCCACACCCATCAGATTGGCTACAAAATTTGTGTTATGAAAATCATGAATCATGATTCAGAAGTTTTTCTACATCAGGAAAAGCATATTTGTTACTTTAAAAAACAAATGAAAATGGCAGTAATTTTTGACCACATATAACCTACCACCACTGGCTCACACATTCTCCCTGCCACCATGAAGTTCTTAGACTTTAGGACCACATCAACTGTGTTTTGACAATAATATGTATTAAAAGATCTGTCAACTCTCAAGAAATATGCCATCATAAATTCTCTCTTAAATCTATTATATGAAACTACTTTTCACTTATTCTCAGTTTTTGTTTTTTTTCTAAACAGGTTAGAAACACATTCTTCTTCCATGTAGTATCTTTAATCTACCTCTTATGGACTCTCTTGGTTATGGTTTCCTTCAAAATAGTTAATTAAAGCATGAAAAATGTTCTTTACAAAAAGGTTTGAGTAATATTGAATATTGAATATTCAATAATATTGAAATATTTAATTTGCTTCAACTCTTTGGGAATGTTTAAAATAATCAAGTATGCCTCAGAGGTAAGATCTGAATAAATAAATCTTAGAATGGATTTGATTCAAGAAAGAGTAGACATATACTTTTGCAAGTCTTTCATTAGGCCTAAAATTCAGTACATTTCTGCAAGAGATTCTCTGCTCCAAGTATGTTTCAATGAGATTAGTACATAAGTGGAAAAAAAAAAAATGGTTGAATGACAAATGTTAAAAAAAAGAAAAAAAGAGGAATTTTTGCCCATTGAAACCATTCAAGTTGACAGGAAGTTATTCTCATTTGTATTGGTTTGATGACAATAAAACAGTTATATTTATTAGTCTTAAGTCCAACATGTCCACTGCTGTTTTAAATTATTCTCTAACACTGAAATTATTGGCTTAAGAAGTGCATTATTTTTGTCAAGAAACTTTCAAGTAAATCAGTACAATACACATTTTTCTGCAAAAAGAAGGCTTTCTAAGGGCCTTAACTCCTATAAAAGAGTAACTTACATACTAAGGGAATACTTTCATTATTGCATCTAAAAGAATATTGTTTATCATGAATTTAAATATCCTAGGATATAGGTTGAGTAAGTCATTCTTGACTATTTTTGTAAATTCTAGAATTTAGCTCATGTGCTCTTGTAAATTTTGTATTATAAGTTTTAAAACTGCTCAATATTGGACTCCACATTGTTTTAGAATGTGTTTTCTGTTTTTCCAAACATTTTTGACATATGGTCCTGCCAACCACATTTAGCATCCTTGATTTCAACCATTTAGGGTGGGAAGCATTTATTGTGGGAAGCACTCCCCACTTCAAAGTCCCCGAAAATTAATATTGATTATGACATATAAAATATACCTTCAATTGGATTGTTGTCATTTGCCCACTATCACAGGGTGGAAACCCATCCAGGTGCTTTTGCAAGACACAGTAAACATTGGATTTTGTAAGGAAACTACTCGGGCACTTTCAGTTGGTTAAGTATTTTACACTTAATATTCATTTAAGCCTTAACCATAAATCCTAAATGCATGATCCTCTGTAACTTGGATGGGAGGAGAGAGTATCTCAGAGAAGGTATGCATTCATTATCTTACCAAAGTTTATATATCTAAAATTTTGCATAAAATGCATATAAAGTACAATTTTTACTTCTGCCCCATTATACCACACTGTATCATGTTCCTTGGATTAATAATAAAAGTGTAAAATTAGAACTACTTCACCTAATATACCACAAGATTTTAGTGGAGCAAGTGTATTTTAATCCCCCACCAGTAAGTATTGTTTGCTGTCTTCCTTAGTGTATACAAGCAGAAAAAACTTCTGAAATATTTTAGTAACAATAATCATTGCACTCAGTTGGTTCTAGCAGTCCAGAACCCACCTGCCAAAGCAGGAGACATAAGAGACGAGGGTTCAATCCCTGGGTCAGGAAGATCCCCTGGAGAAGGAAGTGGGAACCCACTACAGTGGTCTTATGTGGAGCATTCCATGGTCAGAGAAACCTGGCAGGCCACAGTCTTTCCTTAGTGTTGCAAAGAGTTGAACATGAGTGAAGCCACTGTGCACACATGCAAGTAACTTAAAGTTCAAATGGTCTCTCTCTAATGGAATGGAATCTCCCCACATATTGTCTAAATATAATATATCAGATTATAGATAAATTATAGTTATTTGCATATGACTACAGAACATGTCCAAATAGATAGCTCATGAGCAACTTAAATCCTAGATAGTCATGAACAAGTACCACAGTCTCTTTCCTTTCAGTCATTAAATGCATACCTGGCACATAACCAAATGGCTCCAAACCAGTGCCCATTCAGCACGATCAGGGATCATATCACAGTAGTTGTGAAATATTTTGAATATAACCTTTAAGATTTCTATTAAGGAAAACACCACAAAATTTAAAACACACACTTAAAAATTTTGAAGTTTTCTTTTATCCATTCAAGTGAGTTGCCAATTATTCAAATATTTCATGTCAGTAAATCAGGATTCTGATCTTTTTCCTTCACTTTTATTGTTTTATTCCCCAGGATTCAGTATTTAAGAACTGATTGACAACAGACTCCTAATTAGTGTTACTATTTCTCTTTTTTTTTCTCTTTAATCTTTCTTATATATTTCTTCAAATTAATATTGTGAAGTAAAGTCCTTCACTGAGAAATCTTTTATTATTGTTCATGATTTATTCAAAATATGTCATCCAATATTTTTATCTTAACCACTTGTGTTTTTTATAATGTAAGCCCTAAATGTATTTCAATTATTATTCTTCATTATTACAATTCTGTATCTCTTCATCAATTGAGATATAATTGATATGCTCCAAAATGGAACTTATTTAACGTGTATAAGTTGAAAGTTTGAACATATGTGTCCATCCATGAATCAATGAACTAAAATGGACAGGAATGGGTGAATTTAACTCAGATGACCATTATATCTACTACTGTGGGCAGGAATCCCTTAGAAGAAATGGAGTAGCCATCACGGTCGACAAAGAGTCCAAAATGCAGTACTTGGATGCTATCTCAAAAAATGACAGAATGATCTCTATTCATTTCCAAGGCAAACCATTCAATATCATGGTAATCCAAGTCTATGCCCCAACCAGTAATGCTGAAGAAGCTGAAGTTGGATGGTTCTATGAAGACCTACAAGACCTTTTAGAATAGCACCCAAAAAACATGTCCTTTTCATTATAGGGGACTAGAATGCAAAAGTAGGAAGTCAAGAAACACCTAGGATAACAGGCAAATTTGGCCTTGGAATATGGAATGAAGCAGGGCAAAGGCTAATAGAGTTTTGCCAAGAGAACGCACCAGTCATAGCAAACACCCTCTTCCAACAACACAAGAGAAGACTCTACACATGGACATCACCAGATGGTCAACACCAAAATCAGATTGATTATATTCTTTGCAGCCAAAGATGGAGAAGCTCTATACAGTCAACAAAAACAAGACCAGGAGCTGACTGTGGCTCAGATCATGAACTCCTTATTGCCAAATTCAGACTTAAATTGAAGAAAGTAGGGAAAACCACTAGACCATTCAGGTATGACCTAAATCAAATCCCTTATGATTATACAGTGGAAGTGAGAAATAGATTTAAGGGCCTAGATCTGATAGATAGAGTGCCTGATGAACTATGGACGGAGGTTTGTGACATTATACAGGAGACAAGGATCAAGACCATCCCCATGGAAAAGAAATGCAAAAAAGCAAAATGGCTGTCTGGGGAGGCCTTACAAATAGCTGTGAAAAGAAGAGGAGTGAAAACCAAATATAAGCATCTGAATGCAGAGTTCCAAAGAACAGCAAGGAGAGATTAAAAAAAGCCTTCCTCAGCGATCAATGCAAAGAAATAGAGGAAAACAACAGAATGGGAAAGACCAGAGATCTCTTTAAAAAAATTAGAGATACCAGGGGAACATTTCATGCAAAGATGGGCTCGATAAAAGACAGAAATGATATGGACATAGTAGAAACAGAAGATATTAAAAAGAGGTGGCAAGGATACCCAGAAGAACAATACAAAAAAGATCTTTATGATCCAGATGATCATGATTGTGTGATCACTCACCTAGAGCCAGACATCCTGGAATGTGAAGTCAAGTGGCCCATAAAAAGCATCACTATGAACAAAGCTAGTGGAGGTGATGGAATTCCAGTTGAGCTATTTCAAATCCTGAAAGATGATGCTGTGCAAGTGCTGCACTAAATATGCCAGCAAATTTGGAAAACTCAGCAGTGGCCACAGGACTGGAAAAGGTCAGTTTTCATTCCAATCCCAAAGAAAGGCAATGCCAAAGAATGCTCAAACTACCGCACAGTTGCACTCATCTCACACGCTAGTAAAGTAATGCTCAAAATTCTTCAAACCAGGCTTCAGCAATACGTGAACCATGAACTTCCAGATGTTCAACCTGGTTTTAGAAAAGGCAGAGGAACCAGAGATCAAATTGCCAACATCCAATGAATCATCAAAAAAGCAAGAGAGTTCCAGAAAAACATCTATTTCTGCTTTATTGACTATGCCAAAGCCTTGGACTGTGTGGATCACAATAAACTGCGGAAAATTCTGAAAGAGATGGGAATACCAGACCATCTGACCTGCCTCTTGAGAAACCTGTATGCAGGTCAGCAAGCAACAGTTAGAACTGTATATGGAACAACAGATTGGTTCTAAATAGGAAAAGGAGTACGTCAAGGCTGTATACTGTCACCCTGCTTATTGAACTTATATGCAGAGTACATCATGAGAAACGCTGGGCTGGAAGAAGCACAAGCTGGAATCAAGATTGCCAGGAGAAATATCAATAACCTCAGATATGCAAATGACACCACCATTATGGCAGAAAATGAAGAGGAACGAAAAAGCTTCTTGATGAAAGTGAAAGAGGAGAGTGAAGAAGTTGGCTTAAAGCTCAACATTCTGAAAACTAAGATCATAGCATCTGGTCCCATCACTTCATGGGAAATAGATGGCGAAACGGTGGAAACAGTGTCAGACTTTATTTTTTGGGGCTCCTAAATAACTGCAGATAGTGACTTCAGCCATGAAATTAAAAGACACTTGCTCTTCGGAAAGAAAGTTATGACCAACCTAGATAGCATATTAAAAGCAGAGACATGACTTTGCCAACAAAGTTCTGTCTAATCAAGGCTATGGTTTTTCCTGTGGTCATGTATGGATGTGAGAGTTGGACTGTGAAGAAGGCTGAGCGCCGAAGAATTGCTGCTTTTGAACTGTGGTGTTGGAAAAGAGTCTTGAGAATCCCTTGGACTGCAAGGAGATCCAACCAGTCCATTTTTTTTTTTAAACTTACAATATTTATTGGTTTTGCCAAATATCGAAATGAATCCACCACAGGTATACATGTGTTCCCCATCCTGAACCATCTTCCCTCCTCCCTCCCCATACCATCCCTCTGGGTCATCCCAGTGCACCAGCCCCAAGCATCAAGTATCGTGCATCGAACCTGGACTGGTGACTCGTTTTATATGATATTATATGTATTTCAATGCCATTCTCCCAAGTCATCCCACCCTCTCCCTCTCCCACAGAGTCCAAAAGACTGTTCTATACATCAGTGTCTCTTTTGCTGTCTCATATACAGGGTTATTGTTACCATCTTTCTAAATTCAATATATGCGTTAGTATACTGTATTGGTATTTTTCTTTCTGGCTTACTTCACTCTGTATAATATAATCCAGTTTCATTCACCTCATTAGAATTGATTCATTCTAAAGGAGATCAGTCCTGGGTGTTCATTGGAAGGACTGATGCTAAAGCTGAAACCTCAGTACTTTGGCCACCTCATGCGAAGAGTTGACTCATTGGAAAAGACTGATGCTGGGAGGGATTGGGGGTGGAGGAGAAGGGGACGACAGAGGATGAGATGGCTGGATGGCATCACTGACTCGATGGACATGAGTTTGAGTGAACTCTGGGAGTTGGTGATGGACAGGGAGGCCTGGCATGCTGTGATTCATGGGGTCACAAAGAGTCAGACACTACTGAGCGACTGAACTGAACTGAACAGTGCATCCATGAAACTATCATTATAATCAAATCTCCAAAATCTTCCCTCTGTCCATTTTGTTGTATTGAGAACACAGCAAGAGACTTATCCTCTTAAATTTTTAAGTGCACAATACAATATTGTTGACTTTAGGCATTATACTGTGCTGCAGATATCTAGAACTAATTCTTATTGCATAACTGAAACTTTATAACAATTGAAAAACAACTCTCTATTTTCCTTCTCTGCTTGCACTGGCAACTGCCATTCTACTTTCCGTTCTATGAGAATTCATTTCACTTAGCATAATGTCCTCCAGGCTCATCCACGCTGTCACATAGAACAATATTCTCTTGTTTTTAAAGGCTAAATAATATTCCATAGTATGTGTATGTATACATACCGTTCTCTTTACTCACTCATCCATCAAGGGACATTTGAGTTATTTTCATAACTTGAGTAGTGTGAGCAGTGTTGCAATTAACATGAGAATGCAAATATTCAAGATTCTGACCTCAATCTTTCAGATAAATATTTAGAAGGGGAATTGCTGGATAATGTGTAATTATGTCTAAATTTTTTTGAAACCTCCATGTTGCTTTCCATAGAAGCTGTGTAATTTTACATTCCCACTAACATTTAAAAGAGTTACAGTTTTTCCACATCATTACTAGCACTTGTTATCTTTCTTTCTTTTTTTTCCATAATAGCATATTGTAACTAAGTGTGAGATAACATCTCAATTTTGTTTTAATATGCATTTCCATAATAATTAGTGATGTTGGACATTTTTCATGTACCTGTTGCCAATCCATATTTATTCTTTGAGGAGATGCCTATTCAAGTTCTTGGCTCAGGTAAAACCTGGTAACTTGTTTTGTCTTGCTTTTGGCATTGCATTTTAGGAACTCATCTTAAATATTTTGGAAATTGACCCTATATCAGATAAATGACTTCAAAATCTTATCTCTCATTCCATAGGTTGTTTTTCTGTTTTGCTGATTGTCTTCTCCACTGTGCAGAAACGTTTTGGTTTAATGTAGTCCTTCTTGTCAATTTTTGGTTTTGTTGCTAGTGCTTTGGTGTCATATCTAAAAAATCATTGCCAAGACCAACATCAAAAAGCATTTCTCTTTCATTTTAGTCTAGGAGTTTTACAATTCAAGTCATGTATTTATATCTTTAATACATTTTGAGCTTGTTTTTTTTTTTTTTTTTTTTTATGGGATATAATAAGGTTCATTCTTTTGCCTGTGCATAACTAGTCTTCCCAGCACCATTTATTGAAGAGCCTGTCTTTTCTCCATTGTGTATTCTTGGTATACCATGGAAGATCAGTTGACCATATATCTGCTGGTTGAATTCTGGGTTAAAATACATGATTATTCAGGAGATGAGTGCCACTCTTAACTTATGCATATGAATGCATTTTTCTGTAGCAAAATTTCAGAACTCAGTTGCTGAGTAAGTCAACAAGTAGCTCTGAGTACAAAGCTTAATTTTAGGGATGTTAAAATAATATTTATTGTCATCAGTTCAGTTCAATTCAGCTCACATTCAATTATATACATAAGTTACATGAAGACTGGCAGAATATTATCCAGTAATGATCAGACCTAATGTATAGAATACTATAATTTATTATGAGTAAATTAATATACCAGTTAATTTATCATCAGAGAATTCACACTGGAGAAAGGCCTTTTGAGTGCAGTGAATGTGGGAAATCTTAATAGTAGATCAGGCCTATTTGGTTATCAGAGAGTTCACACAGGAGAAGGGGCCTTACGAATACAGCTAATGAGGAGAGCACTAGCATTGGAGTTGGGGGTCATAACAGCATGGGACACAAGTGCAGTCATCAGGCAGCAAATGGACCATTTCTAGGGAGGGATTTGAGGCACAGAGAGGGTGTGTTTTCTAATTATTACCTCCCAGCAATGGAGGGCTTCCCTTGTAGCTCAGTCAGTAAAGAATCTGCCTGCAGTGCAGGAGACTGGGTTGGATCCCTGAGTTGGGAAGATCCCCTGGAGAAGGAAATGGCAACCCACTCCAGTATCCTTGCCTGGAAAATCTCATGGACAGAGGAGTCTGGTGGGCTGCATTCCATGGGGTCGCAAAGAGTCGGGCACGACTGAGCAACTAACACTAACATAACTAGGTTCTTTATAAGCTTGCAATCCAGCAATAAATGTTTTCTTTACTTGTGAATTTTTATTCTAAAGAGTCTGAAAAGAGGTTCAATATCACAATTTTTCATTACCTCATTCTTGTTGACAACAGCAAATTGCTTCAACAGGTAGTTTTCCTGAATAATAATAAGATTTCTAAATTAAAGATGTTTTAACCTGTTTTTAAAAAACACTTGATAGTTTCATATCTGTTAATAAGAAGTTCTTCTTCTCCTCTTTTCTATAAATAATAAAAAATAATAGATATTTATTTTTTAAAGACACATAGTACTGTGGCCTCTTTCCAAAGAAACAGTTTTTTTTTTTTTTTTTTTTAACTTCACAGCCTACATCAGCCCAATATGAATAAGACCCACATTGTGAAGCATCTTACAGGTCTGACCACAAGGCAATAAACTTGTTTTCCCTAAAAAACATACAAGTCTAATATTATTGGTGTCCTCTTTTTCTTTAATTGATAGGGTGTGTGTATATGTGTGTATGTGTGTGTGAATGCATGTGTGTAACAATGTTTCATTCATGATCCATCAGATCTGATCAGTCGCTCAGTCGTGTCCGACTCTTTGCGACCCCATGAATCGCAGCACGCCAGGCCTCCCTGTCCATCACCAACACCCGGAGTTCACTCAGACTCACGTCCATAGAGTCAGTGATGCCATCCAGTCATCTCATCCTCTGTTGTCCCCTTCTCCTCCTGCCCCCAATCCCTCCCAGCATCAGAGTCTTTTCCAATGAGTCAGCTCTTGGCATGAGGTGGCCAAAGTACTGGACTTTCAGCTTTAGCATCATTCCTTCTAAAGAAATCCCAGGGCTGATCTCCTTCAGAATGGACTGGTTGGATCTCCTTGCAGTCCAAGGGATTCTCAAGAGTCTTCTCTAACACCACAGTTCAAAAGCATCAATTCTTCGGCGCTCAGCCTTCTTCACAGTCCAACTCTCACATCCATACATGACCATAGGAAAAACCATAACCTTGACTAGACAAACCTTTGTTGGCAAAGTAATGTCTCTGCTTCTGAAAATGCTATCTAGGTTGGTCATAACTTTCCTTCCAAGGAGTAAGCGTCTTTTAATTTCATGGCTGCAGTCACCATCTGTAGTGATTTTGGAGCCCCCCAAAATAAAGTCTGACACTGTTTCCACTGTTTCCCCATCTATTTCCCATGAAGTGGTGGGACCGGATGCCATGATCTTTGTTTTCTGAATGTTGAGCTTTAAGCCAACTTTTTCACTCTCCTCTTTCACTTTCATCAAGAGGCTTTTGAGTTCCTCTTCACTTTCTGCGATAAGGGTGTTATCATCTGCATATCTGAGGTTATTGATATTTCTCCCGGGAATCTTGATTCCAGCTTGTGTTTCTTCCAGTCCAGCATTTCTCATGATGTACTCTGCATATAAGTTAAATAAACAGGGTGACAATATACAGCCTTGACGATCTCCTTTTCCTATTTGGAACCAGTCTGTTGTTCCATGCCCAGTTCTAACTGTTGCTTCCTGACCTGCATACAAATTTCTCAAGAGGCAGATCAGCTGGATAGTTTTGTCTCAATTTTTCCATTGTTAGAAATTTGATGCCCATTATTTCAGTTCTTTCTTGTCACACTTAGTAAAAAAAAAAATGTGTCTTTTTATCATTATCATTTCCTTAATATTTAGTAGAGATGAGAAAGGAAATCAAAAGGAAGCACTTTAAGTTTGACTAAAACCACATTACATTATCCTTACAAAGGATGGTTATAGACTTATTTACAGTTTCAGTGAAATGTACATTTCAAAGATAACTAGTCAAATAATTTACATTAAATTTATTTTTTCTAAATTATATTTGCCCTTGCTTTTTTATGCACCTGTCCTGAACAGCACCAATAGAGCACTCTAAATGCAGAATTAATAAATAAACAAAAATGAATTATGAAAGAAAAAATAATGTTCACAGTGTTCATTGTGATTCAAGTTTTCATTTACAGCAATTTAAGAACACTAAAAAAATGTCACTACAGCTCTGTTCCCCCATCTTAGACACTCAAATACACAGATTGCACATAAATCTAGAACAGTGGGCTCAAAGTAATGCTTAGGAACTTACCACATGGAATTCAATAAAAGACTGGTATTCAGACTGTTCTCCATTTTATACACATGCCTTGTATTAATGAACAAGAATGTACATTCTCATCACATTCAATATGACCAAAATTACAGTTGTAACCCTGTAATGAAAAGACAACCCTGTCACAGTTTATATGTATACAAAAATATAAGATTGTATTATATTACAGAAGTTAAATCTCATTCCAGTTCTATGAAAGTATTAAAAAAATCAACCAGTCCACAATCATTTCTATGAAGCTTACCCTTTATACAGTATTCTATGAATGAAAACAAAATAAGTCACTTTTTTGAGTATTGCAATAGTCTTGACGTAATATTATAAGAGCATGAGACATTATACCTTTTAGAAGCATAAAGAAGGAAATATAGAGAAATAAATTAGTTGATCAAGAAACCCATAATTTTCTAAATAACAAACCAAGTTTTACCAAAGATAGTAATCAAAAGAAATTAATTACACATATTTAAGGAGGGTTGAATATATACTCATAAATATAGGCATTCTCAACACTCAGATTATTTTGGATCTATTTCTTTGGAAGGAATGATGCTAAAGCTGAAACTCCAATACTTTGGCCACCTCATGCAAAGAGTTGACTCATTGGAAAAGACTCTGATGCTGGGAGGGATTAGGGGCAGGAGGAGAAGGGGACGACAGAGGATGAGATGGCTGGATGGCATCACAGACTCGATGGACGTGAGTCTGAGTGAACTCCGGGAGTTGGTGATGGACAGGGAGGCCTGGCGTGCTGTGCGATTTATGGGGTCGCAAAGAGTCGGACACGACTGAGCAACTGATCTGATCTGATCTTATTCAGTAAACTATACTGTATTTTTTTGTAGAGCCTAGACTTTTCACACATAATACTCTGACCCCTCACATAACCTGTAGCTTATGCTGTTAATGTATAATAGCTTCAGTTGTTAATGTATCAACTTGAACAAAGATGACAATTGTGTAGCCATACTATTTGGGAAAATATCAACTCTCACCTAAGTTGTTCCATTTTTTGTGGGAGGCTTTTCCCTGGCCTGTCGTTCATAAGAGCTTTTGCATTAACCTCAGTCTAAAGTCATTTCAATCACACAGACTTCCTCTTACATGGACAGCCTTGCCAAGCAAATTGAGAGAATAGTAATCGAATGAGAGTGAAATGGTCTAATCTATTACATGTAGCTGAGATCCTTATAACACTCCCAGTTTTTCCTATGAATGCACTCTGTCTAAAGATGAGAAAGCAGTGTGGTGGCCTTTTGTTACTTCTCTAGGTTTGTACAAAAAGGTAAGGAAAATATGCCAGTCTTCAGGGTGACAGGATGTGACTGACAGATCTTGTCATTGAAGGAAAGTGTTATTTTTAGGAGATATATGAAAGTTTTCACACCCATACCAGGTTGCTTTGGACTCAGCCCTAGGAAAGAAGCACACCTACAGAAAGGACAATTCTGTATTCTATCATTCATTTTTTGGTTCAGTGGGAAAAGAAACATATTTATAAATAAATTCCTGTTACTAAATTAAAAAAAAATTCTCAATACATCCTCAGCGATGTATATTTAAGAGTGGTGTACATTTTAAAAAGGAATCAATGTAAGTGTAGTATAAAGTCTACTTCAATAACTATTTATCTATTTTTTAAATTTATTTTTATTGAAGGATAATTGCTTTACAGAATTTTGCTGTTTTCTGTCAAATGTCAACATGAATCAGCCATAGATATACATATATCCCCTCCCTCTTGAACCTCCCTCCCATCTCCCTCCCCATCTCACCCCTCTAAACTGATACAGAGCCCCTGTTAGAGTTTCCTGAGCCATACAGCAAATTCCTCTTGGCTATCTATTTTACATATGGTAATGTAAGTTTCCATGTTACTCTTTTCATACATCTCACCTTCTCCTCCCCTCTCGCCCGTATCGATGTCTATTTTCTATGTCTGTTTCTCCATTGTTGCCTTGTAAATAAATTCTTCAGTACCATTTGTCTAGATTCCATATATATGGAATATATATGTGTGTATATATGCATTGCTGCTGCTGCTGCTAAGTCGCTTCAGTCGTGTCCGACTCTGTGCGACCCCAGAGACGGCAGCCCACCAGGCTCCCCCATCCCTGGGATTCTCTAGGCAAGAACACTGGAGTGGGTTGCCATTTCCTTCTCCAATGCAGGAAAGTGAAAAGTGAAAGTGAAGTCTCTCAGTCACATCCAACTCTCAGCGACCCCATGGACTGCAGCCTACCAGGCTCCTCCAACCATGGATTGTCCAGGCAAGAGTACTGGAGTGGGTTGCCATTGCCTTCTCTGATATATGCATTAGAATATGATATTTATCTTTCTCTTTCTGACTCTATTCACTCTGTATCATAGATTCTAGGTCCATCCACCTCATCAGAACTGACTCAAATGTGTTCCTTTCTATGACTGAGTAATATTCCATTGTGTATATGTGCCACAACTTCTTTATCCATTCATCTGTCAATGGACATCTAGGTTGCTTCCATGTTCTAGCTATTGTAAATTGTGCTACAATGAAACATGTGTCTTTTGCAATTTTTGTTTCCTCAGGGCATATGCCTGGGAGTGGGATTGCTGGGTCATTTAATGGTTTTATTCCTAGCTTTTTTGGGAGTCTCCATACTGTTTTCTATAATGGCTGTATCAATTTACATTCCCACCAACAGTACAAGAGCATTCCCTTCTCTCTACACCCTCTCCAGCATTTATTGTCTGTAGACATTTTGATGGCCATTCTGGCTGGTGTGAGGTGATATCTCATTGTACTTTTCATTTGCATTTCTCTAATAGTGAGAGATGTTGAGCATCTTCTCATGTGTTTGTTAGACATCTGTGTGTCTTCTTTGGAGACATATCTGTTTAGGTCTTTTTCCCACTTTTTGATTGGGTTGTTTGTTTTTCTGACATTGAGTAGTATGAGCTACTTGTATATTTTGGATATTAATCCTTTGTAAGTTGTTTCATTTGCTATTATTTTCTCCCATTCTGAGGGTTGTCTTTTCACCTTGCTTATAGTTTCCTTTCTGTGCAAAATCTTTTAAGTTTAATCAGGTCCCACTTGTTTACTTTTGTTTTTATTTCCACACTCTAGGAAGTAGGTCATAGAGGATCTTGCTTTGACTTATGTCATCGAAATGTCTGCCTACATTTTCCTCTAAGAGATTTATAGTCTTTGGTCTTACATTTAGGTCTTTAATCCATTTTGAGTTTATCTTTGTGTATGGTGTCAGGAAGTGTTCTACTTTTATTCTCTTACATGTAGGTGTCTAGTTTTCCTGGCACCATTTATTGAAGAGGCTATCTTTGACCCATTGTATATTCTTGCCTCCTTTGTCAAAAATAAGATACCTATAGGTGCTTGGGTTTATTTATGGGCTTTCTGTCTTGTTCCATTGGTCTATATTTCTGTTTTTGTGCCAGTACCATACTGTCTTGATGACTGTAGCTTTATAGTATAATCTGAATTCAGAACGGTTGATTCCTCCAGCTCCATTCTTCTTTCTCAAGACTGCTTTGGCTATTCAGGGTCTTTTGTATTTCCATTTGAATTATGTAATTTTTTGTTCTAGTTCTGTGAAAAATGCCATTGGTAATTTGATAGGGATTGTATTGAATCTGTGGATTGCATTGAGTCTGTAGATTGCATTTGGTAGTACAGTCATTTTCACAGTATTGATTCTTCATACCCAGGAACATGGAATATCTCTCCATCTATTCCTGTCATCTTTGATTTCTGTCATTAGTGTCTTATAAATTTCTGTGTACAGTTCTTTTGTCTCCTTAGGTTTATTCTTAGATATGTTATTTTTTTGTTGTTGTTATAATTGTGAATGGGATTGATTCCTTAATTTCTCTTTCTGGTTTTTCATTGTTAGTATATAAAAATACAAATGATTTCTGGGTATTGGTTTTGTATCCTGCAACTTTGCCAAATTCACTGATTAGCTCTATTAATTTTCTTATACTATCTTTAGGGTTTTCTATGTAGAATATCATGTCATCTGCAAATAGAGTTTTACTTCTTTTCCTATCTTTATTCCTTTTATTTCTTTTCCTTCTCTGATTTCTGTAGCAAGGGCTTCTAGAACCATGTTGAATAATATTGATGAAAGTGGACATCCTTGTCTTCTTCCTGATCTTAGGAGGAAAGATTTCAGTTTTTCACCATTGAGCATAATGCTTGCTGTAGGCTTATCATATACAGCCTTTACTATGTTAAGGTAGGTTTCTTCTATTCCCATTTTGTGAAGAGTTTTAATCATAAATGGATGTTGAATTTTGTCAAAGGCTTTTTCTGCATCTATTGAGATGATCATATGGTTTTTATCCTTCAATTTGTTAATATGGTGTATCACAGTGATCGATTTGCATATACTGAATAATCTTTTCATTCCTGGATAAATCCAACTTGATCATGGTGCGTGAGCTTTTTTATGTGTTGTTGAATTCCCTTTGCTAAAATTTTGTTGAGGATTTTTGTATCTGGGTTCATCAATGATATTGGCCTATAGTTTTCTTTTTTCTCATTGTCTTTGTCTGGTTTTGGTATCATGGTGATGCTGGCCTTGTAGAATGAATTTGGAAGTGTTCCTTCCTCTGCAAGTTTTTTCAAAGAGTTTTAGAAGAATAGGCATTAGGTCTTCTCTAAATGTTTGATAGAATTCTGTGAAGCCATCTGGTCCTGGGCTTTTGTTTTTGGGGGGAGATTTTTCTGTCACAGCTTCAATTTCAGTGCTTGTAATTTGCTTGTTCATAATTTCTATTTCTTCCTGGTTCAGTCTTGGAAATTGAGCTTTCTAAGAATCTGTCCAAACCTTCCAGGTTATCCATTTTATTGTCATATAGTTGTTCGTAATACTCTCTTATACTCCTTTGTATTTCTGCATTGTCTGCTATATCCTCTCTTTTTTCATTTCAAATTTTGTTGATTTGATTAGTCTTTGATGATGAATCTGGCTAAAGGCTTATAAATTTTGTTTATCTTCTCAAAGAAGCAACTTTTAATTTTATTAATCTTTACTACTGTTTCTTTCTTTTTCATTTATCTGCTCAGTTCTTTATGATTTATTTCCTTCTACAAATTTTGGGGCTTTTTTGTTCTTCTTTTCCCAGTTGTTTTAGGTGTAAAGTTAGGTTGTCTACTCTATGTTTTTCTTGTTTCTTGAGGTGAGATTGTATTGCTATAAACTTCCCTCAGAACTACTTTTGCTGCATCCAATAGGTTTTGAGTTGTCGTGTTTTCATTTGTTTCTAGAAACTTTTTGACTTCCCTTTTGATTTCTTCAGTAACCTGTTGAGAAGAAGGTGTATTCTTCTGCATTTGGATGAAATCTCCTAAAGATCTCAATGAGTTCCATCTCATGTAATGTATTCTTTAAGACTTGTGTTTCCTTATTAATTTTCTGTTTTGATGATCAGTCCATTGGTGTGAGTGGGTTGTTAAAGTCTCCTGCTATTTTAGTGTTATTGTCAATTTCTCCTGTTATATCTGTAAGGGTTTGTCTTATGTATTGAGGTGCTCCTATGTTGGGTGCATAGATACTTATAATTGTTATGTCTTCCTCTTGGACTGATCCCTTGATCATTATGCAGTATCCTTCCTTATCTCTAGTAATCTTCTTTATGTTAAGGTCTATTTTGTTTGATATGAGGATTGCTACTCCAGCTTTCTTTTGATTAACATTTGCATAGAACATATGTTTCCATCCTCTCACTTTTAGTCTATATGTGTCTTTAGGCCTGAAGTGGTTTTCTTGTAGACAGCATATATATGGGTCTTGTTTTTGTATCCATTCAGCCAATCTGCATCTTTTGGTTGGAGCATTTAATCCATTTACATTTAAAGTAATTATTGATATATATGTTCCTATGGCCATTTTCTTAATTGTTTGGGGTTGATTTTGTAGATCTTTATTCTTCTCTTGTATTTCATGACTATAATTAGTTCCTTTAATATTTGTTTTAAAGCTAGTTTGGTGACAGTGGATTCTCTTAACTTTTGTTTGTCTGAAAAGTTTTTCATTTCTCCATCAATTTTTGAATGAAATCCTTGCCAGTTACAGTAATCTTGGTTGTTGATTTTTTTCCTTTCAGTACTTTAAATATATCCTGCCATTCCCTTCTGGCCTGCAGAGTTTCTGCTGAAAGATTAGCTGTTAAACGTATTGGGTTTCCCTTTTATGTTACTTGTTGCTTCTCCCTTGCTGCTTTTAATATTCTTTCTTTGTGTTTAGTCTTTGTTAGTTTGATTAGTATGTATCTTGGTATGTTTCTCCTTGGGTTTATCCTGTATGGGACTCTTTGTGCCTCTTGGACTTGATTGACTTTTTCTTTTTCCACGTTGGGGAAATTTTCAACTATAATCTCCTCAAAAAATTTTCTCATACCCTTTCTTTTTCTCTTCTTATGGGACCCCTGTAATTCAAATGTTGGTGCATTTGTTATTGTCCCAGTTGTCTCTGAGACTATCCTCAGTTCTTTTCATTCTTTTTACTTTATTCTGCTTTTCAGAAGGTATTTTAAACATTTTATCTTCCAGCTCACTGATTCGTTCTACTTCAGATATTCTGCTATTGATTCCTTCTAAAGTACTTTTAATTTCAGTAGTTATGTTGTTTGTCTCTGTAAGTTTATTCTTTAATTCTTCTAAGTCTTTGTTAATTGACTCTTGCATTTTCTCCCTTTTTTTCCCAAAGTTTTTGATCATCAATATTACTATCAATATTCAGAATTCTTTTTCAGGTAGTTTGCCTACTTCCTCTCATTTATGTGGACCTCTGTTTTTCTAGTTTGTTCCTTCATTTGTGTAGTATTTCTCTGGCTTTTCACTATTTTGTTTTTAACTTATTGAGTTTGAGGTCTCCTTTTCCTAGGCCTAAAGGTTGAATTATTTCTTCCTTTTAGTGTCTGCCCTCCTAAGTTTGGTCCAGTGATTTCTGTAAGATTATAAGATGAGATTTGTGCTGAAATTTTATTTGTTTGTTTGTTTTTCCTTTGATTGGCAAGGCTGAGTGATGTGGTAATCCTGTCTGCTGATGATTTGGTTTGTATTTTCATTTTGTTTGTTGTTTAGATGAGGTGCCCTGCACAGGGTGCTACTGGTGGTTGGGTGATGCCAGGTCTTATATTGAAGTGGTTTCCTTTGTGTGAGTTCTTACTATTTGATACTCCCTAAGGTTAGATCTCTGGTAGTCTAGGATTGGAGTCAGTGCTCCCACTCCAAAGGCTTAGGGCTTGATCTCTGGTCAGGAACAAAGATTTCACAAGTGGTTTGTTATGGCAAAAATGAGATTAAGACAAACTCCCATGAACGAGAAAACAAAGATGAATCCCAGACAAATGGCCATTACAAAATAAGACAAATACTAATTAAAATGACAGAATATACACCTACACATATATATCCATGAGCAAAGTCAAAACAGTCCAACAAAAATACAGTAGAATGATCTGGTATACAAAAGAAATCAAAAATTATATTTACCAGTTAAGAACAAACCTAACTAAAGCACAAACTGGAAAACAAAACTAAAGAAATGTGCTAAGTGGGGAATAAAGGGATGAAAATAAAACTAACAAATATGTTGAGAGGAAAGGAATGAAAGAAAAGAAAAAAATAATAGATATGCAAAGTTAAATAGCAGTAGATGAGGAAGATTTATATACATTAAAGATTAACTTCAAGGGGAAAAGAACAGTAGGATAGGCAAGCAAAGGAATAAATGTAGAAATATATGATAGATTAAAAACTAAAATTAAAAAGAAAGAAAATGGAAGAAGATAGAAAAAAAAGGGGGTGGGGAGGAAAACAGAATTGCAAAAGCCCAACATAGAGGCAGAGGTGTATAGCAACAGTAAAAAGTGGGACTGAATATACACATACACCCATAAGCAAAATCAAACAATGCAACAAAAGTAAGTACAATAGATTAACCAGGTAAAGAAAAGAAACCAAAAATTATATTTACCAGAAAATAACTAAAGCACAAACTGGAAAACAAAACTAAAGCAAGGTGCCAATCTGGGAATAAAGCAATGAAAATAAAAAACTAACAAATATGTGGAGAGGAAAGGAATGAAAGAAAAGAAAAAAAGAATAGATATGCAAAGTTAAATAGCTGTAGATGAGGAAGATTTATATACATAAAGACTAACTGCAAGGTGAAAAGAACAGTAGGGAAAGCAAAGAAAGGAATACATGTAGAAAAAAATAATACTAGGTTTAAAAAAAAAAAAAAAAAAAACAGGAAAACTTCACAGAACTGCAAAAGCCCAATGAAGAGGCCGAGCCTTTTCAGTTCAGTTCAGTTCAGTCGCTCAGTCGTGTCCGACTCTTGGCGACCCCATGAATCGCAGCACGCCAGGCCTCCCTGTCCATCACCAACTCCCGGAGTTCACTCAAACTCATGTCCATTGAGTCGGTGATGCCATCCAGCCATTTCATCCTCTGTTATCCCCGTCTCCTCCTGCCCCTAATCCCTCCCAGCACCAGTCTTTTCCAATGAGTCAACTCTTCGCATGAGGTGACCAAAGTATTGGAGTTTCAGCTTTAGCATCAGTCCTTCCAAAGAACCCCCAGGACTGATCTCCTTTAGAATGGACTGGTTGGATCTCCTTGCAGTCCAAGGGACTCTCAAAAGTCTTTTAACAACAATAAAAAATGTGACCGAGAAAAAAATTTCAAAAGCTTAATTAGATTTCAAAGTCCAATAAAATCAACAACTACAACAGAGTTGGGGGAAAAAAGGAAGAGAAAAAGAAAAACTCCAAAAGAATCTACAGAACAAGTTAAAACATAAGAATAATAAATGTTTTTGTTAAGTCACTGCTGTCAGAGTCCTTTCCCTCACTGGGAGTCACAATTCACCTCACCTCCCTAGGATGCCCTCCAATACTGTGCTGATCTCTGGACCTGCTGTGGGCCAGCTTAGATTCTAATCTGGTCCTACGCCTATGTATTTTTGCCTCCAATGTCCACAACTATCAGAACTAGTGCATTTTCTTTTGTGGGAGCTCTCAATGACCTTTTATATATTCCATAGACACAGAGTCTGCCTAGTTGATCATGTGGATTTAATCTGCAGCTTGTACAGCTGGTGGGAAGGTTTTGGGTCTTCTTCCTTAGCCACACTGCCCCTCGGTTTCAGTTGTAGTTTTATTCCCACCTCTGCCTGTGGGTCATCCACTGGGGTTTGCTCCTGAGGCTGCCCTGGAGGACTTGGGTTTGTGCCTGTCAGGGCCAGGTGTGAAGATGGTGCAGCTGCTTGTGTTACAGGGGTTCTGGCAGCACCAGGTACTCAGGGGTGTTGGCGGCTAGGGAAGCAAGAAATATAGTGCTTTAGAAGGGTATGGCAACCAGTATTGGCTAATACATTCCAGTATTCTTGCTTGGAGAACCCCCCCACCCTAAAAGAGGAGCCTGGCAGGCCAGAGTCTACAGGGCTGCAAGGAGTCGGACATAGACACAAGGAGTCAAGGAGCATAGACACAAGACTTTTTTTTCCTGTGGCAGCTCTGCCCCAGTGAGAGTTGAGCATGAAGGTAGTGTAGCTGCTTGGCTTCTGGCGACACTGGCAGCACCAAGTGTGCAGGGACACAGACTGCCTCTGCCGCAAGAGTTATGGCACAATCAGAGTCTTTTTATGAACCTCTGGTGATCAAAAGACTTCTTTGGAAGTCTTTCTCCATAGCTCTGCCTGTTCAGGCACTTAAAGGGCTCCCTTGCCTGGGATCCTCCTCTGTTGTTTGGTGTGTCAGGCACATAGAGAGGCCCCCCCTGGCTGGGGTCCTACTCTGTCGATTGGCTCCAGGCACTTAAAGGGGCACCCTGTAGTTCAGAGCATCAGTCACTGAAAGGAGCAGAGTGAGTGGGGTCATGCTCCGTAGTTCAGTGAGTCAGGCGCATTTGATGGGCTAGCCTCTCTGTTGCTCAGTTGCTGATGCTGGCATGTTGGGAAAGAGAGGGCTGATGGCTCCCCCCTCCACGCATGACTCAGCAGTATCGCCTTGCTTCCATGGCTGCCCGGCTTTCTTTAACTGGCATTTCCTACCACAGCCTCCTCCCTCACCTCCCTTTGATCGGTCTCTCTGCAGTCCACAGCAGCCCTTGCCTAGGATTGCTCCACAATCTCTAAACTCCAGCTCCTGGATGTTTCACCTTCCAGGGAACCTGCATCCTGGTCCAGGGTGTGTATGGCTGTGTCAAGGACTGTCTGATTCTCATTCCATTTAGGCTGCCACAGATCAGCTATTTCACTCTCAGCTTTAAATGTTTCTCCTCTGACTCAGACAGTTGCCCTGTTGTGGGGATCAGATCCCTGCTGAGGGCAGGTCCTATTTTACTAACACTTCCCCCTAATTCCTTTGTCCCACCAAGTTTTGCATTATTCTATATATTATTTTCTTCTGGTCAGTTACTCCTGTCTGCTCTCGGCTGGTGTTGTAGATGCACTTCTGTATCCAAAGGTGTATTCCTGATATATCCATAGAGACAGATGGACTCCATGTCCACCTACTCCTCTACCATCTTGTTCTCTCCTATATCTATTCATCTATTTTTATGTGTTAAGAATTTTTAAACTTTTGATTCTTAAATATAACCCCACTATTTATAAATCCATTTTGGGTGTATCACACAGATGTAGGTGCAAAGGCCAATTAAATATATTCCTTATCCTCCTCTCTAGATATTGGTCAGAGAGTATTATATGATAATTCAGAAAATCATCTGCCTTTTTAATAAGACAGAAATTTGTAGAGTTTCTTATATTTGACATTCTGATTAGTTTATAACTTTAAGTTGCAAATTCTGACAATTATCAAGTATTCTTAATGCTTTTGTATTGTATAACTGCTTCTTAGAATCACTCCGATTACATCACTCTTCCTTTATTTAAATTCTGTCTAAATTCAGAGCAAACCTTTTATTCTGCCAAGGAACCTAAAAATCTCAAATCAGAAGAAACTCTAGGGCTGAACCATCTGCTGGAATTTCAATCCTGTTATTTCTCTGAATTGATAATTTAAGAACTGTAAGTGGAAGGAAAGTGGTGGATTAGAGATGCCAAAATAAAACTAAATAGAGGAAATATCTTTTAGGTATAAAAAAATTAAATTACAACTTCTAATTGTGGATTTTAAAAGGTACTGAGATATTTTTATGGAGAAAGTTGTCACAATTTTGGAAATGCTTAAAGGCAATTGGTGCCTGTGATAGCATTGAATAGGGGGAATAGTTACCTCCATAATATAACAACTCAACACACATTTACTGAACACTCCTCCAATGTGCTCAATTTGCTATAAAAGGATGAACTATTATTTTATAGAGAAGTAACTGTAGCTCCAAAAGAGAAAAGGATGTTCCTGAGGTCTCATAAGCAGTATTTGGAAGAAATGTAAATAAATTTTGATTTTTTAAAAAACAAAATTCCACAACCTTTGGGTTTTTTTTTTTTTTTTTTAAGATTTCCTTGCACACTGGGGAAAGTGAGAAGACCAGATATCATGAAAAATTTGAAAATCTCATATAAATGAGCTGGTTGATTATAGTGCCTCCTCAGGTAGCATTTGGATTGTCCTACAAAATTTTATTTATGGTCAAATGTTATTAGTATGAACATAGTAATAATCTTAAATTACATACATAGAACATAATCTAAAAATGGATCACTATTCATACTGTAATGTGTGTGTTACAATCCTACATTAAGCTCCCCATTAAGTCTGCCTCTTGAATGACTTTCATTATATGCAGCAATCTTAAAATGCATGCATTCTCTTGTTTCATGCATTAATGAACTGTCTAGAAATTAGCTTGTATGTATGTGTGCATCTGTTTATGTTTCATCTGGATGTGTTTCTCTTTTTGTCTACTTGCTTCTTTTCTTTTAGCCTGTAACTATGTGTATCTGAATGGCAGATAAAGGCTTGAAACTTATTGTTTCCTCTTGTTACTTACTATTCAAATTTCTTTTTTTGGTTTTATTCTGATGACCTTGCCAAAAAAGACATATATATTTTTTAAGATACTCACAGACTCAGACAACAAACAACTAATTTAAATCTGACATTTTGTTAACTATCTGGGTATAGATATACAGATTTGTCCACAAGTACCCAAGAGTAAATTGAAAAATGGGACAGTCTTTAAAAAGAATAAGATAAAAGGAAAATTTACAATTCCACAGTAATATAAAAAATGTACACCCATGTAAACAAAACAACTGCAGCATAATTAAATTACAATTCGTAAGGATGTGACACAGATGGTGTCAGTTTCACCCATGCATGCTTTGATATAATATTCCACACACACTTGGTTAATTACCAAGTAAGGTGACTTGTAGTAAAGAATTGAATCTTCTTTAGCAGTCAGCTCTCAGAGGTCACTTGTTATTTACACATGTTGCAAAGTGATACTATAAAAGCTATTTCTAGTGTTTGGGATTTTGCCTGTTTAATTTGTATATAAGCATTATAATAGGAACTATGAAGATTGAGATCCCAGCTAAGAGACTTATTCCTTGAAATGTTAACCACTTGTAGACTCACTGTTCTTATGACACTTCTTTGTCCTCAACTTTGTGAACAGCTACATTAATTGCAAGATGAATGATTGCCTAAAATACCAGTTTGCAAAACAATTCCTTTTCAAATGACTATATTTCTTTTGAAAAGCTAAGACTACCTGTATGTTACATTCTGATATTTAAAAAGCAGCAAAGATAAATGGAAAATAGAGAAAAAAAATCTGGCAAACTATAAAAAATTTCATACACACCCAGAAATTAAGAAACAAAAAACCAGTGTGTTAAAATAGCAACTTTCTTCATTATTTTATCCTACTGGAATGCCGTCTGTCTTTTACTATTAAGATGTAAATCTAATTAAGCCCTAGGGATTTATTACTTCTGTTCTTCAATAAAGGGCACAATCTCATTTTAATATTGAAAGTGGATTTTTTTTTAGAGTATTTTTTTTTACTTTCTGTATTTTTTCAAATAATAGATTGTTTTAAAAATAATTGAGTAGAACAATAGTCAATAATGCAATGCTATATATTTTCCTCAGTCGAGATAGCATGACTGATAATGTGTTCCAAGAATGTATGTCAAAGTTTAGCAATATATTCAATAATCAGTTTGCAAATAAACCACTACAATATTCAGTGTGGGATGCTACTAATTAGCCCATAATAATTAATGCCAGTGACTGTACCAACACATCCAGAGTTCTCCATTGTTTCATATATTCCAAGAAAATGCCTGTTATACCAACCTATTATTATGCTTCCATTAGAAAATGATGGGGTTATGATTTTTTTTTTTTACATTACAAAGACTGTATTGTGCAATGGAATACATACCAATTTGAGAATCAAAGTGTCATAGTCCAAAGCTTGGTCTATTGATTAGTTATATATTCCTTGGTTAGGTCACATAATCTCCATTTTTCGTCAGCAGGAGTTCAGTTCAGTTCAGTCGCTCAGTCGTGTCCAACTCTTCGTGACCCCATGAATCACAGCATGCCAGGCCTCCCTGTCCATCACCATCTCCGGGAGTTCACTCAAACTCACATCCATCAAGTCGGTGATGCCATCCAGCCATCTCATTCTCTGTCATCCCCTTTTCCTCCTGCCCCCAATCCCTCCCAGCATCAGAGTCTTTTCCAATGAGTCAACTCTTCACATGAGGTAGCCAAAGTACTGGAGTTTCAGCTTTAGCATAATTCCTTCCAAAGAACACCCAGGGCTGATCTCCTTTAGAATGGACTGGTTGGGTCTCCTTGCAGTCCAAGGGACTCTCAAGAGTCTTCTCCACACCACAGTTCAAAAGCATCAATTCTTTGAGCATTTGAGAATTGTTGTATCCCAATTTGTACTCAAGGAACAACTGATCTGAACTGTTGGTATTATCTAATATGTACATAGTAGTTCAAATGTCATTCTTTATATAAAAATAAGAATCCAATTTTCATATGCCCCTAAGATTCTTATGCATATTAAAATATGAAAAAAAACCTGTCTACATTAGCTCTGCAGCTCCTTCAAGGTCCAACATTCTATGATTCTAAATTTTAATGAAATGATTACTTATGCCAAGTTTCAAGTAAAATCAAATCTAGTCTTAGGTAAGGAGAGGCTTAATTGGAAAGGATTACTGCAATAAGGAGTGGAGAATAACTGACAAGAGGAGGAGACTATTGTAATAGAGAGATTTTCAAGGATCCAGAAGGTTAAGTAGACAAAAACTTTTATAAGGCAACAGAATGTGGCGTAAGGTTGTAGGATGATAGGGTGGCATGATGGAACAGTTAATCAAGGAATGTCTTTCCTTGAAGTTAGCTGATTCCTAGGAGGGTCCCTTAAGGAAGGCTTATATGCTGGCTCAGGCTGATAAGGGGTCAAAATTCAAGAGGGAGAGCAGAAGCCTAACTTTGTCAATCCCTTAACAAGGCTTTGTTTCAACTGATCTTCAAACAGTTTTGCTGATCTTCATGAAACAAAGAATAGAAATCTAAACGATCTAAGTGTAGCCTTGTCACAGTGAGTCATATGGGGAAAAGGGTTTCCTTGCACTAATTCATTTCTTGAATACAAATTTTGTTGTTGGTGGTGAGTTCTTAATATTGCTGTTTTCCAGGGCTCAGGTACAATTCAGCACTGTCAAAAGCAAATTCTGAGTTAGAAAAATAAACCCTCTGAAACTGGTACAAAATCAAGCACTCTGTTTCAAAACTCCACAGGGGAGGAATTGTTAAATTGAGGTTATACTTCTTCAGCAAAAACATTAAGGATTTGAGTTTTCACAAAAGAAGAATAAAATTTAGTCCAGCATCTCACTCTCACAGGGTGCTCTTTTGTGAAAGCATCCCACTGCACCTTTATTTCATGAAGGTGAACCACTCCCTCACTACCATGGATAATATACTTGGCCTTTTTCAAATAGATATTATATATATATATAGTATCCATATACTTTGTTTATATACACAAAGTTCCTTGTCAGCTTAGTGTCCCCAGCACAGGAAGGCTAGGAAAGCTACTGATTTAGAATAAAAGCAGTGAATCTGGGGCATCCTGCTCCCAAACTGCTCCAAGCAGAGTCTAAACTACCTTGTATAGCAATGGAAAGCGTTAAACATATACACAGCTGCTCGTTACCAGAATTGCTTATCTTATAGATTTTAATAATAACTCACTTGATTTCCTGTAGTGCATGGTTACTACCTAGAAAGAAAGAATTATCCTTAACTATTTCTTTCCCTTAGGTATTTCTTCCATTTATTCCAGTCTGCCTTCTCTTGTCCTCCAACACACACACACACACACACAACACACGTATACACATTCATGCACACAAACATATGCTCATGCTCTGATAATGAGCCACTCAAAGACAAAGATGTAGAGCAGTTTGAAGACAGAGAATGTGTATCATGCTCTCATAGAAACTGAGTGTTATTTATGGGCATGACTTGACAATTCATCTAGTATGTGCTTTGTTTATAGGAAGGGTTTGGTTGACATAGTAAATAATTTCTTCATAAATGCATCTGTGTTGTTATTGCTTGCAGACTGTATGTTTGGATCTCTAAAAGAGTTTTCTTTCTTAAGGAGTACATGAGACAATAGGAAATCCTCCTCAGACTTGAAGCTCATTAGCTGCTTATATAATGCTCACTTTTACAAAAGGAGTGTGATAGAGGTAGAGAATGTATCCATACTGAAGATCAAGCTTAATGCTTAGGATTTTTTTAGTACCCTTTAAAATATATTGACATGTCAAATTACTTAACTCCTGATCTTGACTTAGTTTGGAAATAATTATCTTAGGATAATTCTTTGATATTTATAGGAAAGAAAGATTTTGGAAATACTGTGTGTAAGCTGGATGTGGTCTATTGTTAAAATATATTAATAATATAAATTACGATTAATTCAAAAATATTAATGGTATCTACTGGGTTTATTTCATTTGTACAGTACTTTATAGTGTTGGATTCTTAAAAAAATTTAGTTATGTAAATAACTAACTGTATCTGATGTTAGATGAAGAAAATGAAGATAGAAAGATAGTATAATGTGGTTGATAAGGCATAAATTCTAGAGTTTGAATGCCTAGATTAGAATCGAAGTTCATTTAATATGCATATACATGAACTTTTCACAAACATATTAAGAATGATAGTCATGTGTAATCTATATGATTGGTTTGTTATGAGAATTAAGTTAAATTTTACAGCTAAAATATTTTCAAAACAAAGATCATGCCTGACGGAGTTAAATAGGTAAGTAAGGCTTTATTCAAGGGTACTGCAGTAGGGGAGAGATAATAAAATGCAATCTGAACTCAATTCACCAAATAATATTTGTCAAGGGAGCCAAAAAAATCAGTGGGGAAAGGACAGTCTTTCTAGCAAATGATGTTGGGTAAATAGGATAAGCAGATGCATAAGAATGAAGTTGGACCCCTATTTTACACCCCTTCAAAAAACTTCGAAAATGGATCAAAGTCTTAAACATAAGACCTGCTGCCATAAAAGCCCTAGAAGAAAAGTAGGAAAGAAACTCTGGACATTGATCTTGGCAGTGATTTTCTTTGGATATGACACTAAAAGCATAAGGCTCTAAAGCAAAAATCAACAAGTAAGATTACATCAAACTCAAAAGCTTCTGCTTATCAAAAGAAACAATCAGCAGAATGAAAAAGCAACATGCGGAGTGGGAGAAAATGTAAGAAAATGTACATTTAATTACATTAAGTTGTTACATTAAATGTACATTTTCTTACATTTAAATACATTAAATGTAATTGGAGAATTTATAAAACTCTTACCACTCAGTAATAGAAAAAAATCTGATATGAAAATGGGAAAAGGAACTGAATAGACATTTTTCCAAAGAATATACACAAGTGGTCAACAGGTATGTGAAAAATGCTCAACATCACTAATAATAAAGGAAATGCAAATCAAAACTACAGTATGGTAAAGCTCACAATTTTTAGAATGGTTATTATCGAGAACAACAGAGATAACAAGTCTTGGTGAGGATATGGAGAAATGGGAACACTTGTGCACTGTCAGTGGGAACATAAATCAGTATAGGCAGTATGGAAAATAGTTTGGAGTCTCCTGAAAAAGTGAAAAATAAAACTACCACAAGATCCAGCAATCCCAATTCTGGGTATATATCCAAAGAAAATGAAAACAGAGTTTCAAAGAGATATTTGCACTCCCACGCTTATTGAGCATTATTCACAATAGCCAAGATATGAACATAGTTTAAGTTTCTTTCAACTGGTAAATGAAGACAACAAGTGGCAGAGAAAGAATTTATAATAAATTTTCTAAAATAAATACTCTAAGGAAAGGAATGCTAGGGGCCTAAACTTAGAAAAAATAAGCAGTCTAAAGTTTAATCAAGTTGAGAACATTAAGGGCCTCTTGGTTAACACTTAGAAAGCTGTTTGACCCTTCTTAGTGTATGAGAAGGAAAATCATCTGTCCATGATGATAATGTAGTTCTCAAGTCAAATTTGTGAACCACTGGCTGCTTAATTTTAATGTACATGAACTTAACTTCCTTACTAACCTGGAATAGTAATTTAGGGGACCCCTTTTTGTTTAGGGGATCTCATCTAGTAGGTGCATTTTTAAATGATCTTTTATGATATGAAATGCGCTGCCTTTGGAAAATGTAGATTTCAGACCGTACTTGTAGAGAGATTTCCAGAAAATAATTCTGCAACCATAAACTCTTTTGAGCAGGACATTCCAAAAAACCTTCACTCAATATTCCCTATCTTGTGAAATAATCTCAAGGCAATAGGAAATCTTAGTCAATAAAATTCAGTCCCTCAATAGGACAATTAAGATTGGTTGTACATGGAAAGCAGTCAATTAATATTCCTCTGGTTTGCTTTCTGCTTCTTTTGGACAGATAAACAGAACCAGTCAAACATGAAATCAGTTTCCATAGTTTTACAATTCTGTAATTAGATAAGAAGCAGAAAAAAACTTGAAGGATGTTTTACCTTTGTGCAGGTACCTGAGGGCAAGCTAAAAATAAACAGATTTAAAAATTGTGAAATGTAGCATATGTACAAAATGGCACACACTTCATATGTGTAAGACAATGAATAGTTACAAAGTTGAACATTCCTGAACCACCTTGGAAGGAAGCCATGCTGACAGTCTCAGGGAGTTCCAACTTTTTTTTTTTTTTTAACATCTCAGGAGATTGAGAGGTTCACAAGAGAATTTAAACTCTGGTCTTAATCTGAATGAACATTTCTGCCTGTATTTTTCTGAAGCTTTCCTCCTCATTACTTCAACTATTCTATGAAAACTGCAACCTAAAATTCTCCTCCACTAGTTATTTCTGTATCTGTAAAGCCTCAGGACTATCCTTGACGGTCCTGTTAAAATCAATGTTCTTTTCCCTCTATCAGCAGAATCAAGTTGTTATTTTGAAATTAATTTATGTCACTTTTCTTTGCACTATTCACTGAGATCCATCTTGTCACCCACATTTCACAGTGTGACATCTTGTCAAAGCCATTTTGCTGCAAGCCTTTTGAAACCAATTTCACAAGTCAAATGCCTGGTCTATATACTAAGAATAAAATTTTCTCCAGTCAGCTAAAATGTGGCTATTGTCATTTTAAATGAAACTGTCCTATAAGAGCAAAACATTGAACTCTGGCAGACTCACATATACATATACATATACAGGTATAAGACAGGTCCAAATGAATGCATCTTTAATAAAAATTGAAACTGCATATTTAGATAAGCTAATTTAATAAACACCGGGGTGGGGGGTGGGGGGAACCTTGTGTGATAGAAATGATATCCCTATTATTGTTTTGCTTTTTTCTGGTCTGCCACTTGATAGAATTAGGAAAAAGACTGCCAGTAGAATGGTACAGAAGATCAGCAAATTGTCATTCTAGATAAGAATGCAAAGCCAGCACTCTCTATTTCCATCAATCAGAAGGATAATTCAGTTCCCTAGCATCAGAATCTATTTTCTACCAGATTATAAGGACATATTCTTTTTGTCAAATTTCTCTAATAAAGGACAGCTGTTTACTCTCCAGAGAGTAATTATATTGCAATATTCTAGTGCAGTCTTGAAGATGTAAGCCATAGAAACAAACAGATAAAAAAAAATCACTGGGTAGTTGGCCTGAATGGATTAAAAATGTAAATGAAATATCTCAGGAACTCTTTCATCAAATGGGCTCAATTGAGGCTATTTGCTTCTCTCAGTGCAAAGGAAAATCAGACACTTTATTTTATATAAAAGTGGTTCTTTTGAGGCTTTATTTTTTGACACAAATACAACTGTATTATATATTTGCCCAGGGATTTTTACCCTATCTTTAGGTAGTGCTTTACTATATTCAAAGTCACCAAAGATCACAATCACTGTATAGAAAAATTGAGAAACACTAAATATCAGCTGTGACAAAACCAGAAGATTCTGTTTCTGGAATTGCGGGAGGTAAAAATCAGCATAATAAACTCAGGTTCATCTTCTATAGAACTAATTCTCAATTATAAATTATTTATTACTGAGCTATAAAAATATGATTTTTTTCAGTCTTATTTTAATTAAGCAAAGTTATCTATAATTCTCATTAAGGAATTATAATGAAATATTATTGCTACAAATTAGAATATGATAGTTATTTAAAGTACTATCAAATCACCAATGTACAAGTCTGTATGGGATCAAGAAAAAAGAAATATAGAAAATAAGATTTTATGTATAATGTCTGTGTCAGAGTAGAAAAATTATTAAGCCATATGCTGTTTCCCTAAATTTTATTTCCTTTTTTGGGAGAGAAGTGGGAGGGGAAGGAGATTGGCAAACTATGACCATGGCACATACATGGCCTGTTGTTTTTATTTACTTTTTCCTTTCAGGATGTGTTGCTAAGAATATTTTTTTTGCATTTTATGGCTAATAGGAACTGGATACATAAAGTCTTACATTGAATCCTCAACTTTGACTCTTGAACCCTGAAGAGTAAAATCTTTACCATCTGGCTCTTTAAGAAAGTTTGTTGGTCTCTGTTTTGCTGATCATAGGGAAATTACGGCTGAAGTTTCTCATATACATACTTTTTTTAAGGAACTTAAGGTCCCTTCTAAGTTCCATTTCCTAAGGGATTTTTAAGTGACTAATAGCAACTGAAAGGTATAAAATAATGGCATTCATTGAAATGATCATATGTTTCTGTTCCTTTAAATCTATATATGTGGTTGATCACACTGATTTATTACTACTGAATGTTTTAAATTCAGGTGGTAATACTACTTTACAATGATAGATTATTATTTTAAAATAACGATAAAATAGGTTAGCTAATATTTTATTGAGAAACTTTGTAACTAATTTGATAATTGAAATGGACATTTAATTTTCTCTCTCAGTCTTGCTTTCATTGCTTTGTATTAATCTAGTTTTTTCAGTAGTTACATGAATGTTACAAGACAAGCTGGGTTTTAAAAAATTGTTCCAATTTTTAGGTAAACTTGCATATCATATAAATGAATTATTTATTCAAATATTCTTTGAATATTTGTATGATGTGAATTATGAAGCCATATGAGCCTGGGTTTTTATTGGGAAGGCATATTTGTTATCAATTGTTGTGAAACAATGTGAAATGCAGAGAAAACATTTATATATTTCTACATAGGTAGGGCTTTCTGAAAAAAACAAATGTGCTTAACCTCAGAACCTATGCTAAAGAGCAAGCCACAGAAGTTAATTTACAGCTGTATACATATTAAAAACTCTACAGAGATTTATGTAAATACAGAGGTACATTTTCACACTTCAAGGGAAAATAAGTCATCTCTGGATTGTAAAGCTTGAGTCAATGGCTTTATATTTTCCCTAGAGAGGATTATTTAAATTCCAAAGTATTAAAGTAGAAGTTTTGGGAGAGAGGTGGGAGGGGGGTTCAAGATTGGGAACACGTGTACACCCGTGGCGGATTCATGTTGATGTATGGCAAAACCAATACAATATTGTAAAGTAATTAGCCTCTAATTAAAATAAATAAACTAAAAAAATAAATAAAGTAGTTTTCAAGAAGACTATGATGGGTAGGGGAAGTTGTCTGCCTATTCTTTCTGTATATAAGTACAGAAAATTTATAATCTATATCCTTTGTCTACAAGACACACTTTATATTCGACCTGGATCTCATGTTGGTGTTAGTGAAAAACTGAGACACAAGGACACAACATATTTCTTATTATTAAAAGAAATCTGCTCTCATTTAGAAATTGCATGTGTCAAAATCAAGCATGTCACATTCAGGACAAAATAATAAAGATAAATAAAAAGACCATATTCTGTCAAAAAAAATTCTAGGAGTTTTCATTAAAATTTTATCATCCAATAACTAACAAATGGAGATGGACATTTGCTATATTGAGTCTTCTAATCAATGAACATGATAAGTCTCTTCATTTACTTAGTTTTCTTAAATTTTAGTTTCTTAATTTAATTTATTTATTAAATTAAAATTTCTTAATTTTAATTTTTGCTGAAGTTATTATAAATTACATTGTATCTAATTTTGATTCCTACATGTTCAATTGTTTATATATAGAAATGCAACTGATTTAACTTTAATAATAATATATCTTGCAAAATTTTATAACATTATTTTCAAAGGCTTTATTTTACAAATTTATTTTACTTTTACAAGGCCAATCATTTCATCTGCAAATAAAGAGTTATGTTTTTTTTTTAATTCTTAATTTGGATGCCTTTCGGGATATTTAAGTAATTTTATTTGAACTTCATTTCCTTAGACAGCATGCATCTGAGTCTTTTTTCCACTCTAAACTCTGTATTTTGAATGACATTTAGACAACGGTTATTGTTCAGTTGCTAAACTGTGATTGACTCTTTGCAATGCCATGGACAGCAGAACACCAGCCTTCCGTGTTCTTATCTATCACCTAGAGTTTGCTCCAATTCATGTCCATTGAGTTGATGATGCCATCCAACCATCTCATCCTCTGTCACCCCTTTATCCTACTTCCCTCAGTCTTTCCAGCACCAAGGTATTGTCCAGTGAGTCAGGTTTTCCACATGAGATGGCCAAGGTATTGGGGATTCAGCTTTCAGCATGAGTCCTTCCAGTGAATATTCAGGGTTGATTTTTCTTAATGATTGACTGGTTTGATCTAATTACTCTCCAAGGAATCTCAAGAATCTTGTCAAGTACCACAATTTGAAAGCATCAATTCCTTGGCACTGAGCCTTCTTTATGGTCCAAATCTCACATGACTACTAGAAAAACCATAGTTTTGATGAAACATATTTTTGTCAGCAAAGTGATGTCTCTGCTTTTAAATGTCCAGTCTTGGTTGTCATAACTTTGCTTCCAAGGAGAAAGCATCTTTTAATTTCATAGCTGTAGTCACCATCTGAAGTGATTTTGGAACCCAAGAAAATAAAATCTGTCACTGTTTACAGGTTTTCCCATTCTATTTGTCATGGGACCAGATGCCATGACCTTAGTTTTTTGAATGTTGAGTTTTAAGCAAGCTTTTTCACTCTTTTCTTTGACCTTCACAAGAGGCTCTCAGTTCCTCTTCACTTTCCGCCTTAGAGAGGTATCATCTGCATATTTCAGATTGTTGGTATTTCTTCCAGCAATCTTGATTCTGGCTTGTGAGTCATCCAGACCAGCATTTCCCATGATGTACTCTGTATATCAGTTAATTAAGCAGGGTGACAATATACAGTCTTGACATATTACTTTCCCAATTTTGAATCAGTCCATAGTTCCATGTCTGGTTCTAACTGTTGCTTCTTGAACTATATAGGTTTCTCAGGAGACAGGTAAGATGGTCTATTATTCCCATCGCTTTAAGAATTTTTCACAGTTTGTTGTGATCCATACAGTCAAAAGCTTTGCAATAGTCAATGAAGCAGAAGTAGACGTTTTTGTCTGGAATTCCCTTGCTTTCTCTATGATCCAATGGATGTTGGCAATTTAATAGCAAGTTCCTCTGCCTTTTCTAAATCCAGCTGGTACCTCTGGAATTTCTTGGTTCTAGTCCTGTGATCACTGCTATTGTTGTTGTTGTTCAGTCACTCTTTCGTGTCCAACTCTTAGTAACCCCATGGACAGCAGCACGCCAGGCTTCCCTGTCTTCACCATCTCCAGAAGCTTGCTCAAACTCATGTCTATTGAGCTGGTGATACCATCCAACTATCTCATCATCTGTCAACCCCTTCTCCTCCTGCCTTCAATCTTTCTAGAATCAATGTCTTTTTTAATAAGTCAGCTCTTTGCATCAGGTGACAAAAGTATTCAAACTTCAGCTTCAGCTTAAGTCCTTCCAATGAATATTCTGGACTGATTTCCTTTAGGATTGACTGGTTTTATCTCCTTGCTATCCAAGGGACTCTCAAAAGTCTTCTCCAGTACCACAGTTCAAAAGCATCAAGTCTTCAGTGCTCAGCTTTTCTTATGGTCCAACTCTCACATCCATACATGACTACTGGAAAAATCATAGCTTTGACTAGATGGAAACTTTGTTGGCAAACTAATGTCTCTGCTTTTTAATACACTGATTAGGTTTGTCATGGTTTTCCTTCCAAGGAGCAAGCGTCTTTTAATTTCATGGCTGCAGTCACCATTTGCAGTCATTTTGGAGCCCAAGAAAATAAAGTCTGTTACTGTTTCCATTGTTTCCACATCTATTTGCTGTGAAGCAATGGGACTGGATGCCATAATCTTCATTTCTGGAATAGCACTTCAAGAGGAAAAAGCTTTTTCACTCTTCTCTTTCACTTTCATGAAGAAGTTTTTTAGTTACTCTTCGCTTTCTGTCATGAGGGTGATGTCATCTCCATATCTAAGGTTACTGATGTTTCTCCCGGGAATCTTGATCCTAGCTTCTGCTTCATCCAGCTCAGCATTTCACATGATGCATATAAGTTAAATAAGCAGGTGACAGTATACAGCCTTAATGTATCCTTTTCCCAGTTTGGAATCAGTTGTTCCATGTTCGGTTGTAACTGTTGCTTCTTGACCTGCATACAAATATCTCAGGATTCAGGTAAGGTGAATTTCTTTAAGAATTTCCCACAGTTTGCTGTGATCCATACAGTCAAAGGCTTTAACATAGTCAATGATGCAGATATAGGTGTTTTTCTGGAATTCTCTTTTTCTATGATCCAACAGATGTTGGCAATTTGATCTCTGGTTCCTCTGCCTTTTCTAAATCCAGCTTAGATGTCTGGAAGTTTTGAAGCCTGGCTTGGAGAATTTTAAGCATTATTTGGCTAGTGTGTGAAATGAGGGCAATCGTTTGGTAGTTTGAACATTCTTTGGCATTGCCTGTCTTTGGGAATGGAATGAAAACTGACCTTTTCCAGTCCTGTGGTCACTGCTGAGTTTTCCAAATTTGCTTGCATATTGAGTGTAGCACTTTCACAGCATCATCTTTTAGTATTTGAAATAGCTCAACTGGAATTCCATCACCTCCACTAGCTTTGTTCGTAGTGATGCTCCCCAAGGCCCCCTTGACTTTGCTTTCCAGGATGTCTGGCTCTCGGTGAGCGATGACACCATTGTGGTTATCTGGGTCGTGAAGATCTTTTTTGTATAGTTTGTCTGTGTATCCCTGCCACCTCTTCTTAATCTCTTCTGCTTCATTAGGTCCCTACAGTCTCTGTCCTTTATTGTGCCCATCCAACATTTGTTGGATCATGCAAAGGAGTTTCAGAAAAACATATACTTCTGCTTCACTGACTACACTAAAGCCTTTATGTGGATCATAACAAACTGTGGAAAAATTTTAATGGGATAGATGAGAGTACCAGACTACCTTATCGGTCTCCTGAGAAACCTGTATGTGGGTCAATAAGGAGCATTTAGAACCGGACATGAAACAACTGACTGGCTCAAAATTGAGAAAGGAGTATATCAAGGCTGTGTATTGTCACTCTACTCATTTAACATATATGCTGTGTGTGTGAATGCTAAGTAACTTCAGTTGTGTCTGACTCTGTGTGACCCTAAAGACTAGCCTGCCATGATCCTCCCTGTCCATGGGCTTCTCCAGGCAAGAATACTGGAGTATCTCTCCATTCCCTCCTCCAGATGATCTTCCTGACACAGGGATTGAACCCATATCTCTTATTTCTCCTGCATTAGGAAATGTGTTCTTTACCATTAGCACCATAGATTAAATCAGGCAAGAAGTCAGATTGGGTAAATCACAAGCTAGAATCAAGATTGCCAGGAGAAATACCAACAAACTCAGGTATGCAGATGATACCTCTCTAATGGCAGAAAGTGAAGAGGAACTAAAAAGCCTCTTGATGTTGGTGAAAGAGAAGAGTGAAAAAGCTGGCCTGAAATTCAACATTTAAAGAAGAAATAAGATTGTAGCATCTGTCCCCATAACTTCATGGCAAATAGAAGGCAAAATAGTGGAAGCAATGACAGATTTTATTTTATTTTTTTGGGCTCTAAAATCACCATGATTGGTGACTGCAGTCATGAAATTAAAAGACACTTACTCCTTGGAAGGAAAGCTGTAACAAACCTAGACAGTGTAGACATCAAAGATATCACTTTGCCAACAAATTTCCATTATAGTCAAAGCTATGATTTTTCCAGTGGTCATGTATGGATGTGAGAGTTGCACATAAATAAGGCTGAGTGGTTGCACCATAAAGTGGCTAAAATATTGATGAATTCAATTGTGATGCTGGAGAAGATTCTTGAGAAGACTAGTCAATTGTAAAAGAAATCAACCCTGAATATTCACTGGAAGGACTGATGCTAAAGCTGAAGCTCCAATACTTTGGCTACCTGATGCAAAGAGCCAACTCATTGGAAAGACCTGATGCTAGGGAAGACTGAAGGCAAAAGAAGAAGGAGGCAGCAAAGGATGAGATGGTTAGATAGCATCACTGGCTCAATGGACACGGATTTGAGCAAACTGAGAGATACTGGAGGGCAGAGGAGCCTAGTGTGCTACAGTCTATAGGATCAAAAAGAATCAGACAGGACTTAGCGACTGGACAACAACAACAATCTGTATTTATGATGCTTGACCACCAACAGAACATATATTAGCTTTTAAATCCCCCTTGTTTCTTGGCCTGTTCTCTAGAGAGCTAGTGTTTTTTGTTTTTTGTTTTTTTTTTCCCTTATCTGCTGTATCCATACACTAGGTTAGTAAGATATTTCTAGGGAATTTCTTTTCACATTGATAAAGTCCCTCTTTGGTATAAGTAAATTGGATTCTGACTGTTTTTAAAACAAAAGTGTCGGCTTTTGGTTAAATCTAATCATTCATTGGATAGGCTAGTCTCAAGCCTCTAAAGCTGAAAACATCTTTATCCTTTGATGAACAATGTGCATGTGATTCCCTAGTTTAGATTTTTAATCTTTAAAAGGTTATTCAATATATTTCACGTTTCAAGTTTGTCTACATGTCAGTAAGTTTTTGCTGTAAAACAAACTGCCCCAAAATTAGTGACTTAAAACAATAACAATAACTTAAAATTCTGTGAGTTGGAAATTTGGGCTGGACTCAGATAAGTGTTTTTACTGCTCTCTGCTGGGCACACAAAATCAGATGATGATTTAGCTGCCTGGCTAGACCAGGCATCCTCAAATTTAACTCTCTTTCATGTATTTGTTCCTTATCCACCAAGCTATTCCAGGCCTTTCCACATGCAAAATCTCTTGTGATCCTGACTCAGAACTGACACTTCATTTCTGCTCCATTCTACAGGCTGAAGCAAGCCAGTAGTCTAATATAAACCACAGAAGTGGGGAGATAGGCCCTAACCCTTGATGAATAGAGATTCACATATATGTTATAAAGAAAATCATACTGGGAAGAAATAAAGTATGGCCAATTTTCAAATCCAGTATTTTTTTCATGTTTCCTGTTACTTCATTTAAATTTCTATTTGTTTTATTTAATTACTTTAAAAATTACTTGATAAGTTTTTTTTTTCTTCCCCAATTGATCTAGAAACTCACATTTTAGAGAGTAATCTCAATTTTTATTCCTATGGTGACATCAGTATGTATGTGTGTGTGCTTTTGTGTAGCAGTGCTGAAAATGGTGAAAGTGTCTCATTTCTTTTGTTATATGAAAACTTTGCTTAAGACTGTTGAAGTTCTTTTTCTTTGTTTTTTGTTTTTGTATTTTTTCCTATATGTACCTGAAGTTCTATGTGTCCAAGAGTGTTAGTGAAAGATTCCTACATACTGCCAGTGGTATGAAATTTAATTTTAATCTATACATACAAAAGGTCAGTTTTCATTCCAATCGTGAAGAAAGACAATACCAAAGAATGCTCAAACTACCGCACAATTGCACTCATCTCACATGCTAGTAAAATAATACTCAAAATTCTCCAAGCCAGGCTTCAACCGTACATAAACTGTGAACTTCCAGATGTTCAGGCTAGATTTAGAAAAGGCAAAGGAACCAGAGATCAAATTGCCAACATCCGCTGGATCATCAAAAAAGCAAGAGAGTTCCAGAAAAACATCTAATTCTGCTTTATTGACTACGACAAAGCCTTTGACTGTGTGGACCACAATAAACCCTGGAAAATTCTTCAAGAGATGGGAATACCAGACCACCTGACCTGCCTCTTGAGAAATCTGTATGCAGGTCAGGAAGTAAGAGTTAGAACTAGACATTCAACAACATATTGGCTCCAAATAGGGAAAGGAGTATGTCAAGGCTGTGTACTGTCACCCTGCTTATTTAACTTACATGCAGAGTACATCATGCAAAATGCTGGGCTGGATGAAGCACAAACTGGAATTAAGACTGCTGGGAGAAACATAAATAATATCAGATATGCAGATGACACCACCCTTATGGCAGAAAATGAAGGAGAACTAAAGAGCCTCTTGATGAAAGTGAAAGAGGAGAGTTAAAAAGTTGACTTAAAACTCAACATTCAGAAAACTAAGATCATGGCATCTGGTCCCATCACTTCATGGCAGATAGATGTGGAAACAGTGGAAACAATGACAGACAATTTTTTTGTGCTCCAAAATCACTGCAGATGGTGATTGCAGCCATGAAATTAAAAGACACTTGCTCCTCAGAAGAAAGTTATGACCAACCCTAGACAGCATATTAAAAAGCAGAGGCATTACTTTGCCAACAAAAGTCTGTCTAGCCAATGCAATGGTTTTTCCAGTAGTCATGTGTGGTGTGAGAGTTGGATTATAAAGAAAGCTGAACACCAAAGAATTGATGCTTTTGGACTGTGGTGTTGGGGAAGACTCTTGAGAGTCCCTTGGACTGCAAGGAGATCCAACCAGTCCATCTTAAAGGAAATCAGTCCTGAATATTCATTGGAAGGAATGATGCTGAAGCTGAAACTCCAATACTTTTGGCCACCTGATGTGAAGAACTGACTCACGGGAAAAGACCCTGATGCTGGGAGGGATTGGGGGCAGGAGGAGAAGAGGATGACAGAGGATGAGATGGCTGGATGGCATCACCAACTCAACGGACATGAGTTTGAGTAAACTCCGGGAGTTGGTGATGGACAGGGAGGCCTGGCGTGCTGCGATTCATGGGGTTGCAAAAAGTCGGACATGACTGAGTGACTGAACTAAACTGAACTGATACCTACAGAATATTAACTTCTCAGAACGTCAGGCAGAAATAACCACCCATGTTGCTTCTCAGTAAAAATAGCAGGATTTTCTTGTCTGTACTTACTAGTGTGTGCATGCTCAGTTGCTCAGTCATGTCCAACTCTCTGTGACTTCATGGTCTGTAGTCCTCCAAGCTCCTCTGTCCGTGACATTTTCCAGGCAAGCATACTGGAGTGAGTTGTCATTTCCTCCTCCAGAGTATCTTCCTGACCCATGGATCAAAGCTGCTTCTCCTGAGTCTCCTTCATTGGCATCATTGGCAGGCAGATTCTGTACCACTGAGCTACTTGGGAAGCCCATTTAGTAGTGAAGAAACTTTTAAGACTTCAGTTGTTCAGACCTTTTGGTTTCATCTCCCCTATTTGGCCTGTGATGATAAAACACTGGCCTCAAACTCCCTCAGTGCTTGTATCCTCAGTGTTTCCCACACTTTCCTGGTATCGGCTTGTGATTTTGTTTCTTGGTTGAAATCTAAAATTTATTTTTGGTCACAGGGGATTTTTTCTTTCATTTTTAATTTAAAATTTTCATTGCTGTTGTGTATTTTATTTTAAAATTTCTGTGTGTTTGAAGCAGGATGGATAATATGTATTAGCTGTAAAACTGTACCAAAGTAGTTATAAGAGGTGCTTTTTGCTTGTTCTTTTAAATCTTCTGGGCTATAGGGCACACTTAACTGACTTTAGGACCCATCAATAACCATGCCTCATGAAAGTTCACCTTAGTGATTTAATAAGCCAGCCATGCCTATCTTAAACATTAGAGAGTGTTTCCATTTTAATTGAATCCTGAGTTTTCTTTTTTTTTTTTAATCAATAAATATGCCTTACTAGGAAATAGATACTATCTCCTTTTATCTACTGTGGCCTTTGAAGTTACTGAAATATTAAAGCATAATGGTGCTATATCTGGTTATACTCCCTTCTAAAATCCTGGCTTTCTCTGTTTACAAATTCCATGTAGATTGTTGTCTCAGTATCAGAAGTGGTTTCACTAACCTCTAGAGTTGTCTTTTGTGTGTGCAGAGATTCTATAAACTGGTAGTTTTAAGTGGAACTTTAAGCTTTTACACAGCACATTGTAGTTGTAGAATATGAATATCTCTTCCAGGTAATATCTTATATATATATATATATATATATATTTTAGGGTAGAGTAGAATATTTTTCAAACTGAGTTTTAACAAACACTAAACCCAGGAGTTTATTGAGTGAAAAAATAAGACAAGGAGTCAAACTATTTTGAAAAATGCTATGCACAACCCCATTTTAGGGGATTCATAATGTATATTCAAATTAGAAAACTTATACAAATATTGTCATAAAGAACTTAGTTTTGTTTTTAATCTTATATATTTTAAGACATATTAAAGAAGAGTTTTAGGTTTGTAATAAAACACAGAGAAAGATACAGAAATTTTATATATGTTCTCTACCCCTGCACATACATAGCCTCCTCTATTATAAATATGCAGAAGGGTACTTTTTTTTTTTTTTAACAAAAGATCAACCTTCATTGTTACATCAAACTTAATCAAAGTTTATAGTTTTCATTAGAGCTCACTCAGTGCTCTGAATTCTGTGGGTTGAACAAATATATAATACATATATCTATCCTTATAAAATGATGCAGAATATTTTCACTACTCTAATAATCCTCTATGCTCTGCCTATTCATGTCTTTCCCCTTATCCCATAGCAATCACTGATCTTCTTACTCTTTTTATTATCCCCATAGTTTTGTCCTTCGCATAATGTCTTATAGATAAAATTATATAATAAGGCAGACTTTTTCAGTTTGGCTGCTTTTGCTCAGAATTACGTATTTAAGATTCCTCCTTATCTCTTTTTATGGCTCCATAGCTCATTTCCACTTAGAGCTGAATAATATTTCATTTTTTGAATGTGCCACAGTTTATTTATCCATATACCTCCCTAGGGATATCTTAAGTGCTACCAAGTTTTGGTAATTATGAATAAAGCTGTCATAAATATCACTATACAGGTTTCTCCATAGATATAAGTTTTCAACTTCTTTGAGTAAATGCCAAGGAGCATGACTGCTGTATCATATGAGTACCTATAGTTTTCTAAGAAGCTAACAAAATGTCTTCATACTGGCTCTTCCATTTGTCATTCACACCATCAATGAACGGGAATTCCTGTTGTTCCACGTATTACCCCACACTGTAGGGTGTCAAGTGTTCTGGAGTTTGGCAATTCCAGTTGCTGTTGTAGTCTCATCGTTTTAATTTGATTTTACCTGATGACACATGATGTGAAACATATTTTCATTTGATTAATTGTCATACAAATATCTTGTTTGCTTAGATGTCTATTCAAGTCTTTGATCCATTTTTTGAATTGTTTTCTTGTTGTTGAGTTTTAAAAGTTCTTTGCATATTTAGGATATGTAAAGATGTCCTTTATCAGATGTGCATTTTGCAAATATTTTCTCCCATTCTGAGTCTTGATTTTTCATTCTCTTGACAGTATCCTTCACAGAAAAAGCTTTTATTTTTTTGTGACACTGCATGGTTTATGGAATCTTAGTTTCTTGTTGTTCAATCACTGAGTCGTGTCCAACTCATTGCGACTCTGTGAACTGCAGCATTCCAGGCTTCCTTGCCCTTCACTATCTACCAGAGCTTCCTCAAACTCATATCCATGAGTCAGTGATGCCATCCAAGCATTTCATCCTATTGTTCCCTTCTCCTGCTGCCTTCAATATATCTCAGCCTCAGGGTCTTTTCTAATGAGTCAGTTCTCCACATTAGGTGGCTAAAGTATTGGAGCTTTAGCTTCAGCATCAGTCCTTCCAATAAATACTCAGGATTGATTTCCATTAAGATTGACTGGTTTGAACTCTTTCAGTCCAAGGAACTCTCAAGAGTCTTCTCCAGTACCACAGCACAAAAGCATCAACTATTTGGCATTCAGCCTTCTTTATGGTCCAACTCTCACATCCATACATGACTACTGGAAAAATCATCTCTTTGACTATATGGGACTTTGTTGACAAAGTAATGTACCTGTTTTTTAATATGCTGTCTAGGTTGGTCATAGCTTTTCATCCAAGGAGCAAGTGTCTTTTAATTTCATGGCTGCAGTCACCATCCGCAGTGATTTTGGAGCCCAAGAAAATAAAATCTCTCACTGTTTCCATTGTTTCCCTATCTATTTTCCATGAAGTGACGGGACCAGATGCCATGATCTTCATTTTTTGAGTGTTGAGTTTTAAGACAGCTTTTTCACTCTCCTCTTTCACCTTCATCAAGAAGCTCCTTAGTTCCTCTTCGCTTTCTGCCATAAGGGTGATATCATCTGCATATCTGATGTTATTGATATTTCTCCCAGCAAGAAGTCTTGATTCCAACTTGTGCTTCATCCAGCCCAGCATTCGCATGATATAATCTGCATATAAATTAAATAAGCAAGGTGACAATATTCAGCCTTGACATACTCCTTTCCCAATTTTGAACCAGTCCATTGTTCCATGTCTGGTTCTAACTGTTGCATGTTGACCTGTGTAAAAGTTTCTCAAAAGATAGGTAAGGTGGTCTCTTATTCTCATCTCTTTAAGATAGTCAATAAAGCTGAAGTAGATGTTTTTTCTGGAACTCTCTTGCTTTTTCTATGATGCAGTGGTTGTTGGCAATTTGATTTCTGGTTCCTCTGCCTTTTCTAAATCCAGCTTGAACATCTGGGAGTTCTCTGTTCACGTACTGTTGAAGCCTGGCTTGTACAATTTTGTAATGATTAGCATTACTTTGCTGGCATGTGAAGTGAGTGAAACAGTGTGGTAGTCTGAACATTCTTTGGCATTACCCTTCTTTGGGATTGGAATGAAAATGGACATTTTCCAGTCCTGTGGTCACTGCTGAGTTTTCCATATTTGCTAGCATATTGAGTGCAGCACTTCCACAGCATCATCTTTTAGGATTTGAAATAGCCCAGCTGGAATTCCATCACCTCCACTAACCTTGTTCATAGTGATGCTTCCTAAGGCCCACTTGACTTTGCACTCCAGGATGTCTGGCTCTAGGTGAGTGATCACACCATTGTGGTTATCTGTTATTAAGATCTTTTTTGTATAGTTCTTCTGTGTATTTTGGGCTTCCCTTGTGGCTCACCTGGTAAAGAATCTGCCTTCAATGCGGGAGACCTGGGTTTGATCCCTGAGTTGGGAAGATCCCCTGGTGAAGGGAAAGGCTACCCACTCTAGTATTCTGGCCTGGAGAGTCCCATGGACTGTATAGTCCACAGGGTCACAAAAGTCGGACCCGACTGAGCAACTTTCACTTTCACTTTCATTTTCTGTGTATTCTTGCCACTTCTCCTTAATATCTTCTGCTTCTGTTAGGTCCATACCATTTCTGTCATTTATTGTACCCATCTTTGCATGAAATGTTCCCTTGATATCTCTGATTTTTTTTTTGAAGAGATCTCTAGTCTTTCCCTTTCTATTGCTTTCCTCTATTTCTTTGCTTTGTTCACTTAGGAAGGTTTTCTTATCTCTCCTTGCTATTCTTTGGAACTCTGCATTCAGATGTGTGTATCTTTCCTTTTATCTTTTGCTTTTTGCTTCTCTTCTCCTCTCAGCTAATTGTAAGGCCTCCTCAGACAGACATTTTACCATTTTGCATATTTTTTTCCCTGGGGGTGGTTTTGATCACCCCATTCTGCACAGTATCATGTTAGTCCTCTGACCAGGGATTATACCCAGTCCCACAACAGTGAAAGCACTGAGTCATAACCCTGAACTGCTAGGGAATTCCCTAAAGTATTTACTTAATGAAGTCCAGGTTACAAATGACTTACCTCATGGATTATGCCTTTGGTATTATATCTAAAAAGGTAACACTATATCCCAAGGCAGTAGAATTTCTCCCAAGGCAATAGAATAAGTTATCTCCAGGTGTTTTATAGTTCTATGTTCTACATTTAGATCTGTGATCCATTTAGAATTATCTTTTATGAATATTTTAATTTCTGTGTAAATTGCTTTTTTAAATTTCCATTTAATCTCCCAATATTTGTTTTTTAAAATATTTGTTTTCTTCATTATCAAAACATTATAAGATGACCATATTTATGGGAGTCTATTTCTGGGTTCAGTATTTTGTTCCATTGATCTATTTGTCTCAGTTCAGTTCAGTTCAGTCGTTCAGTCATGTCCGACTCTGCGACCCCATAAATCGCAGCACACCAGGCCTCCCTGTCCATCACCAACTCCCGGAGTTCACTCAGACTCATGTCCATCGAGTCAGTGATGCCATCCAGCCATCTCATCCTCTGTCGTCTCCTTCTCCTCCTGCCCCCAATCCCTCCGAGCATCAGAGTCTTTTCCAATGAGCCAACTCTTCACATGAGGTGGCCAAAGTACTGGAGTTTCAGCTTTAGCATCATTCCTTCCAAAGTAATCCCAGGGCTGATCTCCTTCAGAATGGACTGGTTGGATCTCCTTGCAGTCCAAGGGACTCTCAAGAGTCTTCTCCAACACCACAGTTCAAAAGCATCAATTCTTCTTCGGTGCTCAGCCTTCTTCACAGTCCAATTCTCACATCCATACATGACCACAGGAAAAACCATAGTCATAAATGTCATAGTGTCTTAATTAGTCACTTTATAGACAGTCTTGAAGTTATATAGTATCAGTCCTCCAGATTTCCTTTTCTCCTTCAATATTATGTTGTCTATTCTGGTTCTTTTGCTTCCCTACATAAGCTTTGGAATCAGTTTATCATGTGTGTGTGTGTGTGTGTGTGTGTGTGTGTGTGTGTATGTTAGTTGCTCAGTCATGTCCAACTCCTTGCGAATCCATGGACTGTAGCCTGCCAAGCTCCTCTGTCCTTGGAATTCTCATCAAAAATACTGAAGTGGATTGCCATTTCCTTCTCCAGGGGATCTTCCTGACCCAGTGATTGAACCCAGTTCTTCTACATTGCTTGCAGATTCTTTACCATTTGAGCCACCAGGAAAGCCCCCTTAGTTCAACATATTCACTTTTAAAAACTTGCTGGAATTTTGGTAGATACTGCATTGAATCTACAGATCAAGTTGGGAGTAAATGATTTTCTTGACACTATTTTGTCTTAGTATGAACACAGATTATTTTTTGATTTATTTACTTCACTGTTTTGGTTCAGTTTTATTTACAGTTTTCATCTCCATTTTATTCATTACCTCTCTAATCTTTATTATGTCACTCCTTTTTCTGACTTTAGTCTATTCATTTTTCTTTTTCTAATACTTTTAGCTGGAAAGCTAGGTTGCTTGAAATCTTTCTTGCTTATTGAGGACCCCTTGTGGCTATGAACTTACCTCTTAGAACTACTTTTGCCACTTCCTGTAGATTTTGGGGAGCTGCATTTCCATTTTCATTTGTCTCTAGATATTTTCTGATTTCCTCTTTGATTTCATGGTTGGCTCACTCACTTAGTAGAATGTTGTTCAGTCCCCACATGTGTGTGTTCTTCTATGTTCTTTTTTTTTTTTCTTTTTGTATAAATTTTTAGTTTCATACTGTTTTGTCAGAAAAAAGAAATACTTGTTATAATTTCTACTGTCTTAAATTTGTCAAGACTTGTTTTTGTGACCTACTCTGTGAACAACCTGTAGAACATTTCATTCACACTTGAAACAAATATGTATTCTACTTTTTCAGTACATAAAATCCTAAACATGTTACTTAAGTCTAACTGGTTGAATGTGTCATTTAAGACTACTGTTGCTTATTGATTTTCTTTCTAGATGATCTATCCATTGATGTCAGTATGCTGTTAAAGTTCCATACTATTTGTTTTTTAATTGTAAATTCCTCCACAGTATCTGTTAGTATACATTGAAGTGCTCCTGTATCAGGTACTTTTATGTAACGAGTGTAATATCCTCTTCTTGCATTGATCTCTTTATCATTATATAACCCCCTCCTTTGGGTTTTGTTACAGACTTTTATTTTAAAGGATCATTTCACAGGGCACAGGATAGGTTGATATGTTATTTCTCTCAATATTTCAAAAATTTTGCTCAGCTTTTTTCTTTCTTGCATGCTTTCTGAGGAGTCAGATGTAATTCTTATATTTACTGTCTATAGGTAAAGTTTATTTTTCTCCTCTGGGATTGTTCAGGATTGTTTATCTTTGTTTTTCTCTACTTTGAAGATAATATACCTAATTGTAGTTTTTGGGCATTTTCCTAGCTTGTGTTCTCTGAATTTCTTGGATCTTTGGTTTGGTATGTGACTTAACTTGGGAAAAATTCTCAGTTATTATTGATTTAAATGTTACTTCTGTTTTCTGCTTCTTTTTCTCCTTCTAATATTTCTATTACATGTACTGTACAACTTTTGTAATTGCCCCAAGGTCTTTGAATATTATGTTTATTTCTTTTTTCAGTCTATATTCTCTTTGTTCTTTGAGGATTCTATTGATGTATGCCCTGGCACAGGTGGTCTCGTGGTAAAGAACCCACCTTCCAGAGCAGGAGACATAAGAGTTTTGTGTTGGATCTCTGGGTCAGGAAGATCCCCTGAAGTAGGGCATGGCAACCCGCTCCAGTATTCTTGCCTGGTGACTCCCATGGACAGAAGAACCTGGTGGGCTACAGTCCATATGGCCACAGAAAGTTGGGCATAAATAAAGTGACTTAGCATGCATGCAGCACTAGCACAGAAATGTTATATCTCATCTGTGTTCAATCTACTAATGAACACTTCAAGTGCATTCTTCATTTCTGTTATAGGTTTTTTTTTTTAATTTTATTTTTAAACTTTACAATATTGTATTAGCTTTGCCAAATATCGAAATGAATCTGCCACAGGTATACCTGTGTTCCCCATCCTGAACTCTCCTCCCTCTTCCCTCCCCATACCCTCCCTCTGGGTTGTCCCAGTGCACCAGCCCCAAGCATCCAGTATCGTGTATCGAACCTGGACTGGCGACTTGTTTCATACATGATATTATACATGTTTCAATGCTATTCTCCCAAATCTCCCCACCCTCTCCCTCTCCCACAGAGTCCATAAGACTGATCTATACCTCAGTGTCTCTTTTGCTGTCTCGTACACAGGGTTATTGTTACCATCTTTCTAATGTCCATATATATGCGTTAGTATACTGTATTGGTGTTTTACTTTCTGGCTTACTTCATTCTGTATAATAGGTTCCAGTTTCATCCATCTCATTAGAACTGATTCAAATGTATTCTTTTTAATGGCTGAGTAATACTCCATTGTGTATATGTACCACAGTTTTAAAAAACATCTCTAGTATTTATGTTTTGTTCTTTCTTAAGATTTGCCTCTCTCTACTTATATTGTTTATCTGTTCTCACATGCTGTCTACTTTATCCATTAGAGCCCTTGGCATATTAATCATGAAAAAGAAAAGTGGGAAGTGCCACCTTGGAAGCCTGGCAGGCTACAGTCCATGGGGTCACAAAGAGCTGGACATGACTGAGTGACTGACACACACTGAACTTTAGCCACCAGGCTCCTCTGTCCATGGAATTCTCCAGGTGAGAATACTGGAGTACATTGCCATTCCATTCTCCAGAGGATCTTCCCAACCCAGGGATCAAACCTGGGTCTCCCAGATTGCAGGCAGATTCTTAACTGTCTGATAGTTGTTTTAACTTTCTGGTCTAAGAATCCAGCCCCACTCATGGGTCTGGTTCTGGTGCTTGCTCTATATCTTCAAATTATGTTTTTGCCATCTGGTATGTCTTGTAATTTTTTTTCTTACTGGCTGAAAATGAATTGTTGTAAATATGTATTTTTTCTTTCTTTCTTTCTTTTCATACTGTTTATGGGGTTCTTATGACAAGAATACTGGAGTGGTTTCCCACTCCCTCCTCCAGTGGACCACATTCTGTCAGAACTCTCCACTATAACCCAACCATCTTTGGTGGCCCTACGTGGCATGGCTCATAGATTCATTGAGTTATGCAAGCCCCTTCACCATAACAAGGCTGTGATCCATGAAGGGAAAAAAGACCCTGATGCTTAGAAAGATTGAAGGCAAAAACAGAAGGGGATGGCAGAGGATGAGATGGTTAGTTAGCATTACTGACTCAATGGACATGAATTTGAGCAAACTCCAGGGGATGGTGAAGGACAGGGAAGCCTGGTGTACTGCAGTCAACAGATATGCAAAGAGTCAGATATGACTTAGTGACTAAACAACAGGCTTTTAATCATGTGGTGTTGATGTCTGAGGGGAGAGGAAACTTTCTTTAGTTAGTTCTGTGATTAAATCTCCATATTTTTGTGTGTGAACCTATGCCTTTGAAATATGAACTTTGTAAGTGTTTATTATTTTTTGTCCTCTCCCTCATAGATTGGATAAGATGGCTAGCATGAAAGGGAATGAATAATTTTCTTCCCTAGGTCACTCATGGTCTGGAAGTTCAGGGTCTTCTTAGTTAATTTTCCCAAAAGGCAGGCCTTGTTATAAATAGACTGCTTTGCCATATTTCAAAACGGGTTCTTGCCCCTGTACCTGCTAGAAGACTTAGGGTGTTTTTTCTGGTATTTACTGTGGGACCCTGGTAAAACTCCTGGAGGTATGTCTCACAGTATTGTGGGGGTTCCCTAATGACTGGGTCCTCTTGAGTTTTTAATTTTCAGACTTGTCTGCACTAAACCTCTAGCAGTTCTTCAATTACAGTTCATGTTTTCCTAGCTAGGTACAGTTCATAATGGGAGCTTCTGCTTATGAATATACTCCGGTGAAACTTGACTCCTTTTATTTGCCTATTTCTCCAGTCTTGAGAGCAGGACTTTGCCCTGTGTTTGTGTCTTTCTTATGGATCCCCCTAAAATGATTGATTTTCAGTTTGTTCAGTAGTTACTTGTTAGGATGTGGCCCAAAAAAAGAAATCCTACAACTGGATACAAAGATTAAAATGTCTTATGAAACCTACCTATATCCCTTTGCCAAGAATAATTGTCTTCCAAACTTTACTACAATACTATGTATTATGTTTTTTAAAATAGTTTTATAGGTGATCCTTTTCTAGGTTCTTATATTAATAATTAGAAACCTGCCTCAAAATAATTATTACAGAAAGACTGGGTTTGATTAGGCATATTCTGCTCATTCATGGCACTTAAAAAAAAAAGGAAACCACTTATTAATGATTATATTGTCAGAAATTTTGCATTAATATGTTATTTATTTTGCAAAAGAAAAAGGAAGTTTCTGTATTCTGTACACCATTTGCTAAGTCTGTACCAAGGGACTGAATACTCAGTCTAAACAGAAAAATGACTTAAGGATAAAATGTAAGATAATAAGAAAGGTTAATTCATGACTAATTCCCAAACTTTTACTAAATCCCCCTGTGTCACAATCACTATGTAGGTATTACAGATACAAGTAGAAGAATTAGACTTTGTGTTTCTCTCTTGTCTTCTAGATATTATCTAAAACTGTATCCCAGTGTTAGTTTGTCCAGCTGAATTATTTTCAGTTTGTCCAACTAACATGTTGTATGATGCTTCTCTCTTGTATTCCAAATCTCTTCAGCCTTCTAAGATTAACTTCTTATACCACCCTGGGTGTAAATGTTTTATGATTTTTATCTATTAGCCCTGACAGAGTGTCTATCTGTTTCAGAAGAGCCCTATTATACCACCAGCTGGAAATCTTTACATTTGCCATTTTTTTCAACCACTTGTGCAGAATTCTAATCTCACATCATCTACCCTATAACCCTGAAGCTAAATTGGCAATATTTCTTAAGGCACCATGTAGAGAGATTTAATCCTAAAGCAACCATGTAAAATAATGCATGTGCTACCAATTTAAATGCTGCACTTTATGTGTGCAGTTTAAAGGGAGAAATTATACATTGTTGCAATGAACTCTAAAACTGCTCAGAAGAAGAAATGATATTGTGAGAAAACCAGTGAGTTTTTAAAAGATCATAAAAAGCAGTACATTTATCTGCATTAATGACTGACTAAACACTATGTAAAAATTGACTACATTGTAGAATTGTATTTAATTTTATTCAGTGTGAATTTGGGAACAGCATTTTACTTACTTAATTTCAAGTAGTGTATAATAAAGAGACAAGTGTTTGTTTTTAGCCATAAAATTCTCCATGAAGAAGAAGAACTGCATACACTGATATAAAAAGCAACATATTCATTTGTTCACTTATCAATTTATCCAATATTATTAAGCAACACCTCTCTTCCTAAGGAACACTGCAATTTTTTTGTGATTCACAGATGGCTAACATAGGCTTATTTGCTCAATAACTGGTTTCAAAGGGGCTTTCATAAAATTGTTATTTGTTTGAAAATAAATGATCATTTCCACTTTCTTAGATTTGAAAAGAGCTTTAAAAAATGGTGATTTTGTATTCATACCAATTGTGTCATTTTTCTATCCTGATGGAGCACGTCAGGTAACCTTTCTGATACCAGGTTTCCTTATGTGTTTATTGTTTATCAATCCATTTTAGATATCAGAAATATACCAGACCACGTGTTTTGCACAAATTTATATGAGTTGCCACTTGTTATATTATCTACAAAGAGAATATTTTTTTCTCATTTTTAATTAAGGAAATTATGAAACAAATTAAATTCATTATGTAAAATTATTCAGGCCAGGAAGTATTAGAGCTAGAATTTAGGTCAGCCTGATCTGGCTAAGGTAAAGTTCAAATTCTTAATATTAGGCAATCTTCCTCACTGTGGTGATATTGGGAATTCTACTTCAGAGTGTTGTGAGGATTTTTCAGCAACTGAGAAAATATCTCTAAATTCTCTTGAACTAATACATGTCTACAAATGTAAAACATATATTCATAATCTACTTAAGTTTACTATTTCTCCCCAAAGCCTTATAAACTTGAATATGTTTGTCTTCCTTATAAAATTTTTCTTTGATTTACATAGAGTTACTTTTATGTACAATATATAGCTCTATGAATTAGTCACATACAGTAATAAAAATATAAATACACATAAATGCAAATTTGGCAAATGATATCTTGATACTCAAAGAAAAATGTTTTAACTTTCCCCTTTTATTTAAAATGATTAGAAAAAGGAAAGTAACTGATACTTTAAAACATTAAAAACTGCAGTATTTATTTTATTTGTTTCAAATCATTGATGACTCACAATGTCAAAAAAGATTTGTTGAGTTGATATTAACTTTCTTTTATCTAAGACTACTAATTCCCCCTGCATGTTTAATAGTTTTGTGATAGTAATAGGCTTTCCTGGTAGCTCAGGTGGTAAAGAATCCACCTGCATTGCGGGAGACCTGGGTTCAGTCCCTGGGTTGGGAAGATAGCTTGGAGAAGGGAACAGCTACCCACTCCAGGATTCTGGCCTGGAAATTCCAGGGTCAGAACAGCCTGGCAGGGGAGTCCATGGGGTTGCAAAGAGTTGGACACGACTGAGCAACTACCACTTTTCACTTTGTGAACTATAAAATTCACTATTGACAATTATTTTCTTTCACCACTTTCTTCTCACCTCCATGGTTTCAAATGGGAAATCTGTGGTTATTTGAATTGGCATTCCTATTAATGCTAATGAATAACCTCTCTCTGCTTCCAGTTTATTTATCTTTTTATTTTTTTCTATTCTAAGCTGAATTTTGATGTATCTTGAGGTGGAGTTCTTTGGAACTATACTGTTTGTGTTCACTCAGCTGCTTGGATCTGTAAATTTGTGTCTTTTCCCAAATTTGGGAAGTTTCAGACATTATCTTTTCACATACTCTTTCAGTGCAAGTCCCTTTTTCCTCTTCTCGGAGACGTCTGTGATACAAATCTTGGACCTTCTATAATGATCCATGATATCTGAGGCTTTTGTTATTCTTTTACTCCTTTTCTTCTCTGTTGTTTAGATTTGCTGAATATTGTTCTTCCCTTAAGTTCACTGATTCTCTATTCTGATATCTGCACTAGAGCCCATCCAATGTGTGTTGTATTCTGTTATTGTATTATTCACATCTATAATAACCATTTGTGTCTTTTTTTATAACACATTACTTTGCTAAATTTTCTATTGTTTGCATTTGTTTCAATAAAACTGTATTTAATTGTTGAAGCTTTTTTTTTTTATGATGGCTGCTTTAAATTCCTTGTCAGTTAAATCTACCTTCAGATATATCTCAATATTGGCATCAGTTAAATGTCTTTTTTCATTTAAGATATGCTTTTTGGTTCTTGATATGACAGGTGATTGTAACCTGAACATTTTGTCTATTATGTTAGGATTTTTTCTATTATGTTAGGAGAGTCTGTGACCCTGATTAGGTTCGGCACTTGGGTCTTAGCTTAATTTTCTGGGCTGTGGTTCCAATGACAGTTTAATATTGAAGACTTTGAGGTGTTATTCTAGTCTGATTGATTTATCTTGTACCTCTGAGGCTCCCAGGTGTGGCCTGAGGGGATGAAAAATATTTCTCTAGGCTAGGGACTGTCTAATACGTCTGGGTGTAGAGTGTGTTGAGACCTCATATCACTGCCCTACATCCTGCCAGATGTCTCTGAGCAGTCAGGAGTCTTGTCCTACAAGAATAAAGAGGCTTCCCATACTATGACTGTAAGTGGATTCCACCTGACATTGAAGTGATACTAAACAGGCTTCGTGGACCAGTTTGCTTCATGTAGTTTGGTCTCTCCTGTCACCTCTGCCTGCTACTATCCATATCTCTCAGTGTCATTGTCTCTTACATTATTACCAGATTTATAGTATTGCCTAGTAACTAGGATCAAGGAGATACAGGTCTATCTTGTTTGAAATGGAAGTCCAATGTTAATTTTCCTATTACCAGCAACATAAATTCAGGAAAACATATAATGTAACAATCAGTAAACTTATTTCTATGTATTTTAAGAGTGCTTGTTGGTTTATTATCATTTAACTGAGAATAAATGTTCATATAAAATAAACACAACATCTACTATTTCTTAATATTGTACCAATTCTCATTGTCCAATATATTATTTTAGCCTTGCTCATTTTAGGAAACTCTAACCCTTATTCTTAATGAATTACATAATAAAACAGAACTCTTGTCAGAATGAGTTGAGTTAAAAACCTGAAACTTACCTAACAAAGAGCAAAGATTCTTCCTTTATTTCTATCTAAAAATACTTTATTGAGATATGATTGACAGCAAAAAAGCTGTACATTTTGAATGTATACCATTTGATGTTTAATGTATACACACATAAATCCATTACCATATTCAGTGTCATAAACTTATCTAGCATTTTCAAAAGTTTCCTATATTTATATGGTGAGAATGTTTAACACAAGATCTACATTCTAGGCAACTGTTTAAGTATTAAATCCAATATTATCAACTACAGATTGTATGCTATATAATAGATTTCTAGGACTTATTCATCTTGCATAATTCATACCTTATATCCTTTGACTAACACTCCCATTTTCCTTCTCCCCAGATCCTAGGAACCTCCATTTTACTCTGCTTCTATGAGTTGACTGTTTTAGATTTCTCAGATTCTCTAGTATTTGCCCTACTATGTCTGTCTTATTTCAGTTGTCATAATGTCCTCCAAATTCAGCTCTACTGTTGCAAATTGTGGGACTTGCTTTATTTTAAAAGCTCAATAATATTCCATTGCATGTAATAACAATATTTTCTTTGTCTATGTATCTGTCATTGGGCATTTCAGTTGCTTCGATATCTTGGCTAATGTGAATGGTGGTGGTCACTTAGTCACTAAGGCATGTCCAACCCTTGTGACTCCATGGACTGTAGCCCTCTAGGCTCCTCTGTCCATGGAATTTCTCAGGCAAGAATAATGGAGTAAGTTGCCATTTCCTACCCTAGGGGATCTTCCTACACAGGATTGAACCCACAGATCCATGTCTGCTGCACTGGAGGCAGATTATTTAATGCTGAGCCACTAGGGAAGGCCAGCTACAGTGCTGCAGTAAACATGGGAATACAGATAGCTCTTTGAGATATGCATTTTGTTTCCATTGGATATGTACCTTAAGGTGAGATTACTAAATCATATTCTGTGTTTAATTTTTGTTGTTGTTCAGTCGCTCAGTCACGCCCGACTCTTAGTGACCCCGTGGACCACAGCATGCCAGGCCTCCCTGTCCATCACCGTCTCCTGGAGTTTGCCCAAGTTCATGTTCATTGCATTGGTGATGGGGTCCAACCATCTCTGTTTAATTTTATATGGTCCCAAATAAGAAGGTCTTAGAGTGGACAATGGGCAAACATCTATTGCCTGAAGAGAAAATTTACAGGAAGAAAAGAAAGTTTTTATCTTCTGTCTACTGTAGACTATCTATCCAGTTGTTTCCACAACACAACAATTTTCAATGTAATAGAACAAATCACTCCTCTATTCAAAACTAACAGCTTTCATCATTACACTAAGTGCACACCAAAGTAATTACAATGGCTCTGAGTCTTTATTATGGTCTTTGCACCTCTTCACTGCACCTTTCCTCACTGTCCTTGTCAGTTACCACAGTCTTGCCAAATTGATCTCTATGTTCTCCTTCATGCTCAGCAAGCAGACCCCATCATAATGTAAGTGGCATCTTACTTTTCCCTTTATGGGATTTGTGACATTGTATGACTCCCTCCTTCACCTCCTCTTGGCTCTCTTGTCTTGCCAGACCTTTGCTAACTGTTCTATTTATTGTTCTAGTTCCTCTGCATTCATGTTCTCTGTTTTAGATTCTCTGTGCCAGTTTTTATCATTACAAAAGAATGTATATTTCATTTGTTTATGGGCTTATACACTATCTTCGGACTTGAAAATCCAACTTCCACAAAAGTGATCACATTTGTCTTTTGCTTCATTCCATTTATGTGTAGCAAATAATAAACATCTTTTGAATGTATGAAATGCATAGAGGATTCCAAGATATAAATATTATTATACATTGCCATACTCTAATAAAATATCTGTTACTCTTTTATGTAATATTTTTCATGGTTACCTATAGCTTTTGGGTTGAGGTCAAATTCCAGAACTCTCAAGACCTTTCATTTCTGATTTCTACCTAGTCACTTGACGCCACTTACTATTTCCTCCACACATACAGAGAATTGCTTGCAATTTTCTCCAACTCTATCCTGTAATTTCACACTTTCTTCACATTATATATTATATATATATATACAATAATATCATATATTATATTATATGTATAATACATATATATTATATATATTTCCACTTCTTTGGAGAGGATAGCTAATCCCTCTTATGTTTTTAATAATAATTATAAAATAATAATTAAAGAGTATGAGAAATTTAAAGGAGATTAATAAAATAAATTTCTGGGGGAGAACAAGATGGTGGAGGAGTAGGTGGACATGGAATACATCCTTCTCTCCATGGATACATCAGGAATACACCTTTAGACACATAAGTGTATGCAGAACACCAGCTGAGAGCAGGCAGGAGTACCTGACCAGCAGAAAAGAATATACAGAACCACGCAAAAGTCAGTAGGAAGAAGGAACTAGGGGAAAAACAGGAGTGTTAATAAAACTGGACCTGCCCTCAGCAGGTGGCGGAACTGAAGCAGGGGTCCGATCCCCACATCAGGGCAACTGTCTGAGTCAGAGGATAAACATTTAAGGCTGAGAGTGAAACAGCTGATATGTGGCAGCCTAACAGGAATGGGAATCAGACAGTCCTTGGCACAGCCATATATACCCCAAATAGGTATGCAGGTCTCCTAGAAATCACAGTGGCTGGGAGCTGGAGTTTAGGAATTGTGGAGCAATCCCAGGGCGAGGGCTGCTGTTGACTGCAGCGGGACATGTCAAGGGGAGGTGAGGGAGGAGATTGTGGTGGGAAATGCCTGTGAAGGAAAGCCAGGTAGCCATGGAAGCAAGGCGATACTGCTGAGTCATGTATAGGCAGTGGAGTCATCACAATAGCCTCTCTCTCTCCTCAAGCTAGCAACGGCAGCTGAATAATAGAGAGCCTGGACCGTCAAACACCTGACCCACTGAACTACAGACTAGGACACCACCCACTGTGCTCTTTTAAGTGACTGATGCCCCAAACTAGAGTAGGATCCAACCCAGAATGCCCCTTTAAGTGCCTGATGCTCTGATCTACAGAGTAGGACCCCACCAGTGGGGCCCCTCTATGTGTCTGACCCGCCAAACAACAGAGAAGGACCCCAGGCAAGGGAGCCCCCTAAGGGCCTGAATGGGCAGAGCTATGTAGAAAGACTGGCCAAAGAGGCCTTCTGATCGCCAACTACAAGAGGCTCGAAAAAAGACTGATGGTGCTATAACTCCTGTGGCAGAGGCAGTCCATGTCCCTATACACTTGGTGCTACTAGGGTCTCCACAAGCCAAGCAGCTGAGCCACCTTCAACTCTCTGAGCCACGTTCAACTCTCACTGGGGAAGAGCTACCACAGGCAAAAAAAGTCTTGCATCTATGCATGCAGGGTCACTTTGGTTGTGTCCAACAATTTGCAACCCTGTGGACTATGGCTTGCCAGTCTTTTCTGTTCAGGGCATTCTCCAGGCAAGAATATAGGAGCGTATTGGCCAATACTGGTTTCCATGCCCTTCTAGAGCACTATATTTCCTGCTTCCCTAGCCACCAACTCCCCTGAGTACCTAGTGCTGCCAAATGCCTGCAACACAAGCAGCTGCAACACCTCCACACCTGGCCCTCACTGGGGCAGACCCAAGTCCTCCAGGGCAGCCTCAGGAGCAAACCCCAGTGGATGACTCACATGCACAGATGGAAATAAAACCACAGTTGAAACCCAGGGGCAGTGTGGAAGAAGACCACTTAAGGAAGAAGACCGAAACCTTCCCACTAGCTGTACAAGCTGCAGATTAAATCCACACAATCAACTAGGCAGACTCTGTGTCTGTGGAATATATAAAATGTCACTGAGAGCTCCCACAAAAGAAAATGCACTAGGTCTGACAGTTGTGGACATTGGAGGCAAAAACACATAGGAGTAGTGCCAGATTAGAACCTGAGCTGCCCCCACAGGTCCAGAGATCAGCACAGTGTTGGAGTGCATCCTATGAAGGTGAGGTGGACTGTGTACTTTATTTTTATTGGACATTTTTCATTTTATTTTCATTCCTTTATCCCCCACTTGGCACCTTTCTTTACTTTTGTTTTCCAGTTTGTGCTTTAGTTAGGTTTGTTCTTAAATGGTAAATATAATTTTTGATTTCCTTTGTATGCCAGGTCAATCTATTGTATTTTTGTTGGACTGTTTTGACTTTGCTCATGGTGTATATTCCATCATTTTAATTAGTATTTGTCTTATTTTGTAATGGTCATTTGTCTGGGGTTCATCTTTGGTTTCTTGTTCATGGGAGTTTGTTTTAATCTCATTTTTGCCATAACAAACCACTTGTGGAATCTTTGTTCCTGACCAGAGATCAAACCCTAAGCCATTGGACTGGGGGCACTGACTCCAAGACCCTAGACTACCAGAGATCTAACCTTAGGGAGTATCAAACAGTAAGAACTCACACAAAGGAAACCAGTTCAATATAAGACCTGGCATCACCCAACCATCAGTAGTACCCTGTGCAGGACTCTTCATCTAAACAGCAAATAAAAGGAAAGTACAAACCCAATCATCAGCAGACAGGATTACCACCTCAGTCAGCCTTTCCAATCAAAGGAAAAACAAACAAACAAACAAACAAAAACTCAGCACAAATCTCACCCTATAAGCTTACAGAAACCACTGGACCAACCTAGGAGGGCAGAAACCAAAAGGATGAAACAATTCAACCTAAAACCTGGGAAAGGGAGACCTCAAACACAATAAGGTTTAAAAAAATAATGAAAAGGCAGAGAAATAGTACAAAAATAAAGGAACAAACTGGAAACAGAGAAGTCCAAATAAAAGAAGGGGAAATAGGCAAACTACCTAAAAAATAATTCAGAATAATGATATTAAAGATAATCAAAAACCTTGAAAATAGAATGGAGAAAATGCAAGAGTCAATTAACAAAGACCTAGAAGAATTAAAGAATAAACATACAGAGACAGAACAATTACCAAAATTAAAAATATTCTAAAAGGAATCAATAGCAGAATACCTGAAGCAGAAGAACGAATCAGTGAGCAGGAAGATAAAATGTTGGAAACAACTTCTGAAGAGCAGAATAAAGTAAAAAGGATGAAAAGAACAGAAGACAGTCTCAGAGACACAGGAACAATATCAAATGTACCAACATTTGAATTATAGGGATCCCAGAAGAAGAAGAGAAAAAGAAAGGGTATGAGAATTTTTTTTTTTTTTTTTAAGGAACTCCATCCAGGTTGTTTGCACAGAAAATTTTTGAAGAAATTATAGTTGAAAATTTCCCCAACATGGAAAAGGAGAGAGTCAATCCAGTCCAAGAGGCAAAGAGTCCCATAGAGGATAAACCCAAGGAGAAACATGCCAAGACATATATTAATCAAACTAACAAAGACAAAACACAAAGAAAGAATATTAAAAGCAGTGAGGGAGAAGCAACAAGTAACATACAAGGGAAACCCAATACGTTTAACAGCTAATCTTTCAGCAGAAACTCTGCAGGCCAGAAAGGAAAGGTAGGATATATTTAAAGTACTGAAAGGGAAAAATCAACAAGCAAGATTACTGTACGGGCAAGGATCTCATTCAAAATTGATGGAGAAATAGAAAGCTTTTCAGACAAGCAAAAGTTAAGAGATCCAATGCCACCAAACTAGCTTTACAACAAATGTTAAAGGTACTTATAAAGTCAAGAAATACAAGAGAAGAATAAAGATCTACAAAATCAACCCCAAAGAATTAAGAAAATGGCCATATAGGGAACATATAATGGAACATACATATCAGTAATTACTTTAAATGTAAATGGATTAAATGCTCCAACCAAAAGAAACAGGCTGGCTGAATGGATACACAAACAAGACCCATCTATATGCTGTCTACAAGAAACCCACTTCAGACCTAAAGACAAATATAGACTGAAAGTGAGAGAATGCAAAAATATATTCCATGCAAATGGGAAACAAAAGAAAGCTGGAATAGCAATCCTCATATCAGACAAAATAGACCTTAACATAAAGAAGATGACAAGAGATAAGGAAGGACACTACATAATGATCAAGGGATCAATCCAAGAGGAAGACATAACAATTGTAAATAACTATGCACCCAACATGGGGTCGCAAAGAGTCAGACACAACTGAGCGACTGAACTGAACTGAACTGATGCACTCAACATAGGAGCACCTCAATGCATAAGACAAACACTAAGAGATATAAAAGAAGAAATTGACAGTAACATAATAATAGTAGGAGACTTTAACACCCAACTCACATCAATGGACAGATCATCAAAACAGAAAATTAATAAGGAAACACAAGTTTTAAATGATACATTAGATGAGATGGATGTCATTGATTTCTTTAGGACTTTCAATGTGATCCGTATCAAATTGCCAATGGCATTTTTCACTAAAGTAGAACAAAAAATTTCATAATACTTATGGAAACACAAAAGAACCCAAATAGCCAAAGCAGTTTTATGAAAGAAGAATGGAGCTGGAGGAATCAAACTTCCTGACTTCAGATAGTTCTACAAAAGTACAGTCATCAGGACATATGGTTCTGGCACAAGAACAAAAATATAGACCAATGGAACAAGATAGAAAGCTCAGAAATAGACCCATGCACCTATGGGTTCCTTAATTTTGACAAAGGAGGTAAGAATATACAATGGGGGCAAAGAGAGCCTCTTCAATAAATGGTGCTGGGAAAACTGGACAGTTACATGTAAAAGAATAAAATTAGAACACTTCCTAACACCATACACAAAGATAAACTCAAAATGGATTAAAGACCTAAATGTAAGACCAAAAACTATAAAACTCTTAGAGGAAAAGATAAGCAGAACAATCAATGACATAAATCAAAGTAAATTCCTCTATGATCCACCTCCTAGAGTCACAGAAATAAAAACAAAAGTAATCAACTGGGACCTGATTAAACTCAAAAGCTTTTGCACAGCAAAGGAAACTATAAACAAAGTGAAAAGACAACCCTCAGAATGGGAGAAAATAATAGCAAATGAAATAACTGACAAAGGATTGATTTCCAAAATATACAAGCAGGTCATACAACTCAATGTGAGAAAATACAAACAACCCAATCAAAAATTGGGAAAAAGACCTAAACAGACATTTCTCCAAAGAAGACACACAGATGTCTAACAAACACATGAAAAGATGCTCAACATTGCTCACTATTAGAGAAATGCAAATCAAAACTACAATGAGATATCACCTCACACTAGTCAGAATAGCCATCATCAAAATGTCTACAGACAATGCTGGAGAGACTGGGGAGAAAAGGGAATGCTCTTGCAGTGTTGATGGGAATGTAAATTGATACAGCCACTATGGAAGATGGTATGGAGATTCCTTAAAAAGCTAGGAATAAAACCACCATATGACCCAGCAATCCCACTCCAAGGCATATACCATGAGGAAACCAAAATTGAAAAATACACATGTATCCCATTGTTCATTGTAGCAGAATTTACAATAGCTAGAACATGGAAGCAACTTAGATGTCCATTGACAGATGAATGGATAAAGAAGTCATGGTACATACACACAATGGAATATTACTCATCCAAAGAAAGGAACACATTTAAGTCAGTTCTAATGAGGTGGATAAGCCTAGCCCTATTATACAGAGCAAAGTAAATCAGAAAGAGAAAGTTAAATATTGTATTCTAATGCATATATACGGAATCTAGAGAAATGATACTGAAGAATTTATTTACAGGGCAACAATGGAGAAACAGACATAGAGAATAGACTTATGGACATGGGGAGAGGGTAGAAGAGGGTGAATTGTATGGAAAGAATAACATGAAAACTTACATTACCAGATGTAAAATAGATAGGCAATGGGAATTTACTGTATGGCTCAGGAAACTCAAACAGAGGTCTGTATCAACCTAGAGGAGTAGGATCCGGAGGGAGATGGGAGTAAGATTCAAGAGGGAGGGGATATATGTATGGTTATGGCTGATTCATGTTGAAGTTTGACAGAAAATGACAAAATTATGTAAAGCAGTTATCCTTCAATTAAAAATAAATTTAAAAAATGAAGTTCCAAATATATGCCACTCTGGTTAAGAAATAGAATATTTCCATTAGCTTGCAAGCCATTCTCAGTCCCTCTTAAGTCACATTCATTCTGTTCTCTGCTTTACCCCTTCTCAGTGATAAAACAGTTCAGTTCAGTTGCTCAATCATGTCTGACTCTTTGCCACCCCATGGACTGCAGCATGCCAGGCTTCCCTGTCCTTTACCAACTCCTGGAGCTTGTTCAAACTCATGTCCATCGAGTTGGTGATGCCATCCAACCATTTAATCATCTGTCGTCCCTCTTTCCTCCTGCCTTCAATCTTTCCCAGCATCAGGGTCTTTTCCAAAGAGTCAGTTCTTCGCATAAGGAGGCCAAAGTATTGGAGTTTTAGCTTCAGCATCAGTCCTTCCAATGCATATTCAGGACTAATTTCCTTTAGGTTTGACTGGTTGGATCTCCTTGCAGTCCAAGGGACTCTCAAAGGTCTTCTCCAATACCACAGTTCAAAAGCATCAATTCTCTGCGCTTTCTTTATAGTCCAATACTGTAAAGACTGCAGTCCAATAGTCTACACTTCTTTATAGACTATAAAGCTTTCTTTATAGTCCAACTGTCACATCCATACATGACTACTCAGAAAACGATAGCTTTGACTAGAAGGACCTTTGCTGGCAAAGTAATGTCTCTGCTTTTTAATATGCTTTCTCAGTTGGTCATACATTTTTCTACCAAGGAGCAAGCATCTTTTAATTTCCATGGAAACAGTGAAAGACTTTATTTTGGGGTTTCAAAATCACTGCAGTTGGTGACTGCAGCCATGAAATTAAAAGTGATAAAACAATTATTAATTATTTGTTAAGCACTCTCTTGCTTGTTTAGTTTAGCCAAGTAGGCATTTAGACTAAAGTAATATGGGGTTACCGGAGAAGGCAATGGCACCCCACTCCAGTACTCTTGCCTGGAAAATCCCATGGACAGAGGACCCTGTTAGGCCACAGTCCATGGGGTCGCTAAGAGTCGGACACGACTGAGCGACTTCACTTTGACTTTTCACTTTCATGCATTGGAGAAGGAAATGGCAACCCACTCCAGTGTTCTTGCCTGGAGAGTCCCAGGGACGGGGGAGCCTGGTGGGTTGCCGTCTATGGGGTTGCACAGAGTCGGACATGACTGAAGGGACTTAGCAGCAGCAGCAGCAGCAATATGGGGTTACAGAATTGAACATAAGTGAGTGACTAAGCGCAACACAATGTATATTTTAGATTTTCTTGTTTTAATACTTTTCAAACGTGGAACTGCATGAGCTCTTTGAATGTGAAGGAGAAATGGAGATAGGTCAAGAAAAAGGAAAAATAAAGAGTGTGCTAAACGTGGCAGGATAAAGTAGCATGAACCTAAAGGAATACAGGCATTTAGAAAGGAAAGGAAATACAATAATCTGAAAATATCAATGGAGAGTTGTCAAGACAATCCAGAGCCTGTAACCATCACCTTCTTATATGTCTTGCAGCTGATTCCTCTCTTCCTCCTAGTCATTTAGTCAAGACTGTCTTTCTGAACTTGAGTTTAGCTTCATTCTGGCTTCCAGGTTTCCTGTTTCTGACTATTGACCCTAGATTCCATTCTTGCTTTCTTTCTCTTCGTGCATATTAGTTTGGATATTCCATTGTTTTTCGTGCTTACCTGGAGCATGAGCAGCAATCACTCTTTCTCAGCGCTCAAGATTTGTATGTTAATCTTACTCACTTTTTATCAAACTATCCGAAACCTTCAGTTTGTGTTAGAATCCCCAACATTTCCAAACACCCTGTAAAAGAGGGTTAACTGCACTATGCAAGCATTCATCTTCAATCTTCTCAAACTGAATTAGATAGAGATGGATTGTACTTTTGACTGACATATTTATCTTTGTTTCAATATTGCAAACTAATGACCTCCCACTACCATTACCAACCTCCACCACTAATGTTTGGCTCATGGTTGGTTCTCAATAAATTCTTACTACATGAATGAAAGAACAAATGATTGAATGCCAGTTGCAAAATGTTACAATTTAAACAGATATAGGATAACTGTTCCAAGAATTCAAGTTGCATTCCTAGATTCACGTCATAATCCTTTCCTTCATGATTATATGACCTTGGACAAATTACTTATTGTTCTTGAATCTACTTATCTGTAAAATGAGAGATAATAACAAACCTATCTCATTGAATTTCTATTAAAATTATCAATAGCTGAGTCCAATGCCTGGTAAAAGTTATTAAAACAATGTTTTTTTTTTTAATCCACTTATCTATTTATTTAATTTTATATTTGTTTATTATAAGAAGCTATTACACAGAATGGAATACAAGTAAATCTGTTGGAGATTCTATTTTTAAATGTCACTTTTAAAAAACTAATTTGCTTGTATTCATTTGTTTTCCTTGAGTGCAAAAAAAAAAAGTTTCATCTATCTGGATTCTTAACACACCTCTGCCAAATTAATTAGAAGAGATGTACTCTTCACTATATTAAAAATAGTAAGTCACACTATAGAAATATGAATGACTTTATTATTGCCTTGCTTTTTTCCCCTTGAAATAGGCAACAGAGTGTCTATTATACACAGAAAGAGATTACTTTGAAACATAACTGTGGAAGCATATTTCTTTTTTTTTTATATTTGCAAGAGATGTCTATTTCCTACTTGAACACTGCTTTTTTATTTGGTAGCCAGAAAAAAGCTTACTGCAGTAATATATTTAAGTGTTTGGTCTACTTCTGCATAATCTAATTTTTATATACTCTGCACAAATTGTAGCCACTTCATCAATGTCTTGCTATTTTTCCTCTTAACAATACAATGACAGTGATTAATTTCTAAAGACTGGCAAACAAAAACCTTACCTTGGAAGTGATTAAAACTGAGCTGCATACTGTGTGAAGACTAACAGATTTATACACATGCTAGTGGCTCACACATACTCTTATGAACAGGATAAATTGTATGCCTAAATATTACTATAAAAAGAAGAGAGAACAAGATAATATACTCTACCACATTTTGATAAGTATATTGCCTATACCTGGTTACATTATAATCATTAAAACAGTGTATGTTAATGGCCATATATGAGAATGTTAATTAATTCTAAAGTAAATATTTCAATATAATATGAAGCACAGAACACTACTCGAAGGTGGTGGAGGAATAGGACGGGGAGATCACTTTCTCCCCCAAAAATTCATCGAAAGATCATTTAAACACTGAGCAAATTCCACAAAACAACTTCTGAATGCTGGCAGAGGACACCGTGCACCCAGAAAGACAGCCCATTGTCTTCAAAAGGAGGCAGGACAAAATATAAAAGATGAAAAGAGAGATAGAACTGTTAAGGATGGAAAGAGGTCCCAGGGAGGGAGTTGTAAAAGAGAAGTTTCCAAACACCAGGAAACCCTCTTACCAGTGGGTCTATGGGGAGTTTTGGAATCTCAGAGGGCAACACAACTGGGAAGAAAAACAAATAAATAAGTAAATAAAACCCACAGATTAACAGCCTAACAGCAACTCCCAGCAGAGAAGCAGCCCAGACACTCGCATCTGCCACCAGAAACAGGGGATGAACAGGGAGGCATGGGCTGCAAGCTCAGGGTAGGGACAGGGCTTGAATGACATGAGGAGAATCTGAGGGAGATAACATGAGATTCAGTTCAGTTCAGTGGCTCAGTCGTGTCCGACTCTTTGCAACCCCATGAATCACAACACGCCAGGCCTCCCTGTCCATCACGAACTCCCGGAGTCCACCCAAACTCACGTCCATCGAGTCAGTGATGCCATCCAGCAATCTCATCCTCTGTCGTCCCCTTCTCCTCCTGCCCCCAATCCCTCCCAGCATCAGGGTCTTTTCCAATGAGTCAACTCTTCGCATGAGGTGGCCAAAGTATTGGAGTTTCAGCTTTAGCATCAGTCCTTCGAATGAACACCCAGGACTGATCTCCTTTAGGATGGACTGGTTGGATCTCCTTGAGTTCCAAGGGACTCTCAAGAGTCTTCTTCAACACAACAATTCAAAAGCATCAATTTGTTGGTGCTCAGCTTTCTTCACAGTCCAACTCTCACATCCATACATAACCACTGGCAAAACCATAGCCTTGACTAGATGGACCTTTGATGACAAAGTAATGTCTCTGTTTTTGTATATGTTATCTAGATTGGTCATAACTTTCCTTCTAAGGAGTAAGTGTCTTTTAATTTCATGGCTGCAATCACCATCTGAGGTGATTTTGGAGCCCCAAAATATAAAGTCTGACACTGTTTCCACTGTTATCCCATCTATCTGCAATGAAGTGATGGGACCAGATGTCATGATCTTCGTTTTCTGAATGTTGAGGTTTAGGCCAACTTTTTCACTCTCCACTTTCACTTTCATCAAGAGGCACTTTAGTTCCTCTTCACTTTCTGCCATAATGGTGGTGTCATCTGCATATCTGAGGTTATTGATATTTCTTCCAGCAGTCTTGATTCCAGCTTGTGCTTCTTCCAGCCCAGCGTTTCTCATAATGTACTCTGCATACAAGTTAAAAAAGCAGGGTGACAATATACAGCCTTGACGTACTCCTTTTCCTATTTGGAACCAGTCTGTTGTTCCATGTCCAGTTCTAACTGTGGCTTCCTGACCTGCATATAGGTTTCTCAAGAGGCAGGTCAGGTGGTCTGGTATTCCCATCTCTTCCAGAATTTTCCACAGTTTACTGTGATTCACATAAAGGCTTTGGCATAGTCAATAAAGCAGAAATAGATGTTTTTCTGGAACTCTCTTGCTTTTTTGATGATTCATTGGATGTTGGCAATTTGATCTCTGGTTCCTCTGCCTTTTCTAAAACCAGCTTGAACATCTGGAAGTTCACGGTACATGTACTGCTGAAGCCTGGCTTGGAGAATTTTGACCATTACTTTACTAGCGTGTGAGATGAGTGCATGTGTGCAGTAGTTTGAGCATTCTTTGGCATTGCTTTTCCTTGGGATTGGAATGAAAACTGACCTTTTCCAGTCCTATGGCCACTGCTGAGTTTTCCAAATTTGCTGGCATATTGAGTGCAGTACTTTCACAGCATCATCTTTCAGGATTTGATATAGCTCAACTGGAATTCCATCACCTCCACTAGCTTTGTTCATAGTGATGCTTTCTAAGGCCCACTTGACTTCACATTCCAGGATGTTTGGCTCTATGTGAGTGATCACACCATCATGATTATCTAGGTCATGAAGCTCTTTTTTGTACTGTTCTTCTATGTATTCTTGCCACCTCTTCTTAATATCTTCCACTTCTGTTAGGTCCTTACCATTTCTGTCCCTTATTGAGCCCATCTTTGGGTGAAATATTCCCTTGGTATCTCTAATTTTCTTGAAGAGATCTCTAGTCTTTCCCATTCTGTTGTTTTCCTCTATTTCTTGCATTGATCACTGAGGAAGGCTTTCTTATCTCTCCTTGCTATTCTTTGGAACTCTGCATTCAGATGCTTATATCTTTCCTTTTCTCCTTGCTTTTCACTTCTCTTCTTTTCACAACTATTTGTAAGGCCTCCTCAGACAGCCATTTTGCTTTTTTGCATTTCTTTTCCATGGGGATGGTCTTGATTCCTGTACCCTGTACTATGTCATGAACCCCCATCCAAAGTTCATCAGGCACTCTATCTACCAAATCTAGTCCCTTAAATCTATTTCTCACTTCCACTGTATAATCATTTGGGATTTGATTTAGGTTATACCTGAATAGTCTAGTAGTTTCCCTGCTTTCTTCAATTTCAGTTTGAATTTGGCAATAAGGAGTTCATGATCTGAGCCACAGTCAGCTCCTGATCTTGTTTTTGTTGACTGTATAGAGCTTCTCCTTCTTTAGCTGCAAAGAATATAATCAATCTGATTTCAGTGTTGACCATCTGGTGATTTCCATGTGTAGAGTCTTCTCTTATGTTGTTGGAAGAAGGTGTTTGCTATGACCAGTGCATTTTCTTGGCAAAACTCTGTTAGTCTTTGCCCTGCTTCATTCCATACTCCAAGGCCAAATTTGCCTATTACTCCAGGTGTTTTTTGACTTCCTACTTTCGCATTCCAGTCCCCTATAATGAAAAGGACATCTTTTTTGGATTGTGAGTCTTCATAGAACCGTTCAACTTCAGCTTCTTCAGCATTACTGGTTGGGGTTAGGCTTGAATTACCATGGTATTGAGTGGTTTGCCTTGGAAATGAACAGAGATCATTCTGTCATTTTTGAGATTGCATTCAAGTACTGCATTTCGGACTCTTTTGTTGACCATGATGGCTACTCCATTTCTTCTAAGGCATTCCTGCCCACTGTAGTAGATATAATTGTCATCTGAGTTAAATTCAGTCCAATCCATTTTAGTTCACTGATTCCTAGAGTGTCGACATTCACTCTTGCCATCTCCTGTTTGACCACTTCCAATTTGCCTTGATTCATGGACCTGACATTCCAAGTTCCTATGCAGTATTGCTCTTTACAGCGTCGGCCCTTGCTTCTATCACCAGTCACATCCACAACTGGGTATTGTTTTTGCTTTGGATCCATCCCTTCATTCTTTCTGGAGTTATTTCTCCACTCATCTCTAGTAGCATATTGGGCACCTACCAACCCGGGGAGTTCCCCTTTCAGTATCCTATCATTTTGCCTTTTCATACTGTTCTTGGAGTTCTCAAGGTAAGAAAACTGAAGTGGTTTGCCATTCCCTTCTCCAGTGGACCACATTCTGTCAGACCTCTCCACCATGACCCTCCTGTCTTGGGTGGCCCCACACGTCATGGCTTAGTTTCATTGAGTTAGACAAGGCTGTATTCTGTGTGATCAGATTGGCTAGTTTTCTGTGATTATGGTTTCAGTGTGTCTGCCCTCTGAAGCCCTCTCACCACACCTACCATCTTACTTGGGTTTCTCTTACCTTGGACGTGGGGTATCTCTTCATGGCTGTTCCAGCAAAGTGCAGCCACTACTCCTTACCGTGGATGAGAGGTACCTCCTCACAGCTGCCCCTCCTTACCTTGAATGTGGAGTAGCTCCTCTTGGCCCTCCTGCGCCTGCATAGCCACTGCTCCTTGGATGTAGGGTTGCTCCTCTCAGCCGCCTCCCCTAACGTGAGATAGCAACCCAAACTATGGGACAGCCAGAGAGAGAGAAGAAAAAGAGAGAGAGAGAGAGAGAGAACTCTCCATGAAAAGCTCTAACCTAAGGCAAATGGCAACCCACTTCAGTGTTCTTGCCTGGAGAATCCCAGGGATGGGGGAGCCTAGTGAGTTGCTGTCTATGGGGTCACACAGAGTCGGACACGACTGAAGCGACTTAGCAGCAGCAGCAGCAGCAAGGCACTGCTGGGCCAACTCACAGAACAAAGGACTGAACTAATACCAGAGGAGAGCTAGCCGGCTGTGGACTGGCTCATCCCCCACTGGAGGCAGGGAGACAGGCGAGTGACAGCCAGAGCCAGAAAGAGGCAATCCTGGCCCCAGACACGGCATCCTCTACCAAACTGAGAGCAGGCTCCCAGTTGCTAACCAAGTTTTCCTGAGATCCTTGATGGTTGACTTCCGCTGGGATGGTCGCAACAAGAGATCAGCTCCTGAGGAGACACACAGCACACCTGAGACAGCGCTCCTGCTGTGCACCCAGGAAACTGAGCAGCTGGGACAGGGGAGGTGATAAGATGCACCGCATAACTGGGGAGAGTGCGCTCGCCAAGCACCTGGTCTCCTGAGCTGCTCTGACCTGGGAAGGGCACAAAACGCAGGCCCAACCAAGTGCACACTTTAGTGGAGTACCGGAGAACCTGAACCAGAATGGCTTAGACCTAGGAAGTGCACACAACCCAGGGCCCACTTTACACAGTTCCCCTGCAGAGCAACCTGGAGCCTGAGCAGTGTAGACTGGGAAAGCACACACTCTATGAGTAGGGGAAGACCCAGTGTGGCCAAAACACTGCGAGGCCTCCCCACACACAACAGTGATATTCCTTTGCAGTGTTCCTCCCTCCCTATAGCACGAATGAACAAGTGAGCCTAAATAAGTGACCACCTTTGCCCCCTTGTGTCAGAGTGGAAATTAGACACTGAAGAGACCTGCAAACAGAAGAAGCCAAAATAAACAGAGGGAACTGCTTTGGAAGTGACAGGTACAATAGATTAAAACCCTGTAGTTAGCAGTGACTACATTGGAAAGGCCCTATAGACCTTGAGAAGTATAAGCTGGAACAAGGAACTATGTAAAACTGAACTGACCCCACACTGCAGGCAACAGCTCCAGAGAAATTCCTAAATATATTTTTATATCATCATTTTTAATTTTTTAATTTTTAATTTAATTTTCACTTTTATAACCTACTATTACCTTGCCCCCCAAAAACCCTATTTTTAAAGCAAATTTCATATATATATTAAAATTTTTTTTAATGTTGTATTTTTGAGAGTCTAACGTCTACTCTAGATTTTTAATCTTTCCTTTTTATATTTGTTATCAATTTTGTACCTTTAAGAATCCAATCTTAAGTACCTACTTTTACTTAGAAGTGTGATTACTGGCTTGATTGACCTCTCCCCCTTTTGACTCTCCTTTTTCTCCCCTGCTGCTGCTACTGCTGCTAAGTCTTGTCATTTGTGTCTGACTCTGTGCGACCCCATAGACGGCAGCCCACCAGGCTCCTCTGTCCCTGGGATTCTCCAGGCAAGAACACTGGAGTGGGTTGCCGTTTCCTTCTCCAATGCATGAAAGTGAAAAGTGAAAGTGAAGTGGCTCAGTTGTGTCCGACTCTTAGAGATCCCATGGACTATAGCCTACCAGGCTCCTCTGTCCCTGGGATTCTCCAGGCAAAAGTACTGGAATGTGGGTCACCTCTATTTCCTCCCTCCCCCTTCTCTTCTCTACCCAACTCTGTGAATCTCTGGGTATTCTGGGCTGTGGAGAACACTTAGGGAGCTAATTACTGGCTAGATCTGTCTCTCTCCTTTTGACCCCCCCCCCCCTTCCCTTCCTGGTCACCTCTATCTCCTTCCTCCCTTTTCTCTTCTCTGTGTAACGCCATAAACGTCTCTGGGTGTTCCAGGCTGTGGAGAGCACATAGGGATTTGATTACTGGATAGATTGCTCTCTCCCCTTATAATTCCCCCTATTCTCCTTCTGGTGACCTCTATCTCCCTCCTCCCTCTACTCTTCTCCATGTAACTCAGCTAACCTTTCTGGGTTTCCCTTACTGTGGAGAAGCTTTTCTCCATTAACCTAGATGTTTTATCATTGGTCCTGTATGGATGGAGAAGTCTTAAAGCTATTGTAAGAATAAGACTGAAAACCAGAGGCAGGAGGCTTAAATCCAAACCCTGACAACACTAGAGAACTCTTGACTCCAGGGAAAATTAATTGATAAGAGCTCATCCAAAAGCCTCCATACCTACACTGAAACCAAGCTCCACCCAAAAGCCAACAAATTCCAGAGCAAGACATACCATGCAAATTCTCCAGCAACACAGGAACATAGCCCAGAGAGCTTTAATATACAGACTGCCCAAAGTCACACCAAACCCACAGATATCTCAAAACTGAACACTTCATTGCCCTCCAGAGAGAAGAAATCTAGCTCCACCAACCAGAACACCAATGCAAGCATCCCTAACCAGGAAACCTTGACAAGCCACTCGTCCAACCACACCCACAAAGAGGAACCTCTACAATAAAAAGGAACCACAAGCTGCCAGCATACAGAAAAGTCAACCCAAACACAGCAATTTAATCAAGATGAAAAGGAAGAGAAATACTCAGCAGGTGAAGGAACATGATAAATGCCCACCAAACCAAACAAAAGATGAGGGGATAGAAAGTCTACATGAAAAATAATTCAGAATAATGACAATAAAAACGATCCAAAATATTGAAAACAAAATGGAGGTACAGATACATAGCCTGGAGACAAGGATTGAGAAGATGCAAGAAAGGTTTAACAAGGACCTAGAAGAAATAAAAAGGAGTCAATCAATACTGAATACTGCAATAAATGAGATCAAAAACACTCTGGAGGGAATCAACAGTAGAATAACTGAGGCAGAAGATAGGAAAAATGAGGTGGAAGATAGAATGTTGGAAATAAATGAAGCAGAGAGGAAAAAAGAGAAAAGAACTAAAAGAAATGAGGACAACCTCTGGGACAATGTAAGCACCCCAACATTAGAATCATAGGAGTCCCAGAAGAAGAAGACAAAAAGAAAGGCCGTGAGAAAATACTTGAGGAGATAATAATTGAAAACTTCCCTAAAATGAGGAAGGAAATTGCCACCCAAGTCCAAGAAACCCAGACAGTCCCAAACAGGATAAACCCAAGGTGAAACACCCCAAGACACATATTAATCAAAACAATAAAGATCAAACACAAATAACAAATATTAAAAGCAGCAAGGGAAAAACAACAAATAACACACAAGGGAATTCCCAAAAGGATAACAGCTGATCTTTCAGTAGAAACTCTTCAGGTCAAAAGGGAATGGCAGGACGTACTTAAAGTGATGAAAGAGAAAAACCTACAGCCCAGATTACTATACCCAGCAAGGATCTCATTCAAATATGAAGGAGAAATCAAAAGCTTTACAGACAAGCAAAAGCTGAGAGAATTCAGCACCACCAAACCAGCTCTTCAACAATGCTAAAGGATCTTCTCTAGACAGGAAACACAGAAAAGACGTATAAACTAGAACCCAAAACAACAAAGTAAATGGCAACAGGATCATATTTATCAATAATTACCTTAAATGTAAATGGATTGAATGCCCCAACCAAAAGACAAAGACTGGCTGAATGGATACAAAAACAAGACCCCTGTATATGTTGTCTACAAAAGACCCACCTCAAAACAACAGACACATACAGACTGAAAGTGAAGGGCTGGAAAATGATATTTCATGGAAATGGAGACCAAAAGAAAGCAGGACTAGCTATACTCATATCAGATAAAAAAGACTTTAAAATAAAGCCTGTGAAAAGAAACAAAGAAGGACACTACATAATGATCAAAGGATCAATCCAAGAAGAAGATATAACAATTATAAATATATAAGCACCCAACATAGGAGCACCACACTATGTAAGGCACATGCTAACAAGTATGAAAGGGGAAATTAACAGTAACATAATAATAGTGGGAGACTTTGATACCCCACTCACACCTATGGATAGATCAACTATACAGAAAATTAGCAAGGAAACACAAACTTTAAATGATACAATAGACCAGTTAGACCTAATTGATATCTAAAGGACATTTCACTCCAACATGAATTTCACTTTTTTCTCAAGTGCACACAGGACCTTCTACAGGACAGATCACATCCTGGGCCATAAATCTAGCTTTGGTAAATTAAAAAAAAAAAAAATTGAAATCATTCCAAGCATCTTTTCTGATCACAATGCAATATTAGATGTCAACTACAGGGGAAAAAAAAAACTATTAAAAATTCCAACATATGGAGGCTAAAAAACACACTTCTGAATAACCAGAAAATCACAGAAGAAATCAAAAAATAAGTCAAAATATGCATAGAAAAAAATGAAAATAAAACACACAACAACCCAAAACCTATGGGACTTAGTAAAAGCAGGGCTAAAGGGAAGGTTCATAGAAATACAAGCTTACCTCAAAAAACAAGAAAAAAGTCAAATAAATAACCTTACTCTACAGCTAAAGCAACTAGAAAAGGAAGAAATGAAGAACCCCAGGGTTAGTAGAAGGAAAGAAATCATAAAAATTAGGGCAGAAATAAATTCAAAAGAAACGAAAGAGACCATAGCAAAAATCAACAAAGCCAAAAGCTGGTTCTTTGAGTAGATAAATAAAATATACAAACCATTAGCCAGACTCATCAAGAAACAAAGGGAGAAGAATAAAATCAACAAAATTAAAAATGAAAATGGAGAGATCAGAACAGACAACATAGAAATACAAAGAACCATAAGAGACTACTATTAGCAACTATATGCCAATAAAATAGACAACTTGGAAGAAATGGACAAATTCTTAGCAAAGTATAAGTTTCAAAAACTGAACGAGGAAGAAATAGAAAATCTGAACAGACTCATGACAAGCACAGAAATCGAAGCTGTAATCACAAATCTTTCAGCAAACAAAAGCCCAGGACCAGACTGCTTCACAGCTGAATTCTACCAAAAATTTAGAGAAGAGCTAACACCTATCCTATTCAAGCTCTTCCAGAAAATTGCAGAGGAAGGTAAACTTCCAAACTCATTTTATGAGGCCACCACCCCAATACCAAAACCTGACAAACATGTCCCCCCCACACACACAAACAACAGGCCAATATCACTGATGAACTTAAATGCAAAAATCCTTAACAAAATCCTAGCAAACAATCCAACAACTTATTAAAAAGATCATACATCATGACCAAGTGGGCTTTAACCCAGGGATACAAGGATTCTTCAATATGTAATACACCACATTAGTAAATTGCAAGATAAAAACCATATGATTATCTTAATAGATGCAGAGAAAGCTGTTGACAAAATTTGACATCCATTTATGATAAAACCCTCCAGAAAGCAGGCATAGAAGGAACATATCTTAACATAATAACAGCTATATATTGTAAACACAAAGCAAACATTATTCTCAATGGTGAAAAATTGAAAGCATTTCATCTAAAGTCAGGAACAAAACAAAGGTGCCCACGCTCACTACTACTATTCAACATAGTTTTGAAAGTTTTAGCTACAGCAATCAGAGAAGAAAAAGAAATAAAAGGAATCCAGATTGGAAAAGAAGAAGTAAAACTCTCACTATTTGCAGATGACATGATCCTCTACATAGAAAATGCTAAAGACTCCACCAGAAAATTACTAGAGCTAATCAATGAATATAGTAAAGTTGCAGGATGTAAAATTAACATACAGAAATCCCCTGCATTCCTATACACTAACAATGAGAAAATAGAGAAATTAAGGAAACAAATCCATTCACCATTGCAACAAAAAGGATAAAATACCTAGCAATAAATCTACCTAAAGAAACAAAAGATCTATATATAGAAAACTATAAAACACTGATGAAAGAAATCAAAGATGACACAAATAGATGGAGAAATATACCATGTTCATGGGTCAGAAGAATCCATGTAGTGAAAATGAGTATACAACCCAAAGCAATCTATAGATTCAATGCAATTCCTATCATGCTACCAACAGTATTTTTCACAGAACTAGAACAAATAATTTCACAATTTGTATGGAAATACAAAAAACCTAGAATAACCAAAGAAATCTTGAGAAAGAAGAATAGAACTGGAGGAATCAACCTGCCTGACATCAGGCTCTACTACCAAGCTACAGTCATTAAGTCAGTATGATACTGGCACAAAGACAGAAATATAGATCAATGGAACAAAATAGAAAGTCCAGAGATAAATCCATGTACCTATGGACACCTTAACTTTGACAAAGGAGGCAAGAATATACAATGGAGAAAAGACAATCTCTTTAAGAGGTGGTGCTGGGAAAACTGGTCCACCACTTGTAAAAGAATGAAACTAGAGCACTTTCTAACACTATACACAAAAATAAACTCAAAATGGATTAAAGATCTAAATGTAAGACCAGAAACTATAAAACTCTTGGAGGAAACCATAGGCAAAACACTCTCTGACATAAATCACAGCAGCAGGATCCTTTTTGATCCACCTCCCAGAGTAATGGAAATAAAAGCAAAAGTAAACAAATTGGACCTAATTAAACTTAAAAGCTTTTGCACAATGAAGAAACCTATAAGCAAGGTGAAAGACAGCTTTCAGAATTGGAGAAAATAATAGCAAATGAAGCAACTGACAAACAACTAATCTCAAAAATATACAAGCAACTACTGCAGATCAATCCCAGAAAAATAAACTACCCAATCAAAAAATGGATCAAAGAACTAAACAGACATTTCTCCAAAGAAGACATACAGATGGCTAACAAACACATGAAAAGATGTTCAACATCACTCATTATCAGAGAAATGCATATCAAAACCACAATGAGGTACCCTCTCATGCTGGTCAGAATATCAGCTATCCAAAAGTCTACAAACAATAAATGCTGGAGAGGGTGTGGAGTAAAGGGAACCCTCTTACACTGTTGGTGGGAATGCAAGCTAGTACACACACTATGGAGAACAGTGTGGAGATTCCTTCAAAAACTGGAAATAAACTGCCATATGACCCAGCAATCCCACTGCTGGGCATACACACCGAGGAGACCAGAATTGAAAGACACGTGTACCCCAATGTTCATTGCAGCACTGTTTATAATAGCCAGGACATGGAAGCAACCTAGATGTCCATCAGCAGATGAATGGATAAGAAAGCTGTGGTACATATACACAGTGGAATATTACTCAGCCATTAAAAAGAATACATTTGAATTGGTTCTAATGAGGTGAATGAAACTGGAACCTATTACACAGAGTGAAGTAAGCCAGAAAGAAAATCACCAATACAGTATACTAACGCATGTATATGGAATTTAGAAAGATGGTAACGATGACCTTATATGCGAGTCAGCAAAGAGACACAGATGTATAGAGCAGTCTTTTGGACTCTGTGGGAGAATGCGAGGGTGGAGTGATTTGAGAGAATAGCACTGAAACATATGTATTATCATACAGATCACCAGTCCAGGTTTGATGCATGAGACAGGGTGCTCAGGGTTGTTCCACTGGGATGACCCTGAGGGATGGAATGGGAAGGGAGGTAGAAGGGGGGTTCAGGATGGGAAACACATGTACACCCATGGCTGATTCATGTCAATGTATGGCAAAAACCACTACAATATTGTAAAGTAATTAGCCTCCAATTAAAATGAATAAATAAAAAAATAAATAAAAGAAGCACAAAGAATATACTCTTGAAAGAATTTTGTTATAAAATGCTTATTTATTTTCCATTCTATGTTTATAGTAATCTATTCTGTAATAAAATCAGAGCTGGGCTATTTTGTCATAGGAAAACCATCATGAACAAAATTGTCAATTTCTTTACCTCGTCTAAAGATATTCTTCTTTAGTATGACAAAATTATTGTTTTAAAAATAACTCTTAATTAGATCTTTGAAATCAGCAGTGTAAACCAAACAGCATGTTTTTCCTATCTGATGGGCTTTTGGTATATAAATCTAACTCATCATATATTAAATAAACAAATAAGAACATTCTGAGATTCCATTGTAGCCAGAAGATGTGTATTAATATAGTAAAGAAAGCAGTGTTGATAAAGAGAGGAGAGAGAGACAGAGAAAGGGAAAAAGAAAAACAGTCACTGGAGACTGTGAACTCCATAAGTGGCAAATTATACCTCAAATGAATTTTACTTGCAGACACTGAAAATAATTTTAAATTGTCTCTGTTATGTCCAGTTAAAACTAAGTAGGAAATCTAAACTTTGAACAAAATACTGCAAAATACTTAAGCAAGAAGTTTGAAGGTAGAATTTTAGGTCCAATGATAAATATACTAAATCATACCTAATGGTTCAGTTCAGTTCAGTTCAGTTCAGTCGCTCAGTCGTGTCTGACTCTTTGTGGCCTCATGAACTGTAGCACGCCAGGCCTCCCTGTCCATCACGAACTCCCGGACTCCACCCAAACCCATGTCCATTGAGTCGATGATGCCATCCAACCATCTCATGCTCTGTTGTCCCCTTCTCCTCCTGCCCTCAATCTTTCCCAGCATCAGGGTCTTTTCAAGTGAGTCAGCTCTTCGCATCAGATGGCCAAAATATTGGAGTTTCAGCTTCAACATCAGTTCTTCCAATGAACACCCAGGACTGATCTCCTTTAGGATGAACTGGTTGGATCTCCTTGTAGTTCAAGGGACCATCAAGAGTCTTCTCCAACACCACAGTTCAAAAGCATCAATTCTTCGGCACTCAACTTTCTTTATAGTTCAACTCTCACATCCATACATGACCACAGGAAAAACCATAGCCTTGACTAGACGGACCTTTGTTGGCAAAGTGATGTCTCTGCTTTTGAATATGCTATCTAGGTTGGTCATAACTTTCCTTCCAAGGAGTAAGAGTCTTTTAATTTCATGGCTGCAATCACCATCTGCAGTGATTTTGGAGCCTAGAAAAATAAAGTCTGCCACTGTTTCCACTGTTTCCCCATCCATCTGCCATGAAGCGATAGGATCAGATGCCATGATTTTAGTTTTCTGAATGTTGTCTTTAAGCCAACTTTTTCACTTTTCTCTTTCACTTTCATCAAGAGGCATTTTAGTTCTTCTTCACTTTCTGCCATAAGGGTGGTGTCATCTGCATATCTGAGGTTATTGATATTTCTCCTGGCAATCTTGATTCCAGCTTGTGCTTCTTCCAGCCCAGCGTTTCTCATGATGTATTCTGCATATAAGTTAAATAAGCAGGGTGACAATATACAGCCTTGATGTACTCCTTTTCCTATTTGGAACCAGTCTGTTGTTCCATGTCCAGTTCTAACTGTTGCTTCCTGACCTGCACATAGGTTTCTCAAGAGGCAGGTCAGGTGGTCTGGTATTCCCATCCCTTGAAGAATTTTCCACAGTTTGTTGTGATCCACACAGTCAAAGGATTTGGCATAGTCAATAAGGTAGAAATAGATGTTTTTCTGGAACTTTCTTGCTTTTTCAATGATCCATTGGATGGTAGTAACATTAAGTGTAATGGATTAAACACTCCAAAAAAAATACAAAGATAATCAAAAGGGGTTAAACTACATGATCTGACTGCAGTCCAAAAAAACATGTAGATTAAAAAAATAGTTTGAAAAAAATGAATAAAAATAAACATTAGAAAGTGTTTACATATATATATGAGGTAAACTAGACTATAAACATATAAATGTTACTAGAGATAAAGAAGAATATTAGGTAATTTTAATAATAAGAGAGTCAATACATCAAAAATTAATAATTTTAAATGTATATGCACTGATTAACAGAGCCATCAAAGTAAAACCCAATGTAATTGAGTGGAGTAAGATGCAGTTCATGATGATGTGATCACTGACCTAGAGCCAGATATCCTGGAATGTGAAGTCAAGTGGGCCTTAGAAAGCATCACTACGAACAAAGCTAGTGGAGGTGATGGAATTCCAGTTGAGCTATTTCAAATCCTGAAAGATGATGCTGTGAAAGTGCTGCACTCAATATGCCAGCAAATTTGGAAAACTCAGCAGTGGCCACAGGACTGGAAAAGGTCAGTTTTCATTCCAATCCCAAACAAAGGCAATGCCAAAGAATGCTCAAACTACCGCACAATTGCACTCATCTCACATGCTAGTAAAGTAATGCTCAAAATTCTCAAAGCCAGGCTTCAGCAATATGTTAACCGTGAACTTCCTGATGTGCAAGCTGGTTTTAGAAAAGGCAGAGGAACCAGAGATCAAATTGCCAACATCCACTGGATCATCGAAAAAGCAAGAGAGTTCCAGAAAAACATCTTTTTCTGCTTTATTGACTATGCCAAAGCCTTTGACTGTGTGGATCACAATAAACTGTGGAAAATTCTGAAAGAGATGGGAATACCAGACCACCTGACCTGCCCCTTGAGAAATTTGTATGCAGGTCAGGAAGCAACAGTTAGAACTGGACATGGAACAACAGACTAGTTCCAAATAGGGAAAGATGTACGTCAAGACTGTATATTGTCACCCTGCTTCTTTAACTTCTATGCAGAGTACATCATGAGAAATGCTGGACTGGAAGAAACACAAACTGGAATCAAGATTGCCAGGAGAAATATCAATAACCTCAGGTATGCAGATGACACCACCGTTATGGCAGAAAGTGAAGAGGAACTAAAAAGCCTCTTGATGAAAGTGAAAGAGGAGAGTGAAAAAGTTGGCTTAAAGCTCAACATTCAGAAAAGGAAGATCATGGCATCTGGTCCTATCGCTTCATGGCAGATGGATGGGGAAACAGTGGAAACAGTGGCAGACTTTATTCTTTTGGGGCTCCAAAATCACTGCAGATGGTGACTGCAGCCATGAAATTAAAAGATGCTTACTCCTTGGAAGGAAAGTTATGACCAACCTAGATAGCATATTCAAAAGCAGAGACATTACTTTGCCAACAAAGGTCCGTCTAGTCAAGCCTATGGTTTTTCCTGTGGTCATGTATGGATGTGAGAGTTGGACTGTGAAGAAGGCTGAGCACCAAAGAATTGATGCTTTTGGACTGTGGTGTTGAAGAAGACTCTTGAGAGTCCCTTGGACTGCAAGGAGATCCAACTAGGCCATTTTGAAGGAGATCAGCCCTGGGATTTCTTTGGAAGGAATGATGCTAAAGCTGAAACTCCAGTACGTTGGCCATCTCATGCAAAGAGTTGACTCATTGGGAAAGACTCTGATTCTGGGAAGGATTGGGGCCTGAGGAGAAGTGGATGACAGAGGATGAGATGGCTGGATGGCATCACTTACTCGATGGATGTGAGTCTCAGTGAACTCCGGGAGTTGGTAATGGACAGGGAGGCCTGGCGTGCTGCGATTCATGGGGTCGCAAAGAGTTGGACACGACTGAGCGACTGAACTGAACTGAAGATACAGTTCAACAATAAAAGTTCGAAAGTCAGTATTCTGTTTCAATAATCGTTAGATCAAGTAAAACTAAAGCTCAACAGTGAAATAGAAGACTTCAACAAGATTTCAAAGTGAACATAGCCAACAAATGTGGAACATGCCAGCCACCCAAGAGCAAAATGCAGATTCTTTTCAAGTGTACCTGTAATACATGCCAATGCAGACCATATGCAGATCACAAAGATACATATCAATAATGTGAACAAACTGAAATCATGCCAAGTATGTTTTTCAACCACAATAAAATGAAAATAAAACTCAATTATGAAAGAAATATGGAAATTTACAGATATTTGAAAATTAAGCAATACCATCCATAATAAGAAATGGATCAAAAAAGAAATCATAATGGATATTGGAAAATTAATTTAATATGAGTGAAAACTATAAAAGAAGATATATCAAAAATTATGAGATAAAGCCAAAGAAGTTCTTAGAGGGAAATCCATAGCTGTAAATGACAATTATAAAACAGGTTCTATAATAAATTAACATAAAATTTTACCTAAAGAAAATAAAAAATAGTAAAGTAAGAAATAATGAAACATTTCCAAAAATTTCGTAATATATTTGAAAAGAACTTCCTCTATGACAATAATAAAACAGCCAATAAATTGAATTACCTGGCATCAGAATATAGCATCTAAGTATAATATTTTAAATTTCTTCCACAGGATCTAGCTTATAATCTTGAGTAAGTATAAAATTACTCAGATTCTTGCACAAAAAGGAAACTACTTTAAATAGAAAAATGATGTTATTTTTTCAGTTATGGAAATTTAGATATTAAGGAGAAAGACTGAAGAAATTTTGCAAAATCTGCAATTAAGCCAACAAACCATTGATGATAAAACATTTTCATGACAAAACTAATACTAATTATGTGAAATGAAACATTGCTCAATTAATGCTTCAGATTAACTGTTGTCTCCAAAGGTTTCCATATTTACAATAATAAATTGTCATCCTATAGCCTAAAAAAATTCACACACGCAGTTTTAAATATTATTTCAAGAAGAATCTTATTTAAATACATAAATTTTGTTTTATGTCACAATGTACTAAGATGCACATTGTTTCCATCACGATGTTGCGGAAATCGCCAAAGATTTCCAGTTAAAGTCTGAAATAGGGAATATTTTAAGAGAAGAATTCAATGTTTCTTTTAATTAATCAAATAACTATGTGATATAGATTAAAAATACTCATGCACTGTTTTATTTAGCAGATTCTATGAAAAATGTTATTGATTCTATTATTACTATCATTCAGTATATATGTACAAAGATCACTGTGAGCTTATGAAACTGCTTAAAGAAGTAGAAGAAAATTAGTTTAAAATGTAATGTTCTTGCCATATGCATCATTTATGCTCATGAAATATATTATTGTACTTTTAATGTTTGTTTACATTTACTTTGAAAGAAATGGAATGCATGTAAAGGAATACTCAATAACCAAAGGAAAATAAATAGCAGGGTGATTAGCTTTTCCTCTATGTCTTCATGCTGTTTATGAATAAGCTAAATATAGAACTATAGAAATGGAAAAATCTTTAAAATTAACTTTAAAATTTTAAGTTGAAATTAAAAGAGTTTATGAGCAAAAATATAAAAAATTATACATTTTTAAGGAATCAGTTGCTGCTGCTGCTAAGTCACTTCAGTAGTGTCTGACTCTGTGCAACCCCATAAACGGCAGCCCATCAGGCTCCCCCATCCTTGGGAGTCTCCAAGCAAGAACACTGGAGTGGGTTGCCATTTCCTTCTTCAATGCATGAAAGTGAAAAGTGAAAGTGAAGTCGCTCAGTCGTGTCCAACTCTTCGAGACCCCATGGACTGCAGCCCACCAGCCTCCTCCATCCATGGGATTTTCCAGGTGACAGTACTGGAGTGGGTTGCCATTGCCTTCTCCTAATGAATCAGTACCAACTGTATTATTTAAGCTGGCTCCAAAACTAAAATAAAATTTGAAGAGCATATTGAGATTCAAAATATAAATTTGTTTTCCAATTTATTGAAGACGTTTGAATTTTAGCTGAATAAAAATAGGTGACAAATGTCATGGCACATTTTATTAGACAAATATAACATTAAAAATTTGAAATTTATATAGATATGTAATTATTTAAAAATAAATTTTAGTATCAATTCAGTTATTGAATAGCCAGTGAAAATGTGCTGTACAAAGTGAGATGTGCTGTAAGTGTAAAATGTATGTCAGGTTTCAAAAGTATATAAATATAAAAATATAAAATAAATCACTATTAATTATAAACATTAGAAATGATATTATTTTGAACTATTAAATTAAGTAAAACATATCACTAATATTTATGTCATCTTTTTCTTTTTAGTTTTTTAATATGCCACTAGAGAATTTAATATTTTAAATGTACCCTGCAATATATTGAGGGCTTGGTATATTAGATGTATTTTATTTCTTTTCTAAAAATTATTTAGATATTATTGATTTTTATCTTCTTTAAGTGTCACCCATACTCTCAATTATTTCTTGAAAAATTGTTAATATTATTTTGATAAATTTCCCTATACATTGTCCCACCTGGATCTAGATATAAATTACCTAGAACAAGTGAATTATGTTATAAGGTCATTTCAAGAATTCTCAACTTTGATTATCTCAAAAAGATGTTAGTTCTATTATTTTAAATACCCTTGGTTATTCTCTTTGACAAATAATACATTTCAAAGTGGGAGCTGGCAATTTGCAGTCTTTTATCTGTTAAAAAACTCCATAAACTTCAATTAGTTTTTCTATTTTCTTTCTTACTCTGAACAGAACATTAAAAGCATTTATTGTTGATATTGTAAGCTTTCTTCACAAACTTCTGCCTTTAAGCTTCTTGATGCAAATTTATAAGCTTGTGACATTCATATTTGGTCCTTAGTCAATGATTCTCTTTTCATTTTTGAATGTGTAATTGTTTTACTTCTGGGGTTTTCATATCTGGTTTATAAAATACCACTTACAGTCTTAGACTTCTTAAATAGTACTCAAAAGCGTATATTAAAGGAAATATACTTTAATGAGCTTAAAGAAAACTCCTGGGTCAGCTAGGGACAGACTATCCAGTGAATTGCAAGCAGTGCTTTTAACTGACTGCCTCTAGATGATATTGTCTTCAATATTTTCATACATTTCTACCCTGTGATGGTTGATTTTTTTCATCTTGTCTAGGCTATACTATCTTGTATAGGCTAAAGTATTTATTCTTGTTCTCTGAGGAACCCTGAATGACCTATTTCCCCCTTAGAAATAAAAGTATCTAATTTGCTCTTCTTTTGGTAAGAGAAGATGAGAATAGAAATGTTGATTGTCATATAGTATTTCAGTTTTTGTGATTTGAAACTTTTTTTTTTTTTTTTGGTTCTCAAAATGGTTCTGTTATATTGAATTCTTGAAATTCTGTCTGTATAAGATTTATTAAGATTTATTAAGAGCGGTACTTGGAAAATATGGTATTATAAACCAAAAGTATTTGGTTTACAAAAGGTATACTAAAAACCCTTCTGAGTAACAGAATGTTTTTGGAATGAGGTAAACTCAATGCCATAATACAGTATTCATTGTTTTAGGATAGAATTTATTCTTTTACTTTTGTATTACAGTATGCAAAAATCTCACACTTGATAGTTTTAAGTTTTCAAATTAAAAATTGCTTTTGTCTCAATGAAGAATCTGGTAAACCACACTCATCGTGTCAAGATCCAACACATTAAAATTTTGAAATGCAATTCAAACTCTCCATTGAGCTATTGATTTCTCTATAGTGCTTCACATGGTGCATGGAGCACAAAGTCGTGATATATTTGCATCTGCATACGTATTTGTGCTGTGAATAAGGCTGCCAGTAACATACTAGCAGAAAATGATAACTCAATTGATTGTCAAAGAGTGAATGAAGAATATGTACCTAAATCAATATAACACATAGTAAAGAAAGTATGAGGCAGGTTTATCCTAGTGTTAAAAATCTTTGAAGTAAACACAAAATTGTTAAGTGAAATCTGACTAAACACTAAGATCAAGGCTCATAAAATAAGAAAACTCTGAAGCAAAGGGAATCTCTGGAAGATTGGCATGAATAGGCTGAAATGGAGTGGAAGCTAGCTTGGAGCTGAGCCTGATCGATTCAGTTTCATGAGGGTCAGTTATTACTTCTGCTATAGAGTGGGGACAAAAATGTAACAATGACAAGACAACTTTGAATGTAAATGAGAGGTGAGAGAGTGTCATCTCAAGGTTAATTTTCTGGGTAAGAAACTGAGATGGCCTTTGTACTAAGAATTAACTCATCATTCTTGGGACACTCAAACTCTGCATAATTCAAACAAAGGACTAGCCTTTGAATAGCTCCTGTGAGATTAACTCTGAACTCTTGAAAAGGTTCTGGTCAGAAAGTGTCTTTGTATACCTAAGAGCTTAGGCCACATCAGATAGTTTATGCTGAATAATGTTTTTTAGAGTGAGCATCTGTTTCTGTTCACTGGAGGTCCTGTTTCAAACAATATCAGTTTGACCTCTGTGAGGTAGAAGATTGAAGACTAAGTAGCTAAGTTCAGTTACATGAGCACTTTAAGACTCCATGAATGACCAACAATTATCCTGGACACAAAGGCTTGAGTGAACTTCCTGGTTGGAAGCACTGACTCAGAGCTGTATTGATCAGAAAAGGAAGCAGTGTCTGCTAGAAGAAGAGAGGTGGAAGCTCATACCGGATTTCTCCTGGATTCCACTCTATGAAATCATTTTGTATTTGTGCTGATTTTAATCTGTATCTCATAATTATGAGAAAAATAACTTTTCTCTGAGTTTCTGAGTTTCCCTGGAAAATCATGGAACCTAAGGATCATCCTGAGCATCTGTCATTGGCACCATGATATCATTCCACAGAAAAAAAAAAAGAAAAGAAAAATAATGAAGCATTTCACCTTGGTAAGGGTAACCCATTAAGCATGGATTATTAGACCAGGACCTATGCCAGCTGCACCCAGAAAAATATGGATATTCTAGATAATGTTACAAAGTGGTGAGGGCTACTGAGAACTAGAGTTTACTATTTAGCTCTTTCCAAATAATAAATAAAATGCAAGTTCAGAAAGCTCCTCCTTGATTGTATTGGTATTCTTAAGGGTAACCACCATTTATCAAGTACATATTATGCATCAAAGATTGATTTGTTGTGTTGTTTAGTTGCTAAGTTGTTTCCAACTCTTTTGCAACCGCCCTATGGGCTACAGCCCACCAAGCTCTTCTGTCCATGGGGTTTCCCAGGCAAGAATACTGGAGCAGGTTGCCATTTCCTTCTCCAGGAGATCTTTCCAACCCAGTAATCAAACCTGTGTCTCCTGCATTTGGCAGGCAGATTCTTTACCACTGAGCCACCAGGAAAATCCAAAACTTGGTTATGTAAAATTAATTTGGGCCATTGACTGTCCCATCGAGTTTTCTCTCTCTTTGAATTTCTTAGACTTTGATTCTTCCTGCTGTCATTAACACACCCAATTCATGTTATAATCTATAGGGTGTTGTCCCAGTATTATAAAACAAACAAACAACAACAAAATAAAACCTGAAGAACAAAGACAGAAAGTTACTTACCCTAAATTACTTATATAGTGGTATGTAACAGAGCAAGAGTTTGAAATCATGTTTTAAGTGTGAGTCTTGAATATTTTTTTCATGTTGCACAACAGGTACACAAGAAAATAAAATTTTTCTTTTTTCTTTTTCTCCCCCCTTTTCTTTTTGTGTTTTGTAAGATCCCTTTTGAAATGGTAGGCCTCAGTTGTAGTTGTAGTATCCTAGATTTTTGAGCTTTGGAGAGCTTTCCAAAACTGTTTTAACATTAGAAAAGGACACTTTTGGATACTAGGTAAGGTTGGTGATAGCTGGAGGAATCAATGTCAGATAATCTCAAAGGTATAAGGCACAATGGGTCAAAGTCAGTGGACTGAATTGTTTGCTGATATCCATCTTAAAGTCTGTTTTTACTACCTCGGTTGTATAAAAACAGACATAAAGCTGTGATTGTCACATTTATCATAGCTTTCCAACCCCTGCTCTAAAAAAATAGGTAGCGTAGTCAAGCACTGGAGCTGGGGCAAAGACTTCTATTCACAGTTCATATTCCATCCATTTAGGTTTGGTAGAAAGATCCAAGATAAATTTTCTTATTTATTTATTTTTTACTTTACAGTATTGTATTGGTTTTGCCATACATCAACATGTATTCTCCACAGGTGTAAACATGTTCCCCATCCTGAACCCCCCTCCCACCTCCCTCCCCATACCATCCCTCTGGGTCATCCCAGTGCACCAGCCCCAAGCTCCAAGATAAATTTTCAAACAAAAATTCAGTGGCCGTAGATGACATATTGAGAATTTCAAAGCACACACAAGAGAAGAAAGCCCCATATGCTATGTTCATCAGTCTCCTTCACATTCTAGATGTCTTAGGACAAAGCCATTCCTACTAAAGAACAGTGTTAAGTCTCTAAAAAAACTCTGAATATATGTTAAAAATTTACCCCCGGTCTGAATGAGCAGAATCCTTTCTGACAAGGCATATGCATACCTGTAAATGTAAGATTTTGTGCCCTTTTTCAGACTGAAATATCAATTGAGGATTTCAAACATAAATTATTTATTTATTTGTGTTTTTCAATGAGAAAAAGAAAATATTCCTATCCACTATAAAAATGAATGACAAGATAAAAATAGATCTTAATCAATTCACTGTAGCAAACTGTATTATTCATGAATAAAAAATGTTGGAGTTTGCCTAGACAGAAAATAAAGAATTGGATTGCATGATCATTTTTTATTCTTATCTTTCAGTATCAACACAGAATCAGGGAGGGAGAAAGAAGTGAACATTGAAAGATAAGATTCTTCTTATTTAACCCTGAGCAATCCAAGTTAATCTTAAACTTTCCTTTTGATGATATCCCACATCCAAAATCTATGAGAACATCACTTCTTAAGGCCAGTCCTTCTCAAAACAGGAGACTCAGAGCAGAGGCCCATGGCAAAGGAAGTCAGAGCTGGGAAATTCTCAGATTTCCTGTTCTACCCAGAATTAAACAATGATCAATCTTGCCCACGGGTTGATGATGTGAGATGTATTGGAAGGAAACCTTTGTTGGCTTTAGAGGCAGTACTTGTGAGTACAGATATATACAAGATGTTAACTCTCCTAGATTTCAGACTCCTCCTTTGAGGGATCACCTGGCCTGCAAAATTCATAGGTTGTTTGTAATTATTAACTAGGATAATGTGATTTAAATCACTTAAAACAGGATATATCATTGAACATAAATGAACATTGCAATTGTTGCCATAGATCATTTGACGTTGTGTCCTAATCCCTGAAGCTCTCAGAGTTGTTATTGTAAGGTGCTGTTTCCAATCAGCCATCCTTCTCAGTATTCTGTCTATACTTATCACTTTGCTTCTCCTTTTACTTCATGTAATCCTCATGCTTTCACACCTTAGAGTATCTGAGTATAACTGAGGTGACACAGGATTTGAGTTATCTCAACAATAGTCAATTAACCTCTTTTTATCTTTCCTGTATTCCTCTCCTTAATGTGGCTCATGAAATTCTGAGATCCCAGTGTAGCTTAGTATTGACAATGGAGTGGGAATTGAGAAGAAATAGGATGTGAGATAAAATAATGGAGATTATCCATTACCTTTGGATAATGTCTAAATGGAGAATTGTGAAGTCGGGAACGTGGGGACCATGACCCCACTAGACCTGCCTAGCTGTTATGTCACTATTCTGCTTCTGGCTACAGCTTGTACCTTTTGTCTTCTTAGCCACCTGGGCGAGCTTCTTGTTGACGGCAACTTTCCACAGCAGTTATAGCAAGATTTCTGCCTTTAAGGGTGTGAGAGCTTGACCATGGAAGATAAACATCTGCTCTCTTGTTTGGAGAGCCTGTGGAAGATGCTGCTCCTTCTTTGCCCCTTTTGGCTTTACAACTTCTCCAAGTCAACATTACATCTGACCTCTTTATTTTTGAACTACACTCTTGGACAAAATTTCCTCACTTTCCATTTTATCACCAACACAACTGGGCACCTCTCTGCCACCACAACTCATTTACCACTAAATTCTCCACTTATTATGGTCTGTTTTTATGCACCCCCACCCCAACCTTATTGCTTTTTATCCTTTATCTCTGGCACACACTAACTCAATGGAACCTGTTTCCCAGCTGGAACTCACTCTTTTTCCTCAACCTTACCTACTTACTTGACTTATAACTCTACCCTCTCAGAGTATCATTTTCTCACAGCACTTGATTCACCTCTATGATTCCACTGACTTGACTTTCATGTCTCCGTTTCCAAAGATCTCTACTATATCCTGTCAGTCTCTATTTTAACTCTGACATTCTGACTAAATTCCAATCCTAATGAACACTTACCCAACAAATTTATCTGCAGAACATCACTATTAGTTAATATTATTGTCTCAGCCATCTCAGATATTGACTATACATGCCTGCACATGGCAGCCTTCTCCTGGTGACAGACATTTGTTCTGCAACATCTTTTTGTGCTAAGTTCTCCTGCAATGGCTTATTTCTCATTACCCACTAGTGTTTATTCTTTGGAGATACTCTGAATCTAGATCTTTGGAGGTTTGTATCCTCTTAGTACTGATGACCAGGAGCTCCTGGAGATACAAATTATGAAAGAGTTTATTTTCACATTTTTGAAGAGAAAGCAAATAAAAACAAATTATTTTTCACACAACTCGACCAGAATATGAACACAGTTTTTTAAAGAAGGACTTTAGTGTTACCTCATGGCTATCAAGACTCAAAACCACCCCCAGTACTTCTGGAAAACTAAAGAAAAAGTGAGGCAAGAGAGAAAACCCAGGATTCCAGGTTCATCATAATGATCTCTGTGTATTCAAGGCTCTGATGGTTTGTATGTCCTGTTACTAGATATATGGTCTCTTTTGGTCAGCCAGAAAATACTATTCATTCCCTTCTAGGGAAGTATTTCAAAGCAAATATTTTAATCTATTTAGAGAAAACCTCAAGTTGGTAATCTTCTGAGATGGAAGGTGTCTATTTCCCATAGCCAAGTATATTTACTCTTCCCAAGTGTTATGGTTGTCATAAGAGCAGTGTTGTCAGATGTGTGTATGCTATGTTTGTCATATACAGTATCCCAGGAGTTTTGGTTTAGTGAAACCAAGTGGATTAACTCAACTTCATACTGGATGCCTGCTGTGGCATCTACAAATGGCCAAGTTCTGATGTGAAGCTTCTAGTGACATTAACTATATCAAATGATATTCCTTGGCACCTGAACTAGTGTTGTATTTCTAAAATCCTTTATTGTTTCATGAATTTACCAAATATACAGTAACAACAACAACAGCTACAAAACTACTATAAAAATATCCAAGGGCTTTTCACAGTAGGAATATCTAATTAATATAAGATATGATGACATCAATCTTTCTTCCTGTTCTTTCAGCTCTAAAGATTGGGTAACACATAAAAGGGCCAGAAATTTCTTATTCAGTGCTTATAGAAAAGGTCAGAGATAAATTTCTTAACATTTGATAAAAGTAAGAACTGAGAATTCGGGGATGACTAGGACCTTATTTAAGAGAAGAAATGTATGACCCTAACTCTCTTGCTGGGAAATAGCAGCCACCTCACTCTTAAGTTTCCTCTTTCTTTCCTGAAAAAGGCTGCAGGGAGAGGTATTTCTCCAATCTCTTAAATAAGCTTTACTGAAAAATAGATGGTAGTCTATCACTACATCCTTTTTTTTTTTTTTTAATTTTTATTTACTTATTTTTAACTGGGGGATAATTGTTTTACAATGTTCTGTTGGTTTCTGCCATACCTAACAGAAATCACCCATAGACATACAAATGTCCCCTTCCTCTTAACCCTCCCACCTACCTCCCACCAGTGAAGTAGGGAGCAAAAAATTCTTTCTACCTGGATGTGTAGATGGTGATTCCTCAGGGAATTGTCAGTGGTCCTAGGTTGCCTTCTTGCCTTGAGTAAAAAGTATCTCAATGTCCCTTCTTGGCCAGAGAAACCCCAGAGGCCAGCTCTCATAAATTGCAGTGTAATAGTAAAATGTTGCATCTGCTTTGGAAAATGATTAAAACATAAAAAGTTAAACACAGAGCTTTCTTATGACCCAACAATGTAACTCCTAATTATTTATATAAAAATACTAAAGACATATGGAATCCCAAAGAAGAGGCATGCGAAAGAATGTTCAAACAATTATACAACTGTGCTCATTTCACATGCTAGCAAGGTAGTGCTCAAAATCCTTCAAGCTAGACTTCAGTAGCACGTGAACTGAAAACTTCCAGGTATAGAAGCTGGATTTAGAAAAGGCAAAGGAACCAGAGATCAAATTGCCAACATCCACAGGATCATAGAAAAAGCAAGGTAATTCTAAAAAGACATCTACTTCTGCTTCATTGACTACACTAAAGCTTTTGATTGTGTGGATCACAACAAACTGTGGAAAATTTTTAAAGAAATGGGGATACCAGACCACCTTACCTGTCTCCTGAAAAACTTATACGCAGGTCAGAAAGCAACAGTTAGAATCAAACATGAAACAATGGACTGGTTCAAAATTGGGAAAGGGGTATGATAAAGCTGTATATTGTCACCCTGCATATTTAATTAATATGTAGAGTACATCATACAAAATGTTGGGCTAGGTGACTCACAAGCCACAATCAAGATTGCCGGTACAAATATCAACAACCTCAGATATGCAGATGATATCACTCTAATGGCAGAAAGCAAAGAAGAACTAAAGACTTGATGACTGAGAAAGAGGAGAGTGAAAAACCTGCCTTGGAACTCAACATTCACAAAATGAAGATCTGGCATTTGGTCCCTTCACTTCATGACGAATGGAGAAAAAGTGGGAACAGTGAAAGACTTTATTCTCTTGGGCTCCAAAATCACTGTGGACAGTGATTACAGCAATGAAATTAAAAGATCCTTGATCCTTGGAACAAAAGCTATAACAAACCTAGACAACATATTAAAAAGCAGAGACATCAGTTTGCCAACAAAAATCCATATAAGTCAAAGCCATGGTTTTTCCAGTAGTCAAGTATGGATATGATAGTTGGACCATAAAGAAGACTGAGTGCCAAAGAATTCATGCTTTTGAACTGTGATGCAGGAGAAGACTCTTGAGAGCATCTTGGACAACAAGGAGATCAACCAGCCTATCCTAAAGGAAATCAACCCTGAATACTCATTGGAAGGACCAATGCTGAAGCTAAAGCTCCAATACTTTGGCCACCTGATACCAAGAGCTGACTCAATGGGAAAAGACCCTGATGCTGGAAAGATTGAGGACAGGAGGAGACAGGGCAACAGAGAATGAGATGGTTGAATGGCATCATTGACTCAATGGGCATTAGTTTGAGCAAACTCGGGACAATAGTGTAGGCCAGGGAAGCATGGCATACTATAGTCCGTAGGGTCACAAAGAGTTGGATGTGACTTCGGGACTGAAAAACAACAACACAAAAATGTGTTTAAGAATGTTTGTGGTAACATTTTTTTCATAATAGCCAAAAACTGGAAATAATCCTAATGTCTGTCAATTGATGAATGAATAAGCCAAAAGTACTATTAATTAAATGAAATGTTATTCAACAATAAGAAAGTGAAGTATAAAATGGGAAACATTATGAATTGACCTCAAAAAATTTATACCAAGTGAAAGAAGTCAGTTGCAAAAGGCCACATAGTGTTTATCAGAGGATGGGGTGGTAGTCAAAGAATACGGTGTGAATGCTGATGGTTATATGGGGGCTTCTTCTTAGAGTGATATAAGTACTTGGAATTAGGTAATTATGATTATTTCACAACTTTCTGAATACACTAAACATCACTGAATAGTACACTCTAAAGTGTTTATTTGTATGGTATGTGAATTATACGTCAATAAAAATACCTGTTCCACACAGTGTTATAAAAATTGGCAAAATATTTCTAGAATTCATGTGAAAGAAACCAGATTGAAGATCAGCAAAGACTATGTTTTACATGAAGAATCAAACTGAAGTCTTGCTTTACCTCAGTTCAAGACTTATGAATCTCCTATTTTAAAGAATATTCTATTTGAAAATTTACATATAGAATAAAATTAAGTAAACATTAATTTATTGTCAATAAAATAAATTTAATTTATTAATTAAAATTAATAAAACAGAGATAGAGTTAAGAATAGACAAGTACAAGTGAGTTCTTTGTTTGGATGGGAGGAAAAGAACTTTAAAAATAGCTGAGGAAAAATGAATCTTTTAAAATGAATGAATTGGAAATGTTTCTAACTGAGTGGGAAAAATATTATTAGATCCATTTCTGGAACTATACGCAGATTAAATTTCTGACAATTTGTATATCAAATGCAAAACTCAAAATGTTGTCAAAATACTTATCCTCAAAGTTTAGGTTAAGGAATATTTTTTAAGGCACAAAAAGCAGCAATCATAAAGGACCATAATGTTAAATAATAAAATGAAAAAACAATCAGATCTATGTACAAAATAGCAGCAAAATATATGAACAAGTAATTCATAAAACAGAAAAACAGGCCAATAAACTTGTTAACTAAATGCAAATTTTATAAAAAATGATAAATTGTTTTATAATCATTTTATTGAGAAAATATGACTATGCTTTTGAAAAGATAGCAAAGTCAAACTCTTAGGTCTAAGAGTTTTGCAGCATAATATTTTGGACACCTTCTGTAATTGTCAGCTTGGAAAAGTACATATTCCAAGATCCATAAACTCTATAAGCAGATCTTTATCCTAGAAAAATGTTTACCTATGTGCAAAATAAGGCTTATAAAAGCATGTTCTATAGCAAATGACTGGGAAAACCAACATAATTAACAATAGAGGATAAAAATGGAAAATGGAAATAAGCCATGGTAATAATTATTAAATCTAAATGTGTCCACATGTGTAAAACTACAAAAAATAATGGTGAATTAAAGACCTAGATATAAAATTGTGTCTAATATATTTTGACTGCATTTGTGTAGATATACAAAATAATAATCTATGATATTTATGGATACAAATATTAAAACATCAATAAGAAGAATGTATACCATGATCATCACAGGAGCTCTATTGAGGCAGTGGGCAGGGAAATAGTTGTGGAAAAAAGTGAAGCTTCAGAACCCAGTGAGAGACGACAGGACAAAATATTAACTTTTGCTAGTTGTGTTTTTTAAATTGTTTTGTGTTTTATGTTTGAATTTTTCACCTGAAAAATGCATTAAGAATTAACCAAGTTTTAATTCTCTTGTATTTTTAGTTTATATACCAACTGTATTATACAAATTAAAAAATAAGTTATTTGGCATTGTTCTGCCTAAAACTAAAAGGAATTTCTCTGATACTTTGCCTTTATGGTGTGATGATGTGTTAGTCATTAAATGAGGTGTCCAATAGGTGAAAGAATAGGAAACTACTTGAGGGAGTAAAAGCAGCTACTTCTTAAATTAATCACATGACAATCAGCAGTTGATCTTTTTATTATCATATTCTATAACTTTTACTTCGTATACAGAACAGTGAGGCTTTCCTTCTGAAATTAAGAAATTAACTGAGATACACATAATTTTCTTAAAAACTGTATGATGGACTTATGGTGATCATTTTGCAATATATACATATATCATAATGTAAGCCTGAAATTAATATAATGTTAAATGCCAAGTATATCTCATTTTAAAAACCTATATATTTGTTGGGCTTTCATGTTGGGGAACACAGTAATCCAAAGAGTTGACAGCAAAGGGAGAGGAAAAACAAATGAGAAAAGAACTATAGTTTGAAGTTCAAATATTTTTTGGATTTGAGAAAATTTTCTTCACTGTCTTGAAAATTCTAAAGGGACACATCTTTTCAAGAGTCACTTCTTCTGTTGAAAAAGGGGAAAAAAAAAATCTAGCCAAGATTAAAAGAAATTGCTCCGAAATAAATGAACTAAGGCAGATATGTTCTTACTTTATTTAGTTTGATTGGCTATACAGAACTTTCCCTAAATTATTCTTAGTATCTTTTATGCTGCATTTGTGAATATAATAAAAGGCCAAAAAAAGATGGAATAAGTACCAATGGCATATCCTCTTTCTACTTGCAAACTATTTAATTCACAATATTTACTGAAATTAAGTAAGTAAAACATTACCTGAGACCTAACTTTTAGCTAGCCATCCCATAAAATGTTTCTTCAGTGTATTATCATATAATAAAAGCCTTCTGATTAAAGTTCCAGTTTTAAAAGTCTTAGTGGAAATAGCAGTTTTCTTTATTTCACCTTATCAATCCTTGAGTCCTGATTGAAACCTGTATCTGTACTAGGAGGCTACTGTGTTGCAATGAATATGAAAAAAGAAAGCATAGAACTTAGATTTAATAGACTTGGCTTAATGTTCTAGTTTACATCCTGCTTCCCTCATTTCTATTAGGTGAAACCAGTGAGAGCATCATAAAATATTAGTAATTTCATTTTTATAAGCCTTGTTTTTCTCCCTGGAAACCAATTTCGTGTTATACATCTGTATATGAATCCTAGATTTTCAGGGTCTCTAAAAAGTTCTGTTTTTTCAAAACTCAAATTCTTCCCTAGCCATCAGACCTATTTCGTGATTTTTCCTACCACAGCATTTGCATTCCCTAATACAAATCTAACTAATTCCCTGTATTAAATTCCCCTATAATATATGATATTTCTGTTTTATTGACATCAAACAAGTAAAACTTCTATAAAGATTCAAGTAAAATAGTTAAATAATTAGACTTCTAGTAATTTGATAAGAATTGTGACACAAATCTATCTATCCATTCACTCAACAATAAAAGTAGAATGGCATTCGGTTAAAATCATAAACTCTGGAATTTAGATTCTTTTGTTACAATCCTGGCTCTGCCAATTACTGTGCAGCCAGAGAAAGATCACTAGATTTGGGACATTTTCTTCATTAACTCTATGCTTGTTTCCTAAGTTCGTATTACTGAATTCATTGCAGTCCTTATAGATAACTAATTTAGATGACTGTTTTACCTTGGGGTTTATAGTCTGTTAGAAAATGTAGATAATTCAACAATAATAATGTTAAGTTTTATTGGTACTGAAATATTTGTCTAGAGCAAAGGTATTTTTAATTTTATTTTAAATATGAAAATAATCTAAGTGTTTAGTAAAGTATGGGAGATTAAAATGTACTCATGATTAATATGTTTATATGTAATATAAAGTATTTATGTAGCCACTCTCCAAATTTATCAGATTTTAACATCTTACTCCTTGTTTCAGAATCTAGTCTGTTTTCACCACAACTAGAAGTAAAAATATAATATACATTTTCCCTGTCCCCCCACAGATCCCTTGATTTCTCAGAGATAACTGCCATAATCAGTAATTTATAGGTTACATATCCAGCTGGTATGTAAGATATGTGCATTATATCATTTGTAGACATTGAAAAATTGTTCTTCAATATATTTCTTTCATTTTACACTTCTGCCTTCCAGGAATATTTCTCTTGTACTAGATCCTTGCTTTTATTTGGTCCGGTAGACTAGATTATTGTATTATTGTGGCTGAGGGCCAACTGTGACATCCTACATTCCAGGTCTGTTGTTGTAGAGCTTGACCAACAAAATATTAGCAAATGTAATGAAAACAGAAGCTTCACATATGCTCATACAGCTTTTTTTTGTGCCTAACCTGACTTGCCATGGGGAGAGCATGCCCTACATGGTGTGCTCAACCACTGGTATGGTTGAAGCTATTTTTTAAATAATAAGTTCCATAACGACAAATGCGCTTTATCTGACAACTAATGCCAGTTATTTTCTCAAACAAGTTATACTTAAGGCTGGATTATCTCACTGTGCTATGGTAAAACTTTACAGCAGAACTCCTTGACTCAAAATATAATCATGGACTCTTCATACTTTTTGCATGGAAACTGAAAGTGTGAGTCACTCAGTCACGTCTGACTCTTTGTGATCCCTTGGACTGTAGCCCGCCTTTCTCTCTGTCCGTGGAATTCTCCAGGCGAGAATACTGGAGTGAGTAGCCATTTCCTTCTTCAGGGGATCTTCCTGACTGAGAAATCAAACCCAGGTCACCCACCTTGCAGGCAGTTTCTTTACCATCTGAGCCATCAGGAAAGCCCCAACAGTGACCAAACTACTTGACTTGATCAATGTCTTTCATATGCCTTTCCTCTAAAAGAGAGTTCAAATCTCATTATCCACTGATAATTGACCCAAGCATTCTTTCATTTCCTATTTGCTTTAATTGTTGAACTCCAGGGAGTATATTTGTTCAATTCTTCATTTTACCTCCTTTAATATGAACGTTAATTACACATATCTACTCTAGAATTCAGTGTAATGTCAATGTTGTTCTTAATAAATCTATGAAATATATCTGGGAAACTCTGAAAGTGCTGAGGTAGGGCTACCTATCTTCACCATCATCCTCAGGAACACTGTTGGATACCAAGAGATTTGCTTCATTAATTAACAAAAATAATTATAACTGAGACTACTCATATTTATGCTCAAGTTCTCATTTTGCTGACATCTATATCACTGAGATAGAGCCAACTGGGATTGAGACTTCATTTAGTCTCTATTGTAAGACTCCAAACTTTATTCAATTTTCATAAAAGCATGTTGGGGTATTAATGGCTTGGATACAGACATAAATATTAATGTTCTTAGAAAGTTTGCAGTGGTCTTATCCACATTTGTTTCTGTGTCTAAACATGTAAAATGTTTACAGTTTGATGGGAGACCACCTGACAGCTCTGTGAAGGAGTTGATCCATAGTGTAAGGATCCTAAATACAGGTTCTGTGGTTCTTTATTTACCCATAATTTATTATTGCTTCCAGTAAACCTTAATTGACATGTGCACACAAAGTACATGTGTTTCTGACCTCCAACAATTGCTCATCTTGTTATTCAGTTGACTAAATCAATGATCACACTTGTTTGATCAAATCTTTATGCTGATTGAATTAAAAGGAACATTACAAACCTAGTAAATTTTTTTGCTTTTAAGAACTGGATTTTATTGTATAAATTCTCAATATCCCAAGCATTCTTTTCCAGGAAAAAATTTATATAACCATGCTAAATTGAGAAAAATATCAATAATCATGCACTCTGCTTGTGAACTATTTTCTTAGGCTCAAGTAGGCTGCCTTGAACTTGGAAAATTTCTAGAACCAAGAGATCTTGGCATATTTCATCTTGAGAACAATCATTCTTCAGAATAGCAATTGTCTAGCTTTCTTACATGTCCTTCTCTATATTTATGACTTAACCAATTTCACAGCTTTTACTATTTCCGAAGTGGGACACCTCCTCATATTAGGCCATCAACTGGAAAAAAAAAAAAAAAAAGTATTTGCAATTGGTGTACATTTGCTTTCCAAATGAGGTCATGACTTCATCCTCTCATGCCTACTTCCCTAAAGTCTCTAAACTTCAATTAACAGCATTTAATCAGATTTTATGTCTCGTTATCTTTGCATGCTCCCTTGGGGATTTTGTAAAATATATACTATATATGTTCCTCATTCAGAAGTTTGGACATGCATCTATCAGTATTTCTTTTTCTTTCTATAAGACTATACATTTGTAATTCTAACGTATTTCTCCCAATTCCATCTAGAGTGGTAACCTATATTAGGAGACATAAATTGCATCAGTTCTGGATGTGGCAGATACATCAGTTTTGCAAAACTGTCTTGCCTGTTTTTTTCCATTTTTGATAAAGTAATTCCAGTTAAGGGAATGTTTTGTAACTTTTATTGTGTCAAGGATCTTTTTGGGAGCTTTATAGTGAAGCCAGTTTTATGACCCCCTTTCTTACAATATTGCTAAAACTATAAAATAAACCAACAATATTGATATAGTTATCAAAATATTTGATATTCTGTTTCTTTATTAATCTATTTTTATTAATATATAGCTTTTTGTCTAAAAAACTGACATAATTTTTTTTAAGATTTATTTTTGATTGAAGTAACTAAAGAGCCTCTTGATAAAAGTGAAAGAGGAGAGTGAAAAAGTTGGCTTAAAGCTCAACATTCAGAAAACTAAGATCATGGCATCTGGTCCCATCACTTCATGGCAAATGGATGGGGAAACAGTGGATACAGTGACAGACTTTATTTTTTTGTGCTTCAAAATCACTGCAGACGGTGACTGCAGCCATGAAATTAAAAGATGCTTGCTCCTTGGAAGGAAAGTTATGACCAACCTAGACAGCTTATTAAAATGCAGAGACATTACTTTGCCAACAAAGGTCTGTCTAGTCAAAACCATGGTTTTTCCAGTAGTCATCTATGGATGTGAGAGTTGGACTATAAAGCTGAGCACCGAAGAATTGATGCTTTTGAACTGTGGTGTTGGAGTAGACTCTTGAGAGTCCCTTGGACTGCAAGAACAAACCAGTTCATCCTAAAGGAAATCAGTCCTGAATTTTCATTGGAAGGAGTGATGCTGAAGCTGAAACTCCAATAATTTGACCACCTGATGTGAAGAACTGACACACTGAAAAAGACCCTGATGCTGGGAAGGATTCAAGGTGGGAAAAGGAGATGATAGAGGATGAGATGGTTGGATGGCATCACTGACTCAATGGACATGAGTTTGAGTAACCTCCATGAGTTGTGATGGACCGGGAGGCCTGGTGTGCTGCAGTCCATGGGGTCGCAAAGAGTCACACATGACTGAGTGACTGAACTGAAATGAACTGAACATTGGTTTATAGCATTGTGTAAATTTCCTGTGTACAACATTGTATTTTTACATTTGTATAACCCACAATATTGTTGTTGTATTAGTCAGTTAGTCCTGTCCGACTCTTTTGAGACCCCATGGACTGTAGCCTGCCAGGCACCTCTTGTCAGTGGAATTCTCTAGGCAAGCATATTGGAGTGAGTAGCCATTCCCTTCTCCAGGGGATCTTCCTGACCCAGGGATTGAACTCAGGTCTCCTACATTACAGGGAGATTCTTTACCATCTGAATTACCAGAGAAGTCCAACCCAGAGCATGCTCACCACCAAAAGTTTAGTTTTCATCTGTCACCATTGAGTTGATTCCTTTTTTCCCCTTTTGTCCTCCTCACTATTCCTTTCCCTCTGGTAACCACTACTGTTCCCTGAAACTTTTTTTTTTTTGGTTTGTTCATTTACTTTATTTATTTTTTTTATATTCCACATATGAGTGAAATCAGATAGTATTTGTCTTTCTTTGACCTATTTCATTTAAGCATTATACCTTTAAGGTCCATTCACATCACAAATGGCAAGATGTTATATTTTATGGCTGAATAGTATGCTATTATATACATATACCTCACCTTCTTTATTTATTCACCAATGGGTGGGCATTTAGGTTGTTTCCATATCTTCAATTCAGTTCAATTCAGTCACTCAGTTGTGTCCGACTTTTTGCGACCCCATGAATCACAGCACTCCAGGTCTCCCTGTCCATCACCAGCTCCTGGAGTTCATCCAAACACACGTCCATCGAGTTGATGATGCCATCCAACCATCTCATCCTCTGTCAACCCCTTCTCCTCCTGCCCTCAATCTTTCCCAGCATCAGGGTATTTTCAAGTAAGTCAGCTCTTTGCATCAGGTGGCCAAAGTATTGGAGTTTCAGCTTCAACATCAGTCCTTCCAATGAATACCCAGGACTAATCTCCTTTAGGATGGACTGGTTGGATCTCCTTGCAGTCCAAGGGACTCTCAAGAGTCTTCTCCAACACCACAGTTCAAAAGCATCAATTCTTCAGTGCTCAGCTTTCTTCACAGTCCAACTTTCACATCCATACATGACCACTGGAAAAACCATAGCCTTGACTAGATGTGTTGGCAAAGTAATGTCTCTACTTTTTAATATGCTGTCTAGGTTGGTCAGAACTTTCCTTCCAAGGAGTAAGCATCTTTTAATTTCATGGCTGCTATCACCATCTGCAGTGATTTTGGAGCCCAAAAAAATAAAGTCTGACACTGTTTCCCCATCTATTTGCCATGAAGTGATGGGACCAGATGCCATGATCTTAGTTTTCTGAATGTTAAGCTTTAAACCAACTTTTTCACTCTCCTCTTTCACTTTCATCAAGAGGCTCTTTAGTTCCTCTTCACTTTCTGCCATAAGGGTGGTGTCATCTACATATCTGAAGTTCTTAATATTTCTCCCGGCAATCTTGATTCCAGTTTGTGCTTCCTCCAGTCCAACTTCTCATGATGTACTCTGCATATAAGTTAAATAAACAGGGTGACAATATACAGCCTTGATGTACTCCTTTTCCTGTTTGGAACCAGTCTGTTGTTCTATGTCCAGTTCTAACTGTTGCTTCCTGACCTGCATATAGGTTTCTCAAGAGGCAGGTCAGGTGGTCTGGTATTCCCATCTCTTTCAGAATTTTCCACAGTTTATTGTGATCCACACAGTCAAAGGCTTTGGCATAGTCAATAAAGCAGAAATAGATGTTTTTTCTGGATATTACAAATAATGCCACAATGATCATAGTGGTATATATATATATTTTTGAAATAATGTTTTCATGTTCTTGAATAAGAATACCCAGCAATAGGATAGCTGTATCATATAGTAGTTCTGTTCTTAATTATTTTCTTAATTTTTTGAGGAATCTCCATGGTTAATTTTTTCAGGAATTTCCATAGTAGCAGCACCAATTTACATTCCCACCAACAGTGCATGAATGCCCTCCTTTCTCTACATTTATTTCTTACCTCTTGATAATAGCCATTCTAACAGTAAACTGCCATAATTTTTACTAAGTGATAACATAAAGAACAGTTTAAAATATATGTAGAAAACAAACTTATGCTTACTAAGACAGGAAGGGTTGAGAGAGATAAACTGAAATGTTGAGATTGACATATGCACACTACTAAGGCAATGGCACCCCACTTCAGTACTCTTGCCTGGAAAATCCCATGGATGGAGGAGCCTGGCAGGCTGCAGTCCATGAGGTCACTAAGAGTCGGACACGACTGAGCGAGTTCCCTTTCACTCTTCACTTTCATGCATTGGAGAAGGAAATGGCAACCCACTCCAGTGTTCTTGCCTGGAGAATCCCAGGGACCGGGGAGCCTGGTGGGCTGCCATCTATGGGGTCGCACAGAGTTGGACATGACTGAAATGACTTAGCAGCAGCAGCATATATAAAATAGATAACTAATAATAACCTACTGTATAGCACAGCAAACTCTACTCAATACCCTGTAATGACCTTTTGTAATCGAATCTAAAAATGAGTGGATATATGTATATGTATAACTGATTCACTTTGCTGTACAGTAGAAACTAACACAACATTGAAAATCAACTATACTCAAATAAAAATTAATTTAAAAAATACAAGTCTATTTGATACAAGCCATCTATGAATTCTGTTAGTAAAAAATCATGGTATTGCTAATATGAATATTACTGACTACATTTATAATTGCAAGTAACACTATATCTTAGAGCTGAGTGAAAATACAAGCATAAAATTTTCTCATTCAAGTTCATGAATCTCTAAACTCTATTCTTGTTTCCTTTAGTGTCCGTGTACTCTTGCAAAGACATGACCTAAGGCTTAGTCTTCCTCAGTCCCAACTTATAGCTGACTGTGATTCTACCAATGCTATCTCTGCTTATGTCTTTCCTAGCTTCATCTTCCTTGCTGCAGCTTCTTATAGCATCCTCATTTCATATGTCTGAGGAACGTATTTCCTGACAGTATAGTCAATATTTCAATCTCAATTTATAGAAACATAATTGAGTTACTTTAAAATTCACTGAAGAATTACCAGCATAATTTACACTTATCTTTCATGTTTCTTCCTCTCATAATTCCAAACATTATATATCATCACTTGATGATATTTAATCTTCAAAGTCTTCAAATTGTGGTTCTCCAAATAATTTTACTATGAAGTTTCAATCGGTAGCTTTGAGATGACTCTTCTCAATAGTTTCCTGAGTCCTAGTTACCACTTGGTAGTGGTTCAACTCTTGCCCTGAAACACGTGGATGATTATTTTTAATTTCCTCTTTTTAGACAACTATGTTTTTTTCTAACATGATAATCACATCAACATTACACCTTTTCCTGGACTATCTGAAAAGAAAAATTGATCTGGCTACATATTATAAAAATTTCTCTCTCTCTCCCTGCCCATTTTTTTTAACCTTTTCTCTAAAACTAAGATTTCATTTATCACAGGACTATTGACATTTTAGGCTAGATAATTTTTATTGAGAGAGGCTGTTTTAAGCATTGTAGAATGTTTTACATCAATGCTGATCTCTTTCCACCAGAGGATCCCAACTGTGACAATTAAAAATACCTTTGAATATTGTTGAATATTCACAGGAAAACAGAATCTTGCCCAGCTGAAAATCACTTGTCTAAAGTGACCTGTGTAAACTTGAGTCTCCATGAAAATTATTCCTCTGTAATTTTATTTATTAGTATATCTTTAGTTTGTTCTCTGATGTCTCAAGAGCTAACATTACTTTTTAAATCACTATTTTCTTTTCATTTGAAGCATGGTTAAATTTGTCTACCTGCTTACTAATATCATTGCATGGTTTCTTGGCTAGCATAATTCTCAGCATAAAGGCATCTGGTATTCAAGCTTTCTTTAGGTTTTTGACTGTGGATTTGTGATTATTTAATTTAGCTTTTCCTTTATCTCTATACCAAATGTTTATGTCAATATGATAGGGTCCCCCAGATCCTTTTATTTACTGAGGAGTAAATTCTGTGAAATGTCTGAGGACAAAATCACAATCTCTATCTCTATGTTTCTCGAGAATGAATAACACTTTGTAGAAAATAAAGCTATAAGAATGCAAAAAAAAAAAAAAAAAAAAAAAGCCTCGCCACTTGATTTCCAGACTTTTCCTTTAGATAAAGGTCAGGATTTACAACTCCAGTGTCAAAAATTCTCTAATGGCCAACAGATCTGCCTGAGAAACAAAACAGAGAGAGCAAAATTATTTTACTTACCAGAGCTTATGAAGTCTTTAGAGAGAAAGTGTTCTAAAATGGATATCAAAAGAATCTGAATAAAAAAATGTCAGTATCAAAGATGCACCTGGGAAATTTGCTTAAGTCCAAAGCCCAAAGCCATGTACTCTGACCCAATGCAAATATTGATCCCTCCAAAGTCACTCATAAATTCAAGATTGTTGAAGTTCCCAGCCACTATGTAAAACATTGTGTTATTTTAGAATTCTCAGCATGTTTGTGGTAGGCAGCCTCTACACAGTCCCCAGTGATTCCCATTCCTAATATTTGTGTCCTTGTGTATTTCCTTCCCCTTCAACACGGGCTGAGCTTGGTAACTTAATTCTTATGAATAGAGTACATCAAAGGTGATAGGATGACACTTCTAAGAATACATAAAAAAAAGATTGTGATTTTCTTCTAGGGTATTTTTTGTTTGTTTTTTACAATTTTTTAAAGAGTATAGTTGATTTGCAATGTTGTGTTAGTTTCAGGTGTACAGCAAAGTGATTCAAGTATACATATACATATATTCATTTTCTTCAGATTCTTTTTTCATATAAGATTATCACTGGCTATTGAACAGCGTTCCCTGTGCTGAACAGTAGGTCCCGGGTGCCCTGGTGGTTATTTATCTTACACATAGTAATGTGTGTGTGTGTTAATCTCAAGCTCCAGATTTATCTCTTTCTTGATGTTTCTGCTTTGGTAATCATAAATTTGTTTTTGTTTTTTTGCTTTCAATATTTTTATTTTATTTTATTTATTTATTTATTATTTTACTTTACAATATTGTATTGCTTTTTTGCCCTACGCCAACATGCATCCTCCACGGGTGTACTGTTTCTGTTTTGTAAAGAAATTCATTTGTATCATTTTTAAAATTTGAATTTCACATATGAGTGTTATCATATAATATCTTTCTTTCTCTGTCTGATTTACTTTGCTCAGTATAACAATCTATAGGTCTATCCACGTTGCTGCAAAAAGCATTATTTTGTTATTTTTATGGCTGAGTCATATTCCATTTTATATAGGTATCCCATTGTCTTTAATACTCTGTCAACAGATATTTAGGTTGCTTCCATGCTTTGGCTATGAACACAGGGGTGCATGTATCTTTTCTAATTACGGTTTTCTCTGGATATATGCCCAGGAGTGGGACTGCTGGATCATATAGTAGTTCTCTTTTAGTTTTTTTAAGGAACCTCCATACTCTTCTCCATAGTGGTTGTACCAATTTATATTTTCACCAACAGTGTAGGAGGGTTTCCCCTGGGATAATCTCTCACACATGCTTTCTCTCTTAGAGCTTTTGCTCTGGGGGAAGCAAGCTGTCATTTTGTGAGTAGACCTATGAATAAGCCCATATGCCAAGGAACTGCTGTCTATACCCAACTTTGAGAGAGAACCTGGGGCCTGTCAACAGCCACGTGGATGAACTTGCAGGTGAATCCTCCCAGAGTAGAGCTATGAGATGATGTAAACTTTGATAAATGCCTTCATCACAGTCTTTTTTAGAAACTCTGACTCGGAGTTACCCAGTTATACCATGCCATACCCAGATTCCTGACTTTCAAAAATTATTGTATAATAATTGCTGATTATTCTAAACTGTTGTTTAGGTGCTATGTTTATATTGAGATACTTTAAAATCAATAATGTCTTCCACTTAATTTTTCATTACCCCTGAAGAATATTTTCTTCAATTAAGTTTTGCAACAATTCAGAAGTAAGAAAGAAAAAAATTGGAAGTTAAAATGTAATTTTCAGTTTTTGTACTGATAGGGGTGTGGAGCATATAGGTTAGTGTGAGAGCCCAGCAGCCTTGAGTGCCCTATCTGGAAATCAGGACAGCCCATCTGATGGGAAGTATGAGGTCAGAGAGTAAAAACAGTAATTAATATCTCTGCCTCCTGTTTCTTGAAAAGTTATTAGAATCTGCCATTTAGCACTCTTCATCTATTAAATGCATATAGTAGTTTTCAATCATAAAATAAGAATCAATAACTATCCTATTGTATACAGTCATCAAAAACAAGACTTGGAACTTAGTGTGGCTCAGATAATCAGCTTCTCATAGCCAAATCCAGGTATACACCAAAAAAAAAAAAAAAAAAAAAAAGGACTGGCAAACCACTAGGCTAGCCAGGTACTACTTAAACCAATAGATTCAAAGGAGTATATCTAGAAAACAGTGTGCTAGAAGACCTATGGACAGAGGTCTGTAATATTGTACAGGAGGTAGTGAACAAAACCATCAGAAAGAAAAAGAAAAACAAGAAGGCAAAGTGGTTATCTGAGGAGGCTTTACAAATAGCTGAAGAAAGGAGAGAAACAAAAAGCAAGGGAGAAAGGGGAAAGGTACATTCAACTAAAGGCAGAGCTCCAAAGAATAGCTTGGAGACACAAGAAGGCCTTCTTCAATGAACAGTGCATAAAACTAGAGGAAGAAAAACAGAAGGGGAAAGACTAGAGATCTCTTCAGTAAAATTGAAAATATCAAGGGAATATTTAGTCCAAAGATGGGTACAATAAAGGACAGAAATGGTAGAGACCTAGTAGATGCTGAAGAAATCAAAAAAAGGTGGAAAGAATACATTGAAGAACTGTATAAAAAAGATCTTAATGAACCAGATTACTACAATGGTGTGGCCAGTGGCCCAGAAACAGACATTCTGGAGTGTGAAGTCAAGCAGGCCTTAGGAAGTGCTGCTGTTAATAAAGCTAGTGGATGCAATGCAATTCCAGTAGCACAATTCAAACCCTAAAGGATGATGTCATCAAGAAATTGCAGTCAATATATCAGCAAATCTGGAAGACCCAGAAGTGGCCACTGGACTGGAAAAGGTCAGTCCTCATCCCAGTTCCCAAAAGGGTAGTAGCACTAAAGAATGTTCAAACCATTGTACAACTGCACTCATATCCCATGCTAGTAAGATGATGCTTAAAATCTTGCATGCTAGGATTCAGCATTATGTGAACTAAGAAATTCTAGATGTCCAAGCTGGGTTTAGAAAAGGCAAAGGAACCAGAGATAAAATTGCCAACATTTGCTGGATCATAGAGAAAGCAAGGTAGTTCCATCAGCTATACTAAAGCCTTTGACTGTGTGGATCATAACAAACTGTGGAAAGCTCTTAAAGAGATGGGAATCCCAGACCATCTTACCCATCTCTTGAGAAACCTATATGTGAGTCAAGAAGCAACAGTTAGAACCCTGTATGGAAAAACGGATTGGTTGAATGAAGATTGAGAAAGGAGTACAACAGGGCTGTCTGCTGTCACCCTGTTAACTTATACACTGAGTACAACATGAGAAAAGCCAGGCTGGATGAATTATAAGCTGGAATCAAGATAGGCAGGAGGAACAAAAACATCAGATATGCAAGTGAAGAGGAACTAAGAGCCTTTTGATGAGGGTGAAGGAGAAGAGTGAAAGAGCCTACTTAAAATTAAATATTAAAAACCTATGATCATGGCATCTGGCCCCATTACTTCATGACAAATCGAAGGGGGAAAAATGGAAGTAGTACCAGATTTCCTCTTCTTGGGCTCTAAAATCACTGCAGACGGTGACTGCAGCCATGAAATCAGAAGGCAGTTTCTTCTTGGCAGGAAAGCTATGACAAATATAGACATGTGTTGAAAAGCAGAGACATCACTCTGCTAACAGAGATCCATATAGTCAAGGCAATGGTCTTCCCAGAGGTCGTGTACAAGTGTGAGAGCTGAACTGTAAAGAAGGCAGAGCGCCAAAGAATTGATGCCTTCAAACTGTGGTGCTGGACAAGATTCCCAAGTATCCCTTTCACAGCAAAGAGATAAAACTAGTCAATCTTAAGAGAAATCAACCCTGAATACTCATTGGAAGGACTGATGCTGAAGCTGAAGCTTCAGTATTTTGGTCATCTGATGAAAACAGTCGACTCGTTGGAAAAGTTCCTGATGCTAGGAAAGATTGAGGGCAGAGGAGAAGAGAGCATCAGCAGATGAGATGGCTGATGGCATCACCAATGCAGTGGACATGAACTTGGACATACTTTGGGAGACGGTGAGGGACCGGGAGCCCTGGTGTGCTGCAGTCCATGGGGTTGCAAAGAGTTGAACACAGCTGGGTGGTTGAACAGCAACAGCAGGCTATCCTATCTCCAAACAATACATTTTGTCTTGGAGGGAAAAGCAAGGGATAGGACAGTCAATCACAAAATATATGAAAAATCTTTTACTGAGAGAACCAGAGTAGTAGAGGAACAGTGGTGAAGAGTAACTCTTGAAAAAAATCATGTATACTTAATTTTTTTGCTTTCAGAATATCTCATTGAATGGAAAAAATATTTTCTGTGTGTGGGGGAGGCAATTCACTAATTTATTTAAATGAATGCATAACTGTTATATAATTAGTATTGTTATTGGGGGAAATAATAAATAATAGATTTTTTCAAACTCTACTCTTATTTGGAAGACATAATGGGTATATATGGAAAAGTTTAGCACTCATTTGTTGTTTTTGCTAAGTAAGATATTACTAGATATTCAGAGATGTTGACAATTACTCTGTCTGGTTTCTTTCATACTGTAGGATCACTGTCCTGGTTCTTTCAGAGTAAGATTTGCTCATCTTTTCTTCCCTATGACATCACCTTAATCATGCACTCTTGTAACCAGCCTTTCCAGACAAAGCAAAAACTGTGTTGTAGTTGAGAAATCTCTATGAAATTTTTATTCTTGCTAAACCACTTTCCTAAAATATCTCTCCTATCTTTGCCTCATAATATTTTATATTAGTCAAGTATACATCTATCCTTAATATTTTCATATAACATAGTTATATGCTTTCTCATAACTATTTGTGAAAAGGGCCTAGCAGTCTATATGTTGTTACTCTCATGTTTCAAAATTTGTTTAACAGAATTTGATAGATTTTACCAGGGTCATAAATTTATAAACAGAGTCAGAGAATGTTTGGTTACTAATTCCATTGCTTTTCTCCATCACCATCATTTTTTTATGCCATTTTGCTCAAGGATTAAATGTGACCTTCAGTATCTTTCCTATCATATGCATCACATCACTAGTACCACAGCAAGTCTATATGCCGCAGGGACCTATGTCATTAGAATCATTATCTTCACATTTTTGTTTAAAATCTCAATCTTAATGCTACAATCAAACCTGTCTACTCTCTTGAATATCTCATTTTCACCTATATTGTGACTACATCTTTTCTTAGCATCCTATAGAAACACTCATTTAAAACCCCAGCTCATATCCCACATGAAGACTACCTCACAGTTCCTTTTCCCTCCTTTGACCACCTCCTCTTAGTGTAAAGCATGTCACAATGCTCACTTCTTGTTTTATTTATTTTTCATGTGCCAGTTGTCTTCTCATCTATGTCTTGCATTCTTCTGTCTCCTCAGTATTCCATGAAAATGTGATTTTTTAAAGTTACTTATCCAGAAACATTTTTTGAAAGCCTACTGTGTGCTAGGCTCAGGGTTTACAAATATGAAAAAATTAAAAAGCATGGTCATTGTCCTGGTGGAGTTCCAATTCCAGCACTAGATATGCCAGAGGCACACACTATACTTATTTATTAATAAATGGTTTGTTTTATACTACAGAACTTTCCAAAGATTTCATATAACTGACACCAAAAACCTATTTTCCTGTTACAAAAATATTGAAGACTCTCAGATACTTCAGGAAATAATGAACTGGGAGATTGAATTTGTTCCTTCACAAATAGACCTAGGTCTTTGATCTTTATTACTTTTCTGGATATTTCTCTTTTTCCCCTCTGCTTTGATTTCTCCATGTATTTCTCATTCTATTTCATTGTCTTGTCCTTTGACAGCTCTTTATTTTTCCCATGTTCTATGTTTTAGCAGATTATAAGAGTGAGCATGACAACTTTAATGATTTCTGGACTTAGAAATTTCTTATGATGGATATTTATTTAATCATGGTTCAATGTTCCTGAAATTGACTCATTTTAAAACTTTTAAATAATTGATTTTTGTTTTGTTTTATCAGAAGGAAGGATAGGGTATTTCTGCCTTTAGGCAGAAAACAGCATCATAAAATGTCTATATAATAGTCTTTCTCTGACACATGTTAGCATAATTTTTAATGTTTTTAATAATTTTAAAAACATTTATTTACCATTTTTCAGTGTGATTTCTTCACTGGGCTACTGTGCCAATTGTTTGATACAATGTGTGTTATTTTCTTATGCTATAAGTAGATGGATGCATCATTTAAGAATTGCACTGGCCACAAGGAGCACAAAAGTTCAGGAGCATCAATTATTCGGTGCTCACCCTTCTTTATGGTCCACTTCTCACATCCATACATGATTACTGGAAAAAATCATACATATGACTACATGGACCTTTGTCGGTAAAATGATGTCTCTGCGTTTTAACATGCTATCTAGGTTTGTTACAGCTTTCCTTCCAAGAAGCAAACATCTTTTAATTTCATTGCTGCACTCAGCATTTGCAGTGATTTTGGAGCCCGAGAAAATGAAGTCTGGCACTGCTTCCAGTTTTTCTCCTTCGATTTGCATTGAAGTAATGGGATCAATGCCATGATCTTAGATTTTTTGAATGTGGAATTTTAAGTCAGCTTTTTCACTCTCCTCTTTCACCCTCATCAAGAGACTCTTTAGTTCCTCTTTGCTTTCTGCCATTAGAGTGGAATCATCTGCAAAGTTGAGGTTTTGATACTTCACCTGGCAATCTTGATTACAGCGTGTGATTCATCCAGCCTGACATTTTTCAGGACTTCCCTGGTGGCTCAGACAATAAAGCGTCTGTCTACAATGCGGGAGACCCAGGTTCGAGCCTTGGGTTGGGAAGATCCCCTGGAGAAGGAAATGGGAATCCACTCCAGTACTATTGCCTGGAAAATCCCATGGACAGAGGAGCCTGGTAGGCTACAGTCTATGGGGTCGCAAAGAGTCGGACACGACTGAGCGACTTCACTTTCACTTTCTTTTCAATCTGCATATAAGTTAAATGAGCAAGGTGATAATATAAGGCCTTCATATACTCCTATGCCAATTTTGAACCAGTCCATTTCTCCGTGTCTGGTTCTGTTGCTTCTTGATCTGCATACAAGTTTCTCAGAAGACAGATGAGATGGTCTGGTATTCCCATCTCTTGAAGAATTTTCCACAGTTCGTTGTGATCCAGAATCAAAGGCTTTAGCTTAGTCAGTGAAGCAGAAACAAACATTTTTTTCTGATATTCTCTTGCTTTCTCTATGTCCAGCAATGTTAGCAATTTGATCTCTGGTTGATCTGCCTTTTCTAAATACCACTTGTACCTCTGGAAGTTCTCAGTTCATTTACTGCTGAACCTAGCTGGTAGAATTTTGAGCATCACCTTGCTAGCATGTGAAATGAACACAAAATTGTACAGTATTTCCATCATCTCCACTAGCTATGTTCATAGTAATGCTTCTTAAGACTTAATTTCATATTCCAGGATGTCTGGCTCTAGGTGAGTGACTATACCATCGTGATTATCCAGGTCACTAAGACCTTTTTTGTATAGTTCTTCTGTGTATTCTTGCCACCTCTTCTTAATCTCTTATGCTTCTATTAAGTTCTTATGTGACCAGGCCTTGTTTTTGCTGACTGTATAGAGCTTCTCCCTCTTTGGCTGCAAAGAATATAATCAATCTGGTGTTGGTGTGGACCATCTGTGATATATATATGTAAAGTCATCTCTTGAGTTATTGGAAGAGGGTGTTTAATATGACCAGTGTGTTCTCTTAACAAAACTCTGTTAGCCTTTGCCCTGTTTCATTTTGTACTTCCAGGCCAATTTTACCTGTTATTCCAGGTATCTCTTGACTTCCTACTTTCTCATCCCAATCCTCTATAATGAAAAGGACATCATTTTTTGTTAGTTGTAGAAGTTCTTAGGTTTTCATAGAATCTTTCAACTTCAGCTTCTTTGGCATTAGTGTTTGGGGCATAGATTTCGATTACTGTGATGTTAAATGGTTTGCCTTGGAAATGAACTGAGATTATTCTGTGTTTTTGAAATTGCATTCAAGTATTTCAGACTTTTGTTGACTGTTAAGGCTGCTCTATTTCTTCTATTTCTTCTCTATTACTTCTTGCCCACAGTAGTAGATATAATGGTCATCTGAATTAAATTCTCCCCTTCCTGTCCATTTTAGTTCACTGATTCCTAATTCTGTTTTAATCAATGTCTAATTTGCTGAAGACATTTTCTTCCAATTGCTGTATTTGTATCTTCCTGTAATCTGGTAAAATTCACCATATTAAATTCCTTTGCATAGTAATTATATTTATTGACATACTCTAATTCCATAGCTTCATTTTCTTGCTATCTGGTCATTTTATTTCCTATGTTTCTGTTTTACTGGTTTTTGTGGTCAACTTTCTTTATTCTAATTTTTTTTTTTTTTTTTTTTTTTTTTTGAGACTATGACTTCATATATGAAATACTGTAGAAACTAATGGAGCATCTTAAGGTATTTTCTTTTGTAACCATTCACTTCCTTTTTTAATGAAGGAAGGTGACCTAGAACTGTTTAATATCCTTGTCAACTAGAAATAGATAAGTAGATTAATTATATTCCTTGGAGGAAGTCATAAAAAATTATATCTTCATCCATATATTGTTCCGTTCAGGTCTCGCCAATCTCCAATAGGAATTCAAATAATTTATATTTGTCAGGGCTATCAAACGTATTTCTTGTGTGAGTTTGTATGTGTTCATGCATGTAATTATAGTAAAAAGTCAATATTTAGATAACCAAGATAAAACTTATCTGCCTATTTTTAATGCTTAGCACTATTATGTTAATGAAAAACTGTCAGTTATTTTTATATTTTCTATCAGTTTTTTCTTATATTAAATAAGAACTTTTCATTTGAATGTACTATTTCCTATATGCTGGATACATAAAACTTTTACAGGAAATGAGATAATTTTAAATAATTACTTCAACTCTTCCAAAGGGCAAGATTGTAACATATAAATCTCCAAAGGGTATATCAAGCCATAACTTCTTAGAAAGTTCTTTTGTGTTAACAAGGTATTTCTCATAGCTTTGCTTTATAAACTTGGCAGGATTCCCATTATCATGACCTCAGGCATTCACTATCTTAATATTCTACACAATTCCTCATTCTTATTTCCTTTATCTAATATATGATAGCCTATACTTCTTTCTAGAAGTTTAAACACCGTCATATACTTCATAATTTTAAAAAATATTGAACAATAATTTGCAATATTATAATAGGTTCAGGTGTACAACATAGCAATTTAATATTTTTATAGATTATACTCCATTTTAAATTATAAAATATTAACTATATATCCTGTTCTCTGTTTTGTTTTTTTAGTATTTATTCATTTCTATTATGTGTATGCACAAAAATATAAAATAAAATTTTGCAATAATATAAGTAAAAGAAATAAAAGGTGTCTGAATTGGAAAGGAAAATGTTATAAAACTGTCAATATTTGCAGATGGCATGATACTGTATATAGAAAACCCTCCACCAAAAAACTAGTAGAACTAATAAATGACTTAGTAAAGGTACAAGATACAAAGTTAATATATAGAAATATATTGCTTTTCTACACCCTAAATATGCACTATCATAAAGAGAAATTAAGAAAATAATCTTATGTACAATTTCATCAAAAATAGTAAACTATCTAGGAATTATTTATCCAAAGAGGTCAAAGATCTGTACTCTGAAAACTATAAAACACCAATATAGGAATTTGAAAATGATGAAAGAAAGAAAAGGTATCCTGTATCCTTGGATTTGAAGAATTTATATTGTTATATTGTTCACACTACCCAGAGCCATCTATAGATATAATACAATTTCAATCAGAATACCCATCACATTTTTCACAGAATTATAACAAATAATCCTATGATTTCTGTGGAACCACACAAAAAAAGAAAACATCAAATTGCCAAAGCAATCTTGAAAAAAAAAAATAATTAAAGCAAGGCTTAAAGTATCACACACCCTGACTTCAGCCCGTTATTCATAGCTACAATAATCAAAACAGAATGGTACTGACACAAAAACAGACACATAGTTCAATGCAACAGAATAGAGAGGCCAAAAATAAACTCATGTATACAGTTAACTGATCTGTGACAAAGGGCGGGAAATACAGTGGAAGAAAGACAGTCTTTTCAATAAGTGGTGCTGAAAAAACTGGACAGCCACATGTAAAATAATGAAATTAGGAAATTTTCTAACACCATATTAAGAAAAAAAAACAACAACTCAAAATGGATTAAAGACCTAAATATAAGACTATAAACCATAACATTCCTGAAAGAAAACATAGGCAAAGCACTCTTTGAGATTAATCATACCAATATCTTTTTGGCTCTGTTTCATAAGACAAAGGAAACAAAAGTTAAGAAAAAAAATAAGCAAACAAAAAACAAATAGAACCTAATTAAATTTAAGTTTTGTCACAGCAAAGGAAACCAATGACAAAATGGGATGACAACCTACTTGAATGGGAGAAAATATTTGTAAATTATATGACTGAGAAGAGGTTAATATACAAAATATATAAATAGATCATACAACTCAATTTTAAAAACCAAACAATTTAATTTAAAATGGGAAGAAGACTTGAATAGACATTTCTCCAAAGAAGACATTCAGATGGCCAACTGCTACATGAAAAAGTTCTCTGCTGCTGCTGCTGGGGCTGCTAAGTCTCTTGAGTAGTGTCCGACTCTGTGCGACCCCATAGATGGCAGCCCACCAGGCTCCCCTGTCCCTGGGATTCTCCAGATAAGAATACTGGAGTGGGTTGCCATTTCCTTCTCTAATGCATGAAAGTGAAAAGTGAAAGTGAAGTTGCTCAGTGATGTCCGACTCTTAGTGACCCCATGGACTGCAGCCTACCAGGCTCCTCTGTCCATGGGATTTTTCCAGGCAAGAGTACTGGAGTGGGGTGCTTACCTTCTCCGAAAAAGTTCTCAACATCACTAATTATAAGAGACATCCAACCTATTAGAATGACTATTATCAAAAGACTACGAATAACAATGATCAGTGAAGATATAGAGAAAGGTAACACTTGTACACTGAGGGTGGGAATTGAATTTGATATAACCATTGTGGACAGCACTATGGAGGTTCCTCAAAAACCTAGAATTAGAACTAACTCCTAATCCAGCAACTACACTTGGTATATATCTTGGTATATATCTTAAAAATAATTAAAAAGCTAATTCAAAAAGATACATATATCCCAATCTTTATAGCAGCATTGCTTAACAATCACCAGAATACAGAAGTAACCTAAATATCCATCAAGAGATAAATATATATCTCTTGATATATAAAGAAGTGTATATAGAAGAGTATAAAGAAGATTGCTTTGGCAATATGAAGACTTTTCAATTAAGTCATCAAGCAATTTACAGTAAATAGCTTAACAATATCAAAGATTACCTATATATGGTAAGACATTGCTTAATGAATTTTTTACATAAATTTTGTCTCCAGACTTTCAAATATGCAATAAGTTGTAAATCTATATCCTAAAAAGAAATTAAAGTTTTAGGGTTTTTAGTATTTGTCAAAGAAGTGTCTTAAATAAATATATTGTTTCTATCATATGTATATTTCTCCAAATATATCAAGTCAAAGTCTGAATTTAAGAGTATTTTTAAATAAGAATTTAATGTTTCTTTAAATAAATGATAAAGATTAAAAATACTTTTTTGCTGTTTTTTTGTATTTATTCAGTATGTTTATACAAGTAACTTGGATCATTGGCCACTTATGGAATTGCTTAAACAAGTAAAAGACAATGAATTTAACAATTTAGTGTTCTTTGACATAAGAATGCATACAAGAAATATTAAATAACCAAAGGGAAAAATCTGACAGTGTGATTAACTATAGTTTCATGATATTATCCTGATTATGCATTAGCTAAATATGAATCTGAAGAAAACAAAAGTTTTCTGTGACTTAACTAGATGAGTATAAAACTTATTTTGAAATTAAAATTTTTAAAACCCCAAATATAAAAAAGACTATACAAGTTTCTAACTTGAATCAATATTCAAAAGATATTAAGTATAATCAATAGTTATGTAAATTTTTAATAAACTAAGAAAAATTTGATGAACATCCTGATATTCATTACTTTAAAATTTCTTTTCAGTTCATTGAACACTTAAATTTTATATTTATAGTAATGAATACACAATGGCTATATTTTATGATCTTAGAAAATATATTAAAATTTTGAAATTAAATATAGAAGTCAATATTAAAGGAAATTAGTATACAATTCAGTTATTAAATAGTAAAATTTGGGGCAAATTGAGATGTACTATAAGCATAGGATTGATCTGTATACTGATATTTCTGGGATAAATGGCCAACAGGAACGTACTGTGTAGAACAGAAAACTGATCAATATTATGTGGCAACCTAGATATGCAGAAAATTTGAGAAAGAATATATGTGTGTGGCTGAATCACTTTTCTTCATGCTTGAGCCTAGCACAACATTGTTAATCAACCATATTCCAAAATAAAATAAAGAGTTAAAAAAAGTGTAAAATGCATGACAAATTTTGAAAAATTATTGCTAAAATAATGTAAAATATCTCATTGTTAATTTTGTTATATTATCATATCAATGATAATGATACTATTTTGTATCTATATGATTAAATAAAATATAACATTATCATGTTTCTTTTTTTGTTTATTATGTTAGACAGATAATTTAAAATTACAAATGTGCCCTGCAGTATTCTTCTAATGGAGAACACTAGTATATAGATACATTTTCCTCATTTTTCACATATTATTGCTGCAGTATTGATTTCTATCATATGCAAGTATTACTCATGCTCTGTTATTTCTTAAATACTTTCAGTGATATTTTGATAAATTTTTCTGTACATTATGAACCACTTGGATCCAGAGGACAGAAAGTATTTATAACAGAAAGCATTTAGAACAGCTGGATCCAGAGGACAGAAAATATTCATAACAGCTGAATTATTCATAGAACCTTTTCAATTTTTTTTCAGTTTTAATGGCATAAAGAGATATTAATTCTATTATTTTAAATATCTTTGGTTATTCTTTTTGACAAATAATCATCAAAATAAGAGCAGGCAATTTAGAAACACTTGTTGATTATAAAACTTCATAAACTTCAATTTGCTTTTCTGTTTTCTTCTAGCTTGGAACAACTATTAAAAATATTTCTTATTTTTCTTCTTGTTGTACAAGCCTCTCCTTTTAGGCTTCTTCATGCAATTTTTTAAAGCCTGTGACATTCATATTGGTCCTCAATGATACTCGTTCCATTTGGGGATATTTAATTGTCTTGTTTATTTCTGGTTGGATTTTAAATATCTGGTTTATAAAGCATTGCATGCCATTTTGAAGAAGGCAATGGCAACCCATTCCAGTACTCTTGCCTGACAAATCCCATGGACAGAGGAGCCTGGTAGGCTGCAGTCCATGGGGTCGCACAGAGTCAGACTCGACTGAAGAGACTTAACAGCAGCAACAGCAGCATGCCATTTTAGTACACAAAAATGTATATGAGTTTAAATTAAAATGCCTGGGACAGCCATTGATGGAATTTCACTATGCTTCAAGGAGTGTTATTAGCTGACAGACTCTAGCTTTTAGTCTCTTCATACATTTCTAAAAGTTTTATCCTCCATTCTTGAAATCCTTATCTACACTGTGATAGTTTTTGTCATCTTGTCTAGGCTACTGTATCAAATAGTAGTTTAAATGTTGCTGTCAAAGCATTTTGTAGCTGAGGTTAGTATCTACAATCAGATGTCTTTAAGTAAAGGACGTGACCTTTCATAGTGAGCTTGGGCATCATCCAATCAGGCTGAAGCCTCAAAGGGTAAAAAGTAAGATTTCCCAGAGAAGTTTCCTCCCAGTGTTGCAGCCTGATTTCATGGGTTTCCAAACTAATTGCTCACCAACAATTTTAGACATGCCAGATGCCACAACACTATAATATATGATTATATTTAATATATTTTATAGTCTTTAAATATATATATCTTCCTAGTTTTTTCTATGGAGAACACTAAAAAAATGTGTTTAACTTATTCTCCTTTTTGTAAGGGAAGATGGGAACAGAAATGTTGATTTTCATGTAATATTACAGATACTTGTGGTTTGAAAATATTTTTGGCTCTCAAAATTACATGGCTACACTGAGCCTTGAAATTCTCTGTCTGTATGACTTTCTAAGAGGAGTACTTGAAAAAATGTAGGACTAGAGACCAAAAGCTCCTACAAAGGTGTGGATCGGCCTGCCATGGGGACAGGCACACAGGCAGCAGCAGTTCTGAGAGGCCTGTGTTGGTATAAGTCCTCTTGGAGTTTGCCCATAGTCCTACCACAGAGCCTATAGTATCCATGTGTGGGTCAGCTCAGGCCAAACAACTAACAGGGAGGGGCCACAGCCCCAACCAACAGCAGACAATTGGATTAAAGATTTACTGAGCATGGTCCTGCCCACTAGAGTAAGATTCAGTCCTTCCTATCAGGAAGCTTGCACAAGCCTCTTATCATTATTCATCAGAGGGCAGACAGAAGAAGCAAGAACTACAATCCCATAGACTTCAGAATGAAAAACCACAATTACAGAAAGCTAACCAAAATGATCACATGGGTCACAGTCTTGTATAACTCAATGAAACTATGAGCCATGCTGTGCAGGGACACCCAAGACAGAGGGGTTCTGATGGAGAGTTCTGACAAAATGTGGTCCACTGGAGAAGGGAATGGCAAACCACTTCAGTATTTTTGCCTTGAGAACCGCATGAAAAATACAAAAGGGCAAAAAGATATGACACCAGAATATGAGCTCCCCCAGATCAGCAGCCATCCAGTATGCTACTGGAGAAGAGCAAAGAAATAGTTACAGAAGAATGAAGAACCCAGGCCAAAGCAGAAAAAGATGCTCAATTGTGGATGTGACTGGTGTTTACATAAAGTCTGATGTTGTAAAGAACCAAACTGCATAGGAACCTGGAATGTTAGGTCCATGAATCAAGGTAAACTGGACATGGTCAAGCAGGAGAAGGTGAGTGAATATCAACATTTTAGAAATCAGTGAATTAAAGTGACAGGAATGGGAGAGTTTAATTCAGATGACCATTATATATACTACTGTGGGAAAGAAACCCTTAGAAGAAATGGAGTAGCCCTCACAGTCAACAAAAAAGAATCTGAAATGCAGTACTTAGGTGCAATCTCAAAAAAAGACAGGGATCTTGTTTTGTTTCCAAGGCAAGCCATTCAACATCACGGTAGTCCAATCTTACTCAAACCACTAATGTTGAAGAAGCTGAAGTTGAGCAGTTATCTGAAGACCTACAAGAACTTCTAGAACTAACAAGGAAAAAGAAAAAAAAAAAAAAAGATATTTTTCATCATGAGGGATTGGAATGCAAAAGTAGGAAGTCAAGAGATACCTAGAGTAACAGGCAAGTTTGGCCTTAGAGTACAAAATGAACAGGGCAAAGACTAATGTAGTATTGTCAGGAGAACACACTGGTCATAGCAAACACCCTCTTCCAACAATGCAAGAGATGACTCTACACATAGAAATCAACAGATGGTCAACACCAAAATCAGTTTGATTATATTCTTTGCAGCTGAATATGGAGAATCAATGTACAGTCAGCAAAAACAAGACCTGGTTGTGGAAGGACCTAACAAAAGCAGAAGAGATTAATGAGAGGTGGCAAGAATACACAGAAGAACTATATGAAAAAGGTCTTAATGACCCCAATAATCACTGTGGTGTAGTCACTGGCATAGAACGAGACATCCTAGGGTGTGAAGTTAAGTGGGCCTTTGGAAGCATGACTACAAACATACCTAGTGAGAGTGATGGAACTCCAGCTGAGCTATTTAAAACCTTAAATGACTGTGCTGTTAAAATGCTACACTCAATATCTCAGGACATTTGGAAAACTCAGCAGTAGCCACAGGACTGAAAAGCTCAGTTTTCATTCCAATCCAAGGAATGGGTTGAATTTCAAGAAAGGCAATGCCAAAGAATGTTCAAACTACTGCAAAATTGCATTCATTTCTCATGCTAGCAAAGTAATGTTCAAAATCCTTCCAAGTAGGTTCAGAAGTGCATAAACCAAGAACTTTCAGATGTGCATGTGGGGTTTAGAAAAGGCAAAGAAACCAGAGATCAAATTGCCAACACCCAGTGGGTCAAAGAGAAAGCAAGGGAATTCCAGAAAAACATCTACTTATGCTTTATTGACTATGCTAAAGCCTTTCACTGTTTGGGTCACAATAAACTTGGGAAATTCTTAAAGAGATGGGAAAAGCAGACCACCTCACCTGTATCCTGAGAAATTCGTATGCAGATCAAGAAGCAACAGTTAGAACATGGTTGGTATATATCTTGGTATATATCTTAAAAATAATTAAAAAGCTAATTCAAAAAGATACATATATCCCAATCTTTATAGCAGCATTGCTTAACAATCACCAGAATACAGAAGTAACCTAAATATCCATCAAGAGATAAATATATATCTCTTGATATAAAAAAGTGTATATAGAAGAGTATAAAGAAGATTGCTTTGGCAATATGAAGACTTTTCAATTAAGTCATCAAGCAATTTACAGTAAATAGCTTAACAATATCAAAGATTACCTATATATGGTAAGACATTGCTTAATGAATTTTTTACATAAATTTTGTCTCCAGACTTTCAAATATGCAATAAGTTGTAAATCTATATCCTAAAAAGAAATTAAAGTTTTAGGGTTTTTAGTATTTGTCAAAGAAGTGTCTTAAATAAATATATTGTTTCTATCATATGTATATTTCTCCAAATATATCAAGTCAAAAGTCTGAATTTAAGAGTATTTTTAAATAAGAATTTAATGTTTCTTTAAATAAATGATAAAGATTAAAAATACTTTTTGCTGCTTTTTTTGTATTTATTCAGTATGTTTATACAAGTAACTTGGATCATTGGCCACTTATGGAATTGCTTAAACAAGTAAAGACAATGAATTTAACAATTTAGTGTTCTTTGACATAAGAATGCATACAAGAAATATTAAATAACCAAAGGGAAAAATCTGACAGTGTGATTAACTATAGTTTCATGATATTATCCTGATTATGCATTAGCTAAATATGAATCTGAAGAAAACAAAAAGTTTTCTGTGACTTAACTAGATGAGTATAAAACTTATTTTGAAATTAAAATTTTTTAAAACCCCAAATATAAAAAGACTATACAAGTTTCTAACTTGAATCAATATTCAAAAGATATTAAGTATAATCAATAGTTATGTAAATTTTTAATAAACTAAGAAAAATTTGATGAACATCCTGATATTCATTACTTTAAAATTTCTTTTCAGTTCATTGAACACTTAAATTTTATATTTATAGTAATGAATACACAATGGCTATATTTTATGATCTTAGAAAATATATTAAAATTTTGAAATTAAATATAGAAGTCAATATTAAAGGAAATTAGTATACAATTCAGTTATTAAATAGTAAAATTTGGGGGCAAATTGAGATGTACTATAAGCATAGGATTGATCTGTATACTGATATTTCTGGGATAAATGGCCAACAGGAACGTACTGTGTAGAACAGAAAACTGATCAATATTATGTGGCAACCTAGATATGCAGAAAATTTGAGAAAGAATATATGTGTGTGGCTGAATCACTTTTCTTCATGCTTGAGCCTAGCACAACATTGTTAATCAACCATATTCCAAAATAAAATAGAGTTAAAAAAAGTGTAAAATGCATGACAAATTTTGAAAAATTATTGCTAAAATAATGTAAAATATCTCATTGTTAATTTTGTTATATTATCATATCAATGATAATGATACTATTTTGTATCTATATGATTAAATAAAATATAACATTATCATGTTTCTTTTTTTTTGTTTATTATGTTAGACAGATAATTTAAAATTACAAATGTGCCCTGCAGTATTCTTCTAATGGAGAACACTAGTATATAGATACATTTTCCTCATTTTTTCACATATTATTGCTGCAGTATTGATTTCTATCATATGCAAGTATTACTCATGCTCTGTTATTTCTTAAATACTTTCAGTGATATTTTGATAAATTTTTCTGTACATTATGAACCACTTGGATCCAGAGGACAGAAAGTATTTATAACAGAAAGCATTTAGAACAGCTGGATCCAGAGGACAGAAAATATTCATAACAGCTGAATTATTCATTGAATCTTTTCAATTTTTTTTCAGTTTTAATGGCATAAAGAGATATTAATTCTATTATTTTAAATATCTTTGGTTATTCTTTTTGACAAATAATTATCAAAATAAGAGCAGGCAATTTAGAAACACTTGTTGATTATAAAACTTCATAAACTTCAATTTGCTTTTCTGTTTTCTTCTAGCTTGGAACAACTATTAAAAATATTTCTTATTTTCTTCTTGTTGTACAAGCCTCTCCTTTAGGCTTCTTCATGCAATTTTTTAAAGCCTGTGACATTCATATTGGTCCTCAATGATACTCGTTCCATTTGGGGGTATTTAATTGTCTTGTTTATTTCTGGTTGGATTTTAAATATCTGGATTATAAAGCATTGCATGCCATTTTGAAGAAGGCAATGGCAACCCATTCCAGTACTCTTGCCTGACAAATCCCATGGACAGAGGAGCCTGGTAGGCTGCAGTCCATGGGGTCGCACAGAGTCAGACTCGACTGAAGAGACTTAACAGCAGCAACAGCAGCATGCCATTTTAGTACACAAAAATGTATATGAGTTTAAATTAAAATGCCTGGGACAGCCATTGATGGAATTTCACTATGCTTCAAGGAGTGTTATTAGCTGACAGACTCTAGCTTTTAGTCTCTTCATACATTTCTAAAAGTTTTATCCTCCATTCTTGAAATCCCTTATCTACACTGTGATAGTTTTTGTCATCTTGTCTAGGCTACTGTATCAAATAGTAGTTTAAATGTTGCTGTCAAAGCATTTTGTAGCTGAGGTTAGTATCTACAATCAGATGTCTTTGAGTAGAAGACATGACCTTTCATAGTGAGCTTGGGCATCATCCAATCAGGCTGAAGCCTCAAAGGGTAAAAAGTAAGATTTCCCAGAGAAGTTTCCTCCCCAGTGTTGCAGCCTGATTTCATGGGTTTCCAAACTAATTGCTCACCAACAATTTTAGACATGCCAGATGCCACAACACTATAATATATGATTATATTTAATATATTTTATAGTCTTTAAATATATATATCTTCCTAGTTTTTTCTATGGAGAACACTAAAAAAAATGTGTTTAACTTATTCTCCTTTTTGTAAGGGAAGATGGGAACAGAAATGTTGATTTTCATGTAATATTACAGATACTTGTGGTTTGAAAATATTTTTGGCTCTCAAAATTACATGGCTACACTGAGCCTTGAAATTCTCTGTCTGTATGACTTTCTAAGAGGAGTACTTGAAAAATGTAGGACTAGAGACCAAAAGCTCCTACAAAGGTGTGGATCGGCCTGCCATGGGGACAGGCACACAGGCAGCAGCAGTTCTGAGAGGCCTGTGTTGGTATAAGTCCTCTTGGAGTTTGCCCATAGTCCTACCACAGAGCCTATAGTATCCATGTGTGGGTCACCTCAGGCCAAACAACTAACAGGGAGGGGCCACAGCCCCAACCAACAGCAGACAATTGGATTAAAGATTTACTGAGCATGGTCCTGCCCACTAGAGTAAGATTCAGTCCTTCCTATCAGGAAGCTTGCACAAGCCTCTTATCATTATTCATCAGAGGGCAGACAGAAGAAGCAAGAACTACAATCCCATAGACTTCAGAATGAAAAACCACAATTACAGAAAGCTAACCAAAATGATCACATGGGTCACAGTCTTGTATAACTCAATGAAACTATGAGCCATGCTGTGCAGGGACACCCAAGACAGAGGGGTTCTGATGGAGAGTTCTGACAAAATGTGGTCCACTGGAGAAGGGAATGGCAAACCACTTCAGTATTTTTGCCTTGATAACTGCATGAAAAATACAAAAGGGCAAAAAGATATGACATCAGAATATGAGGTCCTCCAGATCAGCAGCCATCCAGTATGCTACTGGAGAAGAGCAAAGAAATAGTTACAGAAAGAATGAAGAACCCAGGCCAAAGCAGAAAAGATGCTCAATTGTGGATGTGACTGGTGTTTACATAAAGTCTGATGTTGTAAAGAACAAAACTGCATAGGAACCTGAAATGTTAGGTCCATGAATCAAGGTAAACTGGACATGGTCAAGCAGGAGAAGGTGAGTGAATATCAACATTTTAGAAATCAGTGAATTAAAGTGACAGGAATGGGAGAGTTTAATTCAGATGACCATTATATATACTACTGTGGGAAAGAAACCCTTAGAAGAAATGGAGTAGCCCTCACAGTCAACAAAAGAATCTGAAATGCAGTACTTAGGTGCAATCTCAAAAAAGACAGGGATCTTGTTTTGTTTCCAAGGCAAGCCACTCAACATCACGGTAGTCCAATCTTACTCAAACCACTAATGTTGAAGAAGCTGAAGTTGAGCAGTTATCTGAAGACCTACAAGAACTTTTAGAACTAACAAGGAAAAAGAAAAAAAAAAAGATGTATTTTTCATCATGAGGGATTGTAATGCAAAAGTAGGAAGTCAAGAGATACCTAGAGTAACAGGCAAGTTTGGACTTAGAGTACAAAATGAACAGGGCAAAGACTAACGTAGTATTGTCAGGAGAACACACTGGTCATAGCAAACACCCTCTTCCAACAATGCAAGAGATGACTCTACACATAGAAATCACCAGATGGTCAATACCAAAATCAGTTTGATTATATTCTTTGCAGCTGAATATGGAGAATCAATGTACAGTCAGCAAAAACAAGACCTGGTTGTGGAAGGACCTAACAAAAGCAGAAGAGATTAATGAGAGGTGGCAAGAATACACAGAAGAACTATATGAAAAAGGTCTTAATGACCCCAATAATCACTGTGGTGTAGTCACTGGCATAGAACGAGACATCCTAGGGTGTGAAGTTAAGTGGGCCTTTGGAAGCATGACTACAAACATACCTAGTGAGAGTGATGGAACTCCAGCTGAGCTATTTAAAACCTTAAATGACTGTGCTGTTAAAATGCTACACTCAATATCTCAGGACATTTGGAAAACTCAGCAGTAGCCACAGGACTGGAAAAGCTCAGTTTTCATTCCAATCCAAGGAATGGGTTGGAATTTCAAGAAAGGCAATGCCAAAGAATGTTCAAACTACTGCAAAATTGCATTCATTTCTCATGCTAGCAAAGTAATGTTCAAAATCCTTCCAAGTAGGTTCAGAAGTGCATAAACCAAGAACTTTCAGATGTGCATGTGGGGTTTAGAAAAGGCAAAGAAACCAGAGATCAAATTGCCAACACCCAGTGGGTCAAAGAGAAAGCAAGGGAATTCCAGAAAAACATCTACTTATGCTTTATTGACTATGCTAAAGCCTTTCACTGTTTGGGTCACAATAAACTTGGGAAATTCTTAAAGAGATGGGAAAAGCAGACCACCTCACCTGTATCCTGAGAAATTCGTATGCAGATCAAGAAGCAACAGTTAGAACATGGAACATTTCTAACAGTTCAACAGTTAGAACATGGAACAATGCTGCTGCTGCTAACTCACTTCAGTTGTGTCCAACTCTGTGACCCCATAGATGGCAACCCACCAGGGTCCTCTGTTTTTGGGATTCTCCAGTCAAGAACACTGGAGTGGGTTGCCATTTCCTTCTCCAATGCATGCATGCATGTTAAGTTGCTTCAGTCGTGTCCAACTCTGTATGACCCTATGGACAGCAGCCCACCAGGCTCCTCTGTCCACGGGATTCTCTAGGCAAGAATATTGGAGTGGATTGCCATTTCCTTCTCCATATGGAACAATGGACTTGCTCAAAATTGGGAAGGGAGTATGTTAAGGCTGTATATTGTCACCCTGCTTATCTACATCATGTGAAATGCTGGGCTGGATGATTCACAAGCTGGAGTCAAGATTTCTGGAAGAAATATCAGCAACCTCAGATATGCAGATGACACCAACCTTATGGCAGAAAGTGAAGAGGAAATAAAGAGCCTCTTGATGAGGGTGAAAGAAGTGTTAAAAAGCTGGCTTAAAATTCAACATTCAAGAAACTAAAATCATGGCATCTGGTCCCATCACTTTATAGCAAATAGAAGAAGACAAAGTGGAAACAGTGAAAGACTTTATGTTCTTGGGCTCCAAAATCACTGCAGAGGTGACTGCAACCATGAAATTAAAAGACGCTTGGTCCTTGGAAGAAAAGCTATAACAACCTAGACAATGTATTGTAAAGCAGAGACATCAATTTGCTGACAAACATATAGTCAAAGCTATGGTTTTTCCAGTAAAAACCATAAAGAAGCCTGTGCCATAAAGAAGCCTGTGTGCTGAAGAATCGATGCATTTGAATTATGACACTGGAGAAGACTCTTGGACCAAGAGTCTCCAAGGACTGGAGAGTTCCTTGGACTGCAAGGAGATCAGACCAGTCGATCATAAAGGAAATCAATCCTGAATACTCATTGGAAGGGTTGAAGCTGAAGCTGAAGCCCCAGTACTTTGGCCACCGATTGAGAAGCCAGGTCATTGGGAAAGATCCTGATGGAAAGATTGAGGGCAGGAGGAAAAGGGAATGACAGAGGTTGAGAGGGTTGAATGGCATCACTGACTTAATGGACATGAGTTTGAGCAATTCTGGGAGATGGTGAAGGGCAGGGGAGCTCATATGCTGCAGTCCATGGAGCTGAAAAGAGTTGAACACAACTTAGTGACTGAACAACAACAATGAGAAACTACTCTTAAAAACTATACAACAGTATATATATATATTTCCCTTAGGTTATCCCAGTTTCATATTTGTCATTCTTTCTTTTACTGTTAAATTTTTAGCATTGGTATACCAAACATATTCTCATATTCCTTCATGTTAAGCTTCCAAATTGGAAATTGCTATTGTTTAATCAAGAATCTCCTCAAGCATCATGTCTCTTGACTCATCATGTCAAAATTTGGCATATTAACATTTCAATATGTAATTCAAACTCCATTGAATCATAGTTTCCTCTCTGGATGTTTAACAGGGTGCATGGAGCACAGAAGAGCGAGATATTTGCATCTTCATTTTGGTCTGTGTTCTGAATGAGGCTAGCAGCAATGTTCTACTATTTAAAAAGACAACTAAATTGATCTTCAAAGAGTAAATGAAGATTAAACACCAAAGTCAACATAACATATGGTAAATAAAATATGGGACAGGTTTACTCTAGTGCAGAAAATCTTTGAAATGAAAACAAAACTGTAAGTGAAATTTTGTGACACAAGGAGTGAGGTTCATAATATTAGAAAACTCTGAAGCAAAGGTTGCTGTCTGGAAAATTGCCATGTATAGGCTGAAATGAAGTGGAATTCAGCTTGAAGTTGATTCTAATCAGTTCAACTTCATGGTGGGGGTGGGGTGGATAGAGTTTTATTTCTGCTATAAAGTGTGTGTGGTGGGGAGAGCAAAAGTAGTCAAACAAAACAGGCAAGATAATTTTTAGTTTAAATGAGAGGTGAGTGTCATCTCAAAGTTAGTTTTATGGGTAAGACACTAAGATTGCTTGTGTACTAAGAATTAACCACTTTTGGGATGCTCAAGCCCTGAAAATTTCAAACAAAGTACTTATTAGTCTTTGACCAGCTCCTGTGAGATGAACTCTGAACACTTGGAAAAGGCCTTGTCAGACAAGACTGTCTTTGTATATCTGAGATTTTACACCACATCAGATAGTTTATGCTGAATAATGTTATTTAGAGTGTACACCTATTTTTGTTTACACGGGCCCCTGATTCAAACTATATCAGTTTGACCTCTGTGGGGTATGGGTCTGGAGACTTAGTAGTCTAAGGTCAGTTGTATGAGCATTCCAAGACTCCATCAGTGACGTCCAACAAAAATCCTGGATACAAGGGCTTGAGAGAGCTTTCCTGGTTGGAAAAACTTTCTGTTAATAATGTTGACTCACACTGTTGCTGAGAGAAGGAAGCGCTGTCCACTGGAAGAAGACAGTGGAAGCCCTGCCTGGTTTCTCCTGCACTTCACCCTATGAAACCTTTATTTAAAATGTTTTTAATCTGCATCCCTTTGATATGATAAACCTTAACTCTGAAAATAACAGGTCTTCTTCCTCAATTTTCTGAGTTCTGGCAAATTGTGGAACCCACAGATTCCTGACATACTGCCTCAGTGACACTATGATATCATAACATGGAGGAGAAAAAAGAAAAGAAAAAGAATTAAGCATTCCACTTTTATAAGGATAATCTATTATGCATGAGTTACTATACCAAAAGCTGTGACAGTTGTAGCCGAAAAATTAACATCTAGATAAAACTACAAAGTAATATAGGCCACTCAGAACTAGAGTTTACTATTTACCTATTTTTGAATAAATAAATAAAATTCAGATCCAGAAGGGTCCTTCTTGATTCTATTGGTAAGCTTAATTATCAGCTTAATTGTATAGAATTGCATAAATTGTTATATAGAATCATATAAATGTATGATTCTTGAAATCATTTTCATGTTACACAACATGTACACAGCATGAAAATTTGCAAAATTACTTTTTTCCTTTTTGTTCCACTTTTTTTCCACTTTCATTTTTGTTCCATTTTGTTGTTCAATTTTTCTTCTTGTATAAGTTCCATGTTGAAATGGTAGAACCTCAAATGTAATTGCAATATCTTCATGGTTAGAGCTGTGAAAGAGCCTACTAAACTGTTTTAACATGGGAAAAGCATACTTGTGGAGACTAGGTGTAGAGGTACTTTTTAAAATAATCTCTCTATGCTTACTCTTTATTATATTTTTTAACTGGATGATACTATTAAGTTATTCTTTCTATGTTCAGCATTCTTTTGGATCTTCCTAAACAGTTAAATTATTTTTATAGAGAAGTTGAAGAACAGGGAAGCCTGAAGTGCTGCAATCCATGGGGTCACAAAGAGTCAGACGTGACTGAGAGACTGAACAACAAATGACTCCTTGCATTTGAATCCCTTCTTTTGTATTGATTTCTTCTTGAGAAAGTGAATTTTTCAATGGTACTTCCAAAGATTCTAATCAGAAAATTTCACAACTTATCAGTTCAGTTCAGTCCCTCAGTCATGTCCGACTATTTGCAACCCCATGAATCGCAGCACGCCAGGCTTCCCTGTCCATCACCATCTTCTGGAGTTCACTCAAACTCAGTCCATCGAGTCGATGATGTCATCCAGCCATCTCATCCTGTGTACTCACCTTCTCCTCCTGCCCCCAATCCCTCTCGGCATCAGAGTCTTTTCCAATGAGTCACCTCTTCGCATGAGGTGGCCAAAGTACTGGAGTTTCAGCTTTAGCATCATTCCTTCCAAAGAACACCCAATGCTGATCTCCTTTAGAATGGACTGGTTGGATCTCCTTGCAGTCCATGGGACTCTCAAGAGTCTTCTCCAACACCACAGTTCAAAAGCATCAATTCTTCGGTGCTCAGCTTTCTTCACAGTCCAACTCTCACATCCATACATGACCACTGGAAAAACCATAGCCTTGACTAGACAAACCTTTGTTGGCAAAGTAATGTCTCTGCTTTTGAATATCCTATCTAGGTTGGTCATAACTTTTCCTCCAAGAAGTAAGCATCTTTTAATTTCATGGCTGCAATCACCATCTGCAGTGATTTCGGAGCCCCCAAAAATAAAGTCTGACACTGTTTCCACTGTTTCCCCATCTATTTCCCATGAAGTGATGGGACCAGATAGCATGATCTTCATTTTCTGAATGTTAAGCTTTAAGCCAACTTTTTCACTCTCCTCTTTCACTTTCATCAAGAGGCTTTTTAGTTCCTCTTCACTTTCTGCCATAAGGGTATTATCATCTGCATATCTGAGGTTATTGATATTTCTCCTGGCAATCTTGATTCCAGCTTGTGCCTCTTCCAGCCCAGCGTTTCTCATGATGTACTCTGTGTATAAGTTAAATAAGCAGGGTGACAATATACAGCCTTGACGTACTCCTTTTCCTATTTGGAACCAGTCTGTTGTTCCATGTCCAGATCTAACTGTTGCTTCCTGACCAGCATATAGGTTTCTCAAGAGGCAGGTCAGGTGGTCTGGTATTCCCATCTCTTTCAGAATTTTCCACAGTTTATTGTGACCCACACAGGCAAAGGCTTTGGCATAGTCAATAAAGCAGAAATAGATGTTTTTCCGGAACTCACTTGCTTTTTCAATGATCCAGCGGATGTTGGCAATTTGATCTCTGGTTCCTCTGCCTTTTCTAAAACTAGCTTGAACATCTGGAAGTTCATGGTTCGTGTATTGCTGATAACTAGATACAATTTTTGATAATTCTTCTGCAGTTTAAAGTATTTTTGATTGCCTTCTGTTGTATATTTATTGATGAGAAGACTACTGATTTGAATAGTCCTTTCTTGTTATTTTTAAATATACTTTTCTTTCAATTCTATTTTAACTTTAGTATGCCTCAGTGAAGATTGATGTTGTTTATGCTTTGTAGAACTAATTGTCTTCTGTATTAATATCTCACTTCTTCAGTCTTAGAACTTTCTGATATTAATCTCTCCCATTTATTGTCTTATTCTTTCAAAATTATTCGTGGATGTGCTTTGAGAGTTGTTATATCCCATCTATTTGAAATTTTCTATCTCTTTTGCTTTCTATGTTACAGTGTAGGTAATCTCAGATGTGAAATTCACTTCCATTTATTCATATTTAAAATAGCTCCTAAATAATCCTAAGTATTCTTGATATTTTTCTAAGTATTAATGGCAATGTGGGTGTTTATGTTTTAATCTCATTGAGTATATTTTGAGTATTAGTTCTACTTTTTAAGAATATTTGAGATATTTTCCTATCCTTTTTCTCTCTTTATTATTTTAAGTACTTTAAAAACAAGACTACTAAGCATATAAAGCTTACTTTTAATATAATCTGTAATGTCCAGTTCTTTCTTTGTGTTTGCGTGTGTGTGTGTGTGTGTGTGTGTGTGATTCTAGCTAATTTTGATGTCTTATTTCCCCAAATACTTTTTTGTTTAAGAGTTATATCCTCCTCAGTGAGGTTTTTTCCCTATGGTAAAGTAGCATATCATAGGTGACAAAACTATTCCTGTAAATAAAACCTTTGCTCCTGCTAAGGCCATAAGAGTTTTCCTAGTTCCGAAATCCTTGTAAGGTTGATTTCTCAATTTATGTCCCTGTGTACCACATTAGTGAAGTGAAGTGAAGTCGCTCAGTCATGTCCGACTCTTTTCGACCCCATGGACTGCAGCCTACTAGGCTCCTCCATCCATGGGATTCTCCAAGCAAGAATACTGGAGCGGGTTGCCATTTTCTTCTCCAGGGGATCTTCCCGACCCAGGGATCAAACCCAGGTCTCCCACATTGCAGGCAGACGCTTTATCCTTTGAGCCACCAGAGAAGCCCTGTGTACCACATGAGCATTATAAATTGACTTTCTTCAAAGCATGGTGCAGTATTCAGTTTCCACATTGCCATTGCAGAGTTTTATTCTATTCAAGGGTCCACATAGGCCAGAGTTATCCTTTACAGTTCCACTTGACAATCAACAGATATTTTCACTTATGCATCAGTCCTTTATAACTTTCAAATAGCTACAGGTGTCTCAGTTGTTACACTTTTCATAAGTATTAAACTCTAGATTTGCTCCCCTAAAGATATCTGGGGCATAAATTCTCAGAGTGTGGTCTGGACTCTCTGAGTGTCTTGAGATCTTTTCAGAGGGCCTGGGAGATCAAAACAATATTCACTGGGGAGAGAGGTGGGAGTGGTGTTCAAATGGGAGGGGATATAGGTAAACTGATGGCTGATTCATGTTGATGTTTGGTAGAAAACAGCATAATATTGTAAAGCAATTATCCTTCAATTAAAAATAAATAAATTAGAAGAATTACAATTTTTTCAAATATTCATTTATTCTCTCAGGCGTGTCAAGTTTTTAAATGACCTGGGATACCTAAAGAGATTGAATGAAAAAGGCACATAGGGGAATATCATTGTAATCTATTAATGCACACAGGAAAGATATGTGCAAATCCTATAAAAACAATGCAGATCATCTTAAAAAAATTTGTTTTTTTGAAAAATATATTTGTAAGAAATACAATACTATTTATGTTAACTGATGAATTAATTACTGCTTTTTAAAATAACATATTTTTAAATTATCAGTTTTAATTTCTAAGGAATGATATCAATCTATCAATGTAATGTAATAAATAAACATAAGGATCTTTATTAATTTTTAGGGGTAAATGTTTTTAAGACCAAGTGTTTTTAAGACCACTGTTCTAGGGCATCAAATCTTTGCCATTAAGGATTATCTTTTCTTTATGTTCAGTCTCAAGTCATGTCCAACTTTTTGAGATCCCATGAACTGCAGTGTGCCAGGCTTCCCTGTACTTCGAAATTTTCCAGAGCTTTCTCAAATTCATGTCCATTGAGACAGTGATGCTATTTAACCATCTCATCCTCTGCCACCCACTACTCCTTTTGCCTTCAATATTCCCAACACCAGAATCTTTTCCAATGAGTTGACTCTTCACATCAGGTGGCCAAAGTACTGGAGCTTCAGCTTTATCATCAGTCCTTTTAATGAATATGAAAGGTTGACTTCCCTTAGGATCAACTTTTTTGATCTCCTTGCAGTCCAAGGGACTCAGAGTCTTCTACAGCACCACAATTTGAAGCATCAGTTCCTTGGTGCTTTATGGTCCAACTCTAACATCTGTACACAACTACTAGAAAAACCATAGCTTTGATTATATGGAGCTTTGTTGAAAAAATGATGTCTCTGCTTTATAATATGCTGTCTAGGTTTGTCATAGCTTTCCATACAAAGATCAAGCCACCCCAAACCAAGCATTCACAATGGCTAAATTGCAAAGTGCTGGGCTGGATGAAGCATAAGATGGAATCAAGATTTCCAGGAGAAATATCAGCGACCTCAGATATGCAGATGACACCACCCTGTGGTAGAAAGCAAAGAGGAACTAAAGAGCCTCTTGATGAAAGCGAAAGTGGAGAGTGGAAAAGCTGGCTAAATTTCATGCCTACAGTCACCATCTGCAGTAATTTTGGAGCCCCAGAAAAGAAAATTTGCCACTTCTTCCACTTTTTTTTTCCTTTTATTTGCCATGAAGTTATGGGAACAGATGCCATGATCTCAGTTTTGTGTTTTAACATTGAGTTTTAAGTCAACTTTTGCTCCTCTTTCACCCTCATCAAGAGGTTCTTTAGATACTCTTCACTTTCTGCCATTAGAGTGCTTTCCTCTGCATATATGAGATTGTTGATATTTCTCCCAAACATCTTGACTTTTAACTTGTAATTCATCCAGCCCAGCATTTTGCATGATGTACTCTGCATTCTAAGTTAAATAATCAGGGTGACAATATACAGCCTTGTCATACTCCTTTCCGAATTTTGAACTAGTCTGTTGTTCCACGTCTGGTTCTAACTGTTGCTTCTTGACTTGAATACAGATTTCTCAGGAGACAGGTAAGGTGTCTGGTGTTCCCATCTCTTTAAGAATTTTCCACAGTTTGTTGTAATCCACACAGTTAAAGGCTTTACTATAATAGGTGATGGCACTCCACTCCAGTACTCTTGCCTGGAAAATCCCATGGACAGAGGAGCCTGGTAGGCTGCAGTCCATGGGGCCTCTAAGAGTCAGACACGACTGAGTGACTTCACTTTCACTTTTCATTTTCATGCATTGGAGAAGGAAATGGCAACCCACTCCAGTGTTCTTGCCTGGAGAATCCTAGGGACAGGGGAGCCTGGTAGGCTGCTGTCTATGGGGTCACACAGAGTCAGACACGACTGAAGTGACTTAGCTGCATAGTCAGTGAAGCAGAAATAGATAATTTTTTTCTGGAATTACCTTGCTTTCTCTTTGCTAGCATGTGAGATGAGTGCAATTGTGTGGTAGTTTGAAAATTCTTTGACATTGTCTTTCTTTGGGATTGGAATGAAAACTGACCTTTTCCAGTCCTATGGCCACTGCTGAGTTTTCCAAATTTTCTGGCATATTGAGTGCAGCCCTTTCACAGGATCATCTTTTAGGATCTGCAATAACTCAACTGGAACTCCATCACCTCCACTAGCTTTGTTTGTAATGATGCTTCCTAAGGCCCACTTGACTTTGGATTCCAGAATGTGTGCCTCTAAGTGAGTGATCACACCATGGTGGTTATCTGGGTCATTAATATATATATATATATATTTTTTTTTTGTATAGTTCTTCTGTGTATTTTTGCCATCTCTTCTTAGTATCTTCTGCTTCTTTTAGGTCCATACCGTTTCTGTCCTTTATTGTGCCCATCTTTGCATGAAATATTTCCTTGGTATCTCTAATTTTCTTGAAGAGATCTCTTTCCCATTCTATTGTTTTCCTCTATTTCTTTGCATTGATCACTGAAGGCTTTCATATCTCTCCATGCTATTCTTTGTAACTCTGCATTCAAATAAGTATATCTTTCCTTTTCTCCTTTTCCTTTTGCTTGTCTTCTTTTCTCAGCTATTTTAAGGCCTCCTCATATAACCATTTTGCCTATTTGCATTTCTTTTTCTTAGGGATGGTCTTGATCACTGCCTCCTGTATAATGTTACGGACCTCTGTCTATAGTTCTTCAGGCACTCTATTAGATCTAATCCCTTGACTCTTTTTGTCACTTTTTTCAATTTAAGTCTGAATTTTGCACTATGAAGTTCATAATCTGAGCCATGCTGACTGTATAGGCTTCTCCATCTTCAGCTGCAAAGAATACTATCAGTCTGATTTTGGTACTGCCCATCTGGTGAAGTCCATGTGTAGAGTTTTCTCTTGTGTTGTTGTAAGAGGGTGTTTGCTATGATGAGTGCATTCTCTTAGCAAAACTCTGTTAGCCTTTGCCCTGCTTCATTTTGTACTCCAAAGTCAAACTTGCCTGTTACTGCAGGTATTACTTATTACTCCAGGAAGTACTTGATCCTACTTTTGCATTCCAGTCTGCTATAATGAAAAGGACATATCTTTTGGTGTTAGTTCTAGCATGTGAGAACTCATCTCAGACACTAGGAGAGTAATGCTCAAAACTCTCCAAGCTAGGCTTCAACAGTACATGAACCTAAGAATTTCCTGATTTTCAAGCTGGATGTAGAAAAGGCAGAGGAAACAGAGATCAAATTGCCAACATCCATTGACTTGTAGGAAAAGCAAGAGACTTCCAGAAAAACATCTACTTCTGCTTCATTGACTACACTAAAGCCTCTGACTGTGTGGATCACAACAAACTGTGGAAAATTCTTAATACCAGACCACCTTACCTGCCTCCTGAGAAATCGTATGCAAGTCAAGAATCACATGGAACAAAGGTCTAGCTCCAAATTGGGAAAGGCTGAGTATTGTCACCCTGCTTATTTAACTTGTATGCAGAGTACATCATGCAAAATCCCAGGCTGGATGAAGTACAAGCTGGAATCAAGATTTACAGGAGAAATATTAATAACCTCAGATATGTAGATGACACCACCCTTATGGCAGAAAGTAAAGAGAAACTAAAGAGCGTCTTGATGAAAGTGAAAGAGGAGAGTGAAAAACTGGTTTAAAAACTCAACATTCAAAACCTAAGATCATGGCATCTGGTACCATCACTTCATGGCAAATAGATGGGGAAACAATGGAAACAGAGACAGATTATTTTCTTAGGCTCCAAATTCATGCAGACGGTGACTGCAGCCATGAAATTTAAAGACACTCCTTGGAAGAAAGGCTATGACCAACCTATACAACATATTAAAAAGCAGAGACATTAGTTTGCCAGCAAAGATCCATTTTGTCAAAGCTATGGTTTTTTGAGTAATCATATATGGATATGAGAGTTGGACTGTAAAGAAAACTTGACACCAAAAAATTGATGCTTTTGAACTGTGGTGTTGGAGAAGACTCTTGAGAGTCCCTTGAACGGAAGATCAAACCAGTCAATCCTAAAGGAAATCAACCCTGAATATTCATTGGAAGGACTGATGCTGAAGCTTAAACTCTAGTACTTTGGCCACCTGATGCGAGGAACTGACTCATTGGAAAAGACCCTGATGCAGGGAAAGATTGAAGACAGGAGGAAAAGGGGATGACAGAGGATTAGATGGTTGGATGGCATCCCTGACTCAATGGACATGAATTTGAACAAGCTCCAAGAGATGGTGATGGACAAGGAAGCCTGGCGTGCTGCAGTCCATGCCTTCACATATAGTCTGACACAACTGAGCCACTGAACTGAACTTTCTTTGTCTATGATTCAATGAATATTGCCAATTTGATCTCTGATCCCTATGCATCTTTGAGATGTACCCAGCTTGTACATCTGAAAGTTCTCTTCACATACTGCTAAAGCCTATCTTGCAGAATTTTGAGTACTACCTTGCTAGCATGTGAAATAAGCACAATTATACGGTAGTTTGAACATCCTTTGGCATTCCCTTTCTTTGGGACTGGAACTAAACTGACCTTTTCCTGTCTGTAACCACTGCTGAGTTTTACAAATTTGCTGTTGTATTGAGTGCAGCCCTTTAATGGCATTATTTTAGGATTTGAAATGGTTCAGTTGGAATTTCATCTGCTATCTTTATTCATAGTGATGATTCCTAAGGCCCTCTTGACTTCACATTCCAGGATGTCTGGCTCTAAATGAGTGACCACAACGTCATGTTTATCTGGGTCAGTAAGATCTTTTTTGTATAGTTCTTCTGTGTATTCTTGCTACCTCTTCTTAATCTCTTCTGCTTCTGTTATGTCCTTACGGTTTCTGCCTTTATCATGCCCATCCTTACATGAAATGTTCCCTTGATATCTCCAGTTTTCTTTTTTTTTTAATCTCTTAATTTTATTTTATTTTTAAACTTTACTTCAGTTTTCTTGAAGAGATCGCTAGTCTTTACTATTCTATTGCTTTCCTCTATTTCTTTGCATTGTTTGCTTAAAAAGGCTTTCTTGTCTCTTATCTCTCTTCCATATTCTCTGATACACTGCATTGCTCCCTTTCCTTTCACTTCTCTTCTTTCCTTTGATAGTTGTAAAGCCTCCTTACACAATCATTTTGCATTTTGCTCTTCTTTTTCTTAGAAATGGTTTCAGTCTCTTCTTTTTGCACCGTTACAAATCTCCATCCATATTTCTTCAAAAAATCCATCTATGAAATCTATTTCCTTGAATATATTTGTCATCTCCACTGTATAATCATAAGGGATTTGATTTTGATCACACCTGAGTTACATAGTGCTTTACCTTGCTTTCTTTGATTTAAGCCTGAATTTTGTAATAAAGAGCTCATGATCTAAGCCATAGTCAATTCCAGTTCTGGTTTTTGCTCACTGTATAGATTTTCCACATCTTCAGCTGCAAGGAATATAATCTGCTTTCTGTGTTGACCATCTGGTTGATATCTATGTGTAGAGTCATCTCATGGGTTGTTGGAAAATGATATTTGCCAAAACCAGCGTGTTCTCTTACAAAACTTTATTAGGCTTTGCACTGCTTCATTTTGTACTCCAAGGTCAAATTTTCCTTTTACTCCAGGTATCTCTTGACTTCCCTCTTTTGCATTCCAATCCCATGTGATGGGAAAGGACATTTTTTGGGAGGTGAATTCTAAAGGGTTTTATAGTTCTCATAGAATGCATCAATTTCAGCTTTTTTGACATCAGTGTTTGGGCCATATTACTTGGATTACTGAAATGTTGAATGTTTTGCCTTGGAAGCAAACAGAGATCATTCTGTCATTTTTGAGGTTGCACCCAAGTACTGCATTTTGGACTCTTGTTGCCTATAGAAGCTAATCCATTTCTTCTAAGGGGTTTTTGCCCATAGTAGTAGATATAATGGTCATCTGAGTTAGATTTGCCCATTCCCATTCATTTTAGTTCACTGATTCCTAACATGTTGAAGTTCAGTCTTGCCATCCCCCTTGGCCATATCTAATTCACCTTGATTACGGATCTAACACTCCAGGTTCTTATGTAATTTTGTTCTTTACAAAATTGGACTTTACCTTCACCACCTAGAAACATATACAACTTGGTGTCATTTCTACTGTGGTCTGACCTCTTCATTCTTTCTGGAGCTTTTAGTAATTGCCCCTCCTTCTTCTCCCCGAACACCTTCTGACCTGGGGGGCTCATCTTTTGGTGTCATATCTTTTTGCATTTTCTTACTGTTCAAGGGATCCTTGTAGAAAGAATACTGGAGTGGTTTCCTATCTCCTCCTCCAGTGGATCACATTTTGTCAGAACTCTGACAAATGTGATGATAGTTGTGCTAGAAATATAAAGTAAACTTAGAAGTTTTGAGGGCAAAATCTTTCAATATAGAATTTTGTATTTCAAATTTATATGTAATATGTACCATATAATGTATATTATATTATATACTATATTATCTTCCAAGATTGACTAGCTACTACTGCCAGACTTCAGTTACAATCACCAGTCCCCCACTGCTGTGAAGAACAATGAAATACAAATGATTTCAGTTAGATACAGTCACTCCATGCTCATTTAGAAAAAGCTAAAATTTCACATTAAAAAACTTTTATCAAGGTGCTTATTAAATTTCCAAACTATATTATATTGTATTTTGCTTTGAATGTAAGAAAATAAAATGTCACTCTAATTTTTATAATCACATAGCTAGAATCGATAAGAAGCATTGTATAAATTGTCTGTAGCATGATTATATTAGAATCTCACATTTACAATGAATTCATTTTAAAAATGTATTTTTTCTTTTAAACTGAGTAGAACTGATTTGGCAGCTGGCATGTAATTAAAGATGGACTCAAGTTCAAAATAAAATATATTTTGTATTGGACTCATTTGCTCAGTATCTTGTCTTATCTGGCACTTGAAGATAGCTCTCAAAGCATACAGTTAATTATAGTGCTTTATTTTACACACATAATTCTAAGAATTAAAAAAAATTCTTAGGTTCTTGAGATTTTTTTTTTTTTTTTTTTGAGATCTCCAAGTTCTCAAGTATTTTGAAAAATGTGTTTCCAAGTTATATTACATCCTTGGACATATTACTAAAACAAAAGGTATAAGAGGTACCTGATTCTTACTTCAAAACAATATAGTTCCTAGTAGCATTATTTAAATAAATATAATAGCAATCAAATTAGTAAGATTAAAGTATCTGGAAATATTAGTTTTATATCTGATTTTTTAGGATCCTGAAATGCAACTATGTATTTAATCTTTATTACAGCATTTATTGAAGTTCTTCCAGAACAATCCCCTTGACAAAAAGAAAACACAAAATTGAAGGGAATATGGAAAACTTAATTTTTTTACTAACAGATGATTCACTTTGAATCATTTACTTTAAAAAAACCTAATGAAAGTTTTACCTTTTATCTTCTAAAAAAATCTTATGCATATCTGTAGCAAATGGCTTAAAGCCAAATCACACAGTGAAATTTTCATGTTCATATATAGAATGAGTTAGCTTAAAAAAAAATAAAGTTAAATCATTAGGTATAATTTCCAACTTCTAACAAATTTTATCACTCATAATCTATTATTAATTATCAGTAGTCTGTAAACTCTTTCTTCAGACTGTAAAAGGAAAACAGTTTATTCTGTGCCCAACACTTTGTGTGATATATTGAGACAACTCAGAGAATAATCAATACACTGAATTCTCTCCCTTCCTTCCTTTTGGCTTCTAACAACAAAAAAAGTAATAGAAAATTCTCAAATGATACTGTTTTCAAATTAGCCAGATTATCATTAATACGAAGAAAATAAAAAAAAAAGATACTTGGGTATGAGAATCAAAGCAAAATAGAATATATATTTGCAACCTTTGAAGAGATAAATGACATTTTTAAAAAATGTTTTACTGCAGTATATTTGAATGGATATTGTTTTTTAAATGGCTGTGATGACTCACATGAGTGATGGTAAAATACTTTTGGGGGTGCAAATAAACACCCTTTTGTGGTTTTTTGAGCACATTTTATTTTCACACTAAATATATGTTTAAACAAATAGTAAAGAGGTTAAAAAAAAAAAAAAAGGTCATTCAGGTACAGTCATCCCTCAGTATCTGCAGGGGATTTGTTCCAGGAACCAAATCCACAGATGCTCAAGTTCCTTAAATAAAAGGACGCATTTTTTGCATACAACCCACACACATCCTCCCATCTACTTTGAAATAATCTTTTGATTACTTATAATACCTCATACAATGTAAATACTATGTAAATAGTTTTAAATATAATGTAAATGCTATGTAAAAAGTTGCTGGAACATGGCAAATTCAAGTATAAATTTTGGGGAATTTCTGGAATTGTTTCTCCAAATATTTTCTATGCAAGTTTGGTTGAACCTGAGGATGTGGAACCCCACAATTATGGAGGGCCAAATGTGAAAGTGTTCTCATATAGTATTATCCTCAGGGATTTGCATTTAGAGATAGGCCACTAGTACTAAAAGTCAAAAATAACCAATTTTGCAAGAGTTCACATGTTGTCTCCATACACTTATACATATGCATAATTTTCTTAGCCTTGGCTCTGGCCCTAAATATATACCCAAAACTAAACTGTTTAAGACATCCTTAATAATTACTAATATAAGAGAAGCTAAAGATCAAAAACATTTCTCAGTCTAGTTACTTTTAGAAATAAAGGGTTATCAACTAATATTGTCAAAATAATAAAATTATGACATCTTTTAAAAATAATAGATATATCCATTTTCAGTTACATTTCTTAGTAAACTTTGAATTTTCATTGCAAATAATATACCACAATGTTATTACTGAATACAAAATATTAAAAGTATTGAAAGCTTAAGCCATTCTTCTTATTTGATATCTCCTGTGATCTTTTTTTAAACATCAATTTGCCCTATTTTAAAGTGTAAAATTTGATAAGTATTGATAAACATAAACCACAGCAAAATTGAAAGAGAAAATTTCCATAACAGAATTTTTTTTTTTTGGCATTATTATAAGTCAGTCACTCCCTACACCCTTGGTACAGAGCTCATGTGGCTTCAGCATGCAGTGACTCAGAGCAGGGCTTGGGTTCCCAGCCAGAGAGTGGGCTGGATCACAGTGGTGAACACACCATATCCTAGGCACTAGCCCAGTGATCAGTGACAAGAGCCCTGGCACTTCACCTTTGCAGAAAATACTTCCCACAAAGATGAAAAGCTGTGAAATAAGTATTTATTAAGAGAAAGAGAGTACAGTACATGTGACTAGGCACATGGGCAGACTCAGAGAAAGAGAGAAAGTGATTGAGTCATGCCCTTATGGATAGTTTGAATTACTTTTATGGGTCATTTCTTCTGGGTTTCCTTTGGTCAATCATTTTGATTTGTCTGGTTCAAAGTCCTCATTTGGTATATCTCAGGATCCTCCCATATGTGTGCATGCATCTCTTAGCCAAAATGAATTTTACCAAAATGGAATATGGGTAGGAAACACTCCTTGACATAACTGCCCCTTTGATCTGCAAGGAGCCTTTCTGCACACATGTGGTTTGGGAGGTCTCCTGACTTCAAGAATAATAAATACGTGATCTGGAAAGGAGGCAGCCTTCTTCCTTCATAGTCTTGCTGTTTTTGTCTTGGAGTTTCCATCCACAGGGAATGAATCTCCAGTCACTTTACCCTGGGGAAGGGGCATCTACCTCCTGCCTCAGTACCAGATAATCAGTGTATTCCTCTCTTTCTCTGCATATTATTTTTCATTATTTACAATTTTATGTAATTTGTATGTACGTTTTGGTTATCTAGCTTCTTTGTAATTATTTGAGATAATAATTTTGAGATCTATCAATGTTGTTGTCATTAGTTCCTTCTTAATGTTGATTAATAATCTATTACATACAGATAACACATTTGTTTATCAATTTCCTTATTGAAAGGTATTTGAGTTGTTTATAGTTTTTGGCTTTAGGAATTAATGCTGCTATAAACTATCTTGTGAATTTTTTCTATGGCCTTGTGTTTTCATATCTCTTGGTAAAGATCAAGCTCTTATGACTAGTGCATATTGAAATTCATAAGAAAATACCAGTGTTATCCAGTATTTGTATCATTTAAATTCTCTTTCTGCAGTGCATGAGATATGCTGTTGCTCTACATTCTAATGCCTTTTTATATATTTATGTGAACTCTCCAAAATTTTGCTGATATATTTGTCATCCTATTAATGAGTTACAAAACTTCTTTATGTATGATACTTAAGGTTTATTTACCAGATGTATATATCCAAATAATTTTTCTCATTTGGTGTTATTTTTTCATTTTTGTACATGTGTTTCAAAGTACAAATGAGTAATCTATTATTATGTTTAATTATACATGCAACTGTGTAGTATTTGAGAAATCTTTGCCCGTAAGTGAGATATAGAGTTTTTGCTATTTTCTTCTTTTTATTATTTTCTAAAAGATATGTCACAGTTATAATATGAGGTCTATGAGTCATGTTAAGTCAATGTTTATGTATAGTGAGATGTGTGTCCCCATTAACTTGGCAAATTTACTGAAGATTTGTGTTTTACATGTTAATCTATGGCTATTAACATTTTTATATTTTTCTATAGCTTCAAAAATATTATGACTACTGCTACTACTTCCACCAATACATTTTTATTTATGCATTTTAATTTATCCATTTCTTTCATTTCCATAAAATTGCTTTGGACATACTAGAGCATTTTCATTTATTTTTACTTTTAGAATCAGTTCAGTACAGTTCAGTCGCTCAGTCGTGTCCAACTCTTTGCAACCACATGAATTGCAGCATGCCAGGCCTCCCTGTCCATCACCAACTCCAGAGTTCACTCAAACTCACGTCCATCGAGTCGGTGATGCCACCTAGCCATCTCATCCTCTGTCGTCCCCTTCTCGTCCTGCCACCAACCCTCCCAGCATCAGAGTCTTTTAAAATGAGTCAACTCTTCCCAAGAGGTGGCCAGACTACTGGAGTTTCAGCTTTAGCATCATTCTTTCCAAAGAACACCAAGGACTGATCTCCTTTAGGATGGACTGGTTGGATCTCCTTGCAGTCCAAGGGACTCTCAAGAGTCTTCTCCAACACCACAGTTCAAAAGCATCAATTCTTCGGCGCTCAGCTTTCTTCACAGTCCAACTCTCACATCCATACATGACCATTGGAAAAACCATAGCCTTGACTAGACGGACCTTTGTTGGCAAAGAAATGTCTCTGCTTTTCAATATGCTATCTAGGTTGGTCATAACTTTCCTTCCAAGGAGTAAGCGTCTTTTAATTTCATGGCTGCAGTCACCATCTGCAGTGATTTTGCAGCCCCTGAAAATAAAGTCTGACACTGTTTCCACTGTTTCCCCATCTATTAGCCATGAAGTGATGGGACCAGATGCTATGATCTTAGTTTTCTGAACGTTGAGCTTTAACCAACTTTTTCACTCTCTTCTTTCACTTTCAACAAGAGGCTTTTTAGTTCCTCTTCACTTCTGCCATAAGGGTGGTGTCATCTGCATATCTGAAGTTATTGATATTTCTCCCAGCAATCTTGATTCCAGCCTATGCTTCTTCCAGCCCAGCATTTCTCATGATATACTCTGCATATAATATAAATAAGCAGGGTGACAATATACAGCCTTGATGAACTCCTTTTCCTATTTGGAACCAGTCTGTTGTTCCATGTCCAGTTCTAACTGTTGCTTTCTGACCTGCATATAGGTTTCTCAAGAGGCAGGTCAGGTGGTCTGGTATTCCCATCTCTTTCAGAATTTTCCACAATTTATTGTGAGCCACACAGTCAAAGGCTTTGGCATAGTCAATAAAGCAGAAATAGATGTTTTTCTGGAACTCTCTTCCTTTTTCCATGATCCAGCAGATGTTGGCAATTTGATCTCTGCTTCCTCTGCCTTTTCTAAAACCAGCTTGAACAACTGGAAGTTCACGGTTCACGTATTACTGAAGCCCTTGGAGATTTTTGAGCATTACTTTACTAGCGTGTGAGATGAGTGCAATTGTGCGGTAGTTTGAGCATTCTTTGGCATTGCCTTTCTTTGGGATTGGAGTAAAAACTGACCTTTTCCAGTCCTGTGGCCACTGCTGAGTTTTCCAAATTTGCTGGCATATTGAGTGCAGCACTTTCACAGCATCATCTTTCAGGATTTGAAATAGCTCAACTGAATTCCATCACATCCACTAGCTTTGATCGTAGTGATGGTTTCTCAGGCACACATGACTTCACTCCAGGATGTCTGGCTCTAGGTGAGTGACCACACCATCGTGATTATCTTGGTCGTGAAGATCATTTTTGTACAGTTCTTCTGTGTATTCTTGCCACCTCCTCTTAATAACTTCTGCTTCTGTTAAGTCCATACAATTTCTGTCCTTTATTGAGCCCATCTTTGCAGGAAATGTTCCTTTGGTAACTCCAATTTTCTTGAAGAGATCTCTAGTCTTTCCCATTCTGTTGTTTTCCTCTATTTTTTTGCATTGATCGCTGAGGAAGGCTTTCTTATCTCTTCTTGCTATTCTTTGGAACTCTGCATTCAGATGCTTATATCTTTCCTTTTCTCCTTTGCTTTCACTTCTCTTCTTTTCACAGCTATTTGTAAGGCCTCCCCAGACAGCCATTTTGCTTTTTTGCATTTCTTTTCCATGGTGATGGTCTTGATCCCTGTCTCCTGTACAATGTCACGAACCTCCATCCATAGTTCATCAGCCACTCTATCAGATCTAGACCCTTAAATCTATTTCTCACTTCCACTGTATAATCATAAGGGATTTGATTTAGGTCATACCTGAACGGTCTAGTGGTTTTCCATACTTTCTTCGATTTAAGTCTGAATTTGGCAATAAGGAGTTCATGATCTGAGCCACGGTCAGCTCCCAGTCTTGTTTTTGCTGACTGTATAGAGCTTCTCCATCTTTGGCTGCAAATAATATAATCAATCTGATTTAGTGTTGACCATCTGGTGATGTCCACGTGTAGAGTCTTCTCTTGTGTTATTAGAAGAGGGTGTTTGCTATGACCAGTGTGTTCTTTTAGCAAAACTCTAGTAGCCTTTGCCCTGCTTCATTCTGTATTCCAAGGCCAAATTTTCCTGTTACCCCAGGTGTTTCTTGGCTGCCTACTTTTGCATTCCAGTCCCCAATAATGAGAAGGACATGTTTTTTGGGTATTAGTTCTTAAAGGTCTTGTAGGTCTTCATAGAACCGTTCAACTTCAGCTTCTTCAGCATTACTGGTTGTGGCATAGACTTGGATTACTGTAATATTGAATGGTTTGCCTTGGAAATGAACAGAGATCATTCTGTCATTTTTGAGATTGCATCCAAGTACTGCATTTCAGGCTCTTTTGTTTACCATGATGGCTACTCTATTTCTTCTAAGGGATTCCTGCCCACAGTAGTACATATAATGGTCATCTGAGTTAAATTCACCCATTTCAGTCCATTTTAGTTCACTGATTCATAGAATGTCGACATTCACCCTTGCCGTCTCCTGTTTGAGCACTTCCAATTTGTCTTGATTCATGGACCTAACATTCCAGGTTCCTGTGCAATATTGCTCTTTACAGCATTGGACTTTGCTTCTATCACCAGTCACATCCACAACTAGGTATTGTTTTTGCTTTGGTTCCATCCTTTCAATCTTTCTGGAGTTATTTCTCTACTGATCTCCAGTAGCATATTGGGCACCTACTGACCTGGGGAGTTCCTCTTTCAGTATCCAATCATTTTGCCTTTTCATACTGTTCATGGGGTTCTCAAGGCAAGAATACTGAAGTGGTTTGCCAATCCCTTCTCCAGTGGACCACATTCTGCCAGACCTCTGCACCATGACCTGCCCGTCTTGGGTTGCCCCACGGGCATGGCTTAGTTTCACTGATGTAGACAAGGCTGTAGTCTGTGTGATTAGATTGACTAGTTTTCTGTAATTATGGTTTCTGTGTATCTTTCCTCTTTGCCCTCTTGCAACACCTACCATCTTACTTGGGTTTCTCTTCTTAGACGTGGGGTATGTCTTCACGGCTGCTCCAGCAAAGTACAGCTGCTACTCCTTACCTTGGACAAGGGGTATCTCCTCACCACTGCCCCTCCTGACCTTGAATGTGGAGTAGCTCCTCTCGGCCCTCCTGCACCCGCTCAGAATATAATTGTCCATATCTCAAAAAAAAAAAAAGACTGGAATTTGTTGTTAGAGATTTCATTGGAATAGCTGATTTTATTTAGTATCTTTCAGTTTTAGAAATAAAATTAGCATTTAGTTTAATGGTGGTAGATGGTATCTCATTTGGAGAGTCAAATTATTGTGTATACATATATGTGGTTATAACTGAATAGAGGCTAAATAGAAATCAGTAGTGTATAATGCTCAGGTGAATCAGATCAGATCAGATCAGTTGCTCAGTCATGTCTGACTCTTTGCGACCCCATGAATCGCACCACGCCAGGCCTCCCTGTCCATCACCAACTCCAAGAGTTCACTAAGACTCACATCCATCGAGTCAGTGATGCCATCCATCCATCTCATCCTCTGTCAACCCTTCTCCTCCTTCCTCCAATCCCTCCCAGCATCAGAGTCTTTTCCAATGAGTCAACTCTTCGCATGAGGTGGCCAAAGTACTGGAGTTTCAGCTTTCGCATCATTCCCTCCAAAGAAATCCCAGGGCTGATCTCCTTCAGAATGGACTAGTTGGATTTCCTTGTAGTCCAAGGGACTCTCAAGAGTCTTCTCCAACTCCACAGTTCAAAAGCATCAATTCTTCGGCGCTCAGCCTTCTTCACAGTCCAACTCTCACATCCATACATGACTATAGGAAAAACCATAGCCTTGACTAGACGAACCTTTGTTGGCAAAGTAATGTCTCTGCTTTTGAATATTCTATCTAGGTTGGTCATAACTTTCCTCCCAAGGAGTAAACATCTTTTAATTTCATGGCTGCAGTCACCATCTGCAGTGATTTTGGAGCCCAGAAAAATAAAGTCTGACACTGTTTCCACTGTTTCCCCATCTATTTCCCATGAAGTGATGGGACCGGATGCTTTAAGCCAACTTTTTCACTCTCCACTTTCACTTTCATCAAGAGGCTTTTGAGTTCCTCTTCACTTTCTGCCATAAGGGTGGTGTCATCTGCATATCTGAGGTTATTGATATTTCTCCCGGCAATCTTGATTCCAGCTTGTGTTTCTTCCAGTCCAGCATTTCTCATGATGTACTCTGCATATAAGTTAAATAAACAGGGTGACAATATACAGCCTTGAAGAGAACGTTTTATATTTGTATGCAGATAATGGGACATTTACAAGAAGGCACTGTATCTAACAAATAGCTATTTTTAGTTTGAAAAAATCAGAAAATACCTAAGGTTTATAAAATTGCATTAAAATTTTTTCGTGATATTCAAACATAATATTTAGCTGGCTGGGTTTTTATTCATATAATGTTTTATGAGACAGCAATTTCTATTTACTTTTTTCCTTCAATTTGAAAAATGAGCAAAATTTCTTTTATATATATACAACTCTAAAGAGTTACTTTACACCAAATTAGGTATTTTTCTATCTTAATAACTATTGAATCGTTACTTTCATAACGCTCGTGTACAAATTACAGGAAATCATTTAGTATAATTTGTAGAAAATTATAAAGTGAAAGCCAGTAGTGGGGATAAATTCACCCTGTGTTTGTTTATGAACATATTTTATTAGATGAATAATTATTTTGTTCTAGGAGTGAGAATTAATTTGGCCTATAATATTTCAATTATCGGTGGTGGTGGTGGTTTAATCACTAAGTCGTGTCTGACTCTTGCGACTCCATGGGCCCTAGCCTGCTGGGCTCCTCTGTCCATGGAATTCTCCAGGCAAGACTTCTGAAGTGGGTTGCCATTTCTTCTCCAACTTCAATTATTACCTGAGCTAAAACTAAATAAAATATTTCTGAACACTCTGTTATATTTATACTATGTCATTTAATTTTGGATTTTTTTTTAGCTTAACCTCATGTCTTTTTGTTGATCTAAGGTCATCAAGAAAAGAAGTCATAAGAGAGGGCAATGCAATAAACATTAACATAAAAAATCACATGACTACTACCTCTTCCAAAGGGACTCATCCAAAATACTAGTTTAAAATTGAGTTGTTAATGGTATACTTAAGTTTTCCAAGAGGTTTGATAAGTCTACTTCAAAGAAGACAGTCTTACAATCATTTGTAAACTAAATTATATAGTCTTTGATACACGAATGATCATCTACATAAATCTTAGAATAAGTTAATAAGGATTCCTATTACATAAACGTCTCTGTCTCTGGTTTCTGCATTTGACTGACTTTTCATTATTGTCTTAGAAGTATAATACTTGCTTCCTTTCAATTCTCAGTAAGCATGGCATATTAACCATTTGCAACATCTTCAAGTTTATTTAATGGTATTTTATGTGTAAGTTGAAATCAACTGTGATTACCACAACATTCATTTTTGAGAACCAGCAAACCCATTCCAAATTTGGTTATTTCAGCTCTATTTAGGTTCATATCCTTTAGTATTTTTAGTGTGTATGTGTAACAGACTTCAACTATTATGAATATTTCTATTTAACACAGGATTTTTAATATATATTTTTCTAAAAACAAATTTGTACTTTATTATTATCTTGTGTTTTAGTCCAGTATCTTTTTAGCAATCTTAAGCAAATTAATCAGAATTTGGGATGTTATTTTGGAAAATAGATGAACACCAGATCAGTCAATTTGCTCAGGTTTCATTAGATTCAACTGGTTTCAGTTCATGACCTCATGTCTCCTCTCAGTCTGCCTTGTTTCTGTAAATCCAAATCCTTTGATGTTTATTCTCTACAGATATTAAATCTCAAATCTTCTGCTGAAGCGACAATTACCTAGTTGCTCAGGCTGGAGCAGGCTTCCTAAGCTTACTTAACATAGTGTTTGCTGCTGCTGCTGCTAAGTCGCTTCAGTCGTGTCTGACTCTGTGCGATCCCATAGACGGCAGCCCACCATAGTCCTGTTTTCAGTTTCATTAACACCATTTCCTTCCTAGACATCTGAATCCTAGATTCACTAAGTCTCTGGAGTTCCTCTAGCAAAATTATGGCTTTCCCTCTTTTATTACACAGATTTCAGCCTTGTCTGCTCTCATGAATTTTTTTCTTTTAGCATTTGTCCTTCAATTTCCCAGCCTCAGATTTTGTTGACATCTTTGTGTTCTCTTTGTCAGTATGCATGTACATGTATTATTATGAATTTTACCTAATTTAACTAGAGTTCAGAGGGAGCATAAGTATTCATATGTCTCAAATGATGTTTTGGTTTTCTTTTTTAAAGTATGATAACACTTGACATGAGGTGTATCCTCTTAACAAAATTTTAGTTGCCCTGTGTAGTGTTTTAACTATAGAAACAATGTTGTACAATAGATCTCTACAACTTATTCATCTTGTGTAACTGAAACTTTATGCCTATTAAATAGCAACTCTCACCCCTCCATCCAGCCCCTAGCAACCACCATTTAATTCTCTGATTCTAGGAGTTTGACTATCGTTAAGTACCTTATATAAGTGGAATCATGCAATATTTGCCCTTCTGTGATGGGCTTATTTCGCTTAGCATAATGTCCCTCAGGTTTATTCATATAGTTGCGTATGGCAATATGTCCTTATTTTTTTAAGGCTGAATAATTACTTTGTATGTCTATACTATATTTACTTAACCAATTCATCCATGATGGATGTTTAGTTGTTTCCACATCTTAGCTATTGTGAATAATGCTGTAATAAACATGGGAATGCAGATATTCTACAGAAATCAGTTTTAAATTAGTTTGAATTATACCCAGAAGTGGGATTGTTGGATGATATAGTAGTCTATTTTTAACTTTTAGAGGAATATTTACACTATTTTTTCTGTAGTGGCCACAACATTTTATATCCCCACCAGTGTTTTATAAGGGTTTCAATTTCTCCACATCCTTCTCAACACTTATCTTTTAAAATATTTAATATCTCTTTGATGTTTTGATTTACATTTCCCTAATGATTTGTGAAGAGTTGACTCATTGGAAAAGACTCTGATGCTCGGAGGGATTGGGGGCAGTAGGAGAAGGGGATGACAGAGGATGAGATGGCTGGATGGCATCAATGACTCGATGGACGTGAGTCTGGGTGAACTCTAGGAGTTGGTGATGGACAGGGAGGCCTGGCGTGCTGTGATTCATGGGGTTGCAAAGAGTTGGACACAACTGAGCGACTGAACTGAACTGAACTGAACTGAATGATTATTTATGCTAAGCATCTTTTCACATACATTTTGGACATTTGCATGTCTTCTTTGGAGAAATTTCTATTCAAGTACTTTGCCCATTTTTTAATCAGGATATTTGCTTCTTTTCTGCTGTTGAGTTATAATGGCTCCTTACATGCTTTGGATGGTATCCCCTTAGCATATATATAATATGCAAATATTTTCTTCCCTTCTGTAGACTGCCTTTCATTTGTTGTTTCTTTCCTTTGCCATGTAGAAAATTTTTCATGAACACCAATTTGTATATTGTTGATTTTTGTATCTTGTGTTTTTGGGGTCACATACAGAAAATTATTATGTAGACCAATGTCATAAAGATAGTCCCCTATGTTTTATTCTAACAGTTTTGGACATTACATTTAAAGCTTTATTCCATTTTGAGTTGACTTTATGTATTGTTATGGTGAGCGTTTATTTCATTATTTTGCTTGTGAATATCCAGGTTTTACAACATCAAATGGGGAGACTATCCTTTCCCCATTCACCATTGCATCAAAAAGAATAAAATACTAATAGATAAACTTTAGAATGAGCATAAAGACATACACTGAAAACTACATACCATTAATGGAAAAAAAGTGAAGGAAGACACAAATAAGTGGAAAGATTTTTCATATTCATGAATTGGAAAGATTAATATTATTAAAATGTTCATACTACCAAAACTATCTATAGATCCAATATAATTTTTATCAATAGCACAATGACTTTTTTTTGCAGAATAGAAAAATCAATCCTAAAATTTTTATGGTATCATAAAACACAAATGTAACCAAAGCAATTTTAAGAAAATTAAAGCTGGAGGCATCACATTTCCCTATTTTAAAATATAATACGAAGCTATAGTAATTAAAACAAATTAGTGCTGACATAAAGACAGCATATAGACTAATGAAATAGAATAGAGAGCCAAGAAATAAGCATATAGGACCACCTGGTTTTCTATAAGGGTGTTAAAAAGTGTTTTTTTTTTTTTTTTGGTTTTATTTATATATTTATTTTCTCTTCTTGCTGTAGTCTCTATACATTTGTGGAAACCTATAAATTAATATCTTAAATGACTGTTACATGTCTGATTTTTTTTTCACTTTTATTTTAGTTTTCATGTTGCTGCTGTTGTTGTTCAGTCCCTCAGGCATGTCTAACTCTTTGAGATCCCATGGACTACAACATGCCAGGCTTCCCTTGTCATTCACTATCTCCTGGAGTCTCCCCAAACTCAGGTCCACTGAGTCAGTGATGCCATCTAACTCTCTCATCCCCTGTCACCCCCTTTTCCTCCTGCCCTCAATCTTTCCCAGCATCAGGGTCTTTTACAATGAGTTGGCTCTTTACAGCAGGTGGCCGAAGTGTTGGAGCTTCAGCTTCAGTATCAGTCCTTCCAATGAATATTCAGGATTGACTTCTTTTCGGATCGACTGATCTGATTTCCTTGCTGTCTAGGGGACTCTCAAGAGTCTTCTCTAGCACCACATTTCAAAAGTATCAGTTCTTCAGTGCTTAGCCTTCTTTATGGTCCAACTTGCACATCCATACATAACTACTGGAAAAACAATAGCTTTGACTATATGGACCTTTGTCAACAAAGCGATGTCTCTTCTTTTTAACATGCTGTCTATGTTTGTCATAGCTTTCCTTCCAAGGAGCAAGTGTCTTTTAATCTCATGGCTACAGTCAACTTCCACAGTGATATTGGAGGCAAGAAAATAAAGTCTGTCACTGTTTCCATTTGTTCCCAACCTATTTGCTATGAATTGATGGGACCAGATGCCATGATCTTAGTTTTTTGAATGTTGGGTTTTAAGCCAGCTTTTCCACTCTTCTCTTTTACCTTCATCAAGAGGCTTTTTAGATCCTCTTCTCTTTCTGCCATTAGGGTAGTGTCATCTGCATACTGCATGCTGGGAGGTTATAGATATATCTCCCAGCAGTCTTGATTTTAGCTTGTGCTTCATCCAGCCCGGCATTTCCCATGATGTATTCTGCATATAGATTAAATAAGCAGGTTGACAATATACAGCCTCAATACACTTATTTCAATTTTCAACCAATTCATTGTTCTCTGTCTAGTTCTAAATGCTGCTTCATGACATGCATACAGGTTTCCAGGAGGCAGGGAAGGTTGACTGGTATTCCCATCTTTAAAAGAATTTTCCACACTTTGTTGTGATCCACACAGAGGCATTAGCATAGTCAATGAAACAGAAGTAGATGTGTTTTTGTTTTTTTGTTTTTTTCTGAAATTCCCTTTATTTTTCTATGATCCTATGGATGTTGGCAATTTCAGTTCTGGTTCCTCTGCCTTTTCTAAATCCAGCTTGTACATCTGAACATTCTTGATAAACGTACTGTTGAAGCCTTGAAGGATTTTGAACATTACTTGATAGCAAGTGAAATGAGTGCAATTGTGTGATGGTTTGAACATTCATTGGCATTGCCCTTCTTTGGGACTGGAATGAAAACTGACCTTTTCCAGTCCTGTGGCTACTGCTGAGTTTTCCAAATTTGCTGGCATATTGAGGGCAGCACTTTAACACCAACATCTTTTAAGATTTAAAATGGCTCAACTGGAATTCTATCACCTCCGCTAGCTTTGTTCATAGTGATGCTTCCTAAGGACAACCTGACTTCACACCCTGGTTATCTGGGTCATTAAGACCTTTTTTGTACTGTTCTTCTGTGTGTTCTTGCCACCTATCCTTAGTATCTTCTGCATCTGTTTGGTCCAAAATGTTTCTGTCCTTTACTCTGCTCATCTTTGCATGAAATGTTCCCTTGGTACCTCTAGTTTTCTTGAAGAGATCTCTAGTCTTTCCCATTCTATTGTATTCCTCTATTTCTTTGCATTGTTCACTTAAGCAGGCTTTCTTATCTCTCCTTGCTATTCTTTGGAACTCTGCATTGAGTTGGGTGTATCTTTCCTTTTCTCCTTTGTCTTCTGTTTCCAGCTATTTGTAAGGCCTCCTCAGATAACCATTTTGCCTTGGTGCATTTCTTATTCTTGCAGATGTTTTTGGTCACCTTCTCCTGTGCAATGTTGCAAAATTCTGTCCATAGTTCTTCAGGCACTCTGTTTACCAGATTCATCCCTTGAATCTATTTGTCACTTCCACTGTATAATTGTAAGGAATTTGATTTAGATCATTCCTGAATGTTCTAGTGATTGTTCCTACTTTCTTCAATTTAAGTGTGAATTTAGTAATAAGGAGGTCATGATCCAAGCCACGATCAGCTTCAGGTCTTGTTTTTGCTGACTGTATAGAGTTTCTCCACCTTCAGCTGCAAAGAATATAATCAATCTGATTTCAGTATTTACCATCTGGTGATGTCCATGTGTAGAGTCATCTCTTGTGTTGTTGGAAGAGGGTGTTTGCTATAACCAGTGAGTTCTCTTAGCAAAACTCTGTTAACATTTTTGTACCCCAAGGTTAAACTTGTGGTCATTTTGTATCCCAAGGTTAAATGTGCCTGTTACTCCAGGTATCTCTTGAGTTCCTACTCTTGCTTTCTCATCCCCTTGATGCTTAGGACACTTTATTTGTGTGTTCGTTTGTTCTAGAAAATCTTATAAATCTTCATCAGATCAGATCAGAGCAGATAAGTCGCTCAGTCGTGTCCGACTCTTTGCGACCCCATGAATCGCAGCATGCCAGGCCTCCCTGTCCATCACCAACTCCCAGAGTTCACTCAGACTCACGTCCATCAAGTCAGTGATGCCATCCAGCCATCTCATCCTCTGTCATCCCCTTCTCCTCCTGCCCCCAATCCCTCCCAGCATCAGAGTCTTTTCCAATGAGTCAACTCTTTGCATGAGGTGGCCAAAGTACTGGAGTTTCAGCTTTAGCATCATTCCTTCGAAAGAAACTCCAGAGCTGATCTCCTTCAGAATGGACTGGTTGGATCTCCTTGCAGTCCAAGGGACTCTCAAGAGTCTTCTCCAACACCACAGTTCAAAAGCAGCAATTCTTTGGCGCTCAGCCTTCTTCACAGTCCAGCTCTCACATCCATACATGACCACAGGAAAAACTATAGCCTTGACTAGACGGACCTTTGTTGGCAAAGTAATGTCCCTGCTTTTGAATATGCTATCTAGGTTGGTCATAACTTTCCTTCCAAGGAGTAAGCATCTTTTAATTTCATGGCTGCAGTCACCATCTGCAGTGATTTTGGAGCCCAGAAAAATAAAGTCTGACACTGTTTCCACTGTTTCCCCATCTATTTCCCATGAAGTGATGGGACCAGATGTCATGATCTTTGTTTTCTGAATGTTGAGCTTTAAGACAACTTTTTCACTCCACTTTCACTTTCATCAAGAGGCTTTTGAGTTTCTCTTCACTTTCTGCCATAAGGGTGGTGTCATCTGCATATCTGAGGTTATTGATATTTCTCCCGGCAATCTTGATTCTAGCTTGTTTTTTCCAGTTCAGCATTTCTCATGATGTACTCTTCATGTAAGTTAAATAAACAGGGTGACAACATACAGCCTTGACGTACTCCTTTTCCTATTTGGAACCAGTCTCTTGTTCCATGTCCAGTTCTAACTGTTGCTTCCTGACCTGCATACAAATTTCTCAAGAGGCGGATCAGGTGGTCTGGTATTCCCATCTCTTTAAGAATTTTCCACAGTTTATTGTGATCCACACAGTCAAAGGCTTTGGCATAGTCAATAAAGCAGAAATAGATGTTTTTCTTGAACTCTCTTGTTTTTTCCATGATCCAGCAGATGTTGGCAATTTGATCTCTGGTTCCTCTGCCTTGTCTAAAACCAGCTTGAACATCAGGAAGTTCATGGTCCACATATTGCTGAAGCCTAGCTTGGAGAATTTTGAGCATTACTTTACTAGCGTGTGAGATGAGTGCAATTGTGTGGTAGTTTGAGCATTCTTTGGCATTGCCTTTCTTTGGGATTGGAAAGAAAACTGACATTTTCCAGTCCTGTGGCCACTGCTGAGTTTTCCAAATTTGCTGGCATATTGAGTGCAGCACTTTCACAGGATCATTTTCAGAATTTAACTTCAGCTTGTTTGTCATTAATGTTTGGCATAGACTTGGATTATGCTGATGTTGAATGGTTTGCCTTGGAAATGAACTGGGATCCTTCTATTGTTTTTGAGATTGCACCCATGTACTGCATTTCAGATTCTTTTGTTGACTATGAGGGCTACTCCACTTCTTCTAAAGAATTCTTCCCCACAGTGATAGATACAGTGGTCATCTAAGTATAATCCACCCTTTCCCATCCAGCTTAGTTCACTGATTCCTAAAATGTCAATGTTCACTCTTGCCATTTCCTTTTTGACCACTACGAATTTACTTTGATTCATGGACCTAACATTCCAGGTTCCTATGCAATATAGTTTTTTATAGCATTGAACTTTACTTTCACCACCAGACACATCCATGACTGGATGCCCTTTCCACTTTCTTTGACATTTATTTTAGTTTTCATAACTTGTAAAAAAAAGTTATGTTTGCACATATCAGCCACATCTATCCTCAAATATACTACTAATATGATAGGAACAAAACCAAAATGCAATTTTTATTTTTTTTAATATATGTAATGGATTTCATTTACATATATAATAAATAAGTCTTCTGTCCATATGTAGTTAATAACACCAGATGAGATTATACTTGATCTGCTGTCTATATTTCTGTCAAGCATTTTATGCTACCAGCTTCCTTCTTTTCCCACTTTACTTTGCCATATTAGACAATTTGCTATTCCTTGAACATCTAGAATACCCATTCCTTTGAGCTTATTACACATTTGTATTTCATAATTCACCTGGAATATAGTCTCTATTGTTTCTTTGATTTCCCACAAGTAAAGGCATTCAGCTCTCTCTTTTCTACCAAGTTCTTCATTTGTGTACAGCCTTACTTATAGTATTTATGGGCAATAGCATTTATTTGTTTGCCTCACTTTCTACTAAACTGTGAATATTTATGTTCCCAAGTCTTAACAATATATGTACATTTTAAAATACAGCAGTATTTGATGAATGAAAGTAAATAAGTGATTTATGATGCTTCATTGATAGTGCTCAAAGGCTAAATAAAATTGCAAAATTAGTGTCATTTCCTTGGTCGGTGAGAATGAATAATACCCAGCCTGTTTCAGTTTTAGAAATACAATAGTCAAATATATGTATATGTATGTGTTGTATACATATGCATATATTATTTTTAAAAGCTTTATTTGGTTAAAATATTTAATACATTCTTTCCTTAGATAATTCTATTTTGTAACTTCAAGTTTGTGTTAAATATTTCATTAGACAAAAATTCCAGATTTATGATCATCTTCTTTATTAAATAAATCATATATATATATATTTGTTTATATATACATGTATGTATATAAACAAATTCATCACATACTCTCACACCTAAAATACTTTCTACATCAATTTTTGATTGAAATGTTATTTCAAAAGAAAACTATTCCTTTGATTTCAGTTTACTTTTGGATTATAATTTCATTTTCATAAGATAAGGATTGCCTTTGTACAGGAGAATAATAAATCAGTACTTTTGACCTGCTGTGATTTGAATTATTGATATCCATAGATGTAAACTGAAATTCTACAAATCTACATCTTGCACTGTTAACAGATTGTATATTATATATACGGGCTTCCCTGGTAGTTCAGTTGATAAAAAATCTGCCAGCAAAGTGGGAGACATGGGTTCGATCCCTGGGTTGGAGAAATCCCCTAGAGGAAGGCATGGCAACCCACTCCAGTATTCTTGACTGGAGAATCCCCATGGACAGAAGAACCTGGCGGGCTACAGTCTGTTGGATCACAAGGAGTCAGGCATGACTGAGCGACTAAGCACACACATATTATATATACATAGTGACACATAAAATAGAATGAGAGAAGGGCTCATTACATGGTATTTGTATTAACAGTTTATCTCCCAAAGACAGTTTGCAACTTTTAAATGGAGATTTGATAGCTATTCGGTATACTCACACTAGACTATAGCAATATTCATCAGTACCAGTCAATAGGGATGATCAAGTCCAACTAAGACTATATAGACTGGAGATAGAAAAGGGAGGATTAAACACAGGTCTATGTAACACACACTTGAGTTGTAGAGGCTTCAAGTCTAGTGAGTAGACAGCATTACCTTGAAAATTTTGGAATTAAGCACTTACAAATGAGTTTTCATCAGTTCAGTTCAGTTCAGTTCAGTCACTCAGTCATGTCTGACTCTTTGCAACCCCATGAATTGCAGCATGCCAGGCCTCCCTGTCCATCACCAACTCCCGGAGTTTACTCAGACTCACGTCCATCGAGTCAGTGATGCCATCCAGCCATCTCATCCTCTGTCGTCCCCTTCTCCTCCTGCCCCCAATCCCTCCCAGCATCAGAGTCTTTTCCAATGAGTCAACTCTTCGCATGAGGTGGCCAAAGTACTGGAGTTTCAGCTTTAGCATCATTCCTTCGAAAGAAACCCCAGGGCTGATCTCCTTCAGAATGGACTGGTTGGATCTCCTTGCAGTCCAAGGGACTCTCAAGAGTCTTCTCCAACACCACAGTTCAAAAGCATCAATTCTTCGGCACTCAGCCTTCTTCACAGTCCAGCTCTCACATCCATACATGACCACAGGAAAAACCATAGCCTTGACTAGACGGACCTTTGTTGGCAAAGTAATGTCCCTGCTTTTGAATATGCTATCTAGGTTGGTCATAACTTTCCTTCCAAGGAGTAAGCGTCTTTTAATTTCATGGCTGCAGTCACCATCTGCAGTGATTTTGGAGCCCAGAAAAATACAGTCTGACACTGTTTCCCCATCTATTTCCCATGAAGTGATGGGACCAGATGCCATGATCTTCGTTTTCTGAATGTTGAGCTTTAAGCCAACTTTTTCACTCTCCACTTTCACTTTCATCAAGAAGCTTTTTAGTTCCTCTTCGCTTTCTGCCATAAGGGTGGTGTCATCTGCATATCTGAGTTTATTGATATTTCTCCCAGCAATTGATTCTATCTTGTGTTTCTTCCAGTCCAGCGTTTCTCATGATATATTCTGCATATAAGTTAAATAAGCAGGGTGAAAATATACAGCCTTGACATACTCCTTTTCCTATTTGGAACCAGTCTTTTGTTCCATGTCCAGTTCTAACTGTTGCTTCCTGACCTGCATACAGGTTTCTCAAGAGGCAAATCAGGTGGTCTGGTATTCCCATCTGTTTCAGAATTTTCCACAGTTTATTGTGATCCACACAGTCAAAGGCTTTGGCATAGTCAATAAAGCAGAAATAGATGTTTTTCTGGAACTCTTGTTTTTTCCATGATCCAGCGGATGTTGGCAATTTGATCTCTGGTTCCTCTGCCTTTTCTAAAACCAGCTTGAACATCAGGAAGTTCACAGTTCACATATTGCTGAAGCCTGGCTTGGAGAATTTTGAGCATTACTTTACTAGCGTGTGAGATGAGTGCAATTGTGTGGTAGTTTGAGCATTCTTTGGCATTGCCTTTATTTGGGATTGGAGTAAAAACTGACGTTTTCCAGTCCTGTGGCCATTGCTGAGTTTTCCAAATTTGCTGGCATATTGCATGCAGCATTTTCACAGCATCATCTTTCAGGATTTGTAATAGCTCAACTGGAATTCCGTCACCTCCACTAACTTTGTTCATATGATGCTTTCTAAGGCCCTCTTGACTTCACATTCCAGAATGTCTGGCTCTAGGTCAGTGATCAGACCATCGTGATTATCTGGGTCGTGAAGATCTTTTTTGTACAATTCTTCTGTGTATTCTTGCCACCTCTTCTTAATATCTTCTGCTTCTGTTAGGTCCATTCCATTTCTGTCCTTTATCAAGCCCATCTTTGCATGAAATGTTCCCTTGGTATCTCTAATTTTCTTGAAGAGATCTAATATTTGCCATTCTGTTTTTTCCTCCATTTCCTTGCATTGATCGCTGAGGAAGGCTTTCTTATCTCTTCTTGCTATTCTTTGGAACTCTGCATTCAGATGCTTATATCTTTCCTTTTCTCTTTTGCTTTTCGCTTCTCTTCGCTTCACAGCTATTTTTAAGATGGAATAGCTCTATACAATCAACAAAAACAAGACCAGGAGCTGACTGTGGCTCACATCATGAACTCCTTATTACCAAATTCAGACTTAAATTGAAGAAAGTAGGGAAAACCACTAGACCATTCAGGTATGACCTAAATCAAATCCCTTATGATTATACAGTGGAAGTGAGAAATAGATTTAAGGGCCTATATCTGATAGATAGAGTGCCTGATGAACTATGGAATGAGGTTTGTGACATTGTACAGGAGACGGGGACCATCCCCATGGAAAAGAGTTTTCATCAGTGAGTGTCAAATAGAGACAGATGAATAAAATGTTAAAAATGTTAACCCAGCGTCCAAAGTGAAAATCTACTTATAGTTACAGAAGAGATAATTATTTTTAAAAGAGGCATATGGACAATGTATGTAGTGCACTGAGTTTAAAATTACTTGACAAGACTACCTTCAGAGAAGAGCATAATATGTCTGTTCTTGTAACTGTTTGTTGCCTTCATGGTTCATGCTTCTGACCTGTCCTGTCATTCCAGTTCTTAATAAAAATCTTTATTTTAAATGTCATTATATGAAGGAAATATAAAATGTTCATGATAATTTGGTCACTTATATTGAACTAAATTTTGGTGGCATTTTATAAATGCTTAGTTGTGACACTGTTTATATTTATACAAACACTCTACAAAGTTTGCACAAAATTTTTAGGATGAAATGGAAGTATGAGTGGACATGCATGTACTTGCACATATGTGTATGAGATTTTTTAGATATTAAATCACAGCATAAGATCAAAAATATAACTGATGTATGGAGTTCATGTTTATCATTCTCCATTCTGATACTGCTTTAATTTTAGTTTACCTGTATATCTCATAATGGAAAAACACACAAAAAAGGTAAAATATTGAGATTCTGCATTCAAATTTTATAATTAAAGTAGCTCTTTTTGTTTAAAAATATCTGGAGACATAATTTGAAAATGTGGTGAATAAAATGCTTATGTTCAGCTGTTTGTACAGCAGAAACTAACACAACATTGTAAATCAACTGTACTCCAATTAAAAAAAAAAAGCATAGAGTTCCTTTAAAAATACAAACTGACATACCAAATACTGGGTGTCTTCTTTTATTAAAATGTAGGAAATATGGTCAACAAAGACTCCTTATTTTTTGAGAGGAAAAAACATTGTATGTCTCAAAGTAGACTACTCATCATTAGAGACTGTTTGTGTGTTTCGATACAGTTCTATTTCTATTTCTAGAAAAGATCTGATACTAAAACTTTTGATAAGAGAAATCTAGGAGATGAATCTCCCAAGATTTAGATAGCTGTGGAAACAAACAAAATTTAGTAGCAGCTCAAATGAAGGCATATCAACTTTTCAACTTCCAAGTCTCCTACTTATCTGCACCAAATATTTTAGCCAGACTTTTTGGTGACAGAACAAGATTTATAATTCCATTGAATGTATTTTTTTCTTGCAGGAAATGGAAAACAAAACATACTTGGATTTAATACTGAATGTGAGGCAGAAATAAATAATATTGAATGATCTCACTTATGGGAGGAATCAAAAAACAAATACAGAAATTAGATTAGTGCTTGCCAGGAGCAGGGTGAGTAAAATGATTATTACTGGTCAAAGAATATATACGTTTAGTTATCAGATGAATGACTTCTGAGGATCTAATGTACAGCATTGAAACTTTACTTAGCAATACTTTGTTGTCCATGCATGCTCAAGAAAACAGTTGCTCAGTCATGTCTTACTCTTTGCAACCCCGTGGACTGTAGCCCCCAGGCTCCCCAGTTTGTGGGATTTTTCAGGCAAGAATACTGGAGTGGGTTGCCATTTTGTTTTCCAGGGGATCTTCCAGACATAGGGATGGAAATCACGTCTCCTGCATTGGCAGGTGGATTCTCTACCACTGAGCCATTTGGGAAGCCTTCACTGTGTTGTATACTTGAAAGTTACTGATTTCAGTTCAGTCTCTCAGTCGTGTCTGACTCTCTGTGACCCCAGGAGTGCAGCACGCCAGGCTTCACTGTCCATCACCAACTCCCAGAGCTTGCTCAAACTCATGTCCTTTGAGTCGGGGATGCCATCCAACAATCTCATCCTCTGTTGTCCCCTTTTCCTCCTGCCTTCAATCTTTCCCAGCATCAGGATTTTTTCCAGTGATTCAGTTCTTCGCATCAGGTGGCCGAAGTATTGGAGCTTCAGCTTCAGCATCAGTCCATCCAATGAATATTCAGGACTGATTTTCTTTAGGGACTCTCAAGAGTCTTCTCCAACACCATAGTTCAAAAGTATCAGTTCTTCAGTGCTCAGCTTTCTTTATAGTCCAAATCTCACATCCGTACATGACTACTGGAAAAACAATAGCTTTGACTGTTTGGACCTTTGTCAACAAAGTAATGTCTCTGCTTTTTAACATGCTGTCAAGATTGGTCATAGCTTTTCTTCCAAGGAGCAAATGCCTTTTAATTTCATGGCTGCAGTCACCATCTGCAGTGATTTTGGATCCCAAGAAGATAAAGTATTTCACTGTTTCCATTGTTTCTCCATCTATTTGCTGTGAAGTGATGAGACTGGATGCCAAGATCTTAGTTTTTTGAGTGCTGAGTGTTAACCCAGATTTTTCATTCTCCTCTTTCATTTTCATCAAGAGGCTCATTATGTATTCTTCCCTTTCTAAACAAACAAAACGGTAACCATGTAAGATAATGGATGTGTTAACTACTATTATTGTGGTAATCATTTCAGGGTGTGTGTGTTTGTGTATTCACGTTGTATCACTGAAACTTGTATAATGCTATATGTTAATTATATCTCAGTAAAGCTTGGAAAAATAGTGTCACTGAGCACATTTTAATTTTGCTTAAATATATTTTAATATACATCTAATCATATGAGAACTTTATTATTAGGATAAGTTAAATATATAAAAATATAGTCAGCTTATTCCTTTTAATTAAAAACTAGTATCTTCCTCATGCTGTCATTTACATTGCATAAATTATATCTCTTTAATCAAATGACCAGTTCAACCTCTAGAAAAGTTTTTTCTTACATTTTTTTTTCACATATCCTCTCTTCTAACCATGTACTGATAAGCTCTGTCATACAACCAATAATTTTAAGTAATGGAATCAATAATTTTTAAACACTATTTTAAAGGATCATTTTTTTCCCTAAGTTTTTCATTGGAAAGGGAAGATACTGTATCTTTGCTCTTGTTTTTCACAAAAAATCTTAAGATGTTATATAAGTTAATTTAAATTTGCATCAGTAGGTTTGCTGGCACTCTATTCTCATTTAAGCTGAGAGATAATTTATTTTGTATAACATCTCTCAAAAGAAAAAAGTATAGAGGTGAGACAAACTCCACAAATACATTACACTAGTAGAAAAAAATATATGTAGTCAAATTTCAAAAGAAAGTTATTCATTATTCAAATATTCTTTTGCTAGGGGCCATACTGATTTGCACCTTCAATTTATTTATTGAACGGATATAATTGGTACTTGTCAGTGTGAGATATCAAGTTCTCTGTGGATGTGTAGAAGACTACTTGGGATTACATGATTTTTAAAAATTAATATAGCATTTGGTAAATAAAATTTCAAACACTAATATTATTTTAACTAGAAAAGTCATTTTAAATGTCTTATTATGTATACATTTTGTACAGTTTGTTTTTAAGAGAATTTGACTATGTAGCTAATTGTTTCACTAAATATCATGAAATATATTTATAAATGTTTCTGAATTTCAGCTGCCAAACAACAAATGCTCTCTAAGTATTTTGAAAATCAGTTTGTTTCCATCATTTGAGTTAAGTTGCTCAGTCGTGTCTGACTCTTTGCAACCCCATGAATCACAGCATGCCAGGCTTCCCTGTCCATCACCAACTCCCGGAGTTTACCCAAACTCATGTCCATCAAGTTGATGATGCCATCCAGCGATCTTATCCTCTGTTGTCCCCTTCTCCTCCTGCCCCCAACCCCTCTCAGCATCAGGGTCTTTTCCAATGAGTCAACTCTTTGCTTGAGATAGCCTAAGTATTGGAGTTTCAGCTTCAGCATTAGTCCTTCCAATGAACACCCAGGACTGATCTCCTTTAGGATGGACTGGTTGGATCTCCTTGCAGTCCAAGGGACTCTCAAGAGTCTTCTCAAACACCACAGTTCGAAAGCATCAATTCTTTGGTGCTCAGCTTTCTTCACAGTCCACCTCTCACATCCCCACTGCTGCTGCTGCTAAGTCGCTTCAGTCATGTCCAACTCTATGCGACCCCATAGACAGCAGCCCACCAGGCTCCCCCACCCCTAAATATTATCAAATATGTATGTGTATTTTATTTTAAGCACTCTCTCTAATAAACATATTGTACTCAAATGTGTGCATGTGTGCTAAGACGCTTTAGTCCTGTCTGACTGTTTGTGACCCTGTGTACTGTAGCTCACCAGGCCCCTCTGTCCATGGAATTCTTGAATGGGTTGAATACTGAAATGGGTTGCCATGCCCTCCTTCAGAGGATCTTCCCAACCCAGGGATAGAACCCACATCTCTATGTCTTCTCCTTTGGCAGGTGGATTCTTTACCATTAGCTCCACCTTGAAAGTCCATTGTACTCAAATACTTAGTCCTAATAAATCTCACAAATTAAATTAATAAATGTAGTCATTTATAAGTTTTCATGAACACTCTGTGTTTTAAAAGTTAGCTAATTTTTTATCTTAACATCATTCGTCTAAAATAAACAAATGTTATTAGTTGGAATAAAAATAACTGTGATTTTAATGTCATTATTTTACATAGTTTAAATACTAAATATCCTAATTTGTTTCCTAAGTTTATAAAAAATACTAAAGATATAGATTTGATTTACCATACTTTTATACTTTCTCAGGGTGTTAAATCCTTATACAGGCTTCTCTGTCCATGCGATTCTCAGGCAAGAATACTGAAGTGGGTTGCTGTGCCCTCCTCCAAGGCATCTTCCTAACCTAGGGATATAACCCAGGTCTCCCGCATTACAATTGGGAAGCACCAGGGAAACATCTGAGCCACCAGGGAAGCCCGTGTTATACAATAGCAATTTAATTTAGGGTAGGGTTAGAATTACAGATCAGAATAGGTTGGTGTGAGTTTTCTAGTGTACTTAGATTAACTAGATATCGGATTTTTGATCTGACAATGGAATGTAGAACTACAGGTATCTAGCATGATTTTCCTGTGATCACAAGAAATGGATTGAAACTGGTATTATAAACTATGCCAATGTGGAGCTAAATAGCATATGGAAAACCAGAATTCCTTTCACAGGCTGTCCTGTAATCCTTTTCTTCTTTTTTTTTTTTAAACTGCCTTGGACTTTATCTCCTAATTAATATAGATGAACAGCAGTAACTCTGATCTAGGATGCTTTCCTGCTTTATTAGATTTAACTAACTTATTTAACATTGGTTCAATTTTATTTATTTTTTTCAGTTAATGTAATATTCCTTTTTTAAAAAATTTTATTTTTAAACTTTACAATTTTGTATTGGTTTTGCCAAATATCAAAATGAATCCACCACAGGTATACATGTGTTCCCCATCCTGAACCCTCCTCCCTCCTCCCTCCCCTCTGGGTCGTCCCAGTGCACCAGCCCCAAGCATCCAGTATCGTGCATCAAACCTGGACTGGCAACTCGTTCCATATATGATATTATACGTATTTCAATGCCATTCTCCCAAATCATCCCACCCTCTCCCTCTCCCTCTCCCACAGAGTCCAAAAGACTGTTCTATACATCAGTGTCTCTTTTGCTGTCTCGTATACAGGGTTATTGTTACCATCTTTCTAAATTCCATATATACGCATTACTATACTGTATTGGTGTTTTTCTTTCTGGCTTACTTCACTCTGTATGATCGGCTCCAGTTTCATCCACCTCATTAGAACTGATTCAAATGTATTCTTTTTAATGGCTGAGTAATACTCCATTGTGTATATGTACCACAGCTTTTTTATCCATTCACCTGCTGATGGACATCTAGGTTGCTTCCATGTCCTGGCTATTATAAACAGTGCTGCGATGAACATTGGGGTACACGTGTCTCTTTCCCTTCTGGTTTCCTCAGTGTGTATGCCCAGCAGTGGGATTGCTGGATCATAAGGCAGTTCTATTTCCAGTTTTTTAAGGAATCTCCACACTGTTCTCCATAGTGGCTGTACTAGTTTGCATTCCCACCAACAGTGTAAGAGGGTTCCCTTTTCTCCACACCCTCTCCAGCATTTATTGCTTGTAAACTTTTGAATTGCAGCCATTCTGACTGGTGTGAAATGGTACCTCATAGTGGTTTTGATTTGCATATCTCTGATAAGGAGTGATGTTGAACATCTTTTCAATCTCTGATGTTCTCAGGGTTTGGACTTAAGCCTCCTGCCTCTGGTTTTCAGTCTTATTCTTACAGTAGCATCAAGACTTCTCCATCTGTACAGCACCAATGATAAAATATCTAGGTTAATGATGAAAAGTTTCTCCACAGTGAGGGACAAAACCTGAGAACACCAGAGAACTCCTGACTCCAGGGAACATTAATCGATAAGAGCTCATCAAAAGCCTCAATACCTACACTGAAACGAAGCACCACCCAAGGGCCAACAAGTTCCAGAGCAAGATATACCACACAAAGTCTCCAGCTGGAAGCCCTGAGCTTCAATATACAAGTTGTATACAATATACAAGTTGCCCAAAGTCACACCAAATGCACTGACATCTGAAAACTCACTACTGGAAACTTCATTACACTCCAGAGAGAAGAAATCCAGCTCCACCCACCAGAACACCAACACAAGCTTCCCTAACCAGGAAACCTTCACAAGCCACCCATCCAACCCCACCCACAGTAAGGAACCTCCACAATAAATAGGAACCACAAACTGCCAGAATACAGAAAGGCCATCCCAAACACAGCAATATAAACAAGATAAAAAGGCAGAGAAATACTCAGCAGGTAAAGGAACAGGATAAATGGTAACCTAACCAAACAAAAAAGGAAGAGGTTGGCTATCTACCTGATAAAGAATTCAGAATAATGATAGTGAAAATGACCCAAAATCTTGAAAACAAAATGGAGTTACTGATAAATAGCCAGGACACAAGGATTGAGAAGATGCAAGAAATGTTTAACAAGGACCTAGAAGAAATAAAAAAGAGTCAATATGTAATGAATAATGCAATAAATGAGATAAAAAACACTCTGGAGAGAACCAACAGTAGAATAATGGAGGCAGAAGATAGGATAAGTGAGGTAGAAGATAAAATTGTAGAAATAAATGAAGCAGAGAATAAAAAAGAAAAAGAAATTAAAAGAAATGAGGACAATTTCAGAGACCTCTGGGACAATGTTAAATGCCTCAACATTGGAATCATAGGAGTCCCAGAAGAAAGAGACAAAAAGGAAGTCCATGAGAAAATGCTTGAGGAGGTAATAGTTGAAATCCTCCCTAAAATGGGGAAAGAAATAGTCACCCTAGTCCAAGAAACCCAGAGAGTCCCAAACAAGATAAACCCAAGACAAAACACCCCAAGACACATATTAATCAAATTAACAAAGATCAAACCCAAAGAACAAATATTAAAAACAGCAAGGGAAAAACAACAACAAATAACACACAAGGGGATTTCCATAAGGATAACAGCTGTTCTTTCAATAGAAACTCTTCAGGCCAAAAGGGAATGGCAGGACATACTTAAAGTGATGAAAGAGAAAAACTTACAGCCCAGATATGGGTACCCAGCAAGGATCTCATTCAAATATGAAGGATAAATCAAAAGCTTTACAGACAAGCAAAAGCTGAGATAATTTGGCACCACCAAACCAGCTCTTCAACAAATGCTAAAGGATCTTCTCTAGACAGGAAACACAGAAAGCGTGTATAAACTCAAACCCAAAACAACAAAGTAAATGGCAACGGGGTCATAAGTTCAGTTCACTTCAGTTGCTCAGTAGTGTTTGACTCTTTGTGACCCCATGAATCGCAGCACACCAGGCCTCCCTGTCCATCACCAACTCCCGGAGTTCACCCAAACCCACGTCCATCGAGTCAGTGATGCCATCCAGCCATCTCATCCTCTGTCGTCCCCTTCTCCTCCTGCCCCCAATCCCTCCCAGCATCAGAGGCTTTTCCAATGAGTCAACTCTTCACATGAGGTGGCCAAAGTACTGGAGTTTCAGCTTTAGCATCAGTCCCTCCAAAGAACACCCAGGACTGATCTCCTTTAGAATAGACTGGTTGGATCTCCTTGCAGTCCATGGGACACTCAAGAGTCTTCTCCAACACCAAAGTTAAAAAGCATCAATTCTTCGGTGCTCAGCTTTCTTCACAGTCCAACTCTCACATCCATACATGACTACTGGAAAAACCATAGCCTTGACTAGACGGACCTTTGTTGGCAAAGTAATGTCTCTATTTTTTAATATGCTATCTAGGTTGGTCATAACTTTCTTTCCAAGGAGTAAGCATCTTTTAATTTCATGGCTGAAATCACCATCTGCAGTGATTTTGGAGCCCCCCAAAATAAAGTCTGACACTGTTTCAACTGTTTCCCCATCTATTTGCCATGAAGTGATGGGACCAGATGCCAAAGAATGAAGAGATGGAGCCAAAGCAAAAATGGGATCATATTTATCAACAATTACCTTAAATGTAAATGGGTTGAATGCCCCAACCAAAAGACCAAGACCGGCTGAATGGATACAAAAACAAGACCCCTATATATGCTGTCTACAAGAGACTTACCTCAAAACAAGGGACACATACAGACTGAAAATGAAGGGCTGGAAAAAGATTTTCCATGCAAGTAGAGACCAAAAGAAAGCAGGAGTAGCAATATTCATACAGATAAAATAGACTTTAAAATAAAAGCTGTGAAAAGAGACAAGAAGGACACTACATAATGATCAAAGGGTAAATCCAAGAAGAAGATATAACAATTATAAATATATATGCACCCAACATAGGAGCACTGCAATATGTAAGACAAATGCTAACAAGTATGAAAGGGGAAATTAACAATAACAATAATAATGGGAGACTTTAATACCCCACTTAAACCTAGAGAGAATTCAACTAAACAAAAAGTTAACAAGGAAACACAATCTTTAAATGATACAATAGACCAGTTAGACCTAATTGATATCTATAGGACATTTCACCACAAAACAATGAATTTCACCTTTTTTCTCAAGTGCACATGGAACCTTCTCCAGGATAGATCACATCTTGGGCCATAAATCTAGCCTTGGTAAATTCAAAAATATTGAAATATTTCCAAGCATCTTTTCTGACCACAATGCAGTAAGATTAGATGTCAATTACAGGAGAAAAAACTATTAAAAATTCCAACATAAGGAGGCTGAACAACACGATTCTGAATAACCAACAAATCATAAAGGAAATAAAAAAGAAATCAAAATATGCATAGAAACAAATGAAAATAAAAACACAACAACCCAAAACCTACGGGACACTGTAAAAGCAGCACTAAGGGGAAGGTTCATAGCAATAAAGGCTTACCTCAAGAAGGAAAAAAAGTCAAATAAATAACCTAACTCTACACCTAAAGCAACTAGAAAAGGAAGAAATGAAGAACCCCAGGGTTAGTATAAGGAAAGAAATCTTAAAACTTAGGGCAGAAATAAATGCAAAAAAAAAAAAAAAAAAGCAAAAATCAACCAAGCCAAAAGCTGGTTCTTTGAGCAGATAAATAAAATAGACAAACCATTAGCCAGACTCATGAAAAAACAAAAGGAGAAGAATCAAATCAACAAAATTAGAAATGAAAATGGAGAGATCACAACAGACAACACAGAAATACAAAGGACCATAAAAGATTACTGTCAGCAACTATATGCCAATAAAATGGACAACTTGGAAGAAATGGACAAATTCTTAGCAAAGTATAACTTTACAAAACTGAACCAAGAAGAATTTGAAAATCTTAACAAACCCATTGCAAGAACCGAATTCAAAACTGTAATCAGAAATCTTCCAGGAAACAAAAGCCCATGACCAGATGGCTTCACAGCTGAATTCTACCAAAAATTTAGAGAAGAGCTACTCATTCTATGAGGTCACCATCACCCTAATACCAAAACCAGACCAAGATGCCACAAAAAGATAAAACTACAGGCCAATATCACTGATGAACTTAGATGCAAAAATCCTTAACAAAATTCTAGCAAACGGAATCCAACAACATATTAAAAAGATCATACATCATGACTAAGTGGGCTTTTTCCTAAGAATGCAAGGATTCTTCATGTTCCATAAGTCAATCATGTAATACACCAGATTAACAAATTGAAATATAAAAACCATATGATTATATCAATAAATCCAGAGAAAGCCTTTGACAAAATTCAATATCCATTTATGATGAAAGCCCCCCAGAAAGCAGGAATAGAAGGAACATACCTCAACATAATGAAAGCAATATATGACAAACCCACAGCAAACCTTATCCTCAAATGTGGAAAATTGAAAGCGTTTTCCCTAAAGTCAGGAACAAGACAAGGGTGCCCACTCTCACCACTACTATTCAATATAGTTTTGGAAGTTTTGGCCACAGGAATCAGAGAAGAAAAAGAAAGAAAAGGAATCCAGATTAGAAAAGAAGAAGTAAAACTCTCACTGTTTGCAGATGACATGATCCTCTACATAGAAAACGCTAAAGACTCCACCAGAAAATCATTAGAGCTAATCAATGAATATAGTAAAGTTGCAGGATATAAAATTAACTCACAGAAATCCCTTGCATTCCTATACATTAACAATGAGAAAACAGAAAGAGAAATCAAGGAAACAATTCCATTCACCATTGCAACGAAAAGAATAAAATACATAGGAATAAATCTACCTAAAGAAACAAAAGACCTATGTATAGAAAACTTTAAAACACTGATGAGAGAAATTAAAGAGGACACAAATAGATGGAGTAATATACCATGTTCATGGATTGGAAGCATCAATATAGTGAAAATGAGTATACTACCCAAAGCAATCTATAGATTTAATGCAATTCCTATCAAGCTACCAACAGTATTTTTTACAGAGATAGAACAAATAAATTCACAATTTGTAAGGAAATACAAAAAACTCGAATAGCCAAAGCAATCTTGAGAAAGAATGGGACTGTAGGAATCCACCTGCCTGACTTCAGTCTCTACTACAAAGCCACAGTCATCAAGACAGTATGGTACTGGCACAAAGACAGAAATATAGATCAATGGAACAAAATAGAAATCCCAGAGATAAATTCATGCACCTATGGACACTTTATCTTTGACAATGGAGGCAAGAATATACAATGGAGAAAAGACAGTTTCTTTAACAAGTGATGCTGGGAAACTGGTCAACCACTTGTAAAAGAATGAAACTAGAACACTTTCTAACACCATACACAAATATAAACTCAAAATGGATTAAAGATCTAAATGTAAGACCAGAAAGTATAAAACTCCTAGAAGAAAACAGAGGTAAAACACTCTCCAACATAAATCACAGCAGGATCCTCTATGACCCACCTCCCAGAGTAATGGAAATAAAAGCAAAAATAAACAAATTGCACCTAATTAAACTTAAAAGTTTTTGAACAACAAAGGAAACTATAAACAAGGTGAAAAAGACAACCTTGAGAATGGGAGAAAATAATAGCAAATGAAGCAACTGACAAAGAATTAATCTCAGAAATATACAAGCAGCTCCTGTACCTCAATTCCAGAAAAATAAATGACCCAATCAAAAAATGGACCAAAGAACTAAACAGATATTTCTCCAAAGAAGACATACAGATGGCTAAGAAACACATGAAAAGATGCTCAACATCACTCATTATCAGAGAAATGCAAATTGAAACCACAATGAGATACCATCTCATGCCAATCAGAATGGTTGCTATCCAAATGTCTACAAACAATAAATGGTGGAGAAGGGGTGGAGAAAAGGGAACCCTCTTACACTGTTGGTGGGAATGCAAACTAGTACAGCCACTATGGAGAACAGTGTGGAGATTCCTTAAAAATCTGGAAATAGAACTGCCATATGACCCAGCAATCCCACTGCTGGCATACACACTGAGGAAACCAGAATTGAAAGAGACACATGTACCCCAATGTTCATCACAGCACTGTTTATAATAGCCAGGACATGGAAGCAACCTAGATGTCCATCAGCAGATGAATGGATAAGAAAGCTGTGGTACATATACACAATGGAGTATTACTCAGCCATTAAAAAGAATTCATTTGAATCAGTTCTAATTAGGTGGATGAAACTGGATCCTATTATACAGAGTGAAGTAAGCCAGAAGGAAAAACACCAATACAGTATACTAATGCATATATATGGAATTTAGAAAGATGATAACAATAACCCTGTATACGAGACAGCAAAAGAGACACTGATGTATGGAACAGTCTTATGGACTCTGTGGGAGAGGGAGAGGGTGGGAAGATTTGGGAGAATGGCATTGAAACATGTAAAATATCATGTATGAAACAAGATGCCAGTCCAGGTTCAATGCATGATACTGGATGCTTGGGGCTAGTGTACTGGGACGACCCAGAGGGATGGTATGGGGAGGGATGAGGGAGGGGGTTTCAGGATGGGGAGCACATGTATACCTGTGATGGATTCATTTTGATATTTGGCAAAGCTAATACAATTATGTAAAGTTTAAAAATAAAATAAAATTAAAAAAAGAAAGCTTGGTACATATACACCATGGAATATTACTCAACCATTAAAAAGAATACATTTGAATCTGTTCTAATGAGGTGGATGAAACTGAAGCCTATTATACAGAGTGAAGTAAGCCAGAAAGAAAAACACCAATACAGTATACTAATGCACATATATGGAACTTAGAAAGATGGTAACGATAACCCTATATGCGAGGGACCAAAAGAGACACAGATGTATAGAACATTCTTTTGGACTCTGTTGGAGAGGGTGAGGGTGGGATGATTTGGGAGAATGGCATTGAAACATGTATATTATCATATGTTAAACAGATCCAGTCTAGGTTCAATGCATGAGACAGTGTGCTCGGGGTTGGTACACTGGGATGACCTGTAGGGATGGGATGGGGAGGGAGGTGGGAAGGAGGTTCAGGATGTGGAACACATGTACACCCATGGAGGAACCATGTCTAAGTATGTCAAAACCACTACAATATTATACAGTAATTAGCCTCCAATTAAAATAAATTTATATTAAAAAATAAACAATTTAAATCATGTCTGTTCTTAACAAATATATTCCATAGCCTATATAGGCAAGAATCTCACTTATACAAAAGTATAGTTTTTATCTTTTTATATCTTAGTTAGTAATCTGGCCACTTTTACAAGGACATGTAAAAATGGTTAATACATATTTAACATATTAAAAAGTTAAAGGAATAATGGTTTCATGGATAACTCCATGACTATATGATGACTATTATGACCTAATTATTTAAATGTGCTTGCATAAGTATACCTCCATGTTTTCAAGAATCTTCCCATCCTCACAAACACCTTCTTTCCCACTGAAATGGATGTTTAAAAGATAACTGAAACTTACAAAATATCCTAGCAAGTTTTTAGCCATTAAACAGTGCACATGGCTCTCTTGGACTTCCCAGGTAGCTCAGATGATGAAGAATCCACCTACAATCAGAAGAACCTGGTTTGATTCCTGTGTCAGGAAGATCCCCTGGAGAAGAGATAGACTACCCACTTCAGTTTTCTTGGGCTTCCCTTGTGGCTCAGACAGTAAAGAATCTGCCTACAATGCGGAAGGCCTGGGTTCATTCCCTGGTTTGGGATGATCCCCTAGAGGAGGGCATGGCAACCCACTCCAGTATTCTAGCCTAGAGAATCCCCATGGACAGAGGTGCCTGGCAGGCTACAGTCCCTGGAGTCGCAAAGAGTCAGACATGCCTGAGCAACTAAGCACAGCACAGCTCAGCATGGCTCTCCTGGGGGCTACCCAGGTGTCACAGTGGTAAATAATCTGCCTGCCAAGCAAGAGACAGCAGAAACGTGGACTTGATCCCTGGTATTCTTTCCTGAGAAATCCCTGGAGAGAGGAACCTGGTGGACTAAAGTCAATGGCATCCAAAGAGTTGGACATACACTGAGCAACTAATAACAACATGGTTCTCTAGTTACCAGCCCTATTCTTGAAAGATTTATTTGTTTCCTATTATTCATCCTCTTTTTCCTTAAAACTTTATGGTTTTTTTTTTCTCCAATCTCTTCAATTATACCTTCTCTTAAAATTTTTCTCTTAAAAATTTTATCACCAATTCAATGGACATTAATTTGAGCAAACTCAGGGAGATAGTGGAGGACAGAGGTCCCTGGTGTGCTACAAGTCTATGCGATCAGAAAAAGTCGGGCACAACTTAGTGACTGAGCAACAACAAAAAATTTCTTAAGTTGCTAATATTCCTGAAAATTCTGATTTGGCCCTTCTTCAATCCCAATTGCCATCTACCTAATTGTGTTTCATATTGAGAAAGATAAACCAGTCCCTGATATGCAGAAGCTGGGCTGGTGCTGTCATTCAGACTCCAATATTACTACAGTTTGGCACTTTCAGTTAGGTCCTGGTATTCTCTTGCAGAGCAGAAACTATTTCATAGAACAGAAATGTCAGATAAGGATATTCTGTAACCATACTGTTTCAAGACAAAAGTAGGAACACTCATAGTGATGACTGAATACAGATAAAACTGGAATGTTTTCTGTGCCAGAAAATGCCAAGTAAACCTGACTAAAATGAGTCACTGACTATTCCTTTACCAATTCAGCTTTAGCTGGGCTCTAATCTCCCTTCCCTATAATTTTTTTTTTAAGATACCTAGCCATAGTTTTTCTTTATTGCCTAATAGAGGAAAAGTGTCTCATGCCAAGCAAAACACTGCTTTCATTAATTGTTTCCTTACTAACAAAACACAAGTCCAAATCCTTTAATAAGTCTTTTATAACATCCACTTACTGAGGTGGCCAATTGTTCCCCATGATGTGTGTAATACTTTGCTGCAAATAGTAATCAGTTCAACTTATTCAGTAAGAGGTGTGGTTGAAGGTGATTGATAATATCTGTAAAACTCATACTTTTATGTGTATGCTTTTATACCTGTATGTTTAGGACTCTGAGTGATGTAACCCAAGCAAAACTCTTATCTAAAGGTAAAAATTCACTGAATTATTATTTGCTAGGCTTTGTTTTGTTTTTTAAAACCTACATGGTTCTCATACATACAAATTTCAACATGCCAAATTAAACAAATTGTTATCTCCTCCAGAGAAGCACTTTCTCTTACATTTGCTATTCTGTTGAAGAAACCTCTTCTATAGCCAGAAACCCAAAATGTAGTTTTGACAGCTGCCCAACTAATTAAATGCAACTTTCATTCTTTAGAATCTGAATATCTCCTTTCACTTTACATTGCCACGGGTGCTTCTCAGATTCAGGTCCTCATTATTTCTTATCATAGTAGCCAACTGACAGTACTAATTAATGTACTGTGCTATTTTGTCCTACAATGTCAGATGCCTAAGTGATCTTTCTAAGAGTTTAAACCCATCAGCTCATTTCTTTATATAAAATCCTCCAATTTTGTCTCAAGCTTACAGGATTAAATTCAAATCTCTTAGGAGAATTTGCAAGAAAAAATCATTATCAGGCCTTTGGCTTCTTCATATGCTTTATCTCAAGTAATTGGACAAAGAACATTTCAGGCCACTGGTACTGTACTTTTTGCATATTCATATTGTTATCCTTATGAACCTATTTTCTAATTATATTTTGTTGAAATGTAGTCAACATAGAAAAAGTTAAAGATCCTAAATGTTCAGTTTGATGAGCTTTGATGTTTTTCTGTTCCCATGCAACACCAAGTAAAATAAGAAAATTTTGCCATGTCCCTTTCTATTTATTTATTTTGCTTTGATTCTGCAAACACTTTCTAATTTTTGTCACATTAAATTAATTTTGATTGTTCTTGAATTTTATATGCATAGAAATGGGCTCTTTCAGTTGAACTCCTTGTATTTACTAAAGTGTGTACAGGATTCATTATTTAATGACTCCATGGAAGAGCAATTCAATGTCATTGCATGGTTCTATTTTTGGAAACTATGCAGTTTCAATAGTTTATTCTTATATTTTATGTGATAACTGCACTGTCTTAATGAAATTTTGTACTAAGATTTCAAATGAAGTGATTTAAATCCTCTATTTTTTTATTATATAATTTTAAAGATATTCTAGGTCTTTTACATTTCCTTTTCAAGCTTAAAATGAACTTGTTAATTTTTTCAGAAAATTCTATTAGAATTTAGATTACAAATGCACTGAATGTATGAACATTGTTGAAGGATTGAGTATCTTATCCATGACTATAGTATATCTCTTCAAAGATTTAGGCTTCTGCAAATTTTTGTCAACAATATTTTATAGATTTCAAGATAAGGAGTTTAATTTTTTTTTAATAATTACCAATATTTTATTTTAAGCTATTTTTAATGATAGTTTAAGATGGTGATTGCAGCCATGAAATTAAAAGATGCACACTCCTTGGAAGAAAAGTTATGACCAACCTAGATAGCATATTTAAAAGCAGAGACGTTACTTTGCCAACAAAGGTCCATCTAGTCAAGGCTATGGTTTTACCTGTGGTCATGTATGGATGTGAGAGTTGGACTGTGAAGAAAACTGAGCACCGAAGAATTGATGCTTTTGAACTGTGGTGTTGGAGAAGACTCTTGAGAGTCCCTTGGACTGCAAGGAGATCCAACCAGTCCATTCTAAAGGAGATCAGCCCTGGGTGTTCTTTGGAAGGACTGATGCTAAAGCTGAAACTTCAGTACTTTGGCCACCTCATGTGAAGAGTTGACTCATTGGAAAAGCCTCTGATGCTGGGAGGGATTGGGGGCAGGAGGAGAAGGGGACGACAGAGGATGAGATGGCTGGATGGCATCGCCTACTTGATGGACGTGAGTTTGAGTGAACTCTGGGAGATGGTGACAGACAGGGAGGCCTGGAGTGCTGCGATTCATGGGGTAGCAAAGAGTCGGACACGACTGAGTGACTGAACTGAACTGAACTGAATTTTATATTTCATTTATTAATGACTAACCATTGATTTTTTTTTCTTTGATGGCTTAATCTAATATTTCTCATGTATTTCTTTTACATCTTTATCCTGATGAACTTATTTGTTTTAGATTTCTGTTGATTCTACAGGGCTGTCTCCAAATACAATGATGCTGTTGCTAAATAATTAGTGTTGGTTCTTCCTTTCTCATATTTATTACTTTTATTTGCATGTATTTACCTATTAAAAATACCTAGATTCCCCTGTAAAAGTCTGAACAGAAGTGATGATTAAGGCTTCCTTGCCTTGGTCCCAGTCTTAAAGGTAATATATTCAGTCTCTCATCAAGATGTTGGCTGTGGGTTTTAGAAATATTCCCTTAATTAAGTGAAGAACACTTCCTTCCATTTGTGTTTGCTAAAGGTTTTTACCATGAATTAGTGTGAATATTGCCAAATACTTTTATTTTAATCTATTGAGATTATCCTGCATTTTTTTCCCCTATTTTACTCTGTTAATGAGTTACACAGACTTTCCAAATTAAAACCTACTTTGTATTTTGGTGAAGAAACATAATTCATCACAATGTATTTGTTTTATATAGCTAGATTGGATTTGCAAGTAGTTTGTGAAGAATGGTTATGCATGTTATTAATGATGTTGAGTTTTAGTTTTCTTTCCTTGTAATACCTTTTTTGTCTTATTTTGTGTTAGAATTTTCCTCACATCAGAAAATAAATTGGGAACTTTTCTGTTTTTCTTTTTTGCAATAACTTTTGTAAATTTATCACTTAATCCTTGAAAAGCTTAAAATTTAGTATGAAATGGCTCTGCCTACTTATACTTTACCCAAGACATCTTTAAAAAAAATACAAAATATCTTTACAGGTATACTCTTTAAAAATAGAAATGATTAAACAGGTTCTGAAGACTAAGTTTCTCAACAGATGAAGTCATGAATAAGAGTTACTATAAGCAATAAATAACACTTTCAGGTGCACATATTCACATACATAAAAAATAAACATTGCAAATCAACAGAATCAGAATATGAAGCAATTTTTTAAAAAAGGGAGAATTGAAGTTCTTATTAAAGAAAATATAATAAAGATAGGCTTTAAAATAATTAAGGAGATATGAAAATGAACACATCATTGCATGTGAACACATACAACAGCATTTTATAGGAATACTTTTTTAAATATTCTGAAAATAGAAATAACCTTAAAAGTGAAAGTGTTAGTCACTCTGTTGTGTCCAACTCTATGATCCCATGGACAGTATGTAGCCTTCCAGGCTCCTCTGTCCACAGAATTCTCCAGGCAAGAATACTAGAGTGAGTTGCCATGCCCTTTTCCAGGGAATCTTCCTGACCCAGGGATCGAACTTCAGTCCCCTGTATTGCAGGCAGATTCTATACCATCTGAACCACCAGAAACAACATCTTTAGGGATGCAGAGAGTCAGAAATGACTGAAGTGACTGAGCACAAGAGCATCTCATTATTAAGGTTACATTAAATAATGTCATTTATCATTTATGTAGATATTTTATGTGAAAGTAGGAATTGAAGTGAATTTCCATTTATCATGTATCGGTGGTCTTGAGGCACTCAAAAGTCTTTTACACTGTGCTAAGGATTTCAGAATATTCTTACATAAATTATTTTATTATAAACATTCAAGGATTTTGATGATGTTCTCTCTGCACCATAAGAAGAGCTAGAAATGTTGTTAATGAAAGTATTTGATATTCTTAGTTTAAAAACTTAATGGAGTACGAGTAGTGTATTTTTTCTATCTTTTCAAGGCATCAGTACAGTTCAGTTCTGTTGAACAGCTGTGTCGAACTCCTTGCGACCCCATGGACTGCAGCATGCCAGGCTTCATTGTCCATCACCAACTCTCAGAGCTTGCTGAAACTCATGCCCATCAAGTCGGCGATGCCATCCAACCATCTCACTTCCTGTTGTCTCCTTTTCCTCCTGCCTTCAATCTTTCCCAGCATCAGGATTTTTTTCCAATGAGTCAGTTCTTCACATCAGGTAGCCAAAGTATTGGAACATCAGCTTCAGCATCAGTCCATCCAGTGAATATTCAGGACTGATTTCCTTTAGGGCTGACTGGTTGGATCTCCTTGCAGTCCAAGGGACTCTCAAGAGTCTTCTCTAACACCACAATTCCAAAGCATCTATTCTTCAGTGCTCAGCTTTCTTTGTGGTCCAACTCTCACATCCATACATAACCAATGGAAAAACCATAGCTCTGACTAAACAGAACTTTGTAGGCAAAGTAATGTATCTGCTTTTTAACATGCTGTCTAGGTTAGTCATAGCTTTTCTTCCAAGGAGCAAGCATCTTTTAAATTCATGGCTGCAGTACCATCTAGAGTAATTTTGAGGCCCCCAAATAAAGTCTGTCACTGTTTCCATTGTTTCCTCATCTATTTGCATGAAGTGATGGGACCGGATGCCATGATCTTAGTTTTCTGAATGTTGAGTTTTAAGCCAGCTTTTTCACTCTCCTCTTTCACTTACATCAAGAGGTTCTTTAGTTACTCTTCGCTTTCTGCCTTAAGGGTGGTGTCATCTGAATATCTGAGGTTATTGATATTTCTTCCAGCAATCTTGGTTCCAGCTTGTGCTTCACCCAGCCTGGCATTTCACATGATGTACTGTGCACATAAGTTAAATAAGCAGGGTGACATTATGCAGCCTTAACATCATCCTCTCTCAACTTGGAACCAGCCCATTGTTTAATATCTGGTTCTAACTGTTGCTTCTTGACCTGTATACTGATTTCTCAGGAGGCAGGTAAGGTGGTCTGGTATTGCTGTCTCTTGAAGCATTTTCCACAGCTTGTTTTGATGCACACAGTCAAATGCTTTGGCATAGTCAATAAAGCAAAAGTAGATGTATTTCTGGAACTCTCTTGGTTTTTCTAGGATCCAACGGATGTTGGCAATTTGATCTCTGGTTCCTCTGTCTTTTCTAATCCAGCTTGAACATCTGAAACTGATTTGAGCATTACTCAAATTTGTAATTTGAGCATTACTTTGCTAGCGGGTGAGATGAGTGCAATAGTGCTGTAGTTTGAACATACTTTGGCATTGCCTTTCTTTGGGATTATAATGAAAACTGACCTTTTCCTGTTTTTTTGCCACTGCTGAGTTTTCCAAATATGCTGGTATATTGAGTGCAGCACTTTCACAGCATCATAGGATTTGAAATAGCTCAACTGGAATTCCATCACCTCCACTAGCTTTGTTTGTAGTGATGCTTTCTAAGGCTCACTTGACTTTGCATTCCAGGATGTGTGGTTCTAGGAGTGTGATCACACTATTGTCATTATCTGGGTAGTGAAGACCTTTTTTGTATAGCTCTTCTGTGTATTCCTGCCATCTCTTCTTAATATCTTCTGCTTCTGTTAGGTCCATACCATTTCTGTCCTTTATCGAGCCCATCTTTGCATGAAATGTTCCCTTGGTATCTCTAATTTTCTTGAAGAGATCTCTAGTCTTTCCCATTCTGTTGTTTTCCTCTATTTCTTTGCATTGATCACTGAGGAAGGCTTTCATATCTCTCCTTGCTATTCTTTGGAACTCTGCATTCAGATAGGTATATCTTTCCTTTTCTTCTTTTCCTTTTGCTTGTCTTCTTTTCTCAGCTATTTTAAGGCCTCCTCAGACAACCATTTTGCCTTTTTGCATTTCTTTTTCTTGGGGACGGTCTTGATTACTGCCTCCTGTAGCATATAATGAACCTCTGTCCATAGCTCTTCAGGCACTTTGTCTATTAGATCTAATCCCTTGAGTCTGTCTGTCACATCCACTGTATAGTCATAGAGGAGTTGATTTAGGTCATATCTGAATGGTCTGGTGGTTTTCCCTACTTTCTTCAATTTAAGTCTGAATTTTGCAATAATGGTTTCATGATCTGAGCCACAGTCAGCTCCCAGTCTTGTTTTTGCTGACTGTATAGAGCTTCTCCATCTTCAGCTGTAAAGAATATAATCAATCTGATTTCAGTATTGACCGTCTGGTGATGTCCATATGTACAGTCATCCCTTCTATTGTTTGAAGAGGATGTTTGCTATGACCAGTGCATTCTCTTGTCAAAACTCTGTTAGCCTTTGCCCTGCTTCATTTTGTACTCAAAGACCAATCTTGCCTGTTACTCCAGGTATCTCTTGACTTCCTACTTTTGCATTCCAGTCCCCTATGGTGAAAAGGACATCTTTTTTTGGTGTTAGTTCTAGAAGGTCTTCTAGATTATCATAGAACCATTCAACTTCAGCTTCTTTGGCATTAGTGGTTGGGACTTAGACTTGGATTACTGTGATATTGAATGGTTTGCCCTGGAAACAAACAGAGATCATTCTGTCATTTTTGAGATTGCACCCACATACTGCATTTCAGATTCCTGTTGACTATGAGGGATACTCCATTTCATCTAAGGATTCTTGCCCACAGTTGTAGATATAATGGTCATCTGAATTAAATTCTCCCATTTCAGTCCATTTAAGTTTCTGACTCCTGAAATATCGATGTTCACTCTTGCCATCTCCAATTTGACTACTTCCAATTTACCTTGATTCATGGACCTAACATTCCATGTTGCTATGCAATATTGTTCCTATGCAGTTTCAAGGCATGTGTTCTTTTTACATTTTGGAAGTTCAAGTGCAGATTTGCCTCATTTCACTGAATAAAACTATGAATTTCATATGGTGTTAACTCTCTTAGCTCTATTTTGCTGAGTGTCATATACCCATTTAAAATCAACTAAATAGTTAATCAAGTAAAATTTTGTTTTTATGTGTAGCCACTGTATTCACACATTAATATTTATTTCCATTAAATTGTCTGATTTAACATGGTAATTAGAATTTGATCAGTGATTGTATGCTCTGTAAGTCTTTAAAGTAGATTTAGCTTAATCTAATCTAATCTAAATCTATAAATATACAACCATATTTTAGTTATGTAATTATAGTTTAGGTACTAATTGACTCTCCTTAGATGACGGAAGCTCTGCAAAATCTTTTTCACACTTCAGCAGATGATCACAGTACCCAATTTAACCAGTTATTTTTGTGTTCCTGTTGAAGATGAACAATAAGCAGTTTTTAGAATAGTTGACTTCACAATTAGTTAAGAAATTCCCAAATTCTGTTAGACAAGGTTGACATTTCCAAAGGGCTTTGGACAGTGTATATCTAAGCTAGAGAATCTCCTTGAAGAAATTTCAGTTATTCTAATGTGAAATGCTTTTTATTGAAGACAATAAAATATTGATATTTAGACCCAGATTGTTGATAAAAAACCAAAGATAGAAGTACATGCAGTTGACTCTTAAACAACATAGGTTTGCAATGCACAAGTTGACTTCTATATCAATTTGTTTAGTAATAAATACTACAGTACTATATCATTCACACCAGTTGAATCCATGGTTGTTTAAATTTGTTTCTGTGGAGCTATGGATATGAAGGGCCAAATGTAAGTTTTGCATGACTGCATTGGAAGATCAGTGCCCACAATCCATGCATTGTTCAAGGGTAAACTGTACTTGATATTACAGCTGTTAAAGTCTGACCTTGAGAGTAGGAAGACACATAGGAAAAAAAAAAAGCCTCAGAATAAAACTTATAAGATGTCTTTTAAAAAAGGACATTAAGAAAGAAAGCAAGCATCCTAGGAGACAAACGGTTAGTGCAGTAATAACAGAGAAAACAACATAGATAGCAATATAGAAAATTATTTACTCTTTGTCAATCCCTGCACAGGAACTTTTCATACATTTATTATGTAATCATTTTATCATGTAATCATGACCAAGAACCCACATGAGAAATATTTTATTTCCATTTTATAGATATTTAAAAGGAGACTATATGAATTAAACTGAAGTGCACGTGGGCAGGCATGCATGCTTAGTTGCTCAGTCATATCCAACTCTTTACGACTCTGAAAGGCAGCCCACCAGGCTGCTCTGTCCATGGGATTGTTTAAGGCAAGAATACTGGAGTGAATTGTCATTTCCTCTTCCAGGGGATCTTCCCAACCTGGGGATCTAACCCACATCTCCTGTGTGTCCTGAATTGCAGGCAGATTCTTTACCAGCTGAACCAACCCGGAAGCCCCTTAACTAAAGTAATTAAACTTAAGTATTTTGTATGAAGTGTAGCTAAGTTTGGGCCCTAGAAAGGCTTCTAACTCACTCTGTTGAATAGCTTTAATAGTATTACCTGAAACTATACAAGGGGTGTATTTTAATAGATGACAGACTGATAGGCAAAGCAATCTAATTATTGGGAGTAGTATACAGCAGATGATGAAAGACAGTTACCCTGTAAAGACTTTTCAGTGAAGTCTGAGAGTTAATACAGAATGATTGTCAACAATGTATGTTTTTTAAAAAAAGTACTTAAGATGTGAAATGTATTAAGTATAGAAGAAATTAAAGAGGGTACAAATATAATTTAAACATCCCATAAGAAGCAATATAAAATTAATTTGAGGGACCATTCTTTTTTGAGATAAAAACATGCAGTTTTGTAAAGGTCACATATTGAACTGATATATTAGGAGGATGACAGTTTTAATTCTAAATAACTCAATTCAGTGGTCATATTTAAGACAATCTTCTTCCATTTCCACTTACAAGCAGTGACCTAATGGTTTCATGAAAGAGTACAAGCACCAAATGCCTTAAATTATATTTTTGCTTTCACAAGCATTTATAAACATTAATTTATGCAAATTAGATATTATTTTATCAACTCCATACTAAATTTGTAATAAGAATTTACAAAAAATTTGAATGATTCCAATGTTTAAATATCTATGAATGTTTCTCACTTACATTGATATTTTTAAGAATACTGATTCTCAGGAATAGAGGTTTTATTAACACTTGAATTAAACACATTTTTTAGATAAAAGAAATGTATCTGTCAGTATGCTTGCACAGTTCTTTGATCTCCCTGTGGAACATATTCTATAGTTAATTTGTCTTACTGCAAATTTCTCTTTAAAATATTTCACAGGTTATTTTAAGGCAATGGATAATGTCTTTTCTATTAGTTAAGAAGTTTTGTCACATCTTATGCACATCATATGTTGAAAGGTATCAACCTTACAGATATTTCAGCTTTAAAACCTCATTAAATGTGACTTTTTTCTATGTTTGGGGGCTTTATATTTACTTTCTGCCTCATAAAAAAAGATATTAAAATGAAAATACATTTAATGTGCTGATCCAGAAATGATTGTGTTCTTTTATGAAATATAAAACATAAACTGAAATGCCAGGAATAATTTAAAACATTAAAAATAGTACCACACAGATATAATACCAGGCACAAATTCTCTAGCCCAGTAGCATTCTCTTGAGAGACGTTTACCATCATTAAGTATATAAACCTTAATGCTCAATGAGGACTTCCACAAAATGGTCATACGCAAAGTGACTGTGTTTTAAATCAATGCCTGAATTTTAGACCATCTAGCCTAGTGAAGTTCACCTTGGAGATCAGAACTGGAAGTATTGATTAGGTTTCCAGCATATGTAATTTTAATTTATGAGGCATTCATCCCTAAACAAGCAGTCACACAGGCTTGTGTTACTTTCAGTTATTTAAAGTATAACTGCCTACCTCTTTGAAGCAACCCTCCTGACACAGGCTCAGCTCCCTGGATAAGACCTTCATTCATAGGCAAAATGACTTATGGAAGTTGAACCATAAGAAATGTGCACTTGCAAATGTCAAGTTTAGTAAAATAACACATAATGTACTAAAACAAATATGATATTTTATTCATGTTGATTACATATGCTATGTCCTATAAACTACTTTTTATTTTAAAAAAAGAAAAAAGAAAGAAAACTAGAGGCATTATACCATGGCAATAGGTATAATGTCCTATAGATTTCATTATTTTAAGGAATATGTTTCAATCCAATATATGGATGTATTTTAACGGTGTATTCTATTATTCTCTTATTTATCCCTTTTTCTTGTTTAAATCCTGAAATAATATTTTCTGATAAATATATTTTCATGTTCTTGTTCAATTATCTCATCAGGATGAATTTCTAGAAATAAAATATCTGTCAAAGACTATGCATATTTTAAACTGATACCCTCATTTTGAAGCTGCATCACCCAGAGGCAGCTTCTTTTCACACTAACATGCGATTGCCCTTTTCCCATATTTTAGTCCAGGAAGAAATGTTAAAAAATGTATCCAACTGTTTCTTTTAACTTGCATTTATGTGATTATTAATGGGGGAAGTAATGTCCCTTCATAGTCAGTTTTGGATATTATCTCACTTCTCTTACAGGTCTGTGGTAATAAAGTACATTTTTTTTTTTCATGTGAGCTATTTCAGTTCAGTTGAGTTGCCCAGTAGTGTTTGACTCTTTGCAACCCCATGGACTGCAGCATGCCAGGCCTCACTGTCCATCACGAGCTCCTGGAGTTCACCCAAACTCATGTCCTTTGACTTGGTGATGCCTTCCAACCATCTCATCCTCTGTCATCCCCTTCTCCTGCCCACAAGCTTTCCCAGCATCAGAGTCTTTTCAAATAAGTCAGCTCTTTGCATCAGGTGACCAAAGTATTGGAGTTTCAGCTACAACATCAGTCCTTCCAATGAACACCCAGGACTGATCTTCTTTAGGATGGTCTGGTTGGATCTCCTTGCAGTCCAAGGGACTCTCAAGAGTCTTCTCTAGCACCACAGTTCAAAAGCATTAATTCTCTGGCACTCGGCCTTCTTTTTGGTCCAAATCTCACACCCCTACCTGACTACTGGAAAAACCATAGCCTTGACTGGACAGACCTTTTTTTGGCAAAGTAATATCTCTGCTTTTTAATATGCTGTCTAGGTTGGTCATAACTATCCTTCCAAGGAGTAAGCGACTTTTAATTTCATGGCGGGAGTCATCAACTGCAGTGATTTTGGAGCCCCCCAAAATTAAGTCAGCCACTGTTTCCACTGTTTCCCCATCTGTTTGCCATGAAGTGATGAGACCAGATGCCATGATCTTAGTTTTCTGAATGTTGAGTTTTAAGCCAACTTTTTCACTCTCCTCTTTCACTTTCATCAAGAGGCACTTCAGTTCTTCTTCACTTTCTGCCATAAGGGTGGTGTCATCTGCGTATCTGAGGTTACTGATATTTCTCCTGGCAATCTTGATTCCAGCTTGTGCTTCTTCCAGCCCAGCATTTCTCATGATGTACTCTGCATATAAGTTAAATAAGCAGGTGACAATATACAGCTTTGACGTACTCCTTTTCCTATTTGAAACCAGTCTGTTGTTCCATGTCCAGTTCTAACTGTTGCTTCTTGACCGGCAAAAAGGTTTCTCAAAAGGCAGGTCAGGTGGTCTGGTATTCCCATCTCTTTCAGAATTTTCCACAGTTTATTGTGATCCACACAGTCAAAGGCTTTAGCATAGTTCTGGAACTGTCTTGCTTTTTCATTGATCCAATGGATGTTGGCAATTTGATCTCTGCTTCCTCTGCCTTTTCTAAAACCAGCTTGAACATCTGGAAGTTCATGGTTCATGTATTGCTGAAGCCTGGCTCGGAGAATTTTGAGCATTACTTTACTAGTGTGTGAGATGAGTGCAATTGTGTGGTAGTTTGAGCATTCTCTGGCATTGCCTTTCTTTGGGATTGGAATGAAAACTGACCTTTTCCAGTCCTGTGGCCACTGCTGAGTTTTCCAAATTCGCTGGCATATTGACATTGAGATATTTACATTTTTTTAATAATATTGTATACTAGACATACTATTTTTATCTTATGGAATTCAAATATTCCAAAAATTTTCTCATTCATTTAAATATATTAAATTCCCAGGTTTGTGGGGCTTTCTCCTGTCTCCATTGTTTTTTCAGTCTATTTCTAAAACAATGTCTCATTTTTAGAAAAACTTTACAATACATTTTGCATCTGCTTGGCTTTTTCCTGTTTGCTGAAAGGAAATGCATTCACTTTATTTACTTTTTAAGATATCCTTTAAAAAAAATTGTTTCCTATCCAAAGACTTTGGGCTTCCTTGGTGACTCAGATGGTAAAGAATCTGCCTGCAATACAAGAGATCAGGATTTGATCTCTGGGTCATGAAGATCACCTGTATAAGGAAATTGCTACACACTCCAGTATTCTTGCCTGGAGAATTCCATGGATAGAGGAGCCTGGCCAGATACAGTCCATGGGGTCTCAAAGGGTCAGACATGACTGTGACTAACACTTTCACCCAAGGACAAATAACTTTAATATTAATTTAAAGCTTCTATTCTGTCAGTTAATAGATTTAAAGTTACCTTATTATTCCTCACCATTTATTGTTAAAGTTAATCTTAAATTCTGTATATTTTACAATCCCCATATGATACATTTGTTCCTTTTGCATTTTGTTATGTAGTAAAACTTGATCTTTCTTTATAAATTAACTTTTATTTCTAAAACATAAAATCTTTTTTTTTTATTCTCTTCAGTTAGATTTTTAAGGTATAAACTCATATTGTTTTAAATTAATATAGTTTTATATTCTCCATATTTTTAATGTTTATGTATTATTTCATTATCTTTTCTAAATGCATAGTCTAGCAATTCTCAAAGAATGCTAGACAGTAGTGATATTTTGGACTTTCTTATCATATTCGTATTTTAATATAAAAAACAGTAACTCTTTAGAAACATGATCAGTTCAGTTCAGTAGCTCAGTCAATCCGACTATTTGCAACCCCATGGACTGCAGCACACCAGGCTTTCCTGTCCATCACCAACCCCCAGAGCTTGCTCAAATTCATATCCATTGAGTCAAGGATGCCATCCAACCACCTCATCCTCTGTCACTTCCTTCTCCTTCTGCCTTCAATCTTTGCCAGCATCAGATCATTTCTAATGAGTCAGTTCTTTGCATCAAGTGGCTAAAGTATTGGAGCATCAGCTTCAGCATCAGTCCTTCCAATGAATATTCAGGATTGATTTCCTTTAGGATTAACTGGTAGATCCCCTTGCAGTCCAAGGTACTCCCAAGAGCCTTCTCTAACACCACAGTTCAAAAGCATCAATCCTTTGGCGCTCAGCTTTCTTTATTGTGCAACTCTCACATCTATATATGACGACTTGAAAAACCATAGCTTTGACTATACAGACCTTTGTTGGTAAAGTAATATCTCTGCTTTTTAATATGCTGTCTAGGTTTGTCATAGCCTGGAGCTAGTATCTTTTAATTTCATGTTTATAGTCACCATCTGCAGTGACTTTGGAGTCCAAGAAAATAAAGTCTGTCACTGTTTCCAGTTTCCTCATCTATTTGCCGCGAAGTGATGGGACAGGATGCCATGATCTTGTTTTTTGAATGTTGAGTTTTAAGCCAGCTTTTTCACTCTCCTATTTCACTTTCATCAAGAGGCTCTTTAGTTCCTCTTTGCTTTCTGCCATAAAGGCGATGTCATCTGCATATCTGAGGTTATTGGTATTTCTCCCAGCAATCTTGATTCCAGCTTGTGCTTAATTCAGTCTGGCATGTTGCATGATGTACTCTACACATAAGTTAAATAAGCAAGGTAATAATATACAACCTTGTCATACTCCTTTCCCAATATGGAACCAGTCCATTGTTCCATGTCCTGTTCTAACTGTTGCTTCTTGATCTGCATACAGATTTCTCAAGAGACAGGTAAGGTGGTCTGATACTCCCATCTTGAAGAATTTTCCACAGTTTGTTGTGATCCACACATCAAAGGTTTTAGTGTAGTCAATGAAGCACAAGTACATATTTTTCTAGAATTCTCTTGCTTTTTCAGTGATCCAACGGATGTTGGCAACTTGATCTCTGGGACCTCTGGCTTTTCTAAATCCAGCTTGAACATCTGGAAGTTCCCGGTTCACATATTGTTGAAGCCTACCTTGGAGAATTTTGAGCACTACTTTGCTATTTTGTGAGATGAGTGCAATTGTTCAGTAGTTTGAACACTATTTATATATATATTTTATGAAAATATCTTAAGAATGTATTTACCTATGTCTATTTTTAAACTTTTTAAGCAAGTAATGTATTGAATATAAAACGTTTTTTCAACATCTGTGCATTTGTCAAATATTTTCCGTACATGCAAGACTATGCTGGCCATAAGGCTACAATCTTGACTCAAAGCCAACAAGTTCCCCACCCTTATAGAGCCTAAACTTGAATTGGAAGCAAGTGTTTAACACATATACCCAGCAATAAATGCAAAGTAATTACTTCATTAAGTTCTCCATATATAAATATGTCTTTATGCAAGTGCTGGAGAACTTGACATGATATTAGAGTTAGTGTTAGAGTGGAGAAGGTGGTTCAATAAAGACTTCCCAAGGAATGAAATGTGTCAATTGTTCTCCAGCTAAAAGATTTCTAGGAATATACCACTTAAAGCTGAGAATGAATCATAATATTCTAAGAGACAGACCAAGTACTTAGCCTTCTAATTAACAAAAACATGAAACATTATGGGACAAAAAGAAAGCTTGTATGGCCAAAGGATGGAACCAGGATAAGTGTGATACAAGATGAGGTTGTAAAGGTCATTAAATTAAGATCACAGAGAAAAATAGCATAGTGTGTGCATGGAGTTGAAGGAAAAAGAAAAGTCATCAAATGGACCAATTGGCTTTATACATGTTAGAAACAGATTAAAGATGTTTGAAACTTGTGTCTGATGATGATGTTGGTAGAGAAATAATTCTAGACCTTTTGAAGGGATAAAATAGACTCAATGAAGAACTCATAGGAGACTGAAGTGTCAAAGAAAACTCTTAAGCTTGGGAGTTAATGAACGAGAAGCATGACGGTGTCATTTCCTGATCAAGAAACACTAAGAAAAGGCCATAAGGGGAAGGTTGTGATTTAAGTTTTAGATTTCCTTAGCCTGAATTTCCTTTGATAGATCCATTCTGATTTATGAAATAATTTTAAACATCAGACAGGAGTTTGAATGAGAGAGCTAGGTAGGTGATGCATTTTAAATTTACCGTAAGAAACAACATAAACGGTATATCTTAAATATAAAATGAGTAGAGAAGATGGTTTAGGATCCAGCATTTAGGAATTCTAACTTTGAAAGCTGAATAGAGGAAGATTAATCTTAAAGAAGATCAAAGGAGGAATTACTAGATGTAGAAAGTGATCCAGAAGAGAATGTAGCTCATAAACCATGTGAGGAGACTTTTTCATAAGACACTGCTTCTTTATGAGATATGAAACGTTGTAAGCAGAATTCTCTACATTTTATCTAGTAACATGTGTCTAGTGAACAATATTAGTAGAGTAATTTATGTGGAATCATTCTCAAATTTCTAGAATGAATGAAATTTCATAGTGATGCTCTTTTTTTAATACTGTATTTAATTATATTCCAGTTAAATAATTTGAATTATAATATATTAAAGATATCAAATAGAATTCCCATAAAATTTTATATATATATATATATATATATATATATAGTTTAAGTTTTTTTGTAGGTAAGAGAAAGGATACTTAAGTCCTTTCATTTTTCTCTTAGGTATGTTATACCATTATGTAATTTTTATTTAATTAAAATTTATATATTCACATTTTCCAGTAAAAATACTCACACAATAAGATGAATAATAAAAGTGGACAATAGATTAAGTACAATCTAGTGACTTTTTTTGACACGCAGGGAAATTTAAAGATACTCTAGAAACCATTATTAAAAACTGTAGAAATTTAAGAGATAATCATAAAATAATTTTCAGTATCAAAACCACTTATATAAGATATAATTTTTTCTTAATTGAGGTAAAAACTGTACATTATAGTATATACATTTTAGGTCTACAACATTATAATTTGATATCTGTGGATACTACCAAGTGATCATCACCAAAAGTCTAGTTACCATGTATCATCATACAATTGGATTTCAATCTTTTGTATTGCTGAGTAGTTTTCCTCTGTGTATGTAAACTGTATCTTCTTTATCCAGTGCTCTATTAGTAGATATTTAGATTGTTTCCGTATCTTAGCTATCATACATACCACTGCAGTAAACATAGGGCACATCTCAATTTTTGAATTAGTGTTTTCATAATTTTTGAGTAAATACCCATTATGGAATAACTGGATCATTTAATATTCCAATTTCTTCTCCAAAAAATGAAATTTTTTAGACATTATGTATTCAACTAAGTTTTCTGGCCCTTTCTCTCTCTTATCCTTTTGGAACCCCTAGATTGGAAATGTTAGTTCACTTGATGTTGTACCATATCTCCCTTAAATTATCTTCACTTAAAAAATTTTTCTTTTCATTTTGGGTTGTCTGAGTGAAATCTGTTGCTTTGTCTTCCAGCTTGCTGATCTAGTCTTCTGCTTCATCTAGTATCCCACTGAATCCTTCTAGCTTATTTTTCAGTTGTTATTGTATCCTCAGCCTATAATTTCTCTTTGGAACATCCTTATATTTTCTCTTTGTTGAATATCTCACCATGTTCATCTATTTTCCTCCTGAGTTGGGTGAACATTTTTACTACCATTATTTTGAACTCTTTATTGGTGGATTGCTTATTTCCTTCTCATTAGAGCCTTTTTCTGGGGTTAGTCTAATTCTTTCATTTGGAATACATTCCTCTGTCTCCTTTGGCCTGACCCTCAGTGTCTTGGTATTATTTCAATCAATTATATCTCTCAGAACTGATGCAGAAGACATGTGGAAATTGTCCACATGATCATCCATGGCCACCAGAGATTGGTACTCAAGGGCATCTCCTCTGTGGGTTGTACATGACTACCTGCTTAGCTGGAGCTGCTGCTGCCATGTGGAAGGGCTAAAGTTAGCTGGCTATAGAAAGTGGAGAGTGAAAAAGTTGGCTTAAAGCTCAACATTCAGAAAACAAAGATCATGACATCTGGTCCCATCATTTCATGGGAAATAGATGGGGAAACAGTGGAAACAGTGTCAGACTTTATTTTTCTGGGCTCCAAAATCACTGCAGATAGTGACTGCAGCCATGAAATTAAAAGATGCTTACTCCTTGAAAGGAAAGTTATGACCAACCTAGATAACATATTCAAAAGCAGAGATATTACTTTGCCAACAAAGGTCCATCTAGTCAAGGCTATGGTTTTTCCTGTGGTCATGTATGGATGTGAGATTTGGACTGTGAAGAAGGCTGAGTGCCAAAGAATTGATGCTTTTGAACTGTGGTGTTGGAGAAGACTCTTGAGAGTCCCTTGGACTGCAAGGAGGTCCAACCAGTCCATTCTGAAGATCAGCCCTGGGATTTCTTTGGAAGGAATGATGCTAAACCTGAAACTCCAGTACTTTGGCCACCTCATGTGAAGAGTTGACTCATTGGAAAAGACTCTCATGCTGGGAGGGATTGGGGGCAGGAGGAGAAGGGGATGACAGGATGAGATGGCTGGATGGCATCATTGACTCGATGGACGTGAGTCTGAGTGAACTCTGGGAGTTGGTGATAGACAGGGAGGCCTGGCGTGCTGCGATTCATGGGGTCACAAGGAGTCAGACAGGACTGAGAGACTGAACTGAACTGAATGTGCAACTGCTAGGGAACTTTCAGCAGGGTATTCCCACCAGCTCTGTCAGTTTAGAGAAAGAGTTCAAAGAGAGTGCTCAACCAATGATGGTGTTAACAGTGCAAAATGAAATCAGAAAGATTAATTCTGCCAGAGTCTCCATTCCTGGAAAGAGTTACAACAGTTTCCTGTCTCTACAGTATATGCTGTAAAAATCAATAAGTGGTCTCCTTCTCAAATGGAATAGGTGCTTTTCAATCTAGTGTTTTTTGCATTGAGTCCTGGGATGATTAAGTCAGTGCTGAAGGCCTTTAAGAGCAGATTCTCCCTCCTAGACTTTTCTGGATTTACTGCCTGTTGGTTTTTCAAAGTCACTTTTGGTGGAGCTGGCTACTTCTTTTCCAAATATAAGGCTTGGGGTGTGTGATGTACAGCACAAACTACTTACTCCTCTAGGAAAGGTTTTTTTATCTTTGAATTCCTTCTCATTTGTGGACCACTGTGCCTGGGCTGGATTTTATATTTGGCAAGACTGCATCTTTGCCTCTCCTACTCTCTCAGTGCCACCCTTTTATTCTTAAATGTAGAGGCTCTGTTCATCCAGCTTTAAGTTTTTTCAGAGGAAATTATGCCATATGTAGTTGTATATTTGTTGTGTCCATTGAAGGAGATGAGTTCAGGACATTCCTACACTGCTTTTTTGACTAGATATCCATAATTTTGACGACTTGTATGTCTTGAATGTCTCTTCATTCTTCTCGGTATCCTAATCTTTGTTAGGATATTTGTTAATATGGTGTATAGACTTGTCTTATTTGTCTCACCTTTTTTAGATAAAATAGGTCAAAGCTGAGAGTTTCCTAATAGCCAAATAAATTAGATATTGATCTGTATGGGAAGTTCTTTTCTTCCTTTACCCTAGGGACCTCAATGTTCCCACAGTGATAATCAAGTTTTTCTTTCAAGGAAGTAATTTCAGAATATTTGATTGCTCAACATTATAAATATGCCACTTAAAACCAGATGACTTTGTAGATCACCTTTCTTAGATTAAATGAACATTGTCTAAATTGCAAGTTTAACAAACTGAAGAAATATGAATGAGATTAAATTATACTCTATTTATTTTCACTGTTTAATCTTTCCTCTCAAAAACCAAAAGAAGGGTAAAGTAGTGTGTGCAATGGCAAGAATGGCTAAATTATTCAGTAACTATAGAGTTTTTATTTTCATACTTAGAGCATTATTTATTGTAATACTTTTTGTTTAACAAGTGCAAACTTCATAAAGTTGGAGAATGTTTCATACTAGCACGTGTTATAGTGTTTTCTGAAATTTATTTAAATTTCTTACCCTTCAAGTGAAGGTGTTAATACAATATAAAAATAAATAAATAAACTGGAGAAGGGCCAGAAAACTCCTTCACCCTTTAATATCTGCTCGCCTTACTATCCATACACTTCTTCAGGAATTATAATGGTCTTTTAATCCATCAGCTTCCTAAAAAAGATGCCTAGGCAACAGTGTTTGGTAACAATGTGTGCATCTCAGAAGGAATTCTAGAAAAGCATAAAAGGCATAAAATTACATCAACAGATAAAATTATATCAAGGCATAAATTGGTTTAAGTACAATTAAAGGAGTTAGAGTTTAACTGCAAAGTAGTGGTCATCTGCTTGGCTCAGCTGTCTAAACTTACTCCAGAAAATGGTCAGTTTAATCTGGGACAATCTTTGGTTTGGGACCTGTGATTTTTTTTTTTTTTAACTTGCTTATGACATCACCATTATGATAGAAAGTGAAAAGGAATTAAAAAGCCTCTTGATGAAGGTAAAAGAGGAGAGTGAAAAGCTGGCTTAAAACTCAAAATTCAAAAAACTAAGGCCATGACATCCAGTCCCATCACTTCAGGGCAAATAGATGGGGAAACAATGAAAACAGTGATAGACTTTATTTTCTTGGGCTCCAAAATCACTGCAGATGGTCACTGCAGCCATGAAACTAAAGGACGCTTACTCCTTGGAAGGAAAGCAATGACAAACCTAGACAGCATATTAAAAAGTAGAGACATTACTTTACTGACAAATGTTCGTATAGTCAAATGAACTATAGTTTTTCCAGGAATCATGTACGGATGTGAGAGATGGACAATAAAATAGGCTGACTGCCAAAGAAATAATGCCTTCAAACTGTCGTGCCAGAGAAGACTCTTGAGAGCCCCTTGGACAGCAGGAGATCAAAGCAGTCAATCCTAAAGAAAATCAACCCTGGATATTCATTGGAAGGAGTACAATTTAGCCACCTATGTGAAGAGCTGACTCATTGGGAAAGACCCTGATGCTGGAGAAGATTAGGCAGGAGAAGAGGATGACAGAGGACGAGGTGGTTGAATGGCAACTTAATGGACATGAGTTTGAGCAAACTCCAGGAGATTGTGAAAGACAGGAAAGCCTGGCATGCTGCAGTCCATGGGGTCACTAAGAGTTGGACACGACTGAGCAACTGAGAAAACAAATAATGTACATTTACTTCATCATCCTAGGAATGGAAATGGCAACCCACTCCAGTATTCTTTCTGGAGAATCCCATGGACAGAGGAGCTTGGCAGGCTCCCATCTGGGGGGTTGCAAGAGTCAGACATGACTTAGCGAGTAAACTACTACTACTTAATCATCCTAGGAATGAAAATAGAGTGCCATCATTTTTATGAATTGTATACATTGAATGTCTCATCATTCTTCTCCATATTCTAAGCCAGTATTAGTCAATAAGTTGTATGCTTTGTTAAGTCACGTCGGACTCTTTGCGACCCCATGAACTGTAGCCCACCAGGCTTCTCTGTCCATGGGATTCTCCAGGCAAGAAAACTGGAGTGGGTTTGCCATTTCCTTCTCCAGAGCAATATGTTGTATAGAATTGTCTTATTTGTCCCTTTATTTATATGCTATTATTTTCATTTTGTTTAAAGCCCTTCGTTAACTACTTAATGCAGTTCTATTTTATACCATTTCCTTTTCTTCTTTCTTTCCAAAATCTATCCATCTTAACATGAAATTTTACCCTTCAGTGTATTTATCTATAAGTTTCATATGCTAATTCGTGTACATATGTATAACTAAGATATGATGTTGGTTTATGTATTTATTTTAAATTTGTTTTGACTTCTTATGCATCTCATTCTTTTTGGCTTGCTTGTTTTCTTACTTTGTGCATCATATAATGTTTTAAGGATTCATCCATGTTTTCATAAGTAAATCTTGTCAATTTTTTCTTATTTCTGAATAATATTCCATTTTAGATATCTACCCCATATTATTTATTGTTTTCCCTAGAATAACTACCAAATTGGCTTCCAGCACTGGAATGATAAATACTCTTTATGTTTTTTTTTGTGCCACCATGTGAGAGTTTCTTTGAAGTAAAAATATCCAGGAGTGGAATTTTAGGATTCTAGGAAGTACACATTCTTAGTTTCACTAAGGACTATCACATACTGTCCAAATTTCCATACCAATTATATTCACATCATTATGATAATATTAGTAATTATTTATAATAATATTGCAGTTTCACATTATTTTAATTATTTCAATGAGAATATATTATTTTTAATATCAAAGCTCTGGAAATTTTTAATGTGAATATGGACCTGAGTAAGAAAATAGTTCTTGGTTTTATTTTTTCTTTCATTTTTTATGAACTCAGTCTGTAATGTTAAGTTCAAATTCATATTAATTTCCAATTTTCAAGTTTATGAATTGTGCTTCTCTCTTACTTGTTTGCTTTAATTTATATATTTTATGAGGTATAGTTATGTTAGTAACTTATGTCACTTAGCACAATAATCTCCAGGTCCATTCATATTGTTTGAAAATGGCAAAATGGTATTTCTTTTAACATCTGAGTAGTATTCCATTGTATATACATTTCATTGTATATACTTACCACATATTCTTTGCCCATTCATCTGCCGGTGGACATTAAAGTTGCTTCCATACCTTGCGATTGTAAATAATGCTTCTGTGATTATTGGTGTGCATGTATCTTTTCGAATTTGTGTTTTTGGTTTTTTTGAATGCATACCCAGGAGTGGAATTGCTAGGTCACATGGTAGTTCTGTTTTTAGTTTTTTGAGAAACCTCCATACTGTTTTCCACATTGGCTGCACAAATTTACATTCCCAAAAATAGTGTGCAGGGGTTTCCTTTTTTCTATATCCATGTCAACATTTGTTACTTGTATTCTTTTTGGTGGTAGCCATTCCGAGAAAGTGAGGAAGAACTAAAGAGCCTCTTGATGAAAGTGAAAGATGAGAATGAAAAAGTTGACTTAAAACTCAACATTCAGAAAATTAAGATCATGGTATCTGGTCCCATCACTTCATGGCAAATAGATGGGGAAACAGAGGAAACTGTGACAGACTTTATTTGGTGGGGGGGCTCCAAAATCACTGCAGGTGGTGACTGCAGCCGTGAAATTAAAATATACTTGCTCCTTGGAAGAAAAGTTATGACCAACCTAGACAGCATATTAAAAAGCAGAGACATTATTTTGCCAGCAAAGGTCCATGTAGTCAAAGATGGTTTTTCCAGTACTCATGTATGGACATGAGAGTTGGACTATAAAGAAAGCTGAGTGCTGAAGAATTGATGCTTTTGAACTGTGGTGTTGAAGAAGACTCTTGGAGTCCTTTGACTACAAGGAGAACCAACTAGTCCATCCTAAAGGATATCAGTCCTGAATATTCATTGGAAGGACTGATGCTGAAGCTGAAACTCCAATACTTTGGCCACCTGATGTGAAGAACTGACTCATTTGAAAAGACTCTGATGCTGGGATAGATTGAGGGCAGGAGGAGAAGGGGACAATAGAGGATGAGATGGTTGGATGGCATCACCGACTCAATGGACATGAGTTTGAGTAAACTCCAGGAGTTGGTGATGGACAGAAAGGCCTGGCATCCTGCAGTCCATGGGGTCACAAAGACTCAGACACAACTGAGTGACTGAACTGAACTTATTCTGACAGGTATGAGGTGATATCTCATTGTGGTTTTAATTTCCATTTCTCTGATCAGTGATGTTAATCATCTTTTCATGTGCCTGTTTGCATCTATACGTCTTCTTGGAAAATGTCTTGTCAGGGTCCAGCCCCAGTGGATCCAGGAAATTCGAAGGGGAGACAGCTTCGGTGGTCAGGATACGATAGAATTAAAGATATAAAGAGTGATCAAATAAGGATAGCTCAGTAGGAAAATTCAGTGTTAAAAAGAGGCTGAATAACTTGGTTTACGTGGAAAGCCAATAAAATTTCAAGACAAGAAATTTGCGTCACCTACAAAGGTGACAGGCGTCACCTACATAGGCCACAGGCGTCCTTCCATTCTCCTGAAGGAGAGGAGACACTAAGGCCTCCCGGTCAGATCTTAGAAGCCCAGGCATAATTTGTAGTCTTGACAAGCCTCCACGTTCCAGATGGGAATTCAGCCAGAAAGTGAGAGAAAGAACATGAGGAGACCAGTCTTTCTAGGAACTGATCCCATTCTTTATTTTCCAGGGTCCGCTTTTATACACAGAGATGTAATACAAAAGTCACGCAGGGTCAGCAGTTCTGACCTTTATCAAAATCAGGCGCTTCATACAAATGTATACAAAGGCCTTAGGGGTGTTACATCATCTTCTGGCCAGGGGGCCTGCTAACAATTTATGACCCTCTCCTTGTGACAGCGGTCAGTCAACCAGAACACTTATTTCTCCAGGAGTGATTATTCTTAAAACAGATGCCACCTTCAGAAGGCACCAGATAAAGTTACATTCCTATAGGGTGAGGGTGTAGTGGGTTTTAATTAAGGAAAGAATTTGCTTAGCCTAAGGTCTAACGTGATTAATATCAAAGGTTAATACTTATTTCTTCTATATATTCATTAATGTGCTGAAGAGCAGGGGATGTGGAGACTTAGCAGTAAACATTGGCTCAACAAATTAAAAACCCTTCACCAATACAATTTCTAATCAGCCCACTATACTACACTAATAATTTTCTAACTTCTCAAAAGAATCTGTTTTTAGAAGGTTTAAAGCATCTCGTGCCTCTCATGGTTGGGAGGCTGTGAACAATCACATGTGGCCAGACAAACCTGTCAGGCAGGCTAGAGAACTTTCAGAGGAATTTGTAGGGTGAAACACTCCTGTCACACCCAGGAATTATTATTAACTGGAGCTCTAAGTTAATCCTTTTTCAGAGAGAGGTGGTGGGGGACAGCCCCCTATAAAGTCAGAGGTGTAGGTTAGAGAACAAATCAGTAAAGTAGGCAGACTCTGGTTTTGGGGTAGATGCTCGAGAATTTCCAGGGGGACTCCCGAGGCTCGATCCTGCCTTTGCATATGCCGAGCCTCCTTCTTCATGGCCTTTGCCACGGGCAGAGTTCCTCACGCTGGCTCCCGGCGGTCTTGTCTTCTGCTCATTTTTTGTTTGTTTGTTTGTTTTAAGTTGTTCACATATTTTGATATTAACCCCTTATCAGTCATGTCACTTGTAAATATTTTTCTCATTCAGTAGGTTGTCTTTTCATTTTGCCAATGGTTTACTTTGCTATTCAAAAGCTTTTAAGATTAAGGACCTAAGATTTATACTTAAAAATCATACCACACAGCATGACCAGAAAAATAAACTAAATAGCTTTGCATGAGTCCATGTTGAACCTAGAGATTTCCCCAGAATATTTTATAATATCCTCTCAGGAACAAAGAGAGTGATGTGGCCAATATTTATTGTAAAATATATGGGAAAAATTAATCCTTTGTATAATAGAGACTGGGACAGGTAAAAGTTCTAAGGAGTTCAACAGTTATCTTGGAAACTAGTTTGATCTTAGAATTGACAGTCTGAAATCCTTCATTCTGCCTGTAAAGTGCCATGCACTGTGCTTAATTCTAAAGTAATTAAGGAAACAAGAACCCAGGGTCTCAAAAAAAAAGAAAGAAGAAAAAAAAAAAACAAAAACCCTTATTTGAATCCTGATTCTACCTTTACAAACCATGAGAAAATGGTTTAATTTTAGTCTCATGAATTTTTATTTCTAAGTCTCATTTTCTTCATTTATAAAATGAATATAATAATATTTCCTAAGGATCTTATAAGGATTAGTCCTATCTAGAACAATGACTATCAAGTAGTAAGTGCTTAATAGATATTTATTTATTGTAGTAAAATCCCTTACTTAAAATGCATTGAAAGAAGTTCTTTAGAAAAGGTATATATAAAACAAAATAGAATCAGATGAAACTTGAGTGATCAGGAGGCAACAGAAACCAAAATAATATTTTTCTATCAGTTACCTACTCCTTTGAGATTTCTAGTCCGATACAAACTCCAGAGTCAAAAGGAATTTCAAACAGAGCTTCTGGTAATACTAGATCCACCAGTCCTATACCACTTTGAGTCTATACTATTAGATACAAAAATAAATAGAATTAAAAAGTAAACTTCAGCAGGTTATAAACATTTCAAGTAGCCAATCAAAGCTTTAACTTTTTTTCATCATTTACAGCAGAAAATTAGCATGTCAATCATAGATGTGGATATTAAATGTTAGTCATCTGTACCAGTGGCAAGAAAGATACAAGGATTCTCTTGCTTTATTCTCCATTCTACTGAACTCTGCTGATTCACTTTTTATAGTCTCCTATTTTGTTGTTTTAAGATGACCTTTGGAACAGGTATTAACTATTTTTCTAAAAGACTTATGGTATTATAAAATGCAAGAGTGTAAATAAAGGCACAATTCTTATTTAAAACAAAAAGAGTGTAGTATTAGTGCAAAGATAGACATGCAGTTGAATGGAACAAATTGACAGATTATAAACAGATCCTTACTTCTGGAATTGATTGATTTTTTGTTATGGTAAAAATATTATAATATGTTTATCATTTTCTTGTTTTAAGTATATAATTCAGTGGCATGAATTATACATTTACAACATTGTGAAACCAGCACAACTGCCTAGCTTTCACAGTATTTCCTTACACAAGAAAAGAAAAATATATGTCTTCCTCTAAATACTTTTCAGATACCATTGTACAGTTTCTTCTAAAGTAGATTTCCCTCCTTTGTTTTTATAATGACTAAAGCTCTTTAACTACTCCTTAACTAAAGCAAGAACTCCTCTTAGCTCTGAAGCTTCGCTTTTAAAGTGATATGGATCAGATCAGCAATTTGGTTGTTGAACTCCAGGGCATTAAGTCTTATTGTAAAACAATCTTTAATCTTGTTACTTTAAGAAGTCCTTAAGTATAACACTATTTTTCTTTGCCAAGAAATTACTCCTTGATTTTTTCCTATGAATTGCCCTTTAAATCAAAAGTTATGAAGCTTTTGGGTTCGGTTCATTTTCACTCAGGTACTGCATATCATGTTGAGAGATGGTGAGATATTAAATGACTGGCTCTTTTCATCTCTTTATTCATCAAAGCCTTTTCATAAATGACATGGAATATTAAAGAATTTTTAAAGGGAAAATCATAACTGTCTTGCAAATGTAAAATGAACACAAAGATTTTTATTTAACTCATTAACTAATGGAAGAAGCAGCAAGATATTAAAAAAAAACATTTCAAGTGAGAATCCTAGAAGCAGACGAAAAGGTTGAAATTAATTTAATAGAAAATAATTACTTATGGATGATTTACATCTCCATCTGACAAAATTTATTTGTGTCACTATGGACAATCATTTCATTGGTTTAACTAGTAGTTTTCTACAATTTGAAGAGTTGCAAACTAGCTCCAAAACAATAAAAAGTGTGAAATTTATAGAATTAGCTAGTAAGGAAGGGTGCACTAGATAACACCCAGCATTCAATTTCAAAGCCTTTCATATTTTATTCTTAAATAATGTAAAAGCAGGGACAATGTGGGAAAGTTCAAGGACATTCTATTGACTATATTGAATTATTGTCATTATTCACATAATCTACAGAGTCAAAAAAAGGAAAACACAACTAACATTCTTTGGCCACAATGTATAGAACTTTGAGAATCTGAGTATAATCTAATCTTTCTAAAAATTTTTTTGAGTTCAGCATTTTTATTAGGTGTTTCTGTTCCTCCCACAAAAAAAAAAAAAAAAAAAAAAAACCTTTGTAAAAATTAAAAAAAAAAAAAAAAAATTTTGAAGTTCTCACTCCTGATATCTGTGTTGTTTGTTCAATTGCTAAGTCAAGTCCAGCTCTTTGCGAACCCATGGACTACAGCAAGACAGTCTCCAATGTCCTTCACTGTCTCACAGAGTTTGCTCACATTTATGTCCATTGAGTTTGTGGTGCTATCTAACCATCTCATCCTTTGCCACACCCATCTCCTTTCGCCTTCAATCTTTCCCAGTATCATGGTCTTTTCCAGTGAGTGGGCTCTTCTGATCATGTGGCCAAAGTATTGGAGCTTCAGCTTCAGCATCTGACCTTCCACTGAATATTCAGGTTGCTTTCCTTTAGGATTGACTGGTTTGATCTCCTTACAAACCAAGGGACTCTGAAGAGTCTTCTCCAGCAACACAATTTGAAAGCATCAACTCTTTGGCACTCAGTCTTATTTATGGCCCAACTCTCACATCTGTACATGATTACCTGAAAAATCATAACTGACTTTACAGACTGCTGTTGGCAAATTGATGTCTCTGCTTTTTAATAGGCTGTCTAGGTTTGTTGAAGTTTTCTTTCCAAAAAACAAGAGTCTTTTAATTTCATGGTTACAGTCACCATCTGCAGTGATTTAGGAGCCCATGAAAATAAAGTCTGTCACTGCTTCTACTTTTCCCCTTTCTATTTGCCATGAAGTGATGGGAATGGACACCATGAAGTCAGCTTTTTGAATGTTGAGTTTGTTTGTTTGTTTGTTTGTTTGTTTTTTGCATCATTCAAATTTCATACCTTGAATGTTGAGTTTTAAGCCAGCTTTTCCACTCTCTTCTTTCACACTCATCAAGAGGCTCTTTAGTTACTCTTCATTTTCTGCCATTAGAGAGGTATTATCTATATATCTGAGCTTGTTGATATTTCTCCTGACACTCTTAATTCCACCTTGTGATTCATCCAGGCTTCATTTCACATAATGTGTCCTACATATAAGTTAATAAGCAGGGTGACAATATACGACCTTGTCATACTTCTTTCCCAATTTTGAACTAGTCAGTCGTTTCATGTCTGGTTCTAGCTGATACCTGTAAATGTGATTTTATTTGGAAATAGTGTCTTTGCAAATGTAATTAAAATGTAAATTAATATGAAGGCCTATGGAGTAGGATGGGCCTTCATCCAGTATGACTGGTGTCCTTATAAGAAGAGGAGAGGAGACAGAGATGGACACATCAGATGATGACACAGATAGATAGGAATGATGTCTGTACAAACTAAGGAACCCTGATGATTGTCTGAAATGTTAGAAGATAAGAAAAAGGCATGAAACAAATTATCTCCTATAGCTTTCAGAAAGAGCATGGTCCTGACTACACCTTGATTTCAGACTTCTAATCTTCAAAACTGTGAGGGAATTTTATTTTTTTTTAATTTATGCCACCCAGTTTGTCATCGTTTGTTGCAGCAGTCCTAGGAAACAAATGAACAATTTTTTACACTGCCTTGTAATTTAAGATAATGGTATATAGGAGGTTGAAGAAAATAGATAAATATTGCGCAGATTCTAAGTGTCAGATTAGAAACTTGGCCCAAGTACCTTCAATCAAAATCTTACTTTTTTGTAAGATGTCTTACACATTTTTGGTTGAGAAAAATTTTGAGTGGTATCAGCTTTTAATTTGTATTAAATATTGAAATGGTCAGTTTCTTATTACTAAATCATGGTCATTAATAAAACATCCTCAAACTAATGCTATTTATGATTCCTTGAATAAAAAGAAAACCATGGTGATTTTATTTGGTTTTATTTTAGCAAATATATTAACTGAGTTTTCTTTTATTTATTTGTATAACATAATTTGAAAACAGCAAGACATATTAGAAAACACAACAAAAAAACCCCTGCAAATTATGATGGACATATCTTTTAATTACTTTTTGTTCTATTTTATGATATAATATTAATTCATCATGCATGTGTGCTAAATCTCTTCAATCATGTCCAACTCTGCAACCTTTTGGACTGTAACCTGCTAGGCACCTCTGTCCATGGGATTCCCCTGGCAAGAGTATGGAAGTCCTTGCCATGTCCTCCTCCAAGGGATCTTCCTGACCTAGAGATAGATCCCCACCCCCCACCCCGCCCACCTCTTATGTCTCCTGCATTGGCAGATGGGTTCTTTATCACTAGAGCCACATGGAAGGACCATTAATTCATCAGAGGAGCCAAAATAGTTATACAGTAATGCCAAGAAAATGAGACGTAATTAGATATTAAGCCTCACTGAATTTTGGTGTTTTAGGTATTTGCTATGGTGCCAAGTTTTCAATGTTATTTTTGTGAGCTTTGGTTGTATAGTCCAGATAGAAAAATGAATCCAAATATAAATTTCAGTTTATGGCTTATGGTAAATAGTTATAAAAATGATGACTAATGCAGCACAAATGAATTTCAACCATAATAGCTTCACCAAACATTTTGGTATATTTTGACATATTTTTGACACTTAAAATTTTGGTATATTTTTCTGTAAGTTGATATCACTATACATATACACATACACAAACATACATTTTTGTGCTTTGTTCTTTTCATATCCTATTATACATTTAAATTTTGTGACTCAGAATAACCAGTGTATGTTTTGAAAACTCATTATTTCATTTCAGTGTCTGTTGATTTAATGATAAATTTTATTTTAGTGAGATATCATGCTATATACCTATATCATAGTATGCTTATTTATTCAGTTCAGTTCAGTTGCTCAGTCATGTCCAACTCTTTGCTACCCCATGAATCACAGCATGCCAGGCCTCCCTGTCCATCACCAACTCCCGGAGTTCACTCAAACTCATGTCCATCGAGTCGGTGATGCCATCCAGCCATCTCATCCTCTGTCATCCCCTTTTCCTCCTGCCCCCTATCCCTCCCAACATTAGAGTCTTTTCCAATAAGTCAACTCTTCGCAAGAGGTGGCCAAAGTATTGGAGTTTCAGTTTTAGCATCAGTCCTTCCAAAGAATACCCAGGACTGATCTATTAGATGATACAATTGTATAAATATTTTTCTAGGAACCATGAAAATAAAAGTTTCATTGAAAATGAGCGGTTATATTTACTTTGTATTTTTTTTAAAGACCGCAAAACAAAACTACTATCTCTGTCTTAACTATTTTCTTCTTAGCTCATTGTATCAGTAGATATGCAGCAGTATGAAGCTACAGTTCTATTGTATATGCTATTATTTAAAAGTAATGTTTTTTTACCCTTTGAACTATTATTGATTTTGTTCTTATAGATGCTAGTGACTGAATGTATATAAGTAGAGTCTGTTTGTTTCACTAGTTTCTGATACATCACAAGGTGCTATTTTTGAATTTATCTAGCCTCTGCCTATTACTGCCATGCAAACACTACAGAGTCATGAGTTATGTTTAAAACTGTCAGAAAGATGTTCAAATATATACATTTCCCTTGATCTTAAAGCATGCTTTTTATTCTTGCCTATAAAACCAGGCAAGAAAATGTGGATGTTTCAGCATATTACAACATGCTATTATATGCTATTCTTATAGAAAGTATCTAAAACATATCCAGCTGGCTAGATATATTTTGAAGTAAAGGAATTACAAAAGTCTTTATTAATAAAACAATATAAAGAAACTCAACTTATTCATTAATTTTACTGTCTTTTGACTCATTTAGAAGGGAGATAAGGAAAGAGCAAAGTGTTCTTCTTTCCTCAAATCTATGCATCCCCCTTAAAATTGATGCAAAGATTTAAAATAAAATAAAATAAGAACTAGGATTTACACATGTGTAGGAACCCCTAAAGTTGTCAAGGTACAAAATCACTATCATACACCTGTGAGAATTTTCATATATCCATGAATACATTTACTATGGAATATCACACTGATATGCAGTAAATTCCCATAGTAAAATACAGCTACTATTTTAGGGTTGGGTTCAGAAGCTACATATGTTAAAATTCCATATCAGTTAGGTCCAATGAATCAGTAAATTTCACATAAAAGTTAGTATTTCCAAGTTATCTTCTAAATTATTTTTAGGGGGAGCAGTCCTAAGATGGCAGAGGAATAGGACAGGGAGACCATTTTCTCCCCCCACAAATTCATTGAAAGAACATTTGAATGCTGAGCAAATTCTGCAAAACAATTTCTGTATGCTGACGGAGGACATCAGGCACCTAGAAAGGCAGCCCATTGTCTTCAAAAGGAAGTGGGACAAAATATAAAAGATAAAAAGAGAGACAAAAGAGGTAGGGATAGAGATCCATCCCAGTAAGGGAGTCTTAAAACAGGAGAAATTTCCAAAAACCAGGAAACACTCTTACCAGTGGGTCTGTGGGGAGTTTTGGAATCTCAGAGGGCAACATAACCAGGAGTAAAAATAAATAAAACCCACAGATTACACGTCTAACGGCAACTATCAACACTCACATCCACCACCAGAAGCAGGGGCTGAACAGGGAGGCATGGGCTGCATTGCTTAGGGTAAGGACTGGGCCTGAATGCCCTGAGGGCAACCTGAGGGAACTAATGTGAGATAGAAACCCAAACTGTGGGATAGCCAGAGAGAGTGGAGAAAAAAGAGAGAGAGAGAGAGAACTACCCCACAAAAAGCCCTACCTAAGGCACTGCCAGGCACGCTCACAGAGCAAAGGACTGAGTGAATACCGGAGGAGGGCTGGCAGGCTGCAGACTGGCCCATCATCTGCTGGAGACAGGGAGGCAGGTGGGGGGCAGCCAGAGACAGAAAGGGGCAATCTCGGCCCCAGAGAGGCATCCTCTACCAAACTGCAAGCAGGCTTCCAGCTGCTAACCAAGATTTCTTGGGATTCTGGATGGTTGACATCCCCCAGGAGGGTCGCAGCCAGAGATCAGCTCCCCAGAAGAGACACATGGCACACCTGAAACTGGCCCGCCAGCTGCCACCAAGGAAATTGAGTGGCTGGGACCCGGGAGGTGATAAGACGCATTCCCCAATGAGGGGAGACTGCACTCTCCAAGCACCTGGTAGCCTGAGCTGCTTGGACCTGGGAAGGGCACAAAAGCAGGCCCAACCAAGTTTGCACCTTTGTGGAATACCTGAGAACCTGAACCTGAGTGGCTTAGACCTGGAAAGTACACGCAACCCAGGACCCGCCTCAGACAATTCCCCAGCAGAACAACCTAGAGAGCCTGAGAAATGTAGACTGGGAAAGTGCACATACCGTGAGCGGGGGCAAACCCAGGGCGGCCAAGACACTGCGAGCACTCCCCACACGCATCAGTGATATTTGTTTGCAGTGTTCCTCCCTCCCCACAGCACGACTGATCATGCGAGCCTAAATAAGTGACCACCTTCGCTCCCTTGTGTCAGGTTGGAAATTAAACACCGAAGACCAGCAAACAGAAGAAGCTAAAATAAACGGAATAACTTTGGAAGTGACAGGTGCAACAGATTAATACCCTGTAGTTAGCACCGACTACATTGGAAAGGGCCTATAGATCTTGAGAAGTATAAGCCGGATCAAGGAACTATCTGAAACTAACTGACTCCACACTGTCTGCAACAGCTCCAGAGAAATTCCTAGATATATTTTTACTATTATCATTTTTAATTTTTTTTAAGTTTTAAGTCTTCTATTACTCCTTTAATTTTAATTTTTATAACCTACTTTTACCTTGCAAAAAAAGAGACCCTATTTTAAAAGAAAACTTTATATATATATTTTATAATATTCGTGACTTTGTTTTGTCTTTTTAATATTGAATTATTGAGAGTCTAACCTCTACTCTAGATTTTAATCTTTACTTTTTGGTATTTGTTATCAATTTTTTACCTTTTAGACCCCAATCTTAAATACTCATTTTTACTTCTAATGTGATTACCGGCTTGATTACTCCCTCCTCCTTTTGACTCTCCTTTTTCTCCACCAGGTTGCCTCCATCTCCACCATCCCCCTTCTCTTGTCTACCCAACACTGTGAATCTCTTTGTGTGTTCTAGGCTGTGGAGAACACTTAGGGAACTGATTACTGGCTGGTCTATCTCTCTCCTCTTGATTTCCCCTATTCTCCTCATGGTCACCACTGTCTCCTTCCTCCCTCTTCTTTTCTCTGTGTAATTCTGTGAACTTCTCTGAGGGGTCCAGACTATGGCGAGCACACAGGGAATTGACTACTGGATAGCTTGATCTTTCCCTTTTTGATTCCCCCTCTTCTCCTCCTGGTCACCTCTATCTCCCTCTTCCCTCTTCTCTTCTCCATGTAACTCTGTGAGCCCCTTTGGGTGTCCCTCACTGTGGAGAAGCTTTTCATCATTAACCTAGATGTTTTATCATAGGTGCTGTATAGATGGAGAAGTCTTGAGGCTACTATAAGAATAATACTGAAAATCAGGGGCAGAAGGTTTAAGTCCAAAACATGAGAACACCAGAGAACTCCTGACTCCAGGGAACATTAATCGATAAGAGCTCATCCAAAAGCCTCCATAACTACTACTGAAACCAAACACCACCCAAGGGTCAACAAGTTCCAGAGCAAGACATACCACGCAAAGTCTCCAGCAACACAGGAACATAGCCCTGAGCGTCAATATACAGGCTGCCCAAAGTCACACCAAACCCATAGACATCTCAAAACTCACTACTGGACACTTCATTGCACTCCAGAGAGAAGAAATCCAGCTCTACACACCAAAACACCGATGCAAGCTTCCCTAACCAGGAAACATTGACATGCTAAGCGTTTACCACCACCACCACCACCCCCCCCCCACAGCAAGGAACCTCCACAATAAAGAGGAACCACAAACTGCCAGCAACAGAAAGGCCACCCCAAACACAGCAATCTAAACAAGATGAAAAGGCAGAGAAATACTCAGCAGGTAAAGGAACATGATAAATGTCCACCAAACCAAACAAAAGAGCAGGATTCAACCTGAAAAGGAATTCAGAATAATGACAGTAAAAATGATTGGAAATCTTGAAAACAAAATGGAGTTATAGACAAATAGCCTGGAGACAAGGATTGAGAAGATGCAAAAATGTTTAACAAGGAACTAGAAGAAATAAAAAAGAGTCAATATATAATGAATAATGTAATAAATGAGATCAAAAACACTCTGGAGAGAACCAACAGTAGAATAAATGAGGCAGAAAATTGGATAAGTGAGGTAGAAGATAGAATGGTAGAAATAAATGAAGCAGAGAGGAAAAAAGAAAAAAGAATTAAAAGAAATGAGGACAACCTCAGAGACCTCTGTGACAATGTTAAATGCCCCAACATTCGAATCATAGGAGTCCCAGAAGAAGGAGACAAAAAGAAAGGCCATGAGAAAATACTTGAGGAGATAATAGTTGAAATCCTCCCTAAAATGGGTAAGGAAATAGTCATCCAAGTCCAAGAAACCCAGAGGGTCCTAAACAGGGTAAGCCAAAGGCAAAACACCCCAAGACACATATTAATCAAATTAACAATGATCAAACACAAAGAACAAATATTAAAAGTGGCAAGAGAAAAACAACAAACAACACACAAGGGGATTCCCATAAGGATAAGAGCTGATCTTTCAATAAAACTCTTCAGGCCAGAAGGGAAGGGCAAGACATACTAAAAGTGATGAAAGAGAAAAACCTACAGCCCAGATTACTGTACCAAGCAAGGATCTCATTCAACTATGAAGGAGAAATCAAAAGCTTTACAGACAAGCAAGAGCTGAGAGAATTCAGCACCACCAAACCAGCTCTTCAACAAATGCCGAAGGATGTTCTCTAGACAGGAAACACAGAAAGAGTGTATAAACTCGAACCCAAAACAACAAAGTAAATGGCAACGGGATCATAGTTACCAATAATTACCTTAAATGTAAATGGGTTGAATGCACCAACCAGAATACAAAGACTGGCTGAACGGATACAAAAACAAGACCCCTATATATGCTGTCTACAAGAGACCCACCTTAAAACAAATGGAGACCAAAAGAAAGCAGGAGTAGCAATATTCATATCAGATAAAATAGACTTTAAAATAAAAGCTGTGAAAAGAGACAAGGAAGGACATTACATAATGATCAAAGGATAAATCCAAGAAGAAGAAATAACAATTATAAACATATATGCACCCAACATAGGAGCACCACAATATGTAAGGCAAATGCTAACAAGTATGAAAGGGAAATTAGCAATAATACAATAATACAAGACTTTAATATCTCATTCAAACCTATGGATAGCTCAACTAAACAGAAAATTAACAAGGAAACACAAACTTTAAATGATACGATGGACCAGTTAGACCTAATTGATATCTATAGGACATTCCACTCCAAAGCAATTAATTTCACCTTTTTGTCAAGTGCACATGGAACCTTCTCCAGGATAGGTCACATAATGGGCCATAAATCTAGCTTGGTAAATTTAAAAAAAAAAAATTGAAATGATTCCAAGCATCTTTTATGACCACAATGCAGTAAGATTAGATGTCAATTACAAGAGAAAAACTATTAAAAATTCCAACATATGGAGGCTGAACAACACGACTCTGAATAACCAACAAATCACAGAAGAAATAAAAAAAAAGGAATCAAAATATGCATAGAAACAAATGAAAATACAACAACCCAAAACCTATGGGACACTGTAAGAGCAGTGCTAAGGGGAAGGTTCATAGCAATCCAGGCTTACCTCAAGAAACAAGAAAAAAAGTCAAATAAGTAATCTAACTGTACACCTAAAGCAACTAGAAAAGGAAGAAATGAAGAACCCCAAGGTTAGTAGAAAGAAAGAAATCTTAAAACTTAAGGCAGAAATAAATGAAAAAGAAACAAAAGAGACCATAGCAAAATCAACAATGCTAAAAGCTGGTTCTTTGAGAAGATAAATAAATAGACAAACCATTAGCCAGTCTCATCAAGAAACAAAGGGAGAAGAATCAAATCAACAAAATTAAAATGAAAATGGAGAAATCACAACAGACAACACAGAAATACAAAGATCATTAGAGACTACTATCAGCAACTATATGCCAATAAAATAGACAATTTGGAAGAAATGGACAAATTCTTAGAAAAGTATAACTTTCCAAAACTGAACCAGGAAGAAGTAGAAAATTTAACAGACCCATCGCAAGCATGGAAAATGAAACTGTAATCAGAAATCTTCCAGCAAACAAAAGCCCAGGACCAGACAGCTTCACAGCTGAATTCTACCAAAAATATAGAGAAGAACTAACACCTATCCTACCCAAGCTCTTCCAGAAAATTGCAGAGGAAGGTAAACTTCCAAACTCATTCTATGAGGCCACCATCACCCTAATACCAAAACTAGACAAAGATGCCACAAAAAAAGAAAACTACAGGCCAATATCACTGATGAACATGGATGCAAAAATCCTTAACAAAATCTAACAAACACAATTCAAGAACATATTAAAATGATCAAACATTGACCAAGTGGGCCTATCTCAGGAATGCAAGGATTTTCCAGTATCCACAAATCAATCAATGTAATACACCATATTAACAAATTGAAAGATAAAAGCCATATGATTATCTCAATAGATCCAGAGAAAGCCTTTGACAAAATTCAACATCCATTTATGATAAAACCCCACCAGAAAGCAGGAATAGAAGAAACATACCTCAACATAATGGAAGCAATATATGAAAAACCCACAGCAAACTTTATCCTCAATGGTGGAAAATTGAAAGCGTTTCCCCTAAAGTCAGGAAAAAGACAATGGTTCCCACTCTCACCACTACTATTCAATATAGTTTTGTAAGTTTGGGCCACAGTGATCAGAGAAAAAAGAGAAATAAAAGGAATCCAGATTGAAAAAAAAGAAGTAAAACTCTCACTGTTTGCAGATGACATGATCCTCTACATAGAAAACACTAAAGACTTCACCAGAAAATTACTAGAGCTAATCAGTGAGTAGACTAAAGTTGCAAAATATAAAATTAATACAGAAAAATCCCTTGCATTCCTATACAGTATCAATGAGTAAACAGAAAGACAAATTAAGGAAACAATTCCATTCACCATTGCAACAAAAAGAATAAAATACTTAGGAATATATCTACGTAAAGAAACAAAAGACCTATATATAGAAAAGTATAAAACACTGGTGAAAGAAATCAAAGAGGACACAAATAGATGGAGTAATACACCATGTTCATGGATTAGAAGAATCAATGTAGTAAAAATGAGTATACTACCCAAAGCAATCTATAGATTCAAGGCAATTCCTATCAAGCTACCAACGGTATTTTTCACAGAACTAGAAGAAATAATTTCAAGTGTATGGAAATACAAAAAACTTCAAATTACCAAAGAAATCTTGAGAAAGAAGAATGGAACTGGAGGAATCAACCTGCCTGACTTCAGGCTATACTACAAAGCCACAGTCATAAAGACAGTATGGTACTGGCACAAAGACAGAAATATAGATCAATGGAACAAAATAGAAAGCCCAGAGATAAATCCACACACCTTATCTTTGACAATGGAGGCAAGAATGTACAATGGAGAAAAGACAGTCTCTTTAAGAGTTGGTGCTGGGGAAACTGGCCCACCACTTGTAAAATAATGAAACTAGAACACTTTCTAACACCATACACAAAAATAAACTCAAAATGGATTAAAGATCTAAACGTAAGACCAGAAACTATAAAACTCCCAGAGAAGAACATAGGCAAAACACTCTCCGACATAAATCACAGCAGGATCCTCTATGACACACCTCTCAGAGTAATGGAAATAAAGCAAAAATAAACAAATCAGATCAGATCAGTCACTCAGTCGTGTCCGACTCTTTGTGACCCCATGAATCGCAAAACACCAGGCCTCCCTGTCCATCACCAACTCCCAGAGTTCACCCAGATTCACGTCCATTGAGTCAGTGATACATTCCAGCCATCTCATCCTCTGTCGTCCCCTTCTCCTCTTGCCCCCAATCCTTCCCAGCATCAGAGTCTTTTCCAGTGAGTCAACTCTTCGCATGAGGTGTCCAAAGTACAGGAGTTTCAGCTTTAGCATCATTCCTTCCAAAGAAATCCCAGGACTGATCTCCTTCAGAATGGACTGGTTGGATCTCCTTGCAGTCCAAGGGACTCTCAAGAGTCTTCTCCAACACCACAGTTCAAAAGCATCAATTCTTCTGCGCTCAGCCTTCTTCACAGTCCAACTCTCACATCCATACATGACCACAGGAAAAACCATAGCCTTGACTAGACAAACCTTTGTTGGCAAAGTAATGTCTCTGCTTTTGAATATGATATCTAGGTTGGTCATAACTTTCCTTCCAAGGAGTAAGCGTCTTTTAATTTCATGGCTGCAGTCACCATCTGCAGTGATTTTGGAGCCCAGAAAAATACAGTCTGACACTGTTTCCACTGTTTCCCCATCTATTTTCCATGAAGTGGTGGGACCAGATGCCATGATCTTTGTTTTCTGAATGTTGAACTTTAAGCCAACTTTTTCACTCTCCACTTTCACTTTCATCAAGAGGCTTTTTAGTTCCTCTTCACTTTCTGCCATAAGGGTGGTGTCATCTGCATATCTGAGGTTATTGATATTTCTCCCGGCAATCTTGATTCCAGCTTGTGTTTCTTCCAGTCCAGCGTTTCTCATGATGTACTCTGCATATAAGTTAAATAAACAGGGTAACAATATACAGCCTTGATGTACTAAATGGGACCTTAAATTAATTAATTAATTAAAATAATTAAAAGTTTTTTTTGCACCACAAAGGAAACTATAAGCATTCTCAGAATGGGAGAAAATAATAGCAAATGAAGCAACTGAAAAAGAATTAATCTCAAAAATATACAAGCAACTCCTGCAGATCAATTCCAGAAAAATAAATGACCCAATCAAAAAATGGACCAAAGAACTAAACAGACATTTCTCCAAAGAAGACATACAGATGGCTAACAAACACATGAAAAGATGCTCAACATCACTCATTACCAGAGAAATGCAAATCAGTACCAAAATGAGGTACCATTTCATGCCAGTCAGAATGGCTGCTATCCAAATGTCTACAAACAATAAATGCTGAAGAGGGTGTGGAGTAAAGGGAACCCTCTTACACTGTTGATGGGAATGCAAACTAGTACAGCCACTATAGAGAACAGTGTGGAGAATCCTTAAAAAACTGGAAATAGAACTGCATTATGAACCAGCAATCCCACTGCTGGGCATACACATTGAGGAAACCAGAATTGAAAGAGACGTGTGTACCCCAATATTCATCGCAGCGCTGTTTATAATAGCCAGGACATGGAAGTAACCTAGATGTCCATTGGCAGACGAATGGATAAGAAAGCCATGGTACATATACACAATGTAGTATTACTCAGCCTTTAAAAAGAATAAATTTAATCAGTTCTAACGATGTGCATTAAACTGTAGCCCATTATACAGAGTGAAGTAGTAAGCCAGAAAGAAAAATACCAATACAGTATATTAACACATATATATGGAATTTAGAAAAATATAATGATAACCCTATATGCAAGGGAGCAAAAGAGACACAGATGTATAGAACATTCTTTTGGACTCTGTGGGAGAAGGTGAGGGTGGGATGATTTGAGAGAATAGCTTTGAAATATGTATATTATCATATGTGAAACACATCGCCAGTCCAGGTTCAATGCATGAGACAGGGTGCTCAAGGCTGGTGAACTGGGATGACCCAGAGGGATGGGATGGCAAGGGAGATGGGAGGGGGGTTCAGGATGTGGAACACATGTACACTCATGGCTGATTCATGTCAACATATGGCAAAAACACTACAATATTGTAAAGTAATTAGCCTCCAATTAAAATAAATTAATTTTTAAAATAAATTAATTATTATATTCTAAAAAGATAATAAAGAAATGAGACAACATATCTAGGACAAGAGAGTTTTTTATACTTTTAAAACAATTTATAATTAATTTTTATTGGAGTATGAACGATTGAAAGAAATAAAGGAAAACCAAGGAATGGGAAAGACTAGAGATCTCTTTGGGAAAATTGGATATATCAAGGAAACATTTCAAGCAAGGATAGATATGATAAAGGACAGAAATTCTAAGGACGTAACAGAGGTAGAAGAGATGAAGAAGAAGTGGCAAGAATACACAAAAGAACTATACAAAAAAGGTCTTATGACTGGGATGACCACAATGATGTTGTCACTCACCTAGAGTCAGACATCAGGGAGTGTGAAATCAAATGGGACATAGGAAGCATCACTATGAACAAAGCTAGTGGAGGTGATAGAATTCCAGCTGAGCTGGAAAATCCTTAAATCCTAAAAGATGATGCTGTTAAAGTGCTGAACTCAATATGCCAGCAAATTTGGAAAACTCAGCAGTGGCCACAGGACTGCAAAAGGTCAGTTTTCATTGAAATCCCAAAGAAAGACAATGCCAAAGAATGTTCAAACTACCACACAATTGCATATATTTCCTATGTTACCAAGGTAATGCTCAAAATCCTCCAAGCTAGGCTTCAACAGTACATGATCTGAGAACTTCCAGGTGTAAAAGCTGGATTTAGAAAAGGCAGAGGAACCAGGGATCAAATTGCCAACATCTGTTGGATTATAGAAAAACCAAGAGAATTCCAGAAAAAAAACGTCTACTTCTGTTTCATTGATTACACAAAAGCCATTGACTGTGTGGATCACAACAAACTGTGGAAAATTTTTAAGAGATGGAATACCAGACCACATTACCTGCCTCCTGAGAAACCTATGTGTAGGTCAAGAAGCAACAGTTAGACTTACATAGACCAACTGGTTCAAAATTGGGAAAGGAGTATAACAAGGCTTATGTTATCACCATGATTATTTAACTTATATACAGAGTACATCATGTGCAATGTTGAGCTGGATGAATCACAAGCTGGAATCAAGATTGCTAGGAGAAATATCAACAACCTCAGATATGTAGATGATACCACTCTAATGGCAGAAAATGAAGAGGAACTAAAAAAACTCTTGATGAGGGTGAAAGATAAGAGTGAAAAAGCTCGCTTAAAACTCAACATTCAAAAAACTAAGACATCCAATCCCATGACTCCATAGCAGAATGAAGGGGGAAAAGTAGAAGCAGTGACAGATACTATTTTTGGAGGCTTCAAAATCACAGTGGACAGTGATTGCAGCCATGAAATTAAAAGGTGCTTGTTCCTTGTATGGGAAGCTATGACCAACTAGACAGCATATTAAAAAAGGAAAGACATCACTTTGCCAGCAAAGGTCCATATTGTCAAATGTATGGTTTTTCCTGTAATCATGTACAGATGTGAGAGTTGGACCATAAAAAGGCTGAGTGTTGAAAATTTGATGATTTTTCAATCATAGTGTTGGAAAAGACTCTTGAGAGTCCCTTGAACTGCAAGGAGATCAAACCAGTCAGTCCTAAAGAAATTAAGCCTGAATATTCATTGGAAGGACTGATGTTCAAACTGAAGCACCAATACTTTGGCCATTTAATGCAAAGAGCTGACTCACTGGAAAACACCACTGAGAAAGACTGAAGGCAAAAGGAGAAGATGGCGGCAGAGTATGAGACGGTTGGATAGAATCACTGACTCAATATGTTGTTCAGTCACTCAGTCTTGTCAAACTCTTTGCGACCTCATGGACTGCAACACGCCAAGCTTCCCTGTCCTTCACTATTTCCAGAGCTTGCTCAAATTCATGTCCATTGAGTCGGCAGTGCTATCCAACCAACTCATCCTCTGTTATCCCCTTTTCCTCCTGCACTCAATCCTTCCTAGTATCTGGGGCTTTTCCAATGAGTCAGCTCTTTGCATCAGGTGGCCAGAATATTGCAGAAGGTGGCAGCTTCAGCTTCAGCATCAGTCCTTCCAATGAATATTCAGGACTGAAGTCCTTTAGGATTTACTGGTTTGATCCCCTTGCAGTCCAAGGGACTCTAAAGAGTCTTCTCCAGCACCACTATTCGAAAGTATCAGTTCTTCAGTGCTCAGCTTCTTACTGGTCCACCTCTCACATCTGTGCATGACTACTGGAAAAACCAAAGCTTTGACAATAGGAACCCTTTGTTGGTAAAGTAATGTCTCTGCTTTTTAATGTGTTATCTGTTTGTCATAGCTTTTCTTTCCAAGGAGCAAATATCTTTGAATTTCATGGCTGCAGCCACCATCCACAGTGATTTTGGGGCCCAAGAAAATAAAGTCTGCCACTCTTTCCATTGTTTCCCCATCTATTTACCATGAAGTGATGGGACTGGATGCCTTGTTCTTAGTTTTCTGAATGTTGAGTTTTAAGCCAAAATTTTCACTCTCCTCTTTCAACTTCATCAAGAGACTCTTTAGTTCCTCTGCACTTTCTGTCATAAGGGTGGTGTCATCTACATATCTGAGGTTACTGATATTTCTCCCAGAAATCTTGATTCCAGTTTGTGTGGAATTTGAGCAGACTTAGGGAGATAATGGGAGAAGGCAATCGCACCCCAATCTAGTACTCTGGAAAATCCTATGGATGGAGGAGCCTGGAAGGCTGCAGTCCATGGGGTCGCTGAGGGTCAGACACGACTGAGCAACTTCACTTTGACTTTTCACTTTCATGCATTGGAGAAGGAAATGGCAACCCACTTCAGCGTTCTTGCCTGGAGAATCCCAGGGACGGGGGAGCCTGGTGGGCTGCCGTCTATGGGATCACACAGAGTCAGACACGACTGAAGTGATTTAGCAGCAGCAGCAGCAGGGAGATAAGGAAGGACAGGGAAGCCTGGCATGCTGCAGTCTATGGGGTCTCAAAGAGTGGGACACAACTTGGTGACTGAACAACAACAACAACAGCGATTTACAGTGTTGTATTAGCGTCTGCTGTACATAAAAGTGAATCAGTTATATATATACACATAGCTACTTTCTTATATTCTTTTCCCATATAGATCATTAGAGTGTATTGATTAAAGCTCCCTGTGCTATACAGTACAGTTTTAATTAGCTATCTGTTTTATATATAGTAATGTGTATATATCAATCCCAATCTCCCAATTTATCCCCTTCTTACCACCTGGTAGCCCATAAGTTTGTTTTCTACATTTGTGACTCTCTTTTTATTTTGTAAATAAATTAATTTGTAACATTATTTTAGACTCCATAAATAAGTCATATTATATAATACATGTCTTGCTCTGTCTGACTTACTTCACTCAGCCTGACAATCTCTAGGTCCATTCATGTTGCTTAAAGTGGCATTATGTCATTCTTTTTTATGACTGAGTAACATTCCATTATATATATCTACCACATCTAACTTATCCATTCTTCTGTTGATGGATATTTAGGTTGCTTCCATTTTCTGGCTATTGTAAATACTACTGCAATGAACATTGAGGGTGCATATATCTTTTCTCTTTTTTAGGATTTTTAAAAATTCATTTTATTTTTGGCTCTGCTGAGTCTTCATTGCTGCATATGGGCTTCCTCTAGCTACGGGAGCAAGGGTTACTCTCCATTTGCAGTGTGCCAAACTGTGTCCCCTGCATTAGCAGGCAGATTCTTAACAACTGGACCACCAAGGAAGTCTACAGGTGTTAGTATTATCTTTTTGAATTATGGATTTCTCCAGATATATGCCTAGGAGTGGGATTACTGGATAATATGGTACTCTATTTTTCATTTTTTAAGAAAGCTCTGTACTGTTCTCTATAGTGACTGTACAAATTTGCATTCTCACCAACTGTACAGAAGGATTCCCTTTTTTCCACACCTTCTCCAGAATTTATTGTTTGTAGATTTTTTTTAACAGTGGTCATTCTGTCTGGTGTGATGTGATTTCATATTGTAGTTTTGGTTTGTGTTTCTCTAATAATTAATGATGTTGAGCATCTTTTCATGTGACTTTTTAGTGATCTATATGTATTCTTGCAAGGAGATTCAACCAGTCCATCCTAAAGGAAATCAGTCCTGGGTGTTCATTGAAAGGACTGATGCTGAAGCTGAAACTCCAATACTTTGGCCACCTCATGCGAAGAGTTGACTTATTGGAAAAGACCCTGATGCTAGGTGGGATTGGGGGCAGGAGAAGAAGGGGACGACATAGGATGAGATGGCTGGATGGCATCACCAACTCGATGGACATGAGTTTGGGTAAACTCCAGGAGTTGGTGATGGACAGGGAGGCCTGGCATGCTCCGATTCATGAGGTCGCAAAGAGTCGGACACAACTGAGCAACTGAACTGAACTGAACTGAACTGATGTCTTCTTTGGAGAAATATCCATTTAGATCTTCTCTCCTCCTTCCCCTTTTTTGATTTGTTTGTTTGTGTTTTTAATGTTGAACTGCATGAGTTGTTTGTATGTTAGTATATTAATCCCTGTTGATTGTTCATTTGCAAATATTTTCTCCCATTCTGAGCATTGCCCTTTCTTTTTATCTATGGTTCCCTTTGCTGTACAAAATTTTTTAAGTTTAACAAGGTCCCATTTGTTTATTTTTGTTTTTATTTTCATTACTCTAGGAGGCAGACCAAAAGATACTTCTGTGATTTATGTCAAAGAGTATTCTACTTATGTTTTCCTCCAAAAGTTTTATTGTATCAGGCTTACAGTTAGATTTTTAATCTATTTTGAATTTATTTTGTGTATGATATTAGGGAGTGTCCTACATTCATTTACATGTAGCTGTGCAGTTTTCCCAGTACCACTAATTGAAGATATTGTTTTTCTCCATTGTACATTCTTGCCTCCTTTGTAATAGATTAGGTGGTCACCTAATCTGTCGTTTCTTTGATGAGCAAAAACAGAATATCACTGTGGTATGTTTATGGAAATGATCCATAAGAAAAGAAAATATGATGTGTGGGCTTCCCTGGTAGCTCAGCTGGTAAAGAATCCACCTGCAATGCAGGAGACCCCAGTTCAATTCCTGATTCAGGAAGATGTCCTGAAGAAGGGATAGGGTACCCACTCCAGTATTCTTGGGCTTCCCTGGTGGCTCAGACAGTACAGAATCTGCCTGTGATGCAGGAGACCTGGGTTCAATCTCTGGGTTGGGAAGATCCCCTAGAGGAGGGCATAGCAACCCACTCCAGTATTCTAGCCTGGAGAATCCCCATGGACAGTGGAGCCTGGCAGACTCAGTCCAGGAGGTCACAAAGAGTCGGAAACAACTGAGTGACTAAGCACAGCACAGCACATGGGAAATAAGACAGAGTAAATAGAAGAGAATAGCTAGAGTACTGGACTGAGTACCATAGCTAGAGTAAAAAGAGAGTATATTTCTTCTCTTGACCAATAAAGATGGGTCCATTTTATGCTTCAGGTTTGAAAAATTGTCAGAGGACTGTAAAATTAAAAAACAAGAAAGTTCAGGTGTTTTATAGTATACTGTCTTATGTATATTGGGAATAAAACTGTATGTAGTAAATATTCCAGATTGTACTTCAGTTTGAAGTACAGCTCTTTTATGCTTTGAATTAAGTAATATGCTTTAATATTAAAATCCAATGACACTGTTCTCCCACTTTCCGTATCACAAAGAATGACATTCTCTGCAATCAAGTGAAGTGCTTTATTTTCTGTCTGATAAATCTAACACCACTACCTATTTCAGGTGTTATGTGGTGGATAGTTTCAATCATATAGTCAATTGTATTGGAAAGAGAAAGCTAGAAAAATCCCCTTCTCTTCAGAGAAATGTGATACTAATAGAAAAAAAAAAATTAAACTGTCATCATGACATTTTTAGATCACAGACAATTAAACCATCAGAAGGTGAACTTTAATTCCTTACTTTTATTCTTAGCAATAATAATGTCTTTCAGTATTTCAAAGAGAAGGCTCTTGCCTGCAGTTTTATGTTTAAATACTTTGTACCTGTACCATCAAAGGTACTAGGCCCACAGTTTATGTAGCTACACAATGTATATATGTCTTTTAAACAGCTAACCTACCACTTTCAATACATACACACATAGCCGTGTTCTGCAGGTCATATCTACAATGCTAGAATATTAAGATCCAGTTGCTTGATGAGCCTAATGCCAGCCTTTATCCATTATATGTGTGATTGATTCAGTCCTCAAAAGCAAAAATAATATAATCCATTTCTAAATCCTAGGGCCCATTCTGAAATGCCAGAATACTGGACTTTCTTTATAGAATATGTCCCTATAATATTACATACAATCTCCCTTTATTAATTCTAAAATTTTAGATCTATCAACCTCTTTTCAGTCAAGAAAAAGTATTCACTAATTGATCATTCTTATGTTAGAAACTACAACATATCAATACTCTGAAAGGGCTTGAAACCTTTCCTTTAGTTTGTGATTATAGACCATACTCTGACACACACATGAAAACAAGCAAACAAACAAAAATGCCAAAAAGCCAGGAATCCAATAGTAATCTAATGTAGTTTTACTTTAATGGCTCAAATCCCCATTTACCTTTTTGACAAACTTTTTCCAATTCCTTGCGTCCTTTCAAAAGTAGATCTACAAATCCCTAAGCAAGTCCTCATCTACCCTAATATTATGCTTTCCTTTATTACATGTCAAGAAACAAATTTGCCTCATCTTGATCTGAACCCCAATATGTTGCCTGCTGTAAAGCTGAAGCATCAGGTCAAGGGCCACCGAAGCCTGGGCCATAAATTCCTTCTGAGAAGCCCACATGAAGCTTGTGAAGGGACTTCCTGGAACTATCATGGTATTCCCAGAGTCATTGTTGATCCCCTATCTAGGTTCATCTACTGATTTTTGCCTTCATTTTTCAAAGGTTCATAGGTTTCACTTTGGAAGAGAGGATTTCAATAGCTTCTTTTCTTCCTGGTTGTATACTCTGCTTCTCTCACATATGATCTAATTTATAAATTGGCTTTTAATAGCTTGTATTTACATCATCGATGTCATTTTCTCCCTCTGTATCTCAAGTATAAGTCTACAGGTCTGAATCAGAGGACTACCTGAGATAAAATTTTCAAATTATAGTCAGAACAATAATCTTTCCTTTCACAAAATGAAGCATTGTCCTGTCATTCCATGTATATCTTAAAGTTTGAAGTGAAAGTAATAAAAGTGTTAGTTACTCAGTCATGTTCCACTCTTCACGACACTATGAACTGTAGCCCACCAGGCTTCTCTCTCCATGGGGATTCTCCAGGCAAGAATACTGGAGTGGGTTGCCATGCCTTCCTCCAGGGTATCTTAAACCCAGGGATCAAGCTCAGGTCTCCTGCATTGCAGGCATATTCTTTACAGTCTGAGACACTTGGGAAACCAGGGATAAATATTTTCCAGACATTTCCACAGTTTAAATAATAAATGACACTTTATGGTAATATCCAGTGAGCCCTCCAGACATACCCACAAGTTTCATCCCTCTGACAAATGTAGTTCAGATTACCAAACCAAGAACAATACTCATCTATAGTTGTTATTATGTGAATTTTGACTTGTTAATTACACAGAATTGGGAAATGGAATAGATAACAGAAAGGTCCCAGATCCTCAAGGGATTGTAGGATTGATGAAAACCTCAATTGATGTCGAGGTCCTACAACCCCAAACTGCCTTTTAATTCCTAGCAACCTTAAATACATGTAATTTCATATCTTTCTCCACTTCTTACTTCCTTTTATTATGAATTTTAAATCCAATGTATCACTAAAATAAGAAATGTATGCTTCTTATTATTTCTTATAAACATAGCTATCCAAGACAATACTTGGTTAATATATATGCATTAACTAAAGAGTGGTGGAGGTTGTATTTAACCCAGTAAAATACATTGTGAAAGTGTTTTTAAAAAGCATTTTAGAAACTTTTATTCAAAATTCTATCAGTATCCCTTACTGAAGTGATAACATCTTCTGACTTATGCACAATTAAGCTCTCTCTTTTTCACACTCGTATTTTTTCTGTGTTCATTAAGGTGCGTTGTTTAGTCACCATGTCTGACTCTTTGCGACTCCATGAACTGTAGCCTTTCATGCTCCTCTGTCCGTGGGATTTGCCAGGCAAGAATATTGGAGTGGGTTGCCATTTCCTTCGCTGTGTGCTCATTAAACATCACCTCTATTCACCTAGTTGCCTAAGGAAGTACAATTTGTATACAACTGTTATGAAGACAAATGTAGTTGTGTGTGTGATTTGGCATCAGCAATAATCCAGGCCTTTAAATAATTTTAGTTTTCTAGATTATCATTAAGTAATTTATCCAAACCACAATAGTTTAATCTCTTATTCAATCTCTAATGTAACTATTTTTGAGATATTTTCTTAGTTTAATGTTTTCTGAAAGTGAAAGTCACTCAGTCGTGTCTGACTCTTTGTGACCCCATGGACTGTAGCCAATTCTCCAGGCAAGAATACCAGAGTGGGTAGCCATCCCCTTCTCCAAGGGATCTTCCTAACCCAGGGATCAAACACAGATCTCCTGCATTGCTGTCAGATTCTTTACCATAAGAGCCACCAGGGAAGCCCTTAATGTTGCCTAGGATAGTCTGTTAATTCATATCACTGCAATATAAAAAAAGAACCATATATATTAGAATGGAAGGATGCCTAAAATAATTTATGCCCAGATATTAAGAAATAATACACACAAACATACACACACATATGTTTTTCTCACAGGGATTTTACTGAAATACTGAAAAATACTGAAAAGTGAAGTTGAGGAGGAGTAGTTAATCTTTTTTGTTGTTGTTGAAGTATAATTGATTTACAATATTATAGTAGTTTCATGTGTAGAACATAATATTCAATGTTGTTACAGATTGCATTTCATCAAAATTCATTAGAAGATAATGGCAATAATTCTCTGTGCTATAAATTTAATATTATTATTTGTCTATTTTATACATATTAGTTTGCATCTCTTAATCTCATACTCTTAATTTCCCCCTCCCTCTTTTGTTAACCAATATTTTTTTTTCTATTTCTGTGAGTCTGTTTCTGTTTTGCAAATATACTCATTTGTATTATATTTTAGATTCCATATATAAATAATATCATGTAGTATTTGCATTTCTCTGACTTAACTAAGCATAATACCCTCTAGGTCCAGTCACATTGATGTAAATAGTAAATTTTTGTTCTTTTTTATGGCTGAGTAGTATTCCTGTGTGTGTGTGTGCGTCAGTTCTTTCCTATTCATTCATCCGTTGATGGGCATTTGGGTTGCTTCCATAACTTGGCTTTTGAGAACATTGGCTGTTTTCAACATTGGGATACATAAATCTTTTCAAATAAGTGTTTCTGTGGATTTTTGAGATGTATATACCTGAAATTGGAATTGCTGTATCATATGGTTGTTCTATTTTTAGATTTTTGAGGAACTGCCATACTGTTTTCCAAAACGGCTGCAACAATTTACAATCCTATTAAAAATGTATAATTATTTTCTTTTTTTCCACACCCTCACCAACATTAGTTCTTATGGACTTTTGATGATAGCCATTCTAACAGATGTGAGATGATACCTCATTGTGGTTTTGATTGGCTTTTCTCCAATGATTGGTGATGCTGAGCATTGTTTCATGTGCTTCTTTCTCATCTGTATGTCTTCTTTGAAAAAATGTCTATTCAATTCTTCTTCCCATTTTTAATCTGGTTATTTTATTTTTTGATATTCAGTTGTATGAACTGTTTACAAATTTTGGGTATTATTCCCTTGCCAGTCACATTATTTACAAATATTTCTTCCATTGTCTATGTTGTCTTTTCATTTTGTTAATAGTTTCCCTTAGTATACAACTTTTTAAAATTTAGTTAATCCCATTTATTGACTTTTGTCATTTTTTCTTGTGATTTAAGAAATAGATGAAAAAATTAGTGGTAAAATGTATATCAAAATGTGTTCTGTCCATATTCTTTTCCAGGAGTTCATGGTTTCAGGGCTTATATTTGGTCCTTAATCCATTTTTGTGTTTATTTTTGTATATGGAGTGATATAGAGTTCTAATCTCACTCTTTTACATGTAGCTGTCCAATTTTCCAAGCACCAGCTATTGAAGAGACTGTCTTTTCTCCATTGTATATTGTTGCCTCCTTTGTTGTATATTAATTTACCATGTGTGTGTGTGTTTGTGTGTGTGTGTTTTCTGGGATCCCTGTTCTGTTCCATTGATTTGTGAGTCTCTTTTTAATGCCAGAACCATGCTGCCTTGATTACTGTAGCTTTGTAGTATAGTCCGAAATCTGGGATGATGATGTCTCCATCTTTGTTCTTTTTTTCAAGACTGCTTTGGCAATCCTGGGTCTTATGTGGTCCCTTCTGAATTTTATGATTATTTTTTTCTAGTCCTGTGAATATGTCATGGGCATATTTTTGCTGCTATTTGTTATTATTTCTATTGTATATTGCAGAAGAGTGTTAATGCGATGTAATTCATTGGTTCATGTGCAAATGTTGGCATATCTTTGTGACACTGAAATAAATTCAAATTGATCATGGTCCTTTTTTATATATTATTAGGTACACTTTGCTAATGCTTTTTTTTTTTTTTTAATTTTGCCTCTTTAGTCACCCAAGTTATTGGCCTATAATTTTTTTTTTTCTTTCTTTCTTTTTTTTTTTTTTGCAGTGTCTTTGAATGGTTTTTGTATCATGATAATGGTGGCCTCATACAATGAATTTGGGAATGTTCTGTCCTCTTTAGTTTTTGACCTAGTTTGAGAAGATAGTTTTGGCTATTCTTTATAAACTTGGTAGAATTCTCTTGTAAAGCTAAACAGTCCTATGGTACTTTTGTCTGCTGGGAGGGTTCTTTTAATTATAGATTATTTTACTACTAGTGGTGAATTTGTTTAGATTATCTGTTTCTTTTTTATTCAATTTTGGCAGATTTTATCTTTCTAGAAACTTGTCCATTTCTTACAGGTTGTCCAATTTGTTGACATTTAATTGTTTGTTGTGTTTTTTTATGATTGTTTTTGTATCCTTGTGGCACTGTTTGTTATTTCTCCTCTTTCTTTTTTTTTCTTTTTTTTTTTTTTTTTTGTGTGTGTATGTGTATGCATATGTGTGTATCTGTTCTCTTTTCTTCTTGGTGAACTTCTATAAATGATTATCAATTTTGCATTTTTTTAAAAAAAAAAAAAAAACCTCTTGAATTTAATGATCTTCAATCTTTATTATATATTTGCCTTTCCTGGTAGAATTTTCCAATTCCTATACAGTCTTATTTCTTTTCAATTTAGAGAAGACCCTTCAACATTTCCTTTAAGGTAGGCTTTGTATTGGTGAATTCTCTGTGTTAGTATTGATGAATTCTCTTATTTGTTGCATGTCTGAGAAGTTCTTTATCTTTCTTTGTATTCTAAATTATAATCTTGCTGGGTAGAGTATCCAAGTTTATAGTCTTTTCCCATTTCACACTTTGGATATATCCTGCCAGTCCCTTCTGGCCTGCAAAATTTATGCAGAGAATTCAGCTGACAGCCTTGTAGGGATTCCCTTGTATATGACTCTTTGTTTTTCTTTTGCTGCCTATAGAATTCTTTCTTCATCTTTAACCTTTGCCATTTTAATTATGGTATATCTTGGTGTGGGTCTGTTTGGGTTCATCTTAGTAGGGACTCTCTGTCTGTACATGGATATCTGTTTCCTTCTTTAGGTTTTGGAATTTTCAGCCATAATTTCTTCAAGTACATTTTAATCTCCTTCTCTCTCTCTTCTTCTGGAACCCTTATAAAAATGAAGCTTATAATGTTTAATGTTATTCACATACCCTTAAATAGCTTTCATCTTTTTTAAAAAATTGTTATTTTCCCTGTTGTTCTGATTAGATAATTTCCATTTTTCTATTTTCCAGATCACTTATCTGGTCTTCTGTATCACTTAATCTATTATTCATTCCTTCCAGTGTGTGTGTGTGTGTGTGTGTGTGTTATTTCAAATCTTAAATTTATTTTTAATTGGGTGTTTATATTTTCTGATTCCCTATGAAAATGGTCAGTATTTAGATCAATCTTTTCTCCCAATTCAATTAACACTTTTATTACTAATGTTTTTAATTCTTTATCTGGTAAATTATTTCTATTTTATTGTTTTTTTCAGGGGTTTTCTCTTTCTCTTTCAATTGAGGGAAGTTCCTCTGCCTTTTTATTTTGATTAACCTTCTATGCCTCTGTCAGTTTAGGTGAAGCAGTTACCTACTGTGGTCTTCAAGGTATATTCTTATGTGGGAACATCAATATGCACACAGTGTGTGGCCAATGCCTTTGAAGGGAGGGCTGGATTTGACATGAAGTCCAATCATCTCTTTTCTCAGGGTGTGCTGGAAGGTATCCCCTTGGTGGAGGGGGTAAGGGGACTTGAAATAAAGGAGCTAGAACTGATGCTTAGTGTTAGGCTCACTGGCCACCACTGCCCTATCAGGGAGGTGGGAAGTTGCTGAAGCAATAGGTCTAATGGTTAGGCTCAATTTGGCTCTGTTCCTTTTCAATGTATGTTTTGTTTTGTTTTCTCTGTCTCCTTGAACTAGGACTTTTGCCCCATAGGAAGTGAATGCTGAAACTAGGGTTCCATGTACATATAGATGTCTGATGCACTGCCTATATAGACATTTGTGGCTTCTCTCAGATTTAGCCCACTGTTTAGTCTTTTCCCCATCCTGGCCACCCTAGATCCAGCTTTGCACTATGACATGGACTAAGCAGAATGGGAGTGTTCACTCAGCTTCAGCTGGGTTGGTCTGGGAGGTAATCATTAGAACCCCAGCAGCTGCTAGAGCTGAATTCTCTCTGCCCTGCCTTGGGAAAAGACCCCTTTTCTCTCATAGCTGATCACTGTCACCAACTTCTGTTACTCCCAGCCTGATTTGAAATCACTCTGCAGGGGAGGTGGGGCTCTTGTGATCCCTCTGCATGTATTGAGGGGTGAATTGAGGCACAGTAGCTGGCACCAGGAATCTGGGCTTCTTCTGTGGCACCACTTGAGTAAGTGGCAGCAATGGCCACCCTCCACTCCTAGCTCCTTCCTGGGACCATGTGGCCCCTGTATCCCAAGGTTAAGCCTTTTCCTCTGTCTTGGCTACCCCAGTTCCAGTGCTGTGCTGTGAGTTGAGTCAGCAGACCAGGGTGCTAGTTTGGCTCAAGGTAAGACATGGCATGAGGTGGTCATTGGGGACCTCTAGGGCAGACCTCTCTCTTCCCTGCCTCAGGGTCAATCCAGCACTTGGGTGCTTCTCACAAGTTAAAAGCTTCTCTAGCCTTTCTGTCTGTCCCTATGGTCCTCCAACCATCCAAGGGGACTTGTCTCCTCTATATCAGTCCCCAGGACTAGAATGCTTGTTGGTGGCTCTGTGCTCACTCCCCAGGGTGGGTGCCCACCCCTGAAATCTACCTTTTCCTTTGCATTCCCTCCCACAAGCAGAGGTCCTAACTCAATTGCTTTTCATTCTTTCCTACTTGATTATGTGTTTATCTTTCTTATAGCCTTGTTATGCAGGAGTTCTGTTGCTAGTTTCCAATTACTTTTCATTGAGAGTTGTTCCTCATGTAGTTTTTTGTTTTTTTGTTTGTTTGTTTTTTGTTGGTGAAGGTGAAGTTCACATCCTCTTACTTCCTTTTGAAATAGTTAATTTTATGACAAAAAAGTTAAAGAACTCTTTTTTTTAACAATAAAAAAATGATTGTCATGGTGTCCTTTTCTCTCAAAAGAAGTGCAATGAAATGAAAAATACTAGAGTATTTGGAAGAGCCACTCTTTTGAATTGTTCACAGAGACAGTTTTAATTTTCTTTTAAACGTGTTTTTGAAAACTTTTAGTATTTGCAAAGAGTTTTTGGCAATAAAATTTCTAATTCTTAATGAATTAAAAATTAGTAGTTAATATTTGAACTTTTCTTTGCTAGAATATGCACCCAACTTTATTTACACAAGACTCTTTTTCAGGGAAGATTTGCTTTTCCTAGCTGGGGCAGTTGTTATCAGAATTTCATATGTATTTTCTCTTAAAAAAATGTTTTATTTCAAATCATTAAAAATAGGTAAAATATGAATCTTTTGTTGCACTGAACTGTGCAACTAGCTGGGGGAAAAGAAAAAAAAAACAAAACCAAAGTTCCCTCCTGGTGACAGAACTATGAATAAGAAGGGATCAAAATAATAGGCCCATTGTTTCTTGTGTGCATGCTAATTCATTTCCGTTGTGTCCAACTCAGTGCAACCCCATGGAGTGTACTTTGCTGGGCTCCTCTGTCCATGGGATTTTCCGGGCAAGAATACTGGAGTGGGTTGCCATGCCCTCTTCCAAGGGATCTTCCCATCCCAGAGACTGAACCCACCTCTCTTATATTTCCTGAATTGACAGGCAGGTGCTTTACCACTAGTGTCACCTGGCAAACCCCAAATTATAGTGAATTAAACAAACCTAGACTAAAAAGTGAAAGTGTTGGTCACTCACTTGTGTCCAACTCTTTGCAACCCCATGGACCATAGCCCGCTAGGCTCCTCTGTCCATGGAATTCTCCAGGCAAGAATACTGGAGCGGGTTGCCATACCCTTCTCCAGGTGATCTTCCTGACCCACAGATCAGACCTGAGTATCCTGAATTGTCTGAGCTACCCGGGAAGCCCAAGGGGTAGATATATCTGAAAAATCAGGCTCATATGGGAAATTACATTAAGCTTTTATATAACATATCTTAGTCAACAATGAAATCCTGGGGCTCAAATTTTAAAAATCTGTAATGGTAAGAAAATATCATTTGGATTCAAATGCATTTTTAAAGGATAAATTTTCCAGAAAAATTATAAAACATAAATAAACTTGACTCCATGTATAATGGTCAAAATGGAATAAAGGTTAAAAGCATCTTCTTACCCTCATACTACAATTCTTATTGATATACTCGGGCCAGGATGCATCTCTGTCTTCACACTTGTAGTAAAACAAATCCATTGTGAAAGAACTAAGAGCAGAATATTTGTTGTAGGAGAAGGCCTGTTTCAAATTGTCACTCTGATTATGCAGATTCCCTAAATAGACCCTTTCTCCCCAAATATTGTTTAGCAAATATTTGATTGCAAGAAAAAGAACCCACCTGAGGTAAGGGTCAGTTCAGTTCAGTTCAGTCGCTCAGTCATGTCTAACTCTGTGACCCCATGGACTGCAGCACGTCAGGCTTCCCTGTCCATTACCAACTTCCAGAGCCTGCTCCAGCTCATGTCCATCGAGTTGGTGATGCCATCCAACCATCTCATCCTCTGTCCTCACCTTCTCCTCCTGCCTTCAATCTTTCCCAGCATAGGGTCTTTTCCAGTGAGTCAGTTCTTCACATCAGGTGGCCAAAGTATTGGAGCTTCAGCTTCAGCATCAGTAGTTCCAGTAAATATTCAGGACTGATATCCTTTATGATTGACTAGTTGGATCTCCTTGCAGTCCAAGGGACTGTCAAGAATATTCTCCAACACCACAGTTCAAAAGCATAAATCCTTTCTTTATGGTTTAACTCTCACATCTATACATGACTACTGGAAAAATTATAGCTTTGACTAGATGGACCTTTGTTGGCAAAGTAATGTCTCTGCTTTTTGATATGCTGTCTAGATTTGTCATTGCTTTTCTTCCAAGGGGCAAACGTATTTTAATTTCATGACTGAAGTTACCATCTGCAGTGATTTTGGAGCCCAAGAAAATAAAGTCTGTCACTGTTCCCATTGTTTCCCCATCTATTTGCCATGAAGTGATGGGACAGGATATCATGATCTTAGTTTTTTTGAACGTTGAGTTTGAAGCCAGCTTTTTCACTCTCCTCTTTCACCTTCATTAAGAGGCTTTTTAGTTCCTCTTCACTTTCTGCCATAAGGGTGGTGTCATCTGCATATCTGAGTCTATTTATACTTCTCCCAGCAATCTTGATTCCAGCTTGTGCTTCATCCAGCCTGGCATTTTGCATGAGGTACTCCACATATAATTTAAATAAGCAGGGTGACAATAGGCAGCCTTGTACATAAAATTAAAAAGAGTGTGTTTCAAAACTAAAAGAAGACTATCATGCTTCTGTGTACATCAAGTGCTTAGGAGGAATTGAAGCCAACTGCACATCATTCTCTGTTGAACTTAAATAAAGACCCAGTACGGCCATTTCGGTCTCACTTTTAAAGTATGTCTCAGAATTTATTATTTAGAAATAAATGAAATTTTCTGTATCTCAAATTCAAATTTCTAAGACATAATCTTATTGGCTTGGCTTGGATCAGCAATTGATCTCTGGCCCAATCAGCTATAGGCTAAGCCAGAATTCAGAAAGAGTCAATGAGGGGAATCTTTCTGAGAGATAAGAAGAAGACAGAGTGGGTAGGGTAACAATTTGTCAGAGAAGTCAATATAAAAAATGGAATTCCCTACCAGGTAGAGAAGAAAGCTATTTTTTTGATGATAAGTGCTATTGATGTGGGAGAGAGCGAACCTTAGTTGATGTGGTAAAGAATCTTGACTCAGAAGAACTGTATCTATTCAGCTGACTCTTTATCTATTCATCCAAGAACACAGAGGTTCCTTTAAGAATGAAGGCACAGAGGATGTATCAGTACCTCTTTTCTAAGAGAAGACAAGGACCTCATGGTACCCTAGTGGTCTGGCTCTCAGGACTTAACATCTTTCACATATTTCATTTAACAAAACCATATGTCTATACTAGCATACAAAAATACAGAAAAACACCTTGCTGTTTTCACATCTTTCAAAATACCATAGGCTTCCCCTGCAGCACTGACAGCTCTGGCTGCTTCAGAGAAGCTAGTTAGGGACTCAAACCTCAGCAACTTCAGTATTGTGATTACATTTGACCTTGTCTCATCACCTGGGTATTGGTTAAAAGAATTCCCCAACCATTTGTCTTACATGCACAATAGTGTTATTAGAATGGTATTCATGGACTTTGAGGATGATAACTAAATCTAGGTTCCATATGCCAAATATAACCTGGCACCAGCTGGTTACAAATCTGTTCTCATCTCTCTGAGGAAGTCATTTTAAAATTCATGACTTAAAATAATTCCTTGTACACTGTGAATGTGTGTGTGTATTCATATACAGTTGTACTTAACCCACAGTGCTTATTCTACTAATTTAAATTATATTATTTTAAAAAGAAATAAAAATTATCAAGATAATATATATGCAGCAAAGGATATCTCTAGCTTTCATCCCTGACTTGTCATTACATTGCTTGAACTCAGACTCAGTTCCCAGAAGGATTAGACAGGTGGTCTATAGAATAATATATGGCATGGTTTTTTCCATAATTAGTCCTCTGCTCTGAGTCCAAGATAACTGGTCTAAGCTCATTTGAGCTTAGCTTATTTGAGCTTCTTCTTTTAGCTGAGTTTTCTGCTAGGAGATTTATTGCATTATGAACAAAATATGAAGGCAGCATCATAATAAAATAAAACCCTTGTTGGATATTGAGACATAAGCAACACTACTTTGAAAACTTCCCTAAAGAACATAACCCACAGAGGATAATCATTCTTGTGTTCCTCACATCAGAACACCAGGATTATGTCTTCCTTTTTTTCATGAAAAATGACAATGTCTGATTGCAGGGCGTCATTCATGATACATGCCCTGAAAATGAGATGGGCCCAATTCATAAGCAGTAACAACGCCAAGAAGTGGCAGCACATTTGCTAATGGAAAGAGGAACTAAGAATAGGGGGAACTGCCCTAGAAAATAATTGCCAAATTGGAAAAAGGAATATAAATCATAGAACCCCAACATACTGTAACTGAGTTCTTTATGAAACTACAACACACTGAGTGGAAAAAACAACACTGAAATGTCTTGGAGTCCTGATGTAACTGGAAACAAAAATAGATAGTGGAAAATAAATGAATTCTAAAATTAATTTTAAAACTTACATTATTTCAGTGAAATAATATAAAAGAAAAACAGACTCATTAGTAGTCAATAGAAACAAAGGTTAGGAATTTGATACAGTTAAGAGAGATTTTGTTATAGAAGCAGTCACTATATATAAATATATACATATCAGTTCAGTTCACTTCAGTCGCTCAGTCGTGTCCAAATCTTTGCGACCCCATGAACCTCAGCATGCCAGGCCTCCCTATCCAACACCAATGACCAGAGTTTAGCCAAACTCATGTCCATTGAGTCAGTGATGCCATCCAACAGTCTCATCTTCTGTCATCCCCTTCTATCCCTGCCTTCAATCATTTCCAACATCAGGGTCTTTTCAAATGAGTCAGCTCTTTGCATCAGGTGGCCAAAATATTGGAGTTTCAGCTTCAATCAGCCCTACCAATGAACATACAGGACCGATTTCCTCTAAATGGACTGGTTGGATCTCCATGCACTTCAAGGGACTCTCAAGAGTGTTCTCCAACACCACAGTTCAAAAGCATCAATTCTTTGGCACTCAGCCTTCTTCACAGTCCAACTCTCACATCCATACGTGATGACTAGAAAAACCATAGCCTTGACTAGATGGACCATTGGTGGCAAAGTAATGTTCCTCCTTTTTAATATGCTGTCTACGTTGGTCATACTTTGCTTCCAAGGATTAAGCGTCTTCTAATTTCATGGCTGCAATCACCATCTGCAGTGATATTGGAGCCCCCAAAAATAAAATCAGCCACTGAATCCCCATTTATTTGACATGAAGTGATGGGACCAGATGCCATGATCTTAGTATTTTGAATGCTGAGCTTTAAGCGAATTTTTCCATTCTCCTCTTTCACTTTTATCAAGAGAGTCTTTAGTTCTTCTTCACTTTCTGCCATAAGGGTGGTGTCATCTGTATAGCTGAGGTTATTGATATTTCTCCCGGCAATCTTGATTTCAGCTTGTGCTTCTTCCAGATCATTGTTTCTCATGATGTACTCTGCATAGAAGTTAAATAAGCAGGGTGACAATATACAGCCTTGACGTACTCCTTTTCCTATTTGGAACCAGTCTGTTGTTCCATGTCCAGTTCTAACTGTTGCTTCCTGACCTGCATATAGGTTTCTCAAGAGGCAGGTCAGGTGGTCTGGTATTCCCATCTCTTTCAGAATTTTCCACAGTTTATTGTGATCCACACAGTCAAAGGCTTTGGCATAGTCAATAAAGCAGAAATAGATGTTTTTCTGGAACTCTCTTGCTTTTTCCATGATCCAGTGGATGTTGGCAATTTGATCTCTGGTTCCTCTGCCTTTTCTAAAACCAGCTTGAACATCTGGAAATTCACGGTTCACGTATTGCTGAAGGCTGGCTTGGAGAATTTTGAGCATTACTTTACTAGCATGTGAGATGAATGCAATTGTACGGTAGTTTGAGCATTCTTTGGGATTGCCTTTCTCTGGGATTGGAATGAAAACTGACCTTTTCCAGTCCTGTGGCCACTGCTGAGTTTTCCAAATTTGCTGGCATATTGAATGCAGCACTTTCAAGATCATCTTTTAGGATTTGAAATAGCTCAACTGGAATTCCATCACCTCCACTAGCTTTGTTCGTAGTGATGCATCCTAAGGTCCACTTGACTTCACATTCCAGGATGCCTGGTTCTAGGTGAGTGATCACACCATCATGATTATGATGGATAGTGAAGATCTTTTTTGTACAGTTCTTCTGTGTATTCTTGCCACTTCTTTTCAATAGCTTCTGTTTCTGTTAGGTCCATACCATTTCTGTCGTTTATTGAGCCCATCTTTTCAGGAAATTTTCCCTCGGTATCTCTAATTTTCTTGAATAGATCTCTAGTCTTTCCCATTCTATTGTTTTCCTCTATATCGTTGCATTGATCACTGAGGAAGGCTTTCTTATCTCTCCTTGCTATTCTTTGGAACTCTGCATTCAGATGCGTATATCTTTCCTTTTCTCCTTTGCTTTCTTTCTTTCTTTTTTTTTTTTTTAGTAGTAGTTCACCTTACTTTATTTGGTTCCATTACTGCAAATTATGTCTGTAACGGAATAGTAAAAGTAATTTAAGTATAAGATATATACCTTTCCACATCTCCTTTGCTTTCACTTCTCTTCTTTTCACAGCTATTTGTAAGGCCTCGCCAGACAGCCATTTTGCCTTTTTGCATTTCTTTTTCTTGGGGACGATCTTGATCCCTGTCTCCTGTACAATGTCATGAACCTCCATCCATAGTTCATCAGGCACTCTATCTATCAAATCTAGTCCCTTAAATCTATTTCTCACTTCTACTGTATAATCATAATGGATTTGATTTAGGTCATACCTGAATGGTCTAGTGGTTTTCCCCACTTTCTTCAATTTCAGTCTGAATTTGGCAATAAGGAGTTCATGATCTGAGCCACAGTCGGCTCCTGGTCTCATTTTTGCTGACTATATAGAGCTTCTCCATATTTGGCTGTAGATAATATAATCAATCTGATTTTGGTGTTGACCATCTGGTGATGTCCATGTGTAGAGTCTTCTCTTGTGTTGTTGGAAGAGGGTGTTTGCTATGACTAGTGTGTTCCCTTGGAAGAACTCTATTAGCCTTTGCCCTGCTTCATTCTGTACTCCAAGGCCAAATTTGCCTGTTGCTCCAGGTATTTCTTGGCTTCCTATTTTTGCATTCCAGTCCTCTATAATGAAAAGGACATCTTTTTGGGGTGTTAGTTCTAAACGTGAGGAGGTGCAGGAGGAGCTACCCCACATCCTACATGAGGTGTTAGTTCTAAATGTGAGGACGTGAGGAGCTACCCCACATCCTACATGAGGTGTTAGTTCTAAATGTGAGGACGTGAGGAGCTACTCCACATCCAAGGTAAGGCTCAGCGGCTGCACTTTACTGGAGCTGCCATGAAGAGATAGCACACCTCCAAAGTAAAAGAAACCCAAGTAATGGTAGGCACTGAGAGAGGGCATCAGAAGGCAGACAGACTGAAACCACAATCACAGACAACTAGCCAATCAGATCACACGGACCACAGCTTGTCTAACTCAATGAAACTAAGCCATGCCTTGTGGGGCCACCAACACGGATGGGTCATGGTGGAGAGGTCTGACAGAATGTGGTCCACTGGAGAAGGGAATGCAAACCACTTCAGTATTATGCCTTGAGAACCCCATGAACAGTATGAAAAGGCAAAATGATAGGACAGTGAAAGATGAACTGCCCAGGTTGGTAGGTGCCCAATATGCTACTGGAGATTAGTGGAGCAATAATTCTAGAAAGAAAGAAGGGATGGAGCCAAAGCAAAATCAATACCCAGGTGTGGATGGGACTGGTGATAGAAGCAAGGTCCGATGTTGTAAAGAGCACTATTGCATAGGAACCTGGAATGTTAGGTCCATGAATCAAGGCAAATTGGAAGTGCTCAAACAGGAGATGGCAAGAGTGAATGTCAACATTCTAGGAATCAGTGAATTAAAATGGACTGGAATGGGTGAATTTAACTCAGATGATCATTATATCTACTACTTTGGGCAGGAATCCCTTAGGAGAAATGGAGTAGCCATCATGGTCAACAAAAGAGTCTGAAATGCAGTACTTGGATGCAATCTCAAAAATGACAGAATGATCTCTGTTCATTTCCAAGGCAAACCATTCTCTCTCTCTCTCTCTCTCTATATATATATATATATATATATATATATATATATATATATATCAGTTCAGTTCAGTCACTCAGTCGTGTCTGACTCTTTGTGACCCCGTGAATTGCAGCATGCCAGGCCTCCCTGTCCATCACCAACTCCTGAAGGTCACTCAAACTCATGTCCATCGAGTTAGTGATGCCATCCAGCCATCTCATCCTCTGTCGTCCCTTTCTCCTCCTGTCCCCAACCCCTCCCAGCATCAGAGTCTTTTCCAATGAGTCAACTCTTCACATGAGGTGGCCAAAGTATTGGAGTTTCAGCTTTAGCATCAGTTCTTCCAAAGAACACCGAGGACTGATCTCCTTTAGAATGGACTGGTTGGACCTCCTTGCAGTCCAAAGGACTCTCAAGAGTCTTCTCCAACACCACAGTTCAAAAGCATCAATTCTTCGGTTCTCACCTTTCTTCACAGTCCAACTCTCACATCCATACATGACCACTGGAAAAACCATAGCCTTGACTAGACGGACCTTTGTTGGCAAGGTAATTTCTCTGCTTTTGAATATGCTATCTAGGTTGGTCATAACTTTCCTTCCAAGGAGTAAGCATCTTTTAATTTCATTGCCACAATCACCATCTTCAGTATTACATTTTTTACATTTAAAAAATAGGATTCTTATTTTGAATTCTAGAAATTTCTAATAGAATTTAATATTCTCATAACAAATTTTAACAATATGGTCAATTCTGAAATATAAGATAGTTTACATTTTCTTATCCTAACTCTGGACTTTTCACATGGCTCAGTGGTAAAGAATCCACCTGCCAATACAGGAGACACAGGAAACACGGGCTTAATTCCTTGGCCAGGAATATCCCCTGGAAAAGAAAATGCCAACCCACTCCAGTCTTCTTGACTGTAAAATCCCATGGACAGAGGAGCCTGGTGGGCTACAGTCCATGGGGTCACAAAGAGTAAGACACAACTGAGCACATGTGCATCCTAACTATACCCTTTTTATACTGTATGACCTGGTACAAATAATTTTATATGTACAAGACTTACAGGAGTGAATTCCCTTGTCTGTAAAGCTAGTGGGTGAGGTAGAATATTTAATGTTGGACTTTAAAAACTATTTCAACAAGATCTATTTCTCAACCAATGAATGATTTGTTTGAAATTCAATCCATGTGGTTCCAAAAGTCAGTCAATCAATTAGGTAAAATTCCATTCATAAAAAGAGTAGAACTTTTGATGCTATGATATGTATGTAAAAGTTTTGAGTGGTATTTTGTCAGGCTCCTCTGTGCATGTGATTTTCCAGGCAAGAATACTGGAGTGTGTATTTTGTAGGCTGATAGACAAATTATTAGATTTAAATATTGTATTAGCATTATAAGAGTAGATAATATATTTCAACTGCTATTCTTATCTTTTAATCTAAGACAGTAATGAACACTACTTAATTAATTTGGATCATGGTGGCTATATTTCTACTGATTATAAAATGGATTTTAATCTATAAGCTTTAAGAGCATCACCATGCCCCCTGAACAATGTAAGACAGTTAATTTTAAACTTGAAGAATAACCTCTTCTCAACCTGTATATGATCCATGAAAGCTTTTCATTACAAATACAAGACCTTGTGTTCTCAAGATACTCTTTTTGTTCATCACTCAATCATGTCTGACTCTTTGTAACCCCATGACTGCAGCATGTCAGGTTTCCCTGTCATTCCAGTGAGTTGGCTCTTCACACCAGGTGGCCAAAGTATTTAATACTAGGAGCAGACAGATATCCAAGAATAATTCTTTCTTCTCTTCTTTATGTTTTTTCCCTAAAGCAAAGCAAGAGAGGGAAACAATAGAATGGGAAAGACTAGAGATCTCTTCAAGAAAATTAGAGATTGCAAGGGAACACTTCACACAAAGATAGGCACAATTAAGGACAGAAACACTGTGGCCCTAGAGAAGCAGAAGATATTAAGAAGAGGTGGCAAGAATACACAGAAGAGCTATACAAAAAAGATCTTAATGACCCAGATAACCACGATGGTGTGATCACTCACCTGGAGCCAGATATCCTGGAGTGCAAAGTCAAGTGGACCTTAGGAAGCATCACTATGAACAAAGTTAGAGGAGGTGATGAAATTCCAGCAGAGTAATTTCAAATCCTGGTCCTAAAGTGCTGCACTCAATATGCCAACAAATTTGGAAAATTCAGCAGAGGCCACAGGCCTGGAAAACGTCAGTTTTCATTCCAATCCCAAAGAAAGACAATGCCAAATTATTTCCAAACTGCCACACAATGCACTCATTTCACACACTAGTAAAGTAATGCTCAAAACCCTTCAAGCTAGGCTTCAACAGTATGTGAACCAAGAACTTCAGATGTACAAACTGGATTTTGAAAAAGCAGAGGAACCAGAGATCAAATTGCTAACATCCTTTGGATCATAGAAAAAGCAAGAGAGTTCAAGAAAAACATTTACTTCTGCTTCATTGACTATGCAAAAACTTGGACTGTGTAGAGTAGATCACAACAAACTGCAGACAGGGAAGCCTGGGGTGCTGGAGTCCATAGGGTCACAAAGAGTCGGACAGGACTGAACAACTAAACAAGAACAACAACAGTTCTTTTTAGTAAAGAGTGATGCATTTGTTGTTGTTGTTGTTGAGTCACTCAGTCATTTCTGACTCTTTGTGACCCCATGGACTCCAGCATGCCAGGCTTCCCTGTCCTTCACCATCTCCCAGAGCTTGTTCATACTCATGTCCATTGAATCAGGGATGCCAACCAATCATTTCATCCTCTATCATTCTCTTCTCTTCCTACCTTCAATCTCTCATAGCATCAGGGTCTTTTCTAATGAATTGGCTCTTTGCATCAGTTGGCCAAAGTATTGGAGGTTCAGCTTCAGCTTCAGTCCTTCTAATGAATATTCAGGATTGATTTCCTTTAGGACTGACTGGTTTGATCTCTTTGTAGTCTAAGGGACTCTCAAGAATCTTCTCCAACATCACAGTTCAAAAGCATCAATTCTTCAGTGTTCAGCCTTCTTTATGGTTCAACTCTCATATCCATATGTGACTACTGGAAAAACCATAGCTTTAATTATATGGACCTTTGTTGGCAAAGTAATGTCTCTGCTTTTTAATATGCTGTCTAGGTTTATCACAGCTTTATTCCAAGGAGCAAACATCTTTTAATTTTGTGGCTGCAGTCACCATCTGTAGTGACTTTGGAGCCCAAGAAAATAAAGTTTGTCACTGTTTTCAATGATGGATTCTCTCTTATTTATTTCTCAGAAGTTCAAAGAAAGAGTATATTTGTCAAACATGGTTTATTGATGGTTACAATTAACATTAACAAGGCTCTGTTGTGTCAGAAGTTTATGTTCTTCTACATACACTTTTTAAGCCTGAAACATAGGTATTTAATAGTCTTATTTTGTATGAAAATATAATCAAAGAGTTTAACATAACACATAACAACTAATAAACACAGAAAATAAATAGAAGAATTAAACTTCAAAATATGGCTTGATAACTCTAAAAGCCATCCCACAATCAACAGGCACCAACAACTGTTTGTTAAACAGATATTTTTTTCCTAGAAAGAATCAGAAGAAAATGTATTTGGTCACAGAGGTTGGTTTAAGTTTCAGCTCTAATATTTACTTGTGAGTAACCTTGGGCAAGTCTTTAAGCTATATTTTAGTTTCCTAATTTTCCAGTTAATTTCCCAACAGTTTTGAAATAATATAACACTGATATATTTCCTACATTTTAAATACTATCATTATCAATATAAATAGCAATGGATGTTGTTGTTGTTTATTTGCTAAGTTGTGTCCAAATCTTTTGTGATCTCATGGACTGTAGCCCACTAGCCTCCTCTGTCCATGGGATTCTCCAGGCAAGAATACTGGAGTGGGTTGCCATTTCCTTCTCCAGGGGCTCTTCCCAACCCAGGGATTGAACCTGCATTTCCTACATTGGCAGGCGGATTCTTTACCACTGAGCTACCTGGGAAGCCCCAAATAATAATGAGTGAAATCCAGACAAAGGCTATCAAATAGGAGTAATGGGCAGCAAGATGGTCCCTTGTGTGGGAAATTTTGTTAGGCATGTGCATGACTTTTAAGTGCATCATCTTTGAAAACTTCCCCCAAAAGGGATATTTGAGGACATTTGAGTCATCACAGACAAGTCTTATACTACATGTGGCCCTGTGATATACTGTGCTGCAGTCCAAAAAAAAATATTTTTTGTATATTCAGGAAAGGAAGAAATATATGCTTATTTTTTAGAATTCACTTAATAATAAGTCTACTGTAAACAGAATCCAGGACATATCATTACATTTAAAAGCACAAATTTTAAAATAAACAGGCAACATTCAAATCCTAGCTACACCTCTCAATGATGGCATGAATTTGATAAATTACTTAATCTTAATTTTAATGTGTAAATTTTGAAGTTAATAGCTTCCATAACTATTAAATTAGCCAGATTTATAAATCAATTAGCACAGGACTTGGTTACTGTGCAGCAAAAATTTAAGTGCCTTTGCCATTACTATCTTTATTTTGAATTTCCATTTAATTAGAATAATATTTAAGTGTAATAGCAAGCAAAAGCTTTTGGTAACTGAGAAAAATAAACATTCCTCAGCCCTTATCTAGGCTACCATTTTTAAAAAGGCATTTAAAAAGTTAAGACCAAACTCTCAAAGATGTGAAAAGACTAATATTATTCTTCATCAAAGACCTTGTTACCAGCAATACTCTGCATAAAATGTCTATTTCTCTTTTAGAATGAACTTCATAATAATATTTAACATGTAGCACAAAACCTGATGCCATTGGAGAATGCTATAGTATCTTCCAATATCATAAGTGAACCAGTAACAAAATAAGACTGATTAATATCAATTGTACTGTTTTGCTTAATTCTTGGATTGTCTGCTTACCAATTGAATTTATTAGATTTCTTGAGGGAAATGAATTAAATCAAGAAAACTATTTGCTTAAAGCTATTTTATTTCTTATAATTCTTCAATTTATAGATATTTCTTATTCCTCAGCTGCTATGTGGTTGATGATTCAAGAGGGTCTTGCTTATACATAACTGCAGGCAGATTGCTTGGTCTAGAAGAGTTCAGAAAGGAGAGCTTGTGTCTGTTCCATGTGGTTTCTAATTCTCCAAGAGAAAATCCTAGACTTTTTTTTACATGAGCAAACCCAGGATTCCATACAGTAGTAGAAAAGCAAGACCCAATGCACAAACATTTTCTAACCTCTACTTGGTCTCATTTGCTAATGTCTGTTTGGATGAAAGCAAGGCAGATGGTGAAGCCCAGATACAAAGGGTGGAAAATTAGACTTTACTTCTTGATGGGACAGATGGCAAAGTAATAGTACAGCTGTGCATAAATAAAGGGATGTGAGGAATCTCTGGTAATTTCTGTATTCTCCCATAGTAACTGAGCCTGTTGAAATTGTGTATCTGAGTTATGCTGCATTTGTGTGCGTGTTAAGTCTCATCAGTTATGTCCAACTATTTACGACCCTATGGACTATAGCCTGCCAAGCTCCTCTGTCCATGGGATTTTCCAGGCAAGAATACTGGAGTGGGTTGCCATGACCTTCTCCAAGGGATCTTCCCAACCCAGGGACTGAAGCCACATGTCTCACATCTCCCACATTGGCAAGCAGGTTTTTACTACTAGTGCTACCTGTGAGGCCCTGAGTTATGCAGCATATATTATTAATTTTGAGGTTTTGATAAAATATTTAAGGGGAAATACAGACTTATGCAAACTTGTACACAGACTAAAAAGCATATCATAGGCAATAATCTAGGAACAGAGAAAAATGAACCATACACTGATTGATGGTATATAATTGTGAAAGGAAAAATTATTTAAATAGGTGGTTTCTTAGTCACTTTATCTTCACTATTTTACCTTATATGTAACCTAACCCTATATATACTTGTTTCTTTCTTCACATTTTTTCCCATAGGACACGTGGCTTTGAATAGAGATTTCTGAGTATATGTAGTGCTATGTGCTAAATATCACTCTTATTCTGTGAAAATTAATTATGTATTAAGCCATTCTTCCAAATGACCTTTGTGGAACATGCCCTTGGAACTGTATATAAAAAGAAAAACATGGCTCCTTGACTTGCAGGTTTCACAGTCATGTGAAAAATATATATGCAAGCAAGTAGTTGTAGTAAAGCATGGCACACTTAACTTATCCATCTAACTAGAAAGGTTGAACATAGGAACTCAGTCAATGTTTGTAGAATTAATGGATGTTGTATGGATGGAAAGGCTCATTCATTTCAGAGAAGATAAGTAGACTATTGAATAGCTACTCCTGTGAGAGCAGAAAGTAAGGCAATCTGAAAGAGTATCCAGGGCACATGTGCCGAGTTCTTGAAACATGTCATTTTCAAGGTAATGATTTAATCAAAAAGAACTTTATTCCTGACAACAATGATTCATTCATCTTCAGGAAAAAAATAAAATAAATTTACTACAAAGGAAAAGTTCTAAAAGTAAATATAAACCTGAAATGGAGTGGCATTAATGAAATATTTTTAAATGTATCAATGAACAGATGATCAAACCTGGGTTTTGGCAGGAGAGATAACAATTACAAAGAAAAGGATCAGAATTTCATTAATGAAGTTGTAGAAAATAGTCATGGGGTCCAGAAAAAGGAATATGACAAAAGAAATGATGATGAGGCAGTAGATAATATTTCAATATTTGCACACGTAAATCACAAATGAGACTGAAGATTTAACTAAATTTTAAAATAGTTAGTTAAAGCTCATTATTTCCTTAAATTGCAGTTAAAATGTACTATCCACCTAAATTTAGTGCATGTACTGGATTACATGGATTAGGTTTGTAAGGAATGACATTAAGGAGAAGAAGAAACAGTATTATAAATTCAAAAGAATAAATGTCCCCATCTGCCATCCACAGCAGTTGCCCTGAGAATTTAATTTAAAAGTGAGCAATGACACAGGAAATCCAGCAGTTTGTGAAGTTACCTCTCTTGGAACTTTTCTGATTTGAAATAAAGTGGAGATATTTTTGGTTTGAAAATTTTAAATAGACTATACTACACTGTAAAGAGCTTCCACTCCTTTAAAAGGAGATTTAAAAAACATGTATAGTCTTCACCAAAACTAAATAATGTTATTTCTAATAATTTTAGATAATTGACATCCTTAAATAGTCCCCTGATATGAGAGCAAGTGTGTTTCTTTTTCTCGGCAAAATATTATGTAAGGTAGTAGATTTCTGTGATGCACAATTTGGTTCTTAGATGTATTTGTTCCTTAAAAAAGTACTCTGGTATTTGTATTTTGCTTACTGCTGTAGAGACACTGAAAAAAAATGTGTTTACTTTGAAGTAATTCTGTTTTATTTGTGCATTAAAAATGTGGTGCATGCTAATGTGGAGAATTTAGTCTGTCACTTTAAATCAATAGTGATCTACAGAACTAAGCAGGTCAAGCATTGTTCAGGATAACTTCGCAACAAATCATAATGCCACGTTAAATACTTACAGGGTGTTATTAAGGAAAGAAAACCCCATAGGGAAAAGAGATTTGTTGAAGACAGTGGAAGGAAAGCTCCATGCTGTTGCTGCTGCTAAGTCGCTTCAGTCGTGTCCGACTCTGTGCGACCCCATGGACTGCAGCCTACCAGGCTTCCCCGTCCCTGGGATTCTCCAGGCAAGAACACTGGAGTGGGTTGCCATTTCCTTCTCCAATGCATCAAAGTGGAAAATGAAAGTGAAGTCGCTCAGTCGTGTCTGACTCTTAGCGACCCCATGGACTGCAGCCTACCAGGCTCCTCCATCCATGGGATTTTCCAGGCAACAGTACTGGAGTGGGGTGCCATTGCCTTCTCCCGGAAAGCCCCATAGGCAGATACTAAAAAAGCATTGTCTCAGAATTTAGAGCTAATGCAGCAGGACATGAAAAACTGAAATGATAAACAATACCAGGTGCTAATAGATGTTTTAATCATGTGCACATTTCTTTAGAAAGGCTTTCATTTTTATAAAAAAAAAAAAAAGAAGAAGAAGAAGAAGAAGGGAAAAGACAACTCCTGAAGAAGGAAGTTGCTAATCTGAATAACTAAATGTGTCTGACGTTCCTTAGCCAGCTATCAGAAATACTTTTATCATTTCAGATTGTAAAAATGAAAAGAACATGAGGTGGGTAACTGTGTGTGTGTGTGTGTGTGTGTGTGTGTGTGTGCATGCGTGCGCATGCACCTAGTACAAAATAAGATTGGACCTATTTGTAATCTACTTTTTGTAAATGTCATTTGCTGTCGGTTATATTTTAAGGTGAATTCATTTATTAATTATCACATATTTCAAAAAATGTTGTCTACCATAAGCCACATACAGGGCCACAAATTGAATATGCAGTGCAGAAAAAAAACAAAACAAGAACTAGATACAGTTTTGGTCTCTGTTCTCATGGACCTTCATAAAACCTGTATTCTGGTAAGGGGGATTTCTAAAGGGATATTCCTGGATGCGAGGAAGGATAAATACCCATTTGGATGGAAACACAAAGGTCAGATGAAATAGAGTGGATGGTTGCTTGGCTAACAGGATTCGACAAAGAGCAGCTCTGGTGCGCCGCAGAAGCTCCTGTGGCTCCGCCATCTTGGTTGTACTTCGGAAGCCGATATCCTCTCTGCTTCTATTCAGTGGTTCTGCTCCACCAATTTTCCCCCCTTGCTTCTGACTTCTGTTTCTGTATCATATTTTTAATTATACAAAAGAGAGACTTAGGTTAGTTAGTACCAACTGTGTCAATCAGGATTTTAATTTATGGCAACAATATCCACTGTAAATATTTTAATTTAAAATTATTGTGCAACTCACAGAAAATACAGTAGGAAGCAGAGACAGAAATGGAGTAATGCATACAAAAACAGTGCTCAAGTTACCTACACAGGGCACACTTGGCAAAGGGCACAAATACTACACAATCTAAACACTGGACATTGTTCTTACACAGATGGATGTATCTGCTAGTTCCCTCATAAGAACAGATTCTCTGCCCCACATGCTTCCTCACAAAATTCTCTAAACATAAGAAGGCTATTCAGATATGGTTAGAGATCAAAAATCCATTATTACATCCACTACCTTTTTCTAAATGGAAGACTCCAACTGGACCAAGTTTTGGTGCAGGTAAGTTGCAGGTCTCTTGACTCTATAAAAATGTATTAACTTTGTTGTTGTTTTGGAACCATTACTTCATCAACTTATGGGAAATGAATGTGGCATAGTCAAAACAAAAAGTTTGCTGAAATTTATCTGTATCTCTGGGGAAAAAAATACTATAGATGGTTAGGATTTCTTGGATTTGGCTCCAGTAATAATTTGGAACTTAATAATTTCTCATTTTGCACCAGGCTTATGGAACAATGAGCCTCCCAGGTGGCCCAGTGGTTAAAAAAAAAAAAAAAAAAAAAAAATATATATATATATATATATATATATATATATATACACTTGTCAATGCAGGAGACACAAGAGATCTGGGTTCAATCCCTGAGTCCAATCCCTGGGTCAGGAAGGTCCCCTGGAGTAGGAAATGGCAGCCCATTCCAGTGTTCTTGCCTGGTAAATTCCATGGACAGAAGCACCTGCCAGGCTAGAGTCCATGGGGTCATAAAGAATCGAGCATGACTGAATACACACGCATGCAAATATAATATAATATATTTTTAAAAGTATATTCTATTGCATTCCATAAAGAATATATAGCAAATTGTGAAAAATACATTCCATGCAATGATGGAGGGGGAAAAAAAAAAAAGAAAGATCAAAGGAAAGCACAAGTTGTGAAAATAAAATAAGCCCCAAAGTGAATCAAGGTAGAAAAAAAATTGTCTTTATATTTTACATATGTGCTATCTGTGATCCCCAAATTCTCAAAATTATATTCTGAATATTCTAGAATACATTGCAGAGAAGGAAGCCTGACAAGTTGCATTATCTACAATATTCATAAGCCCAAACAAAACAATATGGATTAGTCACATAGCAGTTACTTTTAAAATTTAAAATTTTTAAAACTTTTGTTTCCAAAAAAAAAAAAATAGTTCCCCGTGAAACTTCATGAAAGAATTACTATGAAAACAATACAGTAGTGGCAATAAAAGTTTGTTTCACGTATGTATGGGTTTCCTACAAGCAATCCTTATACCATCTATAACTAAGTTATAGGAGGTGTCAGAGCATGAAGAAGTGAAGTGAAGGTGCTCAGTCGTGTCCAACTCTTTGTGACCCCATGGACTGTAGCCTACCAGGATTCTCGGTCCATGGGATTTTCCAGGCAAGAATACTGGAGTGGGTTGCCATTTCCTTCTCCAGGGGATCTTCCAACCCAGGGATCGAACCCAGGTCTCCTGCAATGCAAGCACACACTTTACCCTCTGAGCCACCAGGGAAGCCCCTGTGTCAGAGCATAGTTTCATTAAATAAAATTACCAGCAATCAATGCACACACCCTATATACACAATTAACTAATGGTCTTCCCCAACAAAAGGAGAGATTTCAATTGTTACATAGTTTTGATGTTCATAAGAAGATACTCCCTCAAAGGCTATCATGATCTCCAAAGGGTACAATGCATTTTGAAACCATATTTAATACTTATATTATTGAAAAAATAAATATTATACAAAGCAATAGTTGACAGGTCTTACTCTGTAGATCTATACAGATTAGAGAATGAATAGCATTGAAGAGAGTTTGAAAGATACTGCTGTAGAGAAAGTGGTTGACCACATACTTTCAGAACAGAGTTTTTAACTATGAACCTTTTCAACCAGTTGGCAGATATGAATCAGAAGTAATTTTGGGTTGTATTCATCACCAATTATTTGGAGCACATGCTTCTTTAATGTTTTTTTATGTTCTAGCAACCTGATCTTGATTTGCCCAGCCTAAATAAGACAAGAAAACTGGAAGCAATTTTCACATTTAATACAGCACAATGTAAGAAGCTCTTACTATGCACACTCTATTCCTAATTCTTAAGTTACATAACTCCATATTAGAAGGCTCCTATCATAGTTAGAAGTTGATGATTAATAGAGTTATATTCTAATCATTCACCAAGAAGATACTTCATAATAGGTGACTTTGAAGAAGTTAATGTGTTCTTCAGCCAAGTATGTGGAGGGTGTAAAATGGTCAAGAGAATGAATATTTGAAGGAGAAAGTACAGATAACTACCAAAAAATCAGGAATATTTACCTGTCCTTACTTTGGCATTGGAAATGGAACTTCAACAAAATCATTACAGTTATGGGAAGAAAAAGGAATTTGTGTATCCAGCCTAAAAAATCCAAATATTGTTATGTAGGTAAGTGAATCACAGGTAGACCTGACAATGGATATTCTTAGAATAATGGATATATTGGTGATTCTTATGAGGCATATATAGTCAAGAATGAGGACAGCTTGCTGAAGCAGCAATGTTTCATCCTACAGAAGAGGACCACCTAAAGGAATAAAACAGGCTTGAGAGAAAAGTAAAGAATCCACCTACAGTGCAGGAGCTGCAGGAAACATGGGTTCAGTCCCTGGGTTGGAAGATCCCTTGGAGGAGGAAATGTCAACCCACTCCAGCATGCTTGCCTGGAGAATTCCATGGACAGAGGAGCCTGGTGGGCTATAGTCCATGGGGTTATAAAGAGTTAGACATGACTGAAGCAACTTAGCACTCAAGCCCGAGAGAAATGTTATCTTTGGATTCCTGCATTCAGCAGGAGTAAGGAACCAGTGGGAGGGGTATGAATACAGTGTCATCACAGATACAACTGGTAAAAAGCCCTAGTTATAGGGGGTGTAATTTAAACACAAAAACAGAAGAAACATCAAAAGTAATTATTGAGAGAATGAGTCAGTTTTTAGGTATGTGCCAGGTCAGAGACTACAAAACCAGTAAACGTAGAGTGATTTTGATCAAACTAAACTCTTGCCCCAGTCCTATCCTTAATAGGGATGGAGAAAGATCTGGTGTTAAAGAAGAAAAAGTCAATAAAGTCCTCTTTCATGCTGCAGGATGTCATGCTTCCTGACTACAGAAGTTATTTGAAAGGAGAGGGAAGAAAAGTTTTTGTTTGAATAAAAAATGAAGTGATTATTTTATGAGTCTGGGCATTTATAATTGTTTAAATGTTAGACTATGTTCTCTGACTTAAAGGATTACAGAGCTTTTAAATTACCTAACAATGAGCATAAAAATCATGAGGGCTATAAGAATTTTCATCTAGGGACAAGAGAAAGAAGAAATGCATCAAAAAATGTTAAGGGGCAACTGGAATTAAAAATATAGTTTCATTTTTACTACATCCTATAAAACATGCTTGTTTATATATCTGAGGTGTGTGTATGTATGTTTCATTTTTTTTAATATTGGAAACAAAAGATTATACATCACAATCATTTAAATGTTGAACTTATCTATGAAGTAAAGAAATTTCAGTTTCATTCAGTTTTAAAATAAATTAGCAAATCACTAAAAGTGAATTCTGGAAGAGGGTTTGCATATGACCCAGTGAGTGACCATTTAGCAATCATATTACTTATGGATAAGAAAGAAAAGAGGCTGCATTCATATTTGTTTACAACGTTACAAAGTATTAGCAGTTCACTCTTATCAAATCCCAGACATCTGTACTTATTCAAGAATATCATCCCTGCAAACACACAGATAAGTGCACTTCTATTTTTTTAAGTATCATAAAACTATTGGTGTCACACCTGAGGTCAGGGAAAGTGTTCAAAAGATTGAATTCAGAAAGACTGAATAATAAATAAAAAGGTGTTTTGCCTCTATTATGTGTTCTCTTCACACCTGAATCCAACAAAGCATGCATAATTATCTATCTCAACCAAACAGGGCACAATTTATAAACAAAATGAATTTTGTTTTTTCATTCTGTGTCTACATCACTAATTATCTTTTACTTCCAGTGCATATAACACCAATGAAATAACCTCAGGAATGAAACTTGTTATAAAAGTGGGCTTTAGGGTGCATTAAAAAATGATTGTGTGTAGACAACAGCACATTAAAATGGGTTTTCTTAGGAACAGATGCCAGCTGGCAGGGAATCAAGCACTTTATTGAGTTTTGTAACCAAGACATTTTATGTGTGTACTACAAATACAGTATTACATATAGGAAAATTTATTACCAGTATTGTTATAGAAACAATTCAAAACTTCTTGTGTAAATACATTCTTCCTTTTGCATTTTTATTTGTATCTAGTAAGGAGAGTCTATTTCAGGGTTCCTATAGCAAAATAACGGTCGTTAGTAGAACCAAAAGTAGATTGGTTTATGTTGAAGGCAAAACTAAAAAAGAAAAGAAAACATAGTGAGAGAAATATTTGTATAATATACTCGGAGGTGAATGACTTATAAGTGAAAGCTAATTTTAAGTAATGTTTCTCAAGTGTAATACATTCTCTATATGCTTTACAAAGTTTCTGTATCATTACAAGTAATAAAAAATGTTGTATGTTGGAAACTTTGGTTCTATTAGTGGTCCAAGAGGCATGCCATTTAGAAAAGATGTAGAAACACAGAAACAGGACAAGTACCACCTTCTAAAATCACCATATCAAAAATTTAGATAGGCCTCCATGTTCCATTGAAGTTTACTCTTCCATATTGCTGCTGCTGCTGCTGCTAAGTTGCTTCAGTCGTGTCTGACTCTGTGCGACCCTGTACATGACAGCCCACCAGGCTCCTCCATCCCTGGGATTCTCCAGGCAAGGACACTGGAGCTAATTCCTTAAGAAAGTCTAATCTAACATTGTAATTGGACCACAATACAATTTTGGCAATGATCTTAAAATAGGATTTTATCAGTGTATTATAGAATACTTGGCCCTTCCCATTCTTCTTGAAATGTAAAATTATTAGTTATGTTAGCAGATATGAGTTATCTCAATAAGATGAACGAAATATCCTGAAAAACGTTTTCAGTTGAAAAGGAACAAAACCAAAATAAAATAAAATCTACCTCTTGAAAACACTGAATACATTATTTTGAAGTCTTTAAAAATGTATATGCAGATTTGTGGCCTTCTCAGGTGGTGCTAGTGGTAAAGAACCTGCCTGCCAATGCAGGAGACATAAGAGCTGCTGCTGCTAAGTCGCTTCAGTTGTGTCCGACTCTGTGCGACCCCATAGACGGCAGCCTACCAGGCTCCACCATCCCTGGATTCTCCAGGCAAGAACACTGGAGTGGGTTGCCATTTCCTTCTCCAATGCATGAAAGTGAAAAGTGAAAGTGAAGTCACTAAGCCGTGTCCGACTCTTTGCGACCCCATGGACTGCAGCCTACCAGGCTCCTCCATCCATGGGATTTTACAGGCAAGAGTACTGGCGTGGGGTGCCATTGCCTTCTCTGAGACATGAGAGGCATGTTCAATTCCTGGTTCAGGAAGATCCCCTGGAGGAGGAAGTGGCAACCCACTCCAGTATTCTTGCCTGGACAATCCCATGGACAGAGGAGCCTGACGGGCTACAGGCCAGGGGTCTCAAAGTGTCGGACACAACTGAAGCAACTTAGCACACTTGCAAGCATGAACACACGCATGGCATGCACACATGTAAGATATGCAGAAATGTGAACTCCACAGGAGCCCCAGTAAGCAGCAGTAGGATTCCACAATGGAAAGCTCTTGTTAAATTATGCATACCCTGAGGCACTGGTCAATCTTTCTAACTTTCAGTCTTGGGTAGTGATGTCTGCACTGATTGTATGGTCAGAGCATAAGGTTTTTCCAAGTCATTGCTGTTGCTGCTGTTGCTGTTGCGTCGCTTCAGTCGTGTCCAACTCTGTGGGACCCCATAGACGGCAGCCCACCAGGCTTCCCCGTCCTGGGATTCTCCAGGCAAGAACACTGGAGTGGGTTGCCATTTCCTTCTCCAGTGCATGAAAGTGAAAAGTGAAAGTGAAGTCGCTCAGTTGAGTCCGACTCTTCACGACCCCATAGACTGCAGCCTTCCAGGCTCCTCCGTCCATGGGATTTTCCAGGCAACAGTACTGGAGTGGGGTGCCATTGCCTTCTCCGGTAACCCCATATTACTTTAGTCTAAATGTCTACTTGGCTAAACTAAACAAGTTTAGTCCCACTTCTCAAGTGTAATACATTTTCTTCTTCCAACTCATTGCCCTTGGAAAAATGAGCACTGGTATCCCATGCTTCCTTATCAGAGGCTACATGGCCTGTAGTTATACCTGATACTCCCAGGAATTTGAGTCCTACTTGCCTCATGGATTGAAACTCACAAGTAGGTGCTTCAGTTCAGTTCAGTTCAGCAGCTCAGTCGAGTCCGACTCTTTGCTACTCCATGAACCGCAGCATGCCAGGCCTCCCTGCCCATCACCAACTCCCGGAGATTACCCAAACTCATGTCCATTGAATCAGTGATGCCATCTAACCATCTCATCCTCTGTCGTCCCCTTCTCCTCCTGCCTTCAATCTTTCCCAACATCAGGGTCTTTTCAAATGAGTCAGCTGTTTGCATCAGGTGGCCAAAATATTGGAGTTTCATCTTCAACATCAGTCCTTCCTTAATCAGCTATAAATTGATTCCACAAGCAGACACTGGGTGATAAATTTTTTTTAAGATGTAAAGATCCTTTTGATAGAAAAATAGGACAGGGGCACTGAATAGATGAAAGACAAAACCTTTTGATACAGTTTCAAAGGAAAGAAAGCTGTCAAGCAGGGCCACAAGGCTTTCCAGGTGGGGCAGTGGTAAAAAAATCTGCCTGTCAATTCAGGAGACACAAGAGACGCAGGTTCAATCCCTGGGTGGAGAAGATCCCCTGGAATAGGAAAATGGCAACCCTCTCCAGTATTCTTGCCTGAAAAATCCCATGGACAGAGAAGCCTGGCCAGGTACAGTTCATGAAGTTGCAAAGAGTCAGACATGACTTAGCCACTAATCACACATACACACAAGCAGGGACACACAGTGGATTGCACCCAGGGATAGTGATAGTAGCTCAGCCAAGTCCAGCTCTTTGTGACCCCACGGACTGTACCCACCAGGCTCCTCTGTCCATGGAATTCTCCAGGCTAGAATACTGGAGAGGGTAGCCATTCATTTCCCCAGGGATCAAACCAGGACTCCTGCATTGCAGGCATAGGCTTCCCTATCCCTGGGAAGCACTCAGGGATAGGCTAACATCAAATGGCAACTGTATGGGACAGTCTGTGTATGACAAGCAGTCTGGGGTTAGTTGGGTTTTGTGGGCTTCCTGTGGATGGACTAATTTGAATAATTTCTGGAGGAAGAAGATAGAAACTGCCTTTGGTTGTCGAGTACATGGCTCTGGGGCAATTGGCCTAGAGTATAAAAACCCTCATAACCAAAGTGGTTATGTTCCTGATGAATTGTAGTTCTTTCTTCATTGTCAAAGACATCCAAGACAAAGCAAGGAGGTTAAGGAAATAAAACGAGCATTTATTTAACAATAATATGCCCTCAGAGGGAGATAGGGTATACAGGTGAGAAGCTGCTGCCCTGGGTTTCTTTGGCAAGCCTGTTATGAGGAACATGCAAATGAAGGGGTGGAATACTTATTGGAGAAGGAGGAATTTGGGGATCAAATTCACAGCTCCATTTTCCTGAGGTGAGGTGGGATTTTTGTCCTTATTTAGCTTTTATTGGAAGTTATGGTGCTGGTTCATGGTGGGTACTTCTTTTCTGTTAGGCTAATTTTATTGTTATGAAGGCATAATGAGCAACAAATTACATTCAAACACAGGAGAGTCCTACTTTTCCCACACCTTTCTTTGTCTGCTTTCAGGACTCTTATCACCCAAAAGGTATGGTTTCCTGTCAGTCTGAAGGTTCCTATTCTTTGTCTGTTCCTGCTATTTGAAAGATACATATTTTCCTGCCACCTGGCCCCATCTTTATTTCTTTGCTCATACCTAGCTTGTGCTTCTGCCTACTCAGTCATGTCTAACTCTTTTGAAACCCCATGAATTGTAGACTGCCAAGCTCCTTTGTCCATGGAATTGTCCAGGCAAGGATACTAGATTGGGTTGCCATTTCCTCTTCCAGGGGATCTTCCCCACCCAGGGATTGAACTCACACCTCTTGAGTCTCATGCATTGGCAGGCAGATTTTTTTTTTTACCACCGAGCCAGCTAGCTATCTGCCCATATAACAGCTGGAGTGTGCATATATTCTGCTGCTCAAGAAAAGGAACTAATCTGTCTAGCTAGGGTCTCAATACTGGGTCAAGACAGCATTTAATAAAGCAAAACAAAACAAAACAAAAAACTGTATTACAGTACTTCCATATTCTAAACAAAGGGATAAAATTAACAGAGCATTATGATACAGTATGAAATCAGGATTATAATTATTTTTTAATCTTGTAAGTAAATTCATAGAGGAGGAATGATGATATATTAAAAACTATGTTAGGAGCTCTGTAATATGATGACACAGTGTTCTTCTTTCCATTCATTTAAGAGTAATGGAATTCATAAGATCCAGCCATGGGCTTTTAAAGTAGAACATTTTGCAGTGACATGGCTGAACTTGCAATTCTGTCTTCCTGTCACCTTGCTAGTATGGGATCTTTAATTATGCTTTTGACTTTACTTCACATTATTTCTCATGATCAGTTCCAGAAGTTTGGCCTCAGTTCTTCTCTATGCCTACCTATATCACCATTCCCCCTGTAAATTATCCCAGAACTGATCATCAACATCTATAATCCTAAGTGTATATAAAAGTTTTGAAGATATCCCTTTGTATACTCAGTAAAAGTATTGGCATATAGTGTTAAATCTAGACAATGGTCATAGCTTATAATATGAATATTCTCATTATTTTGTTACCACTAATTAATAGCCAGAATTATTGGTTTTATAGTAAGTAATATTTCCTTTCTAATCCTCACTGTATTTATTCAGTACATATATATGAAATTTAAATTCTTAAAATAAAATATTTTCTTTTTAGAATAAAACAGTGAAAAATATTTCAGTGTATGAGGAAGGTAGTTTATTTTTTAATTCATCTTTAGCTTTTCTCAGTAAGTCTTCTTTCATTGGTTTAATCTTCTTTGTAATGCAATAAGTTTTCTAGGAAGGTTGAATTTGCTAGTCTAAAAATATCTATGTAAGAAAAGGTGAATAAACAAGAATTTCTGAAGATTTAAAGAGATATGGACAATTCTAAGGCATATAGCAATTTCAAGCTATGTTAATAGCATGATAATCTATATTTCTGCATAATGATAAACATAACATCTAAGATGGTTACTAAACACTGGTCCAGTATATTGTTACCAAATGTGATCTTCAGGTATGGGGTGAAATCTGCCCGATTTGTCCAAAGTACTGATGTATATTCTTATATCACTAGCTTTCCCTGGAACACACCAAATGCATCTTTAGAGAAAGATCTACATTACCAGATAAGGCTTGTTGTTGTTGTTCAGTCCCTAAGTTATGTCTGACTCTTTTTGACCTGATGAACTGCAGTATGCCAGGCTTCCCTGTCCTTCACTATTTCCCTGAGTTTGCTCATACTCATGGCCATTGACTCAGTGAATCTGTCCAACCATCTCATCCTCCGTCACCACCTCTTCTTATGCCCTCAATCTTTCTCAGCATTGGGATCTTTCCCAGTGAGTCAGTTCTTCACATCAGGTGGCCAAAGTAGTGGAGCTTCAGCTTCAGCATTAGTCCTTCCAATGAACACTCAAGACTGATCTCCGTTAGGATTAAATAGTTTGGTCCCTTGCTATCCAAAGGACTCTTAAGAGTCTTCTCCAACACCACAATTCAAAAGCATCAATTCTTAGGGGATTAGCCTTATTTTGGTCCAGTTCTCACATCTATACTTGACTACTGGGAAAACCAGAGCTTTGACTAGATGGACCTTTGTCAGCAAAGTGATGTCTCTGCTTTTTAATATGATTTCTAGGTTTGTCATAGCTTTTCTTCCAAGGAACAAGCAGCTTTGTATTTCATGGCTGCAGTCACTGTCTTCAGTGATTTTGGAGCCCAAGAAAATAAAATCTGCCACTGTTTCCAATTTTTTCCCTTCTATTTGCCATTAAATCATGGGACCAGATACCATAATATTAATCTTTTGAATGTTGAGTTTGAAGCCAGCTTTTTCCACTCTCCTCTTTCACCCTCATCAAGAGGCTCTTTAGATTCTCTTCACTTTGTGCCATTAGAATGGTATCATCTGTATATCCATAAGTGCTTGTGGCTCAGATAGTAAAGAGTCTGCTTGCAGTGCAGGAGACCCAAGTTCTATCCCTGGGTCAGGAAGATCCCCTGGAGAAGGAAATGGCAACCCACTCCTGGAAAATTTGCCTGGAAAATTCCATGGACTGAGGAGCCAGGTCTGCCACAGTCCATGGGGTTGTAAAGAGTTGGACACGACTGAGCAGCTTAACTTATCTACATATCCTATTTCTGCTGGCAATCTTGATTTCAGCTTTTATTCATCCAGCCTGGCATTTCACATGATTGATATCATTCTTTAGGCAAATTGATAGTCCATTGGGCCCAGTCACGTCATCACCCATGTCTTGGAATTTATGGCTATTTGTAAATTATGAGCAGTTACCTAAAACAGAAGGGAGAGCTGGGAAACTGGTTTAATGGTAACAAAGGAGCCAAAGAAATAGGCTCCTTGATGTTATCAGGAGACCAACATTCATTACAAGATCTAAAAGAACTGACCTAATGTTAACTGTCCAATCCTATGCAAAAGCTATTTTTAGTAACAGGGCAAAAAGTATATAATGAGATGTCTTAAAGTCCTAAGTGAGTCTCTTCCTACCCTCTTCTGGTTTCTAAGCCATAAGATGTCTCTGTTTTTTTCTGACTTTAAATAAGATTGTTACACTGCTGTAAAGACTTTAGCAACTGCATTCCTTTTGTCCTGCAGTGAATTCTTTTCCTTCAGAGATCATGAATCCATAGCTGACACTAAAAATCATGGGATATGATGTACTCTGAATATAAGCTAAATAAGCAGGTGACAATATACAGCCTTGACATACTCTTGTTGCAATTTTGAACCACTCCATTGTTCTATGTCTGGTTCTAACTTTTGCTTCTGGACCTGCATACAGGTTTATCAGGAGGCAGGTAAGGTGGTCTGATATTCCCATCTCTTTAAAAATTTTCCACAGTTTGTTGTGATCCACTCAGTCAAAGGCTTTTGCATAGTCAGTGAATACGTAGATGTTTTTTTCTGGAATTCCCTTACTTTTTCTACGATACAAAAAATGTTGGCAATTTGTTCTCTGGTTCTTCTGCCTTTTCTAAATCCAGCTTGTACGTCTGGAGGTTCTCAGTTTACATACTACTGAAGCCTAGCTTCAAGGATTTTGAGCAGAACCATGCTAGCATGTTAACTGAGTGCAATTATGCAGTAATTTGAACATTCTTTGGTGTTGCCTTTCTTTGGGATTGGAATGAAATCTGACTTTCTCCAGTCCTGTGGTCACTGCTGAGCTTTCCAAATTTGCTGGCATATTGAGTGCAGCACTTTCACAGCATCATCTTTTAGGATTTGAAATAGCTCAGCTGGAATTCCATCATACATCTCCACTAGTTTTGTTCATAGTAATGCTTTCTATGGCCACCTTGACTTCACATTCCAGGATGTCTGGCTCTAGGTGAGTGACCACATCATCATGGTTATCCAGGTCATTAAGACCTTTTGTGTATGATTCTGTGCATTCTTGCCACCTCTTCTTAATCTCTCTGCTTCTGTTAGATCCTTGCCATTTCTGTCCTTAATTGTGCCTGTTTTTGTATGAAATATTCCATTGGCATCTCTAATTTTCTCAAAAGAGATCACTAATCTTTTCCATTATATTGTTTTCCTCTATTTCTTTATACTGTTCATTTAAGAAGGTTTTCTTATGTCTCCTTGCTATTCTCTGGAACTCTTCATTCAGTTGGGTATATATTTCCCTTTCTCCTTTGCCTTTCACTTCATTACTTTTCCCAGCTATTTATAAGGCCTCCTCAGACAACTACTATGCCTTCTTGCATTTCTCTTTCTCAGGGATAGTTTTGGTCACCACTTCCTATATGATGTTACAAACCTCCATCCATAGCTCTTAGGTACTCTGTCTACCAGATCTAATCCCTTCAATCTATTTGTCACACCCAGTGTATAATCATAAGGGATTTGATTTAGGTTATTTCTGCATGGTCTAGTAGTTTTCCCTACTTTCTTCAATTTAAATATGAATTTTACAATAAAGAGTTCGTGATCTGAGCCCCAGTCAGCTCCAGGTCTTGTTTTTGCTGGCTATATAGACCTCATCATCGTCAGCTGCAAAGAATGTAATCAGTCTGATTTCAGTATTGACCATCTAGTGATGTCCATGTGTAGAGTTCTCTTTTGTGTTTTTGGAAGAGGATGTTTGCTATGACCAATGTGTTCTCTTGATAAATTAAGTAATGTCAATTTTATGGATTAGGGAATAAAGTACAAAAGAGATTTAATCACCTTGATTTGGTGATATAGTAAAACAGCATCTAAAATATATATTTTCTCAACATCAAATCCTATTCACTGAAACACTAAGCTTTCTTTATTTTAATAATGATACATTTCAAACTATTGTTTCTATATTTGAAGATTTTTTTTTCTGTTTAGGAATAAGTTCCATTTTAAAAACATTGTATTTCTTTTTATTGTATTTAAAACTAAAGTCTATATTTTATACAACAGAATATTTTACTAAAGAATAAACATGTACCATCCCCTTTCCTTCCTTCTCCAAAAGTCATTAAGACAACTTCTTTTATGGAGATATTATAGAAATGAAGAATACCTATATTTACAAAGAGATTTCATAATGGATTTCCAACATTAAACCCATTGCTTAGGATAAGCAATAGAATTAGCTATTTGGGTTTCAAGAGTTAAAAGTAAGGCCTCTTGATTTGTAGTTTAATATTAAGGACAAAGGTCCTAGCTCCACTTAGGCTGGATGCCATGGTGGAATCTCAGGGCAAGAAATACTTGAGCAGCTCTCCATTGAAACAGTGGGGCAGCACAGAGCAAAGTGAACACTGGCCCAGCAGAACAGCATGAATCCAGGCTGTTGCAAATTGGAACTAGAAGTCCAGAGGCAAGACCTTTGTTAACCATGTAAGTCTTTAGATTTTGATGGACTTTGCTGTAGTTTTTCATGTTTTTGCTTGCATGTGTTAGGTAGTTAGAATAGGGAAAAGGAGTTCAGAATCAGATCAGATCATATCAGTCGCTCAGTCGTGTCCGACTCTTTGCGACCCCATGAATTGCAGCATGCCAGGCCTCTCTGTCCATCACCAACTCCCTGAGTTCACTCAGACTCACGTCCATCGAGTCAGTGATGCCATCCAGCCATCTCATCCTCTGTTGTCCCCTTCTCCTCCTGCCCCCAATCCCTCCCAGCATCAGAGTCTTTTCCAATGAGTCAACTCTTCGCATGAGGTGGCCAAAGTACTGGAGTTTCAGCTTTAGCATCATTCCTTCCAAAGAAATCCCAGGGCTGATCTCCTTCAGAATGGACTGGTGGTGGCTAAAAGACAAGGAAGGGGAAAGCCCATGAAAATAGAACCAGGGCAGGCCTAGAGGGAGAAGGAAAAAAAAAAAAACCATATGAAAAGAGGAGCCAAAGGGCCAGGGGTCCCTCCCTCTCTTCTCTTTGAGTCTTTTGGGTCAGCATCCCCTCATGCCTCAAGGATGTATTTTCCTTTATTTTCTAAATAAAACTGAGCTGTAACATGGAGCTGTAACACTGGTCTGTCCAAGGGCTGTAATGCTGGTCCATCGCTTCAAATTTTTGTTGTGATGAGACAGAACCAAGGAAATTACACACTCCCCCAACATTTATTTAGAATATTTAGAGCAGAATGTGATCTGAAGGATGTAATATTAAACCTCTTATCTATATGAAATTTAATTATTCCATGTTATTTTAATTTAATTCGGCAAAGGAAGAGAGATATGATCATGATATCACTCGGAGGGCAGATAAATGACATTCAATTTACATTTGTTCATTGGCAGAAGAAATCAAAAAGGGCTACAAGAAAGATTCCTATATCACAGTTGGTCCTGGTGGGGGAGCATGCCAATATACAGAGTTGAAAGTGACAGTAATAAAGAGGAAAGGAAGGAAAGTGAGCCCTAGGGGTCTTGGATTAGACAGAAAGAAGAACACAGAAGTTAACCAAGGTCAAAGAACCTGATGTAAGTACTTGATAATAGAAGGATCCACTTGTCATCCTCAAAAAAGAAGCTCAAGAAACCATTATTTGACTAAAGTTTGGGGTAAATGTCTAAAGCTCAAAATAAGCACAGAAGCAGTCATAGTGTCCACATATTTGATTTTATTTTTCTTGATAAAACAAGAGCATTTATTTCTTGATAAAACAGAGCAGAGTTGCCAGCAGTGACTTTTTACTGTTAAAAGACCCATTTACCTTACAAACCATATACTATGTTTTGAGTTTCTAGACTAATTCTGTTATACTATTTATATTAAAATATATATGACTGAAATGAGCTAATAGTCAAAATAGGAGAAAAACTTTATTCAATACTATGTTGAAATTTTAAACTAAGTAATGTAAAAGTTGCGTATTAAATTACAGTATTTATTCACTTATTTAATGAAGAATGAAACTCAGTTCAAAACCAATTGAAAATGCTAATGTGAGTACAAAGTATAAAAATATAAATCTCCAACATCTAGCACATTGATAGGGCATGTAATAGTCACTCATTTATGCTTTTTGAATTTCTATTTGTGTTCAACAGGATACTTTGGTCCCATTTCCCAATGTTTTCAATGATTATATGAGAACATCTGAATACATTCAGAATAAGCAATTTCTAAAATCAAAATAAAATGTATGGTAACACAGAGGTGAGGAAATAATCTGTATGGATTTTAAAGATTCATGGCTCTAAAAAATCTACTAGGTTCAATTCACAATTGTTTAAAATTGTTGGAAGAAATATAAAGAAATGAAAATTTAATGATCTGTAATATTTGCTTGGGGACTTGAGTCCCCAGGTGTACTTTGCAGGTTCGGTAAAATAAAAAGTTAATTAAACCAGTAAAACCTTATTAATGCAATGATTGCTTACAAGCAAATGAATATCATAATGTACCCATTGTTTGTTCACGTATTCTGTTGAGAATGGAAAAAAATTCATTTTTAAATAGTCTTGGAACTTTAAACTATTTTTTTCCCTCAGCTATTCCAGTTAAATGATTCAATGGATTTTATATATAAATTAGATTATGTTATTCCTGAAACTTTCATGTTTTTTAAAAAAGATACATTTCAAAATCATACCTTGCCAATTTTGTATTCGTTTTTGCATTAATCTGAAAATAGTCACAAATCTATGCTTGAATATTGTTAATGACACTGTCAACTTAAAAAAAAATTATATGCAACCTAAAGGTTGAGAGTTATATTTTATTTGGTGGAAATGTTTAGGACTTAAGGCTGAGAGGCAGCATCTCAAGTAACCCTGTGTGAACTCGTGTGAGGAGGTGAGTGGAGGATCAAGGTTATACAGAAGTTTTGCAACACATAATCTAAACATCAAAAGATTATTGTTAATTAAAGAAAACCAGATATCCCAAGTTGAGGAATTCAGTGCTTTTCTATGTATGGGAAGATGCAATAGTCAGCTCACTGAAGTCATTTCTTTCATATATATCTCAGTTACCCAGGGCCAGTACCCTGTGTTTTTCACATCCTGAATTCCCTTGAGGCTCACCTTAAAGAATGTTTGCAGTCTGATGGCTGCTAGATTGTAGGAATTCTTCTCCTTCCTGAGGGCCCTTAAGGCTCATCATCTCACAGTGGAGGGCTGCATTTGTTGATGACTGTGACGTTTTTGTTTACTGGCTAATATGGTAGGAAATATTTCATTGTTCAACACTAATATGGATGATGATAGTAATACAGAAATGACAATGATGATCAGGGGGTTAGCTAATGTTTGTGGCATGCATATTTTATCTTGAGCTTCTCTGGTGGTTCAGAGAGTAAAGAATCTGCCTGCAGTACAGGAGACCCAAGTTCTATCCCTGAGTTGGGAAGATCCTCTAGAGGAAGGTAATGGTTACCTACTCCAGTATTCTTGCCTGGAGAATTCCATGAACAGAGGAGCCTGGTGTGGGCTACTGTCCACACTTTGTCTCACAACAAGTCATGATATAGTTGCTAGGATTTTCTCACTTCTCAAAAGAAGAGAGGAAGCTAAGATAAAATAAATAAAGTTTCCAATGTTACACATGAAATTATTGTCCACAGATGGAATTTATAACAATGCTTGACTCCTAAGCCCTTGTGCTTCCCTAAAACCAATTACAATTTCTGTGATAGCAGTTATATTCCTTTTTGCTCTGGTGATCCATGAAGAGAATTACTTTGCCGGTCTGGTTTTCAGTATTAATTCAGTAGCATTGGAATACCATGAAGTTAAGATATACAGTAAGTTACATATCAAATGAAAGACTCATAATGACTACACATAAAGCTTATATATTTCATTTTCAGATTATGAGCTTGTAAAGCTATTGAACTAAATTTACGTTGAATAAATATTAGTTAAATCTTGCTTATTTCCTAATCATACTATTTAATCATAGTTCTCTACAAATTTTACATAGGTAATGTTGTCATTGCTACTAGTTAAACTATTATTTACTATGTATGCATATGACCTAGCACTCTATTAGAGGCTCAAAAAACATTATCACTGTAACTAACCAGCACTTATTTCACTGAAGAGGAAATTAAAGCTCTGAGTACTCAATATCCTTGAACTGGGGCTTCCCCGAAAGGTCAGTTTGTAAAGAATCTGCCTGCAATGTGGGAGACCTGGGTTTGATCCCTGGATTCGGAAGATCCCCAGGAGAAGGGAAAGGCTAGCCACTCCAGTTCTGGCCTGGAGAATTCCATGAACTGTATACTCCATGGGGTCACAAAGAATCCTTGAACTGGAACGTGGCAGAGGTAGGATTCAAAGACATGTATAATCAGATAATATTTACCTTTATTAGCTGGCTTATTTCACTTAGCATAATGCCTTCAAGATTTCACCCATGTTGTAGAATATGTCTGAATGTCCTTCTTTTACATAGCTGATTAATAATATAGGAATATGGTACAAGGTACATTCTTAATAGAGATAATTACATAAGTAAATAGTATCTGGCATGAAATCAGAAAAGTTACTAGTGATTCTATAGACTTTAAAGAAATAAGATGAGGAAACTATGATGATTTTTATGCCAATATATGCATCAGCTAGAAAGAAGTTAACATATATCTTGAAAAATAAACCATGAAAAATTACACAAAAATGAATATGCAATATGAATTATCCTACATCTATTAAAGAAAATGAATATGTAATTAAGGAGAAATTTAAAGAAATCTAAAAATGAATGATAATGCCTTGTAAATTAATTAAGCAAACTTACCTGGATACAGATGTATCAGCACAATTGATACAAAAATCACTTATATTTATTTATATTCTCAAAAATGCAATTACATAAACATTAGATATACATTAAAATACATAATAGAGAAAGCAATTAAATATCTATAAATAAGCCTGCAATTTAGAAAGAATTAAATAGATGCTTGATCATACCATGCCCATGTACTATAATACCCATTTCACCTGTTAACTGACCCATAGATATACTAAAATCTTGAAGAAGGAAGAAAGGAAGGAAGATGGAAGGAAGAAAGCAAAGGAAGGGAAGGAGAGAGGAAAGAAAAAATAAACGAAGGAAAAATGGACAAATGAAAGTAGCCTTTGAGTTGTGTTCTGTTAAGGAAATATGGTCATATGATTTATTAGTAAAATTGATAAAAATCAAGAAATGAATATTAGTTAAATTCTATTTTGATGTTTTAAAACCCCAGTTGATAGATGTTAAACTGTTTTTCAAAAAGATCTCTTGGTTAATTTTTATATTTAGAAGAGGCAACAGGCTAAAATTTTGGTGTTCCTCAAACATAAATGACTCAGGTATATTCATGATTTCATGATCTGGTTGGATGACATCAATGACTCAGTGGACACGACTTTGACCTAACTCCAGGAAATAATGAAGGACAGCGAATCCTGGCACACTGCAGTCCCTGGGGGCACAAAGAGTTGGGCATGACTTAGCGACTGAAAAACAAGTATTCATGATCAGCTACCTAAATCTGCTCTTCTGTTAATAAAGTAAAAATATTACTTAAAATAAATAGAACTGAACATTCAATTACAGTGGCACTTTACCCTCAGCATATAACCATGTTATTTATTAGAAAACCTCAAACACATCTTAATTTTCTTCTTTTAAAGATTCCCCATGACATAAGTTTCATTTTGACCTGTTTCTTACATCTATTTAATACTTCCAAGTCTTCATATTGTTTTCAGACTTAATTGATAAGTTATTTATTAGTAATTAAAAATATATTTCCCCCCTGGTTCTTTTAATACAAAAAAGATTTCGCAAATGTTAGTTAAATTCCCTGGTCAGTTCATGTAAGCTGAAATATAACTGAGTGTGTGAAGACACTGTGGGGACACTCTCCTGTCCTACAGCCTATTATTTGTGAGGCCTCTGTTGATGAGGTTAAGTGCAGAGCAGAGAGAACCACACTGATATTTGCCAACACCGTTAAAGGGGAGATTCTGTTTCCACACACAGAAATCACTTGCTGTCTAGACTGAAAACATTTTTCTCAACCTGATGTGGAAAATTCTGTGCACAGGTACAAAACTTGACCTCAGAGACAGAGTAAAATAGAGAAAAGAATAGTTTCATTGCTTTGCCAGGCAAAGGGGGATGCAGAGGGCTCATGCTCCTCAAAAATGGTGTATTACCGCCAGGGAAGATCTGGTGAGTTTTACAACAATGATTCAAGCACAAGGGTGCTGGAATCAGAGTGTGTGCAAGGCCTGCACTCCTTTAATCTTGTCTCAGGTGGTCTCCTGATAAGCTTCTCCCCATTTTCATACTGTGGTCTTCTCTGGAATGAAGAATGCTAACATCTTCCATCTGTTGGGGGTTTTAGTTCTATGCTGCTGCTGTTGCTGCTGTTCAGTCATATCCAATTCTTTGCATCCCCATGAACCATAACCCTCCAGGCTCATCTTTCCATGCCATTCTCCAGGCAAGAATACTGGAGTGGGTATCTATTTCCTACTCCAGAGGATCTTCCTGATCCAGGGATCAAACTCACATCTCCTCCACTGGCAGGTGGATTCTTTATCACCATGCCACCTGGACATAAAAGAGCTGAGATATTGTTATATGTTATGGAGGAGAACCAGGATCCTATCCCAAGGTGCACTATTGTTTCTTGACAGTTCCTCCCTTGTCTTTGTATCCTTTCCCTTTTGTGATTAGTGACTATTGAAAAGGTTTCTGTGCCCAGGAACCCTACAGGGTCCTGATTGGTTTCAAACCCAGTAAAAATCTACCCTAACCTGTCACATCCTTAGGGCATTTGTTAGACCGCTGTCTGCATATTGGGAGCTGCTTGTGTTATTACGTTAAGAAGACCAATAAATTGATGAGAATACTATTCTGTCTTGGCAATTTTTCTGTTTATATTGTTTTAAATATATCCATTTATGTATATACATCATGTGTATATAAAGTGTCTGTATACTGAATGACAATTTCAGTTTACTAAAATCTGGCTATGATAAATCAGTAAAATGTTTAATTACACTTTAAGACCCTGCTGAGGAGGGGGACTGGTTACCAGGAGAACCGACCAGTGATTACAAGGCTGGAGCTTTAAGTCCCAGACTATCCCACCCTACCTCCAGGGACAAGAGAAGTACTTGAGGTTGAATCAAGTGCTACTGGCCAAGGATTTAATTAGCCATGTCTGTGTAATGAAGTCTCTGTAAAAACCCAAATGACTAAGTTCAGAGAGATTCTGGGTTGGTGAATATGTGAAGATGCAGAAAGAGTGGCACCCTTGCAGAGGGCATGGGTGCTTCATGCACTTTCCTCATATTTTGTCCTATATTTCTCTTCTACCTGGCTGATTTTGAGTTATATCTTTTTGTCACAGCTAGTAATCAAATAAATAAAGTGGTTCTTTGAGTTCTGTGAGCTGTTCTAGCAAATTAATTGAAATCAAAGAGGGGAAACCTCTCATTAAGAGCCAGTATATCAAAAGTACAAATAACAGCTTGGACTGGGAGTTGGCAGTCTGAGTTGGAGGGGCTTCTTAGGACCCTTAATTTGTAGCCAGTCATCAAAAGCACTGGTCTTGCAATTAGCATCAGAAAATGGAGTTGGCTATGAATGCAGTATTGTTTTAGAGTAAATCTTTAACCTGTGGAATTTGATGCATATTAGAATTGAATTGAATTGTAGAACATCAAGCTGGGAAGTGTCTGAAAAGTGTTTATGCTTGTGTTGTTGTGGGGAACTCCTTCATATTTGGTTGCCCAAATTGCCTAAGTGAATTGTTTCATATGAGTAATAAATGATAGACACAGGGGAAAAAATTATAGTAGGAAAGAACCAGATTTTCCCTACATTTTGTTGTTGTTGTTCAGTTACTAATTCGTGTCCCTGTCTGACTCTTTGCAACCCCATGGACCACAGCACCACAGGCTTCCCTGTCTTTATTATCTCCTAGTTCATGAGTGCTAAGTCACTTCAGACATGTTCAACTCCGTATGACCCCATGGATTGTAGCCCTCAGGCACCTCTATCCACGGGATTATCTAGGTAAGAATACTGGAGTGTGTTGCCATGCTCTCCTCCAGGGGATCTTCATGACACAAGGATCAAACCCACATTTCTTATGTATCCTGCATTGACAGGCAGGTTCTCTATCACTGAGGCACCAGGGGAGGCCCTATCTCCTGGAGTTTGCTCAAACTCATGCCATTGATTCAGTGATGCCATCAAACCATCTCATTCTCTGTCACCCCCTTCTCCTCTTGCCTTCAATCTTTCCCAGCATCAGGGTCTCTTCCAGTGAGTCAGCTCTTTGAATCAGGTGGCCAAAGTGTTGAAGCATCAGCATCAGTCCTTCCAATATATTCATGTGTTCAATGTATTCAGGGTTGATTTCCTTTAGGATTGACTGGTTTGATCTCCTTGCTATCCAAGGGACTCTCAATAGTTTTCTCCAGCACCAAAGTTTGAAAGCATCAGTTCTTTGGTGCTCAGCCATCTTTATGTTCAAACTCTCATATCCATACATAACTACTGGAAAAACCATAGCTTTGACTAGACACACCTTTGTTGGCAAAGTAATGTCTCTGCTTTTTAATATGCTTTCTAGGTTTGTCATAGCTTTTCTACCAAGGAGCAAGTGTCTTTTAATTCATGGCTAAAGCCACTGTCTTCTGATTTTAGAGTCCAAGAAGAAAAAAAAAAAAGAAAAGAAATCTGCCACTGTTTCCAGTTTTTCCCCATCTATGTGCCATGAAGTTAGGGGACATGATGCCATGATCTTGGTTTTTCAAATGTTGAGCTTTAAGCCAGTCTTTTCACTCTCCTCTTTCACCTTCATCAAAAGGCTCTTTAGTTCATCTTTGCTTTCTGCCAATAGGGTGGTATCACCTGCATATCTGAAGTTGTTGATATTTCTACCAGAAATCTTCATTCCAGCTTGTGCTTCATCCAGATCAACATTTCACATAATGTACTCTGCAGAGAAGTTAAATAAACAAGTTGACAATATAACCCTTAACATACTCCTTTCCCAATTTTGAAACAGTCCATTGTTTCATGTTCAGTTCTAACTGTTGCTTCCTGACCTTCATGTACGTTTCTCAGGAGGCAGGTAAGGTGTTCTGTTATCTGCATCTCTTGAAGAATTTTCCACAGTTCGTTGTGATCTACACAGTCAAAGGCTTTAGTGCAAAAAAGAAGTAGATGTTTTTTCTGGAATTCCCTTACTTTTTCTGTGATCCTGCATATGTTTTCAATTTGATCTCTGGTTCCTCTGCCTTTTCTAAATCTAGGTTGTACATCTGGAAATTATTGTACTGTTGAAGCCTAGCTTGAAGGATTTTGAGTATTACCTTGCTAGCATGAGTGCAATTGTACAGTAGTTTGAACATTCATTGGCATTGTCTTTCTTTGGGATTGGAATAAAAACTGACCTTTTCCAATCCTGTTTCCACTGCTGAGTTTTCCAAACTTGCTTCCCTATATAGGAAGGAAAAAATCTGCATTTTTCTATATTTTCATGTGTTTGTGGGAGATATTTATTTTTTTTTATCTCTAACCTTCTTTTGTTCCTATCAACTACAAATTGGCATTTGCCTGTCAATAACAAATTGGCACTTGCCAAGAGCATTTGCATTTGCCAGGAACTGAAAAACAACAAGGGCATTTGCCATCTGCCTGTACTGCTGCAGCTGCTTACCTTCGACACTCTCTAAAGGGAATTCAGGATGGAGAATGAGGTACTCTGTGTTCCAGTAAAACTGGTGGAACAGGTCTTTAGATAGATATTTTTAGGAACTGACTTCATGATTCCAATCCTTGCCTCTCCTCATATTTAGAAAAGCAGTAAGTCCCTTCATGGTGACATCACCTCCTTATGACTAGCAGAAAACCTTTTGTAAAATGAGTGCTTGATTGCACCAAACTCCCCCTTCATAAAATCTTACATATTGACCTTCCCCACTGCTTATTTGGAGCAGGGTCAGAGCTATCTGAGGTGCTGTCTCCTGGGCTGCAATACTCACTTTGCCGCAAGTAAAACTTAATTCACAACTTCCACAACATACATCTTTTTAATTGACACTCCTGAACAAATATAACTTGTGGGGTTATAGATAATATACAATATAATAATTTATCTTCTCAAATCATTCCATTCTTCACAAGCTAACATGCATATTGTGTATATCCACATGATATTATCTGAAGTACCCACACTTTAGGTATTCTTTCCCCCACACACAGACACACACACATAAACAGACAGACATTTATGATCACACTGTCCCTCAATATCTGTTACACCTGAAAATTCCCAATGGTTACATGAGAATAAATATCATTATGATTCAGCAAATACAATTATCTTAAGAGAGAGTGACATGACTCTTAATCTGTTGCCAAATGCAAATAAATAAATAAATAAATAAAATTAATTGCTTAGTAGTGTCTCTTTGTGACTCTATGGACTGTCCCCCATCAGGCTCCACTGTCCATGAAATTTCTCAGATAAGAATACTGGAGTGGGTTGCCATTTACTCCTCCAGAGAATCTTCCTGATCCAGGGATCAAATTTTCATCTCCTGCATTGGCAGGGGAAATCTTTACTGCAGAGCCACCAGGGAAGCCCAAATGCAAAATTCATGTATGAAAGGCAAAATCTGGGGTGGGGTGAGTTCTGCAGGATGTGTGTCTTTCTTCTGATTGGTTGGCCAGGAGATAAGAAGGTGCTATTCTTGGAATCTTATACTTAGCCTGAAGTTACCATCCTCATTGTGGTCACATGTATCACAGCCTTGTGTAACTCAATGAAGCTATGACCCATGCCATGTAGGGCCACCCAAGATGGACAGGTCATGGTGGAGAGTTCTGACAAAACATGGTCCACTGGAAAAGGGAATGGAAAACCACTTCAGCATTCTTGCCTTGAGAGCTCCATGAACAGAATGAAAAGGCAAAAAGATATGACACTGAAAGCTGAAACCCCCAGGTATGGAAGTGTCCAATATGCTATAGGAGAAGATCAGAAAAACAGCTCCAGAAGGCATGAAGAGACTGAGCCAAAGTGGAAATCAAATCCAGTTGTGGGTGACTCTGGTGGTGAAAGTAAAGTCTGATGCTGTAAAAAAAAATATTGCATAGGAACCTGGAATATTAGGTCCATGAATCAAGGTAAATCGAATGTTTTAAACAGAAGATGGCAAGAGAGAACATTGACATTTTAGAAATCAATGGACTAAAATGAATGGGCATAGATGATTTAATTCAGGTGACCATTGTATCTACTACTCTGGCCAAGAATCTGTTAGAAGGAATGGAGTAACCCTCATCATCAACAAGAGTCCGAAATACAGTACTTCGGGGTACTCTCAGAAATGATAGAATGATCTTGGTTTGTTTCCAAGGCAAATCATTTAACATCATAGAAGTCCAAGTCAATACCACAAATACTAATGCTGAAGAACAGGAAGTAGAAAGATTCTATAAAGACCTACAAGATCTTCTAGAACTAACACCAAAAATGATATCCTTTTCATCATAGGGGAGTGGAATGCAAAAGTAGGATGGCAAGAGATACCTGAAGTAACAGGAAGTTTGGCCTTGGAGCACGAAATGAAACAGGACAAAAGTTAACAGAGTTTTGCCAAGATAACACACTGGTCATAGCAAACACCCTCTTCAAACTACATAGGAGATGCCTTTAAACATGAACATTGCCAGATGGTTAATACCAAAATCAGATTGATTATATTCTTTGAAGCCAATGATGGAGAAGCTCTATATAGTCAGCAAAAACAAGACCAAGAACAAGACCTATGACTCAGATCATGAGCTACTTATTGCCAAATGCAGACTTAAATTGAAGAAACTAAGGGAAACCACCAGATCATTCAGGTATGACCTAAATAAATCAAATCCCTTATGATTATACTATCAAATAGATTCAAGGGATTAGAGCTGATAGACAGAGTGCCTGAGAACTATGGATAGAGGTTTATAACATTATAGAGGAGGCAGTGACCAAAACCTTCCCCAAGGAAAAGAAATGCAACAAGGCAATGTGGTTGTCTGAGGAGGCCTTACAAATAGTCTAGAAAAAAAGAGAAGCAAAAGACAAAGGCGAAAAGGAAAGATACACCCATCTGAATTTAGAGTTCCAAAGAAGATCAAGGAGAGTTAAAACCTTCTTCAGTGAACAATGCAAAGAAACAGAGGAAAACAACAGAATGGGAAAGATTAAAGATCTCTTCAAGAAATTTAGAGATACCAAGGGAACATCTCATGCAAAGATGGGCACAATAAAGGAAAGAAACAGTATGGACGTAACAGAACCAGAAGAGACTAAGAACAGAAGGCAAGAATACACAAAACTGTACAAAAAATGGTCAGAATGACCCAGATAATCATTATGGTGTGATCACTCACCTAGAGCTAGATATCCTGGAGTGTGAAGATGGGTGGTCCTTAGCATCACTACAAACAAAGCTAGTGGAAGTGATGGAATTCCAGCTGAGCTATTTCAAATCCTAAAAGATGATGCTGTTAAAGTGCTATACTCAATATGTCAGCAAATTTGGAAAACTCAGCAGTGGTCATGGTCAACTTTCATTCCAATCCCAAACAAGGGCAATGCCAAAAAATGTTAAAACTACCACATAATTGTACTCGTTTCAGATGCTAGCAAGGTAGTGCTCAAAATCCTTCAAGCCAGGCTTCAACAGTATGTAAACTAAGACATTCCAGATATACAAGCTAGATTTAGAAATGGCAGAGGAACCAGAGAGCAAATTACCAACATTTTTTGGAAAAGAAAAGGAATTACAGAAAAACATCTGCTGCTTCTTCGTTGACTATGCTAAAGCCTTTGACAATGTGGGTCACAACAAACTATGCAAAATTCTTCAAGAGATGGGAATACTAGACCACCATACCTGCCTCCTAAGAAACTTGTATGCAGGTCCAGAAGGAGCAGTTAGATCCAGACATGAAACAACGGACTGGTCCAAAATTGAGAAAGGAGTTCATCAGGGCAGTATTGTCATCCTGCTTATCTAACTTCTCTGCAGAATACATCATACAAAATGCTAGTCTAGATGAAGCACAAGCTGGAATCAAGATCTCTGGGGAAAATATCAATAATCTTAGATATGCAGATGACACCATCTATTGATGGAAAGCTAAGAGGAACTAAAGAGCCTCTAAATGAAGGTGAAAGAGGAGAGTGAAAAGCCCGGCTTAAGACTCAGCATTCAAAAATCTAAGATATGGCATCATGTCCCATAACTTCATGGCAAATAGATGGGGGAAAAAGTGGAAACAGTGACAGACTTTATTTTCTTGGGCTCCAAAATCAATATGTATAGTGACTGCAGCCACAAAATCAAATGGTGCTTGCTTCTTGGAAGGAAAGTTATGACAAAATTAGATAGCATGTTAAAAAGCAGAGATGTAATTTTGCCTACAAAGGTCCTTAGAGTCAAAGCTATGATTTTTCCGGTAGTCATGTGTGGATGTGAGAGTTGAACCATAAAGATGGCTGAGCACAGATAAAGACTCTTGAGAGTCCCTTGACCTGCAAGGAGATCAAACCAGTCAATCCTAAAGAAGATCAACCCTGAATATTCACTGGAAGGACTGATGCTGAGGCTTCAATACTTTGGCCACCTGATTCAAAGAGCTGACTCACTGGAAAAGACCCTGGTGCTGGGAAAGACTGAGGGCAAGCAGAGAAGGGGTTGACAGAGAATGAGATGGTTGGATGACATCATTGACTCAATGGACATGAGTTTAATCAAACTCTGAGAGACAGTGAAGGACAGGGAAGCTTGGCATGTTCTATAGTCCATGGTGTTGCTAAGTGTGGGACATTACTGAGTGATTGAATAATAACCATCTTCCACTTGGATAGCGGCCTTAGCTCCTGCAGAAAAGTGCAAAGATATGTTGTTAGGTATATCCCTTTGGGTGAATCCAGCTTTATTGCTGCACTATTCTTTCTTGACTACTTCTCCTTGTTTCTGCATTTCCTCTCTTCCCTAGTCAATAACTTTGGATGTGCTCTTAGGAACTCAGGGAAGATCTAGAAGGCTGCAGCCTTTTTCCTACAAATAAGTAACTCAGGACACAGATAGGTTGGTGTCTCCAGAAGAGCCCTACAAGGTCCTGTTCTGTTTCAAATCCAGAGAATACTTTATGGTAACATTTTCATTTATGCATCTAAACACATGAAAAATCATACAAGAAGACATGCTATTTTCATCACTTTAGGATAATTAGATTAAACATTCATAATAAATAGGTTTATGCTAATGATTACATTTATGTTATTAGGCATTAAATATTATGAGAAATAAATGAATCTTTTGATTTGTGAGGAAATTATCAGAGGCAGGATTAACATCCAGGCTTTTAATATGTTTTACTAAAGCTTTATGTCATATAAATATACTAATTGGCTAAAAGATCAAGAAATAAACCATAATAAATAACTCTTCAAAAGATTATAAGAACCTGATTATTTTTAAGTTGAAGAGTCTCTGGTATATTGGAAAGATTATGCCTCTCACATTTCAATAGGTTGAGCCACTTTTTTCACATTATTGAACAAATTCAGTAAGAATGATATTAAACAATGGCAGAATAAACATTTATCTTTGGTTTTGAATTTAGATCCAAGAAATAGCAACCAAGAAAGTGTCAGACATTTCCATTCTGTTACATAGAGGTTAAATTTTTGCATCTTACAAAGGCAACTACTAGATTAGAATTCTACTTTACACTGGGTTAGAATTCTACATTAAGATATCATATGAAATAAAAATACCAATGGGAAAGGTGATAAATTCTTTCTAATAATAAAGATGCTTAGCACCTCCTTTGCTCACCATTGTTTTTCTAAAGCATGCCACAGACTAAGCCAAGTATCAGTCATTTTATAAAAGTTATCTGAATAAAAACATAAATAAGTATCTTTTGGTGAGGAATGAGATTCCAGAGGCAGAAAGATTGAGTTAATTGATGTTTTTTTTGTTTGTTTGTTTGTTTTTACTTGGATGACTATGGAACATTAATTTCCTGAAACTTACAATTCAAGTTTTAAAAATCGACCCCATAATGTAGAGACTGCAGCCATGAAATTAAAAGACGCTTACTCCTTGGAAGAAAAGTTATGACCAACCTAGAGAGCATATTCAAAAGCAGAGACATTACTTTGCCAACAAAGGTCCGTCTAGTCAAGGCTATGGTTTTTCCAGCAGTCATGTATGGATGTGAGAGTTGGTCTGTGAAGATAGCTGAGCGCCAAAGAATTGATACTTTTGAACTGTGGTGTTGGAGAAGACTCTTGAGAGTCCCTTGGACTGCAAGGAGATCCAATCAGTCCATTCCAAAGGGATCAGTCCTGGGTGTTCTTTGGAAGGAATGATGCTAAAGCTAAAACTCCAGTACTTTGGTGAAGTACAAACAACTCATGCGAAGAGTTGACTCATTGGAAAAGACTCTGATGCTGGGAGGGATTGGGGGCAGGAGGAGAAGGGGATGACAGAGGATAAGATGGCTGAATGGCATCACCAACTCGATGGATGTGAGTGTGAGTGAACTCCAGGAGTTGGTGATGGACAGGGAAGCCTGGCGTGCTGTGATTCATGTGGTCGCAGAGTCGGACATGACTGAGCCACTGAACTGAACTGAATTGAATATAAATCTATCAAGGTTGTTCCAAAGATAGGGGTAAAGAGTGATGTAGGATGATGCAGTGGGCTATCAGTTAATGTCAATAATCATTAACGTGATTCATTTTTCACTATTAACAAAAACATATTAACAGCATGCTGGGTGACTGACAGGTAACAGAGAGGAAACCTGTGAGGTAAAGCTACAGTAAGGGATACTATCAAAACAAACTGTCTATTTTTATGGATTCCTAAGTTACAAAACAGAGAAGGCAATGGGAACCAGCTCCAGTATTCTTGCCTGGAGAATCCCAGGGACAGGGGAGCCTGATGGGCTGCCATCTGTGGGGTTGCACAGAGTCGGACATGACTGAAGTGACTTAGCAGCAGCAGCAGCAAGTTACGAAAAAGCCAAGGTAATATTTAGGATTCTTTTATGAACTCAAATTCAAAATTTTGATGTAGCTTTTGCCCTTATATCACAAGAACTAGACAGGTCTGCTCAGGGAAAAGGACAAAGTTTTCCTGTTAGAGAAAGTTAAGTATTAAATGATTAAGAAATCAGGAAGTGTGGTGAAGAATCCACCTGCCAGTGCAGGAGATATGGGGTTCTAAACCTGGCCCAGGAGGATCCCACATGCCATGGAGCAGCTAAGCCTGTGCACCCTGGAGCTGGTGCTTCACAACAAGCCACCACAGTGAAAAGTCAGCACACTGCAAGTAGAGAGTAGTCCCTGCTCCCAGCAACTAGAGAAAAACCCATGCAGCAATGAAGACTCAGCACAACCAAAAATAATGAATATTTTAGAAAAAGAAAAATGAAACCCTGAAGACTTAGGTTCTAGAATCTCACATTGCTCTAACTGAGCAGGAAGATGTTAGACTAGAACAAGTACTCTCAGGTTTTTGGCTGTTGTACAGCACCCATCTGTCTCTAGAGTCTTCCTGTTCCCATGTCTCAGTTACTTTTTCTTGGTTACCATTATAATTTCATGATTTGGAAGTAATAATTACATCAGTCATATCAAGACTTGTTAGTGTCTAAAATATTTTTCCATTGCAGTCTATGCATAAAGCTTTGTTTGAAGTTTATTTCTGTCATGAAGACATGGCATTTCAAAGAAAAATATTTACATTTCAAGTAGATGTTTGCAATGCTTGTACTTTCTTCAGTCATTTATAATTCAATCAGCTGGATTTGAAGTGCTGACATTGAAATGCAGAAGCAGGGAGTTTCCATTCTCTCAACTTCAAATGTATCTAAATTAAATCTGGCACTGGTCAGTAATGGACACGCCAACACTCTGAATGCTGTCTGGATTTAAAGAGAGACTGATTTAAAAGGTCTTGAAATTCAGAACATGTTTACACTAAACACAAAAGCAAATTCACTCACTTCTAAAATTTCATGTGGTAGGAATATAATCCATTAATTATTAAACATGTCATTGAAGAATATGGAGCAAGCTTGTGTAAATAATTGGGATATCATAGTGTGTGCTTTCACAGGTGTGTGTGGGAGGATAAGCAGTTAGTCCCTATTTTGTGAACTTGCATTAAGTATTAAATAATTCATTAACAAGTAAGTGCATTATATATAATGTGTATATATATTTAATATTTATTTACATTTATTTCAGATTATATTATTTATACATATTACAGTTCAGTTCAGTTCAGTTCAGTCGCTCAGTCATGTCTGACTCCTTGCGACCCCATGAATCGCAGCACACCAGGCCTCCCTGTCCATCACCAACTCCTGGAGTTCACTCACACTCACCTTCATTGAGTCAGTGATGCCATCCAGCCATCTCATCCTCTGTCATCCCCTTCTCCTCCTGCCCCCAATCCCTCCCAGCATCAGAGTCTTTTCCAATGAGTCAACTCTTCCCATGAGGTGGCCAAAGTACTGGAGTTTCAGCTTTAGCATCATTCCTTCCAAAGAAATCCCAGGGGTGATCTCCTTCAGAATGTACTGGTTGGATCTCCTTGCAGTCCAAGGGACTCTCAAGAGTCTTCTCCAACACCACAGTTCAAAAGCATCAATTCTTCGGTGCTCAGCTTTCTTCACAATCCAACTCTCACATCCATACCTGACCACTGGAAAAACCATAGCCTTGACTAGACGGACCTTTGTTGGCAAAGTAATGTCTCTGCTTTTCAATATGCTATCTAGGTTGGTCATAACTTTTCTTCCAAGGAGTAAGCGTCTTCTAATTTCATGGCTGCATCACCACCTGCAGTGATTTTGGAGCCCCAAAAAATAAAGTCTGACACTGTTTCCACTGTTTCCCCATCTGTTTCCCATGAAGTGATGGGACCAGATGCCATGATCTTTGTTTTCTGAATGTTGAGTTTTAAGCCAATTTTTCCACTCTCTTCTTTCACCTTCATCAAGGGGTTTTTTAGTTCCTCTTCACTTTCTGCCATAAGGGTGGTGTCATCTGCATATCTGAGGTTATTGATATTTCTCCCGGCAATCTTGATTCCAGCTTGTGCTTCTTCTAGCCCAGTGTTTCTCATGATGTACTATATTACATGTATATATTAAATATATAACATATATATTTAATTATTTTATATTTATATTAATTATATTATATCTATGATTATATAAACATAAATATTTAAATATATTTATATTATAAATAAATTATATTTATTTTATAAATATAAGTATTTTTATTTATATTGTATTTAATATATTAATATAATATATTTAATATTATATGGTAACTGTGGGATATTATATGGTAGATGTGGGATATTATATTGTTTAAAATAAAAAACAAACACATCAGCCTTGAAAATTCCCTGAGCAGACAAAGCCAGTTTAGTCATACAAATAAAGCTTAATTTAGATATTTTGCAGGACTAACTTGACCTGGGTCATTTCTAGCTATGCCTCTTGAAATCAAGCAAAATTTGAACTGTTTCCCAAGGTTAACATGAGGTAACCACTGAAAATTCTAGTAGTATAATCAATCATTGGGAAGAATAAACAGTAACTGCTTTCTCACTATATAAGCTGCTTTATAACAGTGTACCCCTGAGCCTCATTACATATTTTGCTTTGAGTGCTGCTGGTTTACAAACTAAGTTTTTAGTGTGTGCAAAATAAACTTACTAATTACGACTTCAGTGATTTATTGTTTATACTTTAGCACTTTCTGAACCTTTAGATACAAACACGTGTGTGTGTGTGCGCGTGCACACATGCATACTCAGTTGTGTCCCACTCTTTGTGACACCATTGACTGTTGAGGTCCTTTAATGCACTGGAACCTGGTGGTCTGGAGTCAACCGATAAGAAAGTAAAGGAGAGAGAAAGAGGCTGATATTCCTTGGTTTACGCAGAAAGCCAATAAAGCCCCTGCACGGGGCACACTCTGTTCATGAAGGCCTCAGGCGCCCTCTCGATGGGGTGAAGGTGCAGAGCACCTTCTCGAGAGGGTCTTAGAAGCTCGGGCAGGAAAGTGAACACAGAGGACCTCTGCACTCCAGGGGATCAGCCTGAAAAAGAGAGAGAGACAAAGCAAGACACGGGGACCAAAGCTCTGATGGAGCAAAGATGTTTTAATCAACATGGTGTGGGCATATATACTGTAGTTATTCTCAGGAAAGACAAAGATTGAAATTCCAGACTTGCAAAACATAGGAGATCCATATTAAAGAGAGAGAGAGTTGTAAATAATTACTTGTACCATATGGTTCATAAAAAGGAAGAGGGTACTTATCACCGTATAGAAAAACTAACGAAGGAAAAGCCTGAATTCCTCAGCCCCAGGATAGGCTTGCCTCTCCTCTTAATTCCTGAATATTCAGGAATCAATAAGGAACAGAAAATTCCTGACAGATCCAAAACAGCACACAGGAAGCCTCCTGTTAAAATGCTTCCTGACAATTGACAACACTTCACCAGGCTCCTCCATCCATGGAATTTTCCAGGCAATAATACTGGAGTGATTTCCCATTTTCTGCTCCAGGGGATCTTCCCTACCAAGGAATTGAACCCAAACTCCTGCATCTCCTGCATTGGCAAGTGGATTCTTTACCAGGAAGCCACCTGGGAAGCCTATATATATATATGCTACTGTATTGAATCTGTCTCTTCTTGGAACTCCAGAAGTGATTTTTTATCCATTCTCTTCAACTCCCATAATCAATTTGCTAATACAGAGTACGTATTCAATAAACGTTTATTGAATGAATGCTTGGTGCCCTTTTAAGTAATTTTAAGTAATTCCAGAATGGTAGGGCAATTATCCTTGATGACAGGTGGCTTGTTGTTCCTATCCACTGACATAAATTGGAGTAAATGGCCACATAAATATAAATAGAATGGTTCATATAGGAAAAAAATAATTTGACTGCATAAAAATATAAGCAAAAATGACAAAATAATACTCTGGAGATGAACAACTGCACTAGGACTCATTTCCTCCTGGTAACTATCAGTAAAATCAGTGCTGTAGTTGGAAGAAATAAGAGTACAGGTTGTGTAAGAAATGTCATCAGTTCTGCGGTATAAAGTGTGCCAATAAAACTAATCTACAAGGGGCTTTTAGATTTTGATTAGATTGTAGATTGAACACATTTTGTGAAGTTTTTGTAAAAATAGCAATTGATTTCCCCTCTCACCAAGCAATTTAATCTATGGTACAAGTCGCAAAGCCAGCTGTGGAATGGCGGGTTTCCCTGCAGGATCAGTGAGCTAGAAGCAATACACCTGCCACCAGGCTTCTAAAATAATCATTTGGCAAAGATAATTTTAATAGGCAGGAATAAAGGTTAACAACCTTTGTTAAGGCTCTTTAGAGCCAGAATGATTCAAGTGCCACATTCATCTCTCCATTCCCTCCTCTTTCAGTCTAGTTCCATTCATTGCTAAACAGAAATTGAGACCAGCGGGGTTTAAGTTTCACAGTTTATCATGCTGGTTCAAATATGCATGTATTCATGCAGAATATGTTAAATATATGGCATTCTCTGAGCACTGTGCCAGAAAATGGGAGGTAAATACAAGAGAAGAACATCTTATACAAGCAAGATTTTAAAAAAAGCTGAATCTGGATTGAGAGGCCAGACTGAGTGAAGTACCTCCTTACAGATCTTGCTTTTTCCCTTTGAAAGTGGGAATAATGGGTGCTCAGATATTGTGCTGGGCTAGAATCTGGAGATGAAACTTTTAATGAGCAACTCCTTTCCCAGCCATTTCCAAGAATATGTCCCCAGCCAGGGGCTGGAGTCTTTTTATCAGGAAAACATTAGTAATAGGTCCCACTACAACATACTTAATAATGGACTGTGCAGAGGAGGAGAAAACGGATTGGAAAAGAACTACTGGAGTAAAGATTAAGGAGGAAGAGTGGCAGTGGCAGGGGAAGATATGCTGTATGAGCAGTGAGTCAAACATAGCAATCCTTGGTACCTGTAATAGTGGATTGCTTCCACTATTGCCTCTTGGCACAATATGTAAATCTACTCCTGTGGGTTTTTGCTGATAACCAGCATCACATTGTGCCAGAAACTGCAGGATGCTAGTAACAAGCCTATATATATATAAGGTGGCTCAGTGGTAAAGAATCTGCCTGCCAATGCAGGGGACACAGGAGACGTGGGTTCGATCCCTAGGTCGGAAAGATCTCTTGCAGGAGGAAATAACAGCCCACTCTAGTATTCTTGCCTGGAAAATTCCATGGACAGAGGAGCCTGGTGAGCTACAGCCCATGGGATTGCAAAGAGTTGGACATGATATGACATGATGGAGCATGCATGCACGCTGCTATTATCATATTACTGGATTCAATTTATCTCTTCTTCATACTCTAGAAGTGAATTTTTATCGATTCTCTTCAACTCCCATAAGCCATTTGCTAACACAGAGTACGTATTCAATAAACGTTTATTGAATGAATGCTTGTTGCCCTTTTAAATAATTTTAAAGTCATTTTAAGTAATTCCAGAATATAACGAAATGCCGTTGAGTCTCCTCTCTTCCTGATATAAACTTGAGTGTCACTTTGAGTTATACAGAGCTATGTGATAATTAAATAATTAATAATAACAAAATGACTATATAAATTATTATTTGCAATATTAAAAATATAACTATAATATTAAATTATGATTTAAAATGATTAGTAAAATAAATAATTAAAAGTCATCATGATCATTATTATGTTAACCTATTACTTGTTGAAAACTTAAACTGTTTCAGATATTGTTTCAAGAACTTTACTGGTAATATCTTAATATATCATGCCAAGAAAACTTATTGGTAGAAGTTATTAATATCCCTACCAATTAACATATATAAAACATTATTACTTACCTAGTGTTATGAAGGTATTAATTGTTAAAGATATAATTCAAAACCAGGTGGGTGACTCTCAAATATAAAATATTTTAACATATGTTAAAGGCAAGTAAAATATAATATTTCAATTACCATGAAAAGCATATAAAATGATCTAAATTTTCATATGGTTTTCATCTCTTTTATGAGTAAAATATTTACCTATGAGGGATCAAGGATAGAATAATACCACAAACTCTGTTTAAGAAAATTACTGGTCTATATGTTTTCAGAGGCATAAATTCTCATCACCTTCCTATCATTAATGACTCGATAATTCCCAAGTAGATTGGTATCCAGAGAAGTGTCCTTCTGTTGAGTTCCTGGTTTATTTTCTCAGGAATATAGTAGGTCTTTTCTTTTCTCCCTTGTTTTGACTACAGGGGAGCAAAGCAAAGATTGCTGATGTTTTCCTCTAGAAATTGTACCCAATATTATTGAATGTTTCCTTTAGGTAGTAATTTTATCTTTGGATTTAAATTAAATGTGCATTCTATTTTGCATTTGTCTACATGCATTTATTAATTTATCTACTTACTAAATTAAGTACATCATTTATGTTCGTGGTTGTTTTTCATTGTTCAATTTACAGTACTGATTTTTCTCTATGTTCCAAAGATGGAGTAGCTCATAATTAAATAAATATTGCTCATCAGTTCTTTCTCTAGTGCTGGCTTGCCAGTGTTAAGTGGAAAATCTTCTTCAAAGTAATGTTTTTTTTTGTTTTTTTTTTTTTTGGCTACCACATCTCCTAAAGGACAGAAATGAGAAAATGTATCAGAGATTTATTCTTATCAACAGAAGTGTTTTTAGTTGTATATTTTCTAAATGGAGGATCTCAGCATTAGCTCATTCATGCTTTTTTTATGAAATAGCTTCCTACTAGAATCAAAGGCTTCAAGATTATACAGGACTTTCCTGTGATTCTTCAGATGATAAGGCCAAATACTGGCATTATTCATAAGAATTTTCAGAACACTTATCAGATTCGGTGTCTTTTAGCACATTGGTCTCTAAAATCTTTTGTATAGTCCATCTACAGCTTACATACCACTATACCAAACCTTATACAAAAATCAAAAAGAGTTTAAGCATGATGTAGACACAGGTAAACTACAAACATAATCGATTACGATTTAGTCTGGAGGTGGGAAAATAAATGTTAGAGGGCATGAAGGGACTGAAAATATATTGAATTATATTGCTAAGAGTTAGGCTATTATGAAAATATTTTTCTCTGTCTGTCAAATACATTATTTTCAACATTAATAAAGTAAAATAAATATGCATTGTCAAAACTGACAAATGTAGATTATGAGAAGAAGGAAAAATGGCCCATTTATACCATCCAAAGACAATCCTTAATATTGATATATACAAATATGTCCTACTATCCAAATCTCTTGTATCTTGAGTTCAAATAATGCAAATTTAGATAGTAATGTTTAATTATAATAAAATCTTTTATCAGTATAACAAAATCTGTTATATTTCACACTGTTCTTTATGAGAAATACATTCTGCCTAACATGTGAATTAGTTTACTGTTTTAATTACTGGTTGGGTGGGTTTCCATACTCTCCCACATACAGTTTTTAACAATATGTTTACCTCGAGGTTTATAAATGAAAAATCTGTTTTTAATTCCATGTTCATTATTAAAAGGATCAGTAAGTCCAAAGTTGTTTTGGTATGGTATATAACAAAATACAAAGACAGGATTAATAAGCATAATAATCTATTAATAAAGCTCAGATTATTTGCCATTGAATAGTGCAGATGATTATTTTTCTTACAGTTAGTTATCTTGTTCCCACATCTTTTCACAATTTTTTTGGACTCTGTGTGTTAATCACTTAGATAATAGGTTAATGTGAGATCATGAACACTCAAATACATTTAGTTTATTCATTTTTAAAAATTTATTAGATAAATTGTGGAGTGTGTCAAGGTAGAAGGATTTAATACATTGTGTAAAAAGAACATGGCATAAAGAAATTGCAATTTTTATTCCTATGTGTTTACTAAAGACACTGATCTTCCTATATTTCTTGTAAGTTTTTAATGTTTTCTTAAGTATTTCACAAAGATTAGCTTATCTGTGCTAAGTGTAGTAAGAGATATATTAGAGTTTCCCTATATAAATTATTTACAAAATATACCACATGAATATTGAATATTGTAAATTATGTACTACTATTTATAATTGCAAATGTATGACTAAAAGTAACTTTAGAAATTGCATTTATTATTGACATAATATGAATTCACTTGAGTTTTCCTTGTATCACTTAAAAACATTCTTTCTACAAAGATTTCTAAATATATACCTTTGGAATAAATAATTTTTTTAACTCTGATACCCCAAAAGTTCGATGATTAGCAAATTCTGACCTGTTCCTTGACACTATTGCAAGTGTGCCTCCTCTTCTCTAATAGTTTGTCAGATTTTATTTACTATGACCTTAGTATGTCATTTAATTATAATTATATCTCAAATTAGCACTATGTATGTTCCAAACCATCTATCTTTCATGCTGATTGGTGAAAAATATTGGACTTATAAGCTATTAAAAAGTCATTCTATGCTGTGCCCTGCAATTAATTAGAAGCCAAGTAATAATGAAATGCAATTAACTCAATGACTACAAGTTTTTAAAAAATCATCTCATGAAAAAGAAAGAAAGCATAAAGTCAGAAGGAGAAGTAATTTTCACCCCAGGAAGGAATATAAGAAAAAGCAATTCCCTGCCTCCTTCAGCACATCAATTCTTATCTTTGTCAGCCATTTTAATTAACATGTTAATAAGTTCCCTGTAGTTTTAAAAGCAACTGACAATTGCAAAGTGCAAACTGAAATAAAATCTAACACAGTAAATTTGTTCCTTGTAAAAAATATCATTATTGCCTAGTCAACCATAACTTGCTTTCACTCTCTCTCTAAGGGAAAGGTTGCTCTTGGAAGATTTAAGCTTTAACCCCCACATATTAAGCAAAATTAATGATCTATTTGCTTAGAAGCTATATATTAGCTCCAGTTTATCCATCCACTGGGTAAATGGTAGACATTACTTGGTCACCATGATAGATTTGAATTCAGGCAAAAGCATCAATCAGTGTCGATGGCTGATTAGTTGTTGGTGTCTTTGACAGGCTCTTCCATCTCACTGAATGAAATTCAGCTGATTGCTCTCACTTTTCTCCACATTCATTGCTCTCCAAACTACTATATTATGTAGCCAATGCTGAGGGTGGAAAATTCTCTGTGTCAGTTAGCAGTGAATTTATCCCCTTTGCTTGTTATTACATCCATGTTGATCTCCTACTTCAAACTATAGATTGAGGGTGGTCAACAGTGTGTGGAAATGTGAACCTTTATGAAATAGTGAGTCACAATGGGTGAAAACAGTTGTGTTTTAATAATAACATCTGTTCTCCTTAAGACAGAAAAGTGACATAAAGTGAACTTCCTTTGATGACACCATAAACATTAAATATGTCAAGATTCAAAAGGTTGATAGTTGAGGAATAAAATATGTAATAAGAAGAAAACATTATTCTTTAGATGAATTCAGGTTCTGCAAGTACAGTAGTAATTAACACTAAAATGATCATTAACTTTATTTTAATTTCCTCTTAAAGTTCACTCAGACCAACATTTTATTACTAGAATATGCAGTCAAACTCCATTATGAATACTGTAGCTTATCTGTGAGCCTGAAGAACAAATGGAGTTAATTTATTTGTGGGAGTATTTGAGCAAGTGGAAATGATATGAATTTTGACTTTTTTGACACCCAGAATTATCTAGCATATGTGCAACTCTTTGCACTAAACACAAAGTCAGAAGGAACAAATGATCTGTAGTTAGAATTTTGTAAAGAATTACTTAATCATTTTAGCTTTTATTTGTTTACAGGGTCAGTGATGGTATCAAGTGCTAAGAAACCATTTTAAATGATTCAAATAGCATTACATAGATTTAATGGTAATGCGCGGGCAGCTGCGACCGGCGCACTTAGCGCAGGTGGCTACCCCACATCTGAGGTCAGGGGCAGAAGTCAGGAGGACCCCATGCCCAAGAGGAGGTGGCCCAGAGTGCCAGGCTGTGACCATGCAGAAACGGCCGAGGCCAGGGGCAGCGGCCAGGAGGAGCTACCCAACGCAGGAGGCCAGCAGTGGCTGTGCAGGCTTAGGAGTGCCTAGAGGAGCTATTCCATGTTCAAGGTCAGAAGGGGCCGCAGTGAGGAGATACCCCTTGTCCAAGGTAAAGAGCAACGGCTGCGCTTTGCTGGGGCAGCCATGAAGAGATACCCCACGTCCAAGGGAAGAGAAACCCAAGTAAGACAGTAGGTATTGCAAGAGGGCATCAGAGGGCACACACACTGAAACCATACTCACAGAAAACTAGTCAATCTAATCACACTAGGACCACAGCATTGTCTAATTCAATGAAATTAAGCCATGCCTGTGGGGCCACGCAAGACGGGCTGGTCATGGTGGAGAGATCTGACAGAATGTAGTCCACTGGAGAAGGGAATGGCAAACCACTTCAGTATTATGCCTTGAACAGAACCCCATGAACAGTAGGAAAAGGCAAAATGATAGGATACTGAAAAAGGAACTCCCCAGGTCACTAGGTGCCCAATATGCTACTGGAGATCAGTGGAGAAATAACTCCAGAAAGAATGAAGGGGTGGAGCCAAAGCAAAAACAATACCCAGCTGTGGATGTGACTGGTGATAGAAGCAAGGTCCGATGCTGTAAAGAGCAATATTGCATAGGAACCTGGAATGTCAGGTCCATGAATCAGGCACATTGGAAGTGGTCAAACAAGAGATGGCAAGAGTAAACGTCGACATTCTAGGAATCAGTGAACTAAAATGGACTGGAATGGGTAAATATAACTCAGATGACCATTATATCTACTACTGTGGGCAGGAATCCCTCACAAGAAATAGAGTAGCCATCATGGTCAACAAAACAGTCTGAAATGCAGTACTTGGATACAGTCTCAAAAAAGACAGAATGATCTCTGTTCATTTCCAAGGCAAACCATTCAATATCACAGTAATCCAAGTCTATGCCCCAACCAGTAACGCTGAAGAAGCTGAAGTTGAACGGTTCTATGAAGATTTACAAGACCTTTTAGAACTAACATCCAAAAAAGATGTTCTTTTCATTATAGGGGACTGAAATGCAAAACTAGGAAGTCAAGAAACACCTGGAGTAACAGGCAAATTTGGCTTTGGAATACGGAATGAAGCAGGGCAAAGACTAATAGAGTTTTGCCAAGAAAATGCACTGGTCATAGCAAACACCCTCTTCCAAAAACACAAGAGAAGACTCTACACATGAACATCACCAAATGGTCAACACCGAAATCAGATCGATTATATTCTCTGCAGCCAAAGATGGAGAAGCTATATACAGTCAACAAAAACAAGACCAGGAGCTGACTGTGGCTCAGATCATGAACTCCTTATTGTCAAATTCAGACTGAAATTGAAGAAAGTAGGGAAAACCACTAGACCATTCAGGTATGACCTAAATCAAATCCCTTATGATTATACAGTGGAAGTGAGAAATAGATTTAAGGGCCTATCTGATAGATAGAGTGCCTGATGAACTATGGACGGAGGTTCATGATATTGTACAGGAAACAGGGATCAAGACCATCCCCATGGAAAAGAAATGCAAAAAAGCAAAATGGCTGTCTGGGGAGGCTTTACAAATAGCTGTGAAAAGAAGAGAAGTGAAAAGCAAAGGAGAAAAGGAATGATATAAGCATCTGAATGCAGAGTTCCAAAGAATAGCAAGGAGAGATAAGAAAGCCTTCTTCAGTGATCAATGCAAAGTAATAGAGGAAAACAACAGAATGGGAAAGATTAAAGATCTCTTCAAGAAAATTAGAGATACCAAGGGAACATTTCATGCAAAGATGGGCTCGATAAAGGACAGAAACGGTATGGACCTAACAGAAGCAGAAGATATTAAGAAGAGGTGGCAAGAATACACAGAACAACTGTACAAAAAAGATCTTCATGACCCAGATAATCACAATGGTGTGATCACTGACCTAGAGCCAGACATCCTGGAATGTGAAGTCAAGTGGGTCTTAGAAAGCATCACTATGAACAAAGCTAGTGGAGGTGATGGAATTCCAATTGAGCTATTTGAAATCGTGAAAGATGATGCTGTGAAAGTGCTGCACTCAATATGCCAGCAAATTTGGAAAATTCAGCAGTGGCCACAGGACTGGAAAAGGTCAGTTTTTATCCAATCCCAAAGAAAGGCAATGCCAAAGAATGCTCAAACTACCGCACAATTGCACTCATCTCACACACTAGTAAAGTAATGCTCAAAATTCTCCAAGCCAGGCTTCAGCAATACGTAAACCTTGAAATTACAGATGTTCAAGCTGGTTTTAGAAAAGGTAGAGGAACCAGAGATCAAATTGCCAACATCCACTGGATCATCAAAAAAGCAAGAGAGTTTCAGAAAAACATCTATTTCTGCTTTATTGACTATGCCAAAGCCTTTGATTGTGTGGATCATAATAAACTGTGGAAAATTCTGAAAGAGATGGGAATACAAGACCACCTGACCTGCCTCTTGAGAAACCTATATGCAGGTCAGGAAGCAACAGTTAGAACTGGACATGGAACAGCAGACTGGTTCCAAATAGGAAAAGGAGTACGTCAAGGCTGTATATTGTCACCCTGCTTATTTAACTTATATGTAGAGTACATCATGAGAAATACTGGGCTGGAAGAATCACAAGCTGTAATCAAGTTTGACGGGAGAAATATCAATAACCTCAGATATGCAGATGACACCACCCTTATGGCAGAAGTGAAGAGGAACTAAAAAGCCTCTTGATGAAGGTGAAAGAGGAGAGTGGAAAAGTTGGCTTAAAACTCAACATTCAGAAGATGAAGCTCATGGCATCTGGTCCCATCAGTTCATGGGAAATAGATGGGGAAACAGTGGAAACAGTGTCAGACTTTATTTTTTATTACTGCAGATGGTGACTCCAGCCATGAAATTAAAAGACGCTTACTCCTTGGAAGAAAAGTTATGACCAACCTGGACAGCATACTGAAAAGCAGAGATAGTACTTTGCCAACAAAGGTTCATCTAGTCAAGGCTATGGTTTTTCCAGTGGTCATGTATGGATGTGAGAGTTGGACTGTGAAGAAAGCTGAGCGCCAAAGAATTGATGGTTTTGAACTGTGGTGTTGGAGAAGACTCTTGAGAGTCCCTTGGACTGCAAGGAGATCCAACCAGTCCATTCTGAAGGAGATCAGCCCTGGGATTTCTTTGGGAGGAATGATGCTAAAGCTGAAACTCTGATGCTGGAGGGATTGGGGGCAGGAGGAGAAGGGGACGACAGAGGATGAGATGGCTGGATGGCATCACTGACTCGATGGATGTGAGTCTGAGTGAACTCCGGGAGTTGGTGATGGACAGAGAGGCCTGGTGTGCTGCGATTCATGGGGTCGCAAAGAGTCGGATATGACTGAGCGACTGAACTGAACTGAACTGAATGGTAATGCAATCCCATATTCTTCCTACTTCCTTTTTGTCTATATATACCATGTGTTTATGTTCAATGTTTGAGGTTATTCCACAAATAAATGTGGGTACCAACAATTTTCAGTATGCAATCACATATGCCAGTTTCTCCTCAATAGACTATAGCTAAAATAACACAAGATAAGTTGCTCAAAGTCACTTATTATTAGAGAAATCAAGTCAAACTACCAGTTATCACCTTACACTGGTAAGAATGGCCATCATCAAAAAATCTACAAACAATAAATGCTGGTGAGAGTGTGGAGAAAAGGGAACACTGTTGGTGGGAATGTAAATTGATTCAACTGCTATGGAGGACAGTATCAAAGTTCCTTGAAAATCTAAAAAAAAACAAAAACAAAAAACTTATCATATGACCTAGTAATTCCACTAAAGGGTATATACCCTGAGAAAACCATAATTAAAAAACATCCATGTACCCCAATGTTCATTGCACCACCATTTATAATAGCCAGAACATGGAAACAACCTTATCCACTGACAGATGAATGGATAAAGAAGATGTGGTGTAAGTATATATGTGTATGTGTGTGTGTGTGTATATATATAATTGAATATTATTATATATATATAATTGAATATTCATAAAAAGAAATGAAACTAATTTGTAGTGATGTAGATGGATCTAGTGTCTGTCAGAGTGAAGTAAGTCAGAAAGAGAAAAATAAATATTGTATATTAATGTATACATATGGAATCTAAAAACATTTTACAAATGAGCCTGTTTGCAGGGCAGGATTTGAGACACAGACATAGAGATTGGACATGTGGATGCAGGGGCAGGTGGGAGAGAAAGTGAGACAAATTGGGAGAATAGGATTGACATATATATACTACTGTTTGTAAAATAGATAGCTAGTGGAAACCTACCATATAGCACAGGGAACTCAGCTTATTTTTTTGTAGATGACCTTGATGGGTAGAATCAGGGGTGGGAAGGAGGTTCACATGGGAGAGAATACATATAGCTGATCCACTTTATTGTTCAGCAGAAACTAATATATTATAAAGCAATTGCACTCCAAATAAAAAAGTCAGACTAATTGTTTAAAATTTAAACAATAACATGTCAAAGAACTCTAAAATTTTTACAAAGATTTGTTATCATAGGAATTTATATAATTTTTAAAAAGGTAGAATTAACTACATTCTTTTGTTGTAACAATCATCATGACTGTGTAGTGAAATAAAATGTGAGAGATATAGAATGCTAAAATAAGTAATTTGTGCAATCCAAGGGCTATAAATGTCAGATCAGTAAATATTGAATCCTTAATATTTTCTAAGTAAAGTACTATGTGGCTTTGGACTAGAATGATAATGTAATATTTAAATTTATTTCAACATGAAATACAAGCTACACAAAGACTTAGATGTGTGTTAGTGCAGAAATACATTGGAAAACTTATTGTTTTCCAATATATAGTCAACAATCTCTCTGAAGCAATAACTGTATTTAAAGGGTGATTGGAAACCTAAAAGGCTGAACTACATTTCAAAGTGTTTGTTTGTGTTTTTCTTATAAAAGAAAGAAAACTTGTAATTTATATACAACTAAACTCAGAGTTCCTAAGAACAGCACAGAGAGACAAGAAGGCCTTCTTCAATGAACAGTGCATAAAACTGAAGAAAACAACAGAAGGGGAAAGATTAGAGCTCTCTTCAAGAAAGTTGGAGATATCAAGGGAATATTTTGTCCAAAAATGGGCACAATAAAGGACAGAATGGTAGAGACCTAGTAGATGCTGAAGAGATCAAGAAGATAGGAAAGAATACATGGAAGAACTGTACAAAAAATATCTTCATGAACCAGGTTACTACATGGGTGTGGCCAGTTACCCAGAGCCAGACTTTCTGGAGAGTGAAGTCAAGTGGGCCTTAGGAAGCACTGCTGTTAATAAAGCTAATGGATGCAATGGAATTCCAGTGAAAGTGATGTCGCTCAGTCATGTCTGACTCTTTGCGACTCCATGGACTTTAGCCTACCAGGTTCCTCCGTCCATGGGATTTTCCAGGCAAGAATACTAGAGTGGGTTGCCATTTCCTTCTCCAGGAGATATTCCTGACCCAGGGATTGAACCTGGGTTTCTCACATTGTAGGCAGAAGCTTTACCATCTAAGCCACCAGGGAAGTCCAATGGAATTCCTGGAGAACTATTCAAAACCCTAAAGGATGATGCCATCAAGGTGTTACATTCAATATGTCCGCAAATCGGGAAGACCCAGCAGTGGCCACAGGACTGGAAAAGGTCAATATTCATCCCAATTCCCAAGGAAGGTAGTACTAAAGAATATTCAAACCATCAGACAGTTGCACTCATCTCCCATGCTAATAAGGTCATGCTTAAAATCTTGCATGCTAGGTTTCAGCATTATGCAAACCAAGAACTTCCAGACGTCCAAGCTGGATTTAGAAAAGGAAGTGGAACCAGAGATCAAATTGCCAACATTCACTGGATCATTGAGAAAGCTAGGGAATTCCAAGAAAACATCTTCCTCTGTTTCATCAACTACGCCACAGCCTTTGACTGTGTGAATCATAACAAACTGTGGAAAGTTCTTAAACAGATGGGAATACCAGATCATGTTACCTGTCTCCAGAGAAACCTATATACAGGTCAAGATGTAACAGTTAGAACCCTTAATGGAACAACTTATTGGTTTAAGATTGAGAAAGGAGTAGGACAGGCCTATCTGCTCTCAACTTGTTTGTTTAATCTATATGCTAAGCACATCATGAGAAATGCCAGGCTGGGATTAGTTACAAGCTAGGAATCAAGATGCCAAGCCTTTGACTGTGTGGATCACAATAAACTGTGGAAAATTCTGAAAGAGATGGGAATACAAGACCACCTGACCTGCCTCTTGAGAAACCTATATGCAGGTCAGGAAGCAACAGTTAGAACTGGACATGGGACAACAGACTGGTTCCAAATAGGAAAAGAAGTATGTCAAGGCTGTATATTGTCACTCTGGTTATTTAACTTATATGCAGAGTACATCATGAGAAATGCTGGGCTGGAAGAAGCACAAGCTAGAATCAAGATTGCTGGGAGAAATATCAATAACCTCAGATATGTAGATGACACCGCCCTTATGGCAGAAAGTGAAGAGGAACTAAAAAGCCTCTTGATGAAAGTGAAAGTGGAGAGTGAAAAGTTGGCTCATCATTCAGAAAATGAAGATCATGGCATCTGGTCCCATCACTTCATGGGAAATAGATGGGGAAACAGTGGAAACAGTGTCAGACTTTATTTCTTTGGGCTCCAAAATCACTGCAGAAGGTGATTGCAGCCATGAAATTAGAAGACGCTTACTCCTTGGAAGAAAAGTTATGACCAACCTAGATAGCATATTGAAAAGCAGAGACATTACTTTTCCAACAAAGGTCCATCTAGTCAAGGCTATGGTTTTTCCAGTGGTCAGGTATGGATGTGAGAGTTGGACTGTGAAGAAAGCTGAATGCCGAAGAATTGATGCTTTTGAACTGTGGTGTTGGAGAAGACTCTTGAGAGTCCCTTGTACTGCAAGGAGATCCAACCAGTACATTCTGAAGGAGATCACCCCTGGGATTTCTTTGGAAGGAATGATGCTAAAGCTGAAACTCCAGTACTTTGACCACCTCATGCGAAGAGTTGACTCATTGGAAAAGACTCTGATGCTGGGAAGGATTGGGGGCAGGAGGAGAAGGGGATGACAGAGGATGAGATGGCTGGATGGCATCACTGACTCGATGGACATGAGTCTGAGTGAACTCCGGGAGTTGGTGATGGACAGAGAGGCCTGGTGTGCTGTGATTCATGGGGTCGCAAAGAGTCGGACATGACTGAGCAACTGAACTGAACTGACCTGAGGAATCAAGATAGGTGTGGAAAACTTCAAAACCTCAGTTATGCTGATACCAGTCTAATGGCAGAAAGCAAAGAGGAAATAAAGAGCCTCTGGAGTGTTAAGAGAAGAAAGAACCAGCTTAAAACTAAATACTAAAAAAAGTTAAGATCATGGCATCTGGCACCATTACTTCATGGCAGTAGAAGGGGAAAAAGTGGAAGTAGTGACAGGTTTTCTCTTCTTGGGCTCTAAAATTACTGCATATGGTGACTCATCCTTAATATCAGAAGATGATTGCTTCTTGGCAGGAAAGCTATAAGAAACTTAGGGAATGTGTTGAAAAGCAGAGACTTTATTCTGCTGACAAATGTCCGTAGAGTCAAGGCTATGGTCTTCCCAGAGGTCAGGTATGGTTGTGAAAGCTGGACCATGAAGAAGGCAGAACACCAAAAAATTGATGCCTTTGAACTGTGGTCCTGGAAAAGACTCCTGAAAATCCCTTGGACAGCAAGAAGATCAAACCAGTCAATCTTAAGGGAAATCAATTCTGAATGCTTGTTGGAAGGACTGATGCTGAAGCTGAAGCTCCAGTATTTTGGTCATCTGATATGAACAGCTGACTCATTGGAAAAGTCCCTGATGCTTGGAAAGATTGAAGGCAGAATGAGAATAGGGCACCAGAGGATGAGACGGCTGGATGGCATCATCAATGCAGTGGAATAAACTTCGGCAAACTTTGGGAGATGTTGAGGGACATGGATGTCTAGCGTGCTACAATCCATGGGGTTGCAAAGAGTTGGACACGACTGAGTGACTAACACTTTCACTTTCGTACACATATAAATGACTATATAAAAACAAACAAATATATATATATTGTAATTAGTATAAGGCTATATATATGATCTCATCATATAAAATGTTGCATTGGAGAAATCAACATAAAATAGAAAATTTGGGAATATTCTTAGGATGGTTCTGACATGATAAATTAGATAACAGCACATTTATCAGATGAGAAGCCAACAGATGATATTTATAAAGCTGAAAATCAAATACTTCTTTACTTTATCAGACTTTGTAGTGAGGAGAGTACTTCTGTTATACCAAAAAATTCCTCTCTGTGGTTAAAAGCTGTGTCCTTTGTTCATCTTATGCCCATAAGGAATTTCCATTGGTCATTTCTATCTTCTTGCTTAGAAATTTAGAGAACCAACTAGTCCTGCATATTTAAAATAGAAGGAAGTTTGAGAAAATTAGTCTCTCATTTATCTATTTAAAGCTAATGAAAAAAAAAAAATCTTGTGGTACTCAAAGGTGTTCCTCTCATCTGCAACTTGATAAGGAAGTGGTTGCGTCCAGTATTTCACGTAAACATCAGGACACATTTAAACATAGCAAATCGACGTCAGTATCTACCTTAGTTCTTTACTCAAAACTGCTTTTACTTTACATGACTCAAGTTTCTACCTTGAAAATAAACATATAATCTACTTTGGAACATGATGGTTGGAACATTTGATACTGATCCCAACTTCTAATGGTTCGGAATTCTAAATATTAATAATGTTTAACAGAAGCAAGATTTTTAAACAGTTAAAATTACTCTCTCATTTAACATTCCATGAGCAGCTCAGTTGTAGAAACTATCAAAATAGAAGGATGAAAAAAACCTATTGATGCTAATAGGCAATATGATCTTTAAACATGCATGTCTTAGTTGAATGGTGGAGGTAAGAACAGCTTGTAGGAAAACTGTATTTTTAAGAGCAGAAACCCAGATTCAGTCAATATTTGTATTTACAAAAATCACTCATTGGTTATACATATATATTTTACCTAGCAAAAGCAATGCATTTGAGCTCTATCGTCTATATCCATGTGTTTCTGAAATCTCAGAGCATGTATTCATGTGACGACTTTCAGACAGTATTCTCTAGTATATCCAAAGAACAAACTAATGCTAAATGGTCTCTTTGGGAATTACTTATTCGCCTTAGCGTCAGTGTCATCATTCTGTAAACATTTGAATTTACTAGTTAAAATTTGAAAATAAAATACTTAAAAAGCACAATCAAAACCAGAACATGTGACAGGTAACAAATTTTACAATTGCCATAAAACTTTCTTAGCATTCCAGTCCATCCTGTAAATTTGGTGCCTATTCTTTTTTTTTTTTTTTAATTTTATTTTATTTTTAAACTTTACATAATTGTATTAGTTTTACCAAATATCAAAATGAATCCACCACAGGTATACATGTGTTCCCCATCCTGAACCCTCCTCCCTCCTCCCTCCCCATACCATCCCTCTGGGTCGTCCCAGTGCACTAGCCCCAAGCATCCAGTATCGTGCATCGAACCTGGACTGGCATCTCGTTTCATACATGATATTTTACATGTTTCAATGCCATTCTCCCGAATCTTCCCACCCTCTCCATCTCCCATAGAGTCCATAAGACTGTTCTATACATCAGTGTCTCTTTTGCTGTCTCGTACACAGGGTTATTGTTACCATCTTTCTAAATTCCATATATATGCATTATTATACTGTATTGGTGCTTTTCCTTCTGCCTATTCTTTTATTCTACGGTTTCTAGAACATTCTCCTACACAAACACTCCAAATATACATGTGATTATAATGGAAGCAACCCAGCTTACAGATATGACCCAACATATTTAGACTTAGGGATTTGATTAGTACAAGCCTCCAACCTTGAGAAGGGCCAATCAGGGCTGATTCTCCAGAAATCTGAAATTGATCATCTCTGGACTCATTATGCTACATGAACTAGCAATATATAGAAAGCCAATATGCGAAAAATAAAACCAAGCTGAAAATGAGACAGGCAACTTCTGGGACTATACTCAGCTCATACCTGAGATCCGACAGAATTAATTGCTGTTCTGTGAGACATATTTTTATTTATAATAAAGTTTCTCTTTAGTTTTAAGATAGAAACCTTGGTATCTGTTATTTGTAACAAAGTTTTAACTAACAATGGTACTTCATATACTAGATAAGTAAACAAGTATAAAATTTTGTTATCAAAATTATAATTGGAGTCAAACTGACAAATGAAATTGTGATAAAAAAGTGTGTGAAAAGTGATAAAAAAATAAGGACAAAATGTTATGCATTTTTATGCAGATAAAAAGTTGAATCAAATCAGGACTGTATGTTTCATTCATTTATCATTTGTAACGTAATTATTTAAATAAAATTAATTATTTAGAACTTTCTTACTTAAAAAAAAAAAAATACTGTTGTTTTTCTCTTATAGCCATGGCAGAGCTTCTGTTACTGGAATTGCTGTCCTCTGTCAAATGCTAGAAAACTAGTAAATATATATGAAAGAATGGATTTTAGACTATGAACAACAGACAGCGAAGAACTTTGACCTGGAGAGATCTGAGTGAGTTCTATAATTTCCTTGGTTTTCTCTCTGGAGGTACTTTCTAGATTATGATGCTGAGAGGTGAACCCAAGCAAAGAGGATGGATTTTTGAGTTAGAGATACTTAAGTAGAAGTTAAAGGAAGTTGAGGCATCTGAAATTCACAGGGCAGTATACAAGAACAGAGGAAGCTACACAGGAAAATGCCTCCTGAAGTCTGTATAAGTTACCTTGTGTCTTTTGCTCAATATCAAGCTGTACATACTCAGTGCAGTTTCATAAGTCTGGCAAGGTACAGTGGCTAAGAATAAATCTAGTTTTTCTCATTCTCGGTGTTTACACAGAATGAGAGAGTTCAATTTCCAACCAGCCAAAGTTGAGAGACCGTATTGAACACCTCAGATATTCAGTGGGGATGACAAAAGAGTCATTTATTAGTATTTAGGGCTTGGGGAAATGATACTCTGCTGCTGCTGCTGCTGCTAAGTCACTTCAGTCGTGTCCAGCGCTGTGTGACCCCAGAGACGGCAGCCCACCAGGCTCCCCCCGTCTCTGGGATTCTCCAGGCAAGAACACTGGAGTGGGTTGCCATTTCCTTCTCCAACGCACGAAAGTGAAAAGTGAATGTTAAGTCGCTCAGTTGTGTCCGACTCTTAGCGACCCCATGGACTGCAGCCTACCAGGCTCCTCTGTCCATGGGATATTCCAGGCAAGAGTACTGGAGTGGGGTGCCATTGCCTTCTCTGAATGATACTCTAGCCCTGCCTTAACATAGCATAAAAAAGAAGTCTTGGAAGAATCAAGATGATCTGTAAATAATTTAAATGCGTGGTGTAGAAAATGCCATGACCCTTTAAAGGGAAGTAAAAAAATCCAGATACTAAAACAATATACAGTGTCTAATGATCATCATCCAGTCAAATATTACTAGATATGTAAATAGTAATTATGTCTCACAGCCAGGAGAGAAATTAGTCAACAGAAACAGAGACAGAATGACAGAAATAATAACATCATACATATGAATTTAAAACAGCTATTAACAATATGCTCAAGAATTTAAAGAAAGCATGGACATAATTAAAGGAGAAATGAAAGGAGAAATAAAACCTATGGGATAACATTAAAAGGAACAACAACAACAAGATCCTGTTTAAAAAAAACAAACTTGAAGCAACCTCCCAAGAAGTTTCAGTATGGCTAAAATTCAAAGGAATGACATTATCAAATGTTGGTGAGGATGTGAAACAACCAGAATTCTCAAACACTCTTGGCAAGACTCTAAACTGGTTCAGCAACTTTGGAGAGAGTTTAGGCCATCGTGTTGTGTTAGAAGCAAGGATGTATTTAAAAGATGATTAGAATATGTCGAAATTACATAGACACAGTCTTTAAAAGGAGATCCTTACAGCACAAAACTGATAATTTCAGGATGAGAAGAAATATTGTATGATATTATTACCCAGTAAATAAAGTAGAAAACAGTTAGTCCATATCTACACTGGTGTTTTTCAGTTGGCAAGTAGTGTCTGACTCTTTCATCATCCCATGGACTATAGCCTCCAGACTCCTCTGTCCATGGAATTTCCCAGGCAAGAATACTGGAGTGGGTTGCCGTTTCCTTCTCCAGGGGATCTTCTCAACCCAGGGATTGAACCTGTGTCTCCTGCATTGACTGAGCCACCAGGGAAATCCCCATATTTATAAAACTCAATCAATCAATAAATTGAAAGATTGGTGAGGCATGGAATATACACGTAATTTTCAGATGCTATTGTTTACACACTAAGTTGTTTCTGACTCTTTTACAATCCCAAAGACTATAGCCCCCCAGGCTCCTCTGTCATGGGATTTCCTAGGCAAGAATACTAGAGTGGGTTGTGATTTCCTTCTTCAGGTGGTCTTCCTGACCCAGGGATTTAATCCACATCTTCTGCTTTGGCAGGTGGGTTCTTTACCACTGAGCCACCAGGGAGCTGATTTTTCAAATAGTTCTCTCCCAAAATACATATTGCTTACAAAGAGTAAAAGAGTAGCTATGCAATGGAGAATCCTAGCAGACACTATCTTAATCAAGTGATCAGTGTGAATGCTTTCTGTATTAGGACAAACTGAAATCATGTGCCACTTGATAGGATGCAATTAGAAGAACACAGGGTTACTTTTCTATGCCTCATTAAAAGATTCATGAAAAACCTGAATCTAATTGGGAAGAGAGTTAAAAATTGGCATTCTATAAATCACTGGCATTTAAGCTTCAAAAAATATTAAAAGTCATAAAAGTCAAGTAAAAAACAGGAATGTGTCCAGATGAAAGTAGATTAGGGGTAAAAGACAATTGAATGCTGTGATGATTCTTCTCTGAATTATTTTACTGTAAAGAACTTTGGGGAATACCTGAAAAAACTCGAAGGGGGTCTTAGGATTGTTGGGGGAGTGTGTAATTTCCTTGGTTCTGTCTGGCTGCAACAAAAAATTGAAACAGTGGACCAGTGTTACAGCACAGTTACTGCTGCTGCTGCTAAGTCGCTTCAGTCGTGTCCAACTCTGTGCGAGCCCAAGGACGAGGCAGCCTTCCAGGCTCCCACTACCACTAGACACTGTCCATACCCACAAATGGCTAACATTTCTTAAATGTCTGACAATTCTAGGTGTTTGAGTGGGTGTGAAGCAACTGTTACTCTCACGTTCTGCTGGTTTCCACTTTGGAAATAACTTTACAGTGTCTTATAAAGTTAAACTGACTTTTGCTATCTGACCCATTGATTTTATTCTTAAGTATTAACATTTACAAAGATAATGAAAACGTACATTCACTCTACAGTGCATATTCATATTCATAATACAATGCATATTTATAACAGCTTTATCCATGTTAATCCAAATTGAAAAGAGTACAAAAGTTCATATCAGGTAAGTGAATAAACACATCTTGGTGTATTAATATGATAAAATATGAGGTAGGAATAAAAAAGCACATTATTCATTTCATAGAACTATTTTTGATGAATCCCCAAAATACTGTGCTTGGTATAAGAATCCAGGAATGAAAGAGCTTTTATTGTATGTTTCTCTTTACATAAAGGTCTAAAAATGGGAAAGCAAATAAATAATGGCACAACACAGATTCGTGTTTTTCTGGTGGGGTTGAAACTTTTGGAGTATATGGACATACCTAGAATGATTGAGAGGGTGCCTATGTGAGTGTTGATATTTGCCCAAACTCATCAAAATACAGAGGGAAATGTGTATTTTGTTTTATATAACTTATATGTCAAAAAATAGACAGGAAAAGAAAAAGATTAGTGTTACATATCATGATATAGACTACAATTCAAAATATATAGGTTATATGGAATCAGTGCTGCAGTCCATGGGGTTACAAAGAGTCGGACATGACTGAGAAACTAAACTGAACTGATGGAATCAGTAATGAAAGTTCACCTATTAAAACCCTGTAGCTTTTGTTTTGTTTTTCTGTGGGACCAAAACGCTGCTTGAAGCTTAATTTTGCAGTTGTGAATTCCCTGCTGGATGCACAATACTCATCATCATTCATAGACCTCATTCTAGGGCTTAATCTTACTCACTGAATGTGATCATTGTTCCATCACTTGATGTTAGTAGAAAGCTACAAAGGAAACCTTTGTGGAAGATGGATAGACTTTCCTGTTAATGCTCATGGATAATTTGATAAAAAAGCAGATTCCTATTTTTGTTTTTTTTTAATTAGGACTTTGCTGCTTTCTTACAATCTAGTCAGAGCTGCCATTAGTAATGGAAAACCTTTGGCAACAAAATTTACAGTAGGAATATTTATATTTGCACATAACTAGCCTAAGAGCATTTAGATGAAATTATTTCCATCAGTGTGCATGCTGGAGCATTTATCCCTCTTAAATGAAAGTGAAAATATGTCAAGGTCTATTGGAAATTTGCCTTTTAGGTTTAGAAAAGCCAAGTTAGGAAAGGTAATAAATGATATTAGAAATGAAAACGCATAACAAAAGATTTGCTAGAACTCATGTGGAGAGAGACAGAACAAGAGAGAGAAACCATTGTATTTATTAGAGCTTTTATTATTTTATACATTATTCCATTTAAGTTCTATATACTTACCATGTAGACATTAATATGGTATTTTGTAAATATTTCACTTATTTTACTGTTGTATTTTCTTTTAAGATATACAAAGTGAATTTCAAAAAGCATCATGATGAGCTAAAGTCTCCTTAAAAGTAACTTTTATTGTAGATTTCTTTATATATATACATATATATATAGCAGCTGATTCTTGTGTTATTTCTCCTTTCCAAGCCCTCAAAGCAATTTTTCTTATTTCCTGTTTTTTTTCAAAGGACGATTCCCACTTGGTGACTCAAAGTGATAGAGCTAGCGGTTGCTTTAACAGCCAGCGGATACTTGGGTCTGCTTGGGTGAGCAGCAGAGATTGGAATTGCAAACAGCTATCTTCTTTTTCCCTTTTTGTAGTTTGCCCATAACTGCTGTTTTACCAAAACAGAATCATTGCTTTCCCAGACCTCAAACACATTTCCCCCGATTTTAGATACTGCAACCATATGTCTGACAGTATAACAAAGAGACCAATACTAAGACTTAGTTTCAAATGTTAACCAAATATTGAGATCAAAAGGATGCAAAACAAAAATTTAAAGAAAGAAGCCAACAGATACTCCTGTCAATCAGGAAAATTAAATTCTTATTTCCTGTTTTGCAAATTTTATTCCTAGACAGATATTTGGCACTCATTACTTGGGCCTTGTCTGTCCCTGTGTAGGAAATGTGATGGGTGAAAGAGAGAAAGAAGTTAGGTTGAATAACATGGCACAATTACTGAAGGGGGAAAAAATGACCAAAAATAACTGATTTAATTTATTTGGAAGTTTTTTTTAAAGAATATGGTATTTTGTAAATCATACATATAGTATCACAGTCAGTTTATTGGAGAGAAAAAAATCCTAATTTCTGTGTTGCACATCAGAAGAGAGCGCAATTTGGAAAAATTTATATAATTTGCAAGAATGCAACACGAATACAAAGTGACCATAGAGAAAACACTGCTGGGAGCATATCTGGATGCCAAAATGGCAAATTTTGACTGTGTGTTTTCTTTCAAGTGAGAAAATACATTTTCAAGTTTAGACCTCAATGAAATAGAAAAAGACGTCTTAACTGCATGCCAAGAATGCAAAGTTAGCAAAACAATGATCATAAAGAGCATGAAATGCTTATAGACATTAGTTGTGGTATTCAGCAAACAGAGAATGAAACAAACAAGAAAATGTCCCCAGGCAATGATTTAGTGTAAAATACTCTAATGCATAGCAAAAAGGGTCAATTTAGAAAGAGTACTTAAATCCCTCTGTTTAAATACAAAGGTTAGGTCTTTTGTAGTAAGTAAGCATCATTGCAGAAAAGACCTCATGGAGATATAGTAGAACCTCAGTAGTACTGTAATCAGAGAAATTCAAATAAACAAGAATCATGTCTGCTCTCTTACTCTAGACAATTCCATTTGTGAATATGAGCCAAAAGCTCATTCCAGGAAAGCATTATTAAATACTTTCCTTTCATCCTTCCAACAGTGCTTTCTTTTTTTCTTTAGCCAGATACTGTCCTATATCTACTGATTGAAATCTTGTACAAGACAGATAAACTATTTCCTTCAAAGAACTTACTTTTATCTTGGAGTTTACTAATCATACCAAACAGAAGGCCAAGACAGCCTCTCAGGTTGATTAAATTTTGGCAGCCGGGTTCCTGTCTTAAGGCCCAGATCTCCCTTCTTTAGAGCATTTATTGTGGAAAACTCACAACTTTAAATCCCTCCTCCACCTGTTGAGATGTAAAAATATTTTAAAATTCTCCTGCTAGTTTTACAATCCAGAAGGGTTTTTCTCAAGGACCTAGGAACCATCTCTTTGAAATGTAAGCACTAGGGAAATTAGCGCCCATATCTCCAAGTCTCTAGAAGTGTAGGAGGCGAACTTTTTTTGGCCACCTCTTCTCCAAGTTGTCAACCTAACCTGGGTCATGAATATACTAGAATGTTCACTTTCCCTTTGTGTAAAGCCAGTTAGCAAACACAGATGCCCTAAGAACTCCTCATTAAGCTCAGACTACCTACCAGAAACCTTGGGAGAGACACAGAACCAAGACTTACTTACAGTGCCCAGAAATAACTCATCCTGCTGACACCTTGATTTCAGATTTCTAGCTTCTAGAACTGTGAAAAAAAAAAAAAAAAAAAAGTCTGTTGTTTATGCACCCAGGTTGTGGTAGTTTGTTTCAGCAATCACAGCATATTAATACAAAATAATTCATGCGCACCTAACAGGATTTTTGTGAGGATTGAATGAGGGTACATTAATATTGTAGCATAATTTTACTACCTTTGTCTCTGAAGTTTCTACCAGGATGCTTGGCCTGGTTTATTCATGTAAGAATTAATTGAAGCCCATTTAACAAATTAGTGAATACAAACTAAGCAGTATGTTTGGAATAGAATTATCAATGTATAAGAGCATAACAAAGACTTATGACATGTTAACTCTTTGTTACTCAATTTTGAGTTTTCCATGATTTTCTATTTATAGCATAATTTATTTCTCTAATTTTGATCACTTGAAAGCTATGTGTTAAAGATAGTAACCTCAACTTGTGCTTAAAGGTTTAAAAACATTTGCATCACTATTAACAGGTCAACTAATTAAAATACCTCCAATCACAAAACATTTGCAATTTCTAAGAAAAAACATGTTAACTTAGAAAATAAATTTCTTAGGATGAAATTTAAAGAATCATAACCAGTCAAAGCCAAAGGTATTCATCACAGTCTTTTTTTTTTTTTTTTTTTTTTTTATTTTATTATTATTTTTTTTAATTTTATTTTATTTTTAAACTTTACAATATTGTATTGGTTCTGCCATATATCGAAATGAATCCACCACAGGCATACATGTGTTCCCCATCCTGAACCCTCCACCCTCATCCCTCCCCATACCATCCCTCTGGGTCGTCCCAGTGCACTAGCCCTAAGCATCCAGTATCGTGCATTGAATCTGGACTGGCGACTCGTTTCATATATGATATTATACATATTTCAATGCCATCCTCCCAAATCATCCCACCCTCTCCCTCTTCCACAGAGTCCAAAAGACTATTCTATACATCAGTGTCTCTTTTGCTGTCTTGTATACAGGATTATCGTTACCATCTTTCTAAATTCCATATATATGCGTTAGTATACTGTATTGGTGTTTTTCTTTCTGGCTTACTTCACTCTGTATAATAGGCTCCAGTTTCATCCACCTCATTAGAACTGATTCAAATGTATTCTTTTTAATGGCTGAGTAATACTCCATTGTGTATATGTACCACAGCTTTCTTATCCATTCATCTGCTGATGGGCATCTAGGTTGCTTCCATGTCCTGGCTATTATAAACAGTGCTGCGATGAACAGTGGGGTACACGTGTCTCTTTCCCTTCTGGTTTCCTCAGTGTGTATGCCCAGCAGTGGGATTGCTGGATCATAAAGCAGTTCTATTTCCAATTTTTAAGGAATCTCCACACTGTTTTCCATAGTGGCTGTACTAGTTTGCATGCCCACCAACAGTGTAAGAGGGTTCCCTTTTCTCCACATCCTCTCCAGCATTTATTACTTTTAGACTTTTGGATCGCAGCCATTCTGACTGGCGTGAAATGGTACCTCAAAGTGGTTTTGATTTGCATTTCTCTGATAATGAGTGATGTTGAGCATCTTTTTATGTGTTTGTTAGCCATCTGTATGTCTTCTTTGGAGAAATGTCTATTTAGTTCTTTGGCCCATTTTTTGATTGGGTCATTTATTTTTCTGAAGTTGAGCTGTAGGAGTTGCTTGTATATTTTTGAGATTAGTTGTTTGTCAGTTGCTTCATTTGCTATTATTTTCTCCCATTCTGAAGGCTGTCTTTTCACCTTGCTTATAGTTTCCTTTGTTGTGCAGCAATCAGAGCAGAAAAAGAAATAAAAGGAAGCCAAATTGGAAAAGAAGAAGTAAAACTCTCACTGTTTGCAGATGACATGATCCTCTACATAGAAAACCCTAAAGACTCCACCAGAAAATTACTAGAACTAATCAATGATTATAGTAAAGTTGCAGGATATAAAATCAACACACAGAAATCCCTTGCATTCCTATACACTAATAATGAGAAAACAGAAATTAAGGAAACAATTACATTCACCATTACAATGAAAAGAATAAAATACTTAGGAATATATCTACCTAAAGAAACTAAAGACCTATATATAGAAAACTATAAAACGCTGGTGAAAGAAATCAAAGAGGACACTAATAGATGGAGAAATATACCATGTTCATGGTTGGAAGAATCAATATAGTGAAAATGAGTACACTACCCAAAGCAATTTATAGATTCAATGCAATTCCTATCAAGCTACCAATGGTATTCTTCACAGACCTAGAACAAATAATTTCACAATTTGTATGGAAATACAAAAAACCTCGAATAGCCAAAGCTATAGTGAGAAACAAGAATGGAACTGGAGGAATCAACCTGCCTGACTTCAGGCTCTACTACAAAGCCACAGTCATCAAGACAGTATGGTACTGGCACAAAGACAGAAATACAGATCAATGGAACAAAACAGAAAGCCCAGAGATTAATGCACACACATATGGACACCTTATCTTTGACAATGGAGGCAAGAATATACAATGGATTAAAGACAATCTCTTTAACAAGTGGTGCTGGGAAAACTGGTCCGCCACTTGTAAAAGAATGAAACTAGACCACTTTCTAACACCATACACAAAAATAAACTCAAAATGGATTAAAGATCTCAACGTAAGACCAGAAACTATAAAACTCCTAGAGGAGAACATAGGCAAAACACTCTCCGACATACATCACAGCAGATCCTCTATGACCCACCTCCCAGAATATTGGAAATAAAAGCAAAAATAAACAAATGGGACCTAATTAAACTTAAAATCTTCTGCACAGTCTTTTCTTATGAAATTCCAAGTACATTATTACATTCAGGATGTTTCTACTTCCAGGTGTATAATAAGACATAAAAACCAATTGTGGAGGTAAATGAATTCTTTGTTGAAAAAAAAAGGTGTTATGGATAACCTTTGCATTATATTGAAGAAGGATGTCACAAAATTAGATAAGAAACCTCAAATATGAAAACAAACATGGACATTTGCAAGAGAACGTAGCAACAACAAAAAATGAAGAATAAATGGACAGATTTTACTTATTTTGTGAAAGAAAATAAGAGACAGCCTCTGCTAGACTAGGTTTTGAAGTGCTTTGACCTCGCTGGAAAATGAATTTTAGTCACAATTTCATCAGTCAATGGTCCTTAGGTACTTTTAAGTCTTACTGTATAGCTCTTAGCTGATGCCAATGATTGCCAATTAATTAAAATAATTCTGACTTTTGGGCTACAGAAAAGGAGGAAACAAAGTACACAGAAGCTTTGATATAATTATGCTAGTTTCAATTAAACTTTCACTGAATAATGTATTGGAATATGTATTGAAAGGGCTTCCCTTGTGGCTCAGCTGGTAAAGAATCCCGCTTGGAATGCGGGAGACCTGGGTTCAATCCCTGGCTTGGGAAGATTCCCTGGAGAAGGGAAAAGCTACCCACTCCAGTATTCTGGCCTGCAGAATTCCATACAGTCTATGGGGTCGCAGAGTCAGACACAACTGAGTGACTTTCACATACACACAGTAGCTCTCAACACAGATATGATGAAGTTATATAAAATCATAATTTAATTTTCTTTTGAAAGTGGAGAGAAATCTACACATTTTTTTAAAAGGGATACATCGCAGTCAAATTTTCTGTATTGCATTTTGTTGTTTGCATAATCAAAACTCGAGTGTTCAGGAAAGTATATTAAAATTAAATACAGTGAACAAATGGATTACTTAGAATTTAAATGCAAGCAGTAAAAGGATTTATTCTCCATTGCTAGTAAAAAGAATGCACATTACAATGTATAAAAATCACAGACATCATAGATAGGAGTAATACATTGATGATACTTTAGAAAACTAGAGACTTGGTATACTCCTGAAAGTAGATTCAGATCAATATTAAGATATATAGTCACATCATAAAATAAACAGAGACTTCTATATTCCCCTGGAAAACAATTTAGAACCTGACTATACCACAGTAATGCTTATGGCATGTTTTAAGGTGATTTACATTACTTAAAAATTTGAAAAGTAATATATTTTATTTATGCTTAAAAGTAAAGATAGAATATAAAAATTTAAGTGCTGACTGTTTTCTGTTGATTGAATTATAGCACAGTTTCACATTCTAATTGGTGTGCTGTATAATGTAATATCTTACAAATTTATCAATTATTTGTAATAATACTCAGTTGGTGTGGAATGCCAACATGAGAATACTTTGTTACATATTATGTATTAATTAATTGTTTTTTTAAGATACGAAAGCAAGAAAAAATAAGAGTTCAGCTCCATACAAAGAAAGAAAGTGGTAAACCATATCCCATTCAAAAACAACAGAAAACTTTGGGTGTTTTAAATATTGTGAGTTTGATTTCTCCATGTAATATATATTGTTTATTTCACTGTTATTAATGAATCATCTCTACCAAAATACAGAATCTTTATAATACAAGTAAATTCATTTAGCTGAACCAAAAGTATCAAAAATAATGACAATGTTACTGGAAAATAATTCATAACAATTAATGTAGTTTAAATAGATCATCACTCTAGCTTATGTCCTTGTCTTATTTTTAGTTTTAATTAACTGGCCATAAATTCTGGTGCTAGGTATTTGTGTGTGTTTATATATGCAAATATGCAAATGTTTGTGTATATCTATATGTGTTTGTTTCCTGCATATTTAAAAATGTGAAAATATGAGGTTATATTGTTTTCTTCCTATAGTATTCAGATATTAGAACAATAGTTTGCATTTGATTTTATAAAGCTGTTTGTAGATCTACTAAAAAGGACTTTTTTGGCTTTTAAAAATACAAAAATACTTTCATTGGCTATTAAAGTTAAAATATAAGAGTTATATGATTTAATTTTCTTTAAATTTTCTAAATTAGTTTTAAACATCAGGTATTCTTACACAAAGTTTGACAGTGCAAATAATATATCCTGGTCCAACTTAAAAAGTAAAATGTTTAGATCTTAAACTATTGGAAAGCATAGACGTATAGAATTTCAAATTACTCTTTTTCATGTCTTTAATCCACCATTTAATATACTCTACAGAAAAATATTTTTAAAAAGAACCTTAAAATAGGATTTCATGTCCTCTGTCAAACTGAGGAAAGATAGTTACTGTACACAAAATTTGGTTTTTGATTCTTTGAATGTTGAGGTAAAGTTGTTGACTACCATAATTGCCTTGGGATATTAGGAATGCATTGCTCACTTCAGATGCTAAGTATTAGGTGGTGGACTTCTCATCACTCTGTGTTAAACCATGTCAACTTCTCCCAAGAAAATACACTAGAGCCCATCAGAGTAATGTACTTTTTATTTCTTCACTCAGGGAAGAAAAGTTCCCAGTGAGAATACCTAAGGCTTGAATCATTCAAATAAATTGCTTCAATTCCCTCTCAGTTCATAGTCACTATGAACTGACTCGGGCTTTCTTGATTCAGACCTGTTAATACTGAGATACTATGTTAGCCATGTATTTTGAGAACTCTATGGCTCCAGGGGACAGTATTTACATAGACTATGATGGGAATGGCATCACTGGAGTTATTTAATGCCACAGTCTCACATTTTCTATATGAGACTTGTCAAGAAAGACATGATGGAGGGATGCCGTACTAATTAGAATGTAAAAATCACAACAGAATGTTTCTACCAACCTTATAACAAAACATATGAGGAAAAAAAATCAATTTCATGACAATTGGAGGTGAAGGTGCAAAAAAAAAAAGAAAAAAACCTGAGTGAACTGAATTCCAGAAAGTGGCACACCCTTCCTAAGAGAAAAGAGATACCCATGACTGATTCTAGTAGAGTGTCAAAATGATAAATAATAATAATAATGACTATATCTAGTTGCCATACCCGAGTGACTGACAAGATTCTAATCAAGTGAAAGGCAACATCTTTGGTGAGCAATCATGGGGGGAGGCATGGGAACTGGACAAGATATCACTCCAAGCTCATGACTATCCCCCTTAAACTGAAGGCAGAGAGCTCTTTTGAGTGCAAGGCAGCTGCCCATTGAATGCTGGAGAAGGGTAAGTGAGATATCCTTATCTCAGGAATATCTCCCCAATAGTTAAAGAAATGATCCTCCAATTAAAATGCAGTGACCTGACCAAAGATGGGAACAGAACAGGAGTCCTGAAAGAAATGCAGTCCTCTAAATCTCTGCAGGACTGCAATGAGTGTGTTGTATCATTTCTCTGAAGGACAGGTGTGTGGCAGGAAAGCAGTATCATGTCTTAAAGTTTTGGGGTTCCTAGGTGGTACTCGGAGAAGGCAATGGCACCCCACTCCAGTACTCTTGCCTGGAAAATCCCATGGACAGAGGAGCCTGGTAGGCTGCAGTCCATGGGGTCGCTAAGAGTCAGGCATGACTGAGCGACTTCCCTTTCACTTTTCACTTTCATGCATTGGAGAAGGAAATGGCAACCCACTCCAGTGTTCTTGCCTGGAGAATCCCAGGGACAGAGGAGCCTAGTGGACTGCTGTCTATGGGGTTGCACAAAGTCAGACATGACTGAAGTGACTTAGCAGCAGCAGCAGCAGGTGGTACTAGTTATAGAGAACCCACCTGCCAATGCAGGAGACATAAGAAACTCAGGTTTGATCCCTGGGTCAGGAAGATCCCCTGGAGGAGGGCATGATAATTCTCTCCAGTATTCTTGCCTGGGGAATCCCATGGACAGAGGAGCTTGGCAGGCTACAGTCCATAGGATCACAAAGAGTCGGACATAACTGAAGTGACTATGAACACATGTACCAAATTCACATATTAACGTCATCACCCCTAGAACCTCAAAATATACACTTACTACGAAGTAGTGTCATTGCAGATATATAGCAGTTATATAGTAGCTACCATAAGATTCTTGCTTTTGTCTAAAGTAATATATTCTCATTTGAATATACTGTGAAAAGTAACTATTACATGGTATAATCTCTAGAGCAATTACTATAAATAACACTAAGAATAAATGGTAAAAAGTCATTCATAAAGTAGAATCCGAAATTTTAAAAAGTTGTAATCAATGTCAAAATATATTTAACCAAATTTAACATCTACTTAAAGTATCTTAGCAATTGCAGAATAGAATGGTATTTTATAAATTTTATAAAGGGCATCTATTTTTAAAAGTTCTCAGGTAACTTCATATGTAGTAGGGGAATACTGAACAATTTCTCTTAAGATTGCAAATAACACAAAGATAACCACTATAATCCTTTCTATACAACACTGTACTGAAGTCGTAGCCAGTGTATGAGAGCAAAGATATGAAATAACAAACATAATATTTGAGAAAGAAGTGAAAGTATCACCACTAGATTATGTCTTATAGGTGTCTCAAAGAGGACACAATTGATACCACATCCAAAATATTTTTTAGATTTGACACTTATCCCATGTATGTGGCATAGATTAATATATCAATTAAAATAGTTATTAATTATATAATGAATCTTTCTGGAAAACAGAACACAAGCAATCAAATCAATGGAACAGAAGAAAGGCTAAAAATAGACAATCTATTGATATTTTTAAAAGAGATAGTTCAGTTCAATAGGGAAAAAAGTTTTATTTTATTTTTTTAATTTATGGTGCTTAAAAATGGATACCAAATGGGAAAAAAAAAATTACTCATCACTCACTCCACACACAAGAATGAAATGAATATGTATTGTAGGCTTAATCATAACAGGCAAAGTCATAAAGTTTGTAAAAGGAAATATGAAGTGTCTTAAGACTTTTGAAGTAGAAAAAAGATTTATTATTTAGAACATGGAAGAAATTGACCATAAAAAATTACTAAACTTAACATTAAGTATTGGCAATTTCTTATCAAAAGACCCCAAAAAGAAAATGATGCTGCATGTAACAACTTGTGGCAAGATATTCACAATACAAGTATTTCTTATAGGATATATTAGTATATAAGAATTATGAATCAGAAGCAAAAATAAAATATGTGCAAAAATATTTGAATTGATGCTTCACAAAAGAAGACATAAATTGAGTAATAGATCCATGAAAATTGTGCAATACAATTAGTCTACAAGAATGGCAAACTAAAACAGTAAATAACTGAGTAGAAAACTAGAAGTTGTTAATAGGGCAATGGATAAAGATATTGTGGAACATTAATATAATAGACTTCCACTCATTAAAAAGGACCAAAATATTTATACATGCAATAACATAGATGAATTGCAGAAATCATGATTTGTAAAACAAACCAAATATAGAAAAATACAAAATGTATTTTTCATTTCTGAAGTCCTAGAATTGGCAAAAGTAATCTTCAATGACGGAGCTATCTCTCAAAAAATTTACTGAAAAGAAACACAAGAGGATCCTCTATAATAATATGTTTAGTTTTTGTATAATGGACAAAGAGTATATAGTTGTCAAAACTTACTGAATTAAATATTTACAATCAGATGATTTACTCTATGAAAATTATACCACAAATAATTACAAAACCCTGTATCTATCTATTTATCTATTTAGCTATCTTTCTAAATACATACATGAACACACACACACACACACAATCAAATCTTGTCTGCAGTAGTTGTATTCTATTAAGTTGCCTTGTACACTGAATTAGCAAATACTAAACTATTGATCATCTGACAAGGCGATGACACCCTACTTCAGTTATCTTGCCTGGAAAATCCCATGGACGGAGGAGCTTGGTAGGCTGCAGTCCATGGGGTTGTGAAGAGTCGGACACGACTGAGCGACTTCAATTTCACTTTTCACTTTCGTGCATTGGAGAAGAAAATGGCAACCCACTCCAGTGTTCTTGCCTGGAGAATCCCAGAGACAGAGGAGCCTAGTGGGCTGCCGTCTATGTGGTGTTACAGAGTTGGACGTGACTGAAGCAACTTAGCAGCAGCAGCAGCAAACAATTGATCTTAAGAGAAAGAAGGACTAGGTTCCTGTGAACTCTGGTCACAACCTTTTTATCAACTGCTCAATGCACAACCTCATTTTATATGTGTTTCAGTTAAAGGTAATTTAATATACATTGTTGATTCATTCTGACTTGCAGCTAGGACACTAACCAGCACCTCAGCACAGTGAGGAGGGCATATTTTCAAGAGCAAAATCACCAACCAAAAGCCCCAAAATGTGGGAAACATAGCACTAAATAGACCATGAACAGGACACTTGCTTAGATCATGAAAACTGAAATAAGAAGGCTTTTGTTTGTCCTCCACTGAAACACAAACCAGGGACCTCAAATTTTTTGCCACTCTGTGCATATCCATGAATGATTGCAAAACCACCTGTAAGTATTAATTTGAACCTTACAAAAACATTTTAGCAAGTAGGTGAAGTTGCAAATTAGACATCCATGAATGATGAGGATTGAGAAAAACATACAAATCGAAGATGTGATTACCGACTCTTTCCAACAGGTGGTAAGGGAATTCTCAGTATTTGGCTCTGTTTTGATTTTCTCTTAACTGAAGATGCAGACTACAGGAAGATTTGTTACTTATGTTGAAATGTTGGTATCAAAGTGGTTGAAAGTGGAAGTATAGTTCCTCTCCCATATAAGTTGAAATAGAAACTATTATTAAGGTTCTCTGGGGACAACTTTCTTCCCTATATCTTGCTCAGTATGTCTCACTTTCATTAAAAATTAGCACAATTTTTTTTTTTTAGAGATCATCTCATTCTCTTTTTTTAATCTATGAACTACCTACTCAAGTGAAATCTGAGCCCAGAATGTAGAACAAGGCTTTCTTAGGCAATTAACCCCTGATATACCAGTATTACACTCTCTTTCTCCCCTCCATCAAATAATTTCCTAGCATGAGATTTGTAATTTGTTTGCTTATTTTTGTTCTTTGGTTTTCTTGTGTGTGTGTGTGTTTCCCTGGCTGGTCAATTTAGCTTGGTTGATCTCATCCTCCTTAAAACAAGAGATTTGATTATATAATCTTTACATAGAATCAGTTCAGTTCAGTTCAGTTCAGTTGCTCACTCGTGTCCGACTTTTTGCGACCCCATGAATCGCAGCACACTGGGCCTCCCTGTCAATCACCAACTCCCGGGGTTCACTCAGACTCATGTCCATTGAGTCAGTGATGCCATCCAGCCATCTCATCCTCTGTCGTCCCCTTCTCCTCCTGCCCCCAATCCCTCCCAGCATCAGACTCTTTTCCAATGAGTCACCTCTTCGCATGAGGTGGCCAAAGTACTGGAGTTTCAGCTTTAGCATCATTCCTTCCAAAGAAATCCCAGGGCTGATCTCCTTCAGAATGGACTGGTTGGATCTCCTTGCAGTCCAAGGGACTCTCAAGAGTCTTCTCCAACACCACAGTTCAAAAGCATCAATTCTTCGGCCCTCAGCCTACTTCACAATCCAACTCTCACATCCATACATGACCACAGGAAAAACCATAGCCTTGACTAGATGAACCTTTGTTGGCAAAATAATGTCTCTGCTTTTGAATATGTTATCTAGGTTGATCATAAATTTCCTTCCAAGGAGTAAGCATCTTTTAATTTCATGACTGCAGTCTCCATATGCAGTGATTTTGGAGCCCAAAAATATAAAGTCTGACACTGTTTTGCTGTTTCCCCATCTATTTCCCATGAAGTGATGGGACCAGATGCCATGATCTTAGTTTTCTGAATGTTGAGCTTTAAGCCAACTTTTTCACTCTCCACTTTCACTTTCATCAAGAGGCTTTTTAGAGTTTCTCTTCACATTTTGCCATAAGGGTGGTGTCATCTGCATATCTGAGGTTATTGATATTTCTCCCAGCAATCTTGATTCCAGCTTGTGCTTCTTCCAGCCCAGCGTTTCTCATGATGTACTCTGCATATGTTAATTAAGCAGGGTGACAATATACAGCCTTGACGTACGCCTTTTCCTATTTGGAACCAGTCTCTTGTTCCATGTCCAGTTCTAACTGTTGCTTCCTGACCTGCATACAGATTTCTCAAGAGGCAGGTCAGGTGGTCTGGTATTCCCATCTCTTTCAGAATTTTCCACAGTTTATTGTGATCCACACAGTCAAAGGCTTTGGCATGTCGATAAAGCAGAAATAGATGTTTTTCTGGAACTCTCTTGCTTTTTCCATGATCCAGAGGATGTTGGCAATTTGATCTCTGGTTCCTCTGCCTTTTCTAAAACCAGGTTGAACATCAGGACGTTCAAGGTTTACGTATTGCTGAAGCCTGGCTTGGAGAATTTTGAGCATTACTTTACTAGCATGTGAGATGAGTGCAATTGTGCGGTAGTTTGAGCATTCTTTGGTATTGCCTTTCTTTGGGATTGGAATGAAAACTGACCATTTCCAGTCCTGTGGCCACTGCTGAGTTTACCAAATTTGCTGGCATATTGAGTGCAACACTTTCAGAGCATCATCTTTTAGGATTTGAAATAGCTCAACTGGAATTCCATCACCTCCACTAGCTTTATTTGTAGTGATTCTTTCTAAGGCCCACTTGACTTCACATTCCAGGATGTCTGGCTTTAGGTCAGTGATCACACCATTGTGATTATCTGGGTCATGAAGATCTTTTTTGTACAGTTCTGTGTATTCTTGCCACCTCTTCTTACTATCTTCTGCTTCTGTTAGGTCCATACCATTTCTGTCCTTTATCGAGCCCATCTTTGCGTGAAATGTTCCCTTGGTGTCTCTAATTTTCTTGAGGAGATCTCTAATCTTTCCCATTCTGTTGTTTTCCTCTATTTCTTTGCATTGATCACTGAGGAAGGCTTTCATATCTCTTCTTGCTATTCTTTGGAATTCTGCATTCAGATGCTTATATATTTCCTTTTCTCCTTTGCTTTTTGCTTCTCTTCTTTTCACAGCTATTTGTAAGGCCTCCCCAGACAGCCATCACTGCAGATAGTGACTGCAGCCATGAAATTAAAACACACTTACTCCTTGGAAGAAAAGTTATGACCAACCTGGATAGCATATTAAAAAGCAGAGACGTTACTTTGCCAACAAAGGTCTGTCTAGTCAAGGCTATGGTTTTTCCTGTGGTCATGTATGGATGTGAGAGTTGGAGTATGAAGAAGGCTGAGCGCCAAAGAATTGATGCTTTTGAACTGTGGTGTTGAAGACTCTTGAGAATCCCTTGGACTGCAAGGAGATCCAACCAGTCCACTCTGAAGGAGATCAGCCCTAGGATTTCTTTGGAAGGAATAATGCTAAAGCTGAAACTCCAGTACTTTGGCCACCTCATGCAAAGAGTTGACTCATTGGAAAAGACTCTAATGCTGGGAGGGATTGGGGGCAGGAGGAGAAGGAGACGACAGAGGATGAGATGGCTGGATGGCATCACTGATTCGATGGATGGGAGTCTGAGTGAACTCAGGGAGTTGGTGATGGACAGGGAGGCCCAGTGTGCTGCGATTCATGGGGTTGCAAAGAGTCAGACACGACTGAGTGACTGAACTGAACTGAACTGCATTTTGAACTTTTTTGTTGACCATGATGGCTACTCCATTTCTTGTGAGGGATTCCTGCCTGCAGTAGTAGATATAATGGTCATCTGAGTTAAATTCACCCATTCCAGTCCATTTGAGTTTGCTGATTCCAGAATGTCGACATTCACTCTTGCCATTTCTTGTTTGACCACTTCCAATTTGCCTTGCTTCATGGACCTGAAATTCCAGGTTCCTATGCAATAGTGCTCTTTAGAGCATCAGACCTTGCTTCTATCACCAGTCACATCCACAGCTGGGTATTCTTCTTTTTGCTTTGGTTCCAATCCCTTCATTCTTTCTGGAGTTATTTCTCCACTGATCTCCAGTAGCATATTGGGCACCTACTGACCTGGGAAGTTCCTCTTTCAGTATCCTATCATTTTGCCTTTTCATACTATTCATGGGGTTCTCAAGTCAAGAATACTGAAGTGGTTTGCCATTACCTTCTCCCTTGGACCACATTCTGTCAGATCTCTCCACCATGACCTGCCCGTCTTGGGTTGCCCCACGGGCATGGCTTAGTTTCATTGAGTTAGACAAGGCTGTGGTCCTAGTGTGCTTAGATCGACTTGTTTTCTGTAAGTATGGTTTCAGTGTGTCTGAAACCCTCTGATGCCCTCTTGCAATACCTATCGTCTTTCTTGGGTTTCTCTTACTTTGGGTGTGGGGTATCTCTTCATGGCCGCTCCAGCAAAGTGCAGCCTCTGCTCCTTACCTTGATAGAGGGGTGTCTCCTCACCACCGCCCTTCCTGACCTTCAACGTGGGATAGCTCCTCTAGGCCGTCCTATGCCTACGCAGCCACTGCTCCTTGGATGTGGGTTTGGTCCTCCTGGCCGCCGCCCCTGGCCTCGGACGTGAGGTATCTTCTCCCGACTGCTGCCCCTGACCTTGGACGTGGGGTAACTCCTCTTGGCTGCCACTCTTCTGGCCAGGAGTCCTCCCAGCTTCTGCCCCTGACCTCGGACTTGGGTTAGCTTAGTTCACCGGTCACAGCCGCCCGTGCTTACATAGAATAGCCTGAGTTAATTTCAACATCAATAGCTTTCCTAAGAAATATTATGACCTGTCATTCCAAGATGATCATTCTAAGATAACCTGAATATTCAAAACAGATTCCCTACCTCCTATTAAAATTATTTATTTATTTACGTATTATTTGGGTGTATTGGGTCCTAGTTGTGGCATGCAGTATTTTCTGGTGTGGCACCATTTCTCTCTAGCTGTGGCATAAAGGCTCTAGAGAGCACAGGCTCAGTAGTAGCTCTGTAGCACGTGGGATCTTAGTTCCCCCATCAGGGATCAAACCTGTATCCCCTGCATTGGGAAGGCAGATTCTTAACCACTTGACCACCAGGGAAGTACCTCCCATTTCTGTTTTTAAGAGAAAATTTAGTTTGATCTTCTAACAAAAATTTGTTTAAAAAATAAAATCTAATCTTTAACAGGGCATTCTTTCTTTAAGGCATTCAATTAAAATGATTAAGTATTTAAACTACATAAAAATGAATTTTTGTATTGATTGTTGCTATTATTTGAAAAGTTTCTCTTAAGTAGATACAAATTAATCCTCATTTAAACCTTAGTCATAACACAATAAATTGATAAGTAATTGGGATTAGAGGGCAGTAGCAACTGAATTATATAATGCAATAACTTAGTCTGGTTCAGGAAAGCATTTACTCCCTATATTTCTTCATTAATTCCCTCATGGCTTGAATTAAGGCTTCAGTGCTATAATAGAAATGATATACTTAAGGGATTATATGCACTTCTCTGCAAGTGAAGACTACAATGAGGTATTACCTCACACGGTCAGAATGGCCATCATAAAAAAAAACTACAAACAATAAATGCTGAAGAAGGTATGGAGAAAAGTGAACCCTCTTACACTGTTGGTGGGCATGTAAATTGATACAGCCACTGTGGGGAACAGTATGGAGATTTCTTTAAAAACTAGGAATACAACTACCATATGACCCAGCAATCCCACTGCTGGGCATATACTGAAAACCATATTTGAAAGACACCATACCCAATGTTCATTGCAACACTATTTACAGTAGCCAGGACATGGAAGCAACCTAGATGCCCATCGACAGATGAACGGATAAAGAAGTTGTGATACATGTACACAATGGAATATTACTCAGCCATAAAGATGAATGAATTTGAGTCAGTTCCAGTAAGGTGGATAAGCCTAGAGTGAAGAAAGTCAGAAAGAGAAAAATATCATATATTAATGCATGTATATGGAATCTGGAAAAATGGTATTGATGAACTTGTTTGCAGGGCAGCAAGAGACTCAGACAGAGAACAGACTTGTGGACATAGCAAGGGAAGGAGAAAAAAATGAAACTGCTCAGTCGTGCCTGACTCTTTGTGGCCCCATGGACTATAGCCCATCAGGCTTCTCTGTCCATGGAATTTCCCAGGCAAGAATATTGGAGCAGGTTGCCATTTCCTACCCCAGGAGACCTTCCTGACCCGAGGATCAAACTCGTGTCTCTTGCATCTCCTGCATTGGCAGGCAAGTTCTTAACCACTGATGCCACCTGGTTCTCTAACAAAGGTCTCAGGGGACAGAGAGGGTGGGATGAATTGAGAGAGTAGCATTGAAATATGTACATTACCATGTGTAAAATAGGTAGCTAATGGAAACTTGCTGTATATCCCGGGGAGCTCAGCCTTGTGCTCTGTGACAACCTAGAGGGGTTGGATGGGATGGGAGGTGGGAGGGAAGTTCAACAGGGAGGGGACTTGTGTATACCCTGTGTGTATACCCTATGGTTGATTCATGTTGATGTATGGCAGAAACCAACACAACATTGTGAAGCGACTATCCTCCGAATAAAAATAAAAACATGTTTAAAAATGTAAAAAGAAAACTTATGCATTTCTCATAGTGTTAAAATAAATATATCATACAAAAACAATATCATACTTATTATTTATTGGTCCTGATACATAATCAGATAAATTTAAATGTGATACTTTTGGCCCTCTAAACTTCTAAGATAAAAAATTTGAAATTACTCCCATTAAGAAAATCAAAATGTTTGGGGAATCATTATTTTCTTTCTTCTTAGCTTAGCTTTAATATTAGTTTTCTTACTGGCTAGTCACTGAAATAGACTGTAGTGTAGCAAACTCCATTTTGGCCAGTGGGTGAAATTGATTAGGAAAAGAGTATTGCAAATTCCACACTGGAAACCCACTTAAGGGGTGTCATGGTGATAAATGCTAAAGTTTAAAACCTTCAGGATTTCCCTTGGGTCTCAACAACTTACTAAAAAATTCTGAGAATTTAGATGAGTAAAGCAAAATGTTTTAATCTGTGATAAATTTTACATTCTCTCAGAAATGGTCCCTTGTTACTGTTTTTTGTTTTGTTTTGTTTTTGTTTTTAACTTGTCAGTGGTTCTGTACATTCCAGCTTTTCATTAATGTGAAGTTAGTCTTTTCCTCAGTCATAATGTATGGGCTGTTTCTCTTAGATTGTCTCAGTTTACTTACTTCTATAAGGCATAATAATGAAACAGCAAATAAAACAGCAAAGCAAAATCCCCATTCTTCTTTCTATTTAACACATATCATCAAAATAACATTTATTATCTGATTATTATTTTACTAAAGAGTATCATTATTGATTTTAAAATATATGATCTTTTGTAAAGTATTTTGAAATTTTGTTTAGCTCTGTGCTATAAGAATTGCAAGATTTTTTTTTTAATTTTAGCTACAGAAACTAGCTTTACTAGAATTACCTACAAAGCAACCAGATACTAAGAATTTGAATACTGGCAAATTGATAAGTAACTTCCTTTAAGTTAGTGACTGTAAGTAATATGGCTAAAGATCAAAATTTGCAGGCCTTGGGACAAGATAATGTATGAATTTATAACTTTCATGTGTCTGGAATTTCTGACTAAGAAGAAAACAGGAATAGCACATCTTTCTCACACTTCTTATCTGAGAAACAATATTGAGTATCAACTCATAATATCACCCATGTAATTAATGACCAAGAAATTAGTATAGTTTTTACATGCTTGGATTTGCCTATAACATTATGCTAAACAAATTTAGTAGTGATATGATATCTATTGTTTTATAGGATTTTTGTCTCAGGAAAATAACAAAAATAATCTAGATACCTCAAAGTCTTTCCGTATTCTTCAAGTAAGTAGCTTAAATATATTGGATACTTTAGATTTGGATACTTAAAAATAGATGACTAATGAACTGCCAGAGATGTCCATGGCTTGATTCAAGGCAGCTATGAGTATAATGCTTTATATGGCAAAGGAAATTTACAAACATAATAAATGTTAAGGACCTTACAATAAGGAGAGTGGTCTGGATTATTCAGGTAGGCCCAGGCTAATTTGATGAGCCCTTGAAAGCATCGGGGAAAGAAGAAAATCAGTGAAATGAAGCAGAAGTCTGGTGAGATGCAGTAGCAGGAAGGTCAAGGAGATGGGTTCCAAATGTTGTTGCTTGTTCTGAGATGGACAGGGCTGCAGACATGGCCTGGGGACTCCTCTGGACATAGTCAGTCCCTAGCTGATAGCCAGAAAGAAAACGAGGATCTGTCTTTGACTTCAAGGAACTGAGTGTTGTCAACAATGTGAACTAATTGCAAGTATATTCTTCTCTAGATCTTAAAGAAAGGAATGTAGCCAATGAACTCTTGATTTTGGTCTTGTGAGAAACAGAGCAAAGGAAACAGCTGAGTCCCACTGTGCTAGGACTTTTAGCCCAGAAAAACTGAGATAATAGATGGGTATTTTTTAAGCCTCTAAGTTTGTGACAACTTTTTATGGCAGCAATAGAAAACTATGCAGGCATAGAAATATTTTAAGTATTTTATGTGAGGTGTTATAATGGGCTAAAGGCTTTCCTGGTGGCTAAGATGGTAAAGTGTCTGCCTACAATGTGTGAGACCTGGGTTTGATGCCTGGGTTGGGAAGATCCTCTGCAGAAGGAAATGGCAACCCACTCCAGTACTCTTGCCTGGAAAATCCCATGGATGGAGAAGCCTGGTAGGCTACAGTCTATGGGGTTGCAAAGAGTCAGACACGACTGAGCGACTTCACTTTCACCATAAGCATTAACTATAAAGAGCTTCCCTGGTGGCTCAGTAGTAAAGAATCCACCTGTCAAAGCAGGAGATGTGGGTTCAATCCCTGGGTTGGGAAGATCTCCTGGGTAAAGAAATGTCAACCTGCTCCAGTATTCTTGCCTTGGAAATCCCATGGTCAGAGGAGTCTGCTGGGCTACAGTCCACGGGTCACAGAAGAGTTGGACATGATTAACACATGGGTTAAAGGCAGGATAAATCACAAAGTGGCTAAAAGTAATATAGTGACCTGACTGAGGGGTCTGGAGAATGGAAAGGGCAGATCCCACCTGCAGTGCCTAGTCCAGGTTTTCCCACTATCTGAAAGCAGAGCACTCCTAGGAAGCCTTTCATAAGCCAAAGCAGCATAAAGCAAAGAAGCAGGTACCCGAGGACACATTCTGCTAGTCGATACATAAAATGAATATGCACAAGTGAAGCACAGGTGCTCCCAGAGAGGGACTATAAAATGACTGATACCGTAAATAAATCAAATGAAACATAGTGTGTTCTTTTTTATTCAGGCATAGTTGATTTATAATATGTTAGATTCTGGTGTACAGCAAAGTGATTCAGTTATTATAAGCATTATAGGATATTGAATATAGTTCCCTATGCTACACAGTAGGACCTCATTTGTCTATTTTATATATAAGTAGTTTGTATCTGCTAATCCAAAACTCCAAATTTATCCTCCCCTTTCCCCTTTGGTAACCATAAACATGGTTTCTAGGTCTGTGAGTCTGTTTCTGTCTTATAAATGAGTTCATTTGTATGATATTTCAGAGATCACATCTAAGTGGAATATGGTATTTGTCTATCTTTCTAACTTCACTGAGAATGACAAACTCTAGGTCCATCCATGTTGCTGCAATTGGCACTGCTTCATTCTTTGTACAGGCTTCCCTAATCTGCCTGTAATGCGGGAGACCTGGGTTCAATTCCTGAGTTGAGAGGATCTCCTGGAGGAGGGCATGGCAACCCACTCCAGTATTCTTGCCTGGAGAATCTCATAGACAGAGGAGCCTTGAGGGCTACAGTCCATGGGGTCACAAAGAGTCAGACACTGCTGAGAAACTAAGCATGCACATTCTTTTTATGATTGAGTAGTATTCCAGGGTGTGTGTGTGTGTGTGTGTGTCCATTGTTTATCCTAGCCATGTCTCAATAGTTTGATTCCTCCTTCCCAGGGCTGCTGTCATCACTCAAGAAGAATTTATCCATTCATCTGTCAATGGACATTTAGATTGCTTCTATGCCTTGGCTATTTTAATAGTGCAAGCCAAGTGTGTTCTTAACATGCATTGGAAAAGTTAGTTGAAAATAACTCATAAAAGTAAAACACCAACAGAAAATGCAACAGATTTATTTTAATGTAGTGTTTAGCTCTATTCCCTTAGATATGTATTATTTAATGAATACATCTCAAATATTTTTTGCTTACATTACTATTCGAGCAATGTGGTCACAAATGTGCAAAGGCTGAAAAGTGAGAAAATCCACGAGTACATGTAAAAAATGAAATATATGTCCTATATTATAATGAGACAGAGCTTTGAAATTCTACACATTTTTCCAATTTCTGACATGTTCCATTTTTTAGAAATTTCCTTTGTGTGTTTAATTCTCACATAAATCATTTTTTCTTGGAACTCATTCTACGCATGTTCCAAAACATGGCACTTGATATGGATGGCGTTCAGAAAATAATGCACTGTTTATCCTGCTGCTGCTGCTACTAAGTCGCTTCAGTCGTGTCCAACTCTGTGTGACCCCATAGACGGCAGCCCACCAGGCTCCCCCGTCCCTGGGATTCTCCAGGCAAGAACACTGGAGTGGGTTGCCATTTCCTTCTCCAATGCATGAAAGTGAAAAGTGAAGTCGCTCAGTCGTGTCCGACTCCTAGCGACCCCATGGACTGCAGCCCACCAGGTCCCTCCGTCCATGGGATTTTCCAGGCAAGAGTACCGGATTGGGTTGACAGTTTATCCTAGCCATGGCTCAATAGTTTGAGTCCTCCTTCCCAAGGCTGCTGTTATCACTCAAGAACGATATTTCTTTCTTCAGAAGCAAAAGAAACAAAGTTCAAGTTGCATAGTACAGGTATGAAAATCCCTTCCACGAAAAACCTATACAGCAAGTCTCTTTTAAAAAGGGCTGGGCAAAATTATGAAATCAAGCATTGGTGTAAGTTCCTAGCTCAGTCATTTTCCTTCAGTGTACTGAAAGTGAAAGTTGCTCAGTCGTGTCCGACTCTTTGCAATCCCATGGACTGTACAGTCCATGGAATTCTTTAGGCCAGAATACTGGGGTGGGTAGCCTTTCCCTTCTCCAGGGGACCTTCCCACCCATGGATCTCACCCAGGTCTCTCACACTGCAGGCAGATTCTTTACCAGCTGAGGCACAAGGGAAGCCCCCAAAAGTTCTTATACTAAGATCACAAACGCCTATACCATCATCCTGTCCAACTGAGAGGTTACTTTCTCAATGATGTGATTCACTGGTTGTAAATATTTTTAAATATGTTTATATAGTGTCTTAAAGTCAGAAATATTCTTCTAAATACAGGACAGTTATTCAAATTGTGAATTTATGTTGAATAACATAGCACATAAGTGCTTAATTTTGCTTCTTTTCTAATATAAGCATTTTGGGATATATATTTTCTTGATATATTGTTTTACATTTGTCCCAAAAATATTTATATGAAGTGTTTAACTTATTTTTTAATATAAATTTATTTGTTTTAATTGAAGGCTAATTACTTTACAATATTGTAGTGCTTTTGTCATACATTGACATGGATCTGTCATGGGTGTACATATGTTCCCCATCCTGAATCCCCTCCCACCTCCCACCCCATCCCACCCCTCTGGGTCATCCCAGTGCAACAGCCCTGAGCACCCTGTCTCATGCATTGAACCTGTACTGGTGATCCATTTCACATATGATAATATACATGTTTCAATGCCATTCTCATATTTTAAAGTTCAGATTATTCTCTAATATCTGTTACAACTTTTTCTTTGGCCCATATGTTCTTTTTCTTTAATTCATTTTCTAATTGGAGGAAAATTGCTCTACTATGTTGTATTGGTTCTTTGGCCCATATGTTCCTAGTTTCCAGATTTCTGGCTGTGTCATTAAATAATTTTTCAAAAATGTTGCTGTTTACCTGATAGAGTATCCTATATGTTATCTACTGTTGGAAATGTGTTCTTGTTTGCTTTACTGCCTGTAATGTGGTAAATTTTTGTAAATGTTGTGTGTACTTGAGAAAAGCAAGTATGCATTTTCTACCTAATTGTTGAAGGAGAAGACTGTACATGTTAATTTGGTTATAATCATTAATTATATTATTTATACTTTATATACCATTAGCAATATTTTATGTTTGAAGTCTATTATTTTAAAGAGAAATGAGTGCTAAATTATTCAATTATATTATTGCTTTGTCAATAGCTTTTTGTAAATATGTCACTTTTTGCTTCATATAATTTGAGTTGATAATATGTTTTTATACAGGTTAGAATTTCACTGGATATTTGATTCTCTCTAATTTGAATAAAAATTTTTGCCATAAAGTTAATCTGATTAACTTAAATATTATTAACTTAATTATTAATGACAGTAATATTAGCTGATAACAAAATTATTATTATTAAAGATTAATAGCTTCTTTTGATTTTATGTATTTTCCATATATATATTCTCTCAAATTCTTTTGTTTGAGTCCTTATGTCTACATATGTGTCCTGAAAAATTGGCTCAACAGGATGTTTATGTATGTATGTATGTATCTGCCTACCTATCTATCAATTCTAAGAAACTGACTCACACAATTATGAAGGCTAAGCAATCCCATATTAAGGAGCGTAATTTTCTTTAATCAGTTCACCAGTTTAGATGCTAAATCTCTCATCCAAAACAGATCCCTAACAGATACATTCAGGATAATATTAACCAAATATCTGAGTTCCCTGTGGTCCAGCCATGTTGACAAAAGTAACCATCACAGTGTGTCTCATAAGTGGCATATAAATGACTTTTTTATCCAAGTTAATCAAATTAGTCAACATACATATTTTTAAATATTTCAATATTTAAATTTATATTGATATATTTGGAATATTTGTGTCATTCTCTTCTGTGTTGCCTCTGCCATAATTTTGTTATTTGTGCATGGCTGCGAAGTCACTTTAGTCATCTGACTCTTGGCAACCCCATGGACTATATAGCCTGTCAGGCTCCTCTGTCTGTGGGATTCTCTAGGCAAGAATATTGGAGTTGGTGGCCATGCCCTCCTCCAAGGGAATCTTCCTGACACATGGATCGAACCTACATTTCTTACATCTGCTACATCAGCAGACAGCTTCTTTTCCACTAGATGTATCTGGGAAGCCCTTTGCTATATGTACTTCTCCTTAATTTCATCTCATCTTTTGTATTGATTTTTTTTTAAATTTTCTTTCTATATCTTGATCCTGATCTGAAAGTTAAATATTCTGTCTTTAAAAAATTCACCTAAGAATGCTGTGCTGTGCTGTGCTAAGTTGCTTCAATCATGTCTGACTCTTTGTGACCCTGTGGACTGTAAACTGTCAGGCTCCTCTGTCCATGGGATTCCCCAGGCAAGAATACTGGAATGTGTTGCCATGCCCTCCTGAAGGGATCTTCTTGACCCAGGGATCTGAACCCATGGCTCCTGCAGCTCCTGCATTTCAGGCAGATTCTTTATCGCTGAGCCACTAGGGAAGCCCAACCTAAGAATACTTTAATTGAAATTAATTAATATACCTTTTTTTCATTATAAAGTACACATAATAATAGAAATAGCTGTTTTCATCCATATTTTCCAGATAAAGACACTGAGGTTGAAAGAGTTTCCCTGGCCTGCATACAATTTATAAATGATAAAGTTAGGGTTTGAGGTCATGGTCCCAGTTTTAAAGCACTTAAGTATTTTTCCTCTGCATATGTGTGTGTGTGTTTATTTTGTTTGTTTGTTTTACTTCCCTGACATTACACTTGAACTGTACTTTTAAGATTGATGATGAAAACAATTTCTACATCATCTACTTCACAGTTTGATACTGTGTAACAACAAAATGTGTGCAAAATTTAATATATATATATATATATATTATATAATATCCTATATTGTTACTCAGATTATCATTGTTGCATTTCTCATGATTATTATTGCAAAATTTTTAAATTCAGTTGTGCTGTATTTGAATTTAGTAAGGAAGATGGCCTTTGAGGATGTATACTCCTTTGAGGATGTCCAAGGATGCCCCAGTGGTAGTTCTAACTGAAATAAATTAGATACTGTGTAACAACAAAATGTGTGGAAAATATATATATATATATATATATATATATATAATATATAGATACTGTGTAACAACAAGATGTGTGCAAAATTTAATATATTATATATATAATATCCTGTATTGTTACTCAGATTATCATTGTTGCATTTATCATGATTATTATTGCAAAATTTCTAAATTCAGTTGTGCTGTATTTGAATTTAGTAAGGAAGATGGCCTTTGAGGATGTATACTCCTTTGAGGATGTCCAAGGATGTCCCAGTGATAGTTCTAACTGAAATAAAGGACTTATCTAGCTATAACAGCAGAGTGTTTTCTAATATTGCACACACACCAGTGGTGTACTCACTGAATTGTAGCCATCAAAAACACATGTTCAAAAAAATGACTTTCTTTGCCTTTATTCTTTGTTAGACAGACCACCCCTCATAAGGGACTGGGCTTATTTGTACATAGTTCATTTGCTTGACCCAAATGATAAAGTCTAAATGTAGTTGCAGTATTAGCCTAAATTACCCCATACTGTTGTGGTGACTCACATGTGCTGTATGATACACAGTTAATAAGAATAAAGCAATACTGAATTCAAATGTTTTCCAAAGAAGTGAACACATGGGGCAGAATTTGGATCTGGATTCACAGAGAACACTCATTAAAACCATTAAACATTTTGCACGAGTAAGGAATTTGGTACCAGGCCTGTGGTGTCCATGTTACTGTGGCAATAACTATTATCACAACAGCTAATGCATTTCTAACCTATAGTGTTTAATAACACTCATTTACCTCAAAGAGATGTAATAAAATTTATTAATTTTTGTAAAACACTATCAGTTTTAAGGTGCAATGTAATATCTAAGTATTCATATATATTTTCTCAGTGTAACTTAAAAAAATTACTTTGTGACAACATTTTATATGCCCCACAGAATCATTTAAAACTTAATATCTTTGATACTTCTGCTTTTTTGGCCTTCCTTTTAAGTAAGCATCTTCAAAAGAAGAGCTCTGCAGTTTCTGGTCCTTTACTTATTTCAACTTTGCTTTCAATATTTTTTTATCCCCAGTTTTTCTTATCAGGGAAAAAATGAGAATATTCTTTTGAAAAGTATGGGGGCTTAGTCCACTTTTAAAGAGTAATATTTATAAGATGCAGCACTTGTCATAAAACATTACAGTTTTGATTTAATATATAAGTGCAGTTCTTTATCCTAGAAAAAGCAAATTCTCTTTATAAATTACTGATGACACTGGTAAGTCACATATTAAAGAACAATGTGTTTGAAACTTAAATGAAATTTCACTTTGCTGCCTAACAGGAATTAATGTAAAGTATATTAAACTGTTACAGAGTATAGCATTTAGTTAAGCTCTGTAAGATTTAATATACTTAAATTTATATTTGATACCTGGGTACAGTCAACTTTTGAACTTATGT